>NC_136414.1:106720000-107962500 GCF_051521515.1 Lactuca serriola
TATTCCCGTGTTTGATCTCTTCCATCGCGGCCTCGCTCCTTGTCACCTATGTTGAAGAAAGGTTTGTAACCCTATAGAGAATGAATAGGGGCCAAAGATCTTCCTCTCAACAGTGCTTCTCGAGGCTCCACTCTCCCCCCTGAATAAGTAAGGCCCCGTTAGCCTGGGCGAAGATGGGGATAAAGAGTAAGGATTGGAGCCCCCTTAGCTCTGCCAGGCACTGGACAGGGGTTAGCTCTGTAACTGTGTAGAGCCACGTGTAGTGTGGTGTAGTAGTAGGCACTTCTAGGCCCCTTCCCGGCTACTGGATCACTCCAGTGCTTCGAGTACTACGGACCCTCTGCCATCCATTGCAGCAGATCCCTTTCATGAGCGGAGGAGGGCTAAGCACAGTTCTTTGAATCAAACGTTGAATGAAATAGATTCTTTTTTCGATATCAAAATAGAAATCGGATAGGATAGATGGATGGATCTATCTTTCTATTTATATATTACTAAAAAAAAGGATTTTTATAGTGAAGTAGCGTAGCAAGAAGCCCCAAATCCTTGATTTGGCCAGGAAAGATTGCACTACTTTGGGCCCAGGAAGCGAAGGGAATGAGCTCGGTTGCTTCTCCTCCAAACTTCCTTTTCTCCGTTCCCGTTCTGCATGCGCTTCGCGCGCCATTGGCGCTTTGCTCTCCTCTTATTCTTCATTGGACGGTTCGGATGGACTTCGCCATTCTTTCCCAACTAAAATAGAAAAGGTTGTATCACATCGAGATGTCGATTCTTTTTCCGCCCCCAATGACATGGGGAATTTATAACTCCCTATTTAGACTTTTCGGCCCTTTATCTTTCTGAATCGAGACTCGGCCCGGCTCGTGTCGTTCCAACAACCGGCGGGGAGCACCTCAGTAGACGATCGTGTACAGTAACTGGGAGTCCTATTACACCTAAGGCCAACTTAAATTCACCAAACCAAGGTTCATCTCGTGTAGTGATTATGGACTCGTACAAGGATATTGAGTAGACGGTTGATGTATCAGACTCGACCCTCTCTTTCGTAGCATGCATTCCCAGCTGTGTCGCAACTGATTCGGTAAGCTACGTGTTCGGTACATGGAGAACTGCCTTCGGTCCCCCAAACTGATTTACTCATGGCAACCTTCCGGCCGCCCAACAACCTATAATGCTAGTCACTACTCCCACTAGGGCTAGGAAGTAAGCCCCACAACCCAAAGCGGTGAAGAACAAATATAATTTGCTACAAAAGCCGGCTAACGGGGGTATTCCTACATATGAGAACATAGTAATGGAGAAGGTAATATCCGAAATAGGATTTGTTTTGGCTAGAGCGCCCAAATCCGCTATATATTTGACACGGCTTTGCCGTAATGCTGAAACTATGTTAAATGCATCTATCGTCATTGATGCATAAATAAGTGATTGAATTCCTTCTATGGTTCCACATGAGAAACCAGTACGAATATAACCTACATGTCTAATTAAACTATGAGCTAGAAGTCTTTTTACTTTCGTTTGGGCCATGGCGGCTAGTGCTCCTAAGATCATAGAAGCAATGCTGCAGAAAAAGAAGATTTGTTGCAATGTAGCTCCATAAGAACCATAAATAGAAAGACATGAAATATTAGCAGAAATCGAGATTTTAGGCACAATAGAAAGGAATGATGTAACCAGGGTGGGTGAACCCTCATAGATATCAGGTGCCCACATATAGAGTCAAAAGAGATATGGAATCCGAAGGGGAGGGGGTTTTCTTCGGGGCTCGAGAGATGGAATAGATAGGGCCCCACAAGTTTTGAATTCGTCGCTGGTCTATCGAGAGGGAACGACGAATTCTCAACGAAAAAAGTGCTCTCTGAACCGAAAGTGAAAGTCGTTTTCCATCTGACGGCTGTTCTCATAAGTCTACTCTCGACTTGGATTATATATCCAATAAGGTCCGCTCTCGGCCATTCCACATGCTGCCTAGCAGAGGCGTGGTTATCTGAAGTGGATTCTCTCTTTTGTAGTAGATGCTGAACCTGCTGCCCCATTGACTAAGAGGGAGGCGGGCGCAGTAGCTACATGGACCCCTTCCTTTCTGTTGTTGCCAACGCTTTCCTGGGCTGAGCCAGAATTCTTTATTAGAAAGGGCAGACAAAGCTCGAAGGCTACTATCCTAATAGGCCAGCGAGGAGAAGGCCCGACAATCATACCACCCCGCCGTCGAAAAAGCGTGTTCCCTTCAGATAAGACGCATCATAGGCCATCCTCGGCCTTCTTTGTTTTCGATGAAAAAGAAAGAAAATCTCGATCTTCGAAAGCCTTTTCCTTCCCCCGCTGCATCTCCTTCCCTTCATCGAGCCTTTCCTTTAATGGTTGGGGGAAGCATTCCCTTATCTGAACATGGTGGGCATGCTTTCCAACCTGACTCAAATACAAATAGGAGGTGGGTTTGTTTGGTTTGAAGGGTCCTAGCTACGCCATGCGTTCAATAAAAAATCTGGAAAGGAAAGCAGCAGGGATGAGAAAAAGAGAGCGCTTTCCTGCACTGAAAAAAAAGGACCTAAGAGAAGAGCGTCTTCTCTTAGCTTTCTTCCTCCCGCGCCCGCCGCCGTCTGGCCCGCGTTAGAGGGGAAGAAAAATGGAGAGAGAAAGAGCAGATGGATTCTATCCCCTATACCGAACACTCATTCCTATCTATTGATAGAAAGATCTTCGTCAAATACCAGACTTTTCCTTTTTTTGTTTTTTTTAGAATTACTCATATCCAAGGCAGCTTATCACAAGCACCCCACCCTATACGACTTGTTGGGGGCCGTTCGCCTTTTGAATCAAACAAAGTAAGTAGTAGGAGCTTCATAGCAACTTTCATTCTAAAGGAAAGCGAAGAACCCACTTTTAGTCAATAAGATCCCTACTTCCATCGAAAAACCTCATCACTTCAATTCAAGCGCAAACCCATTTCTTAGTCACCGGGCTGAGCGCACCTTTTGTAATTCAGTAGGGCGAGCTCTTTGATAGTGACTTCTTTCGTGGCGACGAAAGGCTACTTCAATCTAGAAAACAGCCGGAAACTCGAGAGGGTCGCCTTTGGTAGCGTTCGCCGGTAACCGTCACGACTGTAATGGTTGTTTACTTTGCTTACTATGTGCATTGGATTTGATACTCAGCGTGGAGTCCGCCCCAGAAATGTTTCCGCCTTTGGTTTTCGGGGTGTGACAGACAACATAAAAAGGAAGGAGTGAGGTTGACTGAATCCAATCCATAAACCAGGAAACGAAACGAAGTTCGTTCCCTTTCGTCAAGTAGGTAAAGTAGGCATAAGAACCACTTTAGCTTTTCCTTAGCCTCTATTGGAACAAAGCAAAGAAGTAGGCGGAATGGAGAAAGGAAATAGACAAGGGCGGTCTTGCTTGGCGCGAAGGCTGCTGGTTCGAGGGTAGAGTACAGTACTAAAGGTCGTCGAACTTCCAGGCGGTTTTTCTTTTAGGCAGCTGTTCACCGTTGGATCTCGCCAATACAGCCCCCTATAGTTTTCGTTACCGAGATATCTTTTTTTGTTTTTTCATTGTTCCCATGTATTTTTTGGGTAATCTGCTCCCATCCTGCAAACAGTCAAATCTGAACTTAACCTTGTCGCTCTTCTTTCTTTCCTCGCGAGCAGGAAGCACACCAGCAGCGTGCGTTGCGTGATTCTACTGTGTTTTTTTTGCACTTGACTGGGTGGACAGTTGACCGGAAGAGAACTTAGATTCGCCCGGCCAGCAGGCGGCGGCGTGCTTATCTTGTGTGACAACACTACAGAGCGAGTGGCTCTTCTAGGCGGGCAGCTGTGTGACAATACTACAGAGATAGCGGCGCTTTCGTGTAACATGCTATGGTCTCAATGCCCTTACGAGGTAGTGATGAGTTTCACGCGCTCTAAGCCCAGCCCGCGTGCGGTTAGGAAGATTGGCCGCAATCTGAGTGGTACCACCCACCCTACTCTACCACCTATAGGCGGTCGTCCGTCCTACAGCCGCCCGAAAAGGAACTGCAGTGATCTTGAATAGGGATCCTACAGCGATAGAGAGAATCCCCATAAAAATACCACTAGATCGAGCACCAGTGATTTCGTATCCGGTCAAAATCTTGGCTAATTGATCAAAGTGGGTAGCTCCAGTAGACCCATAGATCATGGAACAAATAGGGTGGGTAGGCCCAACCACAACACTACACGTATAGACGCAAACCCCCCTCGTCACCGTACGTGTGACTCTCACCGCATACGGCTCGCACAAAGACTCCTAAATTCATCTCGTGCCTTTTCTTCCACCTCTCCTCTCCAATCCTCGATCAAACTTGCGTTCCCTAGGCGCTATGAAATGGGGGTCTTTCCTTCGCCTATCGTATGTATCGGCTTGGATTCATACCGAACCAAGGAGGCATTCTGGCGGGCGTGTGCGTGTAGGAAGGCTGACGACTATATAAGCTAAAAGACTATGACTACAAGCCAAGCCGGAAGCTACTCACTTCTATTCTCATTGGGATTGGATATGGATGGGGAATCTATAGATCGTAGTAGCTCTCTAACTAACATACAATACAATTGAACTTCACGGAACGGCCAAAGGAGCTTCGCTCGGTTGGCCTTCCTACGCTGACGAATGCCTCTTTTCTCTTCTCTGAAGTCTACAACAAACAAGTGGGAGAGGAAGGATTCGAACCTATGTAGAAAAACTTCAACAGATTTACAGTCTGTCGCTTTTGACCACTCGGCCACTCTCCCCTTCCCGGGCCGAGGCCCCCCTTCATAGCTTCTGGCGAAGCTGCGAGTTCATGAGCAAGTGAATGAACGAGCCATTTTCCTAAAAGGGGTGACCATCTTTCTTTTCTTCCCTTTCCCTATCCCTTAAAATCCCGGTTGGGCGCTAACGCTTGACTAATAGAAAGTCAGGCTCTTCTGCTGAGCGAAGCTGCGAGCCTACCCTTCTCGAGCCTACAACAATAGCTTACGCTTACCAAGCCTCAAAATAGGGCTACAGCAAGCAAAGCAAGCTTTCCCCTTTCGTTTGTTGTGGGTCGCGCCTCACTGCAAGCACTAAATGAATGAAATGAGTGGAGATCTTCCTCCCCCCTTGCTAATTACCAAGAACTTTGTTGCCACTAGTGGCGAAGAATAATTTCACCATAAAAAAAAGAACTCGAAGCCTAAAGTAAGTCTACAAGTAGCTGGCAGAGCTTTAGCCATTGGACCACATCGATCTATCCTACCTAAACAGTAATCCTTTTCTTGTTCGTTCTTCGAATGAGGCTAGTGGGGACTAATTCCTTCCAGCTAATGAAGAGACTACTCCATTCTTCCCATTCATTCCCATCCTTCTTCTCCCTAAGAATTGAACGAACCAAGTTCACCTATTCGAGAGTGAGGAAGAAAAACCAACAAGAAACTTCCCACTTTTTATGTCCTGCGATTCTGCTAGTTTAGAAACTAAGGAGAAGGACAGCAGGCGCTAGGTCAAAAAAGCGAGAACTCTAAATTCTCCCCAATTAGGATTTGAACCTACGACCATTCAGTTAACAGCCGACCGCTCTACCACTGAGCTACTGAGGAACAACGGACTTAAGGAAGTCGACTCTCGTTCTTTGGACCAACCTATGACCGAACAAAAAGGAGTTCGTCACCCTCACATACATCGGGAAAAAGGTTACGATAGCAAGCCCCTCCCCGACCGGAGAGCCTCCAGGACAAGGAGGCGGAGATCAACCATCCACTCTCGAGATTCGTATGGATCAATTGATCTTCGCGTCCTGCCAGTTCACTAAGTAGACTTACTCTACCTAGGGGCAACAAAGGCTGAAACTCTTCCTACCAAAAACAAGGGACCCACTTCTCATCCTAGGAGTTAGCAGGTATGAAATAGTCCCATCTCCGTCTCTCCGAGTTTCTACTACTAAGTAGCACTTCTGCTATTCAATCATAGAATCAATTCCTGAAAAAGCCCTATCTTATTACTAAAGCGCTATCTATGGGCATTCTTGCTCGTTAGCGCTTTAGTTTGATTGCAGCTAGCGCGCCCCTTTTCTTTCCACTTTCTCTTAGTCAAGCTTTGAAGCCCCTACTAGGATGGGATCCTTGAAGAAGAGCAGATTTGGAACCCTATATACAAGGGGCTGGTCTCGATCCCGCTTGGTGGTGACCCTCTACATTATTGTTGACTCAACATTGATTTCGTGCTTGAGCTGGAGGGCTCTACCTCCATCTATCGAGTCAAGTAATTCGCTATCAGAAATTCTTCCGCCGCCTATCTCATGCTTCTTCTTTCTCTGAATCGGTTCCTAGTGTCAGTTAATCAAGATTCTCCATCAAGGGGGGAGGACCCACTTTAGGTTAGGCCAGTCTCGTCATTCACGCAATTCCCCCGTCCATCGATTGATCACGTGAGTACGCATCCAGTCAGTGCATAGCGAATGAAAAAAGCGTTCATCCTGGATTATCTTCCTAAAAAAATCTCTATCAATTGATCCCTATTCATTCGGTCAAAGTCTCCACGGCCTTTTCACATCGCTCTACCATGTTGATAGGAATCGGCAAAGACCTTCTTGTACACGTCCTCGAGGGCTGCATTTGTGGCAATCATCACTAGTTTCTCCCGAGGGCATGGTATGGCTTTGTTCTTGGTCTTGTTTAATAGATGTCGGGTGCCGCTTTTCCCCGTCCGAGAATCTCCATATGCTCTAAGTGGGCGAGCTAGAATCCTTATGTCAGGTTGGTTGTTCAAAAGACTTTCTCTTTACCTTACCCTTTGCATATTCATCTTTTTGAAAGCCCGGACCCATTCTTCTGGATCTGCATTAGTCCTATTCCAGGTGCAAATCCTCTTCAATAAAGACCTCTTTCTTTCTCCCCCATTTCTCATTTTGTTGATTGAAAGAGAATAAGCGCTATCCATTGAGTAAACTCAACGGAGGGTTTGCTACAGTGATTCGGGTGGTTGATGGCCCCTTCGAGAGTTGCGGATCCTTGTCGTTGCATGAGTGGTAGCTCACGCTCAAAAGTCCTCTGACACGAGTCCTAGTCGTTGCGCTGCGGTCCGTTTCCCGGCTTCGCTTGCACGATTTTCACTTCTGATTGGTTGCATCCATCCCCAACCCTAATGAGTCGAGTATTAAGGGGTCAAGCGGTTTGGGTTTTCGGTCGGTTCCCGTTCACCTTCCCACCTCAGAGTCCATTAGTGGGTAGGGTGGTAAACTTAGAGGCCTCCAGCCTCCTCTTCAGACGTGTACTCGAAAACCTGGCGGTTCTTTGGTCTCCGCTTTTGGGGGCGGGAGTGCTTGGTCGCTAGGCTTTCCTTTTCCTCAACCAATTCGGTTGTGTCAGCCGGTCTAACATTTTGTTATGGGCTGGCTTGGCTGGACAATGATGGATTGAAGGTAAGATAGATTTGAGTTCAAGTGGCACAAGACCTTCGATCTACCATAGGGTAGAATACTACCAAATTCATTCTATTGAAGCGTAACATTTCATTTCCTGTTGCATTTCTTTGGTTTGGAAGTTCCAGAATTTTGTCTGTGGATTTCTAGCCCCCTATATTATATGCCAAAAGATTTATTCAAGTTCCATGTTGCTCACTACTCCTCGAGGCCAAGGACGGGGTGGAAGAACCTATGGTAAGCTATCCCCCAAAATACCAACCACATAACCATGCCATATAAACTTATAACCAAACAGCAAGCATAATGAGCCTTCAGCCTGACTAGACCGCCTCGCAGGCCTTCAGTCTATCTGGACCGCTCTCCGATCGTTCAACACGTCTGGACCGCCTCGCGGGGCCTTCAGCCTATCCGTACCGCTCGCTGGGCCTTCGGTCTGACTATGATACCCTCTTGGGTTTTGTAGTCTATTTGGACCGCCCTGGGTATCTTAGCCTTCAGCACAAAGCAGGACCGCCTCAACCCAACACCCAAATCAAACAACATGTGCATATACATTCATAGCTATCATAATAACAGATAAACCAATCTAACAGATCAAATAGCATAGCAACGTCCTAAACCAGGACACCGACCTACCCAGATCATATCATAGCATAATCCTGTAACTAGGATATCGACCGAACCCGATCACTAAGCATAAGCATATCACCATCCTAACTAACAGGATGCGAAACAATGCACATATTATGTAATAATCCAAATAAAATCCCTAAGGGCCAGCCTTGGTGCCTTAGACCCTGTTGATATAGTAAGGATAACTCACCTTGCAACTGACGTCTGAAACTAGAAAGCTCAACTCCCGGGTCACCAACACGAACTCCACCACCTATAGTTACCATGAAACCCTTTTTCCATAAATCTCTGGATTACCAGAATACCATTAGAAGTCAACTGGTCAACTCTTGGTCCAAGTCAAAGTCCACAGTCAAAGTCAACAGTCCATGTTGACTCGACTCGTCGAGTCCTTCCTGAACTTGAGAAGTCGTGAAATCCTTGATTGGCTCGTCGAGTTCCCCTTTAACTCGCCGAGTTCATACATGTCCAAGGATTGGCGGAAACCCTAGCCGACTCGCCGAGTCTTCGAACGACTCGCCGAGTCTTCGAACGACTCGCCGAGTTCAAGGCAATCTTCAACGGACTCGCCGAGTTGTTCATCAACTCGTCGAGCTCATGACCATCTTCAACGGGCTCCCCGAGTTTTTCATCCAACTCGTTGAGTCCTTGCAGACCTTTAACCATGCAGACGCTTCTTAAGCCATGGCAAGGTTCCAGATTACAGATCCAAGCTTCTAAGGCATGTTTATCACGTAAAGTTGCAAACTTTACGCACATGCAAGGCTCTAAAGGCCCTAAATGACCAATCTAAGCTTCCAATGTGGCTTTACACCTTGGGAGAGTCTCATCCTTGCACAAGCTGGAAACTTTATGGACTAAGAAGCCCAAGGGACCTCAGTTCTGAAGTTACAACTTCAGATCTTAGCTTGCACACAAGAATAACTTCCAATCGTACCATGAAAACCCTAGGATTTGTCCAAAGAGGGGATCTAGAATGAGATGAGGTCAGAGTAACTATTTATACCTTCCAGAAGATGCCCAATAAGGTAGATTTCAGATCCCACAAGCTCCTTGCTTCTGAATACTTGCTCTCCAAGCTCCTTTCTCCACAAAATCTTCTTCCAAGCTCAAAATACACAGATGGAACACACACACTCGATTAGGGTTTGAGAAGGACAAGAAACAGTAAAGGGGAGGCTGGGGGAGGCCAATGATCCTTTAAATAGGATGCAAAACCCCGAGATTTAGGGTTTCATCTACCAGCTCCTACTCGTCGAGTCCCTTCTTGGACTCGGCGAGTAGGTCATTAAAATATGTGGACCAACCCGCTGCTACTCGACAAGTAGGGCAATCAACTCGTCGAGTAGCCCTTGAAATCAAGAAACTCACTGCCACACCCCCGAACCAAACGGCGGAAGTGTCCGAGGGCTCACGTCACTTTAATTGAATATCATCACAATTAATATACACGAACCATAACATAAACTTCACCATGCATCAATATATTACAATTGGAATTGTTCACATTAAATACATTGTTTTAACGTTACACATTCATAACATAAATTGTTTGAGTGCTTTTAACAACATAACATCCTAACATTACATCATATTACCCTTCCGCTTACCTGTTACCTGAGAATACAAGTTATTTTGGAAAAGCGTCAACATATGAAATGTTGGTGAGGTCATAAGCAATGTTGTGATAAAATGATTTGTGTAGTTTGTAAAACCCAGAAAATCCGATATTTTCTGAAAAGACTTTTGTTTATCAAAGTGTGAAGATCCATAAGTTGATGCATGAATGATTTCAAAAACATGTATATATGAAGGGTATTTTGTATTATGGTTATAAACATTTCTAGCGAGTAGTATTGAATTCCCCGGAAAACCTGATGTTTTCCGATACTGGCAGGTATCCTTGATTACTGATTTTTTTATTGTCTTAACGAATGAATATTGATTACTCCACATTGTATATCGTCCTAATTTCGTCTACTTTGATTTCTCATAAGCCTTACCGAACGAAGAGAAGAGGAACACTATGTCCTACTACTATCGTAAGTACCTAAGGCTGTCAGGAATGCGAAAGACACGATGGTCCAACTCGCATTTGATTACTTTGACCTTACTAGCCTTAGTAATGGGCCGCTAGGGCCCAATAGCACATAAGAGCTATTGAAAGTCCTTTTACACGTAATTGGGTCATAGGAGGCCCAATAACACATAAGCGTTATCCCTTTGGGCCCAAAGATCATTTTGATGGACTTGCAAGATCCATCAAGCATGATTTGAAACTCCCAGCCCAAAGTTTGTAGATTTACTCATCGTAGTTATCGCGTATCTATTGAAGTGTTTGATTTAACGATTGTTGTTTTGTATTGATTCGAGACCGAATCAATTCGTTTATAACGATATTTGGAGTTGAATGTGTATTCGTTTTCCATTTTGTCGGTAGTCGTGGATTTTGTATTTTGACTTAAGGAATTAATTTGTTTAACAGTAGAAGTTTGACCTTTTCACTACCTTTCTTTTTATAAAGTAACAATTTTAGTCCTTTATTTAAAAGAATTTTCATTTTTAATCCTTAAAACATTTTGTTGACACTTTTGCATCATAAACTTGTTAAAAAGACTGTTTTAACCCAAAATTTATTTTGTTAACAGATTCAGCCCTTACAGATTAGTATTTCCCGGTTAAAACCCCATTTTTCGCAACTTTTACAGTTTTGGCCCAAAATCCAAAGACTTTACATTTAGGTCCTTTTTGATAGTGAAAAGCATTTTTGACCCTTGAAATAGTTTTATTACACTATTTGTCCCCTGTTTTGAAGAAAGTTTCATTTCAGCCCCTTAATTTGTCATTTTTTGCAATTTTAGGCTTATTGGGCCAAAGAGCCCAAAATTAGCCCATTAAGCTAAAAAATTACATTTCAAGTCCTTTGAAATTTTTATTATTCAGAAAAACCGTTATGGAAACAGTTTTGAATCTTATGGCCCTTAAGAAACCATGAATTGATCATTTTTAACCCTAGTTTTGTATATTTGACATTTTAGGTCCAAAACTGGATTTTTATGTTGAAATATGTTTATCATAATCTTATAGGTTATTATTCTTGACTTGTTTAGTGTAGAATAACTTAGATTATGTTTTTTTCTCTTCTCATATCATAGATCTCGAGATTCACCCCTTTTAGTTACATATTAATCACAAAAACACATAAATATACACATACGTGCATAAAAATCACACATAACACACATATACATATAGATCTACACATTTTCTTGTATTCTCCCCCATAAAACACATGAAAACCTAAAAGAGAGGGGTATGAAGCTCACCTTGAGTTGTAGTTTCGGTTTTGAAGAGAGAAATGAAGAAAGTTTCGATCCTAGTAAGCTTTCTTGGATGATCTCGAATTTAGAGGCTTCTAAGATGCAAGCTCACAAGATTGAATAGATTTAGAAGAGATTTTTGATGAAATGAAGTAGCTAGATTATGGATCCAAGCAATATCTTTCCTTGGATGATGAATTTTGTGGGTTAAATCTTCTTGAAAGCTTCCTTAATCTCGAAAAATTGGTGAAGAGTGGAGAGAGTTTCTTTAAGAGAGTTTTGAGTGAGATGTGTGTGTGTTTGTGTTGTGTTCAGCCGGCAGCAAAAGAAAGAGAAGAGAAGAGAGATCTTTGAGTTGACTTGCACGAAAACATGAGATGGATGCATGGAAAACCTATGGATAAATGTGAGGTGGCATAGGAAAAGTCAACTCTCTTTCTTTTGTGGGTTGGGCCGAAAATGGAGAGGGGAAAAGAGAAAATTTGGGCCTTGTATGCTTAAGCCCATTTTATGGTTAAGTTAGATGATTGCTTGGCCCGAATTAATCAAAGTATAATTTTTATGACTCCTTAGGGCTAATCTAATTTGGTTGTGACCCAATAAGGCCCATTAAAGTTAATCTAGTTTATTTTGGGCTCATAAGGCCCAAAAATATTAAATTTAATGTTTATGGGTCCAATTAGGGCCCATTTGAGAGTTCTAGGTTCAAGATAGTTAAATTGGAAGCTCATTGGTCCATTAGGTCCAATAAGGAAATCCTAGTCCAGAATGGACTTAAACCGGAATTTCAAAGCTTTCCAATTCTTTGTTGACTATTTGTAGTGCTTGAATGAAGTATTTGATGAAGTTTTATTGTTGAGTCATAATTGACAATGCGAGAATCGATGAGGGTACTTCTGCTTCATTTGATCTTCGCGTTCCCATGTGAATTCTGGTCCGCGTCTTGCGTTCCATCGAACTTTCACGATCGGAATGCGGCTCTGCTTGGTACGCTTCACCTCCCTATCCATGATTTCAACTGGTTCCTCGATGAACAGAAGATTCTCATTGATTTCAATTTCTTCTAATGGGATGACGAGGGTCTCGTCGGATAAGCACTTCTTTAAGTTGGAAACGTGGAACACAGGGTGTACACTGCTGAGCTCAGCGGGTAGTTGCAGTCTATAAGCCACTGGACCGATTTGGGCAAGAATCTCGAAGGGTCCAATGTATCAAGGGTTTAGTTTGCCTCGCTTCCCAAAACAAATCACTCCTTTCCAAGGAGAGACTTTTAGTAGCACCCTATCTCCGACTTGAAAATCCAAGGGATTTCGTCGTTTATCGGCGTAGCTTTTTTGTCTGTCTCGGGACGATTGCAGTCGAACCTTGATCTGAATTATCTTCTTAGTCATCTCGCATATGATTTCTTGTCCCGTTAAGGCATTGTTTGGAGTCTGCCCTCCCGCTAGCTGGGTATCTCCTACCTCAGCCCAGCACAACGATGATCTACATTTACGCCCGTATAATGCTTCGAAAGGAGCAACTTTGATACTCGAGTGATAACTGTTGTTGTATGAGAACTCGATCAAAGGCAAGTGGGTATCCCACGATCTTCCAAAGTCTATTACACACGCGCGAAGCATATCTTCTAGCGTTTGGATGGTTCGCTCGCTTTGGCCATCCGTTTGTGGGTGGTAGGTAGTGCTCATGTCAAGTTGTGTTCCCATAGCTTTCTGAAGCGATTGCCAAAAGCGGGATCTAAACCTACTATCTCTATCTGAGATGATAGATATAGGTACTCTGTGGAGTCCCACAATTTCCTTGATATAGATTCTCGTTAGGCGCTCCATCTTTTATGATTCTTTTATTGGTAGGAAATAGGCGGATTTCGTTAGTCTATCAACTATTACCCAGATCGTGTCTAATCCGTTGACTTGGGTAGTTTGGTCACAAAATCCATGGTAATCCTTTCCCATTTCCACTCTGGAATTACTGGTTGTTGTTTTAATCCGGAGGGCTTCTTATATTCCACCTTTACTTTAGCGCAAGTAAGGCATTTTACTAACATAAGTGGCAATCTCTGCCTTCATATTAGGCCACTAATAATGTTGCTTAACATCCAAGTACATTTTGTCTGAACCTAGATGGATGGAGTATCGTGTCTTGTGGGCTTCGTTCATGACTACCTCTCTGAATCCCCCAAGTTTAGGGACCCATATGCGGTTCATGAAATAATATGTTCTGTCTTCCTTCATTTCCAAGTTCTTTTCCATTCCACGCAGCGCTTCAGTCGTTTTGTTTTCCGCCTTCATGGCATCTGACTGGGCTGTTCTGATTTGCGAGGTCAGGTGGGATTGGATGGTTATTGAGAGAGTTTTCACACTCTGATTTGAGTATTCTTTTCGACTCAAGGCATCGGCTACCACATTAGCGTTGCCTGTGTGGTACTTGATTTCGCACTCGTAGTCGTTTAGCAGTTTGACCCATCTTAGTTGCCTCATGTTTAGCTCTATTTGATTCAAGATGTGTTGGAGACTCTTGTGGTCGGTGAAGATGGTGCATTTAGTACCGTAAAGGTAGTGCCTCCAAATCTTCAGGGCGAAGACCACTGCTCCCAGCTCCAGATCGTGGGTCGTGTAATTCACTTCGTGCGTCTTTAGTTGCCGGGACGCGTAAGCTATCACCCTTCCATGCTACATGAGTACACAGCCTAAACCCTGATTTGATGCATCGCAGTAGACTATAAACTCTTCCATTCCTTTGGGTAGCGATAGCACCGGCGCACTGCAGAGTGCTTGCTTCAGAGATCGAAATGCGGCTTCCTGCTTGTCCGTCCATACGAAGGGTATGCCCTTTTGTGTAAGCATGGTAAGCGGTTTGGCCGTCTTAGAGAAGTTATGGATGAATCTCCTGCAATAGCCTGCGAGACCAACAAATTGGCGAATTTCCGTGGGTGTCGTTGGAATTGCCCATCCTTCGATGGCTTCGATTTTAGAAGGATCCACATGAATTCCTTTCTGGCTAACAACATGTCCCAAAAAGTTCACGCTTTGGAGCCAAAACTCGCACTTGGAGAGTTTTGCATATAACTTTTCAGTTTGCAGGGTTTCCAGGATTTGTCGGAGATGTCGGCCGTGTTCTTCCTCTCTTTGAGAATAGACGAGGATGTCGTCGATTAAAACGATGATGAAGTTATCAAGAAAAGGTCGGCATATTCGATTCATTAGGTCCATGAATGCGGCAGGAGCGTTCGTTAGACCGAAGGGGATTACGACAATTTCATAATGTCTGTAACGAGTTCGAAAGGCGGTTTTTGGAATATCCTCCTCCCGGACCTTGAGTTGGTGGTATCCCGATCGCAGATATATCTTTGAGAAGTGACTAGCTCCTTGGAGCTGGTCAAATAGGTCGTCGATTCGTGTAATTGGATATCGGTTGTCGATTCGTGTAAGTGGATATCGGTTTTTGACAGTGAGCTTGTTAAGTTCTCTATAGTCGATACACATCCTGAGGTACCATGTTTCTTCTTGACAAAGAGAACCGAAGCTCCCCAAGGTGAGAAACTGGGTCGGATAAATCCTTTATCCAAAAGCTCGCTGAGTTGACTGGACAACTCTTGCATCTCCGCGGGACCCAATCTGTAGGGTGATTTGGCGATGGGGGTAGCTCCTGGTACAAGGTCAATTCGAAACTCGACTTGTCTTTCTGGGGGTATCCCCAGAAGATCATCAGGGAAGACATTTGGGAACTCACAAGCTATTGGAATGTCTTGAATGTTGACCTCTTTCTTGGATTTGTCTACTATGTGGGCCAGGAATGTCAAGTCCTTCTTTCGTAGGTACTTTTGCGCTTTAATGCACAAGATAAGACGAAGGTTCGTGTTGGTTTGTCCCCGTAAATAACTAGGGTTTCGTGATTTGGGAGATGAAGGAGAACGACCTTCTTGTGACACATAATTTCAGCATGGTGGGGGCTTAACCAATCCATGCTGATAATCACATCAAAACTCCTAATGGAAACAAACATTAAGTTTATTTGAAAGACGTGATGATTTAAGGCTAGGGTACATCCGATATAGATTTCCCCAGTGGATTTTGTCTTCCCATTAGCCATTTCCACTGTGAAGGTTTCATTAAGCTTCTAGGGTTGTTGTTTTAACAAGCGTTTGAATTTATTGCTCACAAAACTTCGTTCTGCTCTGGTATCAAATAGGATGCATGCATAAGTGTGGTTTAGGAGAAACGTACCGGTAACAACAGCGGGATCCTAGACCGCTTCTCCCTGACCCATAGCTAGCACCCTTCATGTTCCTGCGTTCCCAGGGTTGTTGGTGTTGGGGCAGTTCCGACGGATATTCCCTGTCTTTCCACATCCCTAGCAAGTGGGGCTTGATCCTTTGTTATTGCCGTTGTTGTTGGTGTTGTTGTTGTTTTTGTTGTTGCGGTTGCTGTTGTTGTTGTTTCCTTGTGGTTGATTTTGGGGAGGATAGGTTCTACAATACCTTGTCGTGTGACCCTTCCGATTGCAACTGGTGCAATGTATTTCTCTGCATTCTCCATTATGGTGGAGACCGCATTTGTTACACTTTGGAAGAGTTCCCGAATACTTCCTAGGAGCACTTGGATTAGCTGAGGCTGGAGCATGTGGTGTGAAGGGTACTTGAGTGGTCGCATCATTGACCATCACTGTTTGTTGCTTCTTCGCTGATTCCGAGCCTTGTCGCCCTTTTCTCTTGTTGTTCTTTCCTTTCTTGTTGTCATTCTCTTTTTTGCCTTCAATTTCTGCTGGCTTCTCGCCCTTTTTGTTGTTGTGGTCGTACAGTTTCTTGGCCAACCTCTTGGCACTGTCGAAGGTTTTTCAGGTTTTGCAGCGATTACATTTCCTTGAATTGGGGATGTCAATCCCCAGATGAATCGTTCGATTTTCTTCCCTTCAGACGTAATCATGCCAGGGCACAATAATGACAGCTCGCTAAACTTTGATATGTATGCATCTATATCAGAGTTTCGGACGGTGAGATCCCACAGCTCTTGCTCCATCTTCTGGATTTCGCCACGAGGGCAGTACTCAGCCATCAGCATTTCTTTCATGTGACAACCCGAAATTTCCATTTGTACGAACAATATCTATTCAATAGAAGCCAGTCCAGTTTCAGTGATTTTCAGGTTTTTCCGAACAAGTTTGTGTACATTAGGGTTTATGTTCAGGAGATATCAGGAGAGTGGATGCTCCTGGATTGGTGAAACTTGAACATTCCAAGTTTCATAATGTCATAGTCCAATCTCCGGAATAAAAATATTTTCTGCCAAAATATTTCAGGACTATAAATAGATTTCTGAATTAATTAATTCATTATTCACAAATCCGACTAGAGAAAAGCCATTTTCTCTCTGACGGATCTTCGGGTTTTCATCCCAGATTGTGAGTCTACTTTCCTAGATGTGTTTTATTACTTGTTTTATTATGCTTTATAACATAGATTACATGTCTAAAATGCAAGATCCGGGAGTTTACCGCCCAAGAACGTTCTTGGGGAGTAAACTCCAAAATGGAGCTTTAAGGCTACCTAGTCCCGTTTCCTTGTTAGACAACTAGTTAAGGACTTAATGTATAATCATTAGAGGCTAGAAATCATCAAAGAACAACAAGCAATTGGAGTTTACGGCCCAAGAGTTCTTGGACTGTAAACACCATTTCCAAGGGCCAAAAGTGAGCCCTAAATAACACCTTAAGGCTTAGGACAATTACCCTCTAATGCTTGTAGCTAATTTGGGCACCAAAACACTTCAAAATCATAAAGTTCTAGGATTTTACGGCCAAGATATGCTCTTGGGCCGTAAACCCCTTTTTCAAGGGCTAAGGATGCCCTAAACACCCCTAAGGCTTTGAGACTATTACCCTTTGATACTTGTAACTTGAATGGGGAGTAAATGAAACAAAAATCATCCCTAAAAGGGAGTTTACGGCCAAGGAACATCACTTGGGCCGTAAACTCCAAGTAAAGGCACAAATGTGTGCCTAATGTCCCCTTTAGCCTTAGATAAAAACATAGAAGCTATCCTACATGTGCAAGTGACTTAAAAGAATTAAAACCAACACCCCATAGGAGTTTACGGCCGTAAACTCTAGGGGAAATGGTCTTTAGGCCGTAAACTCCTCTATGGAGCATTCTAGGGCCTTAAACTACTTCAAGGATTATTCCAACAATGCTAGGCTAATTCTAGGATTAAGATAGCACTTCAAAACACCCAAAACCACCAAGTGAGGAGTTCACGGCCGTAAACTCATGGGTTCATGGCCGTAAAATCCAAAGGTGGGGTTTGTTGGGTGGTGAACTATTATACAAGGTCATTTGGTGCTTCAAACCCCTTTGCCTTGTCCCGTATCGACTTAGATGCAACCCTTAGGACCTATAACATTTATACAAAGTGTTTTCATGTTCCTAAGTGTCCCAACTTATTTTATTAAGTTATTATTTGGCTAATTAGTTATATATATGCTTATTATATGATAACTAGGCTCGTGCGTGTAAACAAGTCTCTGTTTGCCACCTAGCGCGGTATCCGACACTGAAATTCAAACAGCTCACCACAAGTGAGTTCATACCCCTTTAATCAACCTTTGAAATGATTTTAAATGTTTTAAATACTTTATGGGGGGGATACAAGTCAAACACTTGAAGTTATTGTTTCAATCACATGTGATTGCATTTAATCACATGTGATTAATAACTAGGAAACCAATGATTCTATCACTGTTCAAACTGTTTATCAAACTGCTTTACTTTGAAATGTTTTACAAACTCTTATACTTTTCAAACTTATTTACAACTGTGATTCAAACAAATGTTCCAATTACTTAAACTGTTTTATCAAACTTATGCCTTCAAATTGTTTTATAGATTGACATCAAGTCGATCTTTTCTTGAAATAATATTTATGGTTCAAATGTCTTATAAATTCTTATTTATGCTTTTACTTCTTATAAATTGCATGCCCATATATGTATAGATATACAAATAATGTTTAAAGGGCTTAGGAAGGCCATCCGCCCTATTTCCTTTTCCTCGATTTGGATGTGGTCTGGTGGGATTTCGGGTGACCATCCGAAGGTCGTTTCAATATTAATTATATATCAAATATACATATATAGACATAAAAGTACTCGCATATTTCATACATACTAGACACATCACTAGTTAGCTACCATCGGGGTAACGCAGGATCATACATATACAACTATACTACGAGAACATATACAACTATACTAGAACTAGAAACATTACATTACATATACGAGAATACGTTAACAAATGTGATCCACTGTATCGGAGCATGCCTTAAATGTCATGTCCCGAGTTGTAGCCAGAATTCTCTTGTAGGGAGAGCGTGAGTTTGCGTATAGATCTATACTGGATTGACTATCCTACACCTTGCTGCTAGCTACAGCGGGACCTGCAGGTCTGCGGGTGCCAAACGTCATTCCATTATTACGACCATTCGTATGTCGTTGTTACCAGTCGATAGCATGGTGCAATTATCACATATTACCTTAATATAAATCCGGTTTAAGGTAGTTAGTACAACAGTAGTTTCTATAAAACAGAACTACAGTACTACATTGATTTACCCATTACATATTTTTAGTGATAACCTCACTTAAACATTTAATGTACAAACTATATTTTATTAAATGATAGTTACACTTGGTAAATTACACACTTTTACAACAAACGAGCATACAAAACAGTTAAGCCTTGGTAGAAGGTTACTTTAATAGAAAATATAGGATTTTCTGAGAGATTCAAACTTTTACAAACACTTACATACATTTTACGAACTTATACTTGAGACACGTTCAAACGCTTTTGATAACAAACACCGACACTAAAATACTTATGAACTCACCAGCTTAATGCTAATAAACTCTTTCAAAATAACTTGTTTTCTCGGGTCATCAGTAGACAGGTACCGAGGCCAGCTTTTGAGAAGATGGAGCGCATTCAAGACTCATCATATTATTATTTTGATTTACATTATATTTTGGTGTCTAAAACTGTACAGAACACTCTTGTATTAAAATTATATATTTAATGCAATGGATGATGTTGTTTGCTTATTTACATTTACTGTGTTGTGATACTTTACATGATGTCCTCCGCCCCAGAACGTTTCCGCCGTTCTTGGTTTTGGGGTGTGACAGATTGGTATCAGAGCATTGTTTATAGTGAATCAAGTATATCAACCCATAAAAGATATACTAAACTATAAACCCAAAAGGGATTAAAACACTCTGACCAAGAGTCTATACTTTAAATATTAAAATATTTACTAAGTATACTAGTTTGCATTCATACTAAAATCAGTGTCACAATGACAAGAACAAAAGTATTACGATTGTTAAATATCACAAGTGAGCTCGGGGATGTATGGTCAGTCTTCGGAATGGCATAGCCTGATCAACTATGCTGGTCCTAGGAGTGATTAGCATATGCCCTAGAATGGTTGTGATATGTTAACAAGTCTAAAAACTTACCAACAATACCACAAGAAGATCAGTAGAACTTAAACTTAAAATACAATAGGTGTATTTTGTACTACTAGTTACACGTATACTATATTCTTATACCTCTCTTCTCGCGTAGATTTAAATGGCTGGATTCCATCACGGCGACCCGTACTTTCCAAATGAAGGCAATGCCGGGTGGATCGATGAAGAGCCCAAAGATGAGCATCCAATCCCTTTGGATGATCACCTCGCAGAAGGCTTTTTTGATGGATCCAACTTCGAGCCTGAAGTCAACAACCTACCGCTAGTAGGTCAAGCCCCGAACAACAACCCTCGACCAGCTTTTCCAGGTCCTACTCCCATGTGGGCAAACAACTTGAATCGCTGGAGTGATGAACAGGGTCAACCCTTACCATACTTTGGGGACTGAAGCTTTTACAACGTCAACGATGGTGGCTCTGCTGACCGAGCTCTGCTTGTCATTATCTGCAGAATAGCTCGTAATGTCGAGCAAGGTCGAGCAGCCATCTACCGGGTCATGGAGATTGATGCCAACTCAGGTGTCAACACAGTCCGCATCCGCCGTCTTGAAGAAGACATAGAACGGACCCGGAGAACCAATGAAACCCTGCAGCAGCAGCTGGCTGCCTCACGAACTGAAATCTTGGAACTTCGAGCTCGTTAGAGGGCTCAGGATCGACACCTTCAAGAGGTGTTTCGTCAAGTGTCCGACCTAAGGACTCGCCCGGAGAATTCCCATCGCCGTTAGATGATGTCTAGTGCATCTCCGTCTTTTGGTTAAGGAATAGCCTTTAACATCTGTGCTCTAAGTAGCACTTGTCTGTAAAATATTCCTAACTTTCAGTACTCTAATTAGGAATCTAAGAACTGTCAAACTTATCGGTTTGGTATGATGTAAGACTTACTGTTAGGTCGATTTTCCCTGAACTTATTACATCAGTAATACCAGTAGTGTTGAAATCTATCTAATCTGTGGGAAAAATCTGTACACTTGTGCTTTCCTACTAATATTCCTTGTTGTGATTTCAAGCACTCATTCAACAGTTGGGCTATGGTTAAATTAGTTCATGTGTCACTCTCATGTTGCTTAAAAATTGATTCTTACCATATTTCTTATCTTTATAAACGTATAGCTGAAAGATGCCTCCTCGCAAATCTCCCAGGAATTATCCTGCCCCTCCACCACCTCCTCCGCCTCCGGTCATTGATACTGCAGCCCTGAATGCTGCCGTAGCTGCAGCAGTGGCAACTGCCATGGCTCAGTACCATTCAACTGATGCCAGCAGAGGTGAAACCCCTGTGGAATCAACCCCGGTTGAAACCCCTGTGCGCTCGAGGTAGTGCTCATACAAGGATTTCACAAATTGCAAACCGAAGCCTTTCTATGGCACCGGTGGAGTCATTGCCCTCTCGCAATGGCTCGAGAAGACTGAATCAGTCTTCGAAATATGTTCATGTCCTGCGGCGAGTAAAGTCAAGTACGTCGCATGCACCTTTGAAGGAAAGGCCCTAACGTGGTGGAACGGCCACGTTAAAGCACTAACTCTAGTCGTAGCCAACGACATAGGCTGGAAAACGATGAAAGACCTAATGATGGAGGAATACTGCCCGAGGGGCGAAGTCCAGAAACTGGAACATGAACTCTGGAACCTGACCATGAAGGGCACCAATGTGATCGCTTACACTGCCCGATTTAGCGAACTGGTGGCCCTCTGCCCCAATATGGTTCCCACTGAAGGGAAAAAGATCGAACGGTACATATGGGGGCTAGTGCCTCCGTATCAGGGGAATGTCTTAGCATCGAACCCCGCTACCTTCGACAGTGCCAAATGATTGGCACAGCGACTCATTGACCATGGAGTCAAAACCCCTGCAACCACAACCACCCTAGCCATCCAGGAACCCTCCAAACCCACTGATACTAAGCGGAAATTCTGGGGTGAAAAGAAGAAGCAACAGGCTACCAAAAAGCAACAAACTGTGGCAATGCATGCCGCAATAACCCCTACTGCTACTACTACTGCTCCGGTGAGTCGGTATGTTGGAAGTTTGCCCAAGTGCAACAAATGCAACTACCACCACAACGGCCCTTGCCGTGAAATGCAGTGCTCAAACTGCAACAGAAAAGGACACACCGTCCATTTCTGTAAGTTCCCGGCACAACCTATCAACCAAGTCCCTGGCTCTAGCGCGAGCCCAACTTGCTATGGATGTGGCGAAGCAGGCCACTATAAGAGGGACTGCCCCAAAGCAAAGAATGCTGGTGGAGCAGGAAGGGTACTAACTATAGGCCATGGGGAAGCAGTTGCTGACCCGACCGTGGTGACTGGTACGTTCCTCCTCGATAACTCCTATGTATGCATTCTGTTCGATAGTGGAGCGGAGCGAAGCTTCGTAAACCATAAATTTGCTCGCATGCTTAATCAACCACCGCACGCACTCAAAGAACTATTCACAGTAGAAATGGCTAATGGAAAAACTGAAAGTACGAGTAGCATATACTTAGGTTGTATCCTAACTCTAGATAACCATTCATTCCCAATCGACCTCATGCCAGTCTCAATAAAAAGTTTTGACGTTATCATTGGCATGGACTGGTTAAGCCTTCACCGCGCCGACATCATGTGCTTCGAGAAAGCAGTCCGTCTAAACCTTCCGTCTAACGAAACTCTTAGAGTCTACGGGGACAAACCCGGCGCAAGTCTTCGTATTATATCAAGTATTCAAGCACAGAAGTATCTGCATAAGGAATACAGTGCATTCCTTGCTCACGTCGTCGACACGAGCCTCGAAACGAAAGAACTAAAGAACATCCCTGTAGTGAGCGACTTCCCCGACATTTTCCCAGAAGAACTACCAGGGTTACCTCCGCAACGACAGGTCGAGTTCAGAATCGACTTAGTCCCAGGAGCTACCCCAGTAGCCAAGTCGCCCTACCGATTAGCACCAGCTGAGATGCAGGAACTCTCTGGTCAACTTAACGAACTGCTCAGCAAGGGCTTTATAAGACCGAGTTTCTCACCTTGGGGAGCACCGGTCTTGTTCGTTAAGAAGAAAGACGGATCATTCCTTATGTGTATTGACTACAGAGAACTCAACAAACTGAGGGTCAAAAAAATCGTTACCCTCTGCCTCGTATAGACGATTTATTTGACCAACTGCAAGGGGCGAACTATTTTTCTAAGATTGATCTGAGATCCGGATATCACCAGTTACGAGTGCTAGAGGAGGATGTGCCGAAGACAGCCTTCCGAACTCGTTACGGACATTACGAGTTCGTGGTGATGCCATTCGGATTGACCAATGCGCCTGCAGTCTTCATGGATCTGATGAATAGACTATGTCGACCTTACTTGGATCAATTTGTCATCGTTTTCATTGACAACGTCCTGATCTGTTCCCGAAGTAAGAAAGAGCATGGCGATCACCTGCGACAAGTTCTAGAGACATTACGAAAAGAGAAGCTTTATGCGAAGTTCTCGAAATGTGAATTTTGGATCCGAAGAGTCGAATTCTTAGGACACGTGGTAAGCGAAGAGGGAATCCACGTGGACCCATCCAAAATAATAGCCATTGAGAACTGGTCAGCGCCAAAGACGCCTACTGAAATTCGCCAATTTCTAGGTCTCGCTGGCTACTACCGCAGGTTCATTCAGAACTTCTCTCGAATAGCGAAACCTCTTACGACCCTGACCCAGAAAGGCGTGGCCTTTGACTAGGAAGAGAAACAAGAGAGAGCGTTCCAAAAACTCAAACGAGCCTTGTGCACCGCGCCAATACTATCCCTCCCCGAAGGGATAGAAGACTTCGTAGTCTATTGCGATGAATCCAATCAAGGGCTCGGATGTATTCTGATGCAGCGAGGAAAGCTCATCGCCTACGCCTCGAGACAGTTGAAGACACACGAGGTTAACTACACGACCCACGATCTTGAACTAGGAGCGGTAGTGTTCGCTCTGAAGATCTGGAGACATTACTTGTATGGAACGAGGAGCACTATCTTTACCGACCACAAGAGTTTACAACACATCTTCGATCAGAAGGAGCTCAACATGAGACAACGACGGTGGGTCGAGCTACTCAGTGATTACGAATGCGATATTCGTTATCATCCGGGTAAAGCCAACGTAGTAGCAGACGCCCTAAGTCGGAAGCAATATTCTGGTCGCAAAGTCAAGTCATTGTCAATAACCATCCATTCACACTTGTCTAAGCAAATTCAGGCGGCTCAACTTGAAGCCATGAAACCTGAAAATGTGATGAGTGAATCCCTTAGAGGAATGGACAAGAATTTAGAAGCCAAGGGTGACGGAGCCTTATATTTCATGAACCGGATCTGGACACCGAATCACGGTGGTTTCCGAGACTTGGTCATGACCGAGGCGCACAACACTCGGTATTCCGTCCACCCAGGTTCAGATAAGATGTATCTGGATCTTAAAAAGCTATACTGGTGGCCTAATATGAAAGCAGAGATTGCTACCTTCGTAAGTAAATGCCTTACTTACGCAAAGGTTAAGGTCGAGTACCAGAAGCCCTCCGGTTTATTGCAACAACCAGAGATCCCGGAATGGAAGTGGGAGCGGATCACTATGGATTTCATAACCAAGTTGCCCATGACAATGCGTGGACTTGATACCATATGGGTCATCGTCGATAGATTGACCAAGTCTGCACACTTCCTGCCTATCAAAGAAACCGACAAGATGGAGAAACTTACGAGAACATACATTAGGGAAATAGTACGGCTTCATGGTGTACCTATATCCATTATCTCCGATAGAGATAGTAGGTTCACCTCAAGATTTTGGCAATCATTACAACATTCCTTGCGAACGAGGCTGGACATGAGCACAGCCTACCATCCTCAGACCGACGGACAGAGTGAGAGGACCATCCAAACACTGGAAGATATGTTGCGAGCCTACGTGATTGACTTTGGGAAGGCATGGGATACTCATTTACCCCTTGTCGAGTTTTCCTATAATAACAGTTATCACACGAGCATCAAGGCTGCTCCATTTGAAGCTCTCTACGGCCGAAAGTGCAGATCCCCTCTGTGCTGGGCTGAGGTGGGTGATACCCAATTAGCCAGGGGGCAAGCTTCCGACAGTACTCTCACCGGTCCGGAGATCATTCGGGAAACGACAGACAAAATCGTTCAGATCCGTGAACGATTGAAAGCCTCTGGAGACCGACAGAAGAGCTAAGCTGATAAACGAAGAAAACCTTTGGAATTTCAGGTGGGAGACCGAGTCCTTCTCAAGGTCTCACCCTGGAAGGGCTTGATACGCTTCGGCAAGCGTGGGAAGCTTAATCCGAGGTACATAGGGCCATTCGAGATTCTTGCGAGAGTCGGCCCCGTAGCCTACAAACTCGACCTACCCGACAAACTTCGTAACGTACATTCTACATTCCACGTATCTAACTTGAAAAAGTGTCTGTCTGACGAGACTCTTGTAATCCCACTCAACGAGATCGAGATCAACGAGAGCCTCAACTTCGTGGAAGAACCTGTAGAGATCATGGACCGTGAGGTCAAGCAGACGAAGCAAAGCCGTATCCCTATCGTGAAGGTTCGCTGGAACGCCAAGCGAGGACCGGAATTCACTTGGGAGCGCGAGGATCAGATGAAACAGAAATACCCTCATCTTTTCACTTAATTAATTGTAACTTCTTATTTGCTTAAATTCTAATTTCGGGACAAAATTCCTTCTAACGGGGGGATGATGTGACAACCCGAAATTTCCATTTGTACGAACAATATCTATTCAATAGAAGCCAGTCCAGTTTCAGTGATTTTCAGGTTTTTCGTAACAAGTTTGTGTACATTAGGGTTTATGTTCAGGAGATATCAGGAGAGTGGATGCTCCTGGATTGGTGAAATTTGAACATTCTAAGTTTCATAATGTCATAGTCCAATCTCCGGAATAAAAATATTTTCTGCCAAAATATTTCAGGACTATAAATAGATTTCTGAATTAATTAATTCATTATTCACAAATCCAACTAGAGAAAAGCCATTTTCTCTCTGACGGATCTTCGGGTCCTCATCCCAGATTGTGAGTCTACTTTCCTAAATGTGTTTTATTACTTGTTTTATGCTTTATAACATAGATTACATGTCTAAAATGCAAGATCCGGGAGTTTACCGCCCAAGAACGTTCTTGGGGAGTAAACTCCAAAATGGAGCTTTAAGGCTACCTAGTCCCGTTTCCTTGTTAGACAACTAGTTAAGGACTTAGTGTATAATCATTAGAGGCTAGAAATCATCAAAGAACAACAAGCAATTGGAGTTTACGGCCCAAGAGTTCTTGGACCGTAAACACCATTTCCAAGGGCCAAAAGTGAGCCCTAAATCACACCTTAAGGCTTAGGACAATTACCCTCTAATGCTTGTAGCTAATTTGGGCACCAAAACACTTCAAAATCATAAAGTTCTAGGAGTTTACGGCCAAGATATGCTCTTGGGCCGTAAACCCCTTTTTCAAGGGCTAAGGATGCCCTAAACACCCCTAAGGCTTTGAGACTATTACCCTTTGATACTTGTAACTTGAATGGGGAGTAAATGAAACAAAAATCATCCCTAAAAGGGAGTTTACGGCCAAGGAACATCACTTGGGCCGTAAACTCCAAGTAAAGGCACAAATGTGTGCCTAATGTCCCCTTTAGCCTTAGATAAAAACATAGAAGCTATCCTACATGTGCAAGTGACTTAAAAGAATTAAAACCAACACCCCATAGGAGTTTACGGCCGTAAACTCTAGGGGAAATGGTCTTTAGGCCGTAAACTACTCTATGGAGCATTCTAGGGCCTTAAACTACTTCAAGGATTATTCCAACAATGCTAGGCTAATTCTAGGATTAAGATAGCACTTCAAAACACCCAAAACCACCAAGTGAGGAGTTCACGACCGTAAACTCATGGGTTCACGGCCGTAAACTCCAAAGGTGGGGTTTGTTGGGTGGTGAACTATTATACAAGGTCATTTGGTGCTTCAAACCCCTTTGCCTTGTCCCGTATCGACTTAGATGCAACCCTTAGGACCTATAACATTTATACAAAGTGTTTTCATGTTCCTAAGTGTCCCAACTTATTTTATTAAGTTATTATTTGGCTAATTAGTTATATATATGCTTATTATATGATAACTAGGCTCGTGCGTGTAAACAAGTCTCTGTTTGCCACCTAGCGCGGTATCCGACACTGAAATTCAAACAGCTCACCACAAGTGAGTTCATACCCCTTTAATCAACCTTTGAAATGATTTTAAATGTTTTAAATACTTTATGGTGGGGATACAAGTCAAACACTTGAAGTTATTGTTTCAATCACATGTGATTGCATTTAATCACATGTGATTAATAACTAGGAAACCAATGATTCTATCACTGTTCAAACTGTTTATCAAACTGCTTTACTTTGAAATGTTTTACAAACTCTTATACTTTTCAAACTTATTTACAACTGTGATTCAAACAAATGTTCCAATTACTTAAACTGTTTTATCAAACTTATGCCTTCAAATTGTTTTATAGATTGACATCAAGTCGATCTTTTCTTGAAATAATATTTATGGTTCAAATGTCTTATAAATTCTTATTTATGCTTTTACTTCTTATTAATTGCATGCCCATATATGTATAGATATACAAATAATGTTTAAAGGGCTTAGGAAGGCCATCCGCCCTATTTCCTTTTCCTCGATTTGGATGTGGTCTGGTGGGATTTCGGGTGACCATCCGAAGGTCGTTTCAATATTAATTATATATCAAATATACATATATAGACATAAAAGTACTCCCATATTTCATACGTACTAGACACATCACTAGTTAGTTACCATCGAGGTAACGCAGGATCATATATATACAACTATACTACGAGAACATATACAACTATACTAGAACTAGAAACATTACATTACATATACGAGAATACGTTAACAAATGTGATCCACTGTATCGGAGCATGCCTTAAATGTCATGTCCCGAGTTGTAGCCAGAATTCTCTTGTAGGGAGAGCGTGAGTTTGCGTATAGATCTATACTGGATTGACTATCCTACACCTTGCTGCTAGCTACAGCGGGACCTGCAGGTCTGCGGGTGCCAAACGTCATTCCATTATTACGACCATTCGTATGTCGTTGTTACCAGTCGATAGCATGGTGCAATTATCACATATTACCTTAATATAAATCCGGTTTAAGGTAGTTAGTACAACAGTAGTTTCTATAAAACAGAACTACAGTACTACATTGATTTACCCATTACATATTTTTAGTGATAACCTCACTTAAACATTTAATGTACAAACTATATTTTATTAAATGATAGTTACACTTGGTAAATTACACACTTTTACAACAAACGAGCATACAAAACAGTTAAGCCTTGGTAGAAGGTTACTTTAATAGAAAATATAGGATTTTCTGAGAGATTCAAACTTTTACAAACACTTACATACATTTTACGAACTTATACTTGAGACACGTCCAAACGATTTTGATAACAAACACCGACACTAAAATACTTATGAACTTACCAGCTTAATGCTGATAAACTCTTTCAAAATAACTTGTATTCTCAGGTCATCAGTAGACAGGTACCGAGGCCAGCTTTTGAGAAGATGGAGCGCATTCAAGACTCATCATATTATTATTTTGATTTACATTATATTTTGGTGTCTAAAACTGTACAGAACACTCTTGTATTAAAATTATATATTTAATGCAATGGATGATGTTGTTTGCTTATTTACATTTACTGTGTTGTGATACTTTACATGACGTCCTCCGCCCCAGAACGTTTCCGCCGTTCTTGGTTTTGGGGTGTGACATTTCAGCTCCGTCCATGGCATAGAGTTATGGCTTCTATATGTCCATTCCACCAGGTGAGGGCCTGGTCGACGAACGTGCACGCGGAAAACTTCACTTTCACCTCCTCGGGGCATTCACACATTTCGAACACTGATTCCACCTTCTCAATCCACCTTTTCAGGGCTATCACTCCACCCGTGCCATTAAAGGTTCGCGGCTTGGCATTGGTGAAATCTTTGTAGGAGCATGTTTTGGTAGGTCCTTGATTGATTCCGTTGTTCGAACTTCCATCCCCTTGTCCATTGACTCCTCCATTGTTCCCTTGTTGAATCTGTGCCATTGCTACGGTGACCACAGTAGACACAGCTGCATGGAATGCAGTTGAGTCAACTTCTGGTGGGGTTGGCCCAGGGTTACTGCGAGTTGGCCGTTGAGGCATCTTTCTGTCATGGAACGGAAAGATATTGAGTGCCTATGGTTTTGTGAGATTGTGATCCTATAAACAAGGTGTGTGGCACGAACTTAAGCAATTTCACAAATTAGCATACAATCATGGATATATAACACATAGCAGATTACAACATCACAATAGAACACATAAAACTTTTCATTAATACTATCCGCATTTTTCATACATGAAAATTTTGCTCAAAAGAGCATATACATAAGTGGTGCAAATTCGGCAGCATAACGACTCTATGAGTAGTGTAATCACTTAAACATAGAGTCAATGATACATAGCATAGATCACATAAGCCTAATACTAAGGATAGATATGGCTAGTCCTAATCATGGAGAGGTGCGCCAGGGGGTGGTGTTGAGGAAGTGGACGCTCCCTGAAGACGAGCCACTTGTCGTTCCGCATCTTGGAGTCGAGCCTCTCGCATCGCCTGCCTCATGTGGAACTCTCGGATAACCTCTCGCATTTCCTACTCTGCACACTCGACCCTAGTCCGCATCTGGTGCATCTGATCGGCGGTGCTCTGAGCTAGGTCGCCAGTGTTCTGCAATCGTCTCACCATGACCGGAAGAGCATGATCGTCAGGTCCTCCTTTCCTCAGGTCGTAGAACTCGCGTGACATGCCGAACGGGGGTCGTTGTCCCTGCTGTCTGCTCCACCTCCAAAGGTCGATACCCCAGGGGGGGTGTAGGACCAGTGGGCCTACCCGATAAGCAGGCACCCTAACCGGATAAGGGAGGTTGATGACTTCGGACTCTGCGTACGAATCATAATCTTCGACTCCGTTGGGTTCCTCCTCGACACCTCCTTCGGCTTCCTCCTCTTCCTGGTCTACCTCTGGCTCCGAGGTCTGCCTTCGGCTTCCGCCTCAAGTTCCCCTTCGGATTCCTCCTCGGGGTCTTCCTCGGGTTCCTCTTCAGACTCTTCCAACCATCCATTATTCCCCTGATTAGGGAAATAAGGATCTCCGGGGTGATGGAAACCAGCCATGCTGTCTGCGGGGGTGTATAAACATGCTAGTATTATTCCTAAGATGTTTTAATTATTGTATAGATTGAGTTGATGTTCTCTTTTTGGTGATAAAGGGGTATGTTTTAGGTCTTCCTACCATCGCGATTTCCTCGGGACAAGTGATAGTTGTACCTTGGAGGAAATGTAGTTGATCAGGCTACATCCTCTCCTTGATAAAACCATGAGCGGTCCCAACTTACCCGAGACGATAGCATTATCTTGTTTGGTTTGGTATTATATTCTGTTTCCTAATTCACACAGGCGAAGATGTTTTATAGTTGTGTTTTTATTTGTTTTGTTTTGTTCAGAGTTTTGTTAGTCCCTCTTTGGTTTATAGTTGCATATCAATGTGTGGTTAGATATGCTAGTTCACTATAAACAGTGCTCTGATACGAACCTGTTACACCCCTGAACCAGACGGCGGAAACGTCCGAGGGCTTGCGTGACTTTAATTGAGTATCATCACAATGAATATACATGAATCATAACATAAACGTCACCATGCATCAATATATTACAACTGGAATTGTTCACATTAAATACATTGTTTTAACGTTACACATTCATAACATAAATTGCTTAAGTGATTTTAACAACATAACATCCTAACATTACTTCATATTACCCTTCCGCTTACCTGTTACCTGAGAATACAAGTTATTTTGGAAAAGCGTCAACATATGAAATGTTGGTGAGGTCATAAGCAATGTTGTGATAAAATGATTTGTGTAGTTTGTAAAACCCAGAAAATCCGATATTTTCTGAAAAGACTTTTGTTTATCAAAGTGTGCAGATCCATAAGTTGATGCATAAATGATTTCAAAAACATGTATATATGAAGGGTATTTTGTATTATGGTTATAAACATTTCGAGCGAGTAGTATTGAATTCCCCGGAAAACCCGATGTTTTCCTATACTGGCAGGTATCCGTGATTACTGATTTTTGTATTGTCGTAACGAATGAATATTGATTACTCCACATTTTATATCGTCCTAATTTCGTCTACTTTGATTTTCATAAGCCTTACCGAACGAAGAGAAGAGGAACACTATGTCCTACTACTATCGTAAGTACCTAAGGCTATCGGGAATGCGAAAGACACGATGGTCCAACTCGCATTTGATTACTTTGACCTTACTAGCCTTACTAATGGGCCGCTAGGGCCCAATAGCACATAAGAGCTATTGAAAGTCCTTTTACACGTAATTGGATCATAGGAGGCCCAATAACACATAAGCGTTATCCCTTTGGGCCTAAAGATCATTTTGATGGACTTGCAAGATCCATCAAGCATGGTTTGAAACTCTCAACCCAAAGTTTGTAGATTTACTCATCATAGTTATCGCGTATCTATTGAAGTGTTTGATTTAACGATTGTTGTTTTGTATTGATTCGAGACCGAATCAATTCGTTTATAACGATATTTGGAGTTGAATGTGTATTCGTTTTCCATTTTGTCGGTAGTCGTGAATTTTGTATTTTGACTTAATGAATTAATTTGTTTAAAAGTAGAAGTTTGACCTCTTTTTACTACCTTTCTTTTTATAAAGTAACAATTTTAGTCCTTTATTTAAAAGAATTTTCATTTTTAATCCTTAAAATATTTTCTTGACACTTTGGCATCATAAACTTGTTAAAAAGACCGTTTTAACCCAAAATTTATTTTGTTAACAGATTCAGCCCTTACAGATTAGTATTTCTCGGTTAAAACCCCATTTTTCGCAACTTTAACAGTTTTGGCCCAAAATCCAAAAACTTTACATTTTTGGTCCTTTTTGATAGTGAAAAGCATTTTGACCCTTGAAACAGTTTTATTACACTATTTGTCCCCTTTTTTGAAGAAAGTTTCATTTCAGCCCCTTAATTTGTCATTTTTCGCAATTTTAGGCTTATTGGGCCAAAAAGCCCAAAATTAGCCCATTCAGCTAAAAATTTACATTTCAAGTCCTTTGAAATTTTTATTATTCAGAAAAACCGTTATGGAAACTGTTTTGACTCTTATGGCCCGTAAGAAACCGTGAATTGACCATTTTTAACCCTAGTTTTGTATATTTGACATTTTAGGCCCAAAAATGGATTTTTGTGTTGAAATATGTTTATCATAATCTTATAGGTTATTATTCTTGACTTGTTTAGTGTAGAATAACTTAGATTATGTTTGTTTCTCTTCTCATATCATAGATCTCGAGATTCACCCCTTTTTAGTTACATATTTATCACAAAAACACATAAATATACACATACATGCATAAAAATCACACATAACACACATATACATATAGATCTACACATTTTCTTGTATTCTCCCCCATAAAACACATGAAAACCTAAAAGAGAGGGGTATGAAGCTCACCTTGAGTTGTAGTTTCGGTTTTGAAGAGAGAAATGAAGAAAGTTTCGATCCTAGTAAGCTTTCTTGGATGATCTCGAATTTAGAGGCTTCTAAGATGCAAGCTCACAAGATTGAATAGATTTAGAAGAGATTTTTGATGAAATGAAGTAGCTAGATTATGGATCCAAGCAATATCTTTCCTTGGATGATGAATTTTGTGGGTTAAATCTTCTTGAAAGCTTCCTTAATCTCGAAAAATTGGTGAAGAGTGGAGAGAGTTTCTTTAAGAGAGTTTTGAGTGAGATGTGTGTGTGTTTGTGTTGTGTTCGGCCGGCAGCAAAAGAAAGAGAAGAGAAGAGAGATCTTTGAGTTGACTTGCACGAAAACATGAGATGGATGCATGGAAAACCTATGGATAAATGTGAGGTGGCATCGGAAAAGTCAACTCTCTTTCTTTTGTGGGTTGGGCCGAAAATGGAGAGGGAAAAAGAGAAAATTTGGGCCTTGTATGCTTAAGCCCATTTTATGATTAAGTTAGAAGATTGCTTGGCCCAAATAAATCAAAGTATAATTTTTATGACTCATTAGGGCTAATCTAATTTGGTTGTGACCCAATAACGCCCATTAAAGTTAATCTAGTGTATTTTGGGCTCATAAGGCCCAAAAATATTAAATTTCATGTTTATGGGTCCAATTAGGGCCCATTTGAGAGTTCTAGGTCCAAGATAGTTAAATTGGAAGCTCATTGGTCCATTAGGTCCAATAAGGAAATCCTAGTCCAGAATGGACTTAAACCGGAATTTCAAAGGATTCCAATTCTTTGTTGACTATTTGTAGTGCTTGAATGAAGTATTTGATGAAGTTTTGTTGTTATTGAATAAGCATCATACATGCTTTCATATTGTTGATTCATAATTGATATAAGTGTTGTAGTTACAAGGCATCAAAATTCCTAATTGTGACACTCACACATTAAATCAATACCTGAGAAATGGAGCGTTACAAATGTCATTCTTTTTTTTTGATATTGATAGACAAAAGTGGTTCTCATAGCTCTTAATCTTTTTTTGTTCTTATTTGAACCTTTACACACACACACACACACACACACACATATATATATATATATATATATATATATATATATATATATATATATATTTTGTTGGTGTTGTTGATCAACATGTTTGAATCAAAAGTTTTATGAATCATATATACTTTTGATCATTCCATTTATATTTAACGCTTTTTTTAAATAATCTTTTAAAATCAAGTTTGGTATCTATAACATCTTATTTTTTAAAAATTCATTTTACAAACTCATTAGTATAATGAGTAGAAGTATTCCTTAAATGTTTAAGAACTTTTTTTGAGATTTTTTATAACTATTAAAAATTTAAAAAATATATTTTTATTTTAAAGTTTTCTGATTCATTTTTTAGTTAATTAAATTCTAAGAACTTTGGTTTTTTTTTTTGAATTTTTTTCAAAGAAAAAAAAAGTTATGGACGAAAAACTAAGCAAATGAAAAAAAATCAATAAGGGTTGGACAATTGGCGCAAAAGGGGAAGGGTGTTAGTTGGGACACATGCCGCGCGCAGGGAGAGGGTTGAATTTATATTTCTTTTTTTCTTTTTTTTCCTTTTATTGTTTGACTTTTGTACTCTCCAAGCATTTAATCTTCGCTGAAAATTACCCAAATCTCGCAATTAATTATCATAATGTTGTATCATCTTCTGAGATTCTGACGATAAATAAATCAAATCTTGGGAATTTATTTTTTCAATCTTAGGGCCAAAAATTATTCTCATGGTTCCTACCAATATTTAGGTTACTACATGATATATATATATATATATATATATATATATATATATATATATATATATATATATATATATATATATATATTGAGAGAGAGAGAGAGAGAGAAAAAAAAAATTTGTATGGGTTTTTTCATCCTCAACGTATTGTACAAGGATTTTATGCGTTAAACCCGACCAAAATCAAATAGATCTATATTAGCGGCAGTTGAGAGAATTCAGGTATCTTCCGTATCAATAGTTCAATTACTTCCTCACGTTCATTCTTTAACCTCCTTCTACGTCTACTGAAGTAGTTAAACTCCTTCTCTACGTCCTTCCTTCTTCAACCTCCATCACGATTGATAACACATGGCCTATTTTCTATCAGGATTGGTAAGTTTGTCAGTTTTTGGAGATTGTTTAAGTCGTCAAGCAATTATTTAACCTTCCATGTTCTTCTGACTTTCAGGTTGAACTGCTATCTCGTGTGTCTATATAAGATGTTTTTATGTACTTTAAGAAGTGTTGAACAATTCTTTCTTAGCACGATCACTATTCATTTAACAATGGAAAATAGATACACAATTTTTTACTGATTATAATTGTTCTATTGAGTCGGTGGTTATCTTGATGTCATTTTGTTTACATATCCGGTGAGGATATTGCTATTGTTAAGTGTACTGAATATAGCCTGGATCAACAATTCAAGTGTGACGTACAAGTACCTATTCATTCAACATTGGATAAAAGGTAAATACTTATATTGATTTTAATTGTGCTTCATAAGGGATTGTGTATTTGTTTTTATGTTGATTTGTGTTCAGTACGGGTGAGGTTTATGGATTTGAGAATGATTTGGTAATTGTTAAGCCAAAGAAAAATCCACTTATTCCATAAATAAATTTTAAGGTATTGTTGTCGTTACATTTATAATTCATTTTGTATTTTGTGACGCCCCCATTTTTTCGGTCAGAAAATACCGATTTGTTTATCATTTAAATTAAAATCAAAGTATATTTTTTTGAAGAATAATATTGCGGAATTTGTTCTCAGAAAACATGATAATGATATTATCAAAGCATTTTCAAAGAAATTTATTTTATTTATATTAAAACATTAGGATGTCATCGTCAACATAGAAACATAAGCATAAACAGACCTTATATTAATTTACACTAATGATTTATATCTCCTTGAATCCCTTAGCAGAATGTATCTTTAATATCGCTACCTGTGATACAATAAACTGAGTGGGTCAGGTTAGGAAACCTGGTAAATACATAGGGTTTTTGACACACAATAATATAGTTAATTCGTTTCTTCACATATTTCATGTCAAACAATTAACCCGATTACCCATCCCTATTTTCTTTATTTATTCTTCCCTAAAGATTTACCCTAAGGGTCATCTCCTACATCGTATTTACCTCTCATCGCCTTACATTGCATTTCCTTATATGTTTGTTCCGAAGGACTTTTCCTAAGGATTATCGCCTAAATCGCATAGACAGTACTGATTCGGGGATTACTCCCCCAATACGTGCCATTGAAAAGTTCAATGAATCTCAAAAGAATCTATGAATTTCAATCCAATTAAAACTTAATATTCAATTTTGTTTTTCTTTATGGTGGAAATTGGTAAATCCTCATTTACCTACCTTCAAATATTTTACAATTGGATTACGGCAATCCTCTTCCGAATGGTATAATATTGTGTTGGGTCCTAGCCTTAATATTTCATTTGGGTGTTATATTAAGGATTCTTATCTAATCTAAACTTTGTCATTCCCTTTCAGGTGTCTTCCAACATTGTTCTGGATCAAACCCTTTGGGCTCTTTCTCCCTCATGAACTTGTATGGGAGGGTCATCTTTGATGATTCGAACTTCAATGGCTAGATTCGGAACATTAGGATGGTTACTCGCTACGAGGACAGGTAACATGTCCTCGAAAAAGAGCTTAAGGAGATAGATGAGATCACTCCTACTCCTGAAGAGGTTGCTAAGTATAGGGCACATGAGAAGGATGCCATAAAGGTGTCTTGTATCATGTTTGCCACTATGACAGCTGAACTTCAAAAGTCCTATGTGGACTACTACCCTTTCGAGATGCACTAAGATTTGATAGAAAGATACCATCAAAGTGCTCGTCTGGAAAGGTATGAAATCATTGCCTCCATGATTACAACAAATATGAAGGATGGAGAGTCCATCACGGCCCACTTGTAGAAAATGCAAAGGTTTGTGGACCGCTTGCTGAAGTTGAATCTGAACTTCGATGAAGAGTTGGCCATTGATATTATCCTACACTCATTGCTTCCTTGTTAAGATCAGTTTTGTATGACTTATCATATGAACAAAGAGGGGGTCACTATTAGCAAGCTTCAATGCCTTTTGAGAACTGCTGAAAGTAGTCTAAAAGGAAAATCTGGTGTATCTACTCCTACTCCTAATGATGCTGCCCCAGTCATGGCAATTGGACATGGGAAAGGGAAGAAGAAGAAGGCTCCTTCTAAGAGCCATAAGGGAAAGTCTCATGATGGATCCTCTTCTAGTGGGACCAAAGCTGGTTCTGCTAATCCCTTTACCAAGCCAAAAGAAGAAGAGTGTTTCTATTATCATGATCAAGGGCATTGGAAGCGAAGCTGCCCCAAATACTTGCAGGATGTCAGCTTAATGGTGTGGCTAAGAGGTGAAATCGAACCTTGTTGGACATGGTTCGTTCCATGATGAGTCGAGCTTCGTTACCTATCTCATTCTGGGGGTATGCCTTAGAGACTGCCTCCCATATCCTTAATATAGTCCCTACTAAGAAGGTTGCCAAAACACCTCACGAGATGTGGACTGAGAAGGTTCCCTCGTTAGCACACATTAAGGTTTGGGGTTGCAAGGCTTTCATGAGGTGTAAGACTCACAACAAGCTCGAACCTTGTAGTGAGCGTTGTATTTTCATTGGTTGCGCACAGAAGTCATTTGGATATCTCTTCTACAAACCGAGTGACAATGTTGTCTTCGTTGCGAGGAGAGGGGTTTTCTGAGAGAGAGAGAGAGAGAGAGAGAACTCATATGACAAGAAGACAGTGGGAGGCAAATTGACCATGAAAAGCTTCAAGAGTTAAGTGATGAAGGAACCTCAAACACTAGTGCTCAACCTGAGGAGGAAACTCCTGTTGAACCAGTTGATAAGTCCGTACCTCTGAGGCGTTCCAGTAGAGTTAGTGTTCCACCTATGTTATATGGATTCCATATTCCTACAGATGGTGATACGTTTATCAATGATAGCACACCGGTAAATTTGGATGAACCTAACAACTACAAGGAAGACATGGCAGGCCCCGAGTCTGCAAAATGGAAAGCGGCGATAGACAGTGAGATTCAATCCATGTATGACAATCAAGTTTGGAACTTGGTTGACAATGTACCAAATCGTAAGACAGGTGGGTGCAAATGGATCTTCAAGAAGAAGACCGACATGGATGGGAAAGTACACACATATAAGGTGAGACGAGTTACGAAGGGCTTTACTTAAACTTATGGAGTTGATTATGATGAGACCTTCTCACCAGTAGCCAAGATTAAATCTATTATGGTTATGCTAGCCACTGCTGCATTTCATGATTATGAAATTTGGAAAATGGATGTCAAAACCGCTTTCCTTAATGGGAAGTTGGCTGAAGATGTTTACATGAGTCAGCTAAAGGGTTTTTTCAATGCAAAGTGCCCTAATAGAGTGTGTAAGCTTGATAAATCCATTTATGGATTGAAACAAGCATTTCACAGATGGAATCTTTGTTTCGATGAGAAAGTCAAAGAGTTTGGATTTTCGAGAAGCGAGGATGAGTCATGTGTATATGTCAAAGCTAGTGGGAGTATAGTTAGTTTTCTGGTGTCTTATGTGGATGACATACTTCTCATAGGAAATGACATCCCAACCTTGCAGGAGGTTAAGTCCTAGTTTAGGAAGTGTTTCGCTATGAAGGACCTTGAGCAGGCTGCCTATATTCTAGGGATAAGGATATTGAGAAACAGGAGTAAAAGACTAATTGTACTTAGTCAAAGTACCTACTTGGATAAGGTGTTGAAACGGTTCAACATGGAGGATTCTAAGAAAGGTGACTTACATATCCAAAGCAATACCAAACTGAGTAAGACTCAAATTCGGAGTACAGAGGCTGAGATAACAGAAATGATTTGAGTACCATATGCTTCTGCAGTTGGCTCGATCATGTATGTTATGACTTGTACTTGCCCTGATGTGGCCTTTGCTTTGAGCATGGTCAGTAGATATCAAGGGAATCCTGGTAAAGCTCACTAGACTACGGTAAAGAACATTCTTAAGCACCTACGGAGGACTAAGGATTGGGTCCTTACCCTCGGTGGAAGTGATGACTTGAGAGTGACAGGGTATAGTGATGCCATCTTTCATCCTGAATGGAGGAGCAATAACTTGGAAAAGTTCTAAACAGGAGACTATAGTTGATTCAACGTGTGAATCAGAGTACATAGTAGCAAGCAAAGCAGCGAAGGAGGCGATATGGCTGAAGAACTTCATCGGAGACCTTGGAGTTGTACCAGCTATAAAGGAGCCTATGGAGATTTTCTATGACAGCGAGAGTGCGCTCGCCTTAGCCAAGGAACCAAGGGATCATGGCAGATCCAGGCACATCAATAGAAAATATCACTTCATAATACACCGAATAGAAAAAGGACTCCTCGTGGCAAAGAGGGTATCGTCAGAGGAGAACCCAGCTGATCCCCTTACGAAGGGACTGAGTAAGGTTAAGCACTTGCAGCATGTAAGGAGCATTGGGCTGAAAGACGATATAAGTTTCAATGATTAGATAGTTGTTTAGAAACTTGTAATAGATAAAATGTAATTGACATTTGATGATTAAATAAAAGGTGGTTAATTTATAAGTAAAGTTACTATCTTGTGTCAATTATTTACTATTGTTTCATTTTTCATGTTTTAACTTCCAGAATAATTAAATTATTCAAACTATCCATAGTCGATCATACTTTGGAAGTAGGTATTGAGGCAAGACTGTCATGAATTTGGCTTGTAGATTGTCTAAAGTATTTAGGCATAGCAAAGCTTGCTACAACATTCATGAGTGCTCATAAGGTATGAGTATTGGATTAAACCCACGCTCACTTGAATCACTTCATGGAATTTATCACGAGTGATTGTGAGACGATAATATCATATAGTCTTCAAACCAAGAGATGTGAGTTATTGACAATGAGTTCGTTGTACATTGATAGTGTGAAACCGCATCAGTAACTTGATGCTATAAAACGTGTTATTGTGTATGATTTAACGAGTAGTTAGTACAAGCATATGATTCGAAGCTTATCTGTTCCTTTTAATCCTTGGAGGATTAAAAGCAATATCTTGGGCCCCTCGATGATTTTTTTTACTTATGTGTCGGGCCCAGTCAGAACTCAATTGATGTGTTCGATTAAGTTCTATGTCAAACAAATCAGAAATCGGGAAACAAACTGCTGGACAATAAGTATGACTATGTTCCATGTATTTGTCAGCACAATATCTTGAAGAACAGAGGATTATATGCTCCCTTATCTAAAATAGTGTGTCATAGCTCGACAATGGCTTTTAAAAGCTACGATTGCTAGTGGGTTCTGAAGTCGTACGTGCAGTTATAGTTATTAGACTTATCCAAGTGGGAGACTGTTGGATAAGGTGTCTAAGTCCATAACTATAATTGGTATGTACTTGAACCGAGAGTAGCATGGTCCATTTTGGTTTGCATTCACCAAAACAAACGAAAAGGATGAACATTTGTGAAAGAGGTTACCTATGATTCATTAATATATTATAAGTATAATATAATAAAGGAATCATATTATTTAATTAGTATTGGTCAAGAATTAATTTGGAATAAATTTAGTGATCAAAAGAGACTAACTAAATATATAGGGGCTGATTATGTAAATCAATGATATATATATATATATATATATATATATATATATATATATATATATATATGTTGGGCTAATAGTCCATGGTGGTATAGTAATGGGCTAAGCTTATGTAAGAATCCATAATGTGTTAACCCATTACAAGCCAAGTGTAGAGATTAGGGTTTACACATGACCCTTGGATTCCTACACTATATATATATATATATATATATATATATATATATATATATATATATATATATCAGTGTTGCAGAAATCGACATTGGCGGCCTTAAACCGATTACGATTAGGGTGCTTGGCGGAAATTGGTCAAAATCGTTCAAAATCGGCCTGGGCGGTCCTTGGCGGCCCTTGGCGGTCACGGCGGTCATAAGCGGGAATTTTTTAAAAAATTCAAACAATTTTAATTTTCAAAAATTACACCCAAATTTTAAATTTTCAAATTTTTAAGCTTTCAAAATTTATAATATTAAAGAAAAATTTTCAAAATTTTAAAATTTTAAATTTTCAAATACTTAGTTTTTCAGGGAATATTAATTTTTTAAATAATTTTATTAATAATTAAGGGTTCCCGATTAATCTCCGATTAATCCCCGCCTAGTCCGACAAATCGCTTATCGCCAGTCGACCGTCGAGCGATTTTTACAAACTTGATATATATATATATATATATATATATATATATATATATATATGGTTACCCTTGTGTTCTTAGAGTTCATAGAGCCGATTTTGAGTGAATAGTAACCTCTCTCAAGTTCTCCAAATTGTTGGTGGTGTTTTGTGAACCATTTGAGGCATCACATTTGGGGTGCTATGTTTTTAAAGGCCAAACATATCAAGCTACAACAAGAGGTAATTCTATAACTAGTTTTATGATTCATATGTCATGTTGTATGCAAGATTTGGCTTCTTGCTTTGGAAAAATTGTTTGTATGTGTAACTAGAGAAAACTTAGATCCAAAGCATTAGGGTTGTATGTGCACCTTAAGGTTGTTATAGTGCTCAAAGCCCTTCATATATAATCATGTAAATCACGATTTTTATGAACATAGATATGATAATCTGTATCATTCCATGCACATTTTATATCACAAACAAGTTAGTGCATGCAATTATCCAAGGTGTAAATGTATTTTTACTTGTATCCCCCCCTGAAACGTCTGTGTTTCTGGGCTTGTCATTAATATTGATGTAATATTCTAGGTTAACCTTTGTAACCCGTTTTGAAATAATAAAAGTGTATTATTTGAGTATTATGTGTTTTGTGCTTAATTGTGTGTCTTAATGTAATTAAGATTAAAAATAAGCGTCAAAATGAAATATTAGATAAAGATGATATTTATGGATAATGTTGTAGTAGTTGACACGAGGTTTCCGAATATATAAAGAATGCCGAAATCCGAGTTATAACGAAGAAACTATGACCTGTCGAAGTTTCGCGACAGAACCGGCACGACGTTGAATGACGTAAAAAGTAAATTTACGTTAGAGCTTTATTTAGCCTTAGTGATCTAAACGAATGTTGCAGATTTTGTTAAACCGAGAGCGTACATAAAAAGAATGCCCAAATCTGACTTCTTATGAGGAAGTTATGATTTTCTGAAGTTTCGACTTAACAGTATGCAGCCCGAATACTCGATTCGAGATCGAGTGATTGTTGGTCGAAATAATCTAAACGAGAATCGAAGAACTCGTTGATAGTAGTGCATTGGTGAAAAGACAGACGAAAACGGACGTCGGATGAAGAAGTTGTGAATTTATAACGAAGTTTTTCTGTCCCGGCCTATTAAAAATTAATAATAAAAAATAAAGTCAAAATTTGCCGACGGAGTCTAAATGAAAGTTGTAGAGTATGGTTTGACCTACGCATGGATATAAAGAATGTCGAAAAAGGAGCTCGTATGCGAAAGTCACGCAGTTTAAAAGTTTGACGAGTCAAAGTACGCCGAGCGTAATTTGAGTATGCCCAGCGTACTTGGATGAGTGCAAGTTGCCTGACCAATACTCGAGTGCTACTAAGTGACGCATGCAGTGACGTTGAGTACGCCCAGCGTAAGGCTTGGTACACCCAGGGTACTGAGTACGCCCAGCGTACTTGGAGTTACGCCCAGCGTAATCCCAGACCCAGCACCCTATAAATAGAAACCAAGATCAGCCATTTTTCTTTCTTTCTCTCTATTTTTCTCCTTGGTTTGTGTGCCAATTATATCCTGAAGCCCCGGTATTATTCCCAAGCCCCGAAGCAAGTCCCGAAGCCCCGAAGATCCCGAGAAGTGAAATTCCCGAGCCGAAGCTCTGCCCGCGAGGAGCCCGATTTTTTGTGAAGATCTTCTAGATCTACTGAAGAATACTACTTCTATAAGTCGTAGTGTTGTCCGATCATCTTCTGATCAAGTGAGTGTGTAGTTACCTTCTTTTAACGTATAATTATGAAGTATTTTATACGAAATATGTGTTATGTGTATATTTTGTTGTTATATGTGTGAATGTATATTCACTTTCTTATATCTCGTAGATATGATTTATTCTCTATGAAATACGTGTTATGTGTATGTGTCTCATCTATTTTTTAGAATATGTATTGAATGAGAATGCTATACAGGTTTTAAACTATGTATAAAAATATATTTTTTTATCTACTAACATGTTGGGTAGAACATGGGTAGATAGTTGATGTGTGATAAACAGATGAGAGGCCTCGATGTTGTTGTTGTTGATCTAGTTATTCAGCGGAGTATGGATAATGACCACAGACTCTTTCTAGACAGTCCTATGGAACACTAGCAAGCTCATAACCTGTAGGTGTTGTGAACGATGTGTTCACTGGTGTACTCTATCCCCTCATGGTTGCCTTTAGGATATCTACTGTTGAGGAAACCCCTTTGCAGTAATGTCCGTCCCGAGGAAAATCCTAGATTAGGTCCCTTGAGATAGATGTTATTTTAGGGACGTAAAGTGAGGATAACGGGAATGGGTAATCGGGTTATGGTTGATTGTTGAATTAAATATAATTATTTATTGTGGGTTGAAAACCATGCTCACCAGGCCCCCAAGCCTGACCTACTCAATTTATTTGTATTACAGGAAGTGGCGCAAGGGCATAAGATGGATGAATCATCAAGCTGTTTTGTTTACAAGTTTGTATATGTATATATTTGTAGAATGACTTGTAATGTTATCGTTTATGCTTTATGGTCTGTATCGGAACATGAAATCCCGATTTTTTATTATGAAATGAAATTATATTTCTTTATGAAATGTTTTGATAAAAATCTATTTTATCATGTTTTGTTTTTGGGAACAAATTCCGCAACTCTTTTAAATCAAAAGAATTTACTCTGAAAATGTTTTAAAAGCATAAATGAAATCGATCCTTTATGGCCGAGATTTTGGGGATGTCACAGTTGGTATCAGAGCATTAGTTTAAGCGAACTAGGAATTTGTAGGATTTCTAAACTTAAACTTAGAATGCTAAGTGGAGATTGTGAGATGTGTGTCTGATATATTATAGACACGAGCACTAGTTTATTTTAGGAAAGTTGCCTAAAATGCTTTTATGTGCTAAATGTTATATGTTGCCATATATGATATTATTTGTTCGGATCTATGGTCTGTTGCCGACCGGATCTGGAAACCTTATGTGTGTAGGATTCTAAGCGTACGATTACGATATTAGAACTAACATATAAATGTTTCGGAGCGATATGGATGATTTCAATATCTATCGTGAATGAGGATCTAATTTCACCTTATTCGGTGTATCGATCAAAAATGGTGAGAACGAGGAGTGGAATGGGGAATGCTGATGAAAACAAGAATCAACCACCAGTGATCAAGCAAATACATGTTGTAGCTGTTGCACCTGAGCCAATAACAATGGCTGGTGTGCAAATGATGAATCAAACAATGTTGGATCATCAGATGGAATAAACAAGACGTTTGCTTAGTGGCATCATTGGTCAAGAACCGTCAATTCAAGTGGAAGAGCCCGAGGAGAATGGAGGGCAATCTGAAGGTGGAAACTTTAGTGGCATCATTGGTCAAGATGACCCACCGATGGTTAGACATAACATCCAGTATGGAGGAAATGATGGGTGTGGGTGTAGGTACAAGGATTTCATGGCATCCAAACCACCATTTCTATCCGGAAGCCCGACGCCGGTGCAAGTTATGGACTAGATCTCCGAAATAGAGACAATGTTTGAAAGTTGTGAATGCAGCAACAGGTAGAAGACCGCTCTTGCGATCCCTCTGCTAAAATCTGGCACATTGAGTTGGTGGAAGTTGTTAGCTAACTCTATGCCCAAGGGAGAAGCGAGCAAAATGTCTTGGGAAGACTTTGTGGAACAACTGAAATTGCAATACTGCTCCGAGCAGGACCTTCTGGAAATCAATAATGAGTTTCAGAATTTGAAGAAGGGGAAATTAAGCGTTACTGAATATGCTGCTAGTTTCACAGAAAAGATGAAGCTTATCCCATATTTAGTACCAACAGAACTCTCTAAGGTCAACAAGTTTTCCCTCAGACTACCAGCGAACTATGGTCCAATGGTTAAGCAAGCAACCACATTGAAAGCCGCCATCTAGGCTACTAGAAATGTTGAGACCCAGATCAGGGAGAAAGGTCTGGAGAGGTCAGAGGTTGGTGGAAAGAGGAAAATTGATGGACCGTCAGGGTCCAGCAAAAAGGGTAAATTCTCGAAGTCTAGTTCGAGAGGAGGTGGATGAGGTGAAGCAAAATGGTGCGACAAATGCAAGAAAAAGCATCATGGGAAATGTGGCGGGGAAGCCACATGCTTCAAATGTGGAAAGCCAGGCTCAAATTTTATTTGATTCTGGAGCCAACTACTCCTTTATTTCGCATGAATTTGGTAGAAAACTAGCTTTGTCTGTCGATCAACTAGATAATGTTGTATTAGTCGAAGTTGTTAGTGGCAAGTTTGTACCTGTTAGCTATCGTATGAAAAACATCTTAATTGACTTGAATGGGAATAAGTTCCACGAGGAATTATTGCATATCGAACTTAACGGTTTCGACATCGTTTTGGGAATGGATTGGCTTAGCGCCAATGACGCCGAGATATTATGCAGAAAGAAGATAGTCAAAGTAAACCCGCCAGGGAAAGAGTCATTTATGGTGTATGGGGACAAACGCAGAGTAAATTCTGGGATCATTTCTCTAATGAAAGCCAGAAGTGTTTGGCCAAAGGATGTACATCATATTTGGCATTTGTGATTGATGCAAAGAAGGAGAAAAAGGAGATGCAGAGCATTCCTGTCGTGTGGGATTATCCGGAAGTATTTCCCGAAGATCTTCCCGGATTACCGCCTGATCGACAAGTAGAATTTTATATCGACTTGTTACTAGGGATGACGCCAATAGCAAAAGCACCTTATCGATTAGCACCAACGGAGATGAAGGAGTTGATGATGCAACTTCAGGAGTTATTGGACAAAGGTTTCATTAGACCTAGTTCATCTCCCTGGGGAGCTCCAGTGTTGTTCGTGAAGAAGAAAGATGGAAGTATGAGAATGTGCATCATTTACAGAGAGCTGAACAAGGCAACAATAAAGAATAGATATCCGTTGCCGGGGATTGATGACCTATTCGATCAACTACAAGGTTCAAGTTATTTTTCAAAGATCGACCGAAGGTCAGGATATCATCAGCTGAAGGTGAAAGAGAAGGATATAGAGAAGACTGTATTCAGAACACGGTATGGACACTATGATTTCTTGGTTATGTCATTTGGACTAACCAATGCTCCAGCAGCATTCATGGATTTAATGAACAGGGTTTGTAAACCGTTCCTTGATAAATCTGTGATAGTGTTCATAGATGACATTCTGATTTACTCGAAAAGCCAAGAGGAGCTTGGCAGACACTTGTGAGAAGTGCTGGAAGTCTTGAAGAAGGAGAAGTTGTATGCTAAGTTCTCCAAATGTGATTTTTGGATTCGAGAAGTCCAATTCTTGGGTCACGTGATCAACCAAGAAGGGATAATGGTTGATCCAGCAAAGATTGAACCTGTAATGAAGTGGTAACAACCGAAAAGTCCCATGGATATCCGATGCTTTTTGGGATTAGCCGAATATTACCGAAGGTTTATCCAAGGCTTTTCTTCGATCGCTAGTCCATTGACAGCTTTGACCCACAAAGGAGCTGCTTATTCTTGGAATGATAAGCATAAAGAAGCATTCGAGAAGCTAAAGAAGAAACTGTGCGAGGCACCGATACTTTCTCTGCCCGATGGAGTTGAAGACTTCGTTGTTTATAGCGATGTTTCTGGGGTTGGATTGGGTTGTGTTTTGACCCAAAGGGAAAAGGTGATCGCATATGCATCTCAACAGCTGAAAGAGCATGAAAAGAACTACCCGACTCATGATTTGGAGTTGGCAGCGGTAGTTTTCGCTCTCAAAATATGGAGGCATTACCTCTATGGCACGAAGTGCAAACTTTTCACTGATCATAAGAGTCTCCAATATCTCTTTAATCAGAAGGAATTAAATATGAGGCAACGACGCTGGCTAGAGCTACTTAAGGACTACGACTGCGAGATACTTTACCACCCCGATAAGGCTAATGTTGTTGTTGATGCTATCAGTCGGAAAGTCAATCTTGAAAGAAAAAGGCCAAGAGCGTTGAAAATAGAAGTTGTCTCGACAATTGTGGAGAGTATAAAGAAATCTCAAAGCGAAGCTTCTGAGAAGAATGACCGAAAGGAGGAACATTTGGGCAAGACGTTGGTGTTCGGTATAAACAGTCATGGACTAAGGGTATTCCAAGATCGAATTTGGATACCTAAGACAGGAGGAGTCAGAGATCTTCTGATGGAAGAAGCTCATAAGACCATGTACTCAATTCATCCCGGTAGCACTAAAATGTATAGGGACCTGAAACCCTACTACTAGTGGCCGACGATGAAGCTTGATGTTGCAAAGTATGTGGCCGAGTGCGTGACTTGTGCGAGAGTCAACACACAACATCAGAAGCCATACGGGAGTTTAGAACCTTTACCTGTGCCTATGGATAAATGGGAAGACATTGCTATGGATTTTGTCACTAAACTACCCAGAACAAAGAACGGTCACGACATGATTTGGGTGGTCGTTGATCGCTTCACTAAGAGTGCGCATTTCTTAGCAGCCAATGAGAAATGGTCTATGGATAAGCTTGCGAACTCTTATGTGAAGGAAATTGTGAGGCTTCACGGTGTTCCGTTAACGATTGTGTCAGATTGTGACAACCGTTTCACCTCACGATTTTGGAAAAGTCTACAAGAGGAATTGGGTACCAAGTTGTGTTTAAGTACGGCTTACCATCCACAGACTAATGGTCAGAGCGAACGGACAATACAAACACTTGAAGATATGCTTAGAGCATGTACCCTGGAATTCCAAGGTAATTGGGATGAACATTTACCTTTGGTAGAATTTTCCTACCATAATAGTTTCCACTCGAGCATTAAGATGGCACCTTATTAAGCTTTGTACGGGCAGAAGTGTCGTACGCCGTCTTGTTGGATTGAGGCTGGGGAAAAGCAGTTTATGGGACCTGAAATAGTCCATCAAACTGCTGAAAAGTTGAAGATAATTAGGGAAAGAATGTTAGCAGCTCAGGATCATCAAAAGAGCTATGCTGACAACAAGCAAAGACCGATGACTTTTGAAGTTGGAGATTCGGTTTTGCTTAAAGTCTCGCCATGGAAGGGACTTATAAGATTTGGTAAAAGGGGAAAATTAAGTCCAAAGTTTATTGGACCGTTTAAAGTTCTTCAGAGGATTGGGAACCAAGCTTACAAGATCGAACTACCAGAAGAACTGAATGGAATTCATAACACTTTCCATGTGTGTTATTTGAGGAAGTTCACGGGAGAAGTTCCCGACATGATTCCACTTTTGGAGTTGAGAATCGATGAGAAAAAAAGGTTGATTGAAGAACCAGAGGCAATCGTTGACTGAAAGACTAAGAAGTTGCGACGCAAGATGGTCGAGTTAGTGCTTGTCCGATGGAAACACACGAATGGGCCAAATCTCACCTGGGAGACGGAGAGTGACATGATGAGTCGCTACCCGCATTTGTTTGTTGATGTGTGATTCCGGGGACGGAATCATTCTAAGGTGGAGAGAATTGTAACGCATGTGTTTCTGGGTATGTCATTAATATTGATGTAATATTCTAGGTTAACCTTTGTAACCCGTTTTGAAATAATAGAAGTGTATTATTTGAGTATTATGCGTTTTGTGCTTAATTGTGTGTCTTAATGTAATTAAGAATAAAAATACGCGTCAAAATGAAATATTAGTTAAAGCTGATATCTATGGATAATGTTGTAGTAGTTAAGACAAGGTTTCTGAATATATAAAGAATGCAGAAATTCGAGTTATAACGAAGAAATTATGACCTGTAAAAGTTTCGCGACAGAACTGGCACGACGTTGAATGACGTAAAAAGTGAATTTACATTAGAGCGATATTTATCCTTAGTGATCTAAACGAATGTTGTAGATTTCGTTAAACCGAGAGCGTGCATAAAAAGAATGCCCAAAGCTGACTTCTTATGAGGAAGTTATGATTTTCTGAAGTTTCGACTTAACAGTATGCAACCCGAATACTCGATTCGAGATCGAGTGATTGTTGGTCGAAATAATCTAAACGAGAATCGAAGAACTCGTTGATAGTAGTGCATTGGTGAAAAGACAGACGAAAACGGACGTCGGATGAAGAAGTTGTGAATTTATAACGAAGTTTTTCTATCCTGACCTATTAAAAATTAATAATAAAAAATAAAGTCAAAATTTGCCGACGGAGTCTAAATGAAATCTGTAGAGTATGGTTTCACCTACGCATGGATATAAAGAATGTCGAAAATGGAACTCGTATGCAAAAGTGACGCAATTTAGAAGTTTGACGAGTCAAATTACGCCGAGCGTAATTTGAGTACGCCCAGCGTACTCGGATGAGTGCAAGTTGCTTGACCAATACTCGAGTGCTACTAAGTGACGCATGCAGTGACATTGAGTACGCCCAACGTAAGGCTTGGTACACCTAGGGTACTGAGTATGCCCAGCGTACTTGGAGTTATGCCCATCGTAATCCCAGAACCAGCACCCTATAAATAGAAACCGAGATCAACCATTTTCCTTGCCATTTTTCTTTCTTTCTCTCTAGTTTTTGCCTTGGTTTGCGTGCCAATTATATCCCGAAGCCCCGTTATTATTCCCGAGCCCTGAAGCAAGTCCCGAAGCCCCGAAGATCCCGAGAAGTGAAATTCTCGAGCCAAAGCTCTGCCCGCGAAGAGCCCGGTTTTTGTGAAGATCTTTCAGATCTACCGAAAAATACTACTTCTACAAGTCGTAGTGTTGTTCGATCATCTTCTGATCAAGTGAGTGTGTAGTTACCTTCTTCTAACGCATAATTATGAAGTATTTTATACGAAATATGTGTTATGTGTATATTTTGTTGTTATATGTGTGAATGTATATTCACTTTCTTATATCTCATAGATATGATTTATTCTCTATGAAATACGTGTTATGTGTATGTGTCTCATCTGTTGTTTGGAATATGTATTGAATGAGAATGCTATACAGGTTTTAAACTATGTATAAAAATATATTTTTTTATCTACTAATGTGTTGGGTAGAACATGGGTAGATAGTTGATGTGTGATAAACAGATGAGAGGCCTCGATGTTGTTGTTGTTGATCTAGTTATTCAGCGGAGTATGGATAATGACCACAGACTCTTTCTAGACAGTCATGTGGAACGCTAGCAGGATCATAACCTGTAGGTGTTGTGAACGATGTGTTCACCGGTGTACTCTATCCCCCTCATGGTGGCCTTTAGGACATCTACTGTTGTGGAAACCCCTTTGTAGTAATGTCCGTCCTGATGAAAATCCTAGATTAGGTCCCTTGAGATAGATGTTATTTTAGGGACGTAAAGTGAGGATAACGGGAATGGGTAATCGGGTTATGGTTGATTGTTGAATTAAATATAATTATTTATTGTGGGTTGAAAACCCTATATGCTCACCAGGCCCCCAAGCCTGACCCACTCAGTTTATTTGTATTACAGGAAGTGGCGCAAGGGCATAAGATGGATGAATCATCAAGCTGTTTTGTTTACAAGTCTGTATATGTATAGCTCAAGATGGGGTTTTCGGTTTTAGGGTGGCCGAAAATACCCTCCACTCACACAAGGTTTGCAGTTTTTATCGATATGGGTTCTCGGGTTTGACATGGCCCAAATAAAAGAGTTTTTGGCCTAGGGTTATTTGGGCCCAGAACCTCTAAGAAAAGGACCAACAATTGGTTTTTGGTTTAGCTATTAGATCAAACTTGGGCTTATAAGAGGTTATTACAACTTAATTCTAGGTGTAAGCATATATGTACTTATATAATATTGTCGTTTTGAATTACAATAATCCATTTCAACAAGGTTACATAGAGAAATTGTTTGTACATGAAATAAATCTCGACTCTAATTTTGCTAGTTATGACACAAAATCTTAGAAAAGTCATAATTTCCTCAAACGAAGTCAGATTTGGACATTCTCTATATGCACACTCTCGATTTAATGTATACTATGACTTTAGTTTAGATTGCTAAGGCTAAAAAGTATTTCTTCAAAAGTTGATTTTTTACGTTACGCGGAGCCGTGCTGGTTTAATTGCAAAACTTCGACGGGTCATAACTTCTTCATTATAAGTCAGATTTCAGCATTCTTTATATGTACGGAATCCTTGTGACAAATACTATAACTTCTGTTAAGATTATTTATCCTAAATAATCATCTATCAAAAAGTCATTTTTCACACTTATTATCTCTAAATTGACTATCCCGAATCTGCGGGCGTTACAATTATCTCCCCTTAGGATGATTACGTCCACGAATCATCAACGAAACAGGGCTTGTAGAATGACTTCATACGCTATATTTTCATCGTGGGTATTAACCGTAATGCTTATGTCATTTCAAATGGGTATTGATATTGCCATATTTATACCTATTTTTAGGCAATATTTAAGTACATTTTTATTAATAAGTTGATAATATGTTTAGAATAATGGTACTTATGACTTTAAATTGTTATTTTCAGTCAATTAAAAGGATTTTCGAAGAGAGGGACCAAAAGTGACAATATGTAGAACATGGGAGACTTGGAAGACAAGAATTGAATAAATCCACGAAAGCTACTAAACCCACGACGTGGCAAAGTCGACCACGACGTGGCATGAGGATTCTAGAAGATAAAGATCGTGATTCGGAGGAATCCTTGCCCGGTACGGATCACTTGAAGCCCACGACGTGGCCTGGATAGCCACAACATGGCGTGGGATTTTGGAGTCTATTTAAGTGATCCTGATCATTACGAGAAAGAGAACCTTTTGGCTAAAGGAAGGAATTCCAGAAGACGATTTGGAGCGAAAGAAAGGTTCTGGAAAAGGTTTTCAACACCAAAAAGAGTAAAGGTTTATATTTTAGTTAATTAAGAACATGCTTTTTATTACTTTAAGTTGTGTTAGTTTATTAGTTGCTATGATGAGCAGCTGAATCTAGCTACTCTTGTTTAGCTAGATGAAGCTTCCAACTTATGAATAGCTCAATTTTTATGGATTAAGTTTAGTTGGTAAAATTGCTTGTGTTTGATTTGTATTACCTAGCATGCTTATGTTTGTTGCTTTAATTGCTTGATTGCATGTTCTGTGTAGCTTAGTGACCATTAACTGCATGAACTTGTTTACCTAATGATTTAGTGAACATTGAATTGTTAGAGCTAGGATTGACCAATCTTAGTTAGTAATTAGAGTAAATAAGCTTAGTTGTGATAGAGAACGTGTATTGTGACTACAATTGCGTTTATATAACAAATCTTACATAGAATATTTGCATTCATAATTAGTTTTGTGTTTAATTATGTGTGAACATACATGGTTTGACATGAATTAGTTAATTATTGGTAAAGTTAGAACTAAATTACTAATACAACTAAAAACCAACTTAATAATCTGTAATCATTAGCTAGCCATAAGAAAGAAGTGGATTCAATCTAAACAAGAGTGTGTTTTTACTTATTGAATTTGATTTAAGTTCATCTGATCTTGTAAAATCAGATAAAACCCCTTTTAAACTTGTTAATAATTAGGTTAATTTAATAGTAAGTAAATTAATTAGTAACACCGTTCCCTGTGATCGACACCCGACTTACCTAAGCTATATTGTAATCTGACTAGGTACACTGCCTATAAGTGCATAGATAGTCTAAGTTTGTTAGGTTATAAATATTAAAATTAGTGGGTACTTTTGTGCACATCAAGTTTTTGGTTTGTGTCGGGGAACGGCTTAGTTTTTAGCTTATTTATTTGCATTAAATTAATCGATCCTTCTTGTGGAGTAAAACCACAAAAAAGTTAATTTTTCAGCAAAGTATAATTTTTTCTTTCAGTCACAAAGTCCACGACGTGGCCAGATACCTGCCACGATGTGTACATCTAAAAAACTAGATTTTTTTAGTTGTTAGCTAGTTTTTCTTATTTTAGTTCAGTTTTACGCTTTTAGTTTAGTGAGTTGCAGGAGTTCATGACCAGAAGCTCAAACACACCCTTGGTGCCACCACTTGAAGATCCCGAGTCTGCAATTCACAAGAAAAAGACGCCCTTACAATAATTGAAGTCATCTTTTTCAAGGAAGTCGGGAAAGAAGACAGGAGAGTCAAGTTCATCCGCGAGGCACAAGAGCAATTTTGAGCACTTGGATCAAACACCCTTCCAAACCGAGTCCCTTCCAAACCGAGTCCGAATACGATACCGAGCCGGAATTTGAAGAACACACAAGCGAACCCGAGAACGAGCCAAGGAACGAGATGGCAGCAATTGAAGAGATGTCTATGGGAGCTTACAAAAAGTGGATCCGAGAAGATATGGGTTCCGGTTTAGTCCAGCCCGCAATACCTGCCACTGCCACATTCGAGTTGAAAGGGCACATATTAACTGCACTGAAGGACATCCCATTTTTCGGGAAAGATCATGAGGATGCTTTTAAGCATCTAGATGAATTCAACGACATTGCGGATTACTTCAATGTCCCAAATGTCAACAGAAACACAGTCTTGCTTAGGATGCCTCCCATCACTTTCAAAAGAGTTGCTAAGGAATGGTTAAAAGCACTTCCACCGGGTACAATTACCACTTGGGCCCAAATGCGGGAGCAATTCCTGGACCATTTTTTCCCGCCATCCAAGATAGCCAAACTCAAGAAGGCAATAGCCAACTTTGAGCAATAGCCGGGGGAGTCACTATACAAAGCATGGGAGCGGTACAAGGGCTTGCTCAGAAATTGCCCTCAGCATGATCTAAATGTGCAACAGGAGATGTGAATCTTCTATGATGGGGTCAACGTTATGACAAGACAACTCCTTGATTCTCAAGGACCTTTGACAAAGAAAAATGCAAGGGAGGTCAAGGAGCTGATTGAAGAATTCGCGAAGCACTCTCGCGAATACCACAACCCTAGGCAAGATGGAATCAAAGGCGGTGAAGGGACCCAAACTGAAGAAATAGCAGCTGTAATGGCCATGCTGAACAATTTGGATCGAAGGATAACACAAATGGACCAGTCAATACATTCCATAAGAGTGGGTTGCGAAAGATGTAGTGCTCCACACTTGACCAAGGACTACAATGTAGATGAGTTTGGGAACAGAAAAGCTCAAGTGTGCTACTCTAGTGGGGATAAGTTTGATGAGGATTGGAGGAAACCAAAGTAGGAGTGGTTGCCATATGAAGAGTATAAGAAGCAAAAAGAAGAGAAGTATAGGCAGGCAGGTCGAGGCTTTTATCAAAAGGAGCAGCCACCAGCCGAGAAGAAACCCGACCTAGAGACCATTTTGATGAAGTTTATGGAAGCTTCGGAAAAAGAGACACGATGCCACAGATTCTGCTATTATGGAACAACAAACTTTAATAAAGAATCAGCAAGCCTCCATCCATAACCTTGAAGTACAATTTGGTCAACTAGCCACTCTGGTTCATGAAAATTGTCCCCGAAGAATCCTAAAGTAAAGAACCAATCTCATGTAATGGCCATCGATACTGAAGAAGAAGCAATCTCTGAGTTCCTGGAGGCATTGGAAGAAGAACCACAACAGCCCGATCCAAAACCCAAGAAGTCAAGGTTCGAAAGTGAAAGGGTTGCTGAAACAGCTTCGCCACGACGTGGCACTCCTCTGGCCACGACGTGGCGCATGTCTGATCAAAAAGTCTTTGAACCCGTTCCAGTTTATCAGCCACCGTTGCCATTTCCACCCCGAGCTGCACTTAGTCTACTGGAGAAGGAGCATATAGATTTTGTCAAGCATATGAAGGGGATCCCGATTAATACTCCCTTTGTCGAGTCCTTATCCAAAACTCCCGAGAATCAGAAATTACTACAAGATTTTATAGACACTCGCATGCAATTAAAGAAGCAGTATAAGGTGGTTCTAAGTGAACAAACCTCAAAAGCCGTGTTGGGAGAGACACCAGAAAAGATGGGGGATCCTGGATGCCTCACTCTTCCATGTGAGTTTGGTAATAAAATGAAGGTTAATGCTTTAGCCGATTCTGGGGCTAGCATTAATTTGCTGCCTTTTTCATTTTATCAAAAATTGGAAATTCAGAAGATGATGGCTACAAAAATGAAGATTCACATGGCGAACCGTTCAGTGACACAACCCCGGGGCATAATGGAGGATATTTTGGTGAAAATTGGAAAATTTGTTTTTCCAATAGACTTTGTAGTTTTGGATATGAAGGAAGATCCCGATGTCTCAATAATCCTTGGTCGTCCATTGCTTAACACTGTTGGAGCTCTTGTTGATATTCGTGAGTCTAAGCTCACTTTGAGGATTGGAGATGAACAAGAAGTTTTTGGAATACAAGATGACTTCCAAGAGGATCATGTTCAAGAAGAGGTGTTCACAATTAATGAAGACAATGAACTAGAAGAACTAGAAAAGCTTATGGAAGAAGAGATCAAGGCAATTCATCAAGTCAAAAGAACAAAACCGAGGGCATCTGTTCCATATTTGATTGAAGTCATAGCTTACAAGAGTCCGCCTTCTTGGGTGAGCAAAGAGGATGAGGAGATGACAAGTGATGAAGAGGAGGTCACTTCAAGAGTGACAAAGTCGATGGTGAAAGAAGAGGAGGATGTTATAAAGTGCAAGGAAGAACCCAAGGGCACAAAACGCAAGCTTGAAGAAGAAGGCAAAGCTAAAAAGGAGAATTCAAAGAAGGCGTATAAAAGGCGAGTTCAAGCTTACAAGAGGCGATTCAAGGAACAAAAGATTTTAGTGGTGGACTCTTCAGAAGATTCAACGTAGAAGGCACAAAGTCCAGCTCAAGACTCCAAGAAAAAGAAGCGCTTCTCGGGAGGCAACCCAAGTTTGAAATGGGACCACAAAGAGCTATTCCACAGGAGAATTTACCGATTGATGTGGCGAGTATACATCATTTATATCAGTTTCCTCAAAACATTCCCCGACCATTGTTGACTACGTATGAAAATCGGCTAGGATGGCTGTACAATAGGGAATTTGCGATAGCCCCAATTATCCATTGGGGATGGCTCGGTGGTGTGGGAATGGTTGCTGATTTGGAACGCTATTGGTCAAAAACATACGAAGGGGATCAATTTTCTTTCACTTGTCATGGGTGGAGGAATTTGTTTGCAATTCAAGAACCCGTATACCGGGAGTTATCGGTGGAGTTTTTCTCTACCGTATGCTTCGAGGAACGCACCATTGATTTTACTTACAACCGGGCACTTTTGTTTCGTTTGGGTGGTGTTTATAGAGAGTGTAGTCTTTGGGAATTCGCTTGGCGGATGGGGCTTTATACCGAAGTGGAGACTCAATCTCCATTTTTCATACCATTCTTACTTGGATGTGTTCGGGATTTTAATCCCGGTATTATGGATGTTCAGTTATGGCGGGGCATTTCTAGCCATGAGTATAATACTCGAGATTCGAGTGAGTCACAAATTCGGAATCCTGTTTTCCGATTTCTACATCACCTGATCACTTTTTCTATAAATCACAAGCATCATGGCGATAAAGTCCCTATTCAGAATTTGTTTTATCTGTGGACTCTTATTACCCCGGGGTTTGCTGTGATTTACCGTATAAGTTGTTGAGGTTCATGGGAAAGAAAGCGGCTAATTCGAGGCCCGGAAGTCTGATTACAGGGGGCCTTTGGTTACTCTCCTTGCTAGGTCGTATCATATTTTGACCCATGATTTTGTGAGGAATCTTACCCGATTCCCGGACAATGATTTGACCATTCAAGTCTTGGGAGTTATGCGGGCGGTGGTGAATGTCGGGGGTCGTTTTGTTATACCGCCAATAGATGAGGAGCAAGAGGAGGTGCAGCCAGGGCAGCAACCGCCAGCCAGACCGCGGCGTCGGAATGTGAGAGCTAGAGGAGAGATCGAGAGAGAGCGTGTTACTTCACAGCATGTACAGGGAGTGCCCACCGACCCTTTTGAGAGTCGGTGGGGACTTATTTGGATAATCTCCGGGGGCATGCCATTTATAATACCCAGCTTACTGAGGGTATTTATTCACATTTGGGAGTGACCCGACCGCCTTCTATGCCACCACAATATCCATATTTTCCAACATGGGAGGAGCTTTGGCGTCCACAAAATGACGGGGCAGGACCAAGTGGAGCGCAGGACCAAGGAGATGATGATTGATTTTCTTTTCTTTTCTTTTCTTTTATTTTCTTTCTATTTTGTTTTGTTTTTAGTAGTGTTTTCTTTTATGTTTGAATTTGGTTTGTACTGTAAAACTTTGTTGAACTATGATGTTACTCTTTCTTTTGGGTTGTTCTGCTTTTCAGATTTGCATTGGAATTCTAAGGAGCATATAAGGATTAACTCTAGAGTCGTGTTTGTCTAGTCAAGTCAAGGAAGCTTAGAGTCGTGAGTTGGAACCCACAATTCAAGATAAGTGTGGGGTACGTCAGTAGGAGAGAGGTTATAGTTGGGAAGTATATTTACAAAGAAGCGTCTTAAACCATTTAGACATTGGTCAAGCTGCTAGGATGCATCAAGAAATAAGGCATTTTTGTGATGTCCAGTTTCCACGACGTGGGCTCCTTACGCCACGTCGTGGCGCCCATGGAAATTTGAAGAATACACAGGAGCTTGTTGTGCGCGTTTTCATCTTATATCACGACGTGGTGCTCTCTGCCATGACGTTTCTACACCGAGTTTTTATTTTTGGAGGTCCATATTCAGGATGCACATTTTCCACACTTTTGGAGAATTTCACGCCACTATCCCAGGGGAGTCTGTTCCTTTTTATCCCTTTTCTTTAATATTATGCATACAATGAGGGCATTGTATGAAATAAGTGTGGGGTAGGGGTAGAAAAAGTAAATTGCTAGATAATCATAGAATTTGATAGTAAAATTGAAAATTTGAAAATTGGAATTTTCAATAATTGAATCTAGTAATAATAATTTGAACTGTAATTGCTAGTGTTATGTGGGATGATCCGATAAAAGTTCAAATGTTTAGTTGAGCCAATATACGTTATAGTGCATTTGTGGCCTCCCTTATTTTAGTGAAATCATGGAACAAAAACATAACCCCGCTTGGTTTGAAGGATGCAATATGTTTAGTAGCCTAAACCTGAAATGTATCCAGGAAAATTATTATCATTAACCGATAAAGGTTGAGGTTGAGTGCCTCTGCTTAAGCATGTAGGTTTTGAGTGAAAAAAGAGAGGTACATTAAAGAGAGAGAGAGAGAGAGAGAGAGAGAGAGAGAGAATTGCAAGAAAAGTTTGAAGAATTTTGGAGCAAATAAAGTGAAGATCAAAAGATCAAAATTCCAAGAAATTCAAAAGTTGAAGATACCAAAAATCAAATAACAAAGGTGGTGAATTCAAAGAAATCAAAGATCAAATTATCAAAGAAGTAAAGAATTCCAAAAGAGCTCCATAGTGGTATCATAGATTGTAATTCTAGATTATGTATGCTTAGGTTGCTCAACTAAAAATACCTTGAGGATAAGGAGGTTTTCTGCGAATGGATTTGGAGAGTTGCATAAAATGAGCACTGTTCGGAAAAAGTGGGCGAGTGTTTATGAAGATTGTGAGTATTTAAAGTATGGGGGTACTTTAGGAAAATTTTAGACACAAATGCATGCGTTGAGGTCTTGGCATAATGGCTGAGCTGGAGTCGGATTGTTCTATGTGGTGTTAGTAGTTAAGGGTTAAGTTTAAATTTGCTTGAGGGCAAGCAAAGCCTAAGTGTGGGGTATTTTGATATTGCTATATTTATACCTATTTTTAGGCAATATTTAAGTACATTTTTATTAATAAGTTGATAATATGTTTAGAATAATGGTACTTATGACTTTAAATTGTTATTTTCAATCAATTAAAAGGATTTTCGAAGAGAGGGACCAAAAGTGACTATATGTAGAACATGGGAGACTTGGAAGACAAGAATTGAATAAATCCACGAAAGCTACTAAACCCACAACGTGGCAAAGTTGGCCACGACGTGGCATGAGGATTCTAGAAGATAAAGATCGCGATTCGGAGGAATCCTTGCCCGGTACGGATCACTTGAAGCCCACGACGTGGCCTGGATAGCCACGACGTGGCGTGGGATTTTGGAGTCTATTTAAGTTTTCCTGATCATTACGAGAAAGAGAACCTTTTGGCTGAAGGAAGGAATTCCAAAAGACGATTTGGAGCAAAAGAAAGGTTCTGGAAAAGGTTTTCAACACCAAAAAGAGTAAAGGTTTATATTTTAGTTAATTAAGAACATGCTTTTTATTACTTTAATTTGTGTTAGTTTATTAGTTGCTATGATGAGCAGCTGAATCTAGCTACTCTTGTTTAGCTAGATGAAGCTTCCAACTTATGAATAGCTCAATTTTTATGGATTAAGTTTAGTTGGTAAAATTGCTTGTGTTTGATTTGTATTACCTAGCATGCTTATGTTTGTTGCTTTAATTGCTTGATTGCATGTTCTGTGTAGCTTAGTGACCATTAACTGCATGAACTTGTTTACCTAATGATTTAGTGAACACTGAATTGTTAGAGCTAGGATTGACCAATCTTAGTTAGTAATTAGAGTAAATAAGCTTAGCTGTGATAGAGAACGTGTATTGTGACTACAATTGCATTTATATAACAAATCTTACATAGCATATTTGCATTCATAATTAGTTTTGTGTTTAATTATGTGTGAACATACATGGTTTGACATGAATTAGTTAATTATTGGTAAAGTTAGAACTAAATTACTAATACAACTAAAAATCAACTTAATAATCTGTAATCATTAGCTAGCCATAAGAAAGAAGTGGATTCAATCTAAACAAGAGTGTTTTTTTACTTATTGAATTTGATTTGAGTTCATCTGATCTTGTAAAATCAGATAAAACCCCTTTTAAACTTGTTAATAATTAGGTTAATTTAATAGTAAGTAACTTAATTAGTAACACCGTTCCCTGTGATCGACACCCGACTTACCTAAGCTATATTGTAATCTGACTAAGTACACTGCCTATAAGTGCATAGATAGTCTAAGTTTGTTAGGTTATAAATATTAAAATTAGTGGGTACTTTTGTGCACATCAGGTATCCAACTCTTGGATTTCTTGACTACCGGTGGTGTTATATCTTGCACCCGCGTTTCATACTATGTTAGACTTTCAATTGTAACCTTCGAGTTACAAACTCGATATTTATTGGAGACTCCTGCTCTTTCTTAAATGACTTAACTTAAGATAAGTTCTTTACTTCGATAACCGTAATAGACTGATGGATCATGTTCTAATGACCTCTCATCGTATGATGCAACGCATAGACTCGGGTCTTTTAGAGTCAAATTCCATAATGGAAGATACCTTCCTTTATGTTCTAAAGTGATATAATCACATTCTTATCATGTAACACTTCTAGCCACAAGCTTCTTACTTTAACTGCGATTGCAATACTTCTATTGATCGCTTCGATTATCTTTCACTTCAATCTTCTGGCTTAAGTCAAATGCTACATCGATCGTGGTTCTATGAATCATGTAACATACTTATCTTAGTCAGACTCAATTTGATATGACCACTAGGGTTGGAATAACAATCATCCTTGCAACATCCGGATTCCCAGGTATTCTATGTTATTCATTTATGTTAAGTTAAAGAGTGGGACTCGACGAGTCGACGCCTAGACTCGTCGAGTAGGATCGTGATTTTGTTGAGTGGATTAATGAATGGACTCGACGTGTCGGATAGGTGACTCGATGAGTCCATGCTGATGGCAGAAACCCAAAATCTTTGGGCTTGTTCCCTATTTAAGGGTCCTTATAGCCCTCATTTGCGGCTACCAGTCCAGAGAGAGAAACCCTAGAGAGCTTGAGCGAGTTGTGTGAGAGAGCAAGCCATTTTAATCCTTTTTGGTGTTTTTTTGCAAAGAAGAAGGTGTTTCCAGCTAGAGGAGGTCAAGTGGGTTGCTAATCTGTGGTTTTTAATCTTGGATCTACAGTGTTGAGGTAGCAAATCGACCCTTTCTCTGTTTGCTTTAAGATCCTTGAATTTTAGGGTTTTCTACACCCCCTTTATTGGCTTGATTTGTTGAGTATGTTGTCCCTTTGAGTGTTACACTCTGGATCTGGACCTTTAGAGGTCCAGATGGCCTCATCCATTCTGCTTTATGTTGGTTCATGGAGGGAATGTGACTATGTTTCCATTTTAGAGGCCATTTCACCAAGGAAAGCCTTGTGTGCGTTGCATGAATGTCAAGAATGAACCTTTACGTAATTATCGTGTTTGGGAAACTCAGATCTATAGGTTAGAGAAGCAGATCTGACCTCAGAAGGTCATTTGAGTGTTGCCATGGAAGCAACTCGCCGAGTTCATAAGTGGACTCGACGAGTCAAGTCGGGGTTGCCCCGCGATTCGTGACATGAGTAACCCGTCGAGTGAAGGGATAACTCGATGTGCCAAGTGAGACTAGAAGGATTCATAGGATCCGCATCGACTCACCGAGTCACCCATGTGCACTCGACGAGTCGGGTCAAAGTTTGACCGTTGACTTCAGTTGACCTTAGGGTCTTGGTTGAGCTGATTCAAGAGAGTTCAGGGAGGGGTAGAATGGCCTTCTACCCAATATTTAGAGATGAGACTATCAGAGGGTATTGATCATGAATGTTATTCGGATGATAGGAAGAGGCTAGGTCGGGACGTCGAGCACGAGAGTTTATTCGACTTCATTCGAGGTGAGTCTTCTCACTATACATTACCTAGAGTGGTATCCATGTGTAAACCGGAGGGTCTTGTGTGCTATGTGTATGTATGAGATTATGTGCATTTGTTATATGTATGATATGTGTTGTATAGACCGGACTGGAGGGTCCAAAGATATAGACTGCACCGAAGGGTCCAACGAGTTATGATCGGACCAGAGGGTCCAATGAGCTACGAGACTGGAGGGTCCCGCTGAGACACATCGACCGGAGGTTCAAGCTATAGCCTCGAGTGGCGTATGTGTTGTATGTGGTATTTTAGGGAACACACTAAGCATTTCTGCTTACCGTGTTGTGTGTTATGTGTTTCAGGTACCAGTGAGGATTGCGGGAAGGCGTCGGCATGATCTGTACACACTTGCGGAGTTTTTATGTATTGTGATTTTGGGATTTGTTTTTTGGAGTTGTCATGTGATACATTGAGATTTGATAATATTATAAACGAAATTATGTTTTTAAAGCGAAAAATTGTTTGGCAAATTTACGTTGTTACAAGTTGGTATTAGAGCCTTGGTTTGAGGGATTCAGATGCACCTTCGGGCGTATCTGAACTCAAACCGAGGATTTGAGGAATTTTTCACAATAAAAACAATTTTTCTAAAAAGGGTAAGAGGTTTTGAGACGAGTAGAGCGGAGCAGTGTGTACGATCAGCCAGCGCCTGAACGGTGATTTCCCAAAATACCTTTACATTATGTGTTATGAGATATGATATGAGATGTTATGCATGCTAGAGTAGGCTAGGTATTCATATTAGGACTAGAGTGGCCTGATCTATGATGCCTTAGCCTAGGGGATTTCTGCTACTATGAGATGCTTGAGAGTGAGTAGGTAGTAGCGAGGAGCTTATGAGAGGTCTGCTGGAGAGTAGCCTATGCATAGCGAGATTAGAGTACTTGTGATCCGGGATCCTGGGATGAGGACTTGGGGTGAATATTGATGTGGTATGGACGGTAGTATAAGGGCCCGTACTACTGAAAACACCGGATTAGTGTGCAGTCCAAGTAAGAATCCTTAGGGTACTAAGGAGCAAGTAGTGTTGAGTTATCGAGTGAGAGTATGCTCGAGCGAGTCTCTGATATTCCTTATGTTGTATTTCAGAGGCATCATGGTTGGGACGTGCCCCAGACCAGGGACCAACGGTGTGAGTGACGAGGAGTTTCGTCCGATGATCCACGATAAGGAGGCTGCGGCTATCCGCACAGAGATTCCGGAGATGTTTGGGTCTATCAAGACCATTTTGATTAAGACATATGACGAGAGATACGCAGCGGTTACTGAGGCTGTGGCAGCTGCAGCTACTGTGGCTGTGGCTGCTGCTAGACCTCAGGGGGTGACTCGTTACTGTTTCGGGAGTTTAGCAACACGAAGCCACCAGAGTTTGATGGGACGCAGGATCCGATTGCTGCGATGAGATGGATTTCTGATATTGAGGGATGTTTCTATACCTGCTCGTGTCCGGAGCATTTGAGAGTAAGGTTCGTGCTGAACCAGCTTCGCTTGGGGGCGAAGGACTGGTGGAAGTTTGTGTCGGCGAATTTCACCCCTACTGAGCTTGCTACGGTGACCTGGGAGAGGTTCACCGCTATGTTTCATGATGAGTAAATTCCCCTAGTGGAGAGGGAACGGCTGGCTCATGAGTTCTTGTCCCTCAAGCAGGGCACTGATTCTGTTACTGTGATCATCAGGAAATTTCATGAGAGGGCGATGTTCTACCCTGAGCAGGTGTCTACTGAGCAGACGCGTATGAGCCGGTATCTGAGCATTCTGAGGAGAGACATTTGCGATTTCGTGATGAACTCTACGTACCAAACGTTTGCCAAGATTCAGGAAAATGCTCGGAAGAAGGAGATTGAGTTGGAGACTCAGACCAGGGAGGAGGCGGAGTCTCAGAGGAAGGATCGACGACCGGAACAGTCTCAGCCGGCAGCCAAGCGGGCAAAGCCCGCTGATTCGAGATCTAGGGGTTCGAAGGGCCGCGCTTATGGGAAGTGAGGCAAGAGCCATGAGGGGGCGTGCAGAGCTGGGATATGTTACAAGTGTGGGAAGGAGGGGAATTTTGCGAGAGATTGCCCCAAGGGATTCTCGGTTTTCTTTCATAGCAACCAGACCGGCCATCGAAAGGCCGAGTGCCCACAGTTGCTGTAGAGATCAGCGCAGGGATCTGTACCTGCTGTGAGAGCCACCGAGACCCGGCCAGTGAAGGCCGAGGCACCAAAGGCTCGCGGGAGAGCCTTCCAGTTGACAGCGGAGGAGGTCCGCGCAGCGCCCGATGTTGTAGCCAGTATGTATTCTTTCATTTATTTATTTTGAGTTTGAGATATTGTGCTTATATTATGATATGCATAGATACTTTTCTTGTGAGTTATGTACCTGCTTTCGTGTTATTTGACTCGGGTGCGATTCGATCTTTTGTGTCGTTAGCCTTTAGTCAGCACATCAGTATCCATCGAGAGGCGTTGAGTCGACCTCTATGAGTTTCTATAGGTGACGAGCGAGCAGTGTATGCCACTGATGTGATTCGAGGATGTGTACTCGAGATCTTCTATGTTCAGTTCCCGATTGATCTGGTCCCGATTACGATGGGAGATGTCTGTGTCATCGTGGGCATAGACTGGTTGAGCAGATTTGGAGCGGTTATCAACTGCAAGCGTCATTTGGTGACCATACGAGACCCTAGTGGGGGAGTTCTTACGGTGTACGGAGAGGGTACCCGTTCTGGGTCAGCGTTCTGTTCGGCTGCTAGAGCGAGGCAGAGTCTACAGCAGGGTTGTAGTGGGTTTGTGGCCTATGTGATAGACACATGAGTGGTCGTAGAGAGGCTGAGTGCGGTTGATGATGTACCGATTGTGCGAGAGTTCCCGAACGTTTTCCCTGAGGAGTTGTCGGGTGTGCCTCCTGTGAGGCAAGTGGAGTTTCGCATTGATTTAGTTCTGGGAGTGGCGCCTATCACCAAGGAGCCTTATCGCCTTACGCCGCTAGAGATACAGGAGTTATCCTGGCAGCTTCAGGAGCTGATGGGAAATGGGTTTATTCAACCGAGTAGGTCGCCGTGGGGAGCGCCGATCCTTTTTGTCAAGAAAAATGATGGTTCACACCGGATGTGCATTGATTACCAGGAGTTAAACAAGCTGACGGTTAAGAACCGTTACCCGTTACCGAGGATCCATGATCTGTTCGATCAGTTGTAGGAAGCGTCTTAGTTCTCCAAGATTGATTTGAGGTCTGGATATCATCAGATGAGGGTGCGTGATGAGGATATTTAGAAGACAGCGTTTAGGACTCGTTATGGACATTACGAGTTCGTGGTGATGCCTTTTGGGCTCACCAACGCACCGGCAGCGTTCATGGATCTCATGAACAGGGTGTGCAAACAGATGTTGGATCGTTCGATGGTCGTGTTCATCGACGATATACTAGTGTACTCGAGGTCTAGAGAGCAGCATGAGGAGCATCTGAGAGAGATCTTCGGAGTATTGAGTTCGGAGAGGCTTTTCGCCAAATTCTCCAAGTGTGATTTCTAGTTACGAGAGGTCCAGTTCTTGGAACACCTCATTAACCAGAATGGGATATTGGTTGATCCGGCCAAGATTGAGGCGGTGATGAGTTGGGAGGTGCCGAGATCCCCCACTGAGATCAGGAGTTTTCTGGGATTGGCCGGCTACTATCGGAGATTTATCAGGGATTTCTCCAAGATTGTCGTTCCTCTCACCAGGTTGACCCGGAAGGGCGTGGCTTTCAGTTGGGGTCCAGAGCAGCAGGCCTCATTCGAGACTCTTCGCCAAAGATTATGTGAAGCCCCAGTGATAGCCCTTCCGGAAGGGATGGAGGATTTTGTGGTATATTGTGACGCATCGATATCGGGATTGGGTGCGGTGCTTATGCAGAGAGGGCATGTGATAGCGTACGCATTGAGGCAGCTGAAGCCTCACGATGTGAGGTATCCCACCCACGATTTGGAGTTGAGGTTCGTGGTGTTCGCCCTCAAGATATGGTGTCACTATTTGTATGTGGTTCGGTGTACCATATACACGAACCATAAGAGTTTGAAGTACTTAATGGATCAGCCCAACCTGAATATGCACTAGAGGAGATGGTTGGATGTAGTAAAGGATTATGATTGTGAGATCCTGTACCACCCGGGAAAGGCTAACGTTGTAGTCGATGCCCTGAGTCGTAGGGCGGAGAGTGCCCCGATCCGAGACATTTGTATGAGGTTGACGGTGATGACTCCAGTGTTAGACACCATTCGGGAGGCCCAGGCAGGAGCTGTGAGACCAGAGAACCGCAAGAGGGAGTGGGTGATCAGGCAGGTGTCTGAGTTCGTTACCGATATTCGACGGCTTATGACCTTTCAGGATCGGATTTGGGTGCCGTTTGCAGGTGGGGTACGTACCATATTGATGGAAGAGGTGCATAGATCGAGGTTCTCGATCCATCCCGGGGACACTAAGATGTATTTGGATCTGAAGAGAGACTATGGTGGCCCTGTATGAAGAGGGATGTTGCGTGGTTCGTTGAGAGGTGCTTGACCTGTCGCCGGGTTAAGGCTGTTGGGTCAAAACATGGTTTATACTTTACTTTTCTGGGCAATTATATTTTTGTGTAATATTTGGAACTTTATGGTCTAGTTTACGGCTGAGTTTATGGCCGTAAACACCTTACGGCCGTAAACTCATTTACGGCCCATGTGTGTCCGTCCCATATCCAACATGTATAAATAGATGTGTTAGGGTGAGGAGTAAAGATTGATGAACTAGAAAGAGTTTACGGCCAGAGAGCATTTTGTATGAATCTTTTGTATTTGGAGCTTTAATTCATATCAATACATACAGAGATTCATAATATTCTTCTCCTTCTCTTTTATTTGATCTGACATCATCCGTTTGATTGGGATTCCACACCATCAAACGGATCTGACTGATACACGGGCAGATTAGGGACTTACAATTGGTATCAGAGCCAAGTTGTATCAGTCAAAAGGTTTATTGTTTCATCCAAATATCGAATATTCTGTGTTTACGGTCCAAGCTTACGGCCGTAAACACCGAGTTCTTGGGCCGTAAACTCTATTTGGAGCATTATTTGATCTTATTTTCGAAATATTTTTGCGTTTTTGGATAGATCTCGCAAAAATAAGGAGGGTTTGTTCTTTGTGTTTTTCATAAAAAAAAGGTTTTTGATCGAGTTTTGGAGCTTCAAAGTCGAAAATTCGCTGTTTTTCATGTAATCTTGAAGGGTTTTCGGCCGGAGCTTACTGCCAGAAACAGTTCACGGCCGGCGGCGGCGTTTGCGTTTACGACTAGGGTTTCCGGAGTTTACGGCTCGGCACGGCAGATTGGCTCGGTAGATCGGCTCGGACGTGGCGGCTCGCGATTTCGGCTCGGCTTGGATCGCGGCTTGAAGAATCGGCTCGGCTCGGAATTCATGGCTTGACTCAGTGGCCGGCTAAGCAGCAGCTCGCATAAAAAAAAAGAGGGAGCGACTTTGCAGCGGACAGGAATCGAACACGGGACCTCTTGTTGAGGACCCAAGCGACTTACCAACTGAGCTGACTTGCCTCACGTTACTTCCCTTCGAAATTTAGTTCTTTCTCGGTTGCTATTTTCGCAATTTGACAAAATCAGCCCAAAAATTCAAAAATTTTATTTTTAAAATCCTTTTTCAACCCAAAAATTTTAGTATTTATTTTTTTTTCTTTATTTTTGACTTTTTATTTCGAATTTTGATTTTGACTTTCAGGTTTGACCTTTGATTTTAAACTTTGACTTTGTAGTTTAATTTTTAAATTTTCAAATTTAGCTTTTCGGTTTGACTTTTAAGTTTGACTTTTCAAGATCGACTTTTGAGTTGGTTTTTTTTTTTAAATTTGACTTTTAAGGTTGTTTTTAAAAGTAAATATATATATATATATATATATATATATATATATATATATATATATAATAAAAATAATAAAAAAAAAAGGCATTTTAAGTTTGAATTTTAAATTTTATTTTAGCTTCTAGTTTTTTTTAATTGATTTTAAGGTCTACGAGGGAATTTGAAAACATGAAAGAGAGTCGTCAGGAGACACTAAGACAAAATTTCAACTTTTTCGATTTTATCCCTGGAGAAACCCTCGAAACTCAGGTGCAGCGATTCACCACACTCACTACTGAGATGAATATAGTCGGGATCTTCTTGACTAAGTCCGAGATAAACAAAAAGCTGCTAAATTCACTTCCAAAATCGTGGGATATGAATGTGGCCATCATCAAGAAGACAAAAGATCTCAATCATCTTAGTATTGCTGAAGTAATTGAAGAGCTTCACGCTTTAAAGAGTTCTGTAAACCTTCCGGACAATGAAGTGTCATGTTCTCATTCATGTGAAGTTTCATGTTCTCAATCATGTGAAGATACGATTAAATTTCTTCGGGATCAAATTGATTTATTTAAAAGAGAAGTTGAGGAACTGAGATATGAAGGATATCAACTCAGGAAAGGACAAAAACCCCTGAAGGCTGAGTTGGAAGCAAAAACCAAGGACTTTAGGAAACTTCAGGAAGACTACAGTAACAAATGTGAAAACTATGATTATGTAGTCAAACTAAATGCTGAGCTAGTGGCTGAAGTTGAATCTTTGAAAGGAAAGTTTGAAACCACCAAACTTGATGTTAGAAAATATGATTTCTTAAGTGAGGTGGTTGCAAATATGATAGACCAAAGCATGCAGTTTAAAAGGAATCAAAACAAGGGTCTAGGGTATGATAGTGTACCTCCTCCCTACAATCATAACTACACATCCATCCCTATGAAACAAGAAGAAATTGACAGGGAGGCACATCTTAAATACGGAAAACCAGCTGGATTTGTGTCAGGAGGAGTTATTAATGTTGAAAATACTGATGTTTCTGTTACATGTGCAGGTAAAGTAGCAGACGGTGAGAACAAGGAGAGTTCTTCTGAACAAACAAACGACCCCTTGAACTCTAAATATGTTGCTTCTAATCAACCTGGCGTTGGTAAATACAGGCCTCCAATTCCAGCGCAACAGAGTGTCTGTCGCAAGTGTGCATGTGGGAACAATAAGAAACAAGGAAAAGATACGCCACCAGGGGCAGGAAGAAACAATTTCCCAGTGAAGAAAAGGACTTGTTTTCACTGTGGAACACCTGAACACATTGCCAGAAACTGTCCAAATCGCGCATACGTTCCTTACTATGCACAAGGCTGGCAGAACGCACCAAGAGGGAGATACGCCAAAAGAAACCCCTCAAGGTCACGTTCAGACAATGGCGATTGGAACGCGCAGAAGGCCAAGAATCAAATTCCCAAGGCCAAGCATCCAACTCCCAAGGCCAAGAATCCGAATCCCAAGGGAAAGAAGGAAATGTCGGCCAAGAAGTCCAATCCAAGAGATGCTCCTATGAAACCAAGACCGGTTAGGTCAAAGTCATCTCGGCAGTCCGCTTCAAGTTCCAAATCAAGTACTGAGCCACCCATAGGATCGAAAAAGAAATGGGTTAAACCCAACTACAAATGGGTTCCAAAGGCTCACTCTTCCAAATCTCCTACTGCTTCTAACGTTTCTACATCTTCTGTTTGTGATAAACAGGATATGTCATGGGAGAGAGTATCGTGCGTTGATGACAAAGGTCGACCCAGTTTCAAAATGGACTGGGTTCCAAAGACCAACTGATCCCGCTCTGTGTCAGAGCAGCTATGGAGGCATATCATCAGACTTCGGTTTGTTGGTAGTGGCTGCTCCTAGCATATGATTGGGGACATCTCTCAACTGTACAACATTCAGACTTTTGCGCGAGAGTATGTGTCCTTTTGCGGGAAGGGAAGAAAGGAAGGGATCACTCACGTGGTTAGTGCTTAATGATATGAAGAATTTTCGGATCTGTTCTGAGATTACGTGTGCTGTTCTCAGACCTTCTAGATGCAAATTCAATCGGTGACTTACGGTTTGTGTTTTCTTCTCTATACTCCTGAGTTTGTCTTAAGTTGATTCGCTTTAAAGACTAATTTTTGTTTTAGGATAGTTTAAATTTGCGCATTTACTTTCGTTTCTCTCCTATGCACAAATTTAGGGGGAGAAATAAAAACAAAACAAAAATTAGAAAATTAAAATTAAAAAAAAACATTAGAAAATTAAAAAAAATTAAAAAATTGTTGGTTATGAAATGTGCTTGCAGGAGTTGTTTTGGGAAGTGATATGATAATGTGATAACAGGTAACCTGAGTCTGCGTAACGTACCCGAAGTTGAAGGGTCTATGCTCTGGTTTGATGCGTCGGTAGGCACGAAAAATTTTAAATGGACTTGACTAGGGAGAATTGAACTTAGGAAATTTGTAGACTTGACAAATCTTGACCTAGTTAGATACGTTCATCCTGACAATACGACGCTCGGATAGGTTGAGCAGGGAGATATATATGGGAATCTACTCGTCACATTAAATGAACCCGTACTTGGAACCGTCGTTTAACTTTTCCTCGATGTGCGGATTCTGTCCTTAATTCCGGTTGGATGGGGCGACTGATAAATTCCGATAAATTACGTCTGTAGAATATCATTTTCTTTCTTTCCGTCTGTTAGTCATATGTTGTCTCCTTTGCGTGACTTCCAATCCGACCTGGTACACAACATATGCAACTCTATTTCTCTACGGGCTATATATATATATATATATATATATATATATATATATATATATATGTGTGTGTGTGTGTGTGTGTGTGTGAAATACTTCTTATCTGTTAGCCATATGCTATCTCCTTTGCGCGACTTCTAATCCGACCTGGTACACAGCATATGCAACCTTCTTCTTCTCAACCCCTCTGAAGTAGTTAGCAATAGAATTCTGAATCTCTTCTCTCTCTGAATGGTTGTCTGCTCACCCGGTGTAAGGAGTACTCTGGAAGTTCTTGATGGTTGAGGCATATCAGGAAGCGGGAAACACGTTCCAGTACACTTAAAATTGAACACATACAGATTGTCTGTAGATCTCGCTGCTCAATTTAGGTGGACAACAATATCCCTGGTCGTCGTCGGATGAATGGACCTTAAGATATAATATCTAAGGAATTAGGATCAGATATAATATCTAGGAACTTAAGTTCACCTTGTCTTGTAACAAATAGTATGTCCTAAATTTGTCACAATTTGTCGTGTTTAAGTGGACAACAATACCGACGATCGACCAGACAAAGATGTAAATATGAAAGGTACCGACAAGTGGATAAAGGCTCTCTAAAAACTTTGATCCCAAATCTCTCTTAAAGTTAGATATCACCCGGTGTAAGGAGTACTCTGGAAGTTCTTGATGTCTGAGGCATATCATGAAGCGGGAAACACGTTCCAGTACACTTAAAATTGAACACATATAGATTGTCTGTAGATCTCGCTACTCAATTTAGGTGGACAACAATATCTCTGGTCGTCGTCAGATGAATGGACCTTAAGATATAGTATCTAAGGAATTAGGATCAGATATAATATCTAGGAACTTAAGTTCACCTTGTCTTGTAACAAATAGTATGTTCTAAATTTGTCACAATTTTTCGTGTTTAAGTGGACAACAATACCGACGATCGACCAGACAAAGATGTGAATATGAAAGGTGCCGACAAGTGGATAAAGGCTCTCTAAAAACTTTGATCCCAAATCTCTCTTAAAGTTAGATATCATTTTAATTTTTGTTAAATTTGTCATAGTTTCTTCTAATTTAAATATTAGGGGAGAATTAAAAATTAAAAACAATAAAAAAAATTAAAAATCCAAAAATAGTGTTATTTCTGTTTTATTTCTTGTTCAGAAAAATCAAAAATTAAATATTTTTGTTTCTATTTTAATTTGTGTGCTAAGTTTTCTTTTAGTTTTCTTTTTGTCTTGAATAGTGATTTCAGATATAGATAAGACTCGTGGAGTCTGTGTTGAAGATTTCTGAGCCAAAGCCTCGTCCGTGAGCATCGAAGAATTCGCATTCGAAGGAGCAAGAAATGAAGATTATTCTTTCAACATTCAATCCTTCAACCCCAGAAACAAGGTGAAGCTACAACTGAAGATTATGTGACAGATTGCATTGAAGCCTCCTCAATCAGTCTGCTGCTATTGTTGTACCTGTTGAAGTGATCCAGAAGATTATTTCTCTCTGAAGTTCTCTCTGAAGATTCTCAAGTTGAAGGCGCTATCTTTCAAGAATCAGTATGTCAAGCCTTGTCACCCAACGTGCGTTCAATGCCAAATTCTGAAGAAAAGCCCAACCGCTCAAGATGAAGTCATTCATTGAAGATTCATCAAGTTCATCTTGAAGTCGTGAAGAATTTGAAGATTAATGCTGAAGCCAAGTTTACAATGAAGATTATTAAGAAGAGCCAGCTACTTTTTAAGGGGAGCTTGTTGGGTCAATTAAGAAAAGAAAGCTATAAACCAAGGGGGAGATTGTTGGGTCAAAATATGGTTTATACTTTACTTTTCTGGGCAATTATATTTTTGTGTAATATTTGGAACTTTATGGTCTAGTCTACGGCTGAGTTTACGGCCGTAAACACCTTACGGCTGTAAACTCATTTACGGCCCATGTGTGTCCGGCCTATATCCAACATGTATAAATAGAGGTGTTAGGGTGAGGAGTAAAGATTGATGAACTAGAAGGAGTTTACGGCCAGAGAGCATTTTGTATGAATCTTTTGTATCTGGAGATTTAATTCATATCAATACATACAGAGATTCATAATATTCTTCTCCTTCTCTTTTATTTGATCTGACATCATCCGTTTGATTGGGATTCCGCACCATCAAACGGATCTGACTGATACACGAGCAGATTAGGGACTTACAAAGGCCGAGCACTAGCGTCCACATGGCAAGTTGCAGCCACTTGAGATTCCCCAGTGGAAGTGGGAACAGATTTCTATGGATTTTATCACCAAATTGTCGAGGACCGCGAGGGGTGTCGATGCAATTTAGGTGATAGTCGACCGGATGAAGAAGAGCGCTCACTTTCTTGCTATTAGTGAGAGCTCCTCCGCTGAAAGGCTGGCAGAGTTGTATATGAGAGAGGTGGTATCGCGGCATGGAGTACCGATCTCGATCGTGTCAGACCGAGATGTACGTTTTACTTCCAGGTTCTAGAAGAAATTCCATAAGGAGTTGGCACGAGGTTGCATTTCAGTACCACCTACCACACACAGACGGACAGACAGAGTGAGCGGACGATTCAGACGCTTGAGGACATGCTTCGAGCATGTGTGTTGGACTGTTGGATTAATGTCTAAGTCCATAACTATAATTGGTAAGACTTGACCCGACCCGACATGGTCCATTTGGGTTGCATGGCATCATGCACTTGGATAGACTATCATGAGAGAAATAAGACACTTATGGTTATTAATATATTATAAGTTCTAGTATATTAATAATAAGAATAATAAGATTATTTAATTAGTATTGATCAAGAATTAATCTAGGATTAATTAAGTGATCAAAAGAAGACTAATTAAATATATGGGTTGATTATGTAAATCATCCATACTTATATAGTGGGCTAATGCTCCATGGATAATCAAGTTGGGCTAAAACCCATAGGATGGTCCATGGATGCTCCATGGTGTATTTGTACCCATGGATCATGGAAATGAAAGGTCATGTCAATTAGGGTTTACATGGTGTAACCCTAACTATATAAGCATCTTATTCTTGACCAAAATCGGCGACTAGTGTGAGTAATAGAAGGGCTAGCCGATTTCATGAAGTGTAGATTTCTCTCAAGTTATTCCAAGTGTATTTGGTGTTGTGTGAACCATTTGAGGTGTCACACTTGGGGCACTAGGAACTCAAGCTTCATGAAGACTTTCTACATGAAAGAGGTATGTATTCTATCTTGTTACACTCATTATTTTGTATGCTAGATTAGGATAATACCTTGGAAGTTCTTATTTGCATGTATAATAGAGAAAACATAGATCCAAGGTATTTAGGGTTGCATGTACACTTAGGAGTGTTAGAATGCTCAAAACCCAACAGTGGTATCAGAGCCTAGGCTTGTTTTCTTGTTATACTTGCAAAAGAAGCTGGAAAATCGAGTTTTGATGCTGTCTGTCCAGCAGACTCGCCGAGTCCAAGGCAAAAAGCATCCAACTCGCCGAGTTGGTTCGTGCACTCGACGAGTTGGACCCCCAGACAGCATAAATTCGACTTTTTTGGCTGGAATTGGACTAGTAACATTACCCTAAGATGTTTTTGAACTTATAAACTTGTTTTTGATGTGGTAATGTTCATGCTAATCCAATTTCAAAGATAATTGTCAATAGATTCATGTTTTGTATTAGTTTAAGGTTTAGACTAATTACATGAAAAAGTTTGATTTGAATTATCTTGTTCTTATGAGTTGCTTAGATTAATAGAAAGTTGAGTGAAATAGTTGTTTTCAATCCAAATTAATCTAAGAGGTGATTCTAAAATGTGTTTTTGTAACTTGTCCTCAAGTTATATGAAAAGTCACATTTAAGTTTCATAAAACTCATAAAAGTTGGCAATGGTTACAAAAGATGAAGAGTCTTGTCCTTAAGTTATGGAGGTTCAAGAGTCACTTCATTAATAAATAAATAAATAAAGTGTAACCTTAATTAATTCCATAAGTTATAAAATAAAGAAAATTAATTCTTTTATTAGTTTAAAGGCTTCCATAACTTGTCCTCAAGTTATGGAACTTGAAGAGTTTTTGGATTAAAACTACTTTAAACACATAAATCATGGAATTAATTAGTTTTGAATAGTTTCAAAACTTGCCCTCAAGTTTTGGAATTTGTAAAGTTTTCTCTTATGAATACTTTAATTCCAAGTTAGCCCGTAGAATTTTAAAAGTTAAATTCAACCCTTATACTTTATAATATTATAAGTTAATAATATATATATATATATATATATATATATATATGTATGTATGTATGTATAAGAGTAAAGTCAGTCTTACCACTAGTACGTCTCATTCACGAAGCCGGTCAATAAGGTGGGTATAAGGTTGTTGCCTATAAAATGGCAACTTAATGGGTGTCCACTCTCACCCACCGCTTGCTTGACTGGTGGAGGGTCGTTAGCCGAACGGGTTTGACAGGACTAGAATTCTCCCTTCATTAAAAGTATTAATGATAAATACTAAGTAACTAAACTCTTAATAATACCCAATCTTAGTTACTTAGGAAAATGTGAATAAGGTGCTAATCCATGAAATTACACTTTGCACTTTGTTTAAGTCGGTTAGTGGAGCGTGTGTGGTTAACCGGCACACTAACTCGTATTTAACAAGGTAGGTAAAGGGTAACTTAATGTTTATCTTAGTATCGATGGAGCGTTTGTGGTTAACCGGCACATCGATTGAGGGGTAAACACTTAAGGGTACCAAGTAATTTGCATGGTTACTTCACACCTTGTTTTGTGATCCTCGGCATCCCAGTCACAAAACCTGAAGGGCACACTCGAGATTGAAACATGCCATTGAACAGTTCAATGAATCTCAAAGATCTAGGAGTTTCAAAACCAATTAAAACCTAATAATACATTTCGTTTATCTTGGTGGAAATTGGTGAATCGTCATTCACCTACCTTGAAATATTTTATAGCTTGGATTACGGCATACCTCTTCTAAGTTATAAAATAGTTTGTTGGGTCCTAGCCTTAATATTTCATATTGGGTGTCATATTAAGGACTTAAGATCAACTATCTTGAATGTCTCCCAAAAGATGTCTGGTTTAGACATTTATGATCTTCCCAAATCTCTTGAAACAAGCTTTCCTAAATGAAGATGATGTCCCATGGATATCATACTTCTTCACCTCTTCAAATTATTCTCCCTAACCCACAAGTTCTTGAAAATTTTAAGGTCACTCAAACCCTATTGGCAAGGCAAGGTCTAGGTGTGATCACATCTTGGAGATGTAGTCACATATTGACAAGCCGGGAGAGTTGGGTGTCAAAGTCTTGAGAAAGTTGGTGGTTCAACTACTTTCTAAGTCACATAGTGAGTTCTTTTGGAACACCTATGAAACAGACTATGACAAGACCCTTAATGATCTTATCTATTTGTTAAGATCAACTTCCTTAAAACTTGATGGACATTGACAATAGTGACACAGGAAATCCAGAAAAGCATTCTCTTCCCAGTGGAAAGAGATCGGCCATTGTCAACTCGGTTGACCAAATGGTAAAGAGAAAAGCTAAGTCTGTGATAGTCCCGTGTACCATTATCAAAGGGTCCATATGTTTATATTGCCAAAGAAAGGGGCATTGGTTGCGAAGCTACCAAATTTACCTAAGGATGTTAAAGTCAATAAGTTTGACTCTACTTCAGGTAAAGTCCACTATCTAACTCTGTTAAGTTTCTATTATGAGATTCTTGATACATGATGTGACTGGGTCACATGGTGATGTTTTAAGAATCAAAGAAAAGTAAAGAAACTTAAAGAAAGAATATGTTGAATCCGATCCCGTAGATGGATTTCTATCGCGTAGCTTGAAGATCGGATTCTTGAGCTACTTCTTAGGAGTTATGAGATATTGCTTAGGAATAGATAACAAGTTTTCATATGGATTGTAAGGATAAGTTTTTCCGCAAAGTTTTAAAATAAAAGAAATTTTTTGATTTTATTTATTTTAAAATATCCTTACAATGGCATTTGAGGAAAAATTGTTGCTTATATGATTCCATTAATAGCAAGAGTGGAAATATGAAATTGATTCTTTCATTTGTGGTAATGTCTAAATTTACCAAATAAGGAAAGATTCTTATCACCTAAGTTTCAATTGGACCGGAACTTGGAATCATGCAAGTTGTATAGCATGATGAATGAGAACTTTCAAGTATTGGAAAATTAAGACTAACTACTTGTTCACATGGATGTGTGAGTCAAGTAACGGACTAAGGGATCGAGTACACATTCTTGTGCACTGATTAAGTCCACCACAAAAGATCGATAAGATTATTCGTCATAATTTACTGAAGCTGGGTAAATATGGTTATACTTACAAGCTGAAGTGTAACTCTGAGACATTGGAAAAGGTTCCAAAGTATGGCAGAGCGAATAAGAAGAATCAAATTAGGTAGAAGGATAAAAGTTTCTCAAATCTGAAAAGATGGGAGAGTACTTTAGTGTCAGTTTTTGTGATCATCTTAATGATTAAGAAACCATATCAAAATTAGTTCTCTAAGGAAATCTTAGTGCATTCTTATGACTAAGAAGAGGAACTTGAATTGTTGAAATGGTTAAATCAAGAAGATGATTCATACTTCGTTCCAAAAAAAAAACAATTCTTAGAGTTATACTCTAAGATTGTGACTTGAGTGACATGTCTTAAAGAAGGTTTAAAACACTTGTCAAATGTAAGAGTAAAAGTTTTCTACTCTTGTACATTTGAAATTGGTAAGTTGTGATGTTTTGGATAAAACAAAGACCAACTTAGGCCAATTGTGCGAAGTGTTTGTCTTGATTAGAATCCGCACTATCTCTTGGATGTTTGACAAGGGAGTCTTATATGTCAAGAAGACAGTGGGAGTCTTAAAGGTCTTGAAAGTCTCAAGAACTAATCAAGAATAAAACCTGAAGTTCTTCACTAGCACACGACTTGAAGTTTATAACCTATCGTGCTGACATATTCTGTGCCCATTCCAGTTAAAGTTGGCTTTGCATATGAGTTTGTAGAGTTCTCAATTGGTTGCACAACAACTTGGAAGCAATGGCGGACCCTTAAGCTGCCAGGTGGCAAGAAATTAAGATTGAGTTCAATCCATATGAGTTTGGATTTGTCATTATCCTGTCTTGTGACTATGGTTTTGACAATTCACATGGATAAGAACACATACACCAGTAAATCTAAGTGTCATAAGGTTTCTCTCCGATTCATGAAAATGATGGTGAGGAAACACTTTCACTAAGTAGATTTTAGCTAGATAGCAATTGTGATATTTGCATTCTCAAAGTCGTTAGTGGAGCGTGTGTGGTTTACCGGCACACTAACCTGGACTTGTGAGAAGTGGCAAAAAGGTCTAACCATTATGATTACGGCATCCCTCTTCATAATTGTTTAGACACACAAGTGTGCTATCTAAGGGAAGGTGTATGATTTTGTTAAATTCTTATCAAAACAATCTAGTATCAGAAATCTGAACTTTGGTAAGAAAGTCAATGAAGTATTGGTTTCTAGAAGTCCAGCTGATTTCTGAGTACATGTCAAAGCTAGTGGGAGCATAAGTGTTATGCTAATAATCATCATGTTAGTGGGAGCATGATAATTATGATAAGTATTGCAAGCTAGCAATGTTAATTATAGAAAACAAAAGGTTTCAATTGGGAAAAGAGTTGTTTTTCTATAATTAAGGGAGAGGAAATTATACTTCATCTCAAATCTATAAGCTTAGATCGTGAGGTTTTAATCATTTAGTCAAGGAATATATATATATATATATATATATATATATATATATATATATATATATATATATGAATCTCATGTTGGAATGGCTCAACATAAGGAAATTCTGTATATGGGTCCATTATTTGCGTTCTAAAATTCGATTATGATTACGGCATCCCTTTTCATAATCTGAATTATGAGAACTTGGCAAATTGAAATGGAAATGTTATAGCAAAAGACTGGTTTAGTCTTTATGTGAGACATCATGAATCGATTCCCATATGCTTCGGATATAGGATCGATTACATGTGCTATATTCATCCTTTCTAAAATTTTCCAAATGCCTGGGGCATTAAGAAAGGAAAAGGTTTAGAACTGGATATGACTAAAAGGATTAAACAATTGTCGAGAACAATCTAAGGTTTACCAAAGATTGGTTGCTCAAGGACAGTTAGAAGTATAGTGATAATTCTGGAAGGACCATATTGACATAGTCTGTAAGGAGGCAACTCTTGTTCAGAAGGGATAAGTCAAAATGGAATCTGGAAATGTTTCAAAGTTAGAATTTTCAATCTGTTTAAGATTAGGAAACTTAATGCAAGAAGGATGTTTCCAAGGAGCTGATCTCCTTTGGAATACTCTGTAATGATTGTTGTCAAATCTTTCTGACTTTGTGCATAATCATTACAAGTGGATCAATGCATATAAGTTTAGAATCTAACAGATTTCAGTAAATGACATGAATTTGGAATTCGTGTATTTGCAGTAAGGATTTGGGAGTGTGAAAAGAGAATCATTGACGTTACGTTCAATTGATCTAGTTCACAAAGTAAAGATCATAGACAAACATAGTATGCATACTTGGTGTATGGCATGACTAGTGTTTAGAAAAACATAGTGTACATGCTTGGAGCATGGGACAACTATTGTTTTAAATTCAAGAATAAATTTGATAGCTGAAACAGTATACAATGAATAATGTGTAATCATATGGTGATAAATAAAAGGTGTTTTATTTATGTTCATAGGTTTTGATACCATATTGGATTCAATTATTATTGTGTTTCATTTTGCATGTTTTGACTTCCCGAATAAACTGGGTTATTCTTCCGGAATGACTAAGTTATTCAAACCATCCACAGTCGGTTATATGTTGGAAGTAGATATGAATTAAGACTGTCATGGGTTGGCTTGTAGAGGTCTAAGGTGTTGGACAAAGGGCTACAACACTCATGAGTGCTCATATTCTGAGAATTGGATTCAACCCGCGCTCATTGGAATCACTTCATGGATTTTATCACGAGTGATCATGAGACGATAATATCTTATATTCTTCAAACCTAGAGATATGAGTTGTTACTATCAGTTGGTTGTACATTGATTGCACGAAAACGCATTTGGTAACTCGGTGCTATAAAACGTGCCTTTGTGTATGATTCAACAAGTAGTAGAACAAGCCATATGAGTCGAAGTTTATCCGTTCCTTTTACCTTCGGGATAAAAGCGATATCTGTGGGCCCCTCGATGATTTGATGATGACAAATGGAAGTGCTCGGCCGGGCCAGGACTGATTTGATTTGTTCAATTAGTCAGTCATCATAAATCGGAAATCGGGAAACAACAAATGGACAGAGAGAATGATTATAATCCATGTCTCAGTCCATATGATATCTAGAATGGAGGAATATATGATCCCTTATCTAATGGACAAGTCATTGACAAAGGTCAGAGTTCATCGACAAGGTCAGAGTTCGACAGAAGCTTTTGAGAGCTACGATTGCCAGTTGGTTCCTGAAGTCATACGCAATATTAGTTTTAGACTTATCCAAGTGGGAGACTGTTGGATTAATGTCTAAGTCCATAACTATAATTGGTAAGACTTGACCCGACTAGGCATGGTCCATTTGGGTTGCATGGCATCATGCACTTGGATAGACTATCATGAGAGAAATAAGACACTTATGGTTATTAATATATTATAAGTTCTAGTATATTAATAATAAGAATAATAAGATTATTTAATTAGTATTGATCAAGAATTAATCTAGGATTAATTAAGTGATCAAAAGAAGACTAATTAAATATATGGGTTGATTATGTAAATCATCCATACTTATATAGTGGGCTAATGCTCCATGGATAATCAAGTTGGGCTAAAACCCATAGGATGGCCCATGGATGCTCCATGGTGTATTTGTACCCATGGATCATGGAAATGAAAGGCCATGTCAATTAGGGTTTACATGGTGTAACCCTAACTATATAAGCATCTTATTCTTGACCAAAATCGGCGACTAGTGTGAGTAATAGAAGGGCTAGCCGATTTCATGAAGTGTAGATTTCTCTCAAGTTATTCCAAGTGTATTTGGTGTTGTGTGAACCATTTGAGGTGTCACACTTGGGGCACTAGGAACTCAAGCTTCATGAAGACTTTCTACATGAAAGAGGTATGTATTCTATCTTGTTACACTCATTATTTTGTATGCTAGATTAGGATAATACCTTGGAAGTTCTTATTTTCATGTATAATAGAGAAAACATAGATCCAAGGTATTTAGGGTTGCATGTACACTTAGGAGTGTTAGAATGCTCAAAACCCAACATGGACTTCATAGGAAGTTGGGACACGTACTTGCCATTGGCTGAGTTTTCCTATAACAACAGCCACCATTCGAGTATTGGTATGCCTCCCTTCGAGTTGTTGTATGGGTGGAGATGTCGGACTCCCATTTGCTGGGGAGAGGTAGGGCAGCGCATGATGGGTAGCATTGAGATAGGGCTTCAGATGACTGAGCAGATACAGCAGGTCAGACAGAGGTTGTTGACAGCTCAGAGTCGCCAGAAGAGTTATGCTGATAGGCAAAGGTCCGAGTTTGAGTTTCAAGTGGGAGACTTCGTACTCCTGAAGGTGTCTACATGGAAAGGAGTGATCCGATTCAGGAAGAGGGGCAAGTTGGGGCCCCGGTACATTGGTTCGTTCAGGGTGACCGCGAGGGTGGGCAGGGTAGCGTATCGTTTGGAGCTACCTACGGATTTGAGCCAGATTCATGATACCTTCCACGTGTCTCAGTTGAGGAAGTGTATAGCCGACGAGTCGGCGGTGGTGCCGTTGGAGGATATTAAGGGGGATGCGAGCCTGAATTATGTTGAGAGACCGATCGTGATCCTGGATCGGAAGATCAAAGTTCTGAGGAACAAGGAGGTGCCCCTGGTTCAGGTCCAGTGGCAACATCGAAGAGGGTCCGAGTTAACTTGGGAGCCAGAGGCGGAGATGCGGGAGCAGCATCCTAAGTTATTTGCGGAGCGACACTTCGAGGGCGAAGTCTGATTCTAGTGGGGGAGAATTGTAACATCCGGATTCCCAGGTGTTCTATTTTATTCATTTATGTTGAGTTAAAGAGAGGGACTCGACGAGTCGACGCCCAGACTTGTCGAGTAGGATCGCGATTTTGCTGACTTGATTAATGAATGGACGATGAGTCGGAGAGGTGACTCAACGAGTCCGTGCTGACGACAAAAACCCTAAATCTTTGGGACTGTGCCCTATTTAAGGGTCCTTATAGCCCTCATTTGTGGCTACCAGTCCAGAGAGAGAAACCCTAGAGAGCTTGAGCGATTTGTGTGAGAGAGCAAGCCATTTTAATCCTTTTTGGTGTTGTTTTGCAAAGAAAAAGGTGTTTCCAGCTAGAGGAGGTCAAGTGGGTTGCTAATCCGTGGTTTTCAAGCTTGGATCTACAGTGTTGAGGTAGCAAAACGACCCTTTCTCTATTTGGTTTAAGATCCTTGAATTTTAGGGTTTTCTATACACCCCTTATTGGCTTGATTTGTTGAGTATGTTGTCCCTTTGAGTGTTAGACTCTGGATTTGGACCTCTAGAGGTCCAGAGGGCCTCATCCATTCTGCTTTATGTTGGTTCATGGAGGTAATGCGACTATGTTGCCATTTTAGAGGCCATTTCACCAAGGAAAGCCTTAAGTGTGTTGCATGAATGTCAAGACTGAACCTTTACGTGATTATCGTGTTTGGGAAGGTCAGATCTATAGGTTAGAGAAGCAGATCTGACCTCAGAAGGTCATTTGAGTGTTGCCATGGAAGCAACTCGCCGAGTTCATAAGTGGACTCGACGAGACGAGTCGAGGTTGCCCTGCGATTCGTGACAGGAGTAACCCGTTGAGTGAAGGGATGACTCGACGTGCCAAGTGAGACTAAAAGGATTCATAGGATCCGCGTGGACTCGCCGAGTCGCCCATGTGCACTCGACGATTCGGGTCAAAGTTTGATTGTTAACTTCAGTTGACCTTAGGGTTTTGGTTGAGCTGATTCAAGAGAGTTCAGGGAGGGGTAGAATGGCCTTCTACCCAATCTTTAGAGATGAGACTATGAGAGGATATTGATCAGGAATGTTATTCAGATGATAGGAGGAGGCTAGGTCGGGACGTCGAGCACGAGAATTTATCCGACTTCATTCGAGGTGAGTCTTCTCACTATACATTACCTAGAGTGGTATCCATGTGTAGACTGGAGGGTCTTGTGTGCTATGTGTATGTATGAGATTATGTGCATTTGTTATATGTATGTTGTGTTGTATAGACCGGACCGGGGGTCCAACGATATAGATCGGACCGAAGGGTCCAACGAGCTATGACCGGACCAGAGGGTCCAATGAGCTACGGGACTGGAGGGTCCCGCTGAGACACATCGACCGGAGGTTCGAGCTATAGCCTCGAGTGGCGTATGTGTTGTATGTGGTATTTTGGAGAACTCACTAAGCATTTATGCTTACCGTGTTGTGTGTTATGTGTTTCAGGTACCAGTGAGGATCGCGGGAAGGCGTCGGCATGCTCTGTACACACTTGCGGAGTTTTTATGTATTGTGATCTTGGGATTTGTTTTATGGAGTTGTCATGTGATACATTGAGATTTGATAATATTATAAATGAAATTATGTTTTTAAAGCGAAAAATTGTTTGGCAAATTTACGTTGTTACAATCCTTTTAGTCATTACCGAAACGATGGTAACAACAGACATGAACAAAACATAATCAATCACTAGCGCTTTGGTAACCTTGTGACTTTCCCTAATCCAAGTGTGAATCATGTGCTTCCGGTAGTATAGGTCTCTACTACCTTTCACACATACTCATACTTGTCCCAAGTATTGTCTCGCAGTCCCCAAGTGCTTATTTCCTAAAATCACAAAACAATTTAACACATACGAATATGTCCAAATAATCATAAAAATTTACCTAGACTCTACTAAGCCTTCTTCCATGTGTATCTTCAATCATCAATTCTACTTCAACTCGGGTTGGTGGTGGAAATGTCAGATGATGGGATAATTTCATGGATTCTAAGCCATATCTAGGCTCAAAAAAAGATTTGACAATTTTATTTATTTATTTATTTATTTTTTGGTTTTTTTTGTATGACTGCTGATGAGCACAATCAACAGTTGTACGGCCTACTAATGAGCACAATCAACAGTCATATGGATTGCGGATGAGCACAATCAGCAGTCATATGGACTACTGATTTCTCATCAATAGTCCATATGGTTGCTGATTGTGCACATCCGCAGTTCATATGACTGTTGATTATGCTCATCAGCAGCTCGTACAACTATTGATTATGCATACAAGCAAATTTGAAGAAAAAAAATGTCAAATCTTTTTTTAGCCTAAATAAGGCTTAGAGCACCATTTGGAAAAGATTAGTGTTTTTGGTGTTGAAAAATGATGAGTTGATTATGAGTTCGCAAGTTCACACATTTTTTGGTTCGTATAATAACTCAGCCCTATATATACATATATATATATATATATATATATATATATATATATATATATATATATATATATATATAAGGAAAGGCTCATGCGAAAATGCAAATATTTTGCGAAAATGCGAAAACAAGGAAAACCTATGAGATTGTGTCACCCCAATGTAAACTTAAATCTATATTACCATAACACCCTTCAATATCACCATATAATACCCTCCAATGTAAACTTATTATATTTAATTTATTGCTAATAAATTTAATTGCTAAGTACATATGTTTGACTTTTATAAGATAAAATCATTTTTGCAAAAAATTTATGTTTCGCATGAACCTACTTGTGTGTGTGTGTGTGTATATATATATATATATATATATATATATATATATATATATATATATATATATATAGAAAAGTGAATATGTGGTTGTTATATACCTCAGCTTAGGTATAGAACCTTTTAAACGACGTAGTTTTAAACAAAACAAATCCAATTTCATTTTCTTTTAGTTTTGTTTTTATAGAATACCATTGAATTAAGTTCAATTATTGAATAAAAAAGATCAATTATATATATTTTTATTGCAAATAATTATTGAATTTTATAATGAAAATAAAAAAAACAAATATTTTTTAACGAATACAACTCAAGTGTTTTGTCTTTCAATTGAAAAACTATATCCAATGATTTTGTGAAAAGGTTGATTGAGTTATGACATGTTCTTCTTTTATCTTTTACTTTATTAGATTTCATTTAGAATTTAGTAGAGTTGATTAAATGGTCATGATTTTAATGTTTTAAGTTCTTAAACAAAATGAAGAAAAAGAACATAAATTTGATCGACTTAGTAAGTCAAATGATTAAGGAACGACTTAGTAAGTCAAATGATTAAGGAAGAATGATAAAAGAGATATAATGATTAGTATGGATATAAATGAATCAAAACTACATTTTTTGGAGGGTTCTATATATAACCTTAGGTACATAACAGCCACATATTCTCTAAGCCCATATATATATATATATATATATATATATATATATATATATATATATATATATATATATATATATATATATATATATATATATATATATATATATATATAATTTTTTGCTAACCCATATTTTCCCACGAACCACTTTTAAAATGCGAATTTTTTTGTGTGATTTTTTTCAAAAAAAAACGACATAAAGCACCAAATTGGTAATATAGAAGCATATTCGCTAAAAAAAATATCTCAAAAAATATATGCATATGTGCATTTTTACGAACTTGTGATTTCTAATGTTTGTGCATATATGTACGTGTCGTATATTCACTTTTTTTTCGAGAATTTTTTTTTGCAAATATGCTTCTATTGAACCGATTTGGTGCTTTGTACCTTTTTTGAAAAAAAAAATCACAAAAAGTATTCGCATTTCAAGAGTAGTTTGCGGTAAAAACAATTTACAATAGTTAACCGACGAGGTTACCGATTTGATAACTCAGCAGAACCATAGACGTACATCCGCACAATTATAGCATTTAAATTTTCGTTATATCTAGATGGTGTTGCTATGATTGGATTAGATTTTCCAAATACGCAATGTTGTAATGGGAAAAAAATTGAAAGCACTATGCAATAATAAACAAACCAGTGAAGATAGATTAGTAATAGACTGTTATTCGTTGCCTTCAAGTTCAACTCTAAACTTAGAATAGCACCTTAATATAATGGAAAACACACTGGAACAGTTGTTGCTAAGAAAAGATCTAAACGAAAGAAATAGCAACATACTTTCATATATGTGTAGCAGCAGTATAGCATCCTACTCCCATTCCTTCCTATTTCTTTTTCTTTTTAGGTTACACTTTGTAAACTAGCACTATACGTTGAATTATATTCATATTAGGACACTTAGTGTATAGCATTGCTATATAGAATTGTATTAATGGTAATAGGAAGGAATGGTATGATGAAACAAATGAATGAAAACACGTTGGGCTTGACAAAACTCCAAAGTTTGAATTGAAATAGCAAAGAAATTGGTGTTTCTACACGAGAACGCTGTAAACGTTTTCATTCTGCTGGGGGATATCAGCAGAGGACACGAGGCCATCTTGTGGCATGTCAGCATTGGCATCAGCAGGTTCCTGACAGAAAGCGGAATCATGAATTCCATTGGAAAGAGAATGTGTTTGATCCACCTTAGTCGGCATATAGCAGAGTTGGGAATCGTCATCTGCGTCTCCCGGAGGAAGGCATATCTCAACATCATTATTTTCAACCATGTTTATAGGTGAAGGAAGACAAAATTCGGTTAGGAACTGTCCTGAATCGTCTTTTCGCCTGCGTTTCACCCCCATGCCCATGCCCATGCCTTTTCGCCTTATCCGTTCTTTTCCTCTTATTTTTTTATCAACTTCATTTTGTTCAGAATCGGTGACATCAGCAATCATCATGCTTCCGATTTGGTCTCTTAAGCATTCATGAGCCAGATACCGGATTCTAGTCACCGCGTGCATCTGTTGATCGTCCATTCCGTGGGTTGACAGCATGTCCGCTACGTTTGCTATGTCCCTCAGTGCAGCATTCTGTCACATGTCATTATAGAAATTCCAATTACACCAACCATTGCCATACAAAATCTAAACCAATTTATAATGTCATAATAACAATCAACAAATAAAATGCTATTATAACTCAGTATTAGTGTTTTCATTCCACTTCCCAAGTCAAGTGTGTCGTCATTTTCTCAAATATGTTAAATATCATTTATCTAGACAGCACAGCACCATAAGGCCATATAAATCGGTGATATGACTCCTATTCTTTTGCATACAAATTAACTTCAAAACTCAACATTTTAAAGTAGAAAAGAATGGCAACTGTTTATTAACTCACATGACAAAATCTTAAGCAGTTGATGGATTGAGATCAATGCAGAAAAAGCGACTTATTACAAAAATTCAGAAAAATAAGGCTTCTCCATTAATTCCCAACTTTTTAGATTTACATTGCTATAATTGAGTAGTTTTTCGCCTAAATCACTTATTATTTTACGCCTAAATGCAAGACATAGCAATGTAGTTTCATTTATTTGTTATTATAGCATCTTACTTTCATTTCGCCTTGTTAACACAATCCAATTCAAAGTGTTATTGAAAAATCTACCCAATCATAACATTATGCTTTCAAACTTTTCGTAATCATGACACTGTAGCTCGAAAAACTACTCAATTATAGCAATGTAAATTGGTGTGTATCTTTTGCTATTATATTTGGGTAGATAGGAAAAAATGAAAGTAGGATGAGACATTGCTATTTCTATTGAAAATATAGATAGGAAAATGTAAGACAGTTTAGGGAAATAGCATAAGTATTTGAGTATTTATTTGTACCATTCTTTGAAACTCAGAAGAGATGGGAATGGGTCGTCCAACCAACTTTCGGGTAATTTTCAAGTACCAATGCAAATATTCAGTTTCCTCAACATCTTCATCAACATCAACAACACGGAGATGGCGATCTGACCATTCACTTAGCTCGGTTTCCATTTTAGCGGACAGATCTACCCCTCCATCTACCCCACGGCTCTTCCTCTCCCATTGCTGCACATCAAGAGGGATAGGCTGTCGAATCCCAAACTGCCTCAGGCATCGATCCGGCAGATGCCTTTCAGCCTTGTCAAAGCATATCAACATTGTATTTGATCTTCCAAGAATAAGATTATTCCTTATATCTTCAGGTAACATCGCATCACTAATATTTACATACGGACACCACTCAACCTATTTATTATTATTATTATTATTAGTCCTCATTAACCCTTATTTAATTAATATACTAATATTTTACTTACTTCAGAGGGCTTTAAGGAGTCCAATGCTTTACGATAGAAGGCCACATCCCGGTTGGTAGTTGGACCAGTATGTTTCCCTTTCCATCTAAACACAAATGGAAATCGATCATGTCTTGGATCATGGTTAAGCTTCGGTCGACCAATATTCAGCCGAAAGTAACTCCAACACTACAACATTTTAACAACTTTTACAAACAAAATCATAATATGTTTGTTTATGTAGAATACAAAACTTTTAAAAAAAAAAAAAAAAAAAGCTAAAAAGCACCTGTAAAAGTGTCAAACAGCCACTGATGGTGCTTTGAGATCTCAAAGAAGCATTCCCAAGTGCTCTATACAAGAAAGACAAAGCTGCTGCACCCCACGCATACCTCCCAGCCTGATCAAAGTTCTCAAACAATGGAAGATACATAACCGGGACCTTATTCCCTGTAGTGGTGGAAAAAACCGTGCTTCCAACAAGATACAAGAGGTAAGCACGTGTATGTCTTTCGACTTCATCAAGTGGGGCCCCCTCGGGACATTTTGAAAACGTTTCTTTCAACCAACTAAGTTTGACCATGCCACCACTTGTTGACCCTGAGTCAGGGGTTCTACCTAAATACTTGCTACATACAGCATCGCATGTAGTGTAGGTTACACCTATGACTGGGTCCCCATCAATTGGGAGGCCGAGAAGGTAACCCACATCTTCTAGGGTTATTGACATCTCTCCTACTGTGAAATGGAATGTGTTTGTTTCTCTTCTCCATCTTTCAACAAGGGCAGATATGAGGGGGTTGTCTAGACTGATGGCGGGAATTAGTCTTAAGTAACTGAATCCTGCTTTTTTTACTAATTCGATTTGTTTTGGTGTTAGTGTCCATTGATCCAGCTTTGAAGTGTGTTCATGGCATCTAAGTGCACCTCGCTCCTGTCATTTTTTTTTTATATCATGTTGTATGGATGAATATCAAATGATGTTTAAAACATATTTCAGAAAAATGGAAAGGAAAAATAAATAAGGGAAAATTTATAAAAGGTTTGGGAGTGTTAATGGGAAAGTCTCGTTTTCTTACTTTTATCTGTATTAAGTAAACAAGAAACACCCATACAAATTTACCCTTCATTTAGTTTTTCCTTCCATTTCCCCATGTTATGTCATTATTTTCTCAAATATTTTTAAACATCATTTGTCCATACAGCATTTTATTATACATCAGTTAAAGAAGAAGCTGCATCTAAGCTATACAAGAAAGGAATAACTCACCTGACCCTCCCAAACAGCTGATGAAACATGCTTCTCTTGATCATACAAAACAGAATCATCAATAGGTCCTGGATTTGTTGCATAAAAGTCCATGGTTGCTAATTATACAAGAACTGCCAAAACATACAAGAAAAAAGTGGAAGATTGTTGTGAGGGAGTAGGCAATTTAGGTGGAATGGAAGAACTTAACAACTTAAAATCAATGAGGTCATTCAGTTCAGTTAAAGGAAAATAACAGAAATTAGAAATGTTGAACATCTAAGCTGAAGAACAAATCCAATCTACACAATTCTTTTTGCTTTAAACTACTTGTTGGATGACCTCCACTACCTTTTATTCAGGATCACATCAAGGAAAATCTAATCTGATGAGCTAACAAGCACACAAGCAGATTGCTTCTCAACTCTCTTAACCCATAAAGCTTTTATAATATGATATATTATCAAAATCATTATTAAAACCTCAAAGTGCCCTCTGAAAGACCATCATTACAAAGTGTTTATATATGATAGCCATTTGTGAACCTCTTTATGGGAAATGGCTACATGTTTGAGATTTCTTTGAAAAATGGCAAAATTATTAGCTACAAATTCCTAATCACACGCACAGACAAATAGAGGAGGCGCAAACGCATATGTTCAACTGCAACCTTAACTACCACGCCCTCCCTCCTGTGGAAACTACAACAATAACTGATCAACCCTATAATGATCTTCAAACCAACAAGAGTATTCATATAAAGGCATTATATAAGCGGTTAGAAACAAACGATACAAAAACCACAGAGAGATTATACAAATAAACACACTTACTAAATTAGAGAAGCGTGTTTTCTGCTACATTGACATATATTCAGTCCACATGTAATTTCGGGGAATTTCGAAGGTTAGAGAAATGAAAATAATTACAGACAGAGAGGAATCAATGATGATTAATCAGAGACTGGTAGGGTTTCTTCGCCAGATTTAGAGAAATTGACTTAAAAGATCGCCGGAAATTGTGTACGACGACGGTGAGGAAGTGAAAGTCGAAGACCGGAGAGAGAAGATAGAAGTTGATGCCTCGAGGGTCTCCAATTTGATAAAATACCTAAGACGACATAGTTTCTCATCTTTTAGATTGAAGTCATAAATGATCCATCAAATATCTATGAAATTGCACCTTTAGCCCATACATTTTTTAGGGTGAATTATATGTCTACTCGACAACAACTACTGGTGGTGGTCATCACGTAGGCATGGGTCTTTCATATGGGAGGTCGAGTGTTTTAGTTTTGGGGCTTTTAACCAATGTTTTAAGAATCGGTTTCAACCGTCCGATCGACCTGATTGGACTGGAAACCGGGGACGAGACGATTCAATAACGATCAATTTTATTGTAACGACCCAATTTTCAAGGCCAAAAATTTCATTTTTGAATAATCAATTCCATAAACATTTTTACCAAAATATTGTCAAATAAACATCACATCACAAAATCATATTGTTGTGTCCTAAATCATAACATCATAGGTAATGAAAATCAGAGTACAGTCCCAAAAACTCCTTGAGGAAACCATGTGTGTGTGATGCGCTGCTACACCGTCGGCTCCTTCCCCTTCGACGAAGAGGTACCTGAAACCAAAACCAAAACTGTAAGCACAAAGCTTAGTGAGTTCCCCATCATACCACATACCATACACTATCGTCGGTATCTTTCAACCGGTAATCTTCATCGATATCTTTCAATTGGTAGCCCTCATCGGTATCTTTCAACCGGTAACCATCATCGGTATCTTTCAACCGGTAATCAACATCGGTATCTTTCAACTGGTATCCGTCATCGGTATCTTTCAACCGGTAACTAGGGACTATCTCACCCCTACCACTAGCATACAATCAACAGATATAAGCATACAGTCAGGCATATCCGGGTACTGACCTACCCTTGGGTCCTAAGGACCACTGCCAGGGAAACTAATCCCTACTATACACATAACATATCATCCAGATAAATCTCATAACCCACACATAACCAGACGAAGATAATTATCACAAAGACCATTATCTTCTAAATATCCCTTATTGGTGGGTCGGCATTGTGGCCTTCAACCCACCCCTATTGGAAGGTAACTCACCTCAATGTCGTGCGGTGTTTGAATTATCCTCGGCGCACAAGTCAACTCCCTACGACTCCTCGATCCCTACACGAAAACTTTCAAATCAACATGCAACACATACAACCCTAAACAGGGTTAGTCCACGTCCAGTCAAAGTCAACTTCAAGTTGACCCGACTCGCCGAGTTGGGCCGTCAACTCGTCGAGTACCTCACCCTTTACTCGTCCTTAACCACGTCTCGACTCGTCGAGTTTGGCATCGACTCGACGAGTTCCTCTCTCATATGAACATCGCATGAAACTCATCCGACTCGCCGAGTTGTATGAACACTCGTCGAGTCCACCTTCATCTGATGAACACGTCTTGTCCTCGACTCGCCGAGTTGTATGAACAACTCGTCGAGTTCATCTTCAATCTTAAGAAGATTGCCTTGGATTCGCCGAGTCTGTTCTAGTACTCGTCGAGTCCCATGAACTCCAGGTCTAAAATTACACCCAATGTGTTGGGTCACTCTTTCTAACCGGTTACAACCCTTCCAACATTCCACTGAGTCCTTTTGACCCTCAACAGATATAGGACTCAAAGCCTTGGACTCGTCGAGTCGGTCACGTCCATTCACCAAATCTTCGATTTCTGATGTACAACCCTTGATCGAAAGATAGATCCAAGCCTCTACAATCGATCTAGCACGTAAAGTTACAAACTTTACATGCTTGCATGGGACTTTGAGCTCAAAAGGTCCTAAAACAAGCTCTTGGGTTGCATGGGGTCTTCCTTGGGTGGAAAAGCACCCACTTTCTGCCTTGCGACCCCTCAAAGGACGTAGATTCGAAGCCTTGTCCCCAACCATGCTTGCATTCATGGTTGGCTACCTAAAATGGCTTATAAAAGCCCTAAATCTCCACAAAATGAGATCTAGCAATTGAACAAGCAAGTTAGCAACTTTATACCTTTTGAGGACTGAAGATGAAGCACAAACTCGAACCCCTCTGGTCTCCTCTTGTTTCCTCAAGTTCTTCTATTTCCTTCTTAAGACCACCAACACCAAAATCCACCAAAATGACTTAGATTGCTTCAACAACGGATAGGGTTTTCTATAGAGGGTTTCTGGGAGCATAAGGGACGATGGAGGTTGTATAAGGTTGCTTAAATAGGGTGCAAACCCTCATATTAGGGTTTTTGTCCAGTCAGAGCCTACTCGTCGAGTCCAGGACCCGACTCATCGAGTCCATCACTTAAGTCCCGCGTTCCGTCTCGCTTCTACTCGGCGAGTTAGTCCTTCAACTCGCCGAGTCCAAGGCCAAGAATGCAAAACACTAAAAAGAAATATGTACCAAGAACCAGGTGCTACATTTCAAACAAGACGGTTTCATTAAAAACTTGGTTGAAACATGTGATAGAACTGGTAAAAAAACTCTTTAAACCGGTTTATTGGATTTGTATAGTTAGATTTCACAACGCCCATTAAGAAAACAACTAATTTTCAAAGCAAATTGAACATTTTCAGAGTGTATACAACTTTAAGACCAACGCACACCGCCGCCAGATGTAGAAAAATTCTTGGTAGAATCGGCGGTTGAACCAACAGTCGAACCAATAAACCTGGAACCGATCACCATATCGGTTCAACCAAAAATTGGATTTTAAAACATTGATTTTAACTAGGAGTCAGAGGGTGTTTGGAATTTCATTTTGAAGTTAAAAATGACTTTTGCCAAAAAGGACTTATTGACTTATGAATGTGGGAAATGAGTTTTTAAAAAAGTGTATGGATTAGTTTTTTAGTGGCAAAAGTCAATAACTCAATAAGTTAAAAAGTGTAAGGCTTAAAATTGTCTTTTGTTTGTTTTTTATCCTAATAAGTTATAAATCATTTCAAAAAGTCACAATTTGTTACTTCTTGAGAACTCATTTTCAAAGGCTAAACAAAAAGGAGTTTTAAAAGTCCTTATTAGGTATCCAAACATTTTTTTAACTTATTGAATTTTCCAGAAGTCAATAAGTTAATAAGGAGTTTTTAGATGAACACTCAATCATCCTCTTAGTCAGGGAGGATATGTGAGGGGTCTTAGCATACAAGCCTCCTCTTGTCCTTGTGAAAGCAAAGGGAAATAGTGGACGGTTGGGAACTTATTTACATATCTACTCATAACTTTCACAATCTTCCCGATTTATGGAATTATACAAACTTTTATACATAATATGCAATTCCATTTTGAAATATGAATACAATTGGTTAAACCAAAACTGCTTTATTTGTGATGTATCGTGAGTTCTAAATATAAAGATGATATTGCCATATTTATACACATTTTTAGGAAATATTTTAATACATTTTGATTAATATTTTGGTTATTTGCAAGGATATATGGTACTTACAAGATTGAATTGTATTTTTGTAACACCCCGACTCCCACGTATAAAATTTAAAAGCTTAAAGTCATATTCTTAGACCTACTCGACGAGTTGGTTGCCCCCAACTTGTCATGTAGAAGCAGATCAGGCCGCGTGATTTATGAGGTCTACTCAACGAGTTGGAGGACCCCGAAAATGAAACCCTAATTTTTAGGGTTTACACCCTATATAAAGGACTAAATCTACCTCTTGTGGCCTCCCTTACCACTTCATTACCCAGAGAAGAAACCCTAGCTGTTATTTGTTGTTTCCTTATGCTTGTGAGACTAAAAGAGTGTTTTTGGTGCATTTTGTTGAAGAAGTTTGAAGGTTGAGAAGCTTGGAATGGGAAGGAGCATGTAGATCCAGCATCCACAACGTTTGGGCATCCATTTGAAGGTAACAAGCTGTTACCTTGATCATTCTAGCATTAGATCCCTTTTTCTTGGGTTTAAGGCCATTTTTGTATATTTGTGGAGCATTTCGGGTGTTAGGTAAGATCTGGAGTTGTAACTTCATATCTAGACTCCCCTAAGTCCCTATAGTCATAAACTTATCAGACTTATCAAGCCTTGGCCCTTCTCCTTGGGTGAAATCTTTCCCTTAGCTTGGTTTTGGCATTTAGGACCATGCATGTATGTAAAGTTTGCAACTTTATGTGGAAACCATGCCCTTGGAGGTTAGATCTACAATTTTGAGCTTTGGGGTAGCTTAAATCGTCTGAATGAGAAATGGACTAAAGGGACTCGACGGGTTACATGATCAACTCGACGAGTCGGATGATGATTGGTCGTGGTGGGTTTCTACATAGACTCGGTGAGTCAGTGAGACGACTCGACGAGTCAGTTAGGGTTTTCCCGACATTTAGACACGCATGGACTCGACGAGTTGTCTGGAAACTCGGCGAGTCAACTAGGGTTTTCACGATTTCTCGAGTTCTAGAAGGACTCGACAAATCAGTGAGCTGCACTCGACGAGTTGGGTTAACATGGACTGTTGACCTTGACCATTGACTTTGACTTTGACCAAGGGTTGGCTAGTTTGACTTTTGGGGGTATTTTAGTAATTTGGGAATTTATGGAAATGGATCATTGGTGGATGTAGGGGTTGGAGTTGGAGCTGTATTTGGAGGAGTTTGACATTATCATTCCAAGCTACTTGTGAGGTGAGTTCTCCTCACTATATCAACAGGGTCTAAGGCACTAATGTCAGCCTTTTTTTTAATTTGTATCCGGGTTTATTGCATGATATGCTTATTGGTTTGCATCCTGGTGGTTAGGACGATGATATGCTTAGTAACCTGATAATTCAGTATCCTGGTATATAGGATAATGCTATGTTAGTGACCAGTTAGGTCGGTATCCTGGTTTTACGATGTTGTTATGATTAGTGATCTGTTAGATCGGTTTGATTGTTATATATGTTAGCGTATGATATTTATGTGCACATGATTGTTTGATTTGGGGATGGGGTTGAGGCGGTCTTGCTTTGTGCTGAAGGCAAACATACCCAGGGAGGACCAGATAGACTATAGGCCCAGGAAGGTATACTAGTCAGGCCGAAGGCCCAACGAGCGGTCCGGGTAGGATGAAGGCCCTACGAGGCGGTCCAGACGTGCCGAAGGCTCGGAGAATGGTCTAGATAGGCTGAAGGCCCTACGAGGCGGTCCAGTCAGGCTGAAGGCTCATTATGCATGTTGTTTGTTTATATGATATGATTATGATTGTATGGTGTTGGTATTTTGGGGGAAACTCACTAAGCTTCGGGCTTACAGTTGTTGATTTTGTTTCAGGTACTTCTGATGATCACGGGAAGGCGAAGGCGTGATCATACACCTCTTTATGTTTTCATGATTTGATTATGGGATACTCTGACACTAAACTATTTTGAAAACAAATTTTGTAATAATTATTGGTTCTGAATGTTTAAAAAAAAAATTGGCATGATTTTTTTTATGGGTGTTACAAGTTGATATCAGAGCCTTGGTTTGAGTGAATTGGAGGAAACACTCGTGTGTCTCGAGTCTCAAACTAAGGACAAGAATTTTAAATTGATTTTTCAAATGGTTTTCAAAATAATAAAGGAGGATGCAAGTATACGATCAGCCGGAGCCCATAAATAGACCCCAAAATACCTAACGGATTATTTGATTTTTTGATATGTTAGAACAACATACTAGTACTAGGCTAGGGATCTTCAGGAATTGCATGATAGAATTGCCTGATTGTATGATGCAGGATAGCCTAGGGTTTTCCTTATATGAAATTGATATCATTATTGTAGTTGCTTAGTGTATGCATCACGGTTGTACATAATTAAGATCTTATAGCCTAAGAATATTTGGTTTGGCCTTATTTCCTATTATTGTTTGATTAAGGGCTTAGGGTAGGATTAAGTATTCGAAAGTCTATAGGGTCTAGCGTTATGTATGGCTAGCATACACGAGTGATGCAAGGTTGGTGGAAGTTTCATGGGTAGGTTGTGCGAGATCGGTAAGCCGATATAAAAGATTTAGCATTCCTCTAGGAGTGAGGATTGAGTGGCTCGCTATGTTTATGTATATTGTTAGGTCGTTGTGATGATACTTGAGACAAATATGGGTAGGTGTGGAAGGTGGTATGGGCCCATACTACTGAAAACATAGGACCCATACGCGTAGCAAGGAAGTCACAACCCAAAGGTTTAGTTGGGAGTTGGTTCCCCGTTATTTATGCGGATTATCTGATATTTTCCTGGTGTATTATTAGTATGGTGGCTACGAGACGCTTTGTGAATGGAACCAGATCAGGATCAGGAGATGGCGGTCAGGAGGGACCGGTAGTGCCCGAGGTTGTTGGTCAGATGAGCTGGACGCTAGGATTCGAGAGATCCTGCATGATGAGGTTGCTAATCTATTCCGAGCACAGCTTTCGGATATGTTTAGGTCTATTAAGACCGCCATGGTTGAGTATTTCGACGAGCATTATGCAGCTCTTGCTGAGACGGCTACTGCAGCAGCTACAACAGCTGTAACGGCGGCAGGGGGAGGAGCTAGTCGGGCTTTTCAGTACCGGGACTTCGATAATATGAAGCCCCTGACTTTTGAGGGGATTCATGACCTGATTACAGACATGAGGTGGTTGTCTAACGTGGGGGTGTTTTTTCACGTGCCCATATCCTGCTGACCAGAAGGTCAGATGTGCCCTGAACCTGCTGAGGTCTGGGGCAAAGGACTGGTGGAGGTTGATGACTTGATCGTATACTGATGATCAGAGAGCTTTGATTACTTGGGAGTAGTTCGGGGATATGTTTCGTGCTCGCTACATTCTGCAGGTCGAGCGGGAGCGGTTGGCATAGGAGTTTTTGGATCTTAGACTGGGTACTGAGACGGTGACGGAGATCACCCGTATGTTCACGGAGAGGGCGATGTTCTTCCCGGAGTGTGCTTCTGAGCAAGATAAGATGACACTTTATCTGAGCATGCTCAAGACTGACATCTGTCAGTTTGTTGCTACCTAGCGTTGTGATACATAGCTAGAGTTACAGGAGGCCGCTAGGCGGCGTGAGCTTGAGATCGAGTTATAGCTGAGAGAGCAGAGGCAGGCCCCGACACAGTCACAGCCGACGCCAAAGTGGTCTAAGACCATTGATTCCATGTCAGGAGGATAGCAGGGCGCACTTGTGGCAAGTACGAGAAGGGTTACTCGGGGGTTTGCAGATCGAGCAGCGCGTGCCGCAAATGCGGAAGAGAGGGGCATTTTGCGAAGGATTGTCGCTAGACAGCCCCGATTCAGGATATGAGGATCTGCTACCACTGCCATCAGGTTGGTCACGTGAAGACCAACTGTCTACAGCTCGCTGCCAGGCCGACACAGGCTCCAGCGTCGGCTACATTGAGGATTACTGACGCGATTCAGGGTAGAGCAACGCCCCTGAGGGCTCAGGGACGTGCCTTCCATCTTACAGCAGATGAGGCCAGGACAACACCAGACGTGGTTGCTGGTATGTTTCTATCCCTTATCTTACTGATTATATATGTTTTATGCTTATATGTTTGTACCTATGATTAGGTACATTCTTGGTGAGCTCTTTACCTGTTTTGGTATTATTTGACTCGGGGGCGAGTCGATCGTTTGTATCTCAGTCATTCAGTAGGGAGCTCGGATTGCCAGTAAGAGAGCTAGAGTGTCTGTTGCAAGTCTCTATCGCCAACGAACATGATATTTTTGCTTCTTCCGTCTATTAGGATTGCGTGTTGGAGATCTACGGGGTATCTTTCCCGATAGACTTGATTCTAATTCCCATGGGGGATGTGTGTGTGATCGTGGGTATGGACTGGCTTAGTTGCTTCAGTGCCATGATCGACTGTGAGGGTCAGCGAGTGGTAGTTTGAACCCCAAGTGGGGGAGAACTGATTGTCTATGGCAAGGGCACCAGATTGGGATCAGGATTTTGTTCAGCTGTCAGGGCTCGACAGTACCTTCAGCACGGGTGTCAGGTTATCTAGCGTATGTGATGGATATGTGGGTCAGGGATTAGGTCTCGGTTTCAGAGGTTCCAGTGGTCAGGGAGTTCGCTGACATGTTTCCAGAGCAATTACCCGAAGTGCCTCCGGAGAGGCAGGTCGAGTTTAGGATTGACCTAATGCCAGGTGCGGCCCCTATCACCAAGGCACCGTACCGATTGGCACCACCAGAGATGCAGGAGTTGTTATCATAGCTGCATGAACTGTTAGGCAAAAAGTTCATTCGTCCGAGCAGTTTGTCGTAGGGAGCACCGATTCTCTTCATCAGGAAGAAGGATGGCTCACACCAGATGTGCATTGACTACTGGGAGTTGAGCAAGTTGACGGTGAATAACCGTTATCCATTCCTGAGGATAGATGATCTTTTCGATCAGCTGCAGGGAGCATCTTGGTTCTCCAAGATAGACCTGAGGTCAAGGTACCATCATGTAACATCCCAAGTTCGAAAGCAAGAAGTTGGAGAGTACTAAGTGTAAATTAAGGAAGCTACTCAACGAGTAGGTATGCTACTCATCGAGTCGGAGCGAGATTGATCGCGGGTTTAAGTGGCCAACTCGCCGAGTCAGCGGTGGACTCGGCGAGTTGGTGCTGAAGAGAGAAAACCCTAATCTTGAGGGTTGCACCCTATTTAAAGGACTTTATATCCTTCCCCCAGCCTCCTAATCCCCCTGAGAGTTCCAGAAAACCCTAATTTCGTGTGAGGCTTCATTGTTGAGGAGATTGGGACTTGGAAGAGGAAATTGTTGGAAGGAGCTTGAGAAATTGGAAGCTAGCATCAAGGGGTTTGTATAGATTTGGGATCTACATCAGATTTGGGCACATCTCTGAGGTAAGGAGCCCTTATCTTAAGCTATTTCCTTTGTGGTTCATCCTTGGTGGTTGTTTTGGGAGTTCTTTAACTTGTTTTGAGACCTATCTCAGATTTGGAGTTAGATCTAGGGTTGCTGCTCCAGATCTAGACTCATGATGGCCTAGAATGTCATAAAGCTTCAGTCTTTGAGTTGTTGGTGAAGCCCCGTTGTCTAAAACCCAAGCCCTAGTATGTTTTCGGCCTATATCTCCTTGATTTCACGTAAAGTTTGCAACTTTATGTGGGGGTTAGATTGTAGAAGGGTGGATCTATGAATTGGAGTCCCTGCATGGCTCGAAAAGCTTCTGAATGGATTGGGAACTAGAGAGACTCGGCGAGTCACATGGGTGTACTCGACGAGTTGTATGAATATGTGCATGGACTCAAAGAGTTGGAAGAACAACTCGGCGAGTCTGTTGAAGATTGCCTTGGACTCGGCGAGTCTGTTCCTGGACTCGACGAGTCTGGTCACAGACCCCAACCTCTGTTGGTTAAAGCCTTGGATTAAGTGAGTCGGTCGGCAACTCAGTGAGTCGGACAGGATGGGACTCAGAGATCCTTGGACTCGACGACTCTTGGGGCGACTCGGCGAGTTAAGTCGTATTATGGGAGTTTCTGAGTATAGGAACTTGACGAGTCGTCGGGGTGACTCGGCGAGTAGAATCAACCAGGAAGGTTGACTTTGACTGAGTACTTTGACTTTGACCAAGAGTTGACCAGTTTGACTTCCAAGGGTATTTTGGTAATTTTAGGTATTTATGGAATTGGTTGTTTGGTAGTGTTTTGTGGTGAAGATCGTGTCGGTGGTCGTAGTAGCTTGGTCTGATCTTTCCAGTTGGCAATTGCAGGTGAGTTCTCCTCACTATATTGATAGGATCTACGGCACCAAGGCCAACCCTTTATCGGATGGAAATTTGGGTATTGTTTGTTATGTTATTGCTTTGCTAGATATGCATCCTGGTATTTAGGATGGTGTTATGTTAGTGACCTGGTTAACATCGGTACCCGATATATAGGGTAATGTTATGCTAGTGACTGGTTAGGTCGGAATCCTGGTTAGGATGTTGCAATGCTAGATACATCCTGGTTTAGGATGGTTGCTATGTTACTGATATGCTAGATTTCATCTTCGTTTAGGATGGTTGCTATTAAGGGTGTGCAAAAAAACCGCAAAACCGAAAAACCGAGACGAACCAGTCAATTCGAAACCGAAAAAAACCGAAACCGAAAAAACCGGATATCAACGGGTCAGTTTTTGGTTTTCATATTTAGGTATCCGCGGATACCCGAACCGAACCGTTTGATAATATATATATATATATATATATATATATATATATATATATATATATAAAGTAAAAAAATATTATTTCATTAGTATTGTTTTGATCGATCTACGAGTCCAATAAACTAAACAAAATCCTTATCGACAACTCCAATTTTGTAATTCTAAATTCATTTTTTTTTTTACTTTTATTATTGTATTTATTATACAACTTATAATATTTGATATTTGAACTTCATTACGTTTTTTAAACTTCATTATGTTTTTTTAAACTCTTTGACTTATTAATTTTAAGAAAGAGATAACTAAAATCAAGTTTGTAGTTTCAATTGAATTTAATTTTTTATATTTTACCGGGTACCCGTGAACCGAACCGTGGTTACCCGTTTTTATACGGTTCGGTTCGGTTTTTTTGTCAATACGGTTTGGTTTCGGTTAGTGCGCATGAGGTACCTGCTCCGTGGTCACGGTTCACAATTTTATTACTATCTGAACCGAACCGCTCCGTGAACACCCCTAGTTGCTATGTTATTGATATGTTAGATACATCCTGGTTTAGGGTGGTTGTTATATTACTGATATGCTAGATACATCCTGGTTTAGGATGGTTGCTATGTTACTGATTTGCTATGTGATATGTTAGACTGTTTGTCTGGTTAAGGATTGTTATGCAATTAATTGTTTATTGTGCATATGATTGTTTGACGGGGGTTGGGTTGAAGCGGGTCCTGCTTTGTGTTGTAGGCCAACATACCCAGGGTGGACCGGATATTCCGAAGGCCCAACGAGTGGTCCGGATAGGTTGAAGGCCCCAAGAGGGCGGACTAGACGTGCCGAGGCTCAGAGAGTGGACCAGGCCGACTGAAGGCCCGATGTGGGCGGACCAGTCATACTGTAGACTCAGAGAGTGGACTAGGTGGATTGAAGGCCCAGTGTGGGCGGACCAATCACACTGTAGACCCGATGTGAATGACTGTTCTATTTGCGATATGTTATGAGTATGTTTGTGTGTGGTTGGTATTTTGGGGGTAACTCACTAAGCTTTCAGGCTTACAGTTCAGTGTTTTGTTTCAGGTACTTCAGGAGAACGTGGCAAGGCGAAGGCGTGATCGTACCGCTCCTCATGTTTTATGATTTATGTGATATGGTTCTGGGGAACACTCTGATGTTTAAACTATTTTAAAAACAAATGTATGAACTTAATGGTTTTTGAATGAATTAAAATGTTTTAATTTGGCTCGAATTTTATGGGTGTTACACATCAAGTCAGGGTTAGGGAGGAAGATGTGGAGAAGACCGCATTACGGACTCGTTATGGGCATTACAAGTTCGTGGTGATGTCGTTTGGGCTCACCAACGTGTCAGCGGTGTTTATGGACCTAATGAATCGGGTCTGTAGACCGATGCTTGATCGCTCGGTCATCGTATTCATAGATGATATATTGGTGTACTCCAAGACCCGATAGCAGCATGGTGAACATCTTTGGGAGTTATTGGGAGTCTTGAGGCGAGAACGGTTGTATGACAAGTTCTCGAAATGCGAGTTTTGGTTATGAGAGGTTCAGTTCCTTAGACATCTCGTTAACCAGGAGGAGATTTTGATCGATCTGGCCAAAATCGAGGCAGTCATGCAGTGGGAGGTTCTGAAATCTCCCTCGGATATCAGGAATTTTTTAGGATTTTTTGGGTGCTACCGGAGATTCATACAAGGCTTCTTCAAGATTATAGTACCCTCACTCGTCTGACGAGGAAAGGGGTGGATTTCCAATGGGGCGTTTGAGACCCTCAAACAGCGACTATGCGAGGCTCCGGTCTTGACTCTCCCGGAGGGAGTTGAGGATTTTGTAGTGTTCTATGATGCATCCATCACAGGATTGGGAGCGGTCCTCATGTAGAGATGACGGGTGATAGCCTACACGTCGCGGCAATTGAAGCCGCATGAGACGAGATACCCTACTCATGATCTGGAGTTGGGAGCGGTGGTATTCGCTCTCAAGATTTAGAGACATTACCTCTATGGGCCCGCAGTACCATATACACGGACCACAAGAGCCTGAGATACATCATGGATCAGCCAAACCTGAACATGAGACAACGCAGGTGGTTTGACGTGGTCAAGGATTATAACTGTGATATCCTTTACCATCCTTGTAAAGCGAATGTGGTTGCGAACGATCTGAGCCGTAAGTCAGCTGGATCTTCTACTCTAGTGACGTGCATGAGGATATTAGTGGATTCTCCACTAGTGAGTTTGAGTTTGATCAAGGAAGCTCAGGCTGAGGGTATGCGACAAGAGATTTGGAAACTTGAGAGGATCAGGGGTGAGAACACCCAGTTTGTGCAGGATAGCCGAGGATTATTGACCCGTTGCGGTCGGTTCTGGGTTCCGATGTCTGGTGGGGCCAGATAGATTGTCCTGAAGGAGGCTCATAAGTCTCGTTTCTCTATTCAACCGGGGGCCAACAAGATGTACCAGGATTTGCGATTGAGTTACTGCTGGCCATGCATGAAGAAGGAAATCGCTTGGTACGTGGAAAGGTGCTTGACCTGCAGGATGGTCAAGGTCGAGCACCAAAGGCCGCATTGCAAGCTGCAGCCTCTAGAGATTCCCATGTGGAAATAGGAGTAGATCACGATGGATTTTATCACCAAGCTGCCGAGAACAGCGAAGGGGTATGATGTTATATGGGTCATCGTGGATCGATTGACCAAGAGTGCCCACTTCTTAGCGATACGGGAGAGTTCATCGGCCGAGAAGCTGGCCGACTTGTATATCCACGAGATCGTTGCTCGCCACGGGGCGCCGGTCTCTATTGTCTCAGACCGTGATGTTCGGTTCACCTCCCATTTCTGGCAGAAGTTCCATGAGGAACTGGGCACGTGGTTGCACTTCAGTACAACCTATCATCCGCAGACAGATGGCCATAGTGAGCAGACCATACAGACTCTCGAGGATATGTTGAGAGCCTATGTTATTGACTTGGGTGGGAGCTGGGACTCCTACCTACCCCTTGCAAATTTCTCCTACAAGAACAACTTTCATTCTAGTATTGGTGCTCTACCATATGAGTTGTTGTATGGACAGAGATGTTACACCCCAGTCTGTTGGGGTGAGATCGATCACAGGGTGATGGGACAGACAGAGGTAGTTCTGCAGACTACCAAGAGGATTCAGCAAATCAGACAGCGGTTGCAGACCGCTCAGAGTTGGTAGAAGAGTTATGCTGACAGACGCCGATCTGAGATGGAATTTCCAGGTGAGTGACATGGTACTCCTAAAGGTATCACCATGGAAGGGTGTGATTCTCTTTAGGAAGAGGGGGAAATTGGGTCCCCGATACATAGGGCCATTCAGGATCATTTCGAGGGTTGGCAAGGTGGCGTATATGTTGGACCTCCTAGAGGAGCTTAGTCAGATTCACAACACTTTTCACGTTTTGCAGTTGCGAAAGTGTATACCGGATGAGGAGGCAGTAGTGTCGTTAGACAATATTCAGTTCGATGAGCGTCATAATTACATGGAGAAGCCAGTGGCAGTTCTTGAGAGGAAGGTAAAGGTTCTATGGAACAAGGAAGTACCTTTGTTAAAGGTACGGTGAAAGCACCGGAGGGGATCCGAGTGGATGTGGTATCTGGAGGCAGAGATGCGGGAGCATTAACTTGAGTTGTTTACCGCAATAGACTTCGAGGACGAAGTCTAGTTCAAGTAGGGGAGAATTGTAACACCCCGAATGTGACACCCATCAAAATTCAAGTCGGTTCTAGATTTGACTAAACTTAGTTACACGTATAGGCACGACACATACTAGACTTAGTAAGTAGAAGCTAAGTTATAACATACTAGAAACTTGGAAACACTTAGAACGATGGATAGTATACTTAGATTTCACATTGCTATGTGAATTCTACAACTACTTAACTATAGGGACTATCCATATTCAAGTCACTCTTTGACTTGAACACCTTTTCATGAATCATATACACACATCATGCATTTGACCTAGTAGTAGAAATTAGGTCCGAGTCTCGTTGGAACTTAAGTCAAAGTTAAAAGCTAGGACTAGTATACTCAATTCCTCAATTTCACTTGAATCTCGAAACCACTACATAGAATGCCAATAAATCGATAAAATAAGTTACAAAAATTATTTATAACTATAAAAGAGTTATAATACCATAAGATAAATTGAAGCCTCAAAGATTCTATTGATTTTGATATCCAAAGATTTACAAACTCTCAAAAACCCTAAATGCCCTAAAAACCTAAATTTATGAAATTTAACCTTAAAAGTTCTATAAAAATAGTTATGAACCTTATAATATGATCTTATAATAATTAAAATTATGAAAATGTATGCAAGGAAAATAAAATTTAAGTCTTTAACATTTACCGTTAATTTATAAATCCGAAATCAAGGTTTTATGAATAAAAACTTGATTTTAGTGCACATTTTATATAAAAATTGAGATATTTTGTAAAAGAATTTAATTTTTATAAAGAAAATGAATGATAAAGGGGTATTACACCTCAAAAATCGGCCTCCCTCTCGTCATTTCACTCTCATTCTCCAACACACACACACACATCTCTTCTTTCTCTCTCTAAAAACTTCTCTCTAAAACTGACGAACATATATGCAGAATCTGAGAATCTATGGGAGAGATTTTTCCAGTTGATAATTCATGAGTCAACATGCACCTTAGTATTTTGGTGGAGTATAACCCCAAATAGATGACGAGAGAGATGAGCTATCCAAAGAGATATAATCCCTCTTTTCTCTCTTTTCTTCTCTCTAAAACCCCCATTCATTCTCTTCCTTTTACCCAAGAAAATTTCCAGCAAAAACCACCATTTTGAATAAAAACATCCATCATCCATAAGGGTTCATCAAGGTAAAAGCACCTAACTAAATCATGCATGCAAGTTTCTACTATTTTCTTATGATTTTATGTGCATATTACTTTCAAAAACCAACTTCTACTACTTCATCTTCTTCAAATTTGTTTCCTTTTGGTTAAAATGGCTTTTATAACATCATGGATGTGTTTTAACACTGTGCATGTAGAAAAACATGGTTGCATGTTCATGATCTTAACACAAAAATAGGTTTTCAAGTTAAGAACATAAAACTCATTTTTAAGAGTTCTTGAGAGATAAGATTTTTGTATTTTAATGCATGTATGTAAATTATGATTTTTAAATATATTTGATCTCTGGAAACATGACCATAACATGCATGGACCATTATTTCACAAAATATTTCTAAATATTTACTCAAAGAAACGATGAAAACTCACTTTTCTAACCAATTATCATGCATGCAATCTGCCATATTTCTTTGTCTGACTTTAAACTGTCATATCTCACTTATTTCTTAACCAAAATTTGAGATTCTTTTTCTGAAATATAATATTGTGAGTTAGCTTTCAAACCCATCTGACCTCACTGAAAAAATCCAATATTTCGATTTGTAAAATTTTTTACAAAACTATTGCTCAAACAACATCTTTTTGTGAATACTAGTTTTGTATTGCATGTTCAAAGGTCTTATTTCTCAATAAAAATCTAGGAAAAAATAATTTTAGCACTTAACATCATATATTAAGAGGAAAAAAGATCTTCATTCAAAAGCCTTTGGAACATGTTGCAAAAATTCTCAAAGTAACATCAATAATCTTTACCAAAATCACAAGAACCAAGTTTTCTCTATAATTTATTGAGCCTTTAGGCATGTTTTTCGACATCAAAAATAAGAAAACGATTTTTCATTGTTATTAAATTATATGAATATGCATTCTGGAAATTTTCAACTCAATATATATTTTCTTTATTTTTTCTTGAAAATAATAAGAAAATAGAGTGTTAAAGCATATAAAATACTTACACTAGTAAATAAATTCTGGAAAACTTCATGAATGACCTATACTATAAAACAACATCCCCCGTGAAGTTTGAGAAAAATTTATTACTATTTACTATTATTTTTTATTTTATTGTATTAAGCACAAATAAATAACAAAGTCGGGTTCCAAGTTATAAAAATCATATTTATTATTTTTCAAAGTTTCTATATATTATATAAGCTTTACATAAAATTTTGATGAATTTTCCACAACCTTTTACTATTTTTCCAAGATTTAATATATATTAAAAGATTTATGTAACATCCCAAAATTCAAGACCAAAAATTTTCTTTTTAATAAAACATTACTTTAAACAAGGACATCATTCCAAAACATAATCTGGGTATAAGTTTTCAAAACACATGTTTATTATCAGAGTAAACATTCCCAGGCTGACTAATCTATGGTGTGTGCCATGCGATCACACTGAGCTCCTCCCTCCGCTACCGGAAATACCTGAAAACAAAACTGAAAACCGTAACAGGGCCTCGCCCACTAACATATAATATCACATAAACATATCACATAACATTACATAAACTAAACATATACTGACAACTCTTACTCTAAGGCCTCGCCTATCTTTGGGCCCCGCCCGTGTCCTGCTACTGATGAGTCATGGAACCTTGTCCATACTCCTGCTGATAGTGAGATACGGGCCCAGCCCACCCTCACTTCTCTCCTAACTTGGGCCTCGCCCCTGCTCTGCTGCTACTGAGATGTGGAACACCATCCACACTCTGCTATTGGTGAGATACGGGACCTCGCCCACACTCACCTCCCTACCAGGCACATACAAGTATCACACAGACAACAAGTAAAAACTATCACATAAACCGCTCCTTGGGCACCCGCCCTCTATCATTGGACCTCGTCCGAATATCATACTAGCATACTGTGCCTAGGGCTAACCCCCGGGTCTTCTACTCATAACTACATGGGCCGGCATTGTGGCCGTAGACCCATTCATACAAAGGGAAACTCACCTAATACTACTGAACTGCTGTTGCTAACCCCTTTGACCGCTACCTAACCACTGACTCCGAACTGCTGCTCCGCTAGCTCCCCGAGCTACCAATATCAACATAACACTTAGTCTAACTGACCTTCAAAGGTCAACCAAGTCAACTCTGGTCAAAGTCAACGTCCTGGTCAAAGTCAACCTTCCAGGTCAACCCTACTCGTCGAGTCACCCTACTGACTCGCCGAGTTCATAAGTCCAGAGTCCTTCCACTCGCGACTCTACTCGCCGAGTCAGCCCCTGACTCGCCGAGTCTACTGATTCCCGATTCCTGTCCTGTCCAACTCACTGAGTCCTGGCTCGACTCGCTGACTCGAGACTTAACTCGAAGGGTTTGGGACCACGCGACCTGACTCGCCGAGTCTAAGAACAGACTCGCCGAGCACACGACAATCTTCATCCAACTCGCCGAGTCGTTCATCCAACTCGTCGAGTTCATGCCTATCTTCATCCGACTCGACGAGCTGTTCATCCCACTCGTCGAGTTCCTCCTCATCTTCAAGCTACTCGCCGAGTCCACTCGAAGGACTCGCCGAGTCCAATAAGATCCACTTACATGCAGAGGACTTTCGAGTCATGCATGAGCTCCAAACTGTAGATCTACCCTTCCCAAGCCTATTCCCCACGTAAAGTTGCAAACTTTACGTGTAGAGAGGGAGATCTAGGCAAAATGCACTAATAACTAAGGTTTAAGACCAAGAAGCTCCAAATTCCACCCAATGGCTGATACTTTATGGGATTCTAAACCAAAACAAACATGGATCTGAGGTAGCAACCTCAGATCTGGACCTCAAGCTCAAGATTGATCTTAAACATGGCTTAAAAGCCCCAAAACTCATAACCAAGGAAAATCTGGAGGAGAGGAACGACTTAATACCTTCAAATGCTCTGAAATGCTCCCCAAACTTCGGATCCAAGACCATTCCTTGATGCTTCAAAGATTCCCACTCCTTCTTCTTCCTTAAAACCACTCAAAAATGGCTAAAAGCTTGAATGAACACAATGGGGGCTTAAGGTGCTGCGTTCTGGGTGTGAGAGGCTGTAAAGGAGCCCTAGGAAGAAGATTGAGACGTTTAAATAGGCTCCAAGCCCCGGATTTAGGGTTTTCCTCGCACAGACCAGACTCGCCGAGTCCACTTGGCCAACTCGCCGAGTTGGTCACTTACTCCTCGACCCGGATCCCGCTCCGACTCGCCGAGTCCTTCCTTGGACTCGCCGAGTCCCTCTTAAATTTAGGGTTTCCTTTACTTTCTTGGCTTTCAAAATCTTGGGTGTTACAACTCTCCCCCACTTAAACTGAACTTCGTCCTCGAAGTTTACCATGGCCCACCGCCTGCGATCTGCCTCCAATACCCAACACCAGCCGCCTAACTGCGCTGGTCTTCCACCTGGTCATTCTGACTAACATCAACCTCGCGGGTAAACCTCGGGTCAAACCTGACCCTGAACAACTTAGAAACAGAACTTACTCAACCGATAATCCTTCTGGTACTCCCCGAGTACTGCACTGAACCCGCAGAGGTTCTCCACTACTTTCCTTGCGCAATTTCCTTGCCTTCCCAAGGCAAAGCCTCATAACCGACTTTTCCTCTGACACTGTGAAGGTCCTATCCTTCACTAACTCCATCACACACCCCCCCCCCCCCCGCTATTCCCAGAACGGGTCATCACCGTCAGCACTCACTGACACTCCTTCCTGCCAACACTTGGTGTCGAGCACCCCTCGACTCAACTAACTGAATTCCACCATACGCTGCATACTCGCACTGCCACCGACTGGCAATTATGCTATTCCTCGACTGACTCCCTGATAAACTGGGACCGCCCTGGTCCCTACCAACCTATCAATGACTGGATTACCGGTTCCCACCGGTAGCTAGTCCCAACACCATCACTGGTCGCTCTCAGTGACTTCCAAGGAAACCTCGACCACCTATAACTGCTCAATCAATCCTGCCATTCAGGCACTACAAACCTGGGATCCCCGATCCCCTAACTTGACACTAAGGTCCCTACCAGGTCCCACCTGCGCTGCTAAAACTCACGGGCCTCGCCCACAGGTCCCACCCGCCTCTATCCTTCTAGTCGCACTAGTCTAGTCACTCTCGCTCGGGCCTCGCCCACGGGTCTCACCCAACCATACTACTGAGAAACCCTGCTCCCAGGTCTCACCTGCACTGCTAATCTCATACGGGCCTCGCCCACGGGTCTCACCCAACTATATCCTGGAGCGGCCTCTCCCAAGGTCTCACCTCTCTAGAGCTATACAGGCAACTCCCTATCATTCTCATCCACTTACCTAATCTTGATCCCTACCAGATCACTAGGAGATAAGGGCCTCGCCCCAACTCCACTAACGGAACTACTAAGGAATGCTACGGCTTACCCATAGGCTTACATCACCATCCATTGCTGACCTCTAGTGAATGCTACAGCTGCCCTGTAGTCTTACAACACTTCCACTACTGACTGCTAATACGAAGGCACCCACGTGCCATCAGCTTCTCAAGATCCTTATTCCGACTCCCGCGAGTCCTTCAGGCGATCCACAACCTGAATTCTCAACCATAACTAACCATTACCATCCCACGCGCTAGCTGATATGGAGTTTCTCAAACTCCCAACCCTGAAATCCTCACTCCCTCAAACGCTGAACTACTTCTCTTCCCTCTCGGAGGTCACGTACTCATTCTGGGTCTGCGTGCTCCTCTCTGGGCACACTCGGAGGATTCTCCCCCACTTCGATCCTGCTTACCCCTTGTTGCGCAATACTCAAAGAGATCCCGATCTTTGCTACCATTCCATAACCCACCTACTGAGGAACCCAAGCCCGCCATAGCTAGGGATTTAGCCAATCCATCACAATCACTGCACCACTCCGAACTAGCGAAACGTACCAAATCCTTCCCAAGCATGCTACAGTTACTGCATCCTTCGAAACCTTCTTCAATAGAGCACATCCCCTTAACTACCATACAATTATCCAAGGTATGCAGATGGCATATAACTCGATCACAATCAACCAATCAAAATAAAATACTTTTACCACTAATGATGCAGAACCATAACAATAAAATCATGCATGAATAAAAGAACTGAAAATGGGAAATTGCATACCTGCAACGTCCGGCGTTGCTCGCGTCTCCAAGGTCGTCATCTGAAAAGCCCTGCTCCCTGCCGTAGGTGCCTCTACCCAGCCCTGACGGCCATCTGTGATCCTCAAAGTTGCAGGGGCGGGTGCCATCACCCGTCCTGCCGAAGACAAACTGGGGCACTGGGCCTTCTTGTGGCCCCGCTGGTTGCAATGAAAACATATCATGTCTGATCCCTGCGCGGCGGTAACAGTACAATCCCTGCTGAAATGACCAGTCCGACCGCACTTGAAGTAGCCAGACTCACCACCGCTACCACTCCTGCACGCACCCCCGTGCGCCCTGCCACACTTTCCGCACCGACTGCGGTCCTGATGATCCCTTGATCTCGAATCCGATCCCTTGGGCCTTTTGCCTGAACCCGTAGCTACCTGAACCTCATCCGGCTTCCTCTTCCGGATCTGCTCCAAATCAATTTCCCTCTCTCTAGCCCGAGAAATCATATCTTCCAGCGTCTTACAGTCGGACCTGCTCATTAACTCCCTGATGTCGGCACTCAACATCTCATGGTATCGGGCCTTCTTCATCTCCTCATCCGCGACATACTGCGGTACAAGAAGAGCCCTCTCCCTGAACTTGGCGGTGATCTCCGCCACAGTCTCAGTAGTCTGCGTCAAATCCTGAAACTCTCGTGCCAGCTGCTGCACCTCAATAATCGGAGAAAACTCCGCCCTGAACCTGGCCGAGAAATCGCTCCAATTCATCGCGTCCAACGCGGCATCATCCCCCAAAGCATGACCAATCTCCTCCCACCAATCCCTCGCTCTGTCCTTCAGAAGACAGGAAGCGAGTCTAACCTTGTCCCCCTCGGGACACCTGCTCGTACGAAAAGCGTTGGCGACATCAGCCAACCATCTGCTGCTAGCAATGGGGTCCCGAGCCCCATGATAATCTGGTGCCCCGCAGGCTCTGAACTCTCGAAACGTCAAGGTACGCGCTCCTATCAATGTCATCATCTCAGTACGGAAGGCTCCCAGCCTCTCCTCCAAGATCTCCAATATGCCCTCCTTGACCGTGCCAAAGATCACAGGAGTCTGAGCTAGAATACTGCGTGTAACCTCAGCTGATATCAACTCTCTCATCCGCTCCTCGAGCTGCTCGGCCCCTGAACCCGAGCCTGATCCCTCTTCGGTGCCTGATCCGCCCGCTGGTCTCTCTCGCAATGTCACCATGCTGAAAATATACCACAACCACTATCAGAATACTCATCACTGATGCGAGACCAAACACACTCCCTACTAGGTTCCTGGTCTTGTCTTGGCTTTTCCCAAATCGAGTACGGATCCTCTGCTTTCAGTAGTACGGGCCCATACTACCTTCCACATCTATCCGTACTTTCCTCAGGAATTGCTTCGACTCCACCAGGTCCCTTATCCACTACTACTGCTCCCAGCACTATCTCATCCTAGGCTTACCCTAGGGAAACCTCCGACTCAACTCAACCAGTCCTCAGTTGCTGAAGGTCTCCTTGTGATGCCAATTAGCCATCACCTAGATACCATCACATGTGACGAGGCTCAGATAATCCTTCAAGTAAAAGACTCGTCCCTACAACGGTTGGACTCAGACAATAGGGCCAAATCCAGCACTCTGGGATTATTCAACCATGATCACATGTGACGTAACGTATCTATCTAATGGCTAACTCCCATCACTCAAAATCCCACAATACACAATGCAAGCAGCATTCGGACAAGGGGAAAGTCTAACCACACAATACTCAAGCAATCATATCCACATAGCAAGAATCTGAACTAGCATGCAACACAAACTCATAAACTCTGGCATAACCTAAACAGACTATCCTACTACTGTCTAATCAGCACTATCATGCAGCTCAAAAGCACAATGAACAGGCACATAAGGCATCATTCCTAGATCCTTAGTCCTATTCTAGCATGCTGTTCTATCAACTGATAATCATAACATAAACTTGTATGGGTATTTTGGGGTACTTACTTGAGCTCGGTTGATTGCATGCACCACACCTCTTTTCTCTTTTCAAAGTTCTTTTCTTTCCGAATTCTTTTTGCTTTTCTAAAACTGTTTTTCGTTCTCAAAATTCTTTTTACAAAACTGTCTTTTCATTTTTGAAAACTTTTTGTCCGACCCCTCAGTTTGAGTTCAGGCACACCCGAGAGTATGCCCGAATCCCTCAAACCAAGGCTCTGATACCAACTTGTAACATCCCAAAATTCAAGACCAAAAATTTTCTTTTTAATAAAACATTACTTTAAACAAGGACATCATTCCAAAACATAATCTGGGTATAAGTTTTCAAAACACATGTTTATTATCAGAGTAAACATTCCCAGGCTGAATAATCTATGGTGTGTGCCATGCGATCACCCCGAGCTCCTCCCTCCGCTACCGGAAGTACCTGAAAACAAAACTGAAAACCATAAGCACGAAGCTTAGTGAGTTCCCCACCTTACCACATACCATGAAAAACCATATACTTCACATATTGGGCCACGCCCGATATCCTGGGCCTCGCCCTCTACTTCGGGCCTCGCCCGCTACAACGGCCCGGCCGCTCCAGGCCCCGCCTGGCTTCGAGCCCCGCTCGGATATAAATCTGTTTCACTTAGGCCTCGCCTGTCACAGGGCCTCGCCCACTAACATATAATATCACATAACATTACATAAACTAAACATATACTGACAACTCTTACTCTAAGGCCTCGCCTATCTTTGGGCCCCGCCCGTGTCCTGCTACTGATGAGTCATGGAACCTTGTCCATACTCCTGCTGATAGTGAGATACGGGCCCAGCCCACCCTCACTTCTCTCCTAACTTGGGCCTCGCCCCTGCTCTGCTGCTACTGAGATGTGGAACACCATCCACACTCTGCTATTGGTGAGATACGGGACCTCGCCCACACTCACCTCCCTACCAGGCACATACAAGTATCACACAGACAACAAGTAAAAACTATCACATAAACCGCTCCTTGGGCACCCGCCCTCTATCATTGGACCTCGTCCGAATATCATACTAGCATACTGTGCCTAGGGCTAACCCCCGGGTCTTCTACTCATAACTACATGGGCCGGCATTGTGGCCGTAGACCCATTCATACAAAGGGAAACTCACCTAATACTACTGAACTGCTGTTGCTAACCCCTTTGACCGCTACCTAACCACTGACTCCGAACTGCTGCTCCGCTAGCTCCCCGAGCTACCAATATCAACATAACACTTAGTCTAACTGACCTTCAAAGGTCAACCAAGTCAACTCTGGTCAAAGTCAACGTCCTGGTCAAAGTCAACCTTCCAGGTCAACCCTACTCGTCGAGTCACCCTACTGACTCGCCGAGTTCATAAGTCCAGAGTCCTTCCACTCGCGACTCTACTCGCCGAGTCAGCCCCTGACTCGCCGAGTCTACTGATTCCCGATTCCTGTCCTGTCCAACTCACTGAGTCCTGGCTCGACTCGCTGACTCGAGACTTAACTCGAAGGGTTTGGGACCACGCGACCTGACTCGCCGAGTCTAAGAACAGACTCGCCGAGCACACGACAATCTTCATCCAACTCGCCGAGTCGTTCATCCAACTCGTCGAGTTCATGCCTATCTTCATCCGACTCGACGAGCTGTTCATCCCACTCGTCGAGTTCCTCCTCATCTTCAAGCTACTCGCCGAGTCCACTCGAAGGACTCGCCGAGTCCAATAAGATCCACTTACATGCAGAGGACTTTCGAGTCATGCATGAGCTCCAAACTGTAGATCTACCCTTCCCAAGCCTATTCCCCACGTAAAGTTGCAAACTTTACGTGTAGAGAGGGAGATCTAGGCAAAATGCACTAATAACTAAGGTTTAAGACCAAGAAGCTCCAAATTCCACCCAATGGCTGATACTTTATGGGATTCTAAACCAAAACAAACATGGATCTGAGGTAGCAACCTCAGATCTGGACCTCAAGCTCAAGATTGATCTTAAACATGGCTTAAAAGCCCCAAAACTCATAACCAAGGAAAATCTGGAGGAGAGGAACGACTTAATACCTTCAAATGCTCTGAAATGCTCCCCAAACTTCGGATCCAAGACCATTCCTTGATGCTTCAAAGATTCCCACTCCTTCTTCTTCCTTAAAACCACTCAAAAATGGCTAAAAGCTTGAATGAACACAATGGGGGCTTAAGGTGCTGCGTTCTGGGTGTGAGAGGCTGTAAAGGAGCCCTAGGAAGAAGATTGAGACGTTTAAATAGGCTCCAAGCCCCGGATTTAGGGTTTTCCTCGCACAGACCAGACTCGCCGAGTCCACTTGGCCAACTCGCCGAGTTGGTCACTTACTCCTCGACCCGGATCCCGCTCCGACTCGCCGAGTCCTTCCTTGGACTCGCCGAGTCCCTCTTAAATTTAGGGTTTCCTTTACTTTCTTGGCTTTCAAAATCTTGGGTGTTACAACTCTCCCCCACTTAAACTGAACTTCGTCCTCGAAGTTTACCATGGCCCACCGCCTGCGATCTGCCTCCAATACCCAACACCAGCCGCCTAACTGCGCTGGTCTTCCACCTGGTCATTCTGACTAACATCAACCTCGCGGGTAAACCTCGGGTCAAACCTGACCCTGAACAACTTAGAAACAGAACTTACTCAACCGATAATCCTTCTGGTACTCCCCGAGTACTGCACTGAACCCGCAGAGGTTCTCCACTACTTTCCTTGCGCAATTTCCTTGCCTTCCCAAGGCAAAGCCTCATAACCGACTTTTCCTCTGACACTGTGAAGGTCCTATCCTTCACTAACTCCATCACACACCCCCCCCCCCCCCCGCTATTCCCAGAACGGGTCATCACCGTCAGCACTCACTGACACTCCTTCCTGCCAACACTTGGTGTCGAGCACCCCTCGACTCAACTAACTGAATTCCACCATACGCTGCATACTCGCACTGCCACCGACTGGCAATTATGCTATTCCTCGACTGACTCCCTGATAAACTGGGACCGCCCTGGTCCCTACCAACCTATCAATGACTGGATTACCGGTTCCCACCGGTAGCTAGTCCCAACACCATCACTGGTCGCTCTCAGTGACTTCCAAGGAAACCTCGACCACCTATAACTGCTCAATCAATCCTGCCATTCAGGCACTACAAACCTGGGATCCCCGATCCCCTAACTTGACACTAAGGTCCCTACCAGGTCCCACCTGCGCTGCTAAAACTCACGGGCCTCGCCCACAGGTCCCACCCGCCTCTATCCTTCTAGTCGCACTAGTCTAGTCACTCTCGCTCGGGCCTCGCCCACGGGTCTCACCCAACCATACTACTGAGAAACCCTGCTCCCAGGTCTCACCTGCACTGCTAATCTCATACGGGCCTCGCCCACGGGTCTCACCCAACTATATCCTGGAGCGGCCTCTCCCAAGGTCTCACCTCTCTAGAGCTATACAGGCAACTCCCTATCATTCTCATCCACTTACCTAATCTTGATCCCTACCAGATCACTAGGAGATAAGGGCCTCGCCCCAACTCCACTAACGGAACTACTAAGGAATGCTACGGCTTACCCATAGGCTTACATCACCATCCATTGCTGACCTCTAGTGAATGCTACAGCTGCCCTGTAGTCTTACAACACTTCCACTACTGACTGCTAATACGAAGGCACCCACGTGCCATCAGCTTCTCAAGATCCTTATTCCGACTCCCGCGAGTCCTTCAGGCGATCCACAACCTGAATTCTCAACCATAACTAACCATTACCATCCCACGCGCTAGCTGATATGGAGTTTCTCAAACTCCCAACCCTGAAATCCTCACTCCCTCAAACGCTGAACTACTTCTCTTCCCTCTCGGAGGTCACGTACTCATTCTGGGTCTGCGTGCTCCTCTCTGGGCACACTCGGAGGATTCTCCCCCACTTCGATCCTGCTTACCCCTTGTTGCGCAATACTCAAAGAGATCCCGATCTTTGCTACCATTCCATAACCCACCTACTGAGGAACCCAAGCCCGCCATAGCTAGGGATTTAGCCAATCCATCACAATCACTGCACCACTCCGAACTAGCGAAACGTACCAAATCCTTCCCAAGCATGCTACAGTTACTGCATCCTTCGAAACCTTCTTCAATAGAGCACATCCCCTTAACTACCATACAATTATCCAAGGTATGCAGATGGCATATAACTCGATCACAATCAACCAATCAAAATAAAATACTTTTACCACTAATGATGCAGAACCATAACAATAAAATCATGCATGAATAAAAGAACTGAAAATGGGAAATTGCATACCTGCAACGTCCGGCGTTGCTCGCGTCTCCAAGGTCGTCATCTGAAAAGCCCTGCTCCCTGCCGTAGGTGCCTCTACCCAGCCCTGACGGCCATCTGTGATCCTCAAAGTTGCAGGGGCGGGTGCCATCACCCGTCCTGCCGAAGACAAACTGGGGCACTGGGCCTTCTTGTGGCCCCGCTGGTTGCAATGAAAACATATCATGTCTGATCCCTGCGCGGCGGTAACAGTACAATCCCTGCTGAAATGACCAGTCCGACCGCACTTGAAGTAGCCAGACTCACCACCGCTACCACTCCTGCACGCACCCCCGTGCGCCCTGCCACACTTTCCGCACCGACTGCGGTCCTGATGATCCCTTGATCTCGAATCCGATCCCTTGGGCCTTTTGCCTGAACCCGTAGCTACCTGAACCTCATCCGGCTTCCTCTTCCGGATCTGCTCCAAATCAATTTCCCTCTCTCTAGCCCGAGAAATCATATCTTCCAGCGTCTTACAGTCGGACCTGCTCATTAACTCCCTGATGTCGGCACTCAACATCTCATGGTATCGGGCCTTCTTCATCTCCTCATCCGCGACATACTGCGGTACAAGAAGAGCCCTCTCCCTGAACTTGGCGGTGATCTCCGCCACAGTCTCAGTAGTCTGCGTCAAATCCTGAAACTCTCGTGCCAGCTGCTGCACCTCAATAATCGGAGAAAACTCCGCCCTGAACCTGGCCGAGAAATCGCTCCAATTCATCGCGTCCAACGCGGCATCATCCCCCAAAGCATGACCAATCTCCTCCCACCAATCCCTCGCTCTGTCCTTCAGAAGACAGGAAGCGAGTCTAACCTTGTCCCCCTCGGGACACCTGCTCGTACGAAAAGCGTTGGCGACATCAGCCAACCATCTGCTGCTAGCAATGGGGTCCCGAGCCCCATGATAATCTGGTGCCCCGCAGGCTCTGAACTCTCGAAACGTCAAGGTACGCGCTCCTATCAATGTCATCATCTCAGTACGGAAGGCTCCCAGCCTCTCCTCCAAGATCTCCAATATGCCCTCCTTGACCGTGCCAAAGATCACAGGAGTCTGAGCTAGAATACTGCGTGTAACCTCAGCTGATATCAACTCTCTCATCCGCTCCTCGAGCTGCTCGGCCCCTGAACCCGAGCCTGATCCCTCTTCGGTGCCTGATCCGCCCGCTGGTCTCTCTCGCAATGTCACCATGCTGAAAATATACCACAACCACTATCAGAATACTCATCACTGATGCGAGACCAAACACACTCCCTACTAGGTTCCTGGTCTTGTCTTGGCTTTTCCCAAATCGAGTACGGATCCTCTGCTTTCAGTAGTACGGGCCCATACTACCTTCCACATCTATCCGTACTTTCCTCAGGAATTGCTTCGACTCCACCAGGTCCCTTATCCACTACTACTGCTCCCAGCACTATCTCATCCTAGGCTTACCCTAGGGAAACCTCCGACTCAACTCAACCAGTCCTCAGTTGCTGAAGGTCTCCTTGTGATGCCAATTAGCCATCACCTAGATACCATCACATGTGACGAGGCTCAGATAATCCTTCAAGTAAAAGACTCGTCCCTACAACGGTTGGACTCAGACAATAGGGCCAAATCCAGCACTCTGGGATTATTCAACCATGATCACATGTGACGTAACGTATCTATCTAATGGCTAACTCCCATCACTCAAAATCCCACAATACACAATGCAAGCAGCATTCGGACAAGGGGAAAGTCTAACCACACAATACTCAAGCAATCATATCCACATAGCAAGAATCTGAACTAGCATGCAACACAAACTCATAAACTCTGGCATAACCTAAACAGACTATCCTACTACTGTCTAATCAGCACTATCATGCAGCTCAAAAGCACAATGAACAGGCACATAAGGCATCATTCCTAGATCCTTAGTCCTATTCTAGCATGCTGTTCTATCAACTGATAATCATAACATAAACTTGTATGGGTATTTTGGGGTACTTACTTGAGCTCGGTTGATTGCATGCACCACACCTCTTTTCTCTTTTCAAAGTTCTTTTCTTTCCGAATTCTTTTTGCTTTTCTAAAACTGTTTTTCGTTCTCAAAATTCTTTTTACAAAACTGTCTTTTCATTTTTGAAAACTTTTTGTCCGACCCCTCAGTTTGAGTTCAGGCACACCCGAGAGTATGCCCGAATCCCTCAAACCAAGGCTCTGATACCAACTTGTAACATCCCAAAATTCAAGACCAAAAATTTTCTTTTTAATAAAACATTACTTTAAACAAGGACATCATTCCAAAACATAATCTGGGTATAAGTTTTCAAAACACATGTTTATTATCAGAGTAAACATTCCCAGGCTGAATAATCTATGGTGTGTGCCATGCGATCACCCCGAGCTCCTCCCTCCGCTACCGGAAGTACCTGAAAACAAAACTGAAAACCATAAGCACGAAGCTTAGTGAGTTCCCCACCTTACCACATACCATGAAAAACCATATACTTCACATATTGGGCCACGCCCGATATCCTGGGCCTCGCCCTCTACTTCGGGCCTCGCCCGCTACAACGGCCCGGCCGCTCCAGGCCCCGCCTGGCTTCGAGCCCCGCTCGGATATAAATCTGTTTCACTTAGGCCTCGCCTGTCACAGGGCCTCGCCCACTAACATATAATATCACATAACATTACATAAACTAAACATATACTGACAACTCTTACTCTAAGGCCTCGCCTATCTTTGGGCCCCGCCCGTGTCCTGCTACTGATGAGTCATGGAACCTTGTCCATACTCCTGCTGATAGTGAGATACGGGCCCAGCCCACCCTCACTTCTCTCCTAACTTGGGCCTCGCCCCTGCTCTGCTGCTACTGAGATGTGGAACACCATCCACACTCTGCTATTGGTGAGATACGGGACCTCGCCCACACTCACCTCCCTACCAGGCACATACAAGTATCACACAGACAACAAGTAAAAACTATCACATAAACCGCTCCTTGGGCACCCGCCCTCTATCATTGGACCTCGTCCGAATATCATACTAGCATACTGTGCCTAGGGCTAACCCCCGGGTCTTCTACTCATAACTACATGGGCCGGCATTGTGGCCGTAGACCCATTCATACAAAGGGAAACTCACCTAATACTACTGAACTGCTGTTGCTAACCCCTTTGACCGCTACCTAACCACTGACTCCGAACTGCTGCTCCGCTAGCTCCCCGAGCTACCAATATCAACATAACACTTAGTCTAACTGACCTTCAAAGGTCAACCAAGTCAACTCTGGTCAAAGTCAACGTCCTGGTCAAAGTCAACCTTCCAGGTCAACCCTACTCGTCGAGTCACCCTACTGACTCGCCGAGTTCATAAGTCCAGAGTCCTTCCACTCGCGACTCTACTCGCCGAGTCAGCCCCTGACTCGCCGAGTCTACTGATTCCCGATTCCTGTCCTGTCCAACTCACTGAGTCCTGGCTCGACTCGCTGACTCGAGACTTAACTCGAAGGGTTTGGGACCACGCGACCTGACTCGCCGAGTCTAAGAACAGACTCGCCGAGCACACGACAATCTTCATCCAACTCGCCGAGTCGTTCATCCAACTCGTCGAGTTCATGCCTATCTTCATCCGACTCGACGAGCTGTTCATCCCACTCGTCGAGTTCCTCCTCATCTTCAAGCTACTCGCCGAGTCCACTCGAAGGACTCGCCGAGTCCAATAAGATCCACTTACATGCAGAGGACTTTCGAGTCATGCATGAGCTCCAAACTGTAGATCTACCCTTCCCAAGCCTATTCCCCACGTAAAGTTGCAAACTTTACGTGTAGAGAGGGAGATCTAGGCAAAATGCACTAATAACTAAGGTTTAAGACCAAGAAGCTCCAAATTCCACCCAATGGCTGATACTTTATGGGATTCTAAACCAAAACAAACATGGATCTGAGGTAGCAACCTCAGATCTGGACCTCAAGCTCAAGATTGATCTTAAACATGGCTTAAAAGCCCCAAAACTCATAACCAAGGAAAATCTGGAGGAGAGGAACGACTTAATACCTTCAAATGCTCTGAAATGCTCCCCAAACTTCGGATCCAAGACCACTCCTTGATGCTTCAAAGATTCCCACTCCTTCTTCTTCCTTAAAACCACTCAAAAATGGCTAAAAGCTTGAATGAACACAATGGGGGCTTAAGGTGCGGCGTTCTGGGTGTGAGAGGCTGTAAAGGAGCCCTAGGAAGAAGATTGAGACGTTTAAATAGGCTCCAAGCCTCGGATTTAGGTTTTCCTCGCACAGACCAGACTCGCCGAGTCCACTTGGCCAACTCGCCGAGTTGGTCACTTACTCCTCGACCCGGATCCCGCTCCGACTCGCCGAGTCCTTCCTTGGACTCGCCGAGTCCCTCTTAAATTTAGGGTTTCCTTTACTTTCTTGGCTTTCAAAATCTTGGGTGTTACAACTCTCCCCCACTTAAACTGAACTTCGTCCTCGAAGTTTACCATGGCCCACCGCCTGCGATCTGCCTCCAATACCCAACACCAGCCGCCTAACTGCGCTGGTCTTCCACCTGGTCATTCTGACTAACATCAACCTCGCGGGTAAACCTTGGGTCAAACCTGACCCTGAACAACTTAGAAACAGAACTTACTCAACCGATAATCCTTCTGGTACTCCCCGAGTACTGCACTGAACCCGCAGAGGTTCTCCACTACTTTCCTTGCGCAATTTCCTTGCCTTCCCAAGGCAAAGCCTCATAACCGACTTTTCCTCTGACACTGTGAAGGTCCTATCCTTCACTAACTCCATCACAACCCCCCCCCCCCCGCTATTCCCAGAACGGGTCATCACCGTCAGCACTCACTGACACTCCTTCCTGCCAACACTTGGTGTCGAGCACCCCTCGACTCAACTAACTGAATTCCACCATACGCTGCATACTCGCACTGCCACCGACTGGCAATTCTGCTATTCCTCGACTGACTCCCTGATAAACTGGGACCGCCCTGGTCCCTACCAACCTATCAATGACTGGATTACCGGTTCCCACCGGTAGCTAGTCCCAACACCATCACTGGTCGCTCTCAGCGACTTCCAAGGAAACCTCGACCACCTATAACTGCTCAATCAATCCTGCCATTCAGGCACTACAAACCTGGGATCCCCGATCCCCTAACTTGACACTAAGGTCCCTACCAGGTCCCACCTGCGCTGCTAAAACTCACGGGCCTCGCCCACAGGTCCCACCCGCCTCTATCCTTCTAGTCGCACTAGTCTAGTCACTCTCGCTCGGGCCTCGCCCACGGGTCTCACCCAACCATACTACTGAGAAACCCTGCTCCCAGGTCTCACCTGCACTGCTAATCTCATACGGGCCTCGCCCACGGGTCTCACCCAACTATATCCTGGAGCGGCCTCTCCCAAGGTCTCACCTCTCTAGAGCTATACAGGCAACTCCCTATCATTCTCATCCACTTACCTAATCTTGATCCCTACCAGATCACTAGGAGATAAGGGCCTCGCCCCAACTCCACTAACGGAACTACTAAGGAATGCTACGGCTTACCCATAGGCTTACATCACCATCCATTGCTGACCTCTAGTGAATGCTACAGCTGCCCTGTAGTCTTACAACACTTCCACTACTGACTGCTAATACGAAGGCACCCACGTGCCATCAGCTTCTCAAGATCCTTATTCCGACTCCCGCGAGTCCTTCAGGCGATCCACAACCTGAATTCTCAACCATAACTAACCATTACCATCCCACGCGCTAGCTGATATGGAGTTTCTCAAACTCCCAACCCTGAAATCCTCACTCCCTCAAACGCTGAACTACTTCTCTTCCCTCTCGGAGGTCACGTACTCATTCTGGGTCTGCGTGCTCCTCTCTGGGCACACTCGGAGGATTCTCCCCCACTTCGATCCTGCTTACCCCTTGTTGCGCAATACTCAAAGAGATCCCGATCTTTGCTACCATTCCATAACCCAGCTACTGAGGAACCCAAGCCCGCCATAGCTAGGGATTTAGCCAATCCATCATAATCACTGCACCACTCCGAACTAGTGAAACGTACCAAATCCTTCCCAAGCATGCTACAGTTACTGCATCCTTCGAAACCTTCTTCAATAGAGCACATCCCCTTAACTACCATACAATTATCCAAGGTATGCAGATGGCATATAACTCGATCACAATCAACCAATCAAAATAAAATACTTTTACCACTAATGATGCAGAACCATAACAATAAAATCATGCATGAATAAAAGAACTGAAAATGGGAAATTGCATACCTGCAACGTCCGGCGTTGCTCGCGTCTCCAAGGTCGTCATCTGAAAAGCCCTGCTCCCTGCCGCAGGTGCCTCTACCCAGCCCTGACGGCCATCTGTGATCCTCAAAGTTGCAGGGGCGGGTGCCATCACCCGTCCTGCCGAAGACAAACTGGGGCACTGGGCCTTCTTGTGGCCCCGCTGGTTGCAATGAAAACATATCATGTCTGATCCCTGCGCGGCGGTAACAGTACAATCCCTGCTGAAATGACCAGTCCGACCGCACTTGAAGTAGCCAGACTCACCACCGCTACCACTCCTGCACGCACCCCCGTGCGCCCTGCCACACTTTCCGCACCGACTGCGGTCCTGATGATCCCTTGATCTCGAATCCGATCCCTTGGGCCTTTTGCCTGAACCCGTAGCTACCTGAACCTCATCCGGCTTCCTCTTCCGGATCTGCTCCAAATCAATTTCCCTCTCTCTAGCCCGAGAAATCATATCTTCCAGCGTCTTACAGTCGGACCTGCTCATTAACTCCCTGATGTCGGCACTCAACATCTCATGGTATCGGGCCTTCTTCATCTCCTCATCCGCGACATACTGCGGTACAAGAAGAGCCCTCTCCCTGAACTTGGCGGTGATCTCCGCCACAGTCTCAGTAGTCTGCGTCAAATCCTGAAACTCTCGTGCCAGCTGCTGCACCTCAATAATCGGAGAAAACTCCACCCTGAACCTGGCCGAGAAATCGCTCCAATTCATCGCGTCCAACGCGGCATCATCCCCCAAAGCATGACCAATCTCCTCCCACCAATCCCTCGCTCTGTCCTTCAGAAGACAGGAAGCGAGTCTAACCTTGTCCCCTTCGGGACACCTGCTCGTACGAAAAGCGTTGGCGACATCAGCCAACCATCTGCTGCTAGCAATGGGGTCCCGAGCCCCATGATAATCTGGTGCCCCGCAGGCTCTGAACTCTCGAAACGTCAAGGTACGCGCTCCTATCAATGTCATCATCTCAGTACGGAAGGCTCCCAGCCTCTCCTCCAAGATCTCCAATATGCCCTCCTTGACCGTGCCAAAGATCACAGGAGTCTGAGCTAGAATACTGCGTGTAACCTCAGCTGATATCAACTCTCTCATCCGCTCCTCGAGCTGCTCGGCCCCTGAACCCGAGCCTGATCCCTCTTCGGTGCCTGATCCGCCCGCTGGTCTCTCTCGCAATGTCACCATGCTGAAAATATACCACAACCACTATCAGAATACTCATCACTGATGCGAGACCAAACACACTCCCTACTAGGTTCCTGGTCTTGTCTTGGCTTTTCCCAAATCGAGTACGGATCCTCTGCTTTCAGTAGTACGGGCCCATACTACCTTCCACATCTATCCGTACTTTCCTCAGGAATTGCTTCGACTCCACCAGGTCCCTTATCCACTACTACTGCTCCCAGCACTATCTCATCCTAGGCTTACCCTAGGGAAACCTCCGACTCAACTCAACCAGTCCTCAGTTGCTGAAGGTCTCCTTGTGATGCCAATTAGCCATCACCTAGATACCATCACATGTGACGAGGCTCAGATAATCCTTCAAGTAAAAGACTCGTCCCTACAACAGTTGGACTCAGACAATAGGGCCAAATCCAGCACTCTGGGATTATTCAACCATGATCACATGTGACGTAACGTATCTATCTAATGGCTAACTCCCATCACTCAAAATCCCACAATACACAATGCAAGCAGCATTCGGACAAGGGGAAAGTCTAACCACACAATACTCAAGCAATCATATCCACATAGCAAGAATCTGAACTAGCATGCAACACAAACTCATAAACTCTGGCATAACCTAAACAGACTATCCTACTACTGTCTAATCAGCACTATCATGCAGCTCAAAAGCACAATGAACAGGCACATAAGGCATCATTCCTAGATCCTTAGTCCTATTCTAGCATGCTGTTCTATCAACTGATAATCATAACATAAACTTGTATGGGTATTTTGGGGTACTTACTTGAGCTCGGTTGATTGCATGCACCACACCTCTTTTCTCTTTTCAAAGTTCTTTTCTTTCCGAATTCTTTTTGCTTTTCTAAAACTGTTTTTCGTTCTCAAAATTCTTTTTACAAAACTGTCTTTTCATTTTTGAAAACTTTTTGTCCGACCCCTCAGTTTGAGTTCAGGCACACCCGAGAGTATGCCCGAATCCCTCAAACCAAGGCTCTGATACCAACTTGTAACATCCCAAAATTCAAGACCAAAAATTTTCTTTTTAATAAAACATTACTTTAAACAAGGACATCATTCCAAAACATAATCTGGGTATAAGTTTTCAAAACACATGTTTATTATCAGAGTAAACATTCCCAGGCTGAATAATCTATGGTGTGTGCCATGCGATCACCCCGAGCTCCTCCCTCCGCTACCGGAAGTACCTGAAAACAAAACTGAAAACCATAAGCACGAAGCTTAGTGAGTTCCCCACCTTACCACATACCATGAAAAACCATATACTTCACATATTGGGCCACGCCCGCTATCCTGGGCCTCGCCCTCTACTTCGGGCCTCGCCCGCTACAACGGCCCGGCCGCTCCAGGCCCCGCCTGGCTTCGAGCCCCGCTCGGATATAAATCTGTTTCACTTAGGCCTCGCCTGTCACAGGGCCTCGCCCACTAACATATAATATCACATAACATTACATAAACTAAACATATACTGACAACTCTTACTCTAAGGCCTCGCCTATCTTTGGGCCCCGCCCGTGTCCTGCTACTGATGAGTCATGGAACCTTGTCCATACTCCTGCTGATAGTGAGATACGGGCCCATCCCACCCTCACTTCTCTCCTAACTTGGGCCTCGCCCCTGCTCTGCTGCTACTGAGATGTGGAACACCATCCACACTCTGCTATTGGTGAGATACGGGACCTCGCCCACACTCACCTCCCTACCAGGCACATACAAGTATCACACAGACAACAAGTAAAAACTATCACATAAACCGCTCCTTGGGCACCCGCCCTCTATCATTGGACCTCGTCCGAATATCATACTAGCATACTGTGCCTAGGGCTAACCCCCGGGTCTTCTACTCATAACTACATGGGCCGGCATTGTGGCCGTAGACCCATTCATACAAAGGGAAACTCACCTAATACTACTGAACTGCTGTTGCTAACCCCTTTAACCGCTACCTAACCACTGACTCCGAACTGCTGCTCCGCTAGCTCCCCGAGCTACCAATATCAACATAACACTTAGTCTAACTGACCTTCAAAGGTCAACCAAGTCAACTCTGGCCAAAGTCAACGTCCTGGTCAAAGTCAACCTTCCAGGTCAACCCTACTCGTCGAGTCACCCTACTGACTCGCCGAGTTCATAAGTCCAGAGTCCTTCCACTCGCGACTCTACTCGCCGAGTCAGCCCCTGACTCGCCGAGTCTACTGATTCCCGATTCCTATCCTGTCCAACTCACTGAGTCCTGGCTCGACTCGCTGACTCGAGACTTAACTTGAAGGGTTTGGGACCACGCGACCTGACTCGCCGAGTCTAAGAACAGACTCGCCGAGCACACGACAATCTTCATCCAACTCGCCGAGTCGTTCATCCAACTCGTCGAGTTCATGCCTATCTTCATCCGACTCGACGAGCTGTTCATCCCACTCGTCGAGTTCCTCCTCATCTTCAAGCTACTCGCCGAGTCCACTCGAAGGACTCGCCGAGTCCAATAAGATCCACTTACATGCAGAGGACTTTCGAGTCATGCATGAGCTCCAAACTGTAGATCTACCCTTCCCAAGCCTATTCCCCACGTAAAGTTGCAAACTTTACGTGTAGAGAGGGAGATCTAGGCAAAATGCACTAATAACTAAGGTTTAAGACCAAGAAGCTCCAAATTCCACCCAATGGCTGATACTTTATGGGATTCTAAACCAAAACAAACATGGATCTGAGGTAGCAACCTCAGATCTGGACCTCAAGCTCAAGATTGATCTTAAACATGGCTTAAAAGCCCCAAAACTCATAACCAAGGAAAATCTGGAGGAGAGGAACGACTTAATACCTTCAAATGCTCTGAAATGCTCCCCAAACTTCGGATCCAAGACCACTCCTTGATGCTTCAAAGATTCCCACTCCTTCTTCTTCCTTAAAACCACTCAAAAATGGCTAAAAGCTTGAATGAACACAATGGGGGCTTAAGGTGCGGCGTTCTGGGTGTGAGAGGCTGTAAAGGAGCCCTAGGAAGAAGATTGAGACGTTTAAATAGGCTCCAAGCCCCGGATTTAGGGTTTTCCTCGCACAGACCAGACTCGCCGAGTCCACTTGGCCGACTCGCCGAGTTGGTCACTTACTCCTCGACCCGGATCCCGCTCCGACTCGCCGAGTCCTTCCTTGGACTCGTCGAGTCCCTCTTAAATTTAGGGTTTCCTTTACTTTCTTGGCTTTCAAAATCTTGGGTGTTACAATTTATATAAGTGAAAAATAGTTAAACTTATCCAAAATTCACAAAACTTACCAGAAAATCTTTTATTAAATTATAACCATAAATAAAAAGTTTTGGGATTTATCTTAATTGTTTACTATTTATTTCTATTTTCTTGGTATTAAACAAACTTCAATTCTAAAAATAGGGATTTTCTGTTCAAAAATAACTTTCAATAATTTTACCAGATTATGTACACTGTTTATGAAGTTTAAAAAAAGTTTGGTAATTTTCCTTAACTGTATACTAATTATTCACGAATTAATGCATATTTAAGTGAATAAAACAAAGAAAATATTTAACTGTTTGGAAACAAACTTTTATATTTTCCCCAGCTTTTATATATGTAATAACACTAGTACAAAAAGTTTGGGAAATTTTTGAAACTGTTTTATATTTATCTCTATTTTGATAGAATAAATACACAAAATTAGAAAAATCATGTTAAACTATTTGAAAATACATATTATTATTTTTCCCAGATTATGTAATCTGTAAAACAGTTACATAAAAATTATAAGAATTTTTCATGATAATTTACTATTTTTCCATGATTTTATGATTATTCAAGGAATTAAAATGGTGAAAAATAGTTAGACAAATCAAAAATTCAAGAAAATTTATCTTAACATCTTTGACTTCATTTGAAACTAAAACACAAAGTTTGAGAAAGTTTAGAACTAAATTGATTCAGTTTTTGAATATTTAATCATTGGAACACCTCTTAAAATGTTAAATATTAACTTTTCAATAATGAGAATTTTCCACTTAAATTGTTATATAAAATTGATTCCTAGAAATCAAAATTTCACAGAAAAATGTTTGTAACTTATCAATATTAAATTTTGACACAATATTGACATAATTATATTGTAGTAGTAAGTATACCAGTATTAGATTTCGATTGGAGACTCATTAGTATGTAACATCGTGTAGGGATCGATAATGGTACTAGTAGAACTTAGTTCAAGGCATAATTTGCATCATCTCAAAGCATTGTGAGTATTCACGATTCCCCCTATTTTCGGTTTTTATGTTTTAGGATGGAAAAGCATGTCCGAAAAACTATTTATTGTTCGTTGTATTTAAATTGATTTGTATCAAACTTGATTGCTACATTTTGCTATGTATGTCTATGCAATACGAAACATGACATATACATATGAAACTAGCTTACTTAGTATAGCAATGAACTTTTATTATTGGAAACTTATTTACCTGTCTTAGAAACGAACTTGGTTGCTTATTATAACAATGAAACTTGTTTACTCGTTTTAGTAACGAACTTTATTTCCCATGAGAATGTGAACGTTGCATCTCATTTGGGCAACATATTTTATCTCTCATGATGACAACGAACTTTCTTTATGCAAACTTATTACTTATTTTTGCAATATATTTCTATTTATGGAAACTTTATTACTCGCTTTAGCAATGAACTTCTATTCATGAAAACTTATTTACTTATTTTAGCAATGAACATTTGTTTATGGAAACTGTCATCAATATTCTGATTATCATGATTTCAAACTATATTATGTTATAAACTTGTGAGTACTCACCAACTATTTTTATAGTTGACGCTCGTTTTACATGCTTTTTCAGGAATTATCGAGTAAGTGGCACTTAGGGACATTTCACTTTTAGGAGCATTCGTATGTGTTGTATTTCAATTTACATTGTAATTTCATTTAAAAATTTGGTGTTGTCTTTTAACTTTTGCTACGAAACCCTTTGTACTGCCACGCCCCGTATTTCCACTTTAGCGGGGTGTGACACCGTATAAAATTTAAAAGCTTAAAGTCATATTCTTAGACCTACTCGACAAGTTGGTTGCCCCCAACTCATCGGGTAGAAGCGGATCAGGCCTCGTGATTTATGAGGTCTACTCGACGAGTTGGAGGACCCTGACTCGATTGACTCGACGAGTAGGAGCTGGAAAATGAAACCCTGATTTTTCGGGTTTGCACCTTATATAAAGGACTTAATCCACCTCTTGTGGCCTCCCTTACCACTTCATTACCCAAAGAAGAAACCCTAGCCATTATTTGTTGTTTCCTTGTGCTTGTGAGACTAAAAGAGTGCTTTTGTTGCATCTTGTTGAAGAAGTTTGAAGGTTGAGAAGCTTAGAACGGGAAGGAGCTTGTAGATCCAACATCTACAACGTTTGGGCATCCATTTGAAGGTAACAAGTTGTTACCTTGATCATTCTAGCATTAGATCCCCTTTTTCTTGGGTTTAAGGCCATTTTTTGTATATTTGTGGAGCATTTCGGGTGTTAGGTAAGATCTGGAGTTGTAACTTCATATCTAGACTCCCTCAAGTCCCTATAGTCATAAACTTATCAGATTTATCAAGCCTTGGCCCTTCTCCTTGGGTGAAATCTTTCCCTTAGCTTGGTTTTGGCATTTAGGACCATGCATGTATGTAAAGTTTGCAACTTTATGTGGAAACCATGCCCTTGGAGGTTAGATCTACAATTTTGAGCTTTGAGTAGCTTAAATCATCTGAATGAGAAATGGACTAAAGGGACTCGACAAGTTACATGGTCAAGTCAACGAGTCGGATGATGATTGGCCGTGATGGGTTTCTGCATAGACTCGGCGAGTCAGTGAGACGACTCAACGAGTCAGTTAGGGTTTTCCCGACATTTAGACACGCATGGACTCGACGAGTTGTCTGGAAACTCAGCGAGTCAACTATGGTTTTCACGATTTCTTGAGTTCTGGAAGGACTCGACGAGTCAGTGAGCTGTACTCGACGAATTGGGTCAACATGGACTATTGACCTTGACCATTGACTTTGACTTTGACCAAGGGTTGATCAGTTTGACTTCTAGGGGTATTTTAGTAATTTGGGTATTTATGGAAGTGGATCATTGGTGGATGTAGGGGTTGGAGTTGGAGCTGTATTTGGAGGAGTTTGACATTATCATTCCGAGCTACCTGTGAGGTGAGTTCTCCTCACTATATCAACAGGGTCTAAGGTACCAATGCCAGCCCTTTTCGGATTTGTATCCGGGTTTATTGCATGATATGCTTATTGGTTTGCATCCTGGTGGTTAGGATGGTGATATGCTTAGTGACCTGATAGGTCGGTATCCTGGTATATAGGATAATGCTATGTTTGTGACTGTTTAGGTCGGTATCCTGGTTATAGGATGTTGCTATGATTAGTGATTTGTTAGATCGGTTTGACTGTTATATATTCTAGCATATGATATTTATGTGCACATGATTGTTTGATTTGGGGGTAGGGATGAGGCGGTCCTGCTTTGTGCTGAAGGCCAACATACCCAGGGCGGACCGGATAGAGTACAGGCTCTAGAGGGTATACTAGTCAGGCCAAAGGCGCGGCAAGTGGTCCGGATAGGCTGAAGGCCCTGCGAGGCAGTCCAGACGTGACGAAGGCTCGGAGAGCAGCCTAGATAGGCTGAAGGCCCTGCGAGGCAGTCCAGTCAGGCTGAAGGCTCATTATGCATGCTGTTTTTTATATGATATGATTATGGTTATATGGCGTTGGTATTTTGAGGGAAACTCACTAAGCTTCGGACTTATAGTTGTTGATTTTGTTTCAGGTACTTCTGATGATCGCGGGAAGGCAAAGGTGTGATCATACACCTCCTTATGTTTTCATGATTTGATTCTAGGATACTCTAACACTAAACTATTTTGAAAACAAATTTTGTAATAATTATTGGTTCTAAATGTTTAATTTTTTTTTTAATTTGGCATGATTTTTTTATGGGTGTTACAATTTTGTAGCCAAAATAAGCATTCTTGAAGGAAAGGGACCAAAAGCGACAAGGATCGAAATTTTGGACGATTGGAGCTTAAAAGATAAAGATTTCAGCTAAAAGTCGACCTCATGACGTGAGGAATCACCTCTCACGATGTAAGCATCAATATTCAAGAAGATAAACATTCGGAAGCCAGAATCCGTGTTCGATACAGATTACAACTGAGCTCATGACGTGAGCTTCTATATCTCACGACGTGAGCAGGGTAATTACCAAAAACTATATATATCCTTCGCACTTACGAATTTAGGAGTTCTTCTGGAGATCTGGAGGTTTTAGAGAGAGAATTCTGGAGAAAAATAAGCCAGAGAATTCAAGTGTTAAGCATCCAAGGAAGAAGAATTGATTGAAGATCATAACCATTACTTAGTTTGGTACATTCAAATATGTTCTTATTTATTGAATTTATGTGTTTTATTACAGCCATGAGTAGCTGAATCTAACTGCTTCTGTTTAGCTTAGGTGAAGCTTCAACTTCATGGATTAGTTTATTAATTATGGATTTTATTAGTTGGTTATGTGCATGTATTTGACTGTTAATACCTAGCATGTTAATAGTTGATACTTTAATTTCTTAAATTCATGTTTTGTGTAGCTTAGTGATAATTAAATTACATGAACTTGACACCTAGTGATTTAGTGACCATTAAATTGCTAGAGCTAGGATCGACCAAATCTTAGATAAGTAATTGAAGTAATCAAATTTAGCTGTACTAGAGAACATAAATTATGACCATAATTGTGTTTGTTTAACATGCCTTACATAATTTCATTCATAATTCATAACTGATTAGGTGTTTGATTATGTGTGACCATGCATAGTTTTACATGAATTAGTGAAACATTAGTACATTTGGACTCTAGAATTACTAATAATTAGGGATGAGCATATGACCCGTTGGACCGGACCGGACCGGAAAAAAACCGGGACCGGATATACATATTAATGGGCCGATTTTCGGGTTTTGTTTTTACCACTAATCGGGTTTCGGGTTTGGACCGGACCGTACCCGGAATACGGGATTTAACCCGGACTGGACCGGAAATTTTTTTCTCCTTAGAATATATAGATAAGGATATTGAATTATTAGTTAATGTTATATATAACATTATGTATAAAACTTGATGTTTTTATTTTAACATTCTTTATAAATTTTGATCAACGTTTGTTCCTATCACTTTACAAGAAAGAATGTATCTAGCACGCTATTTTTTGTTCAAACATGCAAAAAAAAATTTAAAAACATGCAAAAAAAATTTATAAAAACATGCAGTTTTTTATAAATAATGTTGTTTTTTGTTGTTTTTTACACAAAAAGTTGTTAAAATGCAGTTTTTTATTAGCAATGTTGTTTCTTTTTTGTTAAAACATGCATTTTTTTTAATAAAAAGTGTAGTTTTTATGCTAAATAGTGTAATTTTTATTTGTTCCAAATGTTAATAAGGTTTGTATTTTTTTTGTAGACACCTTATTTGCACGTGATCTAAGTAAAGTCCCGCATTGTACCAATTTCAAAGCCTAGTTCGGTCCAAAACCCGAAACCCGGTTTAGTACCCGAGACCGGACCGGACCGAACCCGAACCCGATACATCCAAAAAGGGTCCGGTTTTCGGGTAAGAAAATTCACAATTTTCGGTCTTCGGGTTTTCGGTCTTCGGGCCGGTCTGGTCCGGGTTTGGCCCGTTGCTCATCCCTACTAATAATATAATAATTGGTAACCAACATTAATAATCCATAATTAGTAGCTAACCATGGAGGAGAAGTGGATTTGAACTAAACAGAAGTGTTTTAGTAATTGATTGAATTTGATAGTTAAGTGATTAAGTTTGTCTGAACTTGCAAAATCAGATAAAAACCTAATTAACTTTTTCTTTTCTTAGATTAATTTATAGTAGTTAAATTAGTTAATTAAATATGTTCTCTATGTTCGATACCCGACTATTTGTGCTATATTTTTTGCGAAAATGTACACTGCCTTTAGTCGAATAGCTAGTTAGATAAGAGGTAAAATTAGGTGTAGTAATATGTCGACATCAAAAGACCATACATCTCTAAATCAAAATCAACCGATGTAATCCTAAAATAGAAAATAAACAAAAGAATAAGTTTTCTTTCATGACAACGATTATTGGTTCAATATTAATTTCTATTTCTTTTTGGCCGTTTTGTGTAACGTCCCAAAGTTTCAACCCTAATTCTTTTTGTTTTTAAATAAAACTAACCATCCCGATTTCATTCCAAAGACAGATAAATAACCATTGTATAAGTTTGATAATCCAAAATCCAAATATCAGAGGATTAAAGATAGAAAAATCATAAAGTGCGGAACTCTCCAATAGATGCAATACAATCAAGTTCGCATGCTTCCCCTTGGTACTAGGATAACCTGGAACATTTAAACTTAAATTGTAAGAACGAAACTTAGTGAGTTCCCGAAAATACCACATGCCCATGTGAATGTTATGATACTATGATAGTCTTACACACACTTTCATTGTTCTAGTACCATTGCAGTCTTTCCTGTTATGGTACCACCATAATCTTTTCATAAAAGTGTTATGGTACCACCATAGTCTTTCATACAGGTGATATTGTACCATCATAGTCTTTCATACAGGTGTTATGGTACCACCATACCCCTTCATGTAAAAGTCACAAAGAGAAGGGAACATATATCGACACTTATTATCCTACATAGTATAGTGAGAAGACTCACCTGAATCACAAAATTGAATCTCTACTACTCGAAGTCCCAAAGAACCAACTATATGAATTTCCTAAAACAAACAAAGGCTAAACTTCGGTATATAACTCAAAAAGTCAATATGGTCAAAAAGTCAATGGTCAACGGTCAAAGTCAATGGTTAGCGACCCTTTGCATCGCGGCCAACTCATAGACCGTCTCACGGTCACTAAACGCCAAAAGAGTCGCGATTGGCCTTCGCAGCCCGTGTCGTGGCACCCAAGGAACTGCAATGTTATTCACGTCCAACCAACTTAATTCATTAAGCTCTTAATCCTTAATTTCAGAGCTCCAAAGCTCATATCTAAATTGACTAATGTCATCCATGGCTAAAGTTTCCAACTTTATGCATTTCTTAAGCTTAAACTTCCTAAATCTAGATCTAAATGTCCAAAAAGACCAAAGCTCTATGTATGGATTGAAATTAGTGACAAGATTACAGCTTTGTGGGACCAAAAGGTCCAGAAATCACTCATAGCTTAAGCAATGGTTCTGTAGTTTCTCAAGCTCTAAGAATCGTCCTCAAATGATCAAATAAGGGTTTCTAAGCATGCACAATCAACTAGAGAGTAAAAAAGGTATGAACTTTATACCTTTCAGATGTATTGGAAGATACTTAGAAACCTAGATCCCAACAACAACAATCTCTCCAAGCAGTGAAATGGCCACCTTCTTCCTCTAAATGATCACCAAAGCTCAAATTTTCACTCGAACACAAAGATACACACCCACAAGGGATATGGTTTATGTTTCTAAGAGCAGGAGGTTGCAAGGATACGAAAGTTTTTGCCGTGTCACTTATATTCGACGATTTTTGTGACTAGTCTGCACCACCTTAATGCCAATTTCACATAAACAGAGCGACATATGATTACACATATTACCTAGTAGATTATATATATATATATATATATATATATATATATATATATATATATAAAGAAAAAACCTCAAGAAAAAGCTATAAAAGATATTTAACAAGCATTTGAAGCCTTCAAGAAGCATTTCTTAACACATAATAGCCAATCTGATACATCCACGATATAAGGAAAAGGTTACAGCCACTATGTATATGTGTATCATTTTACACTATAATTCTGGAGGACGAGGGGAAAACAATATATACTTAAGTAGAAAACATAAATATCTCATCAACTATGCCACCTATAGAACATGATACCCCAAAGCCAATTGAAATAAAATGGCGTTACATGACAATGAGAAACATCACAACCTTCACAATGATTTGGCATAATATATATGAAAAATTAATCATATCGATCTCAACACAACTCTAACGACACTAAAGTTTTTTATTATTGAAGTACTTGTTTTAGTATTTTTCTTTTCATTTTGTGTCTTTTTGTAATTTTAATTTTAATGAAATGTTTTTCTTAAAAAAATTTAGTTAATGTTTTTCAATTTTAATGTAATGTTTATTTATTTATTTTAATTTATGTTTTTCTAATTTTAATGAAATATTAGTTTTAAAAAAAATGAAAAAAAAAATAAATATAAATGTTGGAGTCACCGCACCGCATTCATAGGCAAAAGCGGGAGGGATTCTATGTGGCATCAATGCAAATGTGACAGCTAGAATTTTAAACAACTATCCTTTTTAATAAATGAAGGTTTTTTTGTCACATGTCATCTTCTCCATTTTGACACTTGTTATTTTGTGAGAATTTTAGAAATTTTATTTTCCACTTGTCATTTTTTAGGAATTTCTATTTTCTTAAAATAAAATCCCATAAAATTGTAATGAGTTTTATAAGGAAATAAAATCATCCTATTAATTTGGTAATAAATTTTCATAAATACTTCAAATAAATTAATTTATTTTGCAAATTTTCAAAAGATTACGTTTTGTTATATAAAGTATTACATTATAAAATATTTCATATTTATATATTAATATTAAATTTTTATTTTTAATAAACCTGTATAAAACACAGGTCTCACACCTAGTAAACAAATAAATAGAATGCTAAAAGGATAACATATATACTGGTCTAAACATTCGAGGTTTCAATACAGCAAACATATCTCAACTTGGAAAAACAAAAACAAAAAACAAGGGCATTTCTCACAGACATGACAATTGACATGAGGTCCTTTTTTTTTCCTTTAGGGTTGTTGAAAAAAAAAATCAAATTACAAAGTAAAGAAAATGTAAGAAAAGACTTCCAAAGCAAGTAAGTATATAATGAAGAAGATGAATATGGAACAACAATTAAGGTAAGGTAAGGTAAGTAAGGCAAGGCAAGGAGTGTGTCAAGTCCAAGGGTCATCCCAGCCATTAGGACCCCCACTCTTGAGAAATTGCATTATTGCCTGAACAGCTTCATCAGTTCTATTCGATAAAGAATGGTTTCCCCATTCTATCTCAACTTTCTCTGCACCCCCCAGTGCTCTACATAATCTGCATGCATGCATTTTACATTAAACTCACATATCACACACACACACACAGACTTGTGTGAATGAACAAAAAAAAATGGAGGGAACATTTATTATTTGGAGAAGTTAATAATAAGGACTTGCCTTTGTGCTAATGCTTTCTTGTCAACATAATCCGGTACATACTCATCAGCCATAGAAAATATTACCTGCACAATCCAATTACATTTTAACCTGAATTTCTTGTTATGGGAAATGAAAAGAAGAAAATAAATTTGTAAAAAAAAAAGTACCTGGGATGGTGTGTTACACATGTGACCAAGTCTCTGTTTAAGTTGGTCATCACTGAGATCAGAACTGAACATGTCATCATCCCCCATGTATGCACAAAGGGAGTGAAATCTGCACGTTCATTCATAAATCATAAATCATAAAACATAATCTCCCCCCACTTTAAGAATTAGTTTTTTTTTTTTTTTTTTTTTTTTTTTTTTTTTTGTATATATCTTATTATCATCAAAAGTAACACTAATTCATATTTATAGTACAATAAAGTGACTCATATATTTTCCAATCTTTATTAGTGACATTATATAACTCATAGACTTCAGTATGAAAACCAAATTATTTCTAAATGACGAAATAGCATAGACTTTAGGCACACTAGAATAAATATAAAGATTAAAAAAAAAAAAAAAGTAAAAATGTGAGTGAAGCTGACCTATAAGCAGTTATTGGGGTATCTGGATTTGCTTCCCTGGGCATCAAGTCTGATCCTCGGCCTTCAGCTATTAGTTTTGAAGCCAAATCAATCATTCCAGCAGTTTCAGGGAGAGTTGCTCTGAATTCCCGATCACTAACTGGAGCCTGAATTAATCATCAAACTCACATAATAATACATATTGTTTTTTTTTTTTGGAAAATAATACAGCTAGCTACATTTTTCAATAATTTCAACTACCTGTAAAATAGCAGCACGGACAGCTCTGGAGCATGCTGCATTGGTACGCATATAATGAACAATATCCTAGTATTACAGAATTTATTATATACAAAAAATTATAATAATCTCTATTTATTTATTGTATGCAAGTTCATACAAAAAAAAAAAAAAAAAAAGCAAAGCACTTACTTGACAGCCTGTACTATGCCCAAGCAGCACCACCCCCTCCGAATCTTCTTTGTTTATTAAGTAATTGATCAACTGATCAAGCTCCGAGGCATCCTTCCAGTTCCAGATGACACAACCCAAAACAGGATCAGATTTAATAACAAGGCTATTTTCGTCTTTTAACAGAAACAGAAAGGATGAAATTGAAATGAATAATGAATAATGAATTCTGAATTCCATTTCCACCCTCGCCTAGGAATCAGGAGGATTGCAAAAGAGTTGACGTTCAAAATTACTGTATTGTTTTGACTTTTGAGGGTAGGTATTGTAAAAGATCACTACTATTTATTACAATTCTTTGGCTCTTTTAATGCTAAATATCAATTTAAAATAACTTCATAAAACAAAACGTAAAGTTATTAAAAGTATCAATGGTTTAGAGGCTCTTCCTAGAATTGGTGTTGTTTAAAAATTAAAAATACTAATAAGTTTAAAAGGCCTAAGTGAAGGGTTACTACCTCTTTCAAGCTGGAGATGCCATATCCACTGTAAGAAGATGAAAGCAAAAACTGAACCAGTGACCATTTTTCTTTATCCAAAGCAATTGCAAGTGGCTCCAAATAACTGTTCATTTTAAATTAATTATATGCATGTTTCAGAATAGGTTTTTACCCAATAAATCTACAAATGCAAGAAATAGCAATGTACTTTTATCGATTTATCTTTTTTATATACCAACTCTTCAATTGTTTCACAATGTTGTTTGTAATGAGTTTATACAATTCATTATCGTAATAGCATGAAAAAGATAAAAAGTATATATATACTCTATGATATTTTCTTAAACAGGTATATAGACTTACTCTGTAGCCAAAAATCCATCTGTCAATCCACCAATAAAAACGACTTGTTGTTTATAATCGCCAGTTTTAAATGCAACCTGCATCAAAGGCAAAGTATATGACTAAATCATATGTAGCATCTATTATCATGCCAATGTTATAACCTATAGTTGTGCTCACAACTTAAAATGGTGGAAAGAATAATATTTAGTAAATTTGGAACATGTTGTTTGTAGATTAAGTCAATCCCATAATCAAGGAATTTGATTTGAAATGATTTCTGGAACCAATTAATATATGTTTGTTATGAAGGAATGGAACCACATATGAATGGAGTGAATAGAGTAATGGAATGAGCAAGGTAATGAAATGGGTCATTACTTCCATTCTCATGTTTGGCTTGGCTTTAATCAAGATAATATATATGCCAAAATATGTTACATAATAACATAATTCATGCTCATTTGAAATAGTACCGATTTTATTCCTATTAAGAACAAAAGATTAGGGCATTCTGGTTTTGCTAATCTTAAAAGGTTTTTCCCTACTTTCTTTCATGGAATGAATTGTTCTGAGTTTCATTGTGGAGTTCCCTTGTAGGCCTAGTTTTGCTTAGCCAGCTTTCCTACTTTAATTCTCATGTAGTCTTATTAATATGTAACTTCTTAAAAGTAGGAAACCAACTTTTCTGCTCATAGTTCTTATAACAACTTCAAAAAAATTATGAATGATTAACCAAGAGATCTTCTTGGTTTTAAGAAGAAATTGTCAATGCTTGCTCTGTGGAATTACTTTTATCTTCAAGTTCCATGAATAATGCAGGACTAACTAACACAACTGCATCTGAAGTAGATCGACAGAAATAACCATAGGCTGAATTACATTGCACGCGGAAATTGACTAGAAAGAAAACAATCTAATCATTTCTATTAGCAACTATTATCAACTTAAATCATCAAATGCAATTGAAATCTGAAGATCAGAAAGATTTTATAGAATTGGAGAGGAGCAAAAACGAATATCGATGTATTCTCAATCACCTATATTTCCAAATCTCGAAACGATTATATAAATTGAATTCAAAATTAAACAGTACCAACTACAGTTCGACTTCTAAAAACTAAGATATAGCAAAAGAGTGAGAATATTCAATTTAATTATCCCATACCTGAACAGGCTTAGAACCGTACTTGAACATGATACCACGAAACTGATTCTTGCGATTGATTGGGCCGACGGTGCTGCCTCCGCCGCCCCCACCGCCGGTAACGGCAGATTTGATGGCCATTGTAGAACTGTTTGACTTGCGGCCACGTACAATGCCGGAAAACCAAGAAGATGATCCTGATGTAGAAGAAGATGCAAGAGGAGACGAAGACGAGGTGTTGGGGTTCATATTAACATCAATGCTACATAATTCACGTTACTTAATTAATAAATTCTAGGGTTCTCAGAAGTCAGAACTATCTCAATGACAGTTATGTAGATGCCAGAAACGAGTGAGGTGCAACTAATGTGAATTCAAGGTTTTGGATGATACGATTTAGAATTGGGAAATGACTTGGGTAATTACCTTTTTTTTTTTTTTTTTTTTTTTTTGCCATGGGTCGGTTTGGGTCAGTTTTGACCTGAAACCGAACCCAAACTAATGATGATCGGTTTATGAAAATTTGAACCCAAACTGGGTTTCGGTTTATCGGTTTACGGTTTTAAACTTCGATTTCACGGTTCGGTTTCAGTTTTATAATTCAAACCAAACCTCAAACTTATTTCTTAATCCTATCTCAACTCATCAACTATATAATGGTGAGGATATGTGATATTTAGATATCCCATGCGATGTGGGACTCAATCAAGGTTAGGGATAATAGAATGAAAGAGGGTGGCGAAGTTATATAGAAGAGAATAATGGTTGAGTTTCAGTAATGGGGCGATGTGGGATGTAGTTAACTCGTTTCCAAAATAAATCGCGAAAAAGGACGCTAGAAAGTTTCAAACCTGCGCCGTTTCCTACAATCGCCCAACGCGCTAACAACTAGAGCAACGCTTCTGCTTGTGTTTATAACCCAAGGACTACGTATATATACATATATAACTCACAAAATACATATAATATATGAAATTCGGTTCGGTCCGATTTCTTTCGGTTTTACCAAACCCAAAAACCGAACCTAAACCGAAAATTTCGGTTTTTGAAAATTCTAAACCCAAACCGTTGGTTTATGCTTCGGTTTCGGTTTTTCGGTTTTGGTTTTGTCGGTTTTTCGGTTTCCGGGTTCGGTTTTGCTCACCCGTAGCTTTTTTTGTTTTTTTTTTGTTTATGGCAACTTTTACTTTATTTTTAGGAAAATGACTTGTAAAATGATATGTGAACCATGTTCAAAATATACTATTCACTTATTTTTATAAAAATACCATTAATATGTGTTTCGTGTACACATTTTACCATTGGCAACCGCATACAAGAGGTAATCTTAGTATTTTGAAATTAAAAATAAAAAACAGGTGATGTGGAAGTTGGGTATGTATACGTGGCTATTACACCCACATCTGCCCTACTAATGGACCTTAGGGCACGATTTCTTCGTTCTTCAAAACTGTTGCAAGATTTCTCTCATGGCTTCCTTCTCTACGCACAACTTCAACTCGAGATTGAAGAAACCCAAGTCATAATCGAAACTTGATTTTGCAAATCCTTGTGATTGTGGCTACTCTTCTCGTATTTGGACTTCAACGACCAAAGATAATCCTAGAAAAGAGTTTAGGTTTTGCCCTAATTCAACAGTATGTGGGGTTTAATCCATATCTAGTAAGGTATTTTTTTTTCACTAATTTTCGTATTATTTGTTTTAGGATAACCTAGAAATTAAATGCAAATTTTGGGAATGGGTTAATGAAGAAGATACGGCCAACAAGAAGAAAAGAGATGAAGTGGGGGCACAATCCTATGAAGTGAGGATTGCCATTATGGACCATGATTTCAATATTTACAACAAGAAGACAAATGAAGAATTTGATAAGATGAGTAGGAAAATTAGTAGTCTCAAAAGTTATGTAATTGTGTTGTTTATGTTGTTTGTAGTGTCACTTTTAAGGGCATAAATGTCAAATTGTAAGTGGATCAAATTTAATGAAAAGTTAGCATGTCCTTTTTTGTTGAATTGACAATTTGAATCTTATAGTTGAATATGATTTATGGGAATAAATGTGAAAAATTATAGTTGGATGTGACGCCAATTCCAACACCTGTAGGCTGCAAATCATGAGTGTAAAATGAGTATGCTTTGCATAATTTTACCCCTGTTTAGTGGATTTCATCCAATAATTCAAGATGAGAAACCACTTACCAAATGATGTAGCATGTGCAATCCATAATAGTGTGAATGGCATAATAGTAAAAAAGAAGGGATCCTATGTAAAAGCAACATTGAATAATGTAGATTCTATTTAAAGGGCACTAACAAACAAAAACATAGTTTTTAATGTGCAGATTTACATCAACTTTAAAATACCAAAAGACAAAAGCATAGTGTTTACCAAAAGACAAAAGCATAGTGTTTTCTGCCCTAAACAAAATATATACTTAAAAAAAGACATAATTAAACCATCAAAGGGAATCATTCCAAAGTAACAGTTTAGTCACACTTAAACCACATCCATCCTTGGTGATGACAACCCTCTTCAATGCCAATTCAGTGATCCTCTCTTGAGTATTTCCTTTGCCTTTTCAATGGTTGTGCCAGTTGTTCAACTTCAACAACAGGTTGTGCAACTTGTTCCTCAACCACATGTTTATTATCATGTTCAACTTCAACATGTTCAATCACAGGTTCAACTTCAACTTCAACATGTTCAATCACAGGTTCAACTTTTACTTTTTGGTGATCTACAACAACTCTTCCTTATGCCACTTCAACAACAGGTTCAACAACATGTTCCAAGTCAACCACACGTTCTCCTTCTCCTTCTCCTTCTTCAACTTCAATCTTATTTTCCAAGTCAATCACATGTTCTTCTTCTCTTTCTTCCACTTCAATCTCGGGTTCCAAGTCAATCACATGTTCCATTTCTCCTTCTTCAATCTCATATTCAAACTCATCTTCAACTTCAGGAACATGTTTACTCTTCTTCTTTTTGGGATTAGTACGTGGTCCTACATTTAAATTTATTATGCATTAATAGATAACACTTATATTTTTATAAATGAATGAAAGTTGATATGAAAACAACCTTCTTTGGCCAATGGACATCTGATTTTGTTGTGACCTGGTTGTCTACAGATGTTGCATTTTGTAACAGCCCCTTTCTTGCTAATAGTATGTCGACCTTTTTCTGAAGCATCTTCCTATTGACTCTAGGCTTGCCTGGTAATCTTCTACGTTTCGGGGGCAACATAGTCTGACCAATGTTAGTTGGCCACATTTCACTTCCATTTAAAGACTTAATTGTATACCTATAGCAATTTCTAAGCATTTGTGGTGTGAACCAAATTGCCACATAGTCTTCCACATTCTCATTTAGATAACGAATAGTAGCCATGACATGTACACATGGTATACTGGTTAGTTCCCATCCTCTACATGCACATGTTCTTTGGTTCAAGTACACAACATAAACCTTATGTACTAACCTCGCTTCAAATTGCTGCACCCCACTTGCAATTGCATGCCAATACCTATAAAATAAAGGTATATATTATGAAAGTAGTACTTGGGAATCAATTTACATGGTTGGAATACAATAAAAGTATACATACCATAGATGTGTCCTCATGTCCACTATTTTCCTTCTAATGGATGGACATATGTCTAGATTCCATTTCTGCCCCTTCGTTCTTTTACAATACATCCTATCCATCATAAACCTCTGTTGAATCATAAAAGTGACCCTCTTGAACTCAACTACCGCAACAGTTCAGCTCCCACAACCATCTCAGCATCCGGAGTCATCAAGTCTTCAACATCCGCAGTCTTAGTTATTTCTTTTACTTATCTTATGTAATGTACTCTATTATCCAGCATGCCTTGAACGGCTGCTTATAGAGTAGTTTATTTTTGAATCTCTATAAATAGAGACTCATTCTCTTGTATCAAAACTACTTCTTACTACAACTCCTTACTGTTAACTTATGAACTTATTCTGAATATATTTCTCTAAGTTATCTTCTTCATTTCTCTATCTTATTACTCTTCACACTCAAACTGCTACTGGAATATAACCTCTCTTCGGAGCAAGTCTTCTAGACTTAATCACTAAACTTGATCTCGCTTACTAACTCGGAGTGAATGCATTCCTTGTTATGAATCAGTTTAAGTGTATTCTTGATATAACAACTGTTGTCATTTATATTTCTTTACTTTCCGCAACTAACTATCTAACTATATTATTGTTGAGCTTTTAGATCCTTTGAGATTAACTCTAATCCGCAATATACTTGTACTAACCTTTGTTCAAGTGTGTCTCCAAGTTTTTCTCTCAACAATTGGTATCAGAGCCAAAGTGGTTGCTTTTTGGATATCGGAACTCTGATTTTCTCATTAAGCCTTCTATACCACTAAAGCTCATTTCTCAAAAAAAAAAAAAACAAAAAAAAAACAAAATGGCACAATCGTTATCTCTGAATGTCTCCAATAGTGTTGGTGGTTCTAACCGAGCTCCGATACTGGTAGCAAATGAATATCATCACTGGTCACAAAGAATGGAGAGGTACTTAAGAAGACTGGGTAGAGATGTATGACGATCCGTGGAAGAAGGACCATACATTCCAGTCCTCACACCAATTCAAACTGACGACGCGACAACCAGACTAGGAGGAGGTCAACCAACTATGAGCCGTCCTACCAAGGATGATCTCGATAAAATGGAAAATGATGTTATTGCTTTTTATGAAATTTCTTGTGGTGTCGCTCCTGACAACTTTGATATTATCATAAACTGCAAGTCAGCAAAAGAGATATGGGATGTACTAAAAAACTTGTACGAAGGCTCAGAACAAGCACAAGATAAGAAGCTCACTACCGCACTCAACGACTTCAACAACTTCAAAGCTCATGCTGGTGAAAGTTTGGAAGACTCCTTCAAGAGATTCAACCTGATAGTCACAAAGTTGTCAAATGCTAGTACCATCCGCAACAACCATGAAACCAATCTCCAGTTACTTAATGGCTTAGGATGACATTAGACTACGGCCAAAATGATAGTCCAAGGTGACAGGAAGATTCACTCTTTATCACTCTACAAACTCTATAGAGAACTTCAAGCACAAGAATCCACTGTACTCAAAGACTGTGTTGACTTCAGAGGACCACTTGCTCTCATAGCACAAGATCCACCGCAGTCATCTTACTCTTCATCGTATGATACCCCACCATAGTCATATGAAGCGGATTCTGAGTATGATGATGAAGAAGAATTTCAGAAGGCTATTGCTCTAGTTAGCCAACAGTTCAACCGCATACCACCTTCTTATTTCCGTAAGAATCAACAATTCAACAAACCTCCATTCAACCGTAACTTCGGTCCTCAGAACAACCACTCTCAGTATCCTAAAGGCTCTCAGAACAATCAACCCAAGGAGGTACCGCATTCTCCTCAGAACAATGACTCTGGTACTCAATCAGAAGACAAGACTGATGTTGTGATTTGTCACAAACGCAATAAAGAAAATCACTTCGCAAAAGATTGTAAGGCCAATGTAGTCAAGGACAGAGCATTCTATCTTAGAATGGCTCAAGAGTTGGAAGAAAAAGAAAAGGCAAGGGCATATGTGGCTCAAGTTAAAAGAGACCATCAAGTTTGGTCATCAGGGGATGAAGAAGAGACCATCAGCAGTGTTAAGGGAAAAGGGAAAATTTGCATGCTAGCCACTGCGGATGATGATAGGTCAGCAATGTTGAACAAAAACTACTGCTACATGGCGAAAGATGGGACTCTAAGCATCGTTGAACATGTAAAACTCATGATCCAAACTTTAAATTATAGCATGCATGACTGTCAACCCTACATAGATGATCTTAGTGACACTTGTGCTGCCATCCTTACAGACTATAACAAAGCCCTAGATGAGAAGAATATTGCGTCCCAAGAGATGTTCCATGTGAGAGGAAGACTGGATAACAAGAGACTTAAGATGGCTATGTTAGAGAAGGATCTAGAGTTAGAGAAAGATGCTAGAATGTTAAGTGAAACCCAATTAGAGATAGCCTTGAATCAAAGAGATTTAGCTTAGAGAGAAATTGTACGATTGAATCTCTTAATTGAAAAATTGCTTAATGAAAGTGAGGCTATTGAAAATTTGGTAAATAATGGAACCGTGGACAATACATATAACTGGGGTTGGTCAAATGGGTATCCTACCGCAATGGATTCCTCACCCCGGTTCAACAAAAACAGAGTGTATGTCCCTCCTGATAGAGAATTTCATTTCCCTGTCAATGACAAGACTTTTCCCGAAGATATCAAAACTCACTTCGGTAGATTGCACAATTTGAGCAATAATTGTGTCATTGAGGAAATTGTGCCCGAGGATTCTAGTCACACATGTGATCAAACTCCCATCAGTGGCACCACTCATTCAAATTCTCAAACTTCATCCGAAGTTGATGAAGAAATTGTTGTTGAAAACCCCGAAGTCTCAAAGGACTTTCCATCTTTGTCCTCAGACCATAGTATTCCACACTATAGTCAATTGTCCCAGAAGTGTCCCACCGCAGTCTCATCGAAAACCTACTATGCGGTAGTCAAATCATCTTCACCGCAGTTGAATAACAATGACTGCAACTCTTCAGTTCAAGGAACTACAACTCTTCAACCGATTTTTCATGAATTACCTATAGAAAATTTTGAAGTAGGCCAATGCTCTCAAATTCCAAAATCCTCAAGTTCTAATGATTCTAGTCTGCGTTTTCAAAATTGTTCAAAAAATCTCAAAAAACCGCAGTTGAATAACAATGACTGTGGTTCACCAAAAATTTTGGCAAAAAAGAGCTTTCAAAGAAGAAATTAGATCTCGAAACAAAAACAGACAAAGTTTTTCAAAAAATAAGAAACATGTGAGAATTCCAAAATCCAGGAGTCCAGAAAAATTTGTTTTCACAAATTACATTTCAAAAAAATTATTCTTTCATGAAAACAAACAAAAAGGGAAGTTCAGTTTCAAAAGCCATTCCTGCTACTTCTGACACAACCCAAAAAGGTGTCAAATTTGTAAGAAACTACGTTTTTCAGGTCTATTCCCAAAATGACCCCAAGTGGAAAGGAATTTTACCCACTCCAACACTTTTAAAATCACATCCAAACAAGTGGAAAGGAATTTTACCAAATCCACCTAGAGGAACTTAAAGATTTCCACGTGCGAAACCTCGTTCAAAACAAACTTTTCAGAAATCAAATAATCTTTCAGAAGTTACCCACCTCGGACCAATTTCAAGTCCAATTCACTCCATAAACCGCTGACCAAGCACAATGTCAGATTCAATGACAAACCCTCTTTTTGTAAATGTCAGTGCAGCTTTCAAAAGTTTTTATCTCATGACAAGTCAAATAAAAGTCAGAAATCTCGTACTTTTCAAAAACCTTGTTATAATCCAAATCTGAACAAACACCCAGGATTAGGTCTAAAAGTTGACAAAAGACCTGTCCATGCAACCTCGGACCATGCATCATTTAAGAATACATCAATCGTCCCTGGCTCCAAATTTGTTTGGATGCCTAAACTAACCGTGTAATTCTCAGGCTTTGTGCAAGGAGGAATAAGAAGAAGAATGGTTAATTGACAGTGCCTGCTCCTTGCACATGACCGGAAGGTTAGAGTACCTTCGGGATTTCAGGCCTATATGCAATGGTGGAAATGTCACGTTTGGCAACAATGCAAACGGTGTCATCCGAGGTTACGGTGTTCTCACTATGGGAAACTTTTCCATTCAGAAGGTTGCTTATGTAGAAGGTCTTAAACACAATCTCATCAGTGTTGGCCAACTATGTAAAGCAGGACATCGTGTTGAATTTGACAATCAATTCTGTTACATAATGACGAGTGATCGCAACACTTGCTTAATCAAATCTTGCTCCGAAGGCATGATGTACCCTCTTGTTGTTTCTCTCATCATTGGTAAACCGCAACTGTGTAATCTGTCCAAAGCTATATCCGAAGTCTGCTGGCTATGGCACCGCAAGCTAGCTCATCTCAACTTTCGCTACATCAACAACCTCGTCACAGGAGAACTAGTCCGTGGTCTTCCCATTCTCAAATTCAGCAGCGATACTCTTTGTCCAGCATGTGAATGTGGTAAACAATCAAAAGCAAGCCATCCTCTGATAATGGATTCTTCTATCTCTGAACCACTGGAACTATTACACATCGATCTTTGCGGTCCCTCAACCGTAGCCAGTCTTCACCACAAAAAATATATACTGGTTATTGTTGATGACTACACACGCTTCACATGGGTCTTCTTTCTTAGACTCAAATCAGAGACACCACAGATCTTCATTAACTTCATCAAAGAAATCGAACTTCAAATCAAGCTTCCAATCAGACGCATCCGTAGTGACAATGGAACTGAATTCACTAATCATCTTCTGAATAGTTTCCTAGTTTCCAAAGGCATCTCTCACAACTTTTCAGCACCCTATACACCGCAACAAAATGGTGTAGTAGAAAGAAGGAACCACACTCTCGTTGAAGCAGGCAGATCCATGCTTAACTTCGCCCAACTTCCTCTCTACTTCTGGGCCGAAGCAGTAGCGACAACATGCTTTGTTCAAAACCAAAGTATTGTATACAAGCGTCTCAATAAAACAGCATATGAAGGTCTCAACAATCGCAAAACCAATGTTCGTTTCTTTCATATCTTTGGATGTAGATGCTTCGTGATCAACAACAGAGACCAACTCAACAAGTTTGCACCAAAGTCTGACGAAGGTATCTTCCTTGGTTATTGTAAGATAATAGGGATAAAATAGCCTTGGAAATTCTGAGAATTGTGATTTCACTATCAAATCAAAGTATTGGGTGGTACTCCCTAATCTTTGATTGGATAAGACTCAGAAGAGAAAAGAACAGAGAATGAGTATATGAATTTTCGTAAGTACCAGAAAAAACTGACCAAAATCGGTTAAATACCTTCTTTGTCTGAAAACTGTCAAAACTGTCATAAAACAGTTTGGCAACAGTCAACAAACTGTCATAAATACGGGTTTTCTATAAGAATTAATACCAAGTCAAAAATGGGTCAAATATTCTAAATTTGGATTTCTGATGCATTTTCAGACAAAAACGGCTCTGCCCCTTGGACCCCGCTCCTAGGGGCGCTGCCCCCGAACCCCCGTTCGTTCAGGGGCTTCACCCCTAAATGACAGTCTACTTTTAATCTTGAATAAATTTAAACAAGTGTGCACTCCACACCTTCCTTACTTGTTTAATATTTATCAAGATCACTTTTGGTCAACAAAAGTAATCCCATTACACTTAAATCACATTAGTGAAACAAATCACCAACAATTATTCTACTAACAAGGTTTCATATCGAGTGCTCATCAGAAGAACAAGGTTGATCATCGAAAGCTTTGATGTGAAATTTGATGACTCTCACATCCGCAGTGCACCTCCATCCACCGAAACCACTGCAATCATGAAAAGTGACATTCCAGCCACTTCCCGACCTCTGAATCTAGTTGAAATCAATTATGATGATCTGTTTGATCCCATTGAAACGACGAAACTATCCGAAGTCCTAGTGTCACCCGCAGCTCAACAACAACATGCCGACGTATCTAGACCATCTATATCTGAAGTAGTATCGCTCAATACTTCCACCTCTCCGGTTGAGGGGGAAAGCTCTACTCCGGATCATTTTGCAACCGTTGAGGTTCTAGCACCTGATGCTGCTTACAATCCTGCCCGAAGTGAAGCTTCTCCATCAAACGAACCTTCGGAGGACTCAGATGACGAATTCATAGAGAATATTGACACTAGATCCGATCCTAGAATTGTCACTCTCCCATCCGCATTCCAGGGGGAACCTTCTCAGGTTCCAGAGGAACTCCCATCCGCAATCCAGGGGGAACCTCAATCTCAACCGATTCCTCAAGTAAATTCTGCTCCAATAGATCAAGATGATTCAGCAGGATGCTCTCAAATTCAGGGGGAATTTCCTTCCCCAACCGCAGATTCCTCTGACATCCAAGATATTCCTTCTACCGCAGCTGCTGATCATCTGATGCCATGACTTCATGTATGGACAAGAGACCACCCACCAGGTCAAATTATTGGCAACCCATCCGTAGGTATCCAGACTCGGTCTTCCAAGGACTTATCTGACCACTGCGATTATGCAGCATTCATGTCTTCGGTTGAACCTAGAACGATCAAATAAGCATTGCTTGAACCAGACTGGATAACCACAATGCAAGAAGAATTTGAAGAATTTGAAAGAAACAAAGTATGGAAACTTGTTCCTCTTCCACAAGGTCATACTATTGTTGGTACAAGATGGGTTTTCAAGAACAAGCTAGACAAATCTGGCTCAGTCATTAGAAACAAGGCAAGACTTGTTGCCAAGGGCTATAGTCAACTAGAAGGAATTGACTATGATGAAACGTATGCTCCGGTAGCACGCATGGAAGCCATCCGGATCTTTCTAGCATACGCAGCGCACAAAAATGTCAAGGGTACACCAAATGGACGTTAAGAGTGCTTTCCTCAATGGTGAACTAAAAGAGGAGGTTTATCTTCAGCAACCTCCAGGCTTTGAAAATGTTGAATTTCCAGACCACTGCTATAAGCTTGAAAAAGCAGTCTACGGTCTGAAACAAGCCCCAAGAGCTTGGTATGAGACACTCTCTGAATTTCTTGTCTCATCCGAGTACAAAAGAGGAGTGATTGATCCCACATTATTCAGAAAAGCAAATGGTGACCACCTTATGTTGGTACAAATATATGTGGATGATATCCTCTTCTGATCGACTGATCAAGGAATGGTGGATGAATTTGCTAAGCTCATGACCAACAAATTCAAAATGAGCATGAATAGAGAGATTAATTTCTTTCTAGGTCTTCAAGTCAAACAAATTCAGCAAGGAATTTTTATTCATCAAGAAAAATACACCACCGAATTTCTGAAGAAATATTCAATGGACAACTGCTCTTCTGCTAAGGTCCTTATGGCCATCAGTTATAAGATCTCTGCTAATCCCTCCGGTGAATCTGTGGATCACAAGATTTATAGAGGTATCATTGGTTTGCTGATGTACCTCACCGCAAGCAGACCTGACATTGTCTTCGCAACTGGTGTATGTGCAAGATACCAGGTTGATCCAAAAGTGTCTCACATGACCGCAGCCAAACAAATTCTTCGGTATCTTAAAGGAAGCAAATCTATGGGCTTATGGTATCCCGCAGGCAACGACTTCAGTCTTCAAGCCTTCACCGATGCGGATCATGCAGGTTGTAAGCTCGATAGAAAAAGTACATCCGGTGGATGCCAATTCCTAGGAGGAAGACTTGTAAGCTGGTCCTCAAGAAAACAAACGTGTGTATCTCTATCTACTGCAGAAGCAGAATATGTGGCCGTAGCCAGCTGCTGTTCCCAAGTTCTTTGGATGAAGACACAATTGTTAGACTATGGGTACAGAATGCTGCGGATACCAATTTACTGTGACTCTGAAAGTGCTATAGCAATCTCTCATAATCATATTCAGCATTCCAAGACAAAACATATTGATTTACGATATCATTTCATCAAAGATCATATTCTGAAAGGTAATATTGAACTCATCTTTATTCCTACTCATGAAGAGATTGCTGATGTTTTCACAAAAGCTCTTGACTCTACAAAACTCAATACATTCTTACAAATGTTGGGAATGATGAATCCGGACCCACAATTCTTTATGAAGTGTTAGCTACCGCAGACCATCATTGGTCTCCATTGCGGTTCTAACTGAGAATTACATATGATAGATGGTTTTGATACCGCAATCTAGGTACCGCAACCATATGTCATACGTATCTCTCATGGGTTTTGATGTTCTTTTATTTCTAATTTTTGTACAAGTGTTTTCTCACAGATTCTCTCTGAAATCTTTCTTTGCTCATCCGCGATGGAGTTTCTCAACCGCAATGATGAATTCATCCGCAATCATCTTAAATAAATTCCAATAGATCATTAACTCTCGAATCCATGTGTGCTATTTAATGATCATTCATTAAATAAAATACAAACATTCCCTTTAGAAACTGTCACATTCTCTTTCTGAATAAACCCAGGATCAGACCTATTTTAGGGATGATGACAAAAAGAACGATTCCCAAATCAATCCATCCTCAACTTGTCTTTTCCTCTCCCAACCACGTCCCATCAGCTACAACTTTCTCTCTCATCACCCCACGTTTACCTGATGTATTACCATGCGTCTAATCCACCATTAAATGCAAACCCCTTTTAATATTTCTCAAAATCTTTCCAAAAACCGTTTCATATTCGTGTGGCTGAGATTCAATCCCAGAATCATTGATTCCCCCTAAAAACCCCATTCAACTTATTACCCCCCTTCTATCTTTTACCTAGGGTTAAAATCCTTTTACCCCCTTTATAAACCCACCTTCTTCTCTAAAAATCGTTTACGCTTTCTGTTAATCGATTATTCTCTCAAAACTCCCAAAAGCTCTCAAGAACTCCAATCTCACATCTCTCAATGGCGAAATCAGGTGCATTAAAGAAGCAATCCAAGGCTTCAGGCTCCATGACTCAAACTGGTTCCACATCACCAACAATTGCCTCAAGCAACTTCCGAGCAGTGTTTGAAGATCATCAATCATATAATGCTCCAACAAAACTGATGATCAAGCATCTCAACAACCACATCTTATTTGGCCCATTCGACGCATTCACTAACGTTGTTCCCGTTTCTACACTCTTCAAGTGTGCTCTTTCTGCATACAGACCACTGGAAAACCCACAAGAAGTGCATCTTAACCTCATCAATGATTCTTTGGTCATCTTGACCAAAGAGAAGTTCTTGATTGCCATAAACCTTCTGATTCATCCTTCCATTAAGATCTTCACACCATCCTTATCTGACATCACCACCGCACTCTACCAAATGGGTTATCAGAAACCGATCCGAGGGATTGGTGAGTTCAAGAAGAACCAACTGCCTGCGGTTTGGCAGTTCGTATGCCATTTTGTCATCCAATGTCTGTTTGGCAGGACCGGAGGCATCAACAACATGGGTTTAAAGTTGCTAGAATTGGTATGGAGCATCTTCACAGACCACGATGTCAATTACGGCCAAATTCTTTGGAATGACTTCCTCCAATACATCCCCAAAGAGCACCCCAGAGAGAACCCAATCGAGCTCACCTTTGCTCGATTTTGGTCTCTATGTATTTCTGATCTACATGCGGATGCTGGTCTCGACTTGGGCATTAACATCAACTTTTTTGTCACCAAGGATCTCAAAAGATACACTCCTTCCTCTGATCAAACTCTATTTGGACCTATCCGCAGGCTTCCCACACATATTCTTACCTTGCTTGGTCTTGAGACTGCTGATGTCTCATATCATATAGAGGCCACGGAGGGTATTATCCCATACCCTTCTACCCCACTTCTTCCTTCTACAACCATTCTCCCTGAGGGTACCGCATCCCCCTCTGCCACTATACTTTATATCATTTCTCAACGAAGAAAATCTGTGGCTTCTAAAAAGAAAGCTACCACACCCAAGAAGAAAGCTCCAAAACAAACTGCACCTTCTAAGAAACGAAAAACCAAAACCACCACCATATCGAGCAGTGATTCTAATGAAGATAGACAACCTATAGCTATCCTTAAGAAAAGAAAGACAACCGAAACCATTGGCCAAATGCGTGACCGGACTGATACTGCAGCCTCTCAATAGGCTCTGGTAGTCCTTGGGATGGCCGCACATCCATTCAATGCCACACTCGAATACCACTCAACCTCATCATGTGAGATTGTTTCATCCTCTTCTTCATCCGAACGTGGAGATAGCCCCCCAGTTTTATCTCAAGTAGATAAATCTGGAAATCGCCCTAAGGTCTCCAGGGCTTCCAGACTGCATATTTTTTCTTCTGAGGATTTAGACTTCATCCTTTTGCAAGTATCCCAAACACTTCAAACACCACTCCATCTGCAGGGCATCTCTTTCGCCCATGCCAGAACTGGGCCAAGGCCAGACTTGACCACGGGTCAAGGAGATCGAGGAAGCCCAGGAAATCCTACTCTGGTTACATCTTTATCAGGTGGTTTAGGCACGGTGAGCACTAATGTGCAAGGATCCGTGAACCCAAGGGACACCTTGGTGCGAACACAAGGAATTGACGACGAAGATTCTAGTGATTCTTGGAGTCGGTATCAGCCAACTACTGATGCTGAAATCAAGAAATATGCTGCTTTTAAAAGAGCATTCCAAGCCCGCAAGGAGCAATAGGTCAAACAACAACAGAAGGAACAAGAAATCCTGTCTGTGGCCAAGTACTGGGCAAATGCCATCAGCAATGCCCATACTGCTGCCACAATCCAAAAGGTTCAAACCTGGATGGATCAAATGGCCGAAACTGTATTGAAAGCTCAAGACTCAACCGCAGTCGTAGGTACATCTAATGTTCCCCCTACTTCAACTCCTATTCCACCTACCGCGGTAAATCCATCTCAAGACGAAGAGCCAGCTATTAAACTCAGCTCAGCCCCAACCTTCGGTTTTGATGATGAAGACGTCCAAGAGGTCAACAAACCAAATCCTTCAGATGACGACCTAATGATGTTCGAAGAAGAAGAAGAATCCAACGGTTCTCAACACTCCACTTCTAAGCCCAAGGCAAAGAAGAAGAAGAAGAAGAAGAAAGATGCTGTCACCAGAAAAGAATTCCTCAATCTTCAAGCCAAAGTTGATCAAATTTTGGCTACAGTTAAGCCTACCCAACCTCCACCTGAAGATACTCCAGGGCCGCAGTCCCTCATTGAACTCATTGAACGACTTGAGACAAGAGAGCGTATGGCTGCTGAGCACATCTCTCTTAAAGTCGAAATGGGGATTCGATCTCTTGACAACAACCGCAGGGCCGATCATCAAGACTTTATGGCCGCAGCGGAACGCCTCATTACTGAGTTGACCGCAATCAAACAAGGCTTACAAACAGCCATTGTGGATCAAGCTGCATAATCTCAAAGGGTGATAGATGAGAGTCATACTGCCTATGAGTCCACTATCTCTGTTCTTCATGCAACAATCAACCGGATGTAGAAATCCCTTACCTCTAATTTCCATGGCCCTGAGATACTTCAGCTTACCAAAGACATACACAAGCTGCTCTTCAACTCTGCCACTCCAAATAACTCACAACTGGCCGAAAAGATGAAAATTCACTTTGCAGAGGTTTGTGCCAAAGTGGATGGCCTCAAACAATGGCTTGAGGAAGCACCGGGGTTGCGTTCCTCAAGAGGGGGAAGTGATGAAGAAGGCCATTGCTCAGATACATCCATTCGTCAGAGCCCTCCAATCACCACAAAGAAAATTCCCACACCGCAGCCTTCACCGCAACCATCTCAACATATTCCAACTCCCCCTTCTTCACCTCCTAAAGACACATACAAAAGGCCTGAGACTCTTCCTCATTTCAAAAACCTTGAGGAACATATGTCATCAGAAAGCTCCACATACTCCCCTGCCACAGCTCAAAGAAAACAAGATTGGAAAGCAACCAAGTTAGCTGAACTCATTTGGAGAGAGTGCGGATTTAACACTATGATCGATGAATCGATGATCAACTCATGGATCAATCCGCACCGCAGGCTGCTAGATGAAGACTACACTCCTCATCTCACGTATGCTGAACCACCATCCGATGGTTATTGGGATATTCCAATTTCTCCCAATGCCAAGTATTTTGCTGTCTTTGAATCCTTTGACCGCAGTCTTCCTGATCACAAGCGTCTGCCGATGGAATTTGAAAGACTCACTCGCTTCTATGCGAAGCATGGCTCTTCAGTAGAAAACATATGGTCTAACGATAGACCATCCGCAGTGAAAAACTACAAGATGCGGAAGTTCATGAAAACAGACTTTGCTCAATTCACTCTTACCAGAAGAGAGCATGACTACATACACACCCAGGCGGACTTTCCCTGCATGAATCCTGAAGAAATATTTCTCATTGCCAGATTTTTTCAAAACAAGACAGAGAAGCATCCAAAGATGCAGATAGCTCTTGACAAAGCCAAATCCTTTCTAAAGGACACTGTTTGCAACTTTGCCAAAGTCGACGCGGACATCCACCCCACCATCCTCAAGAAATTTGACCTTCCACCACTTGAACCTGTGCCAATGCTTACCGAAGGCTATGAAGAAAGATCTTTAGGCGCAACCAACTTCCCGGAACTTGGAATCATATTCAAACGGAAGACAGACAATGTCCAATACTTCATTTCGATGAATGCCATGCACCGCCTGCCCAAGAAGCAACTGGACATCTTCATGACCGCAGTAGAAAGATCAAAGCACACTACTGCTGAAGTCAAGTTTGAGATCACAAGAAGAATCACTTGGCTGGAAAATGTTAGAAAATTTTGGTGGATTTTGATCAAGTTCCTCAAACTTGATAACTGAACCGGAGTTAAAGAGGTCACTTAGGGGGAAATTGTTGAATCATAAAAGTGACCCTCTTGAACTCAACTACCGCAACCTTCTCTTTACTACCACAACGGTTCAGCTCCCGCAACCATCTCAGCATCCGGAGTCATCAAGTCTTCAGCATCCGCAGTCTTAGTTATTTCTTTTACTTATCTTATGTAATGTACTCTATTATCCAGCATGCCTTGCACGGCTGCTTATAGAGTAGTTTATTTCTGAATCTCTATAAATAGAGACTCATTCTCTTGTATCAAAACTACTTCTTACTACAACTCCTTACTGTTAACTTATGAACTTATTCTGAATATATTTCTCTAAGTTATCTTCTTCATTTCTCTATCTTATTACTCTTCACACTCAAACTGCTACTGGAATATAACCTCTCTTCGGAGCAAGTCTTCTAGACTTAATCACTAAACTTGATCTCGCTTACTAACTCAGAGTGAATGCATTCCTTGTTATGAATCAGTTTAAGTGTATTCTTGATATAACAACTGTTGTCATTTATATTTCTTTACTTTCCACAACTAACTATCTAACTATCTAACTATATTATTGTTGAGCTTTTAGATCCTTTGAGATTAACTCTAATCTGCAATATACTTGTACTAACGTTTGTTCAAGTGTGTCTCCAAGTTTTTCTCTCAACAACCTCCTAATTTCTTCTAACATTGTTATAATCGGCTTTTTCTAGCATCCACAATTGCAACATTAAATGATTTACAAATACCATTCTCAATGGCATCACAACACCTGTCCAACAAAAAAAAAACCCTAGACCAGGTTTTTGGATCTCTTTCCATCAAGTGCTTGTATATCAATCACCCTAATCTCTTTCATTATACCTTCAAACCTTTGGACAGTCGTTGCATTTGCAACCCTCCAAAAAAGCTTCTTATATTTAGCACTAGTAAATTTTTTCTTAAAATTAGCATAGATGTGCCTAGCAGATTGCCTATGTTCAACATCTAGTACTCTTTCTTTAACAGCCTCAATAAGACCCTAAACATGCAAGATAAATAAAACATTAAGATAAATAAAACAATAACCAATTAAAATAGAGTTAAAGATTGTGAAAACATACCTTGTGTTGGTCAGAAAGTAGGCTTAATCCTGCTCCATTTCCCATGTTAATGTCATTAAGTAGTAAGTCTAGAAACCACTTCCAAGTTTCTTTGTTCTCAACTGCAACTACTGCCCAAGCAATGGGGTAAATATGGTTGTTAGCATCTCTTCCTACAGCTAAAAGAAGCTCACCTCTTCAAATACCTTTTAAAAAAAACCATCTACACCTATAACCCTCCTGCATTGTAACTCTTGGTCTAGGTATTATGCATTTCTCAAAATATTGGAATTCTATGGGAACTTGACAAGTTGAGGAGCTCTAACTTGTCGTGTTGAGAATTTTGTGGCAACGGGTTTTAATGACCCAACTCGATGATTCAGGAGTCCCAAATCGACGAGTTGGCGGCTAAAGATTAAACCCTAATTTTAGGGTGTTGCACCCTAATTTTAGGGTGTTGCACCCTAATTTTAGGGTGTTGCACCCTACTTAAAGGACTTAAACCCCCTTGGCTGGCCTCCTTACCAGCCACCCTTGTCCAGAAACCCTAGATTCATGTATCACCTTTCAATATTAAGTGTGTGAGCTTTGAGAATTGATTTTGGTGGTTCTTTGGAAGGAGCTTGGAAGTTGGAATCATCTAGCTTAGAAGAAGGAGTATTGATCTAGAAAATCTTCACCAATAGCAGTCTTCTTGAGGTATAAAGTCGACATCTTGCTTTGTTATCATCTAGATTTCTTTAGTGGAAGTTTTAGCATGATTTTGGGATTTTGGTTGGGCTAGCCAAGATGTTGAAGGTTCCAGGGTTTATTATGTTAGATCTAACCCCTTCATGACTTTTCATGGCTGAAAGTTGCAAAATTTATTAGTTCCAAGCCCCATGCATGCAATAAGTCCCTCATTAAGTCCTTATTAAGCTCTAGAGTGTATTTCTAGTTTGCATGGACGTAAAGTTGGAAACTTTACATGATTATCCGACCTTTAGACTCTAGATCTATGTTTTGGACTATATTGGGAGAGTTCAAGGGCTTAATGGAGTAAGACTCACTCTAAAGAGCGTAGGGTTTGGGTTTGCTTCTTCTTAGATGGTTCTTAAGGGTAAAGTTGGAAACTTTATCCTTTTAGAACTCATTTTGGATGAGATATGAGATTTGGAGTCCCTAGATTCGATGGTATCACCTTAATACATTAAGAGGTTGGATTTCTGGCCAACTCGACGAGTTCATTAGTGAAATCTACGAGTTGATGGGATTTTTCCCGATCTGTATGGGTGATAGAGAAACTCGACGAGTTGAGGGACAACTTGTGAGTTGGATCAACTCAGGATGTTGACTTTGACCTTTGACCTTAGTCTTTGACCAAGTTTGACCTTTAAGGGGTTTTGGGGAATTTTGAGTTGTATTTAAGAAATTGTTCTGTTATAGGGTTGTGTAGAGTAGATATTAGAGTCCCGACCTAGTATTGAGGTGGGTCTTCTCACCACACTCATGGGTCGAAGGCACCAAGTCCGACCCATTAATTGATATGAGATGATTAGTATTGGGATGTGTAATGGTTTGCTATTTAATTTATGTATGGGTTTATGTGAAGACCATGGGAGGAGCCCATGGCACTTGGCAAGAACATGGGAGGAGCCCATGACATGAGGATATAAGACCATGGGGGTAGCCCATGGCATTCCATTGAAGACCATGGAGGGAGTCCATGGAAAACTTGTATGTATATTTATGATCATGACATTATGTGATTATATGATTTGTGTGACTGGGAAACTCACTAAGCTTGTGCTTACAGTTTTATTGAATGTTTCAGGTACTTCTATTGATAATGGCAAGGGCCCAACTTGATGATGTGGCGTGCATTATGTAGTGTTTTCACATTTAGCTTTTTGTACTATGAATTCAAAAATAATATGGATATTTATTGGGATTTTTGTACTTCCTATGAATGATGTTTATGAAATTAAAAGTTTAAAATTTTTCTAAAAATTGGGCTGTTACAAGTTGGTATCAGAGCCTTGGTTTGAGGAAATGGATGTGTCAGAGCTCAAGTAAGTATTCCCAATGTTTTAGTCAGATTATAGTATATATGGAAACATGATTGTACGTATTATTTGCTAAGTGTATGCTTTCAAAATTGTACATGTTTAAGATTGCATATCCCTATAATGAGGGGATCCTCTTTATCCCTGTTCCTTGTTTGGTTGTGGTTTAGGATAGAAGCTTTATTTGACAGCCTATGTGACTATCTTTGTGTATAACTTGCATGCATAGGGCAACCTGCTATGATTAATCCGGGTTGCTGGTTTGGTGAGGGTTGAGAATCCTAGGGCAGTCTAGGATCAGAGTCAGTGTTGTGTTTATGAGTTACGATTTGATGATTTAGGGATATCAGGTATGGCCTTGGGGAAGGTACATGTAGGTGTGGAAGGTAGTATTAGGCCCGTACTACTGAAAGCACATGACCTGTACCTGAAGCAATGACATATCTGATAGTTCTTACAATTCCGGTGAAGAGGAATCTCTTTCAAATTCCTTATCTTGGTTATTTGTTATATTTTCAGTTGAGGATGGTGATGATCACACAAGGTTTAGGATAAGGACCAGGATCAGGTTCGGGCTCCGGTGCAGAGCCCATGGATGAGAGGTTGTACGATCTTATCGCAACCGAGGTTACTCGTGGCATCCTTGACGCTACCCCAGTGATTTTTAGTACTGTCAAGGAGGGCATCATGAATATCATAGAGGAGAGGCTCAGGTCCTTCCGAGCCGAGATTGATGCAGGCCAGATTAGGGCACGAGCTCCCTCGTTCAGGGAGTTCAAGGTGTGTGGAGCGCCTAAGTTCTTCGTGGTCAGGGATCCAATCACTATCTGACGTTGGGTGGCAAACATGGAGAATGCCCAACACATGAGTTTTTGCCCTAATGCAGCAAAGGTGGGGTTCACATCTTGTATGTTGAGGGATCGAGCATGAGACTGGTGGGAGCAGGTGACCCGTGAGGTGGGATCTATTGGGTTATGAGCATAACAACATTCATATGGTGTTCATGGAACCCTAATTGCTTTGATATAGGTTTTTCTACTATGAACACAACAATATTGAATACCAAAGCAATGTTCCTATGAATTAGCATATAACAATCAAATTGACATATAAACTAGGCTTTAGATCTTACCTTTCTGGTTATGTAGTAATAACAAGTTCTCCTTGAATATCCTTAACCTTTGAAAGCTTAGTGCCTTAAATGTTGCACCTCTATTGGAGTCACAAACACCACTAGCAACAAGATGACTTAGGAGATGGGAGGAAATCGGCTAAGGCAACACCATGAAGCATAGGGCCAAAATCCTTATGTTAGGGGGTCTATTTATATTTGTGGCTGCTAGGGATTTTTTTAGCTAGAAACCCTAATATGACTGCTTAAGCCTTAAGCAGCCCATGCACTCCTTCTAGAATATCCCTTGGACGATTTCCTTTTGGGCTTCCTATAGAATTCGTACAACCTATATTCCAAGGTGATCTATCAGCCCAATTGCAATTATCTTATAATTACAATTCCAGTCCCCTAAGTTTAATTAATCTCTTTTGACCACAAAATTAATTGTTGATCAATATTAATTAAACAATATGATTTCTCTTTTAATATATTATTCATATAATATATTAATAAGTCATAATTAATCATCTTTCTCCTTAATTCATCCTATCAGTTGCTATGGTGAAGGCAACCCAAAAGGACCATGCTCATAATCGGGTCAAGTACATACCAAAATAGTTATGGGCATAGACACTTAATCCAACAGTCTCCCACTTGGATAAGTCTAATAACTATTTTGCAAGTATGACTTCAGAACCTGATCAACAATTGTAGCTTTCAAAAGCCATTGTCAACTCTGTTGTTATCAGAAACGCTTCCTTTAGATAAGGGATCATATATTCCTCCATTCCAGATATCGTATGAACTGAGACATGGATTTTAATCATACTTTCTGTTCATGTGTTGTTTCTCGATTTCCGATTTATGACGACTGACAACAGACTACAGTTGAACACATCAACTTAGTCCAGGCTTGGCAAAGCACTTAGGGTGTCATCACTAAATCATCGAGGGGTCCACAAATATCGCTTTTATCCCACTTTAGGTAAAAGGAACAGATAAACTTCGACTCAAATGCTCGCTTGTACCTACTCATCAAATCACACACAACAATATCTTTTATAACACCAAGTTATTGGTGCGTTTACATATTATCAATGTGCAACCGACTTGTAAATTACAACTCACACGTCTCCATTTCAAGAATATAAGATATTATCGTCTCACTAATCACTCGTGATAAAATCCATGAAGTGATTCAAGTGAGAGTGGGTTTAATCCAATACTCAAATCTTATTTCAGGAGCACTCATGAACACTGAACCAAACTTTTGCTATGTCTAAAACGCTTCAGACAATCTACAGTCAGATTCATGACAGTCTAGCTTCAATACCTACTTCCAAAGTATTTATCGACTGTGGATGGTTTGAATAATCTTATTATTCAGGAAGTCAAAACATGCAAAGTGCAACACAAGAACAATAATAATACTATATGGCCCCAAACTTTTGAGTATAAGTAAAACACCTTTATTTAATCACCATATTGATTACTCATTATTCATTGTATAATGTTTTGGATAATCAACTTATTACTTGAATTATAACAACAGTTGTCCCATGCTCCAAGTATGCACACTCTGTTTTCTTATGGTCCATACTTTGTGAAATAGATCAATTGAACACATTTCCAATGATACTCTTTTCACAACTCCTAATCCTTGTCATAAGTGTAAGAATACCAAATTCTTGCCACCATTAGAATATGTTAGATTCTAACATTTTATGCAATGATCCTTTTGTAATGTCACAACACCAAAGCCACCAAGACTTTGCAAATGATATTACAAAGTGCTCTAATGGAGATTGTTACAAGGCAATTCCATAGATGTGAAGTCTCATATTCAAAGTACATTCCTTTGAACATCCTTCTTACATAAAATTTTATAATCTAAAAATAGATTCTCGATATCCAACTCCCAATATGGAAATATTTCCATATTTTCCATACGACAACTCATTATTAATAGAATCATATCTAATCATAATAATAATGTCATTATGGTCCATACGTTATTATACTTCCAACTGCCCACAAGTGACCAATCCTCGACGAACCTTAGATTGTCCTTGACAGTCGTTTAATTATTTTAGTCAAATCCCGTTTTAGTCCTTTTTCCCTCTTAATGTCATAGGCATTCAGAAAATTTAGAACGTTCGAATATTATAGCATATGCAGTCGATCCTATACCTGAAGTGTATGGGACACGATTCATAATGAAAAACATGATACTTTACCAGTTTCTTGCTATAATATTGCCATATATAGAATTCTTTTAAGTTGAACCTTTTCAACATAACATCCATATATGTCCTTTGACTAAATTTGATTAAAATTTATCGATCCAAGCTTTTAGACTTTTGAAATGAAGTATAATATTCTCTCACTTAATTATAGCAAAACAACTTTTCAACCCTTGCAACTTTGCAAAGTGAAACTTTGTTTTCTATAATTAATATTGCTAACTTGTAACACTTAAAATATTAATCATGCTCCCACTAACATGATAATTATATCCATACCAACATAACATTTATGCTCCCACTAGCTTTGACACGTATTCAGAAAGTATTTGGACTTCTAGAAATCAATACTTATTGACTTCCAAAGTTCATATTTCTAATACGATATGCTTTGATAAGACTTTATCTAAGCTTTTCAAACCCATACACCTTTCCTTAGATAGCTCATATGTATGTCTAAACCATTTCGGAACCTACAACAGTAAGTCCCGAATCAGACTTATTGCCATTTCCCACAATTCAAATTATGAAGAGGGATGCCGTAATCATAATCGAATTTGAGAATGCAAATATCACAATTTCTATCTCTTTAAAATCTTTTTTAGTGAAAGCGTTTCCTCACAATCATTTTCATGAAACGGAGAGAAACCTTATGACACTTAGATTTTATGGTGTATGTGCTCCTATCCATGTGAATTTGTCATAACCATAATCGCAAGACAATGTTTGTGACAAATCCAAACTCATATGGACTAAAATTGTTTAATCTTAATTTCTTTCCGCTTGGCAGCACAAGGGCCTACCATGTCTTCCAAGTAGTCAGGCAACTCACCCATACAAATCAATGAACTTTCATTGATCAAGGTGCATTGCCTTTATGCATTTAAATTAGAACTCATAGGACTCACATGCATAGTCAACTTTAAATGGAATGGGCACAGAAACAAGAATGTGTCAACATGATAGGTTACAAACCTCAAGTCGGGCGCTAGTGTTTAATAGGTTTACTCTTGATTAGTTCTTGAACCTTTTCTAGATCATTTAGACTCCTACTGACCTCTTGACATATAAGATTCTCTTGTCAAGATACATTTCTTGACAAACAAATATTCAAGAGTTAGTGCGGGTTCTTATCAAGACAAACACTACACATAATTGGTCTTAGGTGGTCTTTGTCTTATCCAAGACATCACAACTTACCAATTTCAAACGTGCAAGAGTAAGAAAAAAAAAATTCTACTCCACATTTGATGAGTGTGTTAAAAACTTCTTAAGATGTGTCACTCAAATCACAATCTTGGAGTATGACTCTAAGACTTGATTTTGGAACGAAGTACGATTCATATTTTGATTTAACCATTTCAACAATTTTCGATTCCTTTTCTTAGCCATACTAGTGCACTAAGGTGTCATTAGAGTATCAATTGTGATATGGTTTCATAATCAATGAGAGGATCATAAAACATGATACTAAAGTACTCTCCCATCTTTTCAGATTTGAGAAACTTTTATCTTTCTGCCTTATTGATTCTTCTTATTCGTTCTACCATATATTGAAACTTTTCAATGATTCATAATTGTACTTAATCTTGTAAGTATAACCATAATTACTAAACTTTTAGCAAATCATGACGAATACTCTTATCATTCTTTGTGGCGGACTTGACCTAGTGCACAACAATGCAGAGTAGATCATTTATTCCTTCACTTGACTCACATACTTATGCGAATAAGGAATTAGTCGTAATTTCCCAAATACTAAGGTTCTCATTCATCGTACTACAAGTCGCATGATTCCAAGTTTCTGTCCAATTGAAACTTGGGTGACGAGAATATTCCTTATTTGGTAAATTCTGACACTACTACAAATAACACAACTAAGAATCACATCCACTTAATATTTCTTATAATAGAAACACACAAGCATCAATTTTCACAAATGACATTGCAAGGAGATACAAATAAGACAAAACTCAAAATTTATTTTATTTATAAAAAGGTGCAGAAAACTTGTCCTTACAACGCAAATTCAAATGACATACAGGGACTCGGCGACTCTGCCAGTCAAAAACCAAAAAATTCGATTTTCAAGATCTTTGGTGGTTCACTTTTGCATCTATTCACTAGAAAACTGACCTAGTCTCTGATACCACTATTGAGTTATGAGCATAACATAATTCCTATGGTGTTCATGCAACCCTAATTGCTTTGATCTAGGTTTTTCTACTATGAACACAACAACATTGAATACCAAAGCAATGATCCTATGAACTAGCATATAACAATCAAATTGACATATAAAATAGGGTTTAGATCTTACCTTTCTTGATATGTAGTAATAACAAGTTCTCCTTGAGTATCCTTGACCTTTGAAAGCTTAGTGCCTTAAATGTTGCACCTCTAATGGAGTCACAAACACCACTAGCAACAAGATGACTTAGGAGAGGGGAGGAAATCGGCTAGGGCAACACCAAGAAGCATAGGGCCGAAATCCTTATGTTAGGGGGTCGATTTATACTTGTGGCTGCTAGGATTTTCTATAGTTGGAAACCCTAATATAACTGCTTAAGCTTTAAGCAGCCCATGGACTCCTTCTAGAATATCCCTTGGACGATTTCCTGATAGGCTTCCCATAGAATTCGTCCAACATATATTCCAAGGTGACCCATCAGCCTAATTGCAATTATCTTATAATAACAAATCCAGTCCCCTAAGTTTAATTAATCTCTTTTGACCAGAAAATTAATTCTTGATCAATATTAAATTATTAATTAAACAATATGATTTCTTTTTTAATATATTGTTCATATAATATCTTAATAAATCATAATTAATCATCTTTCTCCTTAATTCACCCTATCTGTTGTTATGGTGAAGGCAACTCAAAAGGACCATGCTCAAAATCGGGTCAAGTACATACCAAAATAGTTATGGACTTAGACACCTAATCCAACAAGATCAGGAGGGGTGGATGAGATGACTTGGGAGGAGTTTGTGAGGATGTTTGATCAAGATTTTGCACCATCCATTGAGGTGCAACGTTTGGTGAGAGAGTTCTAGGATTTACAGCAGATTACTGTGACTGTGGCGGAGATCACAGCCAAGTTTCGAGAGAGGGCACTTTTGGTTACACAGTATGCTGCGAATGAGAAGATGAAGAAGATTAAGTATCACTCCATGCTGAGGGATGATATTCAGGAGTTTGTGAGTTTTTAGGGTGCAAGACCTTGAATGAGATGGTGGAGAAACCCCGGGAACGGGAGATTGAGTTAGAGCTCTGCATGAAGCAGAAGCCGGAGCATGTTCAGGCGAACAGTAGGTCAGGCCAAGAAGCCTAAGACCTCCGATCCGCCTAGCAGGGGCCAGTAGGGTCGTGGACATTGTGCCAAGTGTGGTAAGCCACATAGTGGAGCCTATCGAGTAACGGGCTCAGTATGTTATGCATGTGGCCAGTCAGGGCACACGATCCGGGATTGCCCCAAGAAGGGTTTGATTTGTCTCCACTGTAACCAGACTGGTTATAATAAGGTTGATTGTCTGAGGTTGGTTAGGGGAGGAGGAGCGGTGGCGACGCCTGTGCCCGCCATGATTAGGATTACAAATGGCCACCCTATCAAGGCGGAGACTCCTACGTTGAAGAGTCGTGCATTTTAGCTGACTACTAAGGAGGCCCAAGCAGCGCCTGATGTCGTTACTGGTATGTGATCTAGTTCTATTTTGTTTATTTTATTATCATGCTTATGTTATTATGATCTTGTATAGGGACCTTCTTGGTCAATGTTTTGTCAGTTCATGTTCTTTTTGATTCAGGGGCTACCCAATCATTCGTATCTCTTGGGCTCAAAAAGACGTTTTGGGATGCTCCGACGAATTTGGATTCCCCACTTGAGGTGGAGATTGCGAATGACCACAATGTGAGTGTTGCGAGGGTATTTCGGAGGAGCGTTTTGAATGTGTTTGGGGAGAGGTTTTCTATTGAGTTGGTTTCGATTCCTTTGCTGGGGTTGAAGGTGATCATCAGGATGGATTGTTTGGGGCCTAATGGGGCCATGATAGACTGCGAGCATCAATTGGTGAGAGTTCGAACCCCAAGTGGGGAGAACTGGTTATTCATGGAGAGAGTGCCTTGCGCAGGCCATCTCTCTGTTCGGCTTTGATGGATAGGAGGATTCTTCAACAGGGTTGTTTTGGCTTCTTGGCTTGTGTTTCAGACACGAGGATTGAGGCCATGCCAGAGTTGAGCTATGTTCTGATTGTGCGAGATTTTCATGACATATTTCCTGAAGATTTGCCAGGGGAGCCTCCGGAGAGGCAAGTAGCCATATCATCTAGCTCCGCATGAGATGTAGGATTTGTCTATGCAGCTTTAGGAGCTACTAGACCAAGGATTTATTCGTCCGAGTAGTTCCCTATGGGGAGAACCGATCCTTTTTGTGAAAAAGGATGGGTCACACAAGATGTGTATTGATTATCGGGAGCTGAACAAGCTAAGGGTGAAGAACCGTTATCCGCTTCCGAGATTTGATGATTTGTTCGACCAGCTTCAGGGTGCATCTTGGTTTTCCAAGATTGATCTTCGATTGGGGTATCACCAGATGAGGATTAGGAATGAGGATATACTGAAGATGGCCTTCAGAACTTGTTATGGTCATTATGAGTTTGTGGTGATGCCATTTGGGCTCACCAATGATCCAACGACATTCATGGATCTAATGAACCGGGTTTGTAGACCGATGTTGGATCGATCTGTGCTTGTCTTCATTGATGATATTTTGGTCTATTCTAAGACCAAGGAGCAGCACGAGCAACATTTAAAGGAGGTGTTGGAGACCTTGAGGATGGAGAGGCTATACGCCAAATTCTCCAAATGTGATTTTTGGTTGCGTGAGGTGTAGTTTTTGGGGCACATCATCAATCAAGAGGGTATTTTGGTTGATCTAGCCAAAATTGAGGCGATGATGCATTGGGAGGTTCCGAAAAACGCATCCGAGATCTGGAGTTTCTTGCGTCTTGCAGGGTACTATCAAAGATTTATTTAGGATTTCTCCAAGATCGTCGTACCTTTGACCTAGTTGACCAAGAAAAGCGTGACCTTTTAGTGGGGTACAGATCAACAGTGGGCATTCGAGACCTTGAGGCGGAAATTATGTGAGGCCCCGATTCTAGCATTACCAAAGGGATTAGATGACTTTGTAGTGTATTGTGATGCTTCTGTATTGGGATTAGGAGCGGTTCTGATGCATAGGGGGCATGTGATTACTTATGTTTCGAGCCAGTTGAAGCCCCATGAGGCGAATTACCCTACTCATGACTTGGAATTAGGGGCGATGGTGTTTTCCCTCAAGATTTGGAGAAATTATTTGTATGGGGTCCGATGCACCATTTTCACTATCATAAGAGTTTGAGGTATTTAATGTATCAACAGAATCTGAATGTGCGACAGAGGAGATAGCTCGATGTAGTAAAGGATTATGACTGTGAGATCTTTTACTATCCCATGAAAGCCAATGTGGTAGCTGATGCTTTGAGCCGTAAGACGGCAAGTGATGGGTTTTGAACATTCCAACATTCCTATGTGCACATGCAACCCTATTTGCTTTGGATCTAGGATTTTCTCAAGTTATACATACAAATTAATTTTCCAAAGCAAAACCCTAATCTAGCATACTATAAAAACGAAATCTAATCATATTAGGCTTTAAAAGAATAGCGTTCTTGTTAGTAGCTTGATCTTGATCTTCAAGAGCTTAATGCCTCGAGCTTTGCACCTCTAATGGAGTCACAAACACCACAAGCAAAGGAGAGCAAAATTTCAGCTAGGGTTTCCCTTCGAAGCAGTGGCCGGAATTGAGAGGTCAAGGGCCTTTAAATACTTTTGGCTGCCAGGGTTTCTAGGTGAAAACCCTAATCCTTGACTTAGGCTCCAAGCGGTCCATGAACCCCCTTTCCAGAAGGCCTTGGGCGATTTCTATAGGGCCTCCTATAGATTTCGTCCAACCCTTTACAAGGGAGTCCAGCAGCCCAATATTGCAACTATCAGTGATCTGCAATATCAGTCCATGTACTTTTAATCAGTTCCTTTAATCCTAAAATCAATTCCAAATTAGTTTTTTTATTAATACTAATTAAATAATATTATTTATCAATTATTATATTATTATTATTATAATATATTAATAAATTATTACTTAACCTCTTTCTCCAAAACTCATCATGTCTAGTTACTATGGTAAAGGCAACCCAAAAGGACCATGCTACTATCAAATCAAGTACATACAAATTATAGTTATGGGCTTAGACACCTAATCCAACGTTCTCCCACTTGGATAAGTCTAATAACTATAACTGCAAGTATGACTTCAAAATCCGATTAGCAATCGTAGCTCTCAAAAGCCGTTTTCAAACTCTGACCTAGTCAATGTAACTATAATTGCAAGTATCACTTCAAAATACGATTAGCAATCGTAGCTCTCAAAATCCTCTTTCAAACTCTGACCTAGTCAATGACACGTCCTTAAGATAAGGGATCCTATAGTCCTCCATTCTACAAGATATCGTGTGGACAAAGACATGGAACATAATCATTCTTAATGTCCAACAGTTTGTTTCCCGACTTTTGATTTGTTTGACATAGAACTTAATTGAACACATCAACTCAGTCTTGACCGGGCCCGACACATAAGTCAACACAAAATCATCGAGGGGCCCAAGATATCGCTTTTACCCTCTTAGGATAAAAGGAACAGATAAACTTTGACTTATATGCTTGTACTATTTACTCGTCAAATCATACACAACAACACATTTTATAACATCAAGTTACCGATGTGTTTATGCATTATCAATGCACAAGCAACTTGTAAATAACAACTCATATATCCCGGTTTAAAGATTATACGATATTATCTTCTCACAATCACTCATGATAAATTCCATGAAGTGATTCACATGAGCGTGGGTTTAATCCAATACTCAAATTTTATCTCAGAAGTACTCATGAACGTTGCAGCAACCTTTGCTATGTATAAGCAATTAGACAATCTACAACCAATTCATGACAGTCTTGCCTCATTACTTACTTCCAAAGTATGATCGACTGTGGATAATTTGAATAATCCAATTATTCAAGAAGTAAAATGTGCAAAATGAAACACAAAATAAACAATTGACAAAAGATAGTAAACTTTACTCATAAATAAATCTTCCATTACTTAATCATCAAATGTCAATTACATTTAAATTGTTACAAGTTTCTAACTATCTAATCACTAAAACTAATATCGTCCTTTTGACCAATGCTCCTCGCATGCTGTAAGTGCTTAACCCTGCTCAGACCCTTTGTGAGGGGATCTGCTGGATTCTCCTCTAACGATACCCTCTTGACTATGAGGAGTCCCTCTTCTACCCGATGTATGATGAATCGGTATTTTCTGTCGATGTGTCTGGATCTACCATGATGTCTTGGTTCCTTGGCTAAGGCAACCGCTCCTTTGTTATCACATAAAATCTCCATAGACTCCTTTATCGCTGGTATAACTCCAAGGTCTCCAATGAAGTTCTTCAACCATATTACCTCCTTCGATGCTTCACTTACTGCAAAGTACTTTGATTCGCACGTTGAATCAACCACAATCTCCTGCTTGGAACTTTTCCAAGTAACTGCTCCTCTATTTAGGGTAAATGCCCAACCTGACTGAGGGCATAAATTATCTCTGTCGGTTTGAAAGTTGGTGTCACTCTACCCTGTCACTCTTAAGTCATCACTCCCACAAAGTGTAAGGACCTGGTCCTTAGTCTGTCGCATGTACTTAAGAATGTTCTTAACTGTTGTCCAATGAGCTTTACTTGGGTTCCCTTAATATCGGCTAACCATGCTCAACACAAAAGCCACATCAAGGCGAGTACATGTCATAGTGTACATGACTGAGCCAACGGCGGAAGCATATGACACTCGACTCATTTCCGCTATTTCAACATCGGTACTCGGGCTCTGAGTCTTACTCAACTTGGTATTGCTTTGGATTGGTTGTTACCCTTTCTTGGAATTCTCCATGCTAAAACGTTTCGGCACCTTGTCCAAAATTTGACTAAATCCTGTTTGTCTCCTAATTCTATTTCTCATAATCCTTATTCCTAGAATGTAAGCAGCTTCCCCTTGATCCTTTATAGCGAAACACTTCTCAAGCCAGGACTTAACCTCCTGTAAGGTCAGAATGTCGTTTCCTATGAGTAGTATGTCATCAACATACAAACTAGAAAGCTAACTATACTTCCACTAGCCTTGACATAAACACATGATTGATCTTTGCTTCTCAAAAATCCAAACTCTTTGACTTTCTCATCGGAACAAAGATTCCATCTACGAGATGCTTGCTTTAATCCATAGATGGATTTCTCAAGCTTGCTCACTATATTAGGATATTTAGCATACATAAAAACCTTTGGCTGACACATGTAAACATCTTCAGCCATCTTCCCGTTATGGAAGGCAGTTTTGACATCCATCTGCCAAATTTCATAATCATGAAATGTAGTGATAGCTAACATAACCCTAATAGACTTGATCTTGGCTATTGGTGAGAAGGTCTCATCATAGTCAACCCCTGGGGTTTGAGTAAATCCCTTCGCAACTAGCTTTGCTTTGAACGTACGCACCTTTCATTCCATGTCGGTCTTCTTCTTGAAGATCCATTTGCACCCAACTGTCTTTCGACTTGGTACATTGTCAACCAAGTTCCAAACTTGATTGTCATACATGGGCTGGATCTCGCTATCCATTGGTTATTTCCATTTTGCAGACTCGGGGCCCACCATGGCTTCCTTGTAGTTAGTAGGCTCATCTAAATTCACCAGTGTACTATCAACGATAAACATATCACCTTCCGTAGTAATATGAAAACCATAAAACTCCGGTGCCATCCTAACCCGAGGGGAACGTCTTTGAGGTAATGACTCGTCAATCGATTCAACATGTTTACATGCATCTCTCCCCCCTCTCTATCTATCTATCTATCTCTCTCTCTCTATCTCTCTCTCTCTCTCTCTCTCTCTCTCTCTCTCTCTCTTTAATTGGCTGAAATCCATCCTCCCTCCCCACAAACCATTTCAAACTTCACTTTCACTCCTCATTTCCTCTCAAACCTTCAACTTTTCTCTCATCTCCTTCTACAAAAATTCGTGAGTGTGTAGTGCTCTTCAAAGAGGTCTTCTTCAAGCTTCATAAGTTTGGTAAGTTCTTGGTTAAACTCTCTTGTTTTTTCCAAGTTTACACTAAAATCCTTCCTCTTACCCTTCATTTTCGTGATTTTGGACCTTAGAACCACCTGTATTTCGAGATCTCACTAAAAACTCAAGTTAAGTTCAAAGTTTCATCTTCTTCTTCATCTACATCTAAAAAACCCCAAGGTGAGCTTTATACCCTCATATTTTTCATATTTTTAATGTTTTCAGGGGAGGATACAAGTCAACTCTTGTTTAACCGTTGGATATTTGCATGTACCATTGTGTTATGCATTTAACTTTTGGATCTTTACTTGAACGTGATGTTTATCACTTAGATCTTCATAAACACCATGAGAAAAGTATGTTTTGTCTTCTATATTACATGTAAACTTGTAGATCTAAGATTATACACTCTAAATAGCAAAAACAAGTGTTGTGTTCAAACATCTATAACCTAAACTCAAAAATCAGCTTTTAACAGAAACGTTTTGGTCTAATTATGGACTATTTTGACCACCTTGATGGTAATATTTTTCAAACTGTTTTACATGCAAAACGTTCAGGTTTATACCTTTAAAATGACTACTTGCACGCATCCATACGATTTTTCTAAAAGTTTTGGCGATTTTTACAAAACTGCCTATCACTTCTGGAATGATGGACCAGTCTGTGAAGATGAACATTTTCTCACTGGTTTGAGGCCATTAAAAATTATAATAAAAACTATGAATAAAGTAGACTCATTTTTCAAACTCTCAGAGTTTACAGATCCAAATTCCGAATTACGATGATTTTTCTGTAATTTTTCTAAAAACAGGGACAGAAAGGTCAGAAACAAGAAATTATTTCTATCATGCTAAAAGCTCTTATAACTGTGTTAGATGCAAGTTTGTATAAATTATATATACTTTTAAAAAGTCTAGACATGTTAACTTATATGTTTTAATATATATATATATATATATATATATATATATATATATATATATATATATATATTCACGTCCTTTTTGGGTCTGCAAATAATATACATGTTAAATGAGCCTTAGTTGTCCCTTTACATGTATATTGGGCCCAAGATATATATTCATATTCCTTTTGAGCCTGGAAATAATATACATGTTTAGTGGACCTTAGTTGTCCACTTACATGTTTATTGGGCCTGGAATATACCTTATATATTTTTCTTTCTTTTTCCACGTAAATTCGATTAAGGATCTAGTGAGACGTGTCAGTTGACACTTATTGAGTGTACGATCGTAGCCTGTAGTTATAACCAGAGTCTCCTAGAGGGAGAGCGAAAGTTTGTGTATAGATCTATATGGGGGTGACACCCCACACCTGAGCTGTTCGCTACAGTTAGAATAGGCCAGTCTAGGGTGATAAAAACCTTACCTTCTTCCGTCGGCGTCCGAAAAACGCCATGACAAGCGAAATTGTCATTATCTAGTATGGTTATAATGGCCCACTTAGAGGAATTAACATTATAAAATTTATGGGAAACCTTATTTTTGGATAAAATGGTAACCTATACGCGCTGGTACTCAACCTCAGGGTTTGAGATTCTAGCATTCTCTTACGCAGACAACATCGGGTTGTTTGGGATCATTCTCTTTTTAATTCACACAAACATTAAAACACATGAATTAATGTAAGATCGGACACAAATATTTCAAACCATTTCCTTTTAGGAAATATTGGATTTTCTGGGAATATTCGCTTTACTTTTGCAAAACAAAAGATAACCTAGGACGGGCATGAATATATTCACAGTTTTAGAACGAGACTTACAAATTACTTTATTGAAAAATATCGGATTTTATGAAAACACCATAAGAACTACTCTAAACAAGTACATAACCATTTTATAAAAAAAATGCTTATGAAATCACCAACTTTTTAGTTGACGCTTTTCAAAACGACTTGTATTCTCAGGGATCCAGTAAAAGGTAATAAGCTCGGCTAGGAGATCAAGTGGTACGACTCCAAGAAATTTGAGTTTTCTTACTTTTGTGTAACTGATGAACAAGTTCAATATGTAAACCATGTAAGTGTGTATTTCCAATGTATGATGTTTGGTTGCTATGTTTCATTCATATTCAATTGTTATGATACTGTACATGAAGTCATCCGCCCCCGGACGTTTCCACCGTCCCGTTTCGGGGGTGTGACAGATTGGTATCAGAGCATTGTTTATAGTGAACTAGTATATCTAACCATAAAAGATATAAAACTATAAATACAATGGGACTAAAAACACTCTGACTAAAAGTATACCTTAAGAATATAAGTATCTTCTAAAAGTATACATACTTGCTAGAACCGTATCATAATAAGAACAAAACAAAAGTATTTAGATGTTGAACACTACAGTCAAACCTGGGTAGTTATGTAATCATATCTAGGATAAATATAGCTTGATCAACTATATTCATCTTGCCATGCTCCACATCCATACTTCTTCTTAGCCCCTAAAAATCAAAACAAATGTGAAAACCACATCCAATATCAAGGAAAAAAGAACTATCATGTGATGAGTTATTAGATTGAATAGTATAAATACATGTGAAGGAGGGATTTATCTTCCCATCCTTGATGTCCTATAAGTATTTTAGGCAGCTTCGTTTCGAATGCGCCTTCTCGTGACAATAGAAACACGTTGCTTCTTTAGGATCGGATGAGGGAGTGACCGAACCAACTTTTCCTTTGGATCCACTTGAAGAAGATCCATCATGGAACTTTACCTTGTGGCTTTTAGAGGGAGATTTCCTCTTTTTCCCTTTTCCATGTGCTATAGAAAGGACCGGTGCAGTAGCAGTAGGGGTGGACTTGACAACTTTGCTTTTAAGTCCACTTTCAGCAGTTCTCGACAAACCTTGAAGTTTCCTCAAGGTGACTTCCTCCTTGTTCATATGATAAGTCATCTTGAACTGATCATAATAAGGAGGTAAAAAGTGTAGGATTATATCAATCACCAACACTTCGTGAAAGTTGACATTCAACTTGAGCAAACGATCCACATGCCTTTTCATCCTTTGCAAGTGGCTCGTGATGGACTCTCCATATTTCATCTTGGTTGTTATTAGCGAGGCGACAATCTTGTACCTTTCTTGACGCATGCTTTGATGGTAATTTTCCATCAAATCCTGGCACATGTTGTAAGGCCAGTAGTCCTTGTAGAACCGTTGCAGCTTAGGAGCATAGTGGCTACCATAATACACGATACCTTTGTCACGTCCTTTTTGTGAGCCCTATACTCAACTATTTGTTCAGCAGTAGCTTTGGTTTCATCTATCTCTTTGAGTTTTTTGTTGAGGACGTATTCTTTCTCCTTAGGCCATTCGAATGTTGCGAATCCAATCATTGAAATTGGATACATCGAAAGTGACCCTCCCACAAATGTTCAAAAGAGAAAAGGAGCTTGAGGAGTTGGAGTTCGAGCTAGAAGCGTTGTTTGATCCAGATATATAAAAAAGAAAAGGAACAAAGTTTTGATTAGATAAAGAATCCTTAATATAACACCCAAATGAAATATTAACGCTAGGACCCAACAAAATAGTTCACAATTCAGAAGAGGGATGTCGTAATCCAATTGTAATTATTTGAAGGTAGGTAAATGATGATTTACTAATTCCACCACCAAAAAATGAAATGAAGAATTAGGTTTTAAATTAAATGAAATTCCTAGATTCTTTTGAGCTTCATTGAACTTTTCAATGGCATGTTTAATCTTGATTATACCCTTCAAGTTTGTGATTGGGATACCGAGGATCACAAACAAGGTGTGAATAACCATGCAAATTAGCTTGGCACTCTCGATGTCATTTACCACCTAATCAATGTACTGTTTAACCACACACGCTCCATTGATCTATGGTAATTCTCGAGCTACCCTTTGCCACCATTGTTAGTCTAAGTTAGTGTGACGGTTAACCACACACGCTCCACTAACGACTTAGCAAGGTGCAAAGTGAAATTTCATGGACTAACATCATTTTCACGTTTTCCTACAATAACTAAGATTGGGAATGTATAAAAACATTTAGTTACTTTATTATAATCATTATACTTTTTAATGAGAGAATTAATGTCTTATCCTACCCGTTCAGCTAACGACCCTCCACTAGTCAAGAGTGTGGTGGGTAAGAGTGGATACCCAATGGCGGTCATTTTATCGGCCGCTTCCTTAAACACCCCTTATAGACCAGCTTTGTGAATGAGACCTACTAATGGTAAGACTGACTCATCTTATACATACATACATACATACACACACACACACACACACACACACACACATATATATATATATATATATATATATATATAATAAAGGTTGTATTTTAAACTTTTAAAACACTAGGGATTTAGAATTTAATATTTCAAAATTAAAACTTTTAATCAAATTTTAAATTCCAAAACTTGAGGGTAAATTTTGAAACTTTTCAAAACTTTCTAGATCAAATTTTAAATAATTAAACTAATCACATAATTTTGAACATTATCTTAAAATTTCTCCATTATCTTTTAATTAGATGAGGATATTCATTACCATATCAAAAAATTCGTTTTTAAACAGTTAAAACAATTTAAGGTAATGATCCTTATCTAATTTAGGTTTGAAATCCGAAAAATCTGCCAACAGACGAACCAAATCATTGAGTCAGGGCATGGACTCGTCGAGCTGGTCCAACTCGTTGAGTTCATCTTTAGACTCGTCGAGTTCAGCAGACAGTGAGCAAAAACGATTTTGATTCAACTTTGAACAAATTACAATTGCATCATATGTAACAGAAAAACACCCTAAGCTCTGATACCACTGATGGGTTTTGAGCATTACAACATTCATAAGTGCACATGAAAACCTTTTTGCTTTGGATCTAGGTTTTTCTCAAGTTATAGATACAAATTAATTTTTCAAAGCAAAACCCTAATCTGGCATACTAGAAAAATGAAATCTAATCATATTAGGGTTTAGAAGAATACCTTTCTTGTTAGTAGCTTGATCTTGACGTTCTAGAGCTTAGTGCCTCAAGCGTTGCACCTCTAATAGAGTCACAAACACCACAAGCAAAGAATGAGGAGAAGGAGAGCAAAATTTCAGCTAGGGTTTCCCTTGGAAGCAGTGGCCAAAATTGAGAGGTCAGGGGGCCTTTAAATACTTTTGGCTGCTAGGGTTTCCAGGTGAAAAACCCAATCCTTGACTTAGGCTCCAAGCAGTCCATGAACCCCGTTTCTAGAAGGCCTTGGACGATTTCTATAGGGCATCCTATAGATTTCGTCCAACCCTTTACAAGGGAGTCCAGTAGCCCAATATTGCAACTATCAGTGATCTGCAATATCAGTCCATGTACTTTTAATTACTCCCTTTAATCCCAAAATTAATTCCAAATTTATTTCTGATTAATACTAATTAAATAGTATGATTTCTCAATTAATATATTATTCTTATTATATATTAATAAATCATTAATTAACCTCTTTCTCCAAAACTCATCCTGTCTAGTTGCTATAGTGAAGGCAACCCAAAAGGACCATGCTACTATCAAATCATGTACATACCAATTATAGCTATGGGCTTAGACACCTAGGCCAACAAAAAGTGCCCGAATTTGAGATGTTTGTTATCAAGTACATACCAATAATAGTTATGGTCTTAGACACTTAATCCAACAACAAGTGCCCCGTTTTGAGATATTTCCTTGAGGATGACGGTGATTTCACCTTTATTGGATATGATTAAGGAGACACAAGTGGATGGTTTTAAAATGGAGAACTGGAAGATCGAGCGGATTTGGGGGCAAATTTCGTTGTTTGTTCGAGATGGTCGAGGGTTATTGACTCAGTGTGGCAGAGTTTGGGTTTCGGCGTCCGGGGGTGTGAGGCAAAGAATCTTGGAGGAGGCACACAAGTCCGTATTTTCTATCCATCCGGGGCCCACAAAGATGTATCGAGACCCGAGATTGAGTTATTGGTGGCCCTGCATGAAGCGGGAGGTTGCTTGGTTTGTCAAACAGTGTTTGAACTGCAGGAAGGTCAACACTGAACATCAGAGGCCTCACGGAAAGATGTAGCTGCTACCTATTACCATGTGGAAATGGGAAGAGATTTCTATGGATTTCATCATGAAGTTATCAAGGACAGCACGGAGTGGTGATTCCATTTGGGTTATTATGGACAGGTTGACCAAGAGTGCTCATTTTATTCTGATCTCCGAGAGTATCTCCACCAAGAAATTAGTAGATATTTATGTGTGGGAAGTGGCGGTTAGACATGGTGTGCCAGTGTCTGTGGTCTCAGAATGTGATGTTCGTTTTACCTCCAGGTTTTGGAGGAAGTTCCATGAGGAGTTGGGAACTCAGTTGCATTTCAGCACTGCTTACCACCACTAGCAGAGTTCTCATCCAACAATAGTTATCATGCTAGTATTGACCGACCCCCATTTGAGGCACTTTATGGTCAGAGGTGTAGGACTCCAGTTTGCTGGGGGGAGGTTGGGCATCGAGTTATGGGAAGTACTGAAGTGGTTCTTAAGACAAACGAGTTGATTTAGCAGGTTCGCGACCAACTTCAGACAACACAGAGCTGACAAAAGAGTTATGTGGATAGGCGCAGATCGGACCTGGAGTTCCATGTTGGGGACATTGTGCTCTTGAAGGTGTCACCCTGGAAGGGTGTTATTCGGTTCAGGAGGCGGGCCAAGTTGGGCCCCAGGTATATTGGCCCGTTTTGGATTATCGCCCGGGTGGGCAAGGTTGGGTACCATTTCGACTTGCTTGAGGAGATTGGGCAGATCCACAATACATTTCACGTTTTGTAGCTGTGAAAGTGTGTGGCTGACGAGTCGATGGTTGTATTGCTAAATGATATTCAAATTGATAAGAGCTTGAATTATGTGGAAAATCCCATTGCGATTCTGGACTGAGAAACGAAAGCCCTTCGGAATAAGGAAGTGAAGTTAGTAAAGGTGCAATGACAGCACCGAAGAGGCTCTAAATGGACCTGGGAGCCAGAGGATGAGATGAGGAAGCACTATCCATACCTTTTTTTGCATCAGCAGACTTCGAGAACTCAGTCTAGTTCAAGTGGGGGAGATTTGTAATTCTTGGTCCAGGTATTATGCATTCCTCAAAATATTGGAATTTTGTGGGAACTTGATGAGTTGGGGAGCTCCAACTCGTCAATTTGAGAATTTTGTGGTCGCGGGTTTTAATGACCCAACTCGACAAGTTGGTGGTGGAAGATGAAACCCTAATTTTAGGGTGTTGCTCCCTACGTAAATGACTTAAACCCCCTTGGCTGGCCTCCTTACCAGCCACCCTTGTACAGAAACCATAGATTCATGTATCACCTTTCCAGATTGAGTGTGTGGGCTTTGAGAATTGATTTTGGTGGTTCTTTGGAAGAAGCTTGGAAGTTGGAAGCATCTAGCTTAGAAGGAGTATAGATCCAAAAAATCTTCACCAATAGCAGTCTTCTAGAGGTATAAGGTCGACATCTTGCTTTGTTATCATCTAGATCTCTTTAATGGAAGTTTTAGCATGATTTTGGGATTTGGGTTGGGCTAGCCAAGATGTTGAAGGTTCCAGGATTTATTATGTTAGATCTAACCCCTTCATGACTTTTCATGGTTGAAAGTTGCAAATTTATTAGTTCCAAGCCCCATTCATTCAATAAGTCCCTCATTAAGTCCTTATAAGCTCTAGAGTGTATTTTGAGTTTGTATGGACATAAATTTGGAAACTTACATGATTATCCGACCTTTGGATTCTAGATTTGTGTTTTGAGACTATATTGGGAGAGTTCAAGGGCTTAATGCACTAAGACTCACTCTAAAGCGCCTAGGATTTGGGTTTGCTTCTTGTTGGATGGTTCATAAGGGTAAATGTCACACCCCAAAACCATGAACAACGGAAACGTTCTGGGGCGGAGGACGTCATGTACAATATCACAACAATAAAAAGTAGTAAACAAGTAACAACATCATCCATTGCATTAATAATATAATTTTAATACAAGTGTGTTCTGTCAAATTATAATAGAGACTAAAGTATAAATCAAAATGAAAGATGAGTCTTGAACGAGCACCATCTTCTCTGAACCTTACATCGGTACCTGTCTATGGTTGACCTGAGGATACAAGTTATTTTGAAAGAGTGTATCAGCTTTAAAGCTGGTGAGATCATAAGTATTTTAGTGTCTTAATTTGTATGTAAGTATTTGTATGTATATGAACTGTAAGTATTGAAAATGTATATGAATTGTAAGTATTGAAAATATATATGAACTGTAAGTATTAAAAATGTATATGAATTATAAGTATGAAAATGTTTTGTATGATCCTAGGAAGCCCTATGTTTCCTACTAATCGTATCCTTCTACCAAGGCATCTAGTGTCTGTGTGTGTGGCTCTTGTAAGAGTGTGTATTTTCCCAAGTCTGACTATCATTAACCAAAAATATAGTTTCTACATTACCATGCGTCGTGTGAATGTTCACGAAGTGAATGTAATGGGAAAATGAAATAGTACTATGGTGTAGTGTCGAACTACAACCGTACCAATTACCTTAAGTCTAGGGTAATTCTTCTGAGTACTGTAGTATTTGTAATAAATAACTACTTCTGTATTCATATTGTCTTATTTGAGGGATAAGGTATAATGTGATGGCTAGATCCCAAGCTAGACGCTCCCCTGTCAATGGGATTTTGAGACCTTTACATGCCCATGCATATATGCACGCCGTGAACATCCACATTACTATGATCATGTATACCCGATATAACTATCACAATGCGTAGTGATTCATCGGTATAGTTAGATCCTGAACTCGTTCCATGATATAGCACCTAGTGATGTCTGTCCTATCGTCATATATGTAAACATACTCATGTAAGTGTAATCATGTAAATGTACTCATGAAGATGTACTCATGTAGATGTATCTATGTAGATGTACTCATGTAAGTGTATATATGTAAACGTATTCATGTAAATGTACTCATGTAGATGTATCTATGTAATAGTATAGTAATGTACTGTGTGCACTAGCTATAATGTGTGTTCTCTATCTATCTAGCAAGTATTGACTCATGAATGAACTGACTCGTTGTATGATATCGCGTTCTAGTAATAGTTCTAGTATCTTCCTAAACTACCCATATGGTAGCTTACTAGTAATGTAACTGGTACGTATGAACATGGAAGTATACCCTTGCTACCCAAAGGTACTGAATGGACTGGAAGAACCTTTATGACTATATATGTACACATGATATATAGATAATATTTAAACAACCTTCGGACGGGTACCCGATATCCCACCAGACCACATCTCAAGCGCGAAAAGGAAATAGGGTGGATAGCCTTCCTAAGTCTTTTAACATTTCTTATATAACTATACATATATAGGCATGCAATTGATAATATAAAAGCATAAAATAAGTTTTGTAAAACCTTTGAACATAATTATAATCTAAGAAAAGATCGACTTGCTGTCAATCTATAAAACGGTTTGAAAGCATGGGTTTGATAAAACAGTTTAAGTATATGTTTGAAACACAATTGTAAATGAATTTGAAATGAAACATATAGAGTAAAATGTACAGTTTAATAAGGAGTTTTAAACATATAAAGTGTTTATGAAAAACATTTGAAGGAAACTGTTTGGTAAAACGGCTAATGAGTAGCCAATCATTTGAATGCTGCTTATTAATCACATGTGATTGATATAATAAGTAGCATGATTCTACTTGTATCCCCCCATAAAGAATTTAAAAACATTTAAAACATTGATTAAGGGGTATGAACTCACCTGTTGCGAGTGGATCGGATGGAAGTGTCGGATAAGTGCTTGGTGTCAAGTGAAGACTTAGACACGCACAAAGATCCTAATTACATACGAGGACATATGTATATAAAAAATTAGTCTTTAAACAACTAATAAACAAGTCAAGACACTCAAGGAAATGACAAACACTTTGAATAAGTGTTATAACTTCTAAGGAGTGCATCTAAGTGTTGTAGGGAAAGGCTAGTGTGTTTGGGGTTCAAGGAACACTCCTAAAATGAGTTTACTCCCTAAAGACCAACACCCCATGAGTTTACGGTCGTAAACTCCTAGCCTTTTGACCATTTGCTGTTTTGAAGTCTTCTATGCTATTCCAAACATTCCTACTTCATGTTTAAGCCGTAGGAAGTGTTGTGTGGCATCAAAACACTCCTAAATGGAGTTTACGGTCTAAGGACCATTTTTCCATGAGTTTACTACCTTAAACTCATGAGTTTACTACCTTAAACTCATAAGTTTGGTATTTAGGGGGTTTTCAAGTCCTTAGCTCAATCATGGCAGTAGTCTAGGTTGGATTTAGACATAAGGAACAACTATGGGACATTTATGGGACTTTTAAACACTTTTTGGGGTGTTTACGGTTTGGAACATCCCCAAACCGTAAACACATAAAAATGGAAAGTTTTGGTGCTTTTTGTGTGATAAACTCTTCTAGGATGAATCTAGACAAGTCCCTAAGGCATTGTGAAGCATCTAGGCACCTTAACACACCATTTTGTCCCTATTCTTGGTGTTTACGGTTTTGGGACCTCCTAAAACCGTGAACAACTTTATCTTGGTGTTCTTGGGACTTTTCTTTGGTATAAACATGTATAGCAAGCTTTAAATGACTCTAGGATAGAAGTACTTACATTGTGGAAGCTTGAAATGAACTTAAAGTACAAGAACACTAGTGTGTGTTCTTGGTGTTTTTGGAAAACTAATCAAAACAGAAAAATGGATGGATTAAAGGATGTACAATCACTAGATTAAGTGATATACTAACTTGTAAGGGCTAGAAACACTTACTAGATTGAAGATTTTGAATAAAAACTTGCATGATACTTGAGAGGATATTTTGGAGTTTAATCTTTTGGTGTTTGGGGAGTAAACACAAGAATGACTAGTCTTGGGGAGTAAAATCATGCTTATGCATGAGTTTACGATTTTTGGATGATTTTTCGACCCAAACTTAAAAGTTTGGCCTCGAACTTCTAATACACGAGGTGTTTGCGGTTTTTAAATTTCAAAACCCGAGACGACACTTTCTTTCACCCATTCGTTTAAAGAATATTATTAAAATAATCAAACGAACCTTAAATTTGATAAAAATAAGAAATAATGACATTAACTTATAATAAAAAGTGATTGACTTTTAGGGTTTGACCGAATGAAAATTTCGAGTTGTCACAGTAAAGTTGGAAACTTTACCCTTCTAGACATCATTTTGGATGAGATATGAGATTTGGAGTCCCTAGATTCGATGGTATCACCTTAATGCATTAAGAGGTTCGATTTATGGCCAAATCGACGAGTTCATTAGTGAACTCGATGAGTTGATGGGATTTTTCCCGATTTGTATGGGTGATAAAGAAACTTGACGAGTTGGGTCAACTCAGGACGTTGACTTTGACCTTTGACCTTATTCTTTGACCAAGTTTGACCTTTAAGGGGTTTTGGGGAATTCTGAGTTGTATTTAAGAAATTGTTTTTGTTGTAGGGTTGTGTAGAGCGGATATTGGAGTCCCGACCTAGTCAGTTTCCATGCAATATTGAGGTGAGTCTTCTCACCACACTCATGGTTCGAAGGCACTAAGGCCGACCCATTAATTGATATGAGAAGATTAGTATTGGAATGTGTAATGGCTTGCTGTTTGATTTATGTATGGGTTTATGTGAAGACCATGGAAGGAGCCATTGGCACATGGCAAGACCATGGGAGGAGCCCATGACATGAGGATATAAGACCATGGGGTAACCCATGGATTCCATTGAAGACCATGGAGGGAGTCTATGGAAAACTTGTATGTATGTGTATGAGCATGACATTATTTAATTATATGATTTGTGTGATTGGGAAACTCACTAAGCTTGTGCTTACATTTTTATTGAATGTTTCATGTACTTCTATTGATTGTCAAGGGCTCGGCTTGATGATGTGGCGTGCATTCTCAAGTGTTTTCACATTTATCTTTTTGTACTCTGAATTCAGAAATAATATGGATATGTATTGGGATTTTTGTACTTCCTATGGATGATGTTTAAGAAATTAAAAGTTTAAAAATTTTCTAAAAATTACGCTGTTACGTGCATCCTTCAATCCAACCATCCTTTTACCTTTGATACAAACATACATCCTTGAAAAATAAATTGTGGAATCACGGATTGTATCCCTCCCAATTTTCACAATTAACCCTGGATTTGCTCTCAATATCTCATCTCCATAACTCCATAATTTTTCATAATGTGTGTTGAAACTGCCTTCAATCTCATTAAGTGGAAACTTCTTTGCATTCCTGCATTGTCCAACACTAACCTTCATATTGAAAATTTCCCCAACTTTATCCCTCATTTCCCTACAACTCATTTTGGGATTTTCTAAAATATCTTTCACAAAATGTTTCCCTACCCATGAGTATGACATAATTGATCCAAACTTGAAGGTTCTACCACAATTATGCTCATTAATTAAGGACTTAATTTGGAATGATTTTTCACTGCTCATCTAGCCCACAGTCTAAAAGGACATGTTGCCTTTCCTTCACTAATTTTACAACAAAGTAAATTACACGAATGGTCCCTATGGTTTAGGATAATTTGTGCGTTTGGTCCCTAACTTATTATTTTAATTCGGAAGGTCCATATTGTTTGTTTTTGTTACGTGTTGGGTCCCTGTCTTACCTAAAAAGACTATTTTTCCCTTGATTTTTTAAGTTATTTAAATAAACACACCCCAACCCCTCCCCCTCACCTTACCTTACCTACCCTACCATTTTTCTCAATTTAAATAATAGTCTTTTTAGGTAAGACAGGGACCAAGCGCATAACAAAAACAAACTGTAGGGACCAAGTGCGTAATAAAAACAAACAATAAGGACCTTTCGAGTTAAAAAAATAAGTTAGGGACTAAGCGCGCAAATTACCCCAAACCATTGGGACCATTTGTGTAATTTACTCTTTACAACACCTGACTAGCAACCTATTTTTATCATTTTTTTGCACCAAAGGTTATAACCGTTTGCTACTGCATAGTTTGATACAAGCTGTTTATGTTCTTGAGGTTTACAAAACCTCATAACAAGGATGGGTTGCATTGTATCCTATTTCTGAGTTGTGTCATGAAAAGGATAAATTGGGGCTTATTTGGTTCCATTATTTAAATCATTATCCTCATCAACAAAATCATCTCTAGGGATAACACTAATATGGTTAAGAAAGGGATCATCAGACTTAGTCAATGGTATTACCTCTTCATCGGGTTCATGATCAATAGATAGAGCATCAGACATGACCGAGTCCTTATCTTCATTAGAGCTTTCACTATCAACATCTTCTTCTTCCTTTTCTCCCTCTATCCAGTCAAACACCGGTTCATTGTAGTGATAAACATATACATTAATCTTTCCCTCATTACCATTTGCAGCATCAAGAAACCTCGTGTAGTCATCATCATTTGTCAATGGTCTCAACCCATCACGTAATGACTTATGCCCAAGACAGTAGTAGACATCAGGTTGCTTCCCCTTTGTGACATCTTCAAGAACATAAATGAACTCCTTGAAATCTAATCCACCAAAATCGACATCTGTAATTGAAGTGTTTAGATGCATGTACTAGATAAGAGTTTTGGGGGAAAATATATGCTGGTAATTAACACCTACTTGAATAAAAGTTGATCCTTTTGCATTAGATGGACTAGCCATCCTCGATTTCTCAAAGAAAGCTTCGATTGTATGAGAAAACCCTCGACAAAGTGTTTGGTTTTAAAAACTCAAATTTCCACTGACCATTTTGATTTTGAGAGTGTTTACATTGGAAACAGGTGATTAATGCCATGTAATCATACATAATTGGGTGTAATAGCCACGTATACATACCCAATTTCCACATCACTCATTTTTTTTATTTTTAATTACAAAATACCGAGATTACCTCTTGTATCCGGTCGCCCAATGGTAAAATGTGTACACGAAACACATATTTATGGTTTTTTTTGTACAAAAAAAGGTGAATGGTATATTTTGAACACGGGTCAAAGATCATTACCCTTACAAGTCATTTTCCCTTTATTTTTTTAACCATTTAACTTCTTAACGTGTTTATATATTATCATTGTCACCTATTATAACAATTAACATATGACAATGGTAATATATGTACACATTTAACAAGTTAAATGACCAAATGTGTATAAAAAAAGAAAATTGCTTAAATGCGAACAATTTTTTTTGATTTTTTTTTAATACTTTTTACAATTTCTTACAACATTTTTATGATATTATTTTGCTATAGTTTTTTTTTGTTTTTTTGTTTTTTTGTTTTTTTCTAAAACAATGTTTTAAACTTTGCTTTAATTTTTTTTAATAATTTTTTATACTTTCATATAATTTTAATACAAGTGCTTTTAAACCAAATGTTTTATAAATGTTTTAAATTTTTTCTTATAAGTGTTTAACTTTTTTTTTTTATTTTACATTTTCATACAATTTTTTATAACTTTCATATAGTTATTTCTAAACTTTATTTTACAACATTTTGAAAGTGTTCCACAGATTTTGTACGACAGTTTAATATTTTTTTTATAACATTTTAAAATACTTTCGTTAAATACTAGTTTAAAATGTTGTATTAAAAAATTGTAATAATTTTAAAACATTTACATTATATATATATATATATATATATATATATATATATATATATATATATATATTGTTTTTTATTTGCTAAGTAATATTTTCTTTTTATTTTTTTAAAAGACCCTCCATACTTATTGTTACATATTTAATTTTATTGTTAGATACTATTTACTTCAAAAATATTATATATAGTTAAAAAACAAAAGCAAAAAAAATTATAAGAGGCTATATAAAAGATTTCACAAAACAAAAACATGTTTATTAATTAAAAGGTAAAGTTTAGAATTGATCAATATTTAATTAATATTTAGGAAATTATGGATATTTTAAAAATAACGTTTGAAAAAATAATATAAATAAATATGGAAAATAAAATCGCTATTAAAAGTGGGGGAAAAGATTTATTCGAGTAATTAACTTTTCGTTTTGTTCACATTTATGCAATTTTTTTTTGTACACATTTAACCATTGAACTTGTTAATGTGCTCACATATTACCATTTAACTTTAGTATGTGAAAATGGTAATATGTGAGCACATTAACAAGTAAAGTTAAATGATAATATGTGAGCATATTAACAAGTTAAATGATCAAATATGTAAAAAAATAAAGAAGTTGCCTATTTGTGAACAAAACGAAAATTATGATTATCATGGTAAGCCATATTTCCTTTATAATTAAACATATTTTAAGAACTCAACTTAACTAGTAGAAAAAAGTAAAAAAAATTAAGATTTGGAGAAAAATAACAAGATGTTTAATTTTTCTCTCACTTCTTTTCAACTAAAAAACACAAAATACAAATTTATTTTTCTTTCATTTCTCTTTCTTTCTCACTCTTTTCTTTCCTTTGCTAAAATTCGGAAACTAGGTGGGTCTTCGGAAACTTAAAAAAATTGTTACATCTGCTCATTATGAAAATCTTTTAAAAGTTTTATATGGACGTAGCAGGTAAACAAGCAACAAGCTGCGTCACAACCATTTTATGGATAGCAAAAACTAATTCTTTTAAAAACTTCATCCATATATCTAGGGTCACAACATTACTATGCATGACCCGTTGGACTCTATTGGGGAGCTCCACAGGATCTTGCGCAGTGAAACCAAAAGCATTAAATGCCAAAGGTATAAATGTGTGTTGATTTCTGTCACACCCCAAAACCGGAACGGCGGAAACGTTCTGGGGTGGAGGACGTCATGTCAAGTATCACAACATATGCAGTATAGTAATCAAAGTACAACAACCATTGCATTAATAGTAATAATTTTACATAGGTTACATTTAACAACAACATCAAAGTAGATATAGAAAATAACATAAGCTGCAGCTTGGTACTAGGCTGACTTCGCAAAAGCTCCCGGAGTGTAATTGTCTACTGATGACCTGAGAATACAAGTTATTTTGAAAGCGAGTATCAACATTTTAATGCTGGTGAGTTCATAAGCATTTAATGACATTGTTATAAATACATGTTTTTCTTCAAAATAATCTCACTAGATGATGGTGATTTGAGTTTACAGAGTATTATAATTCCTTCCTGAAAATCCTATATTTTGTCATAAAAGTAGTCTTCTACCAAGACCCAATTGTTTTATGTTTAAACCAAGGAGTTTCTCTATTAAAAGCAGTCTTCTACCAAGACGTAACTGTTTTATGTTTAAGGAGTAATTTCCCCCAAAGGTAACTATCATTATCAAAATATAGTTTATACTTTTAATAAATATGAGAGAAGGTCACAAGTAAAAGTAATAGGGAAAATAATACTTTTCTTCAGCAATGACGTTGCTGTTTATAAGGAAATAAAATACAAACTCCAGGTAGTATTAAATGAACAATACACCTCGGGGAGTCTAAAGTAGGAAAATACAGACTCCAGGCGGTATTAAATGAACAATACGCCTCGGATAGTCTAAGTGAATGAAGTATAGACTCCAGGTGGTATTAAGTGAACAATACGCCTCAGAGAGTCTAAGGTAGCCTTTAATCCTAAGTAGGTTAGTTTAAAGGTTTACAATATGGCCTAGTGTATAACTAGGAAAATATATCATGAGGATTTTATATGTAGAAAATACCGCGATAACACTCATTACCTTAAAGCCATGAATTATAAGGTAAATGTAAAGATACTCGTAACCATACTGATTGACGGATGCAAACTTGACGACCTGCTGGCATCGGAATGAATGTGACATTTGTCACCCCTTGGGTTGGTTGGTCGGTACTGTAGCTAGCATTCGGGATGTGGGAGTGTTTGTCCCGTATAGATCTATACACACAATGCTCGCTCTCCCTCTAGGAGACTCCGGTTACCACTTGACAACGGTGGAATCCGCGTTTGAGGATGTATCTCGTGTTTTGGAATCTATATACCTTTCTTTTACTAAAAGTAAAAGTGTTTAGAATATAGATATAACTAAGTTCTTCTTCATGACAGTTATGGTTGGTTTCTAAACTATACCTATTATAGTTTACTTGAGAAGTTATCTAGATGCCTTTGCTACCCAAAGGTGTTGAACTGGAATAAGAATTTTAATATCTAACCAGATATACATAATATATAACTAGGGTTTCAATGACACCCGGACAAATAACCGGATGCTCTAAGTCCACAACCAAACAAGGACAGAAAATAAAGCGGGCTATCAGTCCTAAGTCTTTCAAGCCCTACTTATATAACTATATCTGTATAGACATGAATCTATCAAGAAAACAAGTCTAAAGGACTTTGATAAAAGCTTTAACAATCTAAAATGGGATTTTTATACTTTAAAAGAGATTTGAAAACAGGATGTGAAAACCTTTAGCTCGATAAAACAGTTTAACATGCAAAAATCTATTTGCTAGACAGTTAATAATCACATGTGATTGATATAATAACTTACTAGTTCAACTTGTATTCCACCCCCCCCCATAAAAGCATTTAAAATCATTTAAAAGGTTAATTAAGGGGTATGAACTCACCTGACATGGGTGATTCGGATGAACGGATGGTATAGGATGCTATGTGTCAAGTGAGGACTTGAACACACACTCGGATCCTATTGAACATGCAATGATACATTTATGTATCTAATTAATCATTTAATAAATAATTAAGTAAGTTAAGCCACCCTAATACATGAAAACACTTTGCTACAAGTGCTAGGAGTAATATGGGTTGCATATAAAGAGAGTATGGCCTCACATTGGAGTTTACTCCCCATATAGTAACACCATATGGGTTTACGGTTCTGGGACCATTTCCACCATGAGTTTACAACCGTAAACTCATGGCAATGGTGTGATTGGGTGTTTTAAGGTCCTAAACCACACAAGGAAGTAAGCTAGACTCGAATCAAGGGCTTAAGAAGTGACTAGGGCTCAAAATGGCCCCTTGGTGGAGTTTACGGTCCTCGGACCACTCCTTGGGAGTTTACGGTCATAAACCAATGAGTTTATGGCCATAAACTCTTGGTTACTTCTATATTTTCGTGTTTTAGGGTTTCTAGTTCATGCATGTAAGGTTCTACTCCTTTATACAAGCATTAGAAGGCATTAGGGGTACCAAAGCCCCATTTGGAGGTGTTTACGGTTCTAGGAGATCTCCCTAAACTGTAAACACATATGTTATTGGAGATTTTGATGTTCTTATAGGAAGCTTGTAGGAGTGTTTATGGGCCAAGAACACTAGTGTGTGTTCTTGGTGTTTTGAAGAACACTTGAAGATCTAAGAAAAGAAGAGATTTCTATGGATGAAATAGAGTATAAACACTAGATAAAGTGTTATATGAACGAATCTAGGAAGAAAACACTTACATTTTGACGGATTTGAAGGAATGATCTTATGATAGTTGAGAGAAAATCTTGGTGTTCTTGAAGTTGGAAGTGAAAAATGAGGCAAAAATGACTAAGTGTCATATTTGTACACTTTAGAGTTTACGGCCATAAACTCCATGCTTGGAGCCGTAAATTCCAAACTCTTGGAGTTTTGAGACTTACGTGATGCACGACAACCTCTAAAGTATACTTCCTTTTATTTGTTCGCTTGACGAATATAAAATAAAAATAAAAATACTCAAATAGACTTAAAACCGGCCAAAAATGTTTTGAGATGAATTTGACTAATATTTGATGTGCTTTACTATAGAGTTGATACAAATGAAAACTTCGGGTTGTCACAATTTCCATGCACGCTTTCTTATATTTTTTCACCTTGCATGAGACATCTTTTAAAGTAGTTTGCCCCATAGTGAAAATTCAAATCCCCAAGCCTACAAAAAGGGAAACATCTGTAAGAACCAACCATCATGTTTCCCTCCAACCAATCCAAAACCAAAACATATCTACCTTCCAACAGGTCAGTCAAGAAGTTTATAGGCGCCTCTTTCTTGACAGAAACTTCGGCACACCAAAAAATGTCAAAAAGAACGTCTCTAACCAGATTGTGTCGATACTTGTAACCTAGGAGCTCTCTATAATGTACTACATGCTCCTTTAAAAGAATCCAAGCATGACTTGCAACAAATAGTGCATATCTCGTCAACTGGAAATAAACGAATCGTAGGGCGATACTTGAGGATATCAAGATACTTTGGTGGATATGTTGACCAAGACCATCAATAGGAATGGCAATAAGAAAAACTTGAACTAAAATTTGAACTTTATTTAATAAGAGAATTAAATTAGAAAGACAAGATTATAAATTTAAAAGGTTTAAATATATTATATGGTATTATTTAGTATACATAAAACGATTATACCACATGTATCCTCTCACATGTTAATAAAAGACATTGTCACTGAATCAAGACTAGGCTTACCCACTCTAATATTGGTTTAAGGAGGTCTCTTTGATTTCTAATGAGATCGCTTTTTCAAATGCTACGTGCTTACCATCGTTACCTCCTTTCGTATTTTGAGAATGGGGTTACAGAAAAGGTTCAATATAATTTTGTCTTTCAAAATTAAAAGTATTATTCAAGTAATCAAACAAAATTCCCATTTTATATAAATAAAAAACATGAGTTTTGTGCTACCCATGAAAACACATTTTTAGTTATATTTTGATGATGGGGTGTATGTGGTTATCCGACACGTCATTTGCGAGAATATAATTTTAATATGATGATTTGCTCGTCAGATTATTATGATGATGGAATGTGTATGTCTAACTGACACGTCAATGTGAAAATAATTTTATATTGAGGATCTAGCGGTTTTGCATGGTTGATTCACCATCTATTTAATGATTTGCGGTATCCACGTCATTAAATTTTTGATGAGCACAATAAAGATTAATATGCTATTGAACGTCAATGAATCTTATATGATCTAGGAGTTTCAAAAGTTTGAAGCTGGCAAGTTGCTTTGCCTACCTAAATAACTTTATTGTGTGTTTACGACCTGACACGTCATTCGCAAGAATATAATTTTAATATGATAAGTCGCTCATGAGATTATTATGTTGATGAAGTGTGTGTGTGGCTAACCGACATGTAAATATGAGAATAATTTTATATTGAGGATCTAGCGGTTTTGCATGGTTGATTCACCATCTATTTAATGGTTCACGGTATCCCCGTAATTAAATTTAAGATGAGCACACTCAAGATTAACATACCATTGGACGTCAATGAATCTGTCAAATGATCTAGGAGTTTCAAAAGTTTGAAGCTGGCAAGTTGCTTTGCATACTAAATAACTTTATTGTTTGTTTATGACATCCCTTTATACATCGTAAAACGAAATATGAATCCTAGCCTTGTTAAAAATTTATTTAGGGTTGAAAATGATTTTAAGGATAAATTCAAACTAACTAAATTTCCTTTCATCTTGTAGATATAGAATGAGAACAACAATCCTCCTCCTCATCGTCCCTCCTCAAACTCGAACATCTCGTTTATCTCGATCCTACATAAGGAGAAACTCACCAGTCAAAACTCTTTGGGCTAGATCCGTAACCTAAGGATTGCCTTGAGGTACGATGGAAAAGAGTATGTCCTCGATGAGGATCTCCCTTATGTAGATGATAATGACAATCCATAAGAATTAGATGATTACAACAAGCATTACAAATAATCTACTAAAGTTTCTTGTATTATGTTGGTGACCATGCCACCTGAGCTTCAAAAGAGCTTTGAGAACATTGGGGCATCTAAAATTAGTGAGAAACTAAAGGATATTTCCAAGAAGAAGCTTGACAAGAAAAATCTGAGATCATCAAGTCCTTGATGGCATGTAAACATCAAGATGGGAGTTTTGTGTATGCGCATGTTCAAAAGATGAAGTCGTACATTAACAAACTTCGGAATTTGTGTGTCGAAATTTCAAATGAGTTAGCCATTGAAATGGTCTTGAACTCACTTTCTAGTTCATATCATCAGTTCGTCATGAACTATAATATGAACAATCTCAACAAGAACCTTACGAAGCTTCATGGCATATTGAAAACAACTGAGGCAAGTTTGATTATGAGCAAAAACTCCAAAACTATTTCTCCTGTCTTAGCTATTCGACATGATGGTGCGCACAAGAAGAAAAAGTTTTTTTTTTATAGTAAAGGTAAAGCCAATGTTGGATCTTCCAATCAAGGCCTTAAGAGAAAATACGATTATGATATTGCAACTAATACCAACCCAAAGGAGGCCATTTGCTTTTACTGTTAAGAGAAAGCTCACTGGAGACAGAGCTAACCAAAATACCTTGAAGACATAAAGAAGAACAAAGCCAAGGGCGTCGACACTTCATGTATTTTTATGATTGAACTTCACAATATGGAAACTTCTAATTCTTGGGTTCTTGATATGAGATGTGGTATTCATATTTACTCGGATTTGCAGGGAATAAAGGAAAGTAGAAGAATGAAGCATAGGGAGCTGAACTTGATCATGGATACCCAAGGATTTTCACCTGTTATGAATATTGAGGAATATAAGCTATGTTAAATAACGAAGTTTCCATTAGTTTAGTTAATTGTTGCTACTCGCAAAATATGGAAAGAAACATAATTCATTTCACGGATTTTTCAAGGATGGTTTTCGTTATGGTTCTGATAATAATAATGGTGACATTTTAGTTTATAAAACTGGTTCTTTTATTTTTAAAGCTAGTCCTTGAAAAGGTGTTTATGAAAGTGTTGTTTGTGTTGGCAAAACTAATAATCTAATGTTTAATGTGTTGGATTAGGTGCCTAAGCCAATAACTAAATTGGTATATACTTGAATTAAATGCAATGTCCTTTTTGGGTTGTCCTCAAAACTAGTAATTGATAAAACGACTTTTTGAGAGAAAGGTTGATTTGTTGTTTTATTATAAGATTAAAAAATAACAATAAATAATTTATTAATATATTATGGGATTAATGTATTAATTAGAAATAATATTATTTAATTAATAATTACTCAAAAATTAATTAGAATTAATTTTGGGATTAATTAGATTAATTAAATGTGCAAGGACCTAAGCTGTAATTGTTCAATAGTTGAACAAAAAAAGGATTCTAGATCCTTGCTAGGGTTGGCAAAAATAAGGTGCCTCCTTATGGTTTCTAGATTAATCCTTAAGGATAATTAGGAATTTGGATAATTACCTAATTTGAAATAATAGTATTATATTCAAATTAGGGTTTTCCTAGTTCGGTTATAAAAGGAGTCGTAAACCATAAATTTTCGACCAGTCCTTTCATAAGAAGAAAAGTCGAAAATTCCGTCCTCCCTCGTCTCTCCTCTCAAGTCTTCTTTTGCTAGGGTTTAGGTACAAACCATTAGAGGCATGAGATTCCTGGTGCTTGCTTTATGTAGCTTGTTGAAGAAGAAATTGTTTGATTACTTACTACAAGAATCAAAAAGGTATGTAAACCCTAAAAACCTTTGTAATTTCGATTATAGTAAGGCCTCATTAGGGTTCTTGATGTTCAATTGTTTATTGTTATCAATACAGACAACTTAGATCCAATAGGTTGCATGTGAACTTAAGGGTTAAGTTTTTTTGCCACATATACTTTTTTTGTAACCTATAAAACCAATCAATGGTATCAGAGCCCATAGTTTTTAATTGATCTTGCACAATGTTAAATAGATCAAAATTAGGGTTTATAGAAATTAAACCCTAAGGGAGGAATTTTCAAAAATTGCTAGGGTTCTTGAAACCCTAGCCTCTACCCTTAAATTTCAAAATTGTTAGGGTTAGATAGGGTTTATCTACTTTCCTTATTATTATTTTAAAAGCCTTAAAATTTGAATAATTAAAACCTGATGAAGCCAACCTATTTTCGAAAATTGGGAGGGTTTGGGTTTGGATTAAATTTGAGTTATTTTATTAATTGTTACATACACGTTAATAACCATGTATAATTATCGTGTTTTATAAGCTTGATAGCTTAAAAGTGAATATTATTATATATTATATGATTTTGAGCATTGAGTTCTAACAAGATATTTTTACGAGATTTGAAGTAAAACTATGTTAAGAATCAGTCGAAAGGTGATGGGAAGTCTTATGAGATTCCAATCAAAAGTCAAATATTGAAATTAACGAAAATGTAAAATTTAAGTTGGAAATAAGTAAAACTAATGTTATTGAAAGTTGTAAATTATCTCGTTAGAAACATTTAGGCGAAAACCTCACTGAAATCCGAGTTATAACGAAGAAGTTATGACTTATTAAAGTTTCGCGACAGAACCGTCACGACGCCATATGATGTAAAAAGTGAGTTTTTGATAAACTACTTTTTAGCCTTTGTGATCTAAACTAAAAGTCGTAGTATTCATTAAACCGATAACTTTCATAAAAAGAACGTCCAAATCCGACTTCGTATGAAGAAGTTATGATTTTTCTAAGAATAGACATAGTAGTATTCAACTCGAAAATTCAAATTATAGATCAAGCAATTTTTAGATGACACAACCTAAACGAGAATTGAAGATCTCTTCAATAATAATTCAACGGTAAAAAGACAAACGAAAACGGACGTCGGATGAAGAAGTTATGAATTTTTAACGAACTTTTCCTGTCCCGGTCTGTTAAACATATAATATTAAAAATGAATTCAAACTTAGCCGACATAGTCTAAATGAAAGTTGTAGAGCATAATTTCACCTACACGTGGATATAAAGAACGTCCAAAACGTAGCTTGTATGCGAAAGATATTAATTTTGAAGTTTCTGGCACAAACTTTGAGACTAGAAGTACGCCCAACGTACTTATGTGTACTGTCACACCCCCAAACCAGAACGGCGGAAACGTTCGGGGGCGGAGGACGTCATATTCAGTATCATAACAGTTCATAGAAAGGAAAGTACACACCACCATAATATAAATATATTTGAAAAGTTTACATGATTGTATATGTTACATGTTTGCAAAAGGAATCAAATACAAAATGGTGATCCAAAATATGTTACTAACGCCAGCGCGTTAGTCTTTAGAAGTAGTTGCTACCTGGTCTAGCGGTTTCCTGAGAATACAAGTTATTTCAAAGAAAAAGTGTCAACATTTAAGTTGGTGAGTTCATAAGTGGTGTTTTGAGAAAATGTATGCCATTCGAAAGTGTTTGTATGTTTTCCAGAAAATGTAGTATTTCAATTGTAATGAGTTATGATTCGTGTGTTGAAAATGAATGTATTAGATCCAGAAAATCCCATATTTTCCCTAATAGTTGAGATATGATTTGTTGTGTTTTCCAAGAAAAACCCTTATTTTCTTATAAAAGTATGAAATGCATATGAATGTTCGTGATATAATTTGCAACTAATTGTACCGAGAAAATCCCTTATTTTCCAATTAGTTGTTTGGTTTGTATACAGGAAAAACCCTTATTTTCCTGACATAACTGGCAGTCTCTAAGACCGAAAATCGCAAGCAAACGACGTGCTTGTAAGTTGTGTCATAGTTTTACATAGTAAAGCTATACGAAGATCGCACTTGTTAGATGAAGAATAGTTTTAATAGCTACTCGTTCATAAAAGCATAATACCATAATAATTGTATATCCGATGAGTTTTATAACCATACTAAACATAATATGCCTGTAGCGACGTTCTTCAGGCGTCGTAGCGTTATGACAACTGTCACCCCAAAAGACGGACTGTAGCTAACAGTCAGGGCGCGGGATCATGACTTCCCGTATAGATCTATACACATTTGGCACGTTCTCCAAACGGGAGACTCTGGTTATAGACAGGACTTGTAGCGATACCTTTTATCAAAAAGGCAGTGTTTTAAGATGTACACGTCTCATGGATTCTCAACTAAGTCTGTATTAAAGTAGTAGTTTGTATGCAAAGTTTATCCTTTTTCACAATGTTTGACAAAGCATAAATCATAAGTTCTTTGAATGCATAAAATGATTTAGTAAAGAATGTTACCCTTGATATGATGTATTTGTATGCAAACGTATAAATAAAACATATTTCTATTTATAAACATATTGTATCCCAAGAGGGTAAAGTTGTGTTGTGAGGCGTTTTGCATGATAATGACTTCATAAGACAGTTAAAGCAACAATATGAAAAGTATATGAAAAGATCGATGTTTCACACGATTTTAATCGTGTGTTTACTTGTATTCCCCCCCTAAAAGAGTATAAAAAGCATTTAAAAACGCATTTAAAGTGTGCTTGCAGGGGTATGAACTCACCTGATAGTTTGAAGATAGCGAGATGGAAAACCGGACAGAGTTTCGTCTCGGGAAACGGATTTTCCTCGGGATTCTCGGGAGTAAAATCGACCCTCGGGACTTGAGCAAAAAGACCAGAGCTTCGGGTTTGAACGGGCACGGAAAACGAGGCAAGATTGTGAGAGAGAGGAGAGAAATGAGCATTTTTCTCGGAAGCCCTCGCATCCTAATTATAGGAAGGCTGAACCGCCTCCGAACGCGGGGCGTACGCCCATACGCAGCGCGTACGCGTACGTCATGCATGACCGAAGCCTCGACTGCCTCGGCTTCGGATGGGACGGGTTGCTGGGTACGCGGGTCGGATGGGACGGCGGGTCGGACGGGACAGCGGGTCGGACGGGTCGGGTGCTTCGGACGGGTCGGACGGGTGAGACTACGCTCTACAACTTTCGTTTAGACTCCGTTGGCAAATTCCGAAATTATTTTTATTATTTATTTTATAACTCAACGTGTTTAAGGAATTTCTTTGAAAATTCATAACTTCTTTACCTGATGTCGGTTTTTGCCAGAATTTTTACCGCTGAAATACCATTGTCGAGACCTTCGATTCTCGTTTAGGTCATTCCGGCCAAAAGTCGCTCGATCTCCGATTCGAGTTTTTAGCTGTCTACTGCTATATTCGGATCTTGGAAAAGTCACAACTTCCTCATACGAAGTCAGATTTGGACGTTCTTTTTGTGTACGCTCACGGTTTAATGTTATCTATAACTTTCATTTAGATACCTAAGGCTAAATGCTATCATATTGAAACTTTGCGTTTTCCGTTTAATCGGTGTTGTCGATTTTGTCAGAAATCTTAGAATGGTCATAACTTCTTCGTCATAACTCGGATTTTAGTGTTCTTTATATATTTGGAAACCTTAAGACGATATCTACTACATAGAGTACTCCAATCAGAGCTTTTGAATAATTCATTTATCGATGATATTCCTATTACATTCCAAAGAGGTTACAAGACTCGATTTATAATGCCCAGAAATAACGGGTTGTTACATCATCCCCCCGTTAGAGGGAATTTCGTCCCGAAATTAAATACAATATAAAAGCTTTAGGAGCTGAGGAAGAGATGCGGATACTTCTGTAGCATTTGGTCTTCCCGTTCCCATGTGAATTCGGGTCCTCTCTTAGCATTCCATCGAACCTTTACTATTGGAATGCGACTCTGCTTAGTCCGTTTAACTTCCCTATCCATGATCTCGACGGGTTCTTCCACAAAGTTAAGATTTTCGTTTAACTCGATTTCATCGAGTGGAATTACAAGTGTTTCGTCGGACAAACACTTTTTCAGGTTCGATACGTGGAATACTGGATGCACTTTGTTAAGCTCGATTGGAAGTTGGAGTTTGTAAGCCACTGGACCAACTATCGAAATGATTTCGAAGGGTCCAATGTACCTGGGATTTAGCTTTCCACGCTTCCCAAAGCGTATCACGCCCTTCCAGGGTGAGACCTTCAGTAGTACACGGTCGCCAATCTGGAATTCCAAGGGTTTACGTCTCCTGTCGGCATAGCTCTTTTGCCTATCCCTTGAGGACTTCAGTCGTTCTCGTATTTGCACGATCTTTTCGGTAGTTTCTCTGATGATCTCCGGACCAGTGAGGGTGCTATTAGGGACTAGACCTTTTGCCAATTGTGTGTCGCCCACTTCCGTCCAGCACAGGGGTGATCTGCACTTACGGCCGTAAAGGGCTTCGAATGGAGCGGTCTTGATACTAGTATGGTAACTATTGTTATAAGAGAACTCGACCAAAGGCAAGTGAATATCCCATGCCTTGCCAAAGTCGATTACACATGCTCGCAACATGTCTTCCAAGGTTTGGATCGTCTTCTCACTCTGTCCGTCAGTTTGAGGGTGGTATGCTGTACTCATGTCCAACCTTGTTCCCATGGATTTTTGCAATGATTGCCAAAATCTGGAAGTGAACCTGCTGTCTCTATCTGAGATGATGGACATCGGTACTCCATGAAGTCGTACGATCTCCCGGATGTAGGTTCTTGATAGTTTTTCCATCCTATCGGTTTCCTTGATCGGTAAGAAATGGGCTGACTTGGTTAATCTGTCGACGATTACCCAAATAGTATCTTGGCCACTCTGAGTTTTGGGCAGTTTGATTATGAAGTCCATGGAAATCTGCTCCCATTTCCACTCAGGTATTTCAGGTTGTTGGAGAAGACCTGAGGGTTTTTGGTGTTCTATTTTTATTTTGGCGCAAGTTAAACACTTGCTCACATACGTAGCGATCTCCGCTTTCATGTTTGGCCACCAGTAGAGTTGCTTGAGATCTAGATACATCTTGTCTGACCCTGGGTGTACGGAGTATGGGGTCCTGTGTGCCTCGCTCATAACTACCTCTCTCAATCCACCAAACTTGGGTGTCCAGATCCGGTTCATGAGGTAGCGTGCTCCATCACTCTTGATTTCTAAGTTCTTGTCCATTCCCTTAAGGGCCTCACCTGCCACGTTTTCGGGTTTCAAGGCCTCTATTTGAGCTTCCTTGACTTGCGTTGACAGGTGCGAATGGATCGATATAGCTAATGACTTCACTCTCCGGCCTAAGTACTCCTTTCGACTAAGGGCATCGGCTACGACGTTTGCCTTTCCCGGATGATAGCGAATCTCACATTCGTAGTCGTTGAGCAATTCGACCCAAAGTCGTTGTCTCATGTTTAATTCCTCCTGGTCGAAGATGTGTTGGAGGCTCTTGTGGTCCGTAAAGACTGTGCACTTGGTACCGTAAAGGTAGTGCCTCCAGATTTTAAGAGCGAAGACCACTGCTCCAAGTTCTAAGTCATGAGTGGTGTAATTGACCTCATGCGCTTTCAGTTGTCGTGAGGCATATGCAATCACCTTTCCCCTCTACATTAGTACACAACCCAGCCCTTGCTTTGAAGCGTCGCAATACACCACGAAATCTTCGGTCCCTTCCGGAAGAGAAAGGATAGGTGCACTGCAAAGGGCTTGTTTCAAGGTTTGAAATGCAACATCTTGCATTTCTCCCCAGTTGTAGGTCACACCTTTCTGGGTTAAAGCGGTAAGAGGCTTTGCGATGCTGGAGAAATTTTGGATGAACCTTCGGTAATAACCAGCAAGACCTAGAAATTGGCGAATTTCTGTTGGTGTAGTTGGTGCAGACCAGTTTTCGATAGCCTTGATTTTCGAGGGGTCCACATGGATTCCTTCCTTGCTGACCACGTGACCGAGGAAGTCCACCTTTCTAATCCAAAACTCACACTTTGAGAATTTTGCATACAGTCTCTCAGTCCGTAACGTCTTTAAGACTTGTCTCAGGTGTTGACTATGTTCTTCTTTATTCCTTGAATAAATGAGTATGTCGTCTATGAATACTATCACAAATTTATCCAAGAATGGACGACATACCCGATTCATTAGATCCATGAATACGGCCGGGGCATTGGTTAGTCCGAACGGCATCACTACGAACTCGTAATGTTCGTACCTCGTTCGGAAGGCCGTCTTGGGAACATCACTCTCTAGGACTCGCAGCTGGTGATATCCCGACCTCAGATCGATCTTGGAAAAGTAGTTGGCTCCTTGGAGTTGATCGAATAAGTCGTCGATTCGGGGTAGGGGGTATCGGTTCTTGATGGTAAGTGTGTTGAGTTCTCGATAGTCGATGCACATTCTGAACGATCCATCTTTCTTTTTCACAAACAACACGGGTGCTCCCCAAGGTGAGAAGCTCGGCCTGATGAATCCTTTTCCAAGTAGTTCATTCAGTTGGCTGGACAGCTCCTGCATCTCTACTGGGGCTAATCGATAGGGTGCTTTGGCTACCGGGGTAGCTCCGGGAATCAGATCGATTCTGAATTCGACTTGTCTTACGGGTGGTATCCCTGGAAGGTCCTCGGGAAACACGTCGGGAAAATCGCATACGTCGGGCACATCCTTGATGTCTAGGACTTCGCGTTTCACGTCTACAACATTCGCTAAAAATTCGTGACACTCCTTGCGTAGGCACTTCTGAGCTTGGATACTTGAGATGATACTAAGAGAGGTACTAGGTTTGTCGCCCAAAACAAGGAAGGTTTCGCCGGTTGGCAGATTAAGGCGAACGGCCTTATCGTAACATAGGATGTCCGCACGATGGGAACTCAGCCAATCCATGCCAATGATGACATCGGAACTCCTAATCGAGCCTGGCATGAGGTTGATTTGAAAGAGGTTATCGTTTAGAGTTAGGGTGCAGTTTAAATATATCTCCTTAGTGCCTTCGGTTTTCCCGTTGGCCATTTCTACTATGAATGGTTCACTTAATGATTGTGGTATTGGTTTTAGCATGCTTTTAAAGTCGTGACTCACAAAACTCCTTTCCGCTCCACTATCAAACAAAATGCATGCATACGAGTTATCGAGAAGAAACGTACCCGTAACAACAGTAGGGTCCGCAATGGCTTCATCTTGTCCCATTGCGAAAACTCGGCCTCTTCCGTCGGTATTCCTGTTGTTTGCCTTCGGGCAGTCCTTGCGGTAGTGCCCTGTGCTCCCGCACTCAAAGCAAGCGCGGCTTACTCTGGTATTAGCAGTGGGGGCGAATTGTTGGGTTTGCTCCTTGCAATAGCGGGCTGTATGACCCTTCTTATTGCACATGGTAAATTGAAGGTCACGGCAGAGACCGTGGTGGTGGAAGTTGCACTGGTTACATTTTGGTAGCTTTCCATTATATGAGCTTGTGGGGGCAGAATTGGTAGGTACAGTAATAGCATGGGTCGCTATCACTTGTTGTTTCTTGGGGTTCTCCTGGAGGGTTTGTCCCCTCCTCTTGTTCCAAGGCTTACTCTGGCCCTGAGCCTCCCTAGGTGGAATTGCGGCTGCTGTGATGGTACTCTGTTTCGCTCCGTGGTCGATGAGTCGTTGTGCCAGGCGTTTAGCGCTGTTGTAGGTGATAGGGTTGGAAGCTAGGACATGCCCTTGAATCTGGGGTGACAACCCCCAAATGTACCTTTCGACCTTCTTTGATTCTGGGTTGACCATGGTAGGGCACAAAGCGGCGAGATCGTTGAACCTAGCTGTGTAGGTGACTAGATCAGACCCAGTCATTTTCAAATTCCAGAGCTCCTGCTTAAGCTTTTGCACTTCACCCCTCGGGCAGTATTCTTCTAGTAGTAGTACCTTCAGTTCTTCCCAACTCATGGCGTTAGCGACAGTGAGCGTTACTGAGTTCACATGGCTTTTCCACCAAGTGAGGGCTCGATCTATGAAGGTGCAAGCAGCGAACTTAACCTTGCTTGTTTCTTGGCACGAGCAGATCTCGAAGACCGTTTCGGTCTTTTCGAACCATTGCATTAGTGCAATGACTCCGCCACTGCCATTAAAAGTCTTTGGCTTCGAGTTGGAGAACTCCTTGTAAGTACACTCCCTTACATGACCCTGGCCGGGGCCACGATTGGCATGATTCGTGCTGCTTCCTGTACCTCCATTTGCATTGGAGTTTATTTGAGAGAGAGCTGCTGCTACTGCTGCTGTGATAGCGGCCTGGACCATTGCCGGATCATAAGTTAGTGGTGGAGGTGGTGGTGGGGTTGTGTTGGTACGTGTTGATCTACGAGGAGGCATTACGCTGCCAAAAGAAAAAAAATGAGACATTATAAGTTTCGGTGGTTGCGAGTTGAATGTTATTGAGTTAACTATCTAAAATAGATTAAGAATTTGGTTTGACCAACACTGGGTTTTGAGCTTGATTCATTAATAATGTTTGAATGGATGCACTTATGAATTGAACGGACTACACATGATTAAAACAAGAAAGAGATATGCCCTATAGATATTAAACATATAGTTGTGTTACATCCGAGTTTAGACAAAACTTTTTGACCTTTCTAAAGGTCTCCGATTACAGAAAGTTTTAAAGAAAAGAATACTCTTATCCGAAGTCCTAATTTATAACAAAATTTGAAATCCTGGCAGGCACTATTTGCGACGTAGGTTGGGCTTGGAGCTTGACTCCGCATCTGATTGCTTCGATTCCATTAGGCGCCAATCAAAAGTGGCTTGTTGCTCCCTTAATTCGGCTAGGGCTGCAATCATCTGTGCCTGAAATGCCTCAGACTGGAGTTGAGCAATATCCTGTATCTTGTCCAGCCTACGGATGTCAGAAGTGTGAACCTGCACTTCCACGTTGACATCCCGGAGTCGGCTTGCTTGAACTCCGGATTGATAGGACTGATTGGCTAACTTACCCACCATTACTGGGAGTGCTCGATCAGCCGAGCTTCCACCGCGGACATCATAGAAATCCCGACACATGCCGTAGGGAGGGCGTATGCCTTGTTGTTGGCTCCAATGATGGAGGTGACTCCCCCAGACGGGAGTGGGTCCTTGGAAGTTCCTCACATGGACAGGAGGTTGAATGGGCGGTGGATCGATCACTTCCGGCTCTGAGTCAGTACCGGAGTCATCACCCACTTCTATGGGTTCCTCATCCTCTTCGGGATCATCTTCGATCCATCCTCCGTTGCCTTGGTTGGGAAAGTAGGGGTCATTGGGGTGGTGAAATCCAGCCATTTGACTGTACGAGAGATAGGGTCATAAAAATTGAATAAAGTCGAAACATGCAAAACATGTAAGTTAAATTAGTTTAGATAGCAAATACTCCTATAGTATTTAAATTCTTGTGTTTGATTCTAGTAACGGTTTGGTAAGTTTTAAAATTTGTTGTCCACTGCAGACACCCCTCGGCACACGTTAGTCGGCTCTCGGACAAATATAGTTGATCAGGCTATATCCTTCCCAGTTCCGATTACATGTCCCAAGGCGTACCTGCACTGCACAACTTATTTATAATACTTCTAAGATAGTCCGATGTGAAACTGTTATTAGTACGAAATGAATGCATGCTTACTTTACAAAAACTAAATAAATTTAATTTCAAAAGTATGACTCTTCTCAGAGTGTTTTTCCCCAGTTGAGTTTATAGTTGTATACCAAAAATGGTTTTGATATACTTAATTCACTATAAACGATGCTCTGATACCAATCTGTCACACCCCCAAACCAGAACGGCGGAAACGTTCGGGGGCGGAGGACGTCATATTCAGTATCATAACAGTTCATAAGACAGTTAAAGCAACAGTATGAAAAGTATATGAAAAGATCGATGTTTCACACGATTTTAGTCGTGTGTTTATTTGTATTCCCCCCCTAAAAGAGTATAAAAAGCATTTAAAAACGCATTTAAAGTGTGCTTGCAGGGGTATGAACTCACCTGATAGTTTGAAGATAGCGAGATGGAAAACCGGACAGAGTTTCGTCTCGGGAAACGGATTTTCCTCGGGATTCTCGGGAATCTCAGGAGTAAAATCGACCCTCGGGACTTGAGCAAAAAGACCAGAGCTTCGGGTTTGAACGGGCACGGAAAACGAGGCAAGATTGTGAGAGAGAGGAGAGAAATGAGCATTTTTCTCAGAAGCCCTCGCATCCTAATTATAGGAAGGCTGAACCGCCTCCGAACGCAGGGCGTACGCCCGTACGCAGCGTGTATGCGTACGTCATGCATGACCGAAGCCTCGACTGCCTCGGCTTCGGATGGGACGGGTTGCTGGGTACGCGGGTCAAATGGGACGGCGGGTCGGACGGGACAGCGGGTCGGACGGGTCGGGTACTTCGGACGGGTCGGACGGGTCGGATGGCTCGGATAGGGCGACGTGGACGATCAGAGGCCAAGTCTCTTGGGTACGCGGGGCGTACAAGGGTACGCAGCGCGTACCTGGATGAGGACGCTGACTCCTCTTCGGATAAGGTCCGAAATTTTGATTTAAATAAATATATAATTTATTTAATAAACTTCAAAAATTCATATCTTCTTCATACGAACTCCGTTTTCGATGGTCTTTATATCCACGCGTAGGTGAGACTACGCTCTACAACTTTCATTTAGACTCCGTTGGCAAATTCCGAAATTATTTTTATTATTTATTTTATAACTCAACGTGTTTAAGGAATTTCTTTGAAAATTCATAACTTCTTTATCTGATGTCGGTTTTTGCCAGACTTTTTACCGCTGAAATACCATTGTCGAGACCTTCGATTCTCGTTTAGGTCATTCTGGCCAAAAGTCGCTCGATCTCCGATTCGAGTTTTTAGCTGTCTACTGCTATATTCGGATCTTGGAAAAGTCACAACTTCCTCATACGAAGTCAGATTTGGACGTTCTTTTTGTGTACGCTCACAGTTTAATGTTATCTATAACTTTCATTTAGATACCTAAGGCTAAATGCTATCATATTGAAACTTTGTGTTTTCCGTTTAATCGGTGTTGTTGATTTTGTCAGAAATCTTAGAATGGTCATAACTTCTTCGTCATAACTCGGATTTTAGTGTTCTTTATATATTTGGAAACCTTAAGACGATATCTACTACATAGAGTACTCCAATCAGAGCTTTTGAATAATTCATTTATCGATGATATTCCTATTACATTCCAAAGAGGTTACAAGACTCGATTTATAATGCCTGGAAATAACGGGTTGTTACATGTACACGGTCCGAGATTGGCCACGTCACCTACTTCTTCGCATGGTGCACATGTGTTCGTAGCCTTGATGCCTCCGAGATGATCCATTCGTATGCCCATCGTACTCGCTGTACACCCAGCGTAGTGGCTGGTAAAGAAGTATGCCCCGCGTACCATGATATAATACGCCCAACGTAATCAGGTGCTTCAGATACTATAAATAGGGTGCGAGGCTGCCCGATATATGGTTACAAATTTGGCACTTTTACACCCTCTACTTCCTTTCAAGCTATCCTAACACCCCTAAGCCTAGGAAATCACCCCAACACCCGAAACAAGCCCCGGAGCACCGAAGACCCCAAGAAAATAATATTTTCAGTTGAAACTCTGCCCGCACAAAGCCCGGTTTGTTGGGTTTTGGTATACTACAACATCCTATGGTGCACATACAACCTTAAATACCTTGGATTTATGTTTTCACTAATTATACATGCAAATGGTTTCCAAGGTATTAATCTTACAACTAGCATGCATTTAACATAAAAATATAATATACTAGTTAGCATGACATACCTTTTGATGGAGCTTGAATTCTTGGTGTATTTTGCCTTAAAGAGCTTAGCGCCAATAGTGTGGAAGCCTCAATGGAATCAAAACACACCATGGACAAAGGATGAACTTGAGAGAGAATTCTGTCACACCCCAAAACCCATAACGGCGGAATACGTTCCGGGGTGGAGGATGTCATGTACAGTATCATCACAATTGCATAATAGTAAAAGCAAGAAAACAACAACCATTTCATTTACACAGTGAGTTTAATTACAAGCGTGTTCTGTAAAGTTTCAATAGACACCAAAAATATAACAAAAATAAGAGATGGATCTTGTATGCTCCATCTTCTCCAAAATGTTGCACCTGTACCTGTCTATCTTTGACCTGAGGATACAAGTTATTTTGAAAATGAGTATCAGCATAAAGCTGGTGAGTTCATAAGAATTTAGTGTGGTTGATGTATAAAATGTTTTAAAACTTATAGTATGAAAAGCTGTAATTTATGTTTATAAGTAGTAGAAAACCCTAGAAAATCCTATATCTTCCAGAAAGTACATTGTAAGTGAAATCCTTTAATTTGCATGTAAGTTTTATGCTTGAAAACCTTTAGATGTAAAAGTATAGTAGTAAATCTCTAGTATGTAGTGTGGATAAGGTAAAGTTATGCCTGTTGTCAGTAGTAGTGGTGCAAGCTTCCATTAGTAATAGATACTTACTTACTTCAGGATGTTAGCTTAGACTTTAGTCTTAGTGTATTAATGTGGATATAAGTGTATTCCTTTATGTGACCAATAGTGTGAGAAATAGAGAGTCCGATGACCTTCCCGGTCATACGTAGAGTAGTGAAGTAGTGCCACCCCTGAGCCTGGTCGGCTCGGACTGTAGTTAACAGTCGGGATATAGTAGTGTCTGCCCCGTATAGATCTATACATGTAGTGTCGCCTTCCTTCCGGAAAGCCCTGGTCACAGGATATAAGCGCGATAGAATACCTTATAGAGGGATAGTGCGTTATACTCTGGATTAGTGTTTTCTCTTGTATAATAGAGTAGTAGTAGTCTTTTGTATAGTTCATAGAGCGTTCTCTTATACATGTATCATCTTGTAATAATAATGGTTATAGTGTGTTTAGTAGTAGAGGTAACGAGTAGTAGTAGCCTTAACTATACCTATTATAGTTAACTTAGTGTGTATGGTTCTCGGCATTTGTATAACAAGGGTATTGAATATGATGAAGACTTTTATATCTAACACCAATATACATGATATATAACTAAGAAATCAACGACAGTCGGACGGATAACAGGTACCCTAAGACCACATCAAACAAGAACAGGAAATAAGGCGAGCTATCAGTCCTAAGTCCTTCAAGTCTTACTTATATAAATATATTAATGTAGATATACTTTTATAAGAAAAGTAACTTAGACACAGTTTGAAAATAATTTAATAACAATTTAACGAAAAGAATGCATTTAGATATTTTCTAAAAACAATTTTGTTCTCAAAGTAGTTTTAAAAATTGTAGAGATCTTTTGTAAAGAATGGTGATAATTCACATGTGATTTGTACTATGAATTGTAAATCACATGTGATTGATTTCCATAAGTTGTACATTTGACTTGTATCCCCCCCCCCCCCCCCGCTAAAACATGTAAAAACAGTTGAAAAGGTTCATTAAGGGGTATGAACTCACCGTTTATTGTAGGGTTCGAGTATGCGATTCGTATGAGTGTCGAGTGTCAACGGATGCTCTGAACGCACGTAGCCCCTATTAATTATATGGTGACACATATATAAGTTAGAGCTAAGGTGTTTTCATGACTAAACATGATGGGAAATCCCTCCTAAGGGCTTGGAATCACTAAGACTAAATGTCCTATGTTCTATACCCAATGATCTATGCAAGTTTAAGGCCAAATATGAGTATTAGGGTGTGTGTAGGGCCATAAAGGTGAGTGTGCGGCTGGGGTATGCGGCCAGACTTGTGAGTGTGGCCGTACAGGGTGTGTGTGTGGCCGTACTCAGGGGTGTGCGGCTGTACACTCCTTGCTTGAGACCCATGTGTCGATTTTTGTGGCCTTACTCTCACTTTGGAGGGTATTATGAGTGTGTGCGGCCGCACTCCTTCGTAGGATGAAGAACATGAAGAGTTTGAGGCTTGGATTCAAGTGTTTCACCTCTATGACAAGTTAAATTATGGTGTTTTTCACGTTTTGGGAGCCTTCTAGGTGTTCTTGGGTGGTTTTCTAGAGAGAGAAAGTGTAGAGAGAGAAAGGATACAGCCAAAAGTGAATGGAAGGGGGTCCTCTACTTTATATAGGGTTGAGTGTGAGGCTGGAGGGGTTTGTTGCTGGGTGTGCAGCTGGCTTGGCCGCACACACTAGTATGCGGCCGCACACACCTCTCTTGGTGTGTTTGGCTGGATTTTGTGATGTAGCACCCTTCCTAATCCTTTCTAAGGTCCATATCTATGATATATTAAGCCTAAAACACTAGTGCGGACTCAACATACTATTAAAAGATGCTAAATTCAAGTGAATTATAGATATATGGATCGATTGCTCAGTGTAAAAGTATCAGGTTGTCACATCCTCCCCCCCGTTAGGGGAATTTCGTCCCGAAATTATAGTTCAAGCAGCTAAGCTATTACATGTTATCTAAGCAAAAAGATGAGGATATTTATGTTTCATTTGATCCTCACGCTCCCAAGTGAACTCCGGTCCTCGTTTGGCATTCCAGCGAACCTTTACAATTGGGATGCGGCTTTGCTTCGTTCGCTTGACTTCTTGATCCATAATTTGCACAGGTTCTTCTACGAAGTTGAGACTCTCATTGATTTCGATCTCGTAGAGTGGGATTACAAGAGTCTCGTCGGACAGACACTTTTTCAAGTTCGAGACGTGGAAGGTAGGATGTATGTTACTGAGCTCGTGGGGTAGGTTGAGTTTGTAAGCTACGGGGCCGATTCTTGCGAGTATCTCAAAAGGCCCTATGTACCTTGGATTCAACTTTCCACGCTTTCCAAAGCGTATCGTGCCATTCCAGGGTGAGACTTTTAAAAGGACACGGTCGCCCACCTGGAATTCCAAGTGTTTTCTTCGTTTATCTGCGTAGCTTTTCTGTCGATCCCTAGCGGCTTTTAATCATTCGCGAATCTGCACAATCTTTTCGGTCATCTCTCTGATAATCTCCGGACCCATGAGAGCGCTGTCAGGAACTCGTCTTTTAGCTAACTAAGTGTCACCTACCTCAGCCCTGCATAGAGGGGATCTGCACTTCCGGTCGTAGAGGGCTTCAAATGGAGCTGCCTTGATGCTCGTGTGATAACTATTGTTGTAGGACAACTCCACCAGGGGTAAGTGTGTATCCCACGCCTTACCAAAGTCAATCACACAAGCTCGCAACATATCCTCTAAGGTTTGGATCGTCCTCTCACTTTGTCCATCAGTCTGCGGATGGTAGGCTGTACTCATGTCCAGCCTTGTCCCTAATGCTTTTTGCAGTGATTGCCAAAATCTCGAAGTAAACCTACTATCTCTATCAAAGATAATAGATATAGGGACACCATGCAGCCGTACTATTTCCTTAATATATATTCTTGTGAGTTTCTCCATCTTGTCTGTTTCCTTGACGAGTAGGAAGTGCGCGGACTTGGTCAATCTGTCGACGATGACCCATATGGTATCCAGCCCACCCGTTGTCTTGGGTAGCTTAGTTATGAAATCCATAGTGATCCGCTCCCACTTCCACTCCGATATCTCTGGTTGTTGGAGGAGACCTGATGGCTTCTGGTATTCAACCTTGACCTTTGCGCAAGTAAGGCATTTACTCACGAGGGTAACAATTTCTGCTTTCATGTTAGGCCACCAGTATAGCTTTTTGAGATCCAGATACATCTTATCTGAACCTGGGTAAACGGAGTATCGGGTGTTGTGTGCTTCCTTCATGACCAAGTCTCTGAAACCTCCGTGGTGCGGAGTCCAGATTCGGTCCATGAGATAATAGGTTTCGTCACCCTTGACCTCCAAGTTCTTATCCATTCCACGCAAGGACTCTCCCGCCATATTCTCGGGCTTTAAGGCTTCGAGTTGAGCCTCCTTAATCTGTGCGGATAGGTGCGAATGGATAGTCATTGCTAATGACTTGACTCTTCGACTGGAATACTCTTTTCTGCTTAGGGCGTCTGCTACTACATTGGCTTTCCCCGGGTGATAACGAATTTCGCATTCGTAATCACTGAGTACTTCAACCCATCGCCACTGTATCATGTTGAGTTCTTTCTAGTTCAATATGTGTTGGAGGCTTTTATGATCAGTGTATATTATGCTCTTCGTTCCATACAAGTAATGTCTCCAGATCTTTAGAGCGAATACAACCGCCCCTAACTCGAGGTCGTGCGTGGTGTAATTTACTTCATGTGTCTTTAGCTGTCTTGAGGCATAGGCGATGACCTTACCTCGTTGCATCAAGACACATCCAAGCCCTTGGTTCGAAGCATCGCAGTATACCATAAAATCTTCTGTTCCTTCGGGAAGGGATAACAACGGTGCGGTGCATAGGGCTCGCTTCAGGGTCTGGAATGCCTTCTCCTGTTTCGCTTCCCAGTCAAATGTCACGCCCTTCTGTGTCAACTTAGTGAGAGGTTTCGCAATTCGAGAGAAGTTCTGAATAAATCTACGGTAGTAGCCAGCGAGGCCTAGAAATTGACGAATTTCCGTAGGCATCTTCGATGCTGACCAGTTCTCGATAGCTTTGATCTTGGATGGGTCCACGTGGATTCCTTCTTCACTAACCACGTGTCGTAAGAATTCAACTCTTCGGATCCAAAATTCGCACTTAGAGAACTTTGCGTATAACTTCTCCGATCGCAGGGTTTCTAGGACTCGTCGTAGATGATTCCTGTGTTCTTCCTCGCTCCGAGAGTAGACGAGTATATCATCAATAAAGACGATGACGAACTGATCTAAGTATGGACGACACACCCTATTCATCAAGTCCATGAACACTGCGGGTGCGTTAGTCAGTCCAAAGGGCATCACCACGAACTCGTAGTGCCCGTAACGGGTTCGGAAGGCTGTCTTCGGAACATACTCCTCAAGCACCCGTAACTGGTGGTACCCGGACCTAAGATCAATCTTGGAAAAGTAACTCGCCCCTTGAAGTTGGTCGAATAGTTCGTCGATACGAGGGAGAGGGTAGCGATTTTTGACCGTGAGCTTGTTGAGTTCCCTATAGTCGATGCACATACAGAATGATCCGTCTTTCTTCTTCACGAACAAGACCGGAGCTCCCCAGGGTGAGAAGCTCGGTCTTATAAAGCCCTTGCTGAGCAGCTCGTTAAGTTGACCGGATAGTTCTTGCATCTCGGCAGGCGCTAAACGATAGGGCGACTTAGCTACGGGGGTAGCTCCTGGGATTAGGTCGATTCTGAACTCAACCTGATGTTTGTGAGGTAAACCTGGAAGGTCCTATGGGAAGACGTCAGGGAAATCGCATACAACGGGGATGTCTTTTGGATCTTTCGCTTTTTGGCTTGTGTCGACGATGTGTGCAAGAAAGTCGCGGTATTCCTTACGCAAATATTTCTGGGCTTGAATACTTGAAATGATACGAAGGCTCGTACCGGGTTTGTCTCCGTAGATTAACAAAGTTTCGTGATTCGGTGGATTTAGGCGAATGGCTTTGTCGAAGCATAGAATATCAGCGCGATGAAGACTCAACCAGTCCATGCCAACAATGACATCAAAACTCTTGATCGAGACCGGTATGAGATCGATTGGGAATGAATGATCATCTAACGTGAGGGTACAATCTATGTAAATTTCGTTAGAGCTTTCGGTCTTTCCGTTAGCCATTTCTACGACGAATGTTTCTTTTAGTGGTTGCGGGGATTGTTTAAGTATGTGTTTAAAATTTTGGTTTATGAAGCTTCTTTCTGCACCACTATCGAATAAGACACAGGCATAAGAGTCGTTGAGAAGGAACGTACCCGTGACTACTGCGGGATCCGCTACTGTTTCGTTGTGGCCAATAGCGAGTAGTCTTCCGGTTCCTCCCACATTCCCAGCTTTCAGTCAGTTTTTCTTGAAATGGCCAGCTTCACCGTAGCTATAACAAGTATGGGCCACTCCCGAACCGGGAACTTGTGAGATAGGTTTGGGTGTGGCTCTGCAAAACCGAACAGTATGGCCCTTCCGGCCGCAGTTGGTACATTGCAATTCATGGCAGGGGCCGTTGTGGTGGAAGGGGCACTTGGGACACTTGGGCAGGTTCCCAATATAAGCTTTTACTGGTGCAGGAGTAGCTGGAGTGGTGGCAGCATGGACAGTGACAATTTGTTGATCTTTGGAGGAGGTTTGAGTTTTGTTGCCCTTCTTCTTATCCCAATGCTTCCTCTTTTTGTCAGTTGGTTTGGGTGATGCAGTGGCAGTTGTGGTTGCTGTTGCTGGAGTGGAAGAGACCTCATGATTGATTAAACTCTGGGCCAATTCCTTGGCGCTGTCGAAGGTTGTAGGGCGCGAGGCTAGAACGTTTCCTCGATACGGAGGCATTAAACCCCAAATGTATCGTTCAATCTTCTTGCTTTCAGAAGGGATCATGTTGGGACACATAGCCGCCAAGTCGCAGAACCTGGCCGTGTAACCTCTTATGTCGGTCCCTTTCATCTTGAGGTTCCAGAGTTCCTCCTCAAGTTTCTGAATTTCGCCCCTAGGGCAGTACTCCCCTCTCATGAGGTCTTTCAGTGTGTCCTAGCCCATGACGTTGGCTATTACCAAAGAGAGTGCACTGACATGGCCGTTACACCATGTCAGGGCCCTGTTAGTGAGGGTGGCAGTAGCGAACTTTATTTTGCTCTCCTCGGGGCATCAGCACATTTCAAAGACAGCCTCAGTTCTCTCGAACCACTGAGACAATGCTAGGATTCCTCCGGTACCATCGAAGAAGGTAGGTTTGCAGTTCATGAAGTCCTTATAACTACATCCCTCCACTCTTTGGTGGATTTCACCAAATCTAGAGTTGCCACCGCTCACATCACCAGAGTTCATTTGAGCCATGGATGCCGTCACAGCTGCGGTCACAGCCGTTTGAAACAACACTAGATCGAACTGCGGAGGAGGAGGTGGTGGAGGAGGGGTTTGAGTTGCTGGTCTGCCTTTGTTTGGACGCTTGCGTGGAGGCATCTTTCGCTAGAAAATCATGGAAATGATAGCAATAGTAAGTGTCTATTGCTAGTATGAATAGAGTGTTTTATGGACTAAATCAACATAATCCAAAGATTAGAAAGAGAGTCATAACAATAGAGTAGTTAATTGCCAATTTACTGGTATTAATGATGTAATACAAGTTCGTGATAAGTGACCTAACAGTAGGTCTTACAACAAACCATAAGGAAAATGTTGGCAATATAGAGGCCTAATTAGAGTACTTTCAAAGCTAGGAATGTTTACAGACAAGTGCTCTACGGAGCACAGAAAGGAAAGGCTAGTCCTTATACAAAAGAGTGAGGTAATTAGACATCTTCTACGGACGACGGGTAATCGTTGGGCGAACCATCAGATCAGCTAGTTGACGCATAACCTCCTGAAGATGTCGTTCATGAGTCCTTTGACGTGCTCGGAGTTCCCTAACTTCGGCTCGGGACACAACTAGCTGTTGCTGCAGAGCCTCATTGGTCCTCCTTGACCTATCCATAGCTTCTTCAAGTTGGCGGATGCGAACAGTGTTGAGATTCGAGTTGGCATCCACTAATACAACTCGGCCAATGGCTGCTTGACCTTGCCCGACGTTCCTGGCAATCCTTCGGACCATGATGGGCAAGACTTGGTCCGCTGATCCTCCCTCTCTTATGTTGTAGAAACTTCGGTCTCCATCATAAGGTAAAGGCTGACCCTGCTCCTCGCTCCATTGGTTCAAGGTTATTGCCCACATGGGAGTGGGACCCTGAAATGCCGGACGGGGGTTGGGATTTGGAGCTTCAGGGGGTAGGTTGTTAACTTCTGGTTCGGAGCTGGAGCTATCCAAGAAGCCTTCAGCATGATGATCTTCCAAAGGGATCGGGTGATCATCGTCTGACTCCTCATCGAGCCATCCTCCTTTGCCCTGGTTTGGATAGTACGGATCGCCGGGATGGTGGAAGCCAGCTATGATATCTACGCGATAAAGGGGGGATAGAAAGGTTAATAGACGTACTAATCTAGGATACTTATAAGATGAATCGTTATTAGTTGACCCAACTTGCGTAGTGCATACCAATTACATGCAACCGAAGCGAGATAGTCCTTCGAATAAGCAACCCTAACTTCAGATCCCCAATCAAACAAGAATAGGAAATGAAGCAAAGGCCACAGATCCTGAGTCTATAGCGCCCTAGTCACATGTAACTGTGGTGTATCCACTTAGCAACTATCGTCCTACCAGTAACGACTCTTTTAGTTATCACATATTTAGCTAATAGTATACAAAATACTCCTATAGTATTCTTGTTCTAACGTTCTTGTGGTAGTGTTGGTAAGTTTTTAGACTTGTTGCAACCCCACAATCACTCTTAGGCACATGCTAGTCACTCCTGGATAAATGTAGTTGATCAGGCTACATCCCCCCAGATGTGACTATATGTCTCTAAGCTTTAATTGTGCTGTTCAACAATCTTAATACTTTTGTTTTGTTCTAGTATGATACTGACCCTTCTATAGTGGTGAGTGTATATATATACTTAATTAAATATTTTAGTATTTAGAAGTATATATTCTTGGTCAGAGTGTTTTAGTCCCGAAGTGTTTATAGTTCATATATCTTTTTATAGGTTGATATACTTGATTCACTATAAACAATGCTCTGACACCAATCTGTCACACCCCAAAACCCATAACGGCGGAATACGTTCCGGGGTGGAGGACGTCATATACAGTATCATCAAAATTGCATAATAGTAAAAGCAAGAAAACAACAACCATTTCATTTACATAGTGAGTTTAATTACAAGCGTGTTCTGTAAAGTTTCAATAGACACCAAAAATATAACAAAAATAAGAGATGGATCTTGTATACTCCATCTTCTCCAAAATGCTGCACCTGTACCTGTCTATCTTTGACCTGAGGATACAAGTTATTTTGAAAACGAGTATCAGCATAAAGCTGGTGAGTTCATAAGAATTTAGTGTGGTTGATGTATAATGTTTTAAAACTTATAGCATGAAAAGCTGTAATTTATGTTTATAAGTAGTAGAAAACCCTAGAAAATCCTATATTTTCCAGAAATTACACTGTGAGTGAAATCCTTTAATTTGCGTGTAAGTTTTATCCTTGAAAACCTTTAGATGTAAAAGTATAGTAGTAAATCTCCAGTATGTAGTGTGGATAAGGTAAAGTTATGCCTGTTGTCAGTAGTAGTGGTGCAAGCTTCCATTAGTAATAGATACTTACTTACTTCCGGATGTTAGCTTAGACTTTAGTCTTAGTGTATTAATGTGGATATAAGTGTATTCCTTTATGTGACCAATAGTGTGAGAAATAGAGAGTCCGATGACCTTCCCGGTCATACGTAGTGTAGTGAAGTAGTGCCACCCCTGAGCCTGGTCGGCTTGGACTATAGTTAACAGTCGGGATATAATAGTGTCTACCCCGTATAGATCTATACATGTAGTGTCGCCTTCCTTCCGGAAAGCCCTGTTCACAGGATGTAAGCGCGATAGAGTACCTTATAGAGGGATAGTGCGTTATACACTGGATTAGTGTTTTCTCTTGTATTATAGAGTAGTAGTAGTCTTTTGTATAGTTCATAGAGCGTTCTCTTATACATGTATCATCTTGTAATAATAATGGTTATAGTGTGTTTAGTAGTAGAGGTAACGAGTAGTAGTAGCCTTAACTATACCTATTATAGTTAACTTAGTGTGTATGGTTCTCGGCATTTGTATAACAAGGGTATTGAATATGATGAAGACTTTTATATCTAACACGAATATACATGATATATAACTAAGAAATCAACGACAGTCGGACAGATAACAGGTACCCTAAGACCACATCAAACAAGAACAGGAAATAAGGCGAGCTATCGGTCCTAAGTCCTTCAAGTGTTACTTATATAAATATATTAATGTAGATATATTTTTATAAGAAAAGTAACTTAGACACAGTTTGAAAATAATTTAATAACAATTTAACGAAAAGAATGCATTTAGATATTTTCTAAAAATAGTTTTGTTCTCAAAGTAGTTTTAAAAATTGTAGAGATCTTTTGTAAAGAATGGTGATAATTCACATGTGATTGGTACTATGAATTGTAAATCACATGTGATTGATTTCCATAAGTTGTACATTTGACTTGTATCCCCCCCCCCCTGCTAAAACATGTAAAAACAGTTGAAAAGGTTCATTAAGGGGTATGAACTCACCGTTTATTGTAGGGTTCGAGTATGCGATTCGTATGAGTGTCGAGTGTCAACGGATGCTCTGAACGCACGTAGCCCCTATTAATTATATGGTGACACATATATAAGTTAGAGCTAAGGTGTTTTCATGACTAAACATGATGGGAAATCCCTCCTAAGGGCTTGGAATCACTAAGACTAAATGTCCTATGTTCTATACCCAATGATCTATGCAAGTTTAAGGCCAAATATGAGTATTAGGGTGTGTGTAGGGCCATAAAGGTGAGTGTGTGGCTGGGGTATGCGGCTAGACTTGTGAGTGAGGCTGCACACTAGAGTGTGCGGCCATACAGGGTGTGTGTGCGGCCGTACACTCCTTGCATGAGTCCCATGTGTCGATTTTTGTGGCCTTACTCTCACTTTGGAGGGTATTATGAGTGTGTGCGGCCAACTGATGAAGGTGTGCGCCCGCACTCCTTCGTAGGATGAAGAACATGAAGAACATTATGAGTTTGAGGCTTGGATTCAAGTGTTTCACCTCTATGACATGTTAAATGATGGTGTTTTTCATGTTTTGGGAGCCTTCTAGGTGTTCTTGGGTGGTTTTCTAGAGAGAGAAAGTGTAGAGAGAGAAACGATACAGCCAAAAGTGAATGGAAGGGGGTCCTCTACTTTATATAGGGTTGAGTGTGAGGCTGGAGGGGTTTGCTGCTGGGTGTGCAGCTGGCTTGGCCGCACACACTAGTGTGCGGCCGCACACACCTCTCTTGGTGTGTTTAGCTGGATTTTGTGATGCAGCACCCTTTCTAATCCTTTCTAAGGTCCATATCTATGATATATTAAGCCTAAAACACTAGCACGGACTCAACATACTATTAAAAGATGCTAAATTCAAGTGAATTATAGATATATGGATCGATTGCTCAGTGTAAAAGTATCAGGTTGTCACAAATTCCATGCACACAAAAGACACCATGAACTCTAAAAAGATACAAGTGGCGATTTTGGGCAATGAAGTATCTATTTATATGTGGGATTTCTAGGGTCATGGATATAACCCAAATCCATACCCACGGGTTTTATGATCCATGGTTCATGTGGCCCAACTCTTTATGTATCCATACATAAACTTGGTCCAACATGGATCCTAAGCCCAACACATATAAATATAACTAATTATCATAATTAGTCCGTGTAGATTTATTTAGTCTCTTTCGACCACTAAATTAATTCCAAATTAATTCTTGATCAATACTAATTAAAACATATGATTTCATATTAATATATTATTACTTATAATATATTAATAAACCATAAATAACCTTCTCTCAAAAGTCCATCCTAACAAATTGTCCTGATGATATGCAACCCAAATGGACCATGCTACTCTCGGGTCGAATACATACCAATAATAGTTATGGGCTTAGACACCTAATCCAACAGTCTACCACTTGGATAAGTCTAAAACTATTATTCAAGTGTGACTCCAAGATGCCGACTAGCAATTGTAGCTCTTAAAGCCGCTGCCAAACTCTGAAGAAATCAAATGTCATGTCCGTTAGATAAGGGATCATATATTTATCCATTCTAGATATCATATGGACTGAGACATGGATTATAATCTTTCTCTCTGTCCATTTGTTGTTTCCCGATTTTTGATTTATGACGACTGACTAATCGAACAAATCAAATCAGTCCAGGCCCGGCCGAGCACTTACGTTTGTCATCACTAAATCATTGAGGGGCCCACATATATCGCTTTTATCCCGAAGGTAAAAGGAATGGGTAAACTTCGACTCATATGGCTTGTTCTACTACTTGTTGAATCATACACAAAGGCACATTTTATAATATCGAGTTACCGAATGCGTTTTCGTGCAATCAATGTACAACCAACTTATAGTAACAACTCATATCTCTAGGTTTGAAGAATATAATATATTATCGTCTCATGATCACTCGTAATGAAATCTATGAAGTGATTCGAATGAGCGTGGGTTGAATCCAATACTCGAATCCCTATTCCAGGAGTACTCATGAATGTTGTAGTAACTCTTACTATGTCCACTACCTTGGAGATCTACAAACCCGATTCATGACAGTCTTGCCTTAATACCTACTTCCAACGTATTATCGACTTTGGATGGTTTGAATAACTTAGTCATTCAGAAAGAATAACCTAGTTATTCTGGAAGTCAAAACATGTAAAGTGAAACACAAGAATAATACTAATCTTCTATGGTCCCAAGCACCTTTGAGAGTAAATAAAACACCTTTTATTTAAACACCATATTGATTACTCATTATTCATTGTATAATGTTTCAAATAATCAACTTTATACTTGAATTAAAACAATATTTGTCCCATGCTCCAAGCATGTAAACTATGTTTTGTAAACACTAGTCATGCCATACATCAAGTATGCACACTATGTTTATCTATGATCTTTACTTTGTGAAATAGATCAATTGAACATGATTCCAATGATGCTCATTTCACAATCCCAAATCTTTATCGTAAATGTAAGAATCCCAAATCCCTACCATTTAACGAAATCTGTTAGATTCTAAACTTATATGCATTGATCCTCTCGTAATGACTATGCACAAAGTCACAAATAGTTGTCAACAATCATTATAGAGTATCCGAATGGGGAGCATTCCATGGAACCAAAATCTCAAATTCAAAGTACATTGCTTTGAACAACCTTCTTGCATTAAGTTTCCTAATCTTACACAGATTGAATGAACAACTTCTACCTTTGGGACACGATTCATGATGTCTCACATAAAGACATGATACTAGACCAATCTTTTGCTACAATATTTTTATTTGCCATGTTCTCAAAATTTGACTATGAAGAGGGATACCGTAATCATAATCGAATTTTGAAAACGCAATATATATAGAATTTCCTTATGTTTAACCATTCCAACACAAAATTCATATATATATATATATATATATATATATATATATATATATATATATATATATATCCCTGACTAAAGATGATCAAAATCTCAATCTAAGCTTTTAGAATTGAAACGAAGTATAATTTCCTCTCCCTTAATTATAGCAAAACAACTTTTCCCAATTGAAAGCCTTTTGTTTTCTATAATTAACACGTAACATAATAATCATGCTCCCACTAACATGATGATTATTAGCATAACACTTATGCTCCCACTAGCTTTGACATGTACTCATAAAATAGCTGGACTTCTAGAAATCAATACTTTATTGACTTTCTTACCAAAGTTCAGATTTCTGATACAAGATGCTTCGATAAAACTTTATCAAAATCATACACATTTCCTTAGATAGCTCACATGTGTGTCTAAATAATTTTATAGAACTATGAAAAGGGATACCGTAATCACAGTCTCAATTGTTTAGACCTTTGCCATTTCTCACAAGTCTATGTTAGTGTGTCGGTTACCCACACACGCTCCACTAACGACTTTGAGAATGCAAATGTCATAATTGCTATCTACAAAAAATCTACTTAGTGAAGTCGTTTCCTCACCATCATTTTCATGAATCGGAGAGAAACCTTATAACAGTTAGATTTTATGGCGTATGAGTTCCTATCCATATGAATTTTTGTCAAAACCATAATCACAAGACAAGGTTAGTGACAATTCCATATTCATATGGATTGAGCTTGTGCAGTCTTAACTTCTTGCCACCTGGCAGCCCAAGGGCCTGCCATTGCTTCCAAGTAGTTATGGGCATAGAAATGTCAACATGATAGGTTATAAACCTCAATTCGTGTGCTAGTGAAGAACTATAGGTTTTATCCTTTATTAGTTCTTGAAACTTTCAAGACCTTTAAGACTCCCACTGTCCTCGACATATAAGACTCTCTTGTCAAGAACTATTTCTTGACAAAACAAATATTCAAGGGATAGTGCGGATTCTTATCAAGACTAACACTTCACGCAATTGGCCTAAGTTGGTCTATGTTTTATCCAAAACATCACAACATACCAATTTCAAACATACAAGAGTAGAAAACATTTTACTCTTACATTTGACTAGTCTTAATAAACCTTTTTTAAGATGTGTCACTCAAGTAACAATCTTGGAGTATGACTCTAATACTTTGCTTTTTGAACGAAGTATGACTCATCTTCTTGATTTAACCATTCCAACAATTCATGACTCCTCTTCTTAGCCATAAGAAAGCACTGAGATGTCCTTAGAGGATCATTTGTGATGTGCTATCTTAATCATTAAGATGATCATAAAACATGATACTAAAGTACTCTCCCATCTTTTCAGATTTGAGAAACTTTTATCTTTCTGCCTAATTTGATTCTTCTCATTCGTTCTGCCATACATAGAATATTTTCCAATGTTTCAGAATTATACTTAAACTTGTAAGTATAACCATATTTACTAAACTTTAGTAAATCATGACGAATAGTCTTATCGATCTTTGTGGTGGACTTGACCAGTGCACACGAATGTGTACTCAATCCCTTAGTCCTTTCACTTGACTTAATTTTCCAATGATGAAAATTCTCATTCATCATAAAACTTGTATAATTCCAAGTTTCGGTCCAATTGAAACTTGGGTGATGAGAATCTTTCCTTATTTGGTAAATTATGACACTACCACATCCGAAAGAATCAAATCCATTTTCCAATATTGCTACCAATGGAATCATATAAACAACCATTTTTCACAAATGCCACTGTAAGGATATTTAAAATAAATAAAATAAAACCTTATCTTTTATTTAAAACTTGCGGAAAAACTTATCCTTACAATGCAAATACATATGAAAAATTTGTTGTTATCTATTCCTAAGCAATATATCATAACTCTTAAGCAACAACTCATAATTCTAATCACCGAACCATGCGATCGAAATCCATCTTCGCGATCAGAATCAACATATACTTCCTTTAAGCTTCCTCTCTTCGATTTTACAAAACATCAAAATGTGATCTGGTCACACCATGTATAAGAATCTCAAATAGGAACTTAATAGAGTTAGATAGTGCACTTTACCCAAAGTAGAGTCAAACTCTTTGACTTTACCAACCTTATGATTGTTCAGGTAAATTAGGCAGCTTCGCAACCAATGCCCTATCCTTTGGCAATAGAAGGTTTGGGAAGTTGATATTCTAATCAAATTCGATTTACTAGTCCTCAAATCATTTCTGATTCAGCAGCACCAAGCAAATAGGTAAGATCATTAAGGGTCAAGTCATGGTCTGTCACATAGTAGTCCCAAAAGAACTCACTATGTGACTTAGCAAGTGATTGAACATCCAACTTTCTCAAGACTTTGACACCCAACTCACCCGACTTGTCAATATGTGACTTCATCTCCAAGATGTGATCACACATAGATCTTGTTTGCCAATATGGCTTGAGTGACCTTGAACTTGTGGGTTAGGGAGAATAAATGGAGGGGGTGGAGGAAGTGAAATTCCAAGAGATTTGGGTAGATCATAGATGTCTAAACTAGATATCTAAAATGGGAGATATCCAAGTTAGTTAATTTTTAAGTCCTTAATATAATGCCCAATATGAAATATTAAGGCTAGGACCCAACACAATATTTTATAACTTGGAAGAGGGATTCCGTAATCCAAGCTATAAGATATTTGAAGGTAGTTGAATGACGATTCATCAATTTCCACCATGAAAAACGAAATAATTTATTAGGTTTTAATTGGATTTGAAAATCTTAGATCTTTTGAGATTCATTGAACTTTTCAATGACATGTTTCAGTCTCGATTGTGCCCTCTCAAATTTTGTGACTGGGATGCCGACGATCACAAAACAAGGTGTGAATAACCATACAAATTCACTTGGTACCCTTAATATTATCACCTAATCGATGTGTCGGTTACCCACACGCGCTCCACCGATCTATGATAAACATTAAGTCACCCTTTGTTATCCTTACTAGTCCAAGTTAGTGTGCCGGTTACCCACACACGCTCCACCAACGACTTGGTATGGTACAAAGTGTGAATTTCATGGGTTAGCACCAAATTCACATTTTCCTAAGTAACTAAGATTGGGTATTTATAAAAGGTTTAGCTACTTAGAATTTATCATTAATACTTTTAATGAAAGGGGAATTACAGTCCTGTCAAACCCGTTGGCTAACGACCCTCCACCAGTCAAGGAAGTGGTGGGTGAGTGTGGACACCCATTAAACTGCCATTTTATAGGCAGTAACCTTATACCCCCCCTTATAGACCGGCTTCGTGAATAAGGTCTACTAACGGTAAGACTGACTTTGTTCTTATACATATATATATATATATATATATATATATATATAAGTATTAACTATTAATATTATAATAGTATAAGGGTGTATTTTAAACATTTGAAATACTTGGTGGTTTAATCTATTAATTAAACTATAATCTTAATTTAATTAAACTTAAACCATGTCTTTATGGAATTATTAACTCTTTTAATTAGACACTTTAATTAATTTAATGAAGTCCATAAAGGTTGAACTTTAACTTTTAAAATTCTTGGGTTTGGAATTAAAGTGTATATGGGGTTTGACTTTACAAATTCCAAAACTTGAGGACAAGTTTTGAACAATTAAAAAACTTATGGTTTCCATAACTTATGAATTTTAAAGTGGTTTAATGGAAAAAACCCTTCAAGTTGCATAACTTGTAGACAAGTTATGGAAGACTTTAAAAGCATTAAAAAATGTGACTCTTCATTTTTTCATAACTTATGGAAATTTTATGAGTTTTAAAATTCATAAATGTGACTTTTCATGTAACTTGAGGATAAGTTACGAAAACACATATTATGAACAACTTCTAGATTAATTTGGATTGAAGACAACTATCTCATAATTTTTCCTATTAATCTATACAAACTCGTCGAGTGCATGAACCAACTCGATGAGTTGGATGAATTTGTTCATGGAATCGTCGAGTCTGCTGTCCCGACAGCAAAAAAATTTGATTTTTTTTTTACTTTTTTTTTCCAGCAACTTGCATCAAGTATAATTGAAAACAACCCATGGCTCTGATACCACTGTTGGGTTTTGGTATACTACAACATCCTATGGTGCACATACAACCCTAAATACCTTGGATCTATGTTTTCACTAATTATACATGCAAATGGTTTCCAAGGTATTAATCTTACAACTAGCATGCATTTAACATAAAAATATAATATACTAGTTAGCATGACATACCTTTTGATGGAGCTTGAATTCTTGGTGTATTTGGCCTTAAAGAGCTTAGCGCCAATAGTGTGGAAGCCTCAAATGGAATCACAACACACCATGGACAAAGGATGAACTTGAGAGAGAATTCCATGCACACAAAAGACACCATGAACTCTAAAAAGATACAAGTGGCGATTTTGGGAAATGAAGTATCTATTTATATGAGGGATTTCTAGGGTCATGGATATAACCCAAATCCATACCCATGGGTTTTATGATCCATGGTTCATGTGGCCCAACTCTTTATGTATCCATACATAAACTTGGTCCAACATGGATCCTAAGCCCAACACATATAAATATAACTAATTATCATAATTAGTCCCCATAGATTTAATTAGCCTCTTACGACCACTAAATTAATTCCAAATTAATTCTTGATCAATACTATTTAAAACATATGATTTCATATTAATATATTATTACTTATAATATATTAATAAACCATAAATAACCTTCTCTCAAAAGTCCATCCTAACAAATTGTCCTAGATGATATGCAACCCAAATGGACCATGCTACTCTCGGGTCGAATACATACCAATAATAGTTATGGGCTTAGACACCTAATCCAACACGGTTTTCTACAAAAACTCCTAGTTCTATCAAAGAAAGTCATTTTTAGACACGAAGTGCTGCCCATATTACCATTTTATCATTCGGTTATTTCACAGTGAGTTTAATATAGGGACAATTATATGTTATATGTTCAATGTGTTTTCCTGTGTTATTCTGCTTTTATAGCATTGATCATGTAGAGCATGTCTCGTATCACTTTTGGTATTGGCTTTAAGCCTTTGGCTATGTAGAGCATGTCTCGTATTATTCTGGTATCAGATTTATGCATTTGGCCATGTAGAGCATGTCTCACATCACTTCTGGTATTGGCTTTGTGCCTTTGGCCATGTAATGCATGACTCGTATCACTTCTGGTATTGACATAGGGCTAGGTAGGACTGAAAGCCTGTATATTCTAGCAAAATGATAATCTGAAATTGTATTTTTCTGTGCCACTTGTGCTGAAGTTTTATGATGTATATCATGTTGAAATTGTTGTATCTCATTGATTGTTTATCTTTTAATCAGATCATTGGTTGATATGGAAAGCCTATTATATGATACACATATGCCTTTGTTGTTCTTTGTCCCTCTTTACTCCTGTTGTATTGATATATATATATATATATATATATATATATATATATATATATATATATATATATATAACATAGCATTATATTGTAACTGTTATTGAACTCACTAAGCGTCACCCACTTATCCCTCTCAGCATTTAACTATTGCAGGTGATAAACATCTAGTATAGTCATGTACCATTGGAAGAAGTAGAATAGTTAATATTATCACTTTTGTACTTAGTGTATATATTCCTGGGAAGTTATGTAATATATAAAACTTTATAAAAATCTTAATAGTTGGTTTGTATCCAGACTTTTATAAATGATATTATGAATATGCATGTAGCATGTTTGGATTAATAATATTGTAAAGTTTATAGAAGGGGTTCTCTCAATTACAGTATCATAGCAGTAGTTTAAGTGAACTAAATCCCACAGATCGGTATTTAGACTTAAACTATTGGAAGTTCAATATATGAACAGATTCATTATAAATATATGGATACAAACCATAGGAAAGACTTAAGTGAAGTATTAGGTAATGATAAATCCTAATATTCTAAAATACTATATTACTTCAAAATTTCTAAGCAATGGCTAAACAAGTGAGTAGTCATACACCAGATGTGGGTGCAGATCCTCATCCTGATGAAGTAAATACTCCAGTATCCCCTCGTAAGGAGCGATTCGTGGATAAACTTACTGGTGTTATTCGGCAGACTCTCGAAGAACATAAAAAGGATAGTGATAAAGGTAAAGAGAAAACCACCAGAGAATCTTCAAAAGGGGTGGCGAAACAGACCTCATTCAAAACTTTCAAGAGTAATGGTGCTACGGAGTTTTCAGGTATTCTTAATCCCATAGTTGTTCTTACATGGATCTAGAACACAGAAAAAGTATTACGTATCTCTCATGTGGTTAATGAAGACAAGGCTAATTATGCTTCTGTAATGCTCATCGGAGAAGCCTTGGTTGGTGGGAAGCAACATTTGAAGCTCTCGACGAGTTTTACCAGGATAATTTATCTTGGGAAATGTTCAAAACTCGTTTGTTAGGAAAGTATTGTCCTCTAGACATGAGGAGAAGATTGGAGAAAGATTTCCTCGAGCTTAAAGAGGGAGGAATGACTGTGAATGATTATGAAACTTAATTCAATCAAAAAGCACGGTTTGTTGCAAAGTATATTCCAACTGAAGATGTTAAAATTCAGTTATTCATGGAAGGACTACGGTATGAAATCTGCGATTTTGTAATTAATTGGGATTTTTTGTCATTTAATAAAGCGGTTGAGTATGCCCGAAAGCGCGAGCATAACTTAGATATATGTGGTGCCACTCTTTCTGTTCCGAAGCATCTACGTGTTGATCGAACTGTTCCTGTTTCCTCTATTCCATCAGCTCAATCCACTCGATCTTATCCTGGAAAACAAGTATAATCTCATAATAGCTCTCGTGGCCGTGGTAGGTCACAATCTTTTTCTCTTCAGTCGCCATCATGTCTTAGTTGTGGAAAGAATCATTAGGGCGAATGCAATTTAGAAAAAGGATCAGTGATATGTTATGGATATGGAGAAATAGGCCACATGAAGCCCGTTTGCCCGAGGAAGAATGTTACTTGCTATGCTTGTGGTGTTACTGTCCACAGGAAGCGCTTCTGCCCTACTCTTACTAGTCAAATGGTGGGGAGTCAAGATTCCGTTCAACAACCAAAGAGTACTCCAACTAAAAAGGAGGAGGTGCTAAAAGCTAAAGGCCGTGCATTCCAAATTACCATGGAGGAGGCACGCGAAGACCCGAATGTTGTGACTGGTACATTTCTCGTCAACTCTAGACCTGCTCACATCTTATTTGATTCTAGTGCCTTAGATTCTTTTGTGTCTGTTGAATTTGCACGTTCTTTTAAAATTGCTTGCTATGCACTCGCTCAACCGTTTCATGTAGACATAGCAGGTAGTAGTTTATCATTACTTGTTGATAAAGTCTATAGAGATTGTGTCATAGAAATTGAAGGTTATAATTTTCTTGCTAACCTGATTCCTATATCCTTGCCCAACTTTGATATTATTCTTGGCATGGATTGGTTGTCAAAAAACCGTGCAGAACTCTTGTGCTACGAAAAGATTGTACGCATTCCTATTAATGGGGAAATTCCTATTTATATCTATGATGAACAAAGATTTAAAATATTTAAAATAATCTCTTTCCTAAAAGCTCGTAAATTCATATCAAAGGGATGTTCTATTTATCTAGCTTACACAGTTGATATCTCAAAAGAAGGGAAGAAAACTGTAAATGACGTTCTTGTTGTTAATGAATATCCTAATGTTTTCCCAGATGATTTGCCTGGACTTCCTCCAGATTGGCAAGTAGAATTCCGAATTGATCTTGTACCTGGTGCTGCTCCAGTTGCAAAGACTCCTTATCGTCTTGCGCCAGCTAAGATGAAGGAAATGATGTTCCAACTGCAGGAATTAATTGAAAAGGGATTTATTCGACTGAGTACCTCTCCTCGGGGTGCTCCAGTGTTGTTTGTCAAGAAGAAGGAGGGTTCGATGCGAATGTGTATTGATTACTGTGAGCTAAATAAGGTAACTATCAAGAACAAGTACCCACTACTTCGCATTGATGACCTGTTTGATTAACTTCAGGGTGTTAGCTATTTCTCGAAGATTGATTTGAGGTCTGGCTATCATCAGTTGAAAGTACATGAGCAGGATGTACCGAAGACTTCTTTCCGTACTCGTTATGGGCATTTCGAATTCCTTGTAATGCCATTCGGTTTGATAAATGCTCCTATCGTATTCATGGATATGATGAATCGGGTATGCCGTCCAATGCTCGATAAATCTGTCATCGTATTCATTGATGATATTCTAATCTATTCCAAGTCTGAATCTGATCTTGCCATTCATATTCGTGAAATATTAGAACTTCTTCGAAAGGAGAAACTATATGCTAAATTCTCAAAATGTGAATTTTGGCTTCGTCAAATTCAATTTCTCGGCCATGTAATTTCTGGTGATGGTATATCAGTAGATCCTACCAAAATTGAAGCCATTCAAAATTGGGAAGCACCCCATAATGCTTCTGAAATTCGTAGTTTCTTGGGTCTCGTAGGGTATTACCGGAGATTCATTAAATATTTTTCATGTATAGTTGTACCTCTCACAAGTCTTACATAAAAGGAAGCAAAGTTTGAATGGGGTGAAGCCTAAGAAAATTTTTTCTCAAGTTTAAAAGATCTTTTGACTCATCCTCTGATTTTATCACTCCCAGAAGGTGATAATGATTTTTTCGTGTATAGCGACGCTTAAAGGTTGGGATTCGGTTGTGTGTTGATGCAGCGTGGTAGAGTAATAACCTATGGCTCAAGACAACTGAAAGACTATGAAAAGAATTATCCCACCCATGACCTGGAACTCGTTGCAGTAGTATTTTCCCTAAAACACTGGAGGCATTATCTTTTTGGTACAAAATGCCAATTATTTACCGACCACAAAAATCTCATGTATATATTCAGTCAACAAACTTTGAATATGAGACAACAACGAGCCATGGAGCTGATCAAAGACTATGACTGTGAAATCTTGTATCCTCCTGGAAAGGCCAATGTAGTTGCCGATGCACTTAGCAGGAAGGTTTATCATAATAGTGTGTTATGTTATTTCTCACACTACAATAAAGTTCACTATTCTTGATGAACTAGAAAAAATGGCAAGTAGAGACCTTAAAGCTAGAAAATGTAAAGAAGGAAGGGTTGGTACATTATGCTGATAATTTACTTGATGATCCACGTGGACTGAAAGTATTTAAGAATCGGCTATGGATTCCAGAGATTGGTAGATTAAGATAGAAGATTTTGGATGAATCGGCTAAATTGTTAATACATCATGGTATAAGTAAAATGTACTATGATGTACAAGCTGATTATTGGTGGCCTGGATTAATGTGAGACATTGGAAGATATGTACAGGAATGCTTAGTATGCTTACAAGTCAAAGTGGAGGACCAAAAGCCATACGGTAGTCCAGAAGGTATTAATGTCCCTATGTGGAAATGAGAGGCACTGTCCATGGATTTTATTACAAAATTGCCAAAGACTATGAGATAGAATGATTGCATTTGGACATTATAGACCGACTGACTAAAAGTGCACATTTTCTTGTCATGCGTGAAACAGCTCCAATGGAGAAATATGCTAAGTATACTTGGATGAAATTATTATGAGACATGGCGTGCCACTAAAGATTATTTCCGATCATGATACTCGCTTCACTTCTTATTTTTGGGCGAGTGTGCAACGCGAATTAGGATCTTGGGTTGCTCTCAGCACAGCTTATCATCCCCAAAAAGATGGTCAGACGGAGAGAACAATCCGAACAGAGGATGATATGCTTTGTTCATGTGTCCTGGAATTTGTGGTAACTGGGACAAGTACTTACCTCTTGTTGAATTTTCATATAATAAAAGTTACCACACTTTAATCAAAATGCCACCATATGAATCATTATATGGTCGTAAATGTCGTACTCCATTATATTGGTGTGATGTAGGACATAAAATCCATGGAGGCCCTTAAATGATTTAAGACACCACTGACAAGATTCAAATTGTACGAGAAAGAATGAAAGCGGCCTAGGATCGACAGAAGTCTTATGCAGAAAAGAGGAGATGACCCATATAATTCCAGGTGGGTGATTTCGTAATGCTGAAGGTATCCCCATGGAAAGGCATTATGCAATTTGGGAAGAAAGGAAAATTTGGCAGGTATTCATGATGTGTTTCATGTGAGTTATCTACGTAAATGTTTAAGCATATATGATGAAACAGTCCCGCTATCCGAGATGAAACTGGATAATAAATTAAGATATGTAGAAGTACCTGAAGAGATCGTAAACGAAAGAACGGTTGATCTATGTAATAAAGAAGTGGAGTTGGTGCTTGTCAAGTGGAAACACCTTCGAGGCCCAAATTATACTTGGGAAAATAAGAATGAGATAAGAGCAAAATATCCCCATTTGTTTAAATCGTTGTAATTTCGGGGACGAAATCCTTAAAAGGAGGAGGTGATTGTAACATACACGTTAATAACCATGTATAATTATTGTGTTTTATAAGCTTGATAGCTTAAAAGTGAATATTATCATATATTATATGGTTTTGAGCATTGAGTTCTAACAAGATAGTGTTATGAGATTTGAAGTAAAACTATGTTTAGAATCATTCGGAAAGTGATGGAAGTCTTATGAGATTCCAATCAAAAGTCAAATATTGAAATTAACAAAAATGTAAAATTTAAGTTGGAAATAAGTAAAACTAATGTTATTGAAAGTTGTAAATTATCTCGTTAGAAACATTTAGGCGAAAACCTCATTGAAATCCGAGTTATAACGAAAAAGTTATGACTTATTGAAATTTCGCGACAGAACCGTCACGACGCCATATGCGTAAAAAGTGAGTTTTTGATAAACTACATTTTAGACTTTGTGATCTAAATGAAAATTCATAGTATTCGTTAAACCGATAACTTTCATAAAAAGAACGTCCAAATCCGACTTCGTATGAGGATGTTATGATTTTTCTAAGAATCGACATAGCAGTGTTAAGCTCGAAAATTCAAATTATAGATCGAGCAATTTTTAGCTGACACAACCTAAACGAGAATCGAAGATCTCGTCAATAGTAATTCAACGGTAAAAAGACAGACGAAAACGGACGTCGGATGAAGAAGTTATGAATTTTTAACGGACTTTTCCTGTCCCGGTCTGTTAAACATATAATATTAAAAATGAATTTAAAATTAGCTGACAGAGTCTAAACAAAAGTTGTAGAGCATAATTTTACCTACGCGTGGGTATAAAGAACGTCAAAAACGGAGCTTGTATGCGAAAGATATTAATTTTTGAAGTTTCTGGCACAAACTTTGAGACTAGAAGTACGCCCAACGTATGAGGTATGTATGCCCAACGTACTTATGTGTACACGGTCCAAGATTGGCCACGTCACCTACTCCTTCACATGGTGCACATGTGTTTGTAGCCTTGACGTGTCCGAGATGATCCCTTCGTACGCCCAACGTACTCGCTGTACACCCAACATAGTGGCTGGTAAAGAAGTATGCCCCACGTACGATGATATAATACGCCTAACGTAATCAGGTGCTACTGATACTATAAATAGGGTGCGAGGCTGCCCAATTTATGGTTACAAATTTGGCACTTTTACACCCTTTACTTCCTTTCAAGCTATCCTAACACCCCTAAGCCTAGGAAATCACCCAACACCCGAAACAAGCCCCCAAGCACCGAAGACCCGAGAAAATAATATTTTCAGTTGAAACTCTGCCCGCACAAATCCCGATTTTCTACAAAAACTCCTGGTTCCGTCAAACAAAGTCATTTTTAGATACGAAGTGCTACCCAAATTACCATTTTATCATTCGGTTATTTCATGGTGAGTTCAATATAGGGACAATTATATGTTATATGTTCAATGTGTTTTCCTGTGTTATTCTGCTTTTATAGCCTTGATCATGTAGAGCATGTCTCGTATAACTTCTGGTATTGGCTTTGATCCTTTGGCCGTGTAGAGCATGTCTCATATTTTTTTGGTATTAGATTTATTCCTTTGGCCATGTAGAGCATGTCTCGCATCACTTCTAGTATTGGCTTTGTGCCTTTGGCCATGTAGAGCATGACTCGTATCATTTCTGGTATTGACATAGGGCTAGGTAGGACTGAAAGCCTATATTGATTGTAAATCTTTGAATCAGATTATTGGTTGATATGGAAAGCCTGTCATATGATACACGTATGCCTTTGTTGTTCTTTGTCCCTCTTTGCTCCTATCAAATATATATATATATATATATATATATATATATAATATATATATATATATATATATATATATATATATGACGAAGCGTTATATTGTAACTATTATTGAAGTCACTAAGCATCATCAACTTATCCCTCTTAGTGTTTAACTATTGCAGGTGATAAGCAGCCAATATAGTCATGTACTGTTGGAAGAAGTAGAATAGTTACTACTATCACTTTTGTACTTAGTGTATATATTCCTAGGAAGTTATGTAATATATAAAACTTTGTAAAAATCTTAATAGTTGGTTTGTATCCATAATTTTATAAATTATATTATGAATATGCATGTAGCATGTTTGGAGTAATAATATTGTAAAGTTTAGAGAAGGGCTTCTCTCATTAATTGTTTAATTTAAATAACTATTTAATCCCTAAATCATTTAATTAATTTAATTAATTGTTTAATTAAAAGATAAAGATAAATCACAATTGGTTTAATATTAATTAAATAAAAGATTTAATTTAAATAATTAATATTTAAACCTTTTATTTTGATAAGCTTTAAAATATACCTTATATATACTATTAAAAGTTATATTATATATATATATATATATATATATATATATATATATATATATATATACATTACAGCCTCACCTAAGCTTAGGTACTAAACCTCTACATTATGAAGTTTTATCTTGGTATATATAACTGATTTAGTTTTCACTTGGTAAATATATAATTCCCCATTGCATTTCTTTCCTCTACTATTGTTTAAGTATCCATATTTTCCTTCTTCTATTATCGTTTATTACTTCACGTTAGTAAACATTAATGTTTCCACCATCATGAAGGTCAAAGATAATTAACATTTTTATTTCCCTATCAAAATTATTTCTTCAATATTGAATCTGCAATATCAAGTGTTAATCATGAATTCCCTAATTGCAATCTTTAGCTAATAAAACGATGTAGTTTCATGAGGTTTAGTACCTAAGCATAGGTGGGGATTTAATGTATATTCACTTTTCCCTATAAATATATATATATATATATATATATATATATATATATATATATATATATATAGTTAGGGGCATGGTCCTTAAATAATATTCAGGATCCTTAATATTGCTACCTGCTTAGGATCCTGATTCTTATCGTTAATATTTACTAACACTTACAACGGCTATATTCTACTTTCTTTTTCTCACATGTGCAGAATTAGTCAACTAAAGACTTATTCTCAACAGAGAATCATCTCAACTAGGCAAAAGACTCGGAATACCAAATCAAACAACATTCATATGTTGATTCTCGGAGGATCCTGGAATTATCAGACTTCTTACTATTAGCATTAGACTATATATAACACTTGTATTAGACACATAATACATGATTAACTCATATACAATACTTGTACTTATATTTACACATTCATCTTTGTAATCAAGATTTGTAATCAATAAAATCATCAAGGTGGGTAATCATTATCACCTCCCAAGGTTTTGTGCCGGAGATCCTAGCAAGGATCAAGGGATTTCCTTGAAAACCCTCGTGTTGTCTTGATTATATTTTTCTGCTTACATCATTTCAAACACCACAACCTCTCATTTAATTTGGTTGAGTTCTACTTATGTACTTTTTGACCAAAACAATTTGGCGCCCACCGTGTGGTCGTGGTGTTCAAAACCTTTCAGAAAATCATGTTTACACAATAGACATTGTCTTCTTCCTCAATTCCTCCCATTTCCTCCAAAAACCTTCCACCACCTCCAGCTGGAGGTCCCAAAAAGAATCCTTTTGTGCCGAAGAAAAACACTCCTCCTGTCACTACTCAAGGATCCCAGGATCCTCCAGTAATAATCTCCAACAACGAGCTTTTTGCCATGAGGAGGAGGCTGGAACAACAGGTGACTCGGCAACAAGAGGATAACAGGACGGTGCTCAAGGAAGTGCAAAGAATAAGCGCAAAGATCCCCAAAACTCAGGAAGCTACACCCTTGATCCTGCAACCCAGGATCCTAAACTTTAACAGTGCGGGATCCTCCAGAAACCGCCGGGAGATAGGATCCTCAGTACCAACATCCGCTCCTGTCTGGGGTGAAAATCATGAAGAGCGAGATCATGTGACCCAGAATCCCAATGAAACCTTCCTTATGCCAAATGCTAAGGATCCTGACAACTTCGTAAATAATAATGCTTTTAACATTGGCTCTATGGACCTTGATATAGGTTTAAGCCCGATCATGGCTAAGGAACTTCAACAATTAAGGTGACTGATCTCGACTGTGCCCAGAGTGGTCCAACCTATACCAGAAGTATCTCCCACAAGCCACACGATCTCAAGATTTGTTCCGACAATAGTTGACATTGAAGTCCCTAAGCGCTACCAAACCCCCATAATGAAGCCTTATAATGGGACTACATATCCCGAGGAGCACGTGGCACAGTACAAGGAAAGAATGGACATCATCCCTATTCTCGCACACTTAAAGGAAGCCCGCCTGTGTAAGGGTTTGGGTTTAACCCTCATAGGATCAACTTTAAAATGGCTTCTTAACGTTCCCCCTTACTCTATTACTTTGTTTGCTCACTTAGTTAATTTATTTAACAATCAATTTTCTTGTAGCAGAACATTCGAATAGATCACTAGTGATCTCTATCGAGTGGTTCGGGATCCTAAGGAATCCCTTAGGACTTTTGTGAACAGATTTGGTAGGGAAGCTCTGAGTATCCCTAACATTGACATGGCGACTGCAGTTAAAGCCTTTAAAATGTGCTTAAAGAAAGACTCTCCTTTCTATGAAGACCTCATAATGACTCCTTGCGAAAGGATGGACGAAGTTAGTAGTAGAGCACAAAGGTTCATAAGGCTCGAAGAAGACAAGGAGATCTAAAGGAGGAGCTACCCACCAAGCTCATACGACCACCCCAATAGGAAGGCGGACTCCTCGGCCCAAAGATACTATAAGTCAAAACCATATTCCAAAGCTGATTATCATAGGGTTAATGCCCTTGAATATGATGGAGAGGAAAAAGACTTTCCTAAGATTACCGCGTATTGCTTTTCTGTGGATATTTCAAGTATAATATTTGCTATACAGGATCTTGGATACAAAGCAAGATGGTTAAGAAAGGGAGAAAAATTCGCCACTTTGAAAGACAAATCCAAATGGTGTGCGTACCATGAAGACTTTGGTCATATCACAAAGGATTTCATATCTCTTAGGAAGGAGATCAGATACCTCTTAGGTAAAGGAAACCTCAAAGAAATCCTTGGAGGAAGAAAGGAGAGATCCAGAGAGAGAGATCAGGGTCCTCAGAAGATCCTAAAAAACCAGGATCCCCTCCTACTGACGCCAAGGTAATCAATGTGATATCTGGAGGATCTGAAAGTTGTGGTACCTCTTATTCTCCAGAAAAGAGGCACACAAAGGTGTCCAAAATAGAAAAAGAAGAAGGGCCATAGAAGAATACATCAATCACAAACGAGAAAGAGATCACCTTCGACAAAACAGATAGAGAAGACATCCAGGATCCTCACCATGACGGATTGGTGATCACTCTTTACATCAGCAACCATTTCGTCAGAAGGATGTTTGTCGATGGAGGATCCTCAGTCAACATTATATTATTGGACGTGTTAAAAAGAATGAATATCTAGAGTACGAAATAGTTAGAAGATCTTCAGTGCTGATTGGATTAAGCAGTGAAACCAAACACACAGTCGGCGAGATAAAGCTACCTATCTACATAGAGGGGTAAACTCCATGCAACATTTTTGTGTAATTGATACATTATCCTCTTATAATGTTATAGTAGGTAGACCATGGATCCACAAAATGAAGGTTGTTCCATTGATATATCATTAGTGTGTGAAGATGCCTACCCCATGGGGATATTGAAGATCACAGGAGATCAACAAGAATCCAAAGAATGCAACAAGACTTCGATGAAATCTTCAAAAATACCATGACAAGCATAGAAATTAAAAGCAGGGGGCACGGGATGTGCTAGAAACAAGAGAGCAAGATGTAAAGGAAGTGCCCCAGAACCTTGAGGATCCTGAAGCTAAAATTCTCATAGGATGCTTGTCACACCCCGCTAAAGAGGAAATATGAGGCATAACAGTACAAGGGGTTTCATACCAAAAGTTAAAAGACGACACCAACCATAGTATTAAAAATCATTACAAATTTACAATGAGTTTGAACAACTTTGTAAAAGAAATTACAATGTATCTAAAAGGCAACACATGTGAATGCTCCTACATGTGTCTCTATGCGCCACTTACTCGATGATTCCTGAAAAAGCATTTAATAGGAGCATCAACTATAAAAATAGTTGGTGAGTACTCACAGGTTTATAACATAATATATTTTGAATCATGAAATCAAAATATTGATAACAGTTTCCACAAACAAATGCTCATTGCTAAAATAAGTAAATAAGTTTTCATGAATAGAAGTTTGTTGCTAAAACGAGTAATAAAGTTTCCATAAATAGAAGTTTGATGCTAATATGAGAAACAAAGTTTGTTGCTCAAATGAGTAAACAAGTTCACTACTACAAAGAGAAAACAAGTTCGTTGCTATAAAGAGTAAACAAGTTCGTTGCTACAAAGAGCAAACAAGTTCATTCCTAAGACATGTAAATAAGTTTCCAGTAATAAAAGTTCGTTGCTATAATGAGAAACAAAGTTTCTATGTATGTAGTGATCAAATCATGAGTTCACAACCAAGCCTAAGACCGAGTGTCCTCTTGAATGCTATGTCTATCGATAACATAGGTAGAGATAATGGTAAAATGCACTCAAGCGAATCGTGCGAGTGAGGAGTTGTCTACCTCCTAATAGTGCTATCCATAATGACCATGAGCTGAAATGAGTTAATAAATTGTGTGAACTGATTCCAGGGACTTAAACGCGATAAGGACTCATGAATTAACATTAGCATGTGCATACACAACAAAATTTAGCAACCAAGTTTGATAAAAGTCAAATTAAATGCAATAACCAATAAACAGTTTTTTGACATGCTTTTCCACCCCAAAACATTTAAAAACCATAAATAGGGGGAGTTGTGAATACTCATAATGATACGTGAAGGTATTTGTGATGCCTTGAGCTAACTTCCCTCATGTCCTACTATCAATTCCCTACGATAAGGTTACACACTAGTAAGTCTCTAGTCGAAAATCTAACACTAGTATACTTAATTTCTACAATAGAATTATGCCAATATTATGACAAAATTAGGTTTTATATAAGTTACAAATACTTTTCTTAAAATTCAGATTTCCATATACCAATTGACTTATTAACATTTTCAAGTGACAAATCCCGTTTTGTGTTATTGTTTGAAATGCATTTTAGCACTTTTGGAAGGGCTTTACAAACTAAAAATCCAAAACTAAATCAAATCGGTTATAAAAAATTCCAAGCTTTCCATTTTAGTTCTAACTATAATTTAGAACCCTCTTGTAATTTTTCATGATTTTTAAATATGTTTAACCATTTTCCCACCATTTAATTCATTGAAAACATCATAAAACTGTTAAAAATAATAAACTGTTAATAAAAATTCCCAATCTTTTTGTAAACTGTTATACAATGTATATAAATTGGGAAAAATAGTCAAATCAATTTTCAAATAGTTTAACCCGATTTTATGATTTTTGTGTATTGATTATAGCAAAAATCAAAATAAATAGGAATCAGTTTATAAAATTCTCCAAACATTTTGTACCATTGTTATTTAACATATATAAGTTGTAAAAAAATATCAAAGTTGGTTTCCAAATGGTTTAACTACTTTTCTTTGTTTTATTCATTTGAATAAGCAATAATTCATGAAAAATTATTAAACAATAGGTAAAATTCACTAAATTTTTTATTAATGATTTATATGTAATATAAGACATTATGATGAAGTTTCAGAAGTTTTGGATAGGTGTAGCTATTTTTCATCAATTTAATCTCTTAAACATTCATTAAATCGGGAAAATTAATAAACTGTCTTGGGAAAATTTAATCTCTTAAACATTCATTAAATTGGGAAAATTAAACATTATGATGCAGTATTTATGACATCTAGAAGATGTGAAAATTTTGAAATATGGCTTTGGACATTCATATATGTATTTTACTATTTATATCTCTTCAACAAAAATAAATTATAAATCAATATAAAAAAATCATAGAAATGCATGCAACTTCATGAAACATCTTTAATAAGTGCATAGGTCATATAAAAAATTTACCAGAAGTTATTGACTCTAAAATGTATTTTATATGAATTATTGCTCTATTTTCTTTCAAAAACTAAAATAAATCGAGAAAAACGAGTTATTTTCTGAAAATTTCCTGATCATCTTATTTTGTTGTTTGGATTCTCAGAAAAAATGGATTTTAGCAGAAAAGATGTTTTAGATATTTGTTTATGAATAAATCCTTTATGAACATTCTTAACAATGTACTTTGATAATCAAGACTTCAAGCTTGATGTTCATCACATGTGTTGTGATTTGAAGACCATGAATGAACTTATTTTTTTATAAAATGATGTTTCTAAATGAAAAGCTTGAATGCATGTGGTTTTGGATCTTTAAAACTTGTAAAACTCAAGTTGATGGATTTGATTTAGGTTTTGATCATTGGATTTCACCTTCTAACAGCATGCATGTTGGTTTTGTTGGGCTTTGTATACTACAACATCCTATGGTGCACATACAACTCAAAAAGATTTGGATCTATTTTTTCTCTAATTATACATGCATATGGTTTCCAAAGCTTTAAGTGTGCAACTAGCATATAAATAACATATGTATAATAATAAAAGTTTTAGACATACCTCTTGATGTTGTTGATGTTGCTAGGAAGACTTTGGCCTTTAAGAACTTAGTGCCCCAAGTGTTGCACCTCAAATGGAATCACAACTCACCTAGGACAAAGGTGACTCTTGAGAGAGAATTTCCATGTACCAAAAACATCTCCATGAACTCCAAGAACTAGAAGTATCGTTTTTAGGTTATGGATCTTATATTTATATGTAGGATTCCAAGAGTCATGGGTATAACCCAAATCCATACCCATGGGTTTTATGATCCATGGTTCATGTGGCCCAACTCTTTATGTATCCATACATAAACTTAGTCCAATATGGATCATAAGCCCAACACATATAAATATAACCAATTACCATAATTAGTCCCCATAGATTTAATTAGTCTCTTTTGATCACTAAATTAATTCCAAACTAATTCTTGATCAATGCTAATTAGATCATATGATTTCATATTAATATATTAAAACTTATAATATATTAATAAATCATATCTAACCTCTTCTAAAAAGTCCATCCTAACAAATTTTCCTGAGTTATGTAACCCAAATGGACCATGCTACTCTCGGGTCAAGTATATACCAATAATAATTATGGGTTTAGACATCTAATCCAACAGTCTCCCACTTGGATAAGTCTAAAACTATTATTGCAAATATGACTCCAAAATCCCGACTAGCAATCGTAGCTCTTAAAATCCGTTGTCGAACTATGACCTAGTCAATGACGTGTCCATTAGATAAGGGATCATATATTCCTTCATTCTAGATATCATATGGACTGAGACATGGATTATAATCATTCTTTATGTCCATCTGTTGTTTTCCGATTTCTGATTTCTGATGACCGACTAATTGAACAAATCAAATCAGTCCAGGCCCAGCCGAGCACTTAGGGTTGTCATCACTAAATCATCGAGGGGCCTACAGATATCGCTTTTATCCACATGGGGTAAAAGGAACGGATAAACTTTGACCCAAATGCTCGCTTGTACTCACTCATCAAATTACACACAACTGTATGTTTAATAACATCCAAGTTACTAGTGCGTTTACATATGTTAATGTGAAACCGACTCGAAACTACAACTCACACGTCGCAGTTTGAAGAATATAAGATATTATCGTCTCATGATCATTCGTGATAAAATCCATGAAGTGATTCAAATGAGTGTGGGTTTAATCCAATACTCGAATCTTAATCCAGGAGCACTCATGAATACTGCATCTATGTCAAAAACACCTAGACATACTACACACCCATTCATGACAGTCTTGCCTCAATACCTACTTCCAAAGTATGATCGACTGTGGCCGGTTTGAATAACCTAGTTATTCGGGAAGTCAAAACATACAAAGTGAAAAACAAGAATAATATTAATCCTATATGGCCCTAAAACTTTCGACTCATATTGATTACTCATTATTCATTGTATAATGTTTCAAATAATCAACTTAATACTTGAACTAAAACAATAGTTGTCCCTGCTTCAAGCATGCACACTATGTTTACCTATGGTCCTTTCTTTGTGGAATACTATAACACCCGTGTTTCTAGGATAGGAATTAATGATGATCTAATAGTCTAGGTTAACCTTTGTAACCCGTTTTGAAATAATAAAGATGTATTATTTGAGTATTATGTGTTTTGTTCTTAATTGTGTGACTTAAATGAATTAAGGATAAAAATAAGCGTCAAAATAAAATGTTAGATAAAACCGATATCTATGAAGGATGTAGTAGTGGTCGTGACGAGGTTTCTGAATATATAAAGAATGCTGAAATCCGAGTGATAACGAAGAAGTTATGACCGCTCGATGTTTCGCGACAGAACCGACACGACGCTGAATGACGTAAAATATGAATTTAAGATAGAGCGATATCTAGCCGTAGTGATCTAAACGAAAGTCATAGAATACGTTAAACCAAGAGCGTGCATAAAAAGAACGTCTAACTTTGACTTCGAATATGAGATCGAGTGGTTTCTAGCCGAAACAATCTAAACGAGATTCGAAGATCTCCTTAATAGTAGCCCAACGGTGAAAAGACAAATGAAAACGGATATCCGATGAAGAAGATATGTTTTTCTAACGGAGTTTTCCTGTCCAGGCCTACTAAAATAATATAATAAAAGTTAAAGTCAAAATTAGCCAACAGAGTCTAAACCGGAGTTGTAGAACATAATCTCACCGATGCGTGGATATAAAGAACATCAAAAACGGAGCTCGTATGTGAAAGATATGAATTTATGAAGTTCGGGGCACGAACTTCCACCTGTGTTAGAGCTCACGAGGTGAGCACAGTGGCGCACAACGTGAGCAGGTGATGGACGTCTTCCAGGGCAAGTGGCCATGACGAACGCAATGACATCTTTTGGCTCACGACGTGAGCATGGATTTTCAGCTTCCTATAAATAGAAAGCGAGGCAGCCGAATTTAGTTGCTCAATCTCTTCTCTCTCTCTCTCTCTCCTGTATTACATCGTTTTACGTGCAATTTATACCCTCGAAGCCCCGGTATCAACCCGAGACCCAAAGCGAGTCCCGAAGCTCCGAAGATCCCGAGTAGAAAAGGGTTTCCGAGCCGAAGCTCTGCCCACGAGAAGCCCGGTGTGTGAAGAGATCACAGTTTCACCGAAGAATACTACTCTTAGAGCCGTAGTGATGTCCGATCATCTTTTGATCAAGTGAGTGCATAGTCCCTTTCACATACACGACTTTAATACAAGTGTTGATGAATGTATTAGATATATGATATGAGTAAGTGTGTATTTGCTTTATGATAATACACATATATGAATTATACTCTATGAAACATGTGCTATGTGATTATATACTATTTGTTATGTGGTATGAGTACTGAATGGATATGTTATATAGGTGTTAAGCTGTATATAAACAAGTATATTTTATCTACAAATATGTTGGGTAGAACATGGGCAGATAGTGATGTGTGATGAATTAAAAATGACGAGAGGCCTCGATGTGATTGTGATTTAGTAGTCCAGCAGAATACGGATGACGAACATGGACTTTTCTAGACAGTTGAGTGGAACGCTGGCAGGATCATGACCTGTAGGTGTAGTGAACTTGGGTGTTCATTTATTGTATTCTATCCCCCTCATGGTTGCCTTAGGACATTCATTGTTGATGAAACCCCTCTGCAGTAGTGTCCGTCCCGATGAAAATCCTATATTAGGTCCCTTGTAATAGTTATTGTCATAGGGACGTAAAGTGAGGATAATGGGAAAGGGTAATCGGGTTATTGTTGGTTGGTGAAATTAAATATAATTATTTATTGTGGGTTGAAAACCCTATATGCTCACCAGGCTCCCGAGCCTGACTGACTCAGTTTCTTTGTATTACTGGTAGTGGCACGAGAGCATAAGTTGGAGTACTTGTGAAGATGTTTTTGTTTATAGACCAGTAGTTGTATATAACTATGTAAGGTCTATGTTTTATTGTTTATGCTTTTGTGTCTGTATCGGAACATGACATCCCGAGTTTTGATATATAATAAAAATACATTTCTTTAAGAAATGATTTGATAAATCTTATTTTATCATGTAATGTTTTGGGGACAAATTCCACAACTCTTTTAAATCAATGGATTTACTTTGAAATTATTTTAAAAGCATAAATGAAACTGGTCTTTTCTGGGCGTGATTTTGGGGATGTCACAGTTGATATCAGAGCATTAGTTTAAGCAAACTAGGAATTTGTAGGATTTCTAGACTTAAACTTAGAATGTTAAGTGAAAATGTTGAGATAAATGTCTGTCATATTTTAGACGCGAGCACTAGTTTATTTTAGGAAAGTTGCCTAAAATTCTTTTATGTGCTAAATGCTATATGTTTGCCATATATGATATTATTTGTTCGGATCTACGGTTTGTTGCCAACCGGATCTGGAAAGCTTATGTGTTTAGGATTCTAAGCGTATGACTACAATATTAGAACTAGCATGTAAACGTTTCGAAGTGATAAGGATGATTTAATTATATATAGTGATTGAGGATCAAAATTCAACTTTTTCGGTGTGTAGATCAAAAATGGTAAGAACCAGAAGTGGAGTTGGAAATATTAACGAAGACAGGAATCAACCACCTGTGGTTGAGTGAGTACCTGTTGTAGCAGCAGCACCTGAGCCAATAATAATGGCTGGTGTACAATTGATGATTCAGACGATGTTGGATCGTTAAATGGATGAAACTAGACGTCTGCTTTGGCAGAATCGTGAAGAACTTTCAATGCCGATTGAACAGCCCGAGTTGAATGAAGGGCATTCGGAAGGAGGTAGCTTCAGTGCGACTGTTGGTCAAGCCAACCCACTGTTAGTTAGACAAAACCACCCGGAGGGAGGAATTGATGGACTTGGATGCAAGTACAAAGACTTTTTGACTTGGAAACCATCGAGCTTCTCTGGAAAGGAGGATCCGATCGGAGTTATGGATTGGATCTCATAAATGGAGCAAGCCTTCATGACGTGTGGTTGCAGAGGCAAGTTGCAGACCACTTTTGTAGTACGTTAGTTCAGGGGTGGAGCTGTTCGTTGGTGGAACACTCTGGGGAAGACCCTAAGCCCTAATGAACCACTGCAACTGACTTGGGCAGTGTTCTTGGTGCAATTCAAGCGCAAGTTCTGCTCAGCCCAAAATCTACTGGAGTTGGAGAACAAGTTTTTGACGTTGACAAAAGGCAGCATGTCATTCGACGATTACACCAATGCCTTTATAGACAAAATGGAGTTTGCTTTGTGCATCGTCATAGATGAGCTGAAAAAAGTTGAACGGTACGCAAAAGGACTCCCATGGGAGTACGCTGTGCCAATACATCTGGCACCTACTCTAGAGGCAGCTATTTGGGCTGCCAAGTCTGTTGAGGACATGATCAAGGGAAGAACTGCCAGCAAGGATGAAGTTGGTGATAAGAGAAAGTTTGAAGGAACTTCAGGTTCCAACAAGAAAAGCAAAGTTTCAAAGTCTGATTCGAAAAGTTTGGAGGAGGAAAAGGTGGCGAATCGAAATGGTGTGAAAAGTGCAAAAAAAAGGACTCTGGGAAATGTAGTGAGGATGTGACCTGCTACAAGTGTGGAAAGACGGGGAATTATGCCAATGAGTGTCCGTCCAACAAAAGAGTGTGCTTTGAGTGTAATGAAAAGGGGCACATTTTGAAAGACTGTCCTAAAAAGAAGGAGGCAGCAAAACCCAATATTCCGCCAAAGCCGAAGGCGAGAGCCTTTCAGATGACACTTGAGGCCGCGAAAGATGAAGCTGATGTCGCTTCAGGTACCTTTATCGTAAACAAATTGCCATCCTAAATTTTATTTGATTCTGGAACCAACTACTCCTTTATTTCGCATGAATTTGGTAGAAAACTAGCTTTTCCTGTCGATAGACTAGATAATGTTTTATTAGTCGAAGTTGCTAGTGGCAAGTTTATACCTGTTAGCCATCGTATGAAAAACATCTTGATTGATTTGAATGGGAATAAGCTCCACGAGGAATTATTGCCTATTGAACTAAATGGTTTCGACATCGTGCTGGGAATGGATTAGCTTAGCGCCAATGATGTCGAGATATTATGCAAGAAGAAGATAGTAAAAGTAAACCCGCCAGGGAAAGAGTCATTTATGGTGTATGGGGACAAACGCAAAGTAAATTCTGGAATCATTTCTCTAATGAAAGCCAGAAAGTGTTTGGCCAAAGGATGTACATCATATTTGGCATTCGTGATCGATGCTACGAAGAAGAAAAAGGAGATGCAGAGCATTCCTGTGGTGTGTGATTATCTGGAAGTATTTCCCGAAGATCTTCCCGCATTATTGCCTGATAGACAAGTGGAGTTCAGAATAGATTTGTTACCAGGGACGACACCAATAGCAAAAGCACCTTACTGACTAGCACCGACGGAGATGAAGGAGCTGATGATGCAACTGCTGGACTAATGTCTAAGTCCATAACTATAATTCGTAAGACTTGACCCGACCCGACATGGTCCATTTGGGTTGCATGGCATCATGCATTTGGATAGACTATAATGAGAGAAATAACACTTAAGGTTGGTTAATATATTATAAGTTCTAATATATTAATAAGATTATTTAATTAGTATTGATCAATAATTAATTTGGAATTAATTAAGTGATCAAAAGGAGACTAATTAAATATATGGGTTGATTGTGTAAATCATTCATTCTTATATATGTGGGCCTGTGATCCAAGACTCCTAATGCTGGACTAAGTCCATGGGGTGACCCATGGATACTCCATGGAGGTTAAAATCAATTGAACATAAGGAATGGGTAAAGTTATGAGTTACATGGTGTAACCCTAATAGCCACCATATAAAAGAATCCCATCGCTCAAGAAATCGTGGACTAGTGTGTGAATATGAGGGCTAGACGATTTCAAGGAGTGTTTCATTTCTCTCAAGTCATTTCATGTACATTTGGTGTTGTGTGAACCATCTGAGGTGTCACACTTGGGGTACTAGGCACTCAAGCTTGATGAAGACAAGCTACATCAAACAAAGGTATGTATTCTATCCATTTGATTACCCAAGTATCAAGTATTGTATGCTAGATAGGGTAATACCTTGGAAAGTTCATATTTGCATGTATAATAGAGAAAACATAGATCCAAGGTATTTAGGGTTGCATGTACACTTAGGAGTGTTAGAATGCTCAAAACCCAATAGCAACTTCAGGAGTTGTTGGACAACGGTTTCAATAGACCTAGTTCATCACCCTGGGGAGCTCCGACGTTATTTGTGAAGAAGAAAGATGGAAGTATGAGAATGTGCATCGATTATAGAGAGCTGAACAAGACAACAATAAAGAATAGATATCCATTGCCGAGGATTGATGACTTGTTCGATCAACTACAAGGTTCAAGTTATTTTTCAAAGATCGACCTAAGGTCAGGATATCATCAGCTAAAGGTGAGGGAGCAGGATATCGAAAAGACTGTATTCCGAACCCGATATGGACACTACGAGTTTTTGGTTTTGTCGTTTGGACTAACCAATGCTCCAGCAGCATTCATGGATTTAATGAATAGGTTTTGTAAACCGTTCCTTGATAAATTTGTGATAGTGTTCATAGATGACATTCTGATTTACTCGAAAAGCCAAGAGGAGCATGGCAGACACTTGTGAGAAGTGTTGGAAGTCTTGAAGAAAGAGAAGCTCTATGCTAAGTTCTCCAAATGTGGTTTTTGGATTCGAGAAGTCCAATTCTTGGGTCACATGGTCAACCAAGAAGGGATAATGGTTGATCTAGCAAAGATTGAAGCTGTGATGAAGTGGGAACAACCAAAAAGTTCCACGGAGATCCTAAGCTTTTTGGGATTAGCTGGATATTACCGAAGGTTTATCCAAGGTTTTTCTTCGATCGCTAGTCCATTAACATCTTTGACTCACAAAGGAGCTACTTATGCTTGGAGCGATAATCACGAAGAAACATTCGAGTTGCTGAAGAAAAAGCTATGTGAGGAACCAATTCTTTCTCTACCCGATAGAGTTGAAGACTTTGCTGTCTATAGCGACGCGTCTGGTGTTGGGTTTGGTTGTATTTTGACCCAAAGAGAAAAGGTGATAGCATATGCGTCTCGACAGTTGAAAGAGAATGAAAAGAACTATCCCACTCACGATCTGGAGTTGGCAGCGGTAGTTTTCGCTCTGAAGTATGGAGGCATTACCTCTATGGCACGAAGTGCAAAATTTTCACTGATCATAAGAGTCTCCAATATCTCTTTAATAAGAAAGAATTGAATATGAGGCAACGACGCTGGCTAGAGTTACTTAAAGACTACGACTGTGAGATACTTTACCACCCCGGTAAAGCAAATGTTGTCGCTGATGCTCTCAGTCGGAAAGTCAATATTGAGAGAAAAGGCCAAGAGTGTTGAGAATAGAAGTTGTTTCAACCATTGTGGATAGTATAAATAAAGCTCAAGAAGAAGCTTCTGAGAAGAATGACCGAAAGGGAGAACGTTTGGGCAAAATGTTAGCGTTCGCTACAAACAGTCACAGACTGAAGATATTCCAAGATCGAATTTGGGTGCCTAAGTCAGGAGGGATAAGAGATCTTCTGATGGAAGAAGCTCACAAAACCATGTACTCAATTCATCATGGTAGCACTAAAATGTATAAGGACCTAAAACCCTACTACTGGTGGCCGACGATGAAACTTGATATTGCAAAGTATGTGTCCGAGTGTGTGACATGTGCAAGGGTCAAAGCACAATATCAGAAACCATACGGGAATTTAGAACCTTTACCTGTGCCTATGGGTAGATGGGAAGACATTGCTATGGATTTTGTCACTAAACTGCCCAGAACAAAGAATGGTCACGCCATGATTTGGGTGGCCGTTGATCGCTTCACTAAGAGTGCGCATTTCATAGCAGCCAATGAGAAATAGTCTATGGATAAACTTGCAAATTCTTACGTGAAGTAAATTGTGAGGCTTCATGGTGTTCCGTTAACGATTGTGTCAGATCGTGACAGCTATTTCACCTTCGATTTTGGAGAAGTCTACAAGAGGAATTAGGTACCAAGTTGTGTTTGAGTACAACTTACCATCCACAGACTGATGGTCAGAGCGAACGAACGACACAAACGCTTGAAGATATGCTGAGAGCATGTACCCTGGAATTCCAAGGCAACTGGGATGAACATCTGCCTTTGGTAGAACTTTCCTGTAATAATAGTTTCCACTCGAGCATCAAGATGGCACCTTATCAAGCTATGTACGGACAAAAATGTCGTACGCCGTCTTGTTGGATTGAGGCTGGGGGAAAGCAGTTTATGGGACCGGAGATAGTCCATCAAACTGCTGAAAAGTTGAACATAATTAGGTAGAGAATGTTAGCAGCTTAGGATCGTCAAAAGAGATATGTTGACAACAAGCGAAGACCGGTGGCTTTTTAAGTTGGAGATTCGGTTTTGCTTAAAGTCTCGCCGTGGAAGGGACTTATAAGATTTGGAAAAAGGGGAAAGTTAAGTCCAAAGTTTATTCGACCGTTTAAAGTTCTTCAAAAGGTTGAGAACCAAGCTTACAAGCTAGAACTACCTAAAGAACTAAATGGAATTCATAACACTTTCCATGTGTGTTATTTGAGGATGTTCATGGGAGAAGTTCCCGACATAATTCCAATTTCTGAGTTAAGAATTGATGAAAACAAGAGGTTAACTGAAGAACCAGAGGCAATCGTTGACTGAAAGACTAAGAAGTTGTGACGTAAGATGGTCGAATTAGTGCTTGTCCATTGGAAACATACAAATGGGCCAAATCTCACTTGGGAAACGGAGAGTGACATGATGAGTCGCTATCCGCATTTGTTTGTTGATGTCTGATTCCGGGGATGGAATCATCCTAAGGTGGAGAGAATTGTAACACCCATGTTTCTAGGCTAGGCATTAATGATGATGTAATAGTCTAGGTTAACCTTTGTAACCCGTTTTGAAATAATAAAGATGCATTATTTGAGTATTATGTGTTTTGTGCTTAATTGTGTGACTTAAATGAATTAAGGATAAAAATAAGCGTCAAAATAAAATGTTAGATAAACCCGATATCTATGAAGGATGTGGTAGTGGTCGTGACAAGGTTTCCAAATATATAAAGAATGCTCAAATCTGAGTTATAACGAAGAAGTTATGACCTGTCGATGTTTCACGACAGAAACGACACGACGTTGAATGATCTAAAATATGAATTGAAGATAGAGTGATATCTAGCCTTATTGATCTAAACGAAAGTCGTAGAATACGTTAAACCGAGAGCGTGCATAAAAAGAACGTCTAAATCTGACTTCGTATGAGGAAGTTATGATTTTTCGAAGTTTCGACTTAGCGGTATGCAACCCAAACTTCGAATATGAGATCGAGTGGTTTCTAGCCGAAACAATCTAAACAAGAATCAAAGATCTCGTCAATAGTAGCCCAACGGTGAAAGGACAGACGAAAACGGATATCCGATAAAGAAGATATGATTTTCTAACGGAGTTTTCCTGTCCCGGCCTACTAAAATAATATAATAAAAGTTAAATTCAAAATTAGCCGACGAAGTCTAAACCAAAGTTGTAGAACATAATCTCGCCTACGCGTGGATATAAAGAACGTCAAAAATGGAGCTCATATGCGAAATATATGAATTTCGGAAGTTCGGGCCACGAACATCCACCTGTGTCAGAGCTCACGACGTGAGCACAACGACTCACGACGTGAACAGGTGATGGCCGTCTTCCAGGGGAAGTGGCCATGATGAACGCAATGACATCTTCAGGCTCACAACGTGAGCATAAGAGGCTCACGACATGAGCATGGGTTTTCAGCTTCCTATAAATGGAAAGCGAGGCAGCCGAATTTAGTTGCTCAATCTCTTCTTTCTCTCTCTCCCGTATTACATCGTTTTACGTGCAATTTATACCCCTGAAGCCCCGGTATCATCCCGAGACCCGAAGCGAGTCCCGAAGCTCCGAAGATCCCGAGAAGAAAAGGGTTTCCGAGCCGAAGGTCTGCCAACGAGAAGCCCGGTGTGTGAAGAGATCACAGTTTCACCGAAGAATACTACTCTTAAAGCCGTAGTGATGTCTGATCGTCTTTTGATCAAGTGAGTGCATAGTCCCTTTCACATAGACGATTTTTATACAAGTATTGATGAATGTATTAGATATATGATATGAGTAAGTGTGTAGTTACTTTCTGATAATACACATATATGAATTATACTCTATGAAACATGTGCTATATGATTATATACTATTTGTTGTGTGGTATGAGTATTGAATGAATATGTTATACAGGTTTTACACTGTATATAAACAAGTATATTTTAACTACAAATATGTTGGGTAGAACATGGGTAGATAGTGATGTGTGATGAAATAAAAATGATGAGAGGCCTCGATGTGATTGTGATTTGGTCGTCCAACAGAATATGGATGACGAACACGAACTTTTCTAGACACTTCAGTGGAACGCTGACAGGCTCATTACCTGTAGGTGTAGTGAACTTGGGTGTTCATTTGTTGTATTCTATCGCCCTCATGGTTGCCTTAGGACATTCATTGTTGAGGAAACCCCTCTACAATAGTGTCCATCCCGATGAAAATCCTAGATCAGGTCCCTTGTAATAGTTGTTGTCATCGGGACGTCAAGTGAGGATAACGAGAATAGGTAATCGGGTTATTGTTGATTGGTGAAATTAAATATAATTATTTATTGTGGGTTGAGAATCTTATATGCTCACCAGGCTCCCAAGCCTGACCCACTCAGTTTCTTTGTATTACAGGTAGTGGCGCGGGAGCATAAGTTGGAGAAATTGTGAAGATGTTTTTGTTTATAGACCAGTAGTTGTATATAATTGTGTAAGGTCTATGTTTTATTGTTTATGCTTTTGTGTCTGTATCGGAACATGACATCCCGAGTTTTGATATATAATGAAAATACATTTCTTTAAGAAATGCTTTGATAAATCTTATTTTATCATGTAATGTTTTAGGGACAAATTCTGCAACTCTTTTAAACCAATGGATTTACTCTGAAATTATTTTAAAAACATAAATGAAACCGGTCTTTTCTGGCCGTGATTGTGGGGATGTCACAAATAGATCAATTGAAAACATTTCAATGATGCTCATTTCACAATTCCAAATCCTTATGACAAATGTAAGAATACAAGATTCTTTGCCAATTTGTTAGACTCTAAACTTATTTGCAATGATCCTCTTGTAATGACTATGCATAAAAAATCACCAAGAGTTGGCTACAGACATTACAAAGTATTAAAACGAAGAGCAATTCCATGGAAACGAAGTCTCACATTCAATGTACATTCCTTTGAACATCCTTCTGGCATTAAGTTTTCTAATCTTACATAGATTTAATGAATAACTTCCACCTATGGAAACATTTCCATATTCCCGTTTTGACTATCACTTCTGAACAAGAGTTTCCTCTTTTCAGAATATGTCAATATGGTCCTTCAAAAATTAACACTATACTTCCAACTGTCCATGAAAACGATTGACACAAGATAGCAACACCTTACTTATAAATAAACAACAACTTTTATTTAATCATCAAATGTCAATTACATTTTACAAGTTGCAAAGATAGCTATCTAATATGTAAAACTAATATCGTCCTTCAGCCCGATGCGCCTCGCATGCTGCAAATGCCTAACCCGTTAGTCCCTTCATGAGGGGATCTGCTGGGTTCTCTTCTGACGATACCCTCTTTGCCATGAGGAGTCGTTCTTCTATCTTGTGTCTTATGAAGTGATATTTTTTGTTAATGTGTCAGGATCTGCTATGATCTGTTGGTTCCTTGGCTAAGGCAACCGCACTATTGCTGTCACAGAAAATCTCCATAGGCTCCTTTATAGCTGGTACAACTCCAAGGTATCCGATGAAGTTCTTCAGCCATATCGCCTCCTTCTTCGCTTCACTCGCTGCTATGTACTCTGATTCACACATCGAATCAGCCACCGTCTCCTGCTTGGAACTTTTCCATGTAATCGCTCCTCCATTTAGGGTAAACACCCAGCCCGACTGAGAGTGGAAATTATCCTATCAGTCTGAAAGCTAGCGTCACTATACCCCACTACTCTCAATTCATCACTCCCACCAAGGGTAAGGACCAATCCTTAGTCCTCCGTAGGTACTTGAGAATGTTCTTCATCGCAGTCCAGTGAGCCTTGCTAGGATTCCCCTGATCTCTGTTGACCATGCTCAAAGCAAAGGCCACATCAAGGTGAGTACAAGTCATAGCATACATGATCGAGCGAACAACAGAAAAATATGATAATCGACTCATCTCAGCTATCTCAGCCTCTGTACTCGGACTCTGAGCCTTGCTCAGTTTGGCATTGCTTTGGATCGGTAAATCACCTTTCTTGGAATTCTGCATGTTGAACCTCTTCAACACCTTGTCCAAGTAGGTGCTCTGACTAAGTCCAATTAGTCTTTTACTCCTATCTCTTAATATCCTTATCCCTAGGATATAGGCAGCTTCTCCAAGTTCCTTAATAATAAAATACTTCCCAAGCTAGGACTTAATATCCTGCAAGGTTGGGATATCATTTCCTATGAGTAGTATGTCATCCACATACAGTACCAAAAAGCTAACTATACTCCCACTAGCTCTGACATATACACATGAGTCATCTTTTCTTCTCGAAAAACCAAACTATTTGACTTTCTCATCAAAACAAAGGTTGAAGCTGCAAGATGCTTGTTTCAATCCATAAATGGATTTCTCAAGCTTGCACACTCTATTAGGGAACTTTGCATTGACAAAACCCTCTAGCTGACTCATGTAAACATCCTCAGCCAACTTTCCATTAAGGAAAGCGGTTTTGACATCCATTTGCCATATTTCATAATCATGAGATGTAACAATGGCTAGCATGACCCTAATAGACTTAATCTTCGCTACTGGTGAGAAGGTTTCATCATAGTAAACTCCCTGAGTTTGAGTGAATCCCTTCACAACCAATCACGCCTTATAAGTGTGCACTTTCCCATCCATGTCGCTCTTCTTCTTGAAGATCCATTTGCACCCGACCGTCTTACGACCCGGTACATTGTCAACCAAGTTCCAAACTTGATTGTCATACATGGACTAAATCTTGCTGTCCATAGCCTCTTTCCATTTAGCACACTCAAGGCCTGCCATGGCTTCCCTATAGCTTTTAGGTTCATCAAAATTTACCAGTGTACTATCACTGATAAATGTATCACCTTCCACAGTAATATGGAAACCATATTAATGCTCAGGTGGATTCGTAACTCTAATGGAATGCCTCAGTTGGTTCAACATGAGTTTCCTCCTCAAGTTGATTGCTAGGGTTTGAGGTTCCTTCACCATTGACTCTTGAAGCTCATCAAGGTCAATTTGCCTCCCACTCTTTCCTTGGTTTATAAATTCTCTCTCGTGAAAGACCCCTCTCCTTGCCACAAATACCACATTATCTCCGGGTCTGTAGATGAGGTAACCAAAGGATTTTTGTAGGTAGCCGATGAAAATACACCGCTCACTATGAGGTTCAAGCTTATCGTGAGTCTCTCACCTCAAGAGACTCGCAACCCCAAATCTTGATGTGGTCTAAATTAGGAACTTTCCCAGTCCACATCTCATGAGGTGTTTTGGCAACCTTCTTGGTAGGGGCTAGATTAAGGATATGGGCGGCAGTCTCTAAGGCATACCCCAAAAATGAGATTGGTAACAAAGCTCGACTCATCATGGAAAGAACCATGTCCAACAAGGTTCGATTGCGCCTCTCAGCCACACCATTAAGCTGTGGTGTCCTATGAGGTGTCAATTGTGAAACAATTCTACATTCCTTAAGATAGTAAAGGAACTCTATACTAAGATACTCTCTACCTCGATCGGATCGAAGCATCTTCATGTTCTTGCCCAACCGATTCTCCACTTCCTGTTTAAACTCTTTGAACTGTTCAAAGGGTTCTGACTTATGCTTGATTAAGTAGACATAACCATATCTACTGTAATTATCAGTAAAAGTCACATAGAAGCGGTTAGCATCCCTTGCGGCAGTTCTGAAGGGTTCACACACATATGTGTGAATGAGGTCCAACAAGCCTTCACCCCTAGCACAAGTACCAGTGAAGGGTGACTTTGTCATTTTTCCAAGTAAACAAGATTCTCAACTATCATCTGACCGTAAGTCAAATAACTCCAAGACTACAGCCTTTTGGAGTTGGCATATGCGCTTCTTGTTAACATTTGCAAGACGACAATGCTAAAAGGATGAATTATCCAAACTAGTGGAAGAATCGATATGTAACACATTATTTCCTAAGTTGTCTACAACCGACACAGTTTCATATACACCATTTCAAGGTAATGCTTTAAAATAAAGAAGATTATTATAAATAATATTAATACCACAACATTCATTATCAAATGAAAAAGTAAATCCTTGTTTGTACAAACCGTGAAAAGAAATAATATTTCTCGCCATTTCAGACGAGTAACAACACTTATTTAAATATAATATTAACCGACTACTCAACAACAAAGAATAAACTCCAGTCTTGGTGACAGGTGAAGCTTTCCTATTCCCCATGATCAAGTTTATCTTTTTGTGCTCCACATCCTCACTTCTTCTTAGGCCTTGCAAATCAGAACATATATGAATACCACAACCTTTATCAAGGACCCAAGAATTAGTATGCGGTGAGTTATTAGAAAATATAGTGTAAATACCTGCATGGGTAGGCTTAACCTTCCTACCCTTAACATCTTGCAGGTACTTCGGACAGTTTCGTTTTAGTGCCCCTTATCATGACAATAAAAGCAGTCAGCTTCTCGTAGGTTGGAAGAGTGAGTGACAGGACCACCTTTAGTTCCACTTGAAGAGGAGCCATCAAGAGAATTTCCCTTGGTACCCTTCGAAGGGGACTTCCACTTTTTCTCCTTACCTTGCCCGATTTCCAGAACAAGGGCGGTGATAGGAGTAGGAGTAGTAACACCCGATTTACCTTTGAGACCACTTTCGGCAGTCTTAAAAAGTCCTTAAAGATTGCTGAGTGTGGCCTCCTCCTTGTTCATATGATAGGTCATTCGGAACTTATCATAACAAGTAGGTAAGGAGTGCAGTATGATGTCAATAGCCAACTCCTTAGGGAAGTTCACATTCAACTTCAGAAAACGGTCCACAAACCTTTGCATTTTCTCCATGTGGGCCATTATGGGTTCACCATCCTTCATTCGGGTTGTTATCATGGAAGAGATGATTTAATACCTCTCTATACGCGTTTGACGAACCCGCACCTAAACTGTAAGCTCCAGTTAGACCGGTAGGTCTAGGGTGACAAATGTCGACATTAGTACCACGTCTAGTATGGTTATGAGAAACTTACAAACAGCAGAAACAACATCTCTTGTACGTAGTAATATACATTTAACTCAATCATGCTCATGGGGTAATAACTATACCATGGGATATTATTAGCATGTTCACAATTCCGGATAAACACCCTTTTAACCAGTTTTACTTAAACAAAAGACTCACAGGGAGTATTAAAAACATATTCGATATAGATAAACTATTTTCCTTATTACCTTTATATTGTGACTCGTACACATAAACGACAAGGTAGACTATAACTTTTATAATAATAGTTAAACAAGGAAAAACCGTCACACCTACAGTGATGCTTACTTACAAAACAGTCAGGTCTTGGTAGAAGACTACTTTTGTACTAGTAGGAAATATAGGATTTCCTAGGGTTTTCAAACGTTTACAATTACTTACAAACATTTTCCAACTTTTTCCAAAAGTTTACAAGTCTTTACTTCACAGTTTTTACAAATCAAAGACACATTAATACTTATGAATTCACCAGCTTTATTGCTGATACTCACTTTCAAAATAACTTGTATTCTCAGATCACAAATAGACAGGTACGACGAACAGGTTTTGTGAAGACGGAGAAATCAAGACTCCTCTTTTATTTTGATTAGTTATCATGTTGTCTTATACTATGAAAGAACACACTTGTAATCAAAATTATACTATTAATGCAATGGATGATGTTGTTGCTTGTGTACTACTTTACATTTGTTGTGATACATTACATGATGTCCTCCGCCCCATAACGTTTCTGCCGTTCTCGATTTTGGGGTGTGACAGATTGGTATCAGAGCATTGTTTATAGAGAATTGAGTATATCAACCCATAAAACATATACTAACTATAAATACAATAGGATTAAAAAAATACTCTGACTTAGGGTTTATACTTTTAAATAATAAAATATTTAAGTAACTATACGTGCCTGCATTCATACTAAAATCGGTGTCACAACGACAAGAACAAAAGTATTACGATTGTTCAATATCACAAGTAAGCTTGGGGATGTATAGTAAGTCCTGGGAGTGGCATAGCCTGATAAACTATGCTGGTCCGAGGAGTGATTAGCATATGCCCAAGAATGGTTGTTATATGGCAACAAGTCTAAAAACATACCAATATTACCATAATGAGAACATTATAACAGAACCTAAGTCTAAAATACCATAGGGGTTTTTGGGTTACCATAATTACTTACTTGAGAACTAAAAAGGATCTTCATTTACTAAGTTGATATTTGCTAAGTGGATACACTAAGGCTATATGTAACTAGGATGTTATAGACTTAGAATCGGTGAAATTTTTTCTTTACCCCTATTGCTTGTGAATTTGGAGTTAAGGTCACTTATTCGAAAGCCTATCCTATGTTGATTACATATGAGTGGTATGCACTTTACAAATAGCAATGTAACTAATGAAGATTTTCTAATAATTATCTAGATAGTTTGTCTAATAATTATTTCCTTACCCCAATTCTCGCATAGATAACATGGCTGGACTCCATCCCCACGGCAACCCGTACCTTCCGAACGAAGGCAATGTTGGATGGTTTGAAGAAGAACCCGAGAATGATCATCCAATCCCTTTGAATGATCACCATGCTGAAAACCTTTCGGATGTTGATAACTCCGAACCCGAGGTTGAGAACCTACCCCATGCAGCTCCCTTTCCAAATCCTAACCCTCGTCCGACTTTTCATGGCCCAACACCCCCTTGGGTAGAATGCTTGGAAACATGGAGCCAAGGACAAGATCAGCCCATGCCATTTAGTGGTGACCGAAGCTTTTATGACCTAAGCAATGGGGGCTCAACAGACAGAATCTTGCCAATCCTAGTCCGTAGAGTGGCTCGAAATGAGATTCAAGACAGGACAACCCTACATCAAATCATAGAAGTTGTCACCAATGCGAGAATGCGCACCCTCCGCACCATTCGTCTGGAAGATGCTCGTGAGAGCTCTAAGAGAGTCCATGAAGCCCTACTTCAAGCACTGGCTGAATCACGAGCCGAAGTCATAGAGCTCCAAGTACGCTAGAGGGTGTACAAAAGATACCTGCTTGATATGGAACGTCAACTAGCCGAACTAAGGGTTCACCATAGGGGTGACCGTCGCCATTAGGAGATACCTTACTTCCTTCTTTGTTTTAAAGAACCGTGTTCCTGTCTATGTTCTGTGTAGTACTTTCTATGTAATTACCTTGTACTGTAAGTACTTTTATTTAAGTCTTTATGCTGTCGAAGACTTTTCTACTCCGAATATGATGTAAGACCTACAACAAGGTCAATTTCCCCAAACCTATTAAATCTTAAACATCAATGATATCGACAGTCGGCTAACTTCCGTGTCAATCTTTGTTCAAATGCTTTCATCATGCTTTCATTGGAGTCTATCTGAAACCCCATCTAGTCAAGTTATTGGACTATGGTAATTCAACTCCGGAATCATTTCCAAGTCTCTTTCAATGGTTGGATCATGTTATCCACCAACCAATAATACCCTGGTTTGGACGATAAGCATTTTGAGACCATTCTATTAATTTACTTCTACTCTATACTAGGACTGCATCATAAGGATGTAGGTCACACCTTCGTGAACATACTCCTATTTCGTACTGGGACTGCATCATAGGGATGTAGGTAAAACCTTCGAGAACATACTTCTATTCTTTACATGAACGATCGAACTATGTCTAGGTTCAACCATACTCGCTCACAAATTCATTTTTCTTTGCAAGTAACAGAATCATGTTGCCGAAGAAAAACGATCAACCCATCAACCAAACACCAACTCTTCAGATTGATGCAGCTACCTTTTAAGCTGCAGTCTCGGCTGTCGTGTCAGCTGTTCTGACCCACCTTAACGCTAAAAACGCGAATTTTAGCGGGATTGTTAACAATAATTCCAGTCCAAGTAAGAATCAAGTACCTCAACGAGCAACAAACTACCACAACACCCCGAATCCCAAGCCCAAGAATAACAAACGAAAGTTCTGGGCTAAGGCTAAAGGCAAATCACCCCAAGGGGCAAGCAAAAGACAACAACTTGTGGCAACCTTCACAGCCACGACTTTTGTACCTCCTACTACCATCCCTTCTAGTATCCCAGTTATCCCTAACCCGGCCAGACAATATGCTGGCAATCTCCCAAAGTGCAACAAATGCAACTATCACCATCATGGACCTTATCGGAAAATGCAGTGCTTAAACTACAATAAAAAGGGACACACCATCCGTTACTGCAAGACTCGGATCCAACACATGACTTTAACCACCAATGTCGAAATCTCTCGAATATGCCATCTATGTGGCGTAATGGGACACTTCAAGAGGGACTGTCCAACAAAGGAGAACGACGGTGAATCCGGAGGAGTTTAACCTCATAATGGAAAGAGGCAAAGAAGGACCCTACTATAGTATAGGTTCACTTCCAATCGTCAGTATTATGTATGTTCTTAAAACATGTTTAAAACTAGTGCAACTCGAGTCTTATCTTTTGCGAGATCCGGTCAGTTAAGGGACCCTCGTGCTGCGTATACTTGCCTTTTGTAGTATACTTTGTTCGCAGCAGTATTCCTGTAGTTACTCTAAAGTACTATAACTCTGTTAAAAAGTTGCACTGTTGTGTTTTGTCTGTAACACCGTTATGATCAAATTTAGTGCCTTATTTCCACGTGATTCCGATTTCATCATACGATCAAAGTCTATTTGATCCTCACAATACCAGTTTCGTGCGTAAATCTCTTTCTCTGAAATCATCTTTCTAACGAAACTATCACTTTAGAACTCCGAAGTACTCATGCGTAGAGTAGCTCATGTTTCTTACCCTTTCCAAAGAAACCTCCCCGAAGTACCACTCGTGCAGTATGTCAAGTTCAATCCAAAGACCCACAGTTTCAATCTTGATTATATACGACTCGTATACCCGAGACTGTGATTGATGAGCCTGGTATGGGTTCTACTATGAACTTCAGGACGGAGACTGCCCAAGACTGAGAGTGATCGTGCTTCCGTGAGAATAAACTTGGAAATACCTATCCTTTTCCCTAATTCACGAGTATTCATACTTTCTTTTAGATCTTCACGACATCTAATCCACCCCCAAGGTTTTGACATCATAATCAGTAGGAGTTGGTTAAGTTTACATCGAGCCGACATCAGGTGCTTTGATAAAGCAGTTCATCTTAACCTCCCTATCAAAGAACCTCTTGTTATTTATGGAGACAAATCAAGTACGAACCTTCGCATCATTTCATGTATTTAAGCTCAAAAGCGCTTATGAAGGGAATATCACACATTCCTTTCACACATCGTCGATACGAGCCAATAAGTGAAGGACATTCAGAACATCCCAAAAGTACGCGACTTTCCCAACACCTTTCCAGAAGAACTATCGGGATTACCACCACAACGTCAATTCGAGTTCAGAATTGACTTAGTTACAAGGGCTACCCCAGTAGCCAAATCACCTTATCGTCTAACTCCAACTAAGATACTGGAACTTCCCATACAGCTTAACGAACTCCTCAGAAGAGGATTCTTTAGGCCAAGTTTCTCACTTGGAGGAGCACCAGACTTGTCCGTAAACAAGAAAGAGCATTCGAAACGCTAAAGTAAGCATGGTGTATCGGACCGATATTATCCCTCTTAGAGGGGATAGAAGATTTCGTGGTGAAAGGTGATGCATCCAACCAAGGGCATGGTTGCGTTCTTATACAAGAGGAAAGGCCACTGCCTATACCTCAACACAGCTTAAGACGCAAGAAGTTAACTATACAACACATGATCATGAGTCAGGAGCAATGGTAATTGCTCTGAATATCTGGAGACACTACTTGTAGGGTACAAGGTGTAATACTCTCACAGACCACAAAACCTCTCAACACACATTCGACAAAGAGGAGTTATCATACCAGTGAAGTCAAAAGAAAGAAGCAAAGTCGTATCCCGATAGTGAAAGGTTCGCTGGAATGCCAAGCGAGGACCTGAGTTCACATAAGAACACGAGGAGCAAATAAAACTTCTATCCGTAGCATGATTATCAATTCTGCTAAACTCTAAGTTCGGGACGAAATTCTCTCTAACGGGGGGATGATGTGACAACCCGATATTTAGAGACAATGTAATGTAAAACCAGTCAAATTTAGGTCAAAATATAACTTTCCTAAAATCTTATTTGGGTTAAATCAAGTGGTAGGAATCATAACAAGGTTTTCATACATATAAAGAACACAAAAATCCGAGTTATAACGAAGAAGTTATAACCATTATAAACATCCTGACAAAACCGACAAAACCAATTAAACGAAAAATGCAAATTTTCAATACAATAGTTTTTAGCCTTAAATATCTAAATGAAAGTTGTAGATAACATTAAACCGCGAGCGTACATAAAAAGAACATCCAAATCTGACTTCGTATGAAGAAGTTATGATTTTTCCAAGATCTAGATATAACAGTAGATAGCTAAAAACTGGAAATAGAGATCGAGATACTTTTGGCCAAAACAACCTAAATGAGAATCGAAGGTCTCAACAATAGTAGTGCAATGATGAAAAGTCTGACGAAAACGGACATCGTATGAAGTAGTTATGGATTTTTAACGGATTTTTCCGTGTCCCGGCCCGTTAAAAATAAATAATTAAAAATAAAGTCAAAATTAGCCGATGAAGTCTAAACGAGAGTTGTAGAGCATACTTTCAGCTATGCGTGCATATAAAGAACGTCGAAAACGGAGCTTGTATGCGAAAGTTAAGGATTTTACAAGTTCGAGGCCCGAAATCTGAGACTGTCAGGTTTGCCACGACGTGGCACAGATTTGCCACGACCCGACAAGTGACTGAGGGCGTCCAATCAATGGAAGAGGATAAGACTTTCTCCCCACGACGTGGCCAGCCTTAGCCACGATGTGGCACACCAGAAATACCCCTATAAATAGATTTCGAGGGCTCTGGGTTTCATTGCTCAGTTCCCTTCTTTCTCGCGCCGAAACTCTGCGTTTAAGCCCCCGAGACCCTCCTGAAGCCCTGTTTTTTAACCTTCAAGTCCCGAAGGAAGGTTTGGTGTTCCCGAGATTCCCGAGAATCCCGAGATTTTCCCGCGTTTTCAACTCTTCCTGTCGAAGTTCTGCTCGATTCTTGTCTCGACTACTTCAAATCAACCCCTTCAATCAAGCGAGTTCATACCCCTATAATCTACACTTTCAAATGATTTATAAATGCTTTTTATACACTTTTAAGGGGGGGGGGAATACAAGTAAACACACGGTTATCCCCGTGTGAAATACATAAATCTTTGTTATACTTTTTGGTTATGTAATCATTCACATGTGATTTATAAATAACATACAATTGGACTTACTACACTTTTAGCCGTTTCACCAAACAGAGTACTTCAAATAGTTTTATCAAACATTTTTACATGTTAAAACATTTTTAGAAACTGTCTTACAAACTGTATGTTTCCTTTTTGAATATGTTATAATTGTGCTTCAAACAAAGGTTTTCTTACACTTAAACTGTCTTGTCAACTGTTTTCGAATTGTTTTATAAACTGACATCAAGTCATAAATTCTTATTTATTAAACTTTTCAAAGGCTGTACAAAACCTCTTTTATACTTTTATATTGTTAAATGCTTGCCTATATATGTGTAGTTAAATAAGAAAGGTTTAAAAGACTTGGAACGACTAGCACACCTTATTTCTTTTTCTGTTCTTGTTGGAATGTGGCCTTAGGGTATCAGTTATTCATTCGAATGTCGTCTAAATATCAGTTATATATATCATGTATACCTATATAGACATAAAAGTTCCATCAGTTAGTACAGTTCCGACACTCTTGGGTAGCAAGGGTGTAAAAACCTACTTAGACACTCATCAATTACATTCCAGTAAACTATTATAGGAATAGTTTAGGGGATACAAAATATTATTCCTATTACAAGGAATCACGCAAGTTTTAGTTCATTCATGAGTCTATACCAACGTTTTATTTACAAGTATGCATTCATCATAACAGGGATAATATTTTCATACAAAAGGTATTTCATTATATTACTCGTGAACTTGTTGTTAGCAATCATGTGAGACATACGGCTTTGTTAGTACCAAAACGAAAGTCCCCATATTTAACCAGAGTCTCCTGGAGGGAGAGCGCAAATTTGTGTATAGATCTATACGGGTTTGACGAACCCGCACCTAAACTGTAAGCTCCAGTTAGACCGGTAGGTCTGGGGTGACAAATGTCGACATTAGTACCACGTCTAGTATGGTTATGAGAAACTTACAAACAGTAGAAACAACAACACTTGTACGTAGTAATATACATTTAACTCAATCATGCTCATGGGGTAATAACTATACCATGGGATATTATTAGCATGTTCACAATTCCGGATAAACACCCTTTTAACCAGTTTTACTTAAACAAAAGACTCACAGGGAGTATTAAAAACATATTCGATGTAGATAAACTATTTTTCTTATTACCTTTATATTGTGACTCGTACACATAAACGACAAGGTAGACTATAACTTTTATAATAATAGTTAAACAAGGAAAAACCGTCACACCTACAGTGATGCTTACTTACAAAACAGTCAGGTCTTGGTAGAAGACTACTTTTGTACTAGCAGGAAATATAGGATTTCCTAGGGTTTTCAAACGTTTACAATTACTTACAAAAATTTTCCAACTTTATAATAATAGTTAAACAAGGAAAAACAGTCAGTTCTTGGTAGAAGACTACTTTTCTTGGTAGAAGACTACTTTTGCTGATACTCGGTTTCAAAATAACTTGTATTCTCAGATCACAAATAGACAGGTACGACGACTAGGTTTTGTGAAGACGGAGAAATCAAGACTCCTCTTTTATTTTGATTAGTTATCATGTTGTCTTATACTTTGAAAGAACACACTTGTAATCAAAATTATACTATTAATGCAATGGATGATGTTGTTGCTTGTGTACTACTTTACATTTGTTGTGATACATTACATGACGTCCTCCGCCCCAGAACGTTTCCAACGTTCTCGATTTTTGGGTGTGGCAATACTTCATAACTTGGAAGAGGGATGCCGTAATCTAAGCTATGAAATATTTGAAGGTAGGTGAATGACGATTCACCATTTTCCACCATGAAAAACGAAATAGGTATTAGGTTTTAATTGGTTTGAAACTCCTAGATCTTTTGAGATTCATTGAACTTTTCAATGGCATGTTTAAATCTCGATTGTTCCCTCTAAAGTTTGTGATTGGAATGCCCAAGATCACAAACAAGGTGTGAATAACCATGCAAATTAACTTGGTACCCTTAATTTGTATCACCTAATCGATCTGCCGGTTGACGACATGCGCTCCACCGATCTATTATAAACATTAAGTTACCCTTTGCCACTCTTACTAGTCCATGTTAGCGTGTCGGTTAACCACACACGCTCCACCAACGACTTGGTAAGGTACAAAGTGTAGTTTCATGGGTTAGCACCAAATTCACATTTTCCTAAAGTAACTAAGATTGTGAATTTATAAAAGGTTTAGTTACTTTATATTCATCATTATACTTTTAACTAGAATTATAGTCCTTGTCCTACCCGTTCGGTTAACGACCCTCCACCAGTCAAGGAAGCGGTGGGTGAGAGTGGACACCCATTAAGCTATCATTTTATAGGCAACAACCCTATACCCCCCTTATAGACCGTCTTCGTGAATGAGGCCTACTAACGGTAAGACTGACTTGCTCTTATATATATTATTAACTTATAATACTATAAAGTAGAAGGGAGGAATTTTAACTTTTAAAACTCTTGGGTTTGGAATTAAAGTGTGTGTGAGACTTTACAATTTCCAAAACTTGAGAGCAAGTTTTGAAACTATTCAAAAACTTTTTATTTCTATAACTTATGAGTCTTAATGGTTTTAAAAGAAAAGACTTTTGGAATTCCATAACTTGAGGACAAGTTATGGAGCCCATTAATTGGCATTTAGATCAAGAATTACACTAACAAACAATTTGCAAATAATTCCTATGATCTACTAAAATTGATAAGCATCAATATTCATATCAACAATTTCAAGAATCATATAAACATATATAAAACTTGAAACTTTGATAATAACCTTTGAAAATGGATTAGCATAATCATTACCACATAAAAAAAATTATAAGTCCAAAATAGTTTAAGGTAATGATTCTAGTCCATTACCAACAACAAAACTCGAAAATCAGCACTTTGGGCCTCCTACTCGCCGAGTGCAAGAACCTACTCGACGAGTAGGATGAAGTTTCACTTGGACTCGTCGAGTCCCCCCATGAACTCGGCGAGTTCACTGAACAGTGAGTAGATTTTCGACTTTTTCCTACAATTTGCATCAAGTATAATGAAAACAAGCCTAGGCTCTGATACCACTGAAGGGTTTTGAGCATTCTAACACTCCTATTGTGTACATGCAACCCTAGAAACCATGGATCTATGTTTTCTCTATTATACATGCAAATTTGATTTATCCAAGGTTCTCATCCTAACTAGCATATCATGGGGTACTTGTAATATAAAAAACTTAGTAGGATGACATACCTTTTCTTGTGGTTGATTGCTTGGAGCTTCAAGAGCCTGGCACCAATAATGTGGATGCCTCAAGTGGAATCAAAAATCACCAAAACACCTTGGAAGACTTGAGAGAATAGTATTGCACACCCTTCGTCGCACACACACTAGTGCAATTTCATGTGCCAAAGACCTCTTTATAGAGTATGGTGGATTAGGGTTACATCCATATAAACCCTAATACCCATGAACTTTCATTTCCATACGATCCATGGGTTAAAAACTCCATGGACTATCTTTGCAAGCATAGCCCATCCTAAATGAACTTTGGTCCATTCGATATATATATATATATATATATATATATATATATATATGAGTCCACATTTAATTAGTTCCTTTTGATCACTAAATTAATTCCAAATTAAGTCTGGATCAATACTAATTAAATAATATGATTTCATATTAATATATTATAACTTATAATATATTAATAAATCATAAACATACTATTCTCAAAAGATTATCCAAATTTTTTCAGTGAAGTGCAACCCAAATGGACCATGCCGGGTCGGGTCAAGTACATACCAATTATAGGTATAGACTTAGACAACTTATCCAACACCCTATTCATTGGTCCATTCAGGATTTTTGCCCGAGTTGGCAAGGTTGCTTATCGGTTGGATCTTCCGGACAAGCTCAGTCAGATCAATAACACCTTCCACGTGTCTCAGCTCTGGAAGTGCGTTACAAACGAGGCCGCCGTTATTTCTCTAGATGATATTCAGGTAGATAGGAGCCTGAATTATGTGGAGAAGCCCATTGCATTTTTGGATAGAAACACTAAAGCTCTTCATAACAAAGTGGTAAAGCTAGTGAAGGTGCAGTGGCGGACTGTGAGGATGATGTCTGGTTCAAGTGAGGAAGAGTTGTAACACTCCAATCCAGGTATTCCATTATCTACCTTTAAGTATTTTCATTTTGGCAAAAAGGGAACTTATGTATGTTGGGCATACATTTGATACACTTAACGTACATGAGAGATACGCCTCGGGTGGCTGAGGCTCATACGCTGGGCATACAAGCAGGTACATAGGGTGTATGTAGCAGGTGGCTAAAACCCTAATTTCTTGTCTTGCACCCTATTTAAACAACCTTATATCATTTAGACCAAACCCTAATCAGCCTAAATAGCCTCATTTCGTCCCTTAACCCCATATTTCATGAGAGTGTGATCGTTGAGCTTAAAGAGTGTTTTGTTGGCCATTTTAAAGAGCATTCAAGAAGGAGAAGGTGGTGATCAAGTCTTGAGTGTCATTGAGCTTCTAGATCCTGCACCTAGTTCATCTTGAGGAACTTCTGGAGGTATAAAGGCATAACCTTATCATCTCTTTTGTTAGATTGAGCTAGGGTTTTGTTATGAAGTCCCTTTTTCGTTCTTGGACCCTCTCTTGTGAGTTGAGCAACTCCAGAGACTAGGATTGTTAGATCTAAGTTCTTTAAGCATGCTTGATGCATAAAGGTGCCATCTTGAAGGTTGTTTTGATACCATGCATGAGCTTGAGGTCTTAAATGAGGTATTAATTGGAAGAATGAAGTATCGGGGACCCTTATGGCATGCAAGGGCATAAACTTGCCAACTTTATGCCCTATGACATCTTAATGGACTCATATCTAAAGTTTGACGTTGAAATCCCAAGTATTAAACACTTAATGGTAGGTGGTGCATATTATGCTTGTACATCGGGCTTAATATCATAATCGTTACGTGTACAACCAAAGGGCTCAGTACACTATGTATACTGGAGTGGTACGTAGGGTGTACACACCAGATATGGGTTTGGGCTTCGTGTGGGCTTGTGAGATTATTGGGCCTTATTCAGTTTTGGGCCTGGTCTAATTTAGAGTTAGTGGTCTGTTATTCTGTTGTGGGCCATAGTTCTATTGGTTAGGCCTTGTTGGGCCATATGGCCCATTAATAGCTTTTTACCTTGAATCCTAGGCCTATTAGTAAAGGAAATACATTTAGGCTACCATGAAAGGACTTAGGCTAAAGTGTTTGGACTCTTTAACTAGGTTGATTTATAATCTTAATTTGAGGCTATTTGTACCATTTTTCAGTGTGAGGTTTCAGACTAATAGGCGAGCATCTATTTTGTTCGGCAGACTGAGGTGAGTCTTCTCACTACACTTATTGGTCGAAGGCACCAAGGTCGGCCCATTACATAATATGTGATGTTTATTAATTGAGTATGCAATGGTTTGCTAATTGACATATGTGTAGAATTATTTGAAAAAAATGGGGGGAGCCCATGGCACTTGGAAAGACCATGGGGGAACCCATGGTACTAGGTTACAAGACCATGGGGGTTGCCCACGACATTCCAAGTGAAGACCATGGAGGGAGTCCATGGCAGCCTTATGTTTATGTGTGCATATCATTATATGGTTATGTGTTTATGTTTTTATTGGGAAAATCACTAAGCATGTGCTTAAAGTTTTGTTGGGTATTTCAGGTTCTTCTGGTTTTATCGGCAAGGGCCCGGCTTGATGGCGCAACGTGCACTCTCCAATATTTCTGCACTTAGTATTTGAATACTCTTATCTTTTAAACAATGTGGTTATGTAATGGGATTTTTCGAAAACAAATTTTGTTGATATTATTAATTATTTAATGAAAAATTTTCTATGAAATTTGTGTTCTTTCAAAATCAACACACGGTAACATCTTTCAAGTTCTTTATAAAGAATTCTCTCCATGCAAAGATGAAATAAAAGCTCAATGGGTGTATTGGGAATATCATCAGTTCGTTGAACATACGATGCACTAGTTCAATACCTACTGGCAACTTGTTGTTGATGTAACGAGTGCCATACAAAAGAAGAAACTTAGTATACCTGGACATGCTAGGGGTTACTATTCTTCCTGAAGTGGATGGTCTAGATGGACCAGCTGATAGCACAAGCTTCAACCTTTTGACTTTGTTAAGCAGCTGGTGAATTGCTAATTTCACCTCCTAATCATGAATACCTTTATAATTATCAATAACTTCCTGAATTTGTATCCACTCATTGTAGCTAAATTTGACTAGCTCCTAAGCAAGTACATCGTCACTTAATTCATACTCAGTCTTTTTCTTGAACAAGGGAAGCTTCAATGACTCATTCTTTGGTTTAGTGCACCTTACCCTAATGATGGGATCAGGTTTTGATCTACGAGCAAAAACATATCCAAACTTCTTTCTATCGATCATGTCACTTAGCTCAGATACCCTGTGTTGTTTGACACATTATTGTTGAACAGTTGAATATTCTTGTTTTGAACATTAGTGATTTGAACATTAACATTTTCATCAGTGGAAGTAAGATTCTGAAGAAGTTTAATGGACAAACGTTCATCTTTTCTAGATCAAACAGAGGTGTTATGCTCCATCATAATTTCTTTGAGTTCCTCAAAAGTCATTTGCCATTATTTAGCTAAATCTTCTAGATCAATAGTGAGCTTGATTTTCTTCTAAGGATGAGGGGTTGAAGAATCACCAGCGGCAAAAGAGCTTTCAGCTTCAGCTTCATTGGCTCCCCTGAGAAAGAAGTCACCCTCTTTCTAGGATTGAGTTATTCATCATCAGACTCCATGTCGTTGTTGGTTCCTTGAGGAACCCCCCCTAAAACTATGAATTAGGGATAACAACACTCAAAGGAACAACAACTTCAGCCATAAACCATAAATTAAGAAACCCTTCATACTCATTAGTTTCAAATTGATCACCAACATCTAGGATAGGTTGATCATTGTTTGTTGCATCAGTATTTTGGATGTGGCTTTCTTGTTCGACTACAATGATTTCCTTTTGATTATCATCCCTTCCTAATTCAGACATTTCAGGAAGAGATGGAGGTGTTGTAGTTACCATTTGTTAATCATTTCTTTATTGACTATTCTCCCCCTTTTGCCATCTTCAGTTTGAGGAGGGGAGCCAGGTGACGGAGAAGGAGTGCAAGGAGGAGGATGAGATGTAGGATGAGGAAGTGGAGGCGGATGTGATGATAGAGGTGGAGGTGGAGGATTATGACTTGGAGATAAAAAAAATTTAGGGGAGGGGGGGGGGTATCTTGAATAACCATATTATCATCATCGTCATCACCAAAGGTCATAAATAGAAATTGTCCCCCTGATAAATAGAAATTGCCTGAAGGGGAGTTGGCATTGGAGGAACAATTATGGCTTGAAGGGAAGGAGACCCTGAGCTTGGATGATTCACGTATTGAATCAGTATATCAATAGTTTCCATTTGAGGTGGGATTGATCCACGTTGTACGATATCATCTGCAGAGGGCGTGGATGAAGAAGTAGACGAGAATCGAATGAGATTATTCAATCTCGGAAGAGAATTCATTCCCCGAACAGAGGCTTCTCCCTTATCAGTTTCAAGTTCATCTTCTTCATCATCAACGGCTTCCTCGTTATCTTCACCATCATTCTCATCATCCTCTTCTTTAGTTTCATAGTGTTCAAAAATGTAGGGATTGGCAATCCAATTTTCCATTCTCTGGGTAATATGCTTTTCTCCATCAGAAGGAGCAACATTGATGATCTTTGAGGAGAGACGGGAATGTAAATGATGAATCCATGACTAATATTGTAACCCTCTTCGTTACAAGCCAAGATTAGACCAAGCCAATGAGGATAAGTAACATATGTTGACTTCTTGCTCCCAGTGATAAATTCAATCAATTGATCAAGAAAAAGTTAAGCAAAGTCCATTCTTTTGTTGCACACCACAAAATACAAAATTCTTTGCTCAAGTACATTCAATTAATCTAAGCTCCTAGTTTTGTGTCCAAGGCGTTTACCAATTACCCGTGATAAGTACTTCCACCCTACGCCATAACACTGACGGAGAGTGTATTTGAGTAGATCACGAGTGGTGCCCTAAAGGGAAAAGTTATACCCTAATGTTTCACGAACAGATCTACATCTTTCTTTAGAGGGAATTTCAAAATAATTTTCTAATCGAGGTACACGAAGAGCAGTTTGAAAAGATTATGCATTGATAGTAACCATAGATTGACCATCTCCAATGGTTCCGATAATGGTTTGAGCACTAGAATCAACAGAGCAGGAATAATAGAATTCATGTACTTGCTTACGGTAGAATGGTCTGAGATGTCGCAAAAGGCATATATCGAATAGGGTAGCTATTGACATAGTTAACGAATTCTTCATGTCATGAGTTCATGAACTGTTTCGGGATAACATCATAAAATTTCACATTGTTTGCTTGAATGACAATGGGGGAATCAGGGGCATGAGGGCGTTTGACGACATTAGTGTTAGGAGAAAACTCATACAGAACCTTTGACATGATGATAGATTGAGGACGATGATGATTGAGAATCCCTTTTTCAAGAGAGAAAATTAGCTGCTTGAATGAATTGTGAAAGTGAACTGGGTAAGAATTTTCCCAATTTATCCATAAATTTTCTTCCCTTTTATGTAATCATGATTGAAAAGGTCGGCACCGTAAAAATCTAGTAACCCAAGATATTGATAAATCTTTTAATCATCATCTAAAGGTTACCCTTGAGATAAGTGAGTTACATTAGTGAGACATTTCATTAGTGGCAATAAACATCAATGGAAGCAATCAGTATATCAGAGTTGCAGCTGGTAATCCAGTGATTTTGTGATATCTCCTAATAGTATAGGTTTAAAACTACCATTTACTGACATAGTATTGCGAGCTCTCATTAACATATGGTTTTAAATGTGGACTCATTAACCACTTTTATTAGAAGAATAAAGGGAATGAACGGAATGATGTGTCTAATTTTGGGCACGAAAGGGTTGGTGCATATGATAGCCTATGGTACATAGACTAACCATCAGCATAGAGCTTCAAACTTTCATCAATGTGTGGTATATCACAGTGAAATGTAAAGTTTTATCAAGAATAATGAGGAGAGAATGGAGTATTTCAGTCATGCTAAGGTGGAATTAGCGTGAATCATAAACGGTGTCAACTCATCAACAAAAAGTTGTTCAACTTCCATATCATAGAGCAGAGTTGCAGTCTAGAACTTTGAAGTTCAACGTTAATTCATTTAATGTTGTACAAGATAAAGTAATAAATAATATAAGATTAAAAAAAGAGCTAGTCAAAAGAAAAATATTCTAAAAGCGATATTTGTGAAACTTTTTCAGAAAAAGATAAAGACTCGGTTCATCAAATCTCTTGAATTGAAGGGCATAAACAAACTTCCTTTTTTTGAGAAATCCGTCCCTCAACACTGTCTATAAAAGAATGAGCAAACCAGATCAAATATATCGAACTAAAACACAATTCATAGTAACCAATGATAGAAAATGCCTTTAATCATTGAAGTATTGCAGATTGATTCCAAGCTTCGTGTTCACCAAGAACAAGAGAAAAGCATGAACCAGTGTAACAACCAATTATTTTCAAGTCAACAAAAGTCAATAGAAGTCAAACTCTCTAAATAAAATTCATGTTTTATTTATTATGTTAAGTTCATAAGGGTTAAATACGATTTACAATATATAAATGATGTTTTTATCTAAGTGTTTTTAAAGTTTGAAATAAAATCCCACTCAACCAAGAACCCTTGCATGGGTCCTACCACCCAACCGAAAACCCTTGTTGTATAATGCAAGACCGAGAACGTCAGGCGCGGGACCCACCCACTTCGAACCGAAAACTGATTCCGATCAGCACCGAAATCAGCATGCAAAGGTCCCACTTTTTGATCGAAAACTCTTCTTTTGGGCTATGTTTCCACCAAAAACTCTATCATTAAAATATATAAATGATGTTTTTATCTAAGTGTTTTTAAAGTTTGAAATAAAAACTCACTCAACCAAGAACCCTCGCATGGGTCCTACCACCCAACCGAAAACCCTTCTTGTGGTACTATGTGAGGCCGAGAACGTCAGGCGAGGGACCCACACACTTCAGACCGAAAACTGATTCTGGTCAGCACCGACATCAGCATGCGAAGGTCCCACTTTTTGATCGAAAACTATTCTTTTGGGCTGCCTTTCCACCAAAAACTCTATCAAGCCCATTATATTGGACCGAAAACAAAGGTTTGAGGCCCATTAGGACCGAAAACCCTCTTTATATATAAGTGTTTGGTCGTAAACATACTTCATTTCTCACTTTTTAAACAGAAAACACTTCCATTTTGCTCTCTAAAATCATCAGAATTCTCTCAAGTATCATAAGAAATCTTCAAATCTTTAACCGAAATCCTTCAAATCTTCATAAGATCCTCAAAAACATTCATCCCATCTTTAAATCTTCATAATTTCATCAAGAACACCAAGAACACAACCAAAAATTCATATCCCACTGGAACCCCCCCCCTCCCCCCCCACCCCCCCAAACTCACCGAAAACTCCTCATGCACACCGAAAACGCCTAGCAATATTCGAAATAATTCCAAAGGCTATTTGTAAGTATTTCTTATATAATTAAAGTGTTGTCTAACACTTTAATTGTTATTTAAATCACTATTTAATTTATTATTTAAAGTAATATCTTATTAATTTAAATACGACGTCAGATATAATATTTTTATGACACGACTATCTTCACGTACACTAGCCCGAGGATCGTCGCTACACTTTCACTATCCGAACGCGAACACGCACTAGAGGTGAGTTCATACCCCTACGTTTTCACTACTTTTCCATGGTTATAGGGGGGAATACAAGTACACCGCAATTAATTTTTGTGTAAACATTCAAACGATTTCAAACGTGTGTGTGTATATATATATATATATATATATATATATATATATATATGAGATTCAACATGCTTAGGACTGGTGTTTTCGCCTTAACTCCAATTCTATGTTCGGTTGTGGGCTTACGGAATATTCACTTGTCTGACTGCCTTTTTTATTTCAATTATATATGCTACATATATATATATATATATATATATATATATATATATATATATATATATATATATATAGAGAGAGAGAGAGAGAGAGAGTACAAGCCTTTAAACCTTTGTAACATGTTGAGCAAAGGAGAATTTTCAGAAGTATTAACATTACAAAGGAACACACTTATAAACTGTAATATGTATAGTTTATGGAACATCCTTACTATTCTACTAATTCAAGAAACAATACAAGAACATACTTATAAACTATATTGGTTATGGAACACGTATATCATTGTTACAAAATACAGAGGTACAACACAAACGAACATATAAACTGTAATTGGTATAGTTTATGGAACATAAGTACTATTATTACTAAGTTAGATTTTACTACAGTAACAAACATATAAACTATATTAGGTATAGTTTATGGATCTTATATGCAGTTATTCATTTCAAAGTGATTTTTAGTTATTTCACACGTAACCGTCATTATAGTTTTATGAGACACACTTCAAGTACTTACCTAAGTACCAATCAAGCCCTGAAATTATAACCAGAGTATCCTGGAGGGAGAGCGTGAATTTGTGTATAGATCTATATGGGACTGACAATCCCGCATCTTAACTGTTAGCTACAGTTAGGCCTGCAGGCCTTGGGTGACAAATGTCTAACTATTCCGACGCTTGAAGAACGTCGTTTCAATCCATCTTAGGTCATCAAGTATGGTTATAAAAACTCACAATTTGGTATTGAACAATACGATTAGTGTATGAATAAGTAAACAACTTCACATAGTTTTATTAATAATGAAACAACATTACAATATTTTAATACAACTGGTGAATCTAGGTACTTACAATTATAGAGTTTTTATACAGGCACAAATACAATATACTACTCCCATACAGAGAAAAGATACTTTTCATGGTTTTATGTAAATTAAAACTACATTATACTATCTCATGGTACAATAACATTACAACAGAAAATATAGGATTTTCTAGGAAAACATACTTACATTTTCAAGGAACAAATGACATATTTCAGTTAGAAACATGCTTATTGACTCACCAAATTAAATGTTGATACACTTTCAAAACCACTTGTATTCTCAGGGAACCAGTGGACTGGTACACCTATAGGTATTGAGAAGACGGAGCTTTGTAGAGTCACGTCTTTTATACTTTTGCTATACACTTTTGATGTCATACAAACAATGTATTGAACTGATGTAAAACTATACTTTATCTATGTAATGGTTGTGTTTACTTTGATTACTATTTACAATTGTTGTGATACTGTACATGACGTCCTCCACCCCGACCGTTTCCGTTGTTCTGGTTTGGGGGTGTGACAGATTGGTATCAAGCCATTGTTTTTAGTGAACTAAGTATATCAAACCTTATAAGATATACAACTATAAACACAATGGTGCTGAAGTGCTCTGAATAAAAGTATACTTTTAAAATCCAAGTATTTTATAAGAAGTATACAAACATACATACATACCAGAAACAATCTTGTAGTAAGAACTACACAAAAGTATTTAGATGTTAGACGATGCAGTTAAACCTAGACAGTTATGTAAACATATCTTGGATAAATATAGCCTAATCAACTATATTTATTTTAGATACGACCAACATGTGTTTGGGAGTGATAGTGGTGTTGCAACAAGTCTAAAACTTACCAGCACTGTATACAAGAGAAAACTCTAGAACCAAACATAAAGAATAAAATACTATAGGAGTATTTTATGATCCTACAACACTAGAACAAGAACATTTAGGCCTCTATAGTTTGATATACTAATAGTCGATAAGGGTTTTCTTACTAGAATCGAACATGAGAAAATAAAGAACCTTTGCTGCTATGTCTATAATTATTAAGTGTATATGTAAGAGTTATATATAATTAAAACTTTATAGACTTAAAATTTGTGATTTAGCTTTACTTCCTGTTCCTTGTTTTGTTATGGACTTAGAGTAAGTCACTCATTTGAAGGTCTATTTAGTCATGGTTATATATAATTTGTATACACTAGGTGATTATAGGGGGGCCCAGTATGAGCCACACTATATAAATTCTTTACAAGTGTTGCTATATATGAAGTTGGCGATTGTTTACTTATATTAGTAGGCTTCCACTGTAAATCGCTTAATAGAACACTATAACAGTCAGGATAGGATATATTGTAGCACCTGGTTCTTGGTACGTAATCTTTTGTTAAATACTTTGCATTTTGGTGTTGGACTCGGCGAGTTGAAGGTCCAACTTGCTGAGTAGAAGCGAGAAGGGACACGAGACTTAAGCGATGGACTCAGCGAGTCGGGTCCCAGACTCGGCGAGTAGACCCTGTTTGGACAAAAACCCTAATCCGAGGGTTTGCACCCTATTTAAACGCCTTAACTCGGCCTCCTTCGTCCCATTTGCTCCAAGAAGACCCCCATAGCAAACCCTAGTCGTTATTGAAGCAATATAAGGCATTTGGAGTGACTTTGGTGCTTTTGTGATCCAAGGAGGGAAGGAAAAGCTTGAAGGAACAAGAGGAGGCTAAAGGGATCCGAGTTTGTGAACCATTTTCAGCTTATTGAAGGTAAAAAGCATGTATCTTGCTCTTCCATTTGCTAGATCCCGTTTTGTGAAGTTTTAGGGATTTTCTAAGCCATTATTGCAAGCATGGATTGGAGTTGATGTTTCGGATCTAGGCCCTTAGAGGGGTTACAAGGCAGAAAGGAGTGGCTCTTGCACTCAAAGAAGGCCCCATGCTTTGAGAGGGCTTTTTTAAGGACCTTTTAAGCTCTTAGTCCCATGCAAGCACGTAAAGGTTGTAACTTTACGTGCTAGATCGATGGTAGAAGCTTAGATCTATCTTTTGATCAAAGTTTGTATCTCATAAATCGAATATTCAGTGAGTGGAAAGGTTTTAAGGGGGTCACAGGGAGTGACCCAACGTTCTGGACTAAGCCATTGTTCTAGAAATTATGGGATTCGACGAGTGCATGAACAGACTCGGCGAGTCCAAGGCAATCTTCTTAAGGATGAAGATGAACTCGACGAGTTGTTCATACAACTCGGCGAGTCAAGGACAGGACATGTGTATCAGTTGATGATGAACTCGACGAGTTGTTCATACAACTCGGCGAGTCGGATGAGGATTTAGTCGATGTTCATTTAGAAGGAAAACTCGTCGAGTCATCGCCTAACTCGCGAGTAGAGACAGGTATGTGGTCAAATGGAAGGATAGGGACTCGGCAAGTTGGCGAGCCAACTCGGCGAGTCAGGTCAACTAGAAGTTGACTTTGACTTTGACTTGGTCAGGGGTAAAATGATCATTTTACCCTAAGAACAGTTAGTAGTGTATGACTAAGTGTTTTGTGGGAATTATAGCCGGAGAATTTCCGGAGCAGCATTGGCAGCAGTTAGAGGATTCCCACACAGTTCAACAGCTGCTACGAGGTGAGTTACCTTCCAGTAGCGGTGGGTCTACGGCCACAATGTTGGCCCACTAGTAGGGATCGTATGTTAGATGTTTGTCTTTGTGATATTCATCTGTGTTGCAACTACCTGATATGTTATATGCTAGCGTGATATGATATGTGATAGTGATAGAGTTCAGTTGTTAGGACCGAAGGGTAGGTTAGGCACCCTAGATATGCCTAACAGTATGTTATGATATGTTTAGCTGCTAGGATGATATGTTACATGAGATAGAGGTAGTAGGAGAGGGAAAAGTCCCCGAGATTCGGTTGTTAGGACCGAAGGGTTGGTCGGACACCCCAGATATGTCTGACAATAGATTATGCTATGATATATGTGATAGTAGTAGTAGGGGGTGAAATAGTCCCCGAGGTTCGGTTGTTAGAACCGAAGGGTAGTCAACACCCCAGAATGGCTCGACATGGGTAGGTCAGCGCCCCAGAATGGCTTTGACACGGGTAGGACGGCACCCTAGAATGGCCGCATGGGTAGGTCGGCACCCCAGAATGGTCGTACCGGGTAGGTCGGGCACCCCAGAAATGTCTGGCAGTATGTATGCGATGTGATTGTATGGTATGTGGTACGATGGGGGAACTCACTAAGCTTTGTGCTTACAGTTTACAATTTTGTTTTCAGGTACCTCTTCAGCGAAGGGGAAGGAGCTGGCGCGGTAGCGGCACATCATAAACACACATTGGTTTTCCGAATTATGAGATATTCTGGGATTGTACTCTTACATTATTATTATTTTCATGCTTTGGTTTTCAGACACGAGATATGTTTTTATAAAATGATATGACCGGTTGATGTTTTACTACAAATGTTTTGCAAACCACTTAATTCAAATGAAAATTTTGGGCGTGAAAATTAGGTCGTTACATATATCTTGTTCATTATCACCTAACTCATGACAACTATAGGGGACTTATCATCATTTCCTCTTTAATCATTATAAAGAAAGATGTCTCCAAAGAAGTCCAACAGGAAGAAAAACAACCCGCCGACGAATCCACCACCTCCACAGTATGACCCTTCTGTTTTCTAAGTAACAGTAACCGCCACCATGGTAGCCGCCATGATGCAGATCAATACAAGTGGCACTAGCGGAGCGGCTAGTGGTGCCAACCCTTCTAACCACGGAGAAAGCCATGGATACCCGAGTGAGTGTTCATAAAAAGATTTCACGACTCTAAACCCAAATCCTTTGATGGAACCGGAGGTGTCATTGCTTTAACATGCTAGTTTGAGAAGACCGAATCAATATTTGAAACATGTACATGACCCAAAACTAGCAAAGTTAAATTCACATCATGCACTTTTATAGACAGAGCCCTCTCTTGGTGGAATAGCCAAGTCAAGTCATTGACTCTCCCAATAGAAAATGCCATGAGTTGGGATGACCTATAGCAACTAATGCTCGCAGAATACTGCCAAAGGGGCAAGGTGCAAAAGCTAGAGCAGGAGCTTTGGGGTCTGACGATGAAGGAGTCCGATATTGCTGCATACACTGCCAGATTTAGTGACCTGGCTATTTTATGTCCTGGGGTGGTCACCCCGGAAAGTAAGAAAGTGGAAAGATATATATGGGGACTGTCCCCTTAGATCCAAGGGAACGTAATAGCTGCAAATCCACTTACTTTTGACAGCACCAAGCGTCTGGCACAGACACTCATAGATCATGGAGTTCGTCAAGGCTTCATGACAGTTATCCCTAAATAACCCAAAGAGAGCGACAACAAAAAAAATTCTGGAACAAAAGAAAGGGACAATCGTCACAGGAGCCCTCAAAGAAAAAACAAATTGTGGTAGTCTATGTTGCTACTGCTTCTGCTATTACTCCTACTGCTCCAGCACCTCCCATTCGCTATGCTGGAAACCTTCCACTGTTGTAACAAATGCAACTTCAATCACATGGGAGTTTACAGAGAAATGTATTGCAAGAACTTCAACAGAAAGGGGCACACCGTTCGTTTCTCTAAGACGCCAGCACCATCAACCAACCAGGTCCCTAGCGGAGGATTCAATAAAGAATGTTATGGCTGTGGTGAAACCGGGCACTTCAAGAGGGATTGCCCGAAAGTAAAGAATGTCGGCGGCGTGGGAAGACTACCGGCTATCGGATAGGAAGAAACCATAGCAGATCCCACAGTGGTCTCGGCTACATTCCTTCTCAATAACTCTTATGCATGCATACTCTTTGATAGTGGTGCGGAGAGGAGTTTCGTTAGCCATAAATTTAAACACCTACTCAAACAAAAACCCCAATCATTAAACGAATCATTCACCATCGAGATGGAAAACGGGAAAACAAAGAGCACTAACGACAGATTCATAGGTTGTACCCTCACTCTAAACGACTATTCTTTCCAAATCGACCTTATGTCGGTCTCAATAAAAAGCTTCCACGTCATCATCAACATGGATTGGTTAAGTCCTCATCATGATAATATTCTTCGCTCCGAAAAAGCCATTCACCTTAATCTGCCAAGTGGCGAAATCCTCGTTATATACGGCGACAAACCTAGTACGAACCTTCACATCATCTCCTGCATCAAAGCCCAAAAATACATGCGCAAAGAGTGTCACACATTCTTAGCTCATGTAGTTAATGAAAAATAAGAAGTAAAAGACCTCGAGAGCATTCCTGATTTTTGTAATTTTCTTGACATCTTTCCTGAAGATCTTCCACGAGTTCCTCCTGAACGCCAACTCGAGTTCCAAATCAACTTGATTCCTAGATCTACCCCCATAGCCAAATCCCTGTATCATCTAGCACCAGCGGAGATGAAGGAATTATCCAACCAATTAAATGAACTGCTCAGTAAGGGATTCATTCGACCGAGCTTCTCACCCTGGGGAGCACCGGTCCTGTTCGTGAAGAAGAAGGATGGATCTTTTCGAATGTACATAGATTATCGTGAACTAAACAAGCTTACCATTAAGAACTGATACCCTCTAACACGAATAGACGACTCCTTCGATCATCTTCGAGGAGCAAGATACTTTTCAAAGATCGACCTGAGATCGGGATATCACCAATTACGAGTCCATGAGAATGATGTTCCCAAAACAGCATTCTGAACTCATTATGGTCACTATGAATTTGTAGTAATGCCCTTCGTTCTAACAAATGCACCTGCGGTATTCATGGATCTAACGAATCAGGTATATCGTCCCTTCCTAGACAAATTTGTGATAGTATTTATAGCTGATATACTTACCTACTCATGGAGTAAGGAAGAACATAGCCAGCACTTGAGACAAGTCATAGAAACATTAAGGGTGGAAAAGCTTTATGCGGAACTCTCAAAGTGCGAGTTTTGGATTAGGAAGGTAAATTTGCTTTATCACATGGTTAGCAAAGAAGGAATACACGTGGAACCCTCCAAAATAAAGGCTATCGAGAGCTGGTCGGCACCTAGAATGCCAACAGAAATCCGCCAATTTTTAGGACCTATTGGCTATTACCGCAGGTTCATATAGAATTTCTCCAGAATTGCTAAACCACTTACTGCCCTGACTCAGAAGGGTGTAACTTTTAGTTGGGGAGAGAAACAAGACACCGTGTTCCAAATGCTGAAGCAAGCCCTGTTGGCACACCTATCTTGTCCCTTCCTAAATGAACAGAAGACTTCGTAGTATAGTACGACGCATCCAATCACGAGCTAGGTTGTGTGCTTATGCAGCGAGGATAGGTTATTGCCTATGCCTCAAGACAGCTAAAGTCACACGAAGTCAACTACACCACTCATGATCTTGAGTAGGGAGCAGTAGTCTTTGCACTAAAAATTTGGAGGCACTACCTTTACGGTACCAAGTGCACCATCTTAACGAACCACAAAAGCCTCCAACACATCTTCAATCAGAAAGAACTTAACATGAGACAACAAAGATGGGTAGAGCTACTCAATGATTCTGAATGCGAAATTTGCTATCATCCCAGCAAAGCCAATGTAGTAGCAGATGCCCTTAGTCGAAAGGAGTACTTAGGTCGTAGAGTGAAAGCACTAACCATGACAATCCATTCTCATCTATCCACACAGATCAAGGAGGCCCAGCTAGAAGCGTTGAATTCAGATAATGTGGTAGATGAAGCCTTAAGAGGAATGGAGAAGAACTTAGAAATCAAGGGTGACGGAGTTTGTTACTTCATGAATCGAATCTGGACACCGAAGTTTGGTGGCTACAGAGATGTTGTCATGAATGAAGCCCACAAAACTAGATATTCCATTCATCCAGGTTCAGATAAGATGTATCTGGATCTCAAGAAACTCTATTGGTGGTAGAACATGAAAGCCTATATTGCTACCTATGTAGTACCGAACTTGTGCTAAAGTCAAGGTAGAATACCATAAGTCCTCAAGTTTACTACAGCAGCCAGAGATACCTTAGTGGAAGTAGGAGCATATTACAATGGATTTCATAACCAAGTTGCCAAAAACCAAGGATGGTCATGACACCATTTGGGTAATCATCGATAGATTAACCAAATCTGCTCACTTCTTGCCAATAAAGGAAACAGACAAGATGGAGAAATTAACCAGAACTTATATTAGAGAGATATTATGACTGCATGGTGTGCTAATATCTATTATCTCAGATAGAGACAGTAGATTCACCTTGCGGTTTTGGCAATCACTACAGAAATCCCTGGAACTAAGCTGCACGTGAGCACAACCTACCATCCACAAACCGACAGGTAGAGTGAGAGAACTATTCAGACCTTAGAAGACATGCTGAGAGCCTGTGTGATCGACTTTGGTAAAGCATTGGATACCCATTTTCCACTTGTCGAGTTCTCCTACAACAATAGCTACCACTCTAGCATCAAGGTTGCCCTGTTCTAAACACTTTATGGCCGTAAGTGCAGTTCCCCTTTGTGTTGGGATGAATTAGGTGACACGCAACTAGCTAGAGGGAAAACTCCTGACAACACTCTCACTGGCTCGGAGATCATTCGAGAAACCATAGAAAAGATCGTTTAAATCCGAGAGCGACTGAAAGCCTCTAGAGACGGACAGAAGAGCTACACAGACAAGAGACGAAAACCCTTGGAATTCCAGGTTAGTGACCACGTCCCATTGAAGGTCTCACCCTGGAAGGGCATGATATGTTTCGGAAAGAGTGGAAAACTAAATCCAAGGTACATTGGGTCCTTTGAGATTCTTACTAGAATCGGCCCAGTAGCTTACAAACTCCGTCTACCACAAGAACTTAATAACGTACACCATGTCTTCCATGTGTCAAATCTAAAGAAGTGTCTATCTGACAAGACTCTTATGATTCCACTCAATGAAATCGAGATAAATGAGAGCCTTAACTTTGTGGAAGGACCATTAGAAATCATGGATAGGGAAGTCAAGCAAATGAAACAAAATCGCAAACCAATAGTGAAGGTTCACTGGAATGCCAAGCCGGGATCTGAATTCACCTGGGAGCGAGAAGACCAAATGAAACAAAAGTACCTGCATCTTTTTCCTAGTCCATGAGTACCCTCTATAGGTAGAATTTTGGGACGAAATTCCCTCTAACAGGAAGGGTGGGGGTAATGTAACAACCCGTTATTTTCAAGTCAACAAAAGTCAATAGAAGTCAAACTCTCTAAATAAACTTCAAGTTTTATTTATTATGTTAAGTTCATAAGAGTTAAATATGATTTAAAATATATAAATGATGTTTTTATCTAAGTGTTTTTAAAGTTTGGGATAAAAACCCACTCAACCGAGAACCCTCGCATGGGTCCTACCACCCAACCGAAAACCCTTCTTGTGGTACAATGTGATACCGAGAACGTCAGGCGAGGGACCCACCCACTTCAGACCAAAAACTGATTTCGATCAGCACCGAAATCAGCATGCGAAGGTCCCACTTTTTGATCGAAAACTCTTCTTTTGGGCAACCTTTCCACCGAAAACTCTATCAAGCCCATTATATTAGACCGAAAACAAAGATTTGAGGCCCATTAGGACCGAAAACCCTCTTTATATATAAGTGTTTGGCCGTAAAGATACTTCATTTGTCACTTTTGAAACCGAAAACACTCTTATTTTGCTCTCAAAAGTCATCAGAATTCTGTCAAGTTTCATAAGAAATCTTCAAATCCTCAACCGAAATCCTTCAAATGTTCATAACATCCTCAAGAACATTCATCCCATCTTCAAATCTTCATAATTTCACCAAGAACAACACCAAACATTCATATCCCACCGAACCCCCCCCCCCCCCCCTAAACTCAGTGAAAACTCCTCATGCACACCGATAACGCCTAGCAATATTCCAAATTATTCCACAGGCTATTTGTAAGTACTTCTTACATAACTAAATTTTTTTCTAACACTTTAATTATTATTTAAATCACTATTTAATTTATTATTTAAATTAATATCTTATTAATTTAAATACGTCGTTGGATATAATATTTTTAGGACACGACTATCTTCACGTACGCTAGCCCGAGGATCGTCGCTACAGTTTCGCTATTTGAATGAGAACAAGCACTATAGTTGAGTTCATACCCCTACGTTTTCATTATTTTTCCATTTTTAGGGGGGAGGGATACAAGTACAACACATTTACATTTTGTGTAAACATTCGAACGTTTTCAAATTATTTTAGACTGTTTCAGATTATTCTAAATTATTTCGACAGCTTCAACTATTGTTTTTTACCAATATATATATATATATATATATATATATATATATATATATATATATATATATATATATATATATATATATATATATACTAGCCGTTTACCCGCGCAAAGCGGCGGGCGACAAATAGTTTGTTTCGACAATTAATTTCTTTTCGATGGAGAATGATTATTTTCAATTCAATCATTAGTTTGTTTTAGGAAACATGTCATATTAAAAATAAAGAAAATTCATGAAATGACCAAATTATAGGGTGTTGAGTATTTATTTGGATGAAAAAACATCTGATCTAAACCTTGGAAGAGAAGATTTATAGGAGTTTGTTTAAATTTTAATATTATTTTATTAGTGATTAGTTGTACAATTAGCTTAATGATTTGGACGTCTGAAAAAAATATTATTATTTTATTCAATCTATTTTTAGAAATAGTGGCATTTGTTTTATAAGATAGTATACATATATATATATATATATATATATATATATATATATATATATATATATATATATATGCTCTATATATGTATATATGAGTACAAACCTTTAAACCTTTGTAACTTTTTGAGCATATATATATATATATATATATATATATATATATATATATATATATATATATATATATATGCTCTATATATGTATATATGAGTACAAACCTTTAAACCTTTGTAACTTTTTGAGCATAGGATAATTTTCAGAAGTATTTACATTACTAACAGAACACACTTATAAACAATAATAGGCGTAGTTTATGGAAAATCCTTACTATTCTACTAATTCAAGAAACGACACAAGAGCATACTTATAAACTATATTAGCCATAGTTTATGGAACACATATATCATTGTTACTAAATACAGAGATACAACACAAACGAACATATAAACTATAAGTGGTATAGTTTATGGAACATAAGTACTATTATTACTAAGTTAGATTTTACTACAATAACAAACATATAAACTATATTAGGTATTGTTGGTGGATCATATATGCATTTATTCATTTCAAAGTGATTTTCAATTATTCTACACATAACCGTCAATATAGTTTAGTGAGACACGCCTCTAGTACATACCTAAGTACCAACGAAGCCCTGAAATTATAACCATAGTCTCCTGGAGGGAGAGCGTGAATTTGTGTATAGATCTATACGGGACTGACAATCCCGCACGTTAATTGTTAGCAACAATTAGGCCGGTGGGGTGACAAATGTATAACTGTTCCAACGCTTGAAGAATGTCGTTTCAGGCCATCTTAGTTCATCAAGTATGGTTATAATAGCTCACAATTTTGTGTTGAACTATACGATTAGTGTATGAATAAGTAAACAACTTCACATAGAGAAAACATACTTTTCATATAGAGAAAACATACTTTTATAATACAGCTGGTGAATCCTGGTACTTACAATTATAGAGTTTTTATATAGGAAAATATATAGTATACTACTCCCATATAGAGAAAACATACTTTTCATGGTTTTATGTGAATTAAAACTACATTATACTATCTCAGGGTACAATAACATTACAACATAAAATATAGGATTTTCTAGGAAAAAATACTTACATTTTCAAGGAAAAAATGACGAATTTCAGTTACAAACATGCTTATGAACTCACCAACTTAAATGTCGATACACTTTCAAAACCACTTGTATTCTCAGGGAACCAGTAGACTGGTACACCCACAGGTTTGATAAGACGAAGCTTTGTAGAGTAGCGTCTGTTATACTTTTGCTATAAGCTTTTGATGTCAAACAAACTATGTATTGAATAGATGTAAAAACTATACATTGTCAATGTAATGGATGTGTTTACTTTGATTTTTATTATACAATTGTCGTGATACTGTACATGAAGTCCTCCACCCCTGAACGTTTCTGCCGTTGTGGTTTGGGGGTGTGACAACCAGTCTGTGTAACCAACAAGTTAAAAGGATCTAATCCTTATACCTTTAAGTTTTGAGATTCACCAAGACAAAACTCGAACGTTTCATACATTGTGATCCATGATAGAAGAGATGAGAAGCACTGTCTTGTTGAAGAGGTCTTTAAATTTCAGATGGGAATCAGTGTAGTAGTGACAACATCTATGGAAATTAGACGTGCTACGTTACTTAGCTTCACTTTACCCCATTTTAAGAGAGATAGGTTGTCTAATAAGGAAGGGATGTGTGCCCAGAAGAACACATTCTAACACAATTCTCTTTTAATTGGCCTTATTGCTAGGATGCTTTTGTGTCAATCAACATGAGCATCAACGTCGAGGAGAGAGTCATTGGCACTAAAGAAAAGATGCAGAGTCAGCTTTAACAAGCTCTCCTCAAAAGATGCTGAACTGAAGGAATGACAAGACGATCTTTTCAAGAGAAACAAATCAGTTAAGATCAACGTCGAGATAAAGACAAAAGATCCTAAGATATAGAAGGTGAGAGAGAAGAACATACACAGGAAATGTTAGTAGAAAAATGTAAAATGTATACTCGTTTGGTAAAATAAAAGTTAAAAATAATTTTTTGAAGTAAAAGAGTCAAAATAAACTCAAATTTTAGCATCTTATGTGTAACGCCCTGTTCGGAATTGGCTCCTAGTCTGAGGCTGTGGTCCGAAGGCCGATCATCATAAGGATTATGGCTTTTGAAAAGGGTAAGATCTAGGCTATTTTGGGTGCGAGTGATGTATTAGAAGCGATCCGGATGTTCGGTTTGTGTTTTGGAGCCTTGGGGTATTTTGGTAAAGTGTCAGTTTGGGCTTTTGTAGAAAATGGACTTTTGTTCAAAAGGTCTTAAGGAAGATATGAGTTTATAGAAGTGTAGGGCTTCTCGTTACCTCTCCGTGGATATAAGGATCGTCAAAAATAGATTTATAACGAAAAAGTTATGGCCTTCCGAAGTTTAGTGGTTTCAGGCTTAGTTGAGTATGCTGGGCATACTAGTGAAGAAGGAAGTATGTTGGGCGTACTTTTGAGTACGCTTACTGACCAGGATGGTTGCGAATGTTCTTCAGAGTACGCTGGACGTACGCCAATTAGACCTAGACCCTATTTTAGGTCCATCGACCCTATTTAAGCTCATTATCTCATAACCTAACCCTAATATCTTCAGCCTCCACCCTCTAAACCCTAGAAATCGACCCTTAGCCCTCTTTTAAGTGACTTTGGAGCTTGGATGGCCATTAGAGGAGTATTTTGGTGTTTTTTAAGAAGAAGGTGTTTAGAGAAGAAGCAAGATATTGAAGAGAGCTTGTAGATCCAGAGGTTTTACATCATTTCCATCCTATTGAAGGTATAAAGTTCTTATCTTGGTGCTTCTACATCATAGATCTAGGTTCTCATGGATATTGTCCCTTTTTGGTTTCAAGAAAGGATTTTATGGTGCAAATCCTTTTCTGGACTTAGGGTTGCCACCTATGAAGCTATTTGAGTCCCTTGAGTAGTAAAGTTGAAATCTTTAAGGCCCATTTGCATCCATGCAAGAGATGTAGCCATTTCCATGAAGATAGTTGTTATTTTTGCATGTTTGATCTCATTTGATGAGGTGCAAGCCACAGAGTGATCAACTTTATGGGTTAAAAAGGGTTATTGGACTCAGATCTATAGTTTGGACGTAGTGTCTTACGGGTTTAATAGGTTTGAAGAAAATGGCTTAACAGGAAAGTATGATGGGCGTACACACCAGTACGCGCAACGTACAAGCCATGCAAGCTGTAGGTGCAGCATACAGAAGAGTACGCTCAGTGTACACTCAGATTCTGGACTTTACGTTATTGGGCCTCGGTTGGGGCCAATCCTTGGGCTTAGCAGATGTTAGGCCATGATGGGCCACCAAGAGACAGCTAAGGGCCAAGGACGGGTTTGGGCTTGGGTGGAAAGCCCATTTGAGGAGATGGGCCCAATTTAGAAAATTGGGCCATTGGAGGACTTTAATGGGACTTAGTGAGTTTGGAAAGACTAGAAAGGATTGGGCCTCGGTCATGGTCCAATTTAGATCAAAGGGGTAAAATAGTCATTTTACCCTTAGATGGATTCTCATTTTTTTTTACTAAGTGTTTGTTTTGGTCATAATAGCCGAGGAGTCGTTAGAGCAACTAACAAAGATACCCTCGCCTGAGTTTTCAGCATCCAGTTTAAGAGGTGAGTTTTCCTCCGGTAGGAACAGGTCTAAGGCACCAAGGCCGTCTCATTTAAGTAGTTAAGTATGACGGGGTGAGCCCGATGCAGTCTATATGTTTCTGGACTTCAGTCCGATGTCGGGGCGGTCCCGAGAAGTAGTTATGTATGCTTGATGTCTTTGTGATTCATGCATGTTTATGTGTTATGTGTTATGTGTTCCGGACTCCGGTCCGATGTCGGGTAAGCCCGATGCAGTATATGTGATTATGTAATATGTTATGTGTTCCGGAGTAAGTCCGATGTAAGTTAGTCATTATACCATGTATTATGTATTTCGGGGCAAGCCCGATGTATGCTAATTTATGTGTAATATGTTGTTTTTTCGGACTACGGTCCGATGTCGGGGCAAGCCTGATGCAGATTATGTGATTATGTTATGTATGTTTTGGGGTAAGCCCGATGTTGGAGCAAGCCCGATGCCGGGGTGAGGCCGATGCCCGATGTAATCGGATGCCGGGGTGAGCTCGATGTCGGGTAAGCCGATGCCGGGATTCGTCCCGATGCAGTGGGAGTAGTCCCAGAGTTATGGTGTTTGTTATATGTGCTTTGTATGGTATGTGGTAGTTTGGGGGAGCTCACTAAGCTTCATGCTTACGGTTTTCAGTTTTGGTTTCAGGTATTTCAGATATCAAAGGGAAGGGCTCGGGATGATCGCATGGCACACACTAGAGATTTCAGCTTGGGATTTATTGAGACTCTGATATATTTTCTCAATTGTTTTTGATACAGTATTTGATATGAGATTTTAGACACATGATACTTGGTTTTCTTAATGATTATGGATGATTATAGTTCTTATAATATTTTAACAACGAAATTTTGGGTCATATTTTCGGGATGTTTCAAGTTGGTATTAGAGCCTTGGTTTGAGGGATTCGGACACATTTTCGGGTGTGTCTGAACTCAAACTAAGGAATTGGTATAGAAATTTTCAAAAGGAAAATCAATTTTTGTAAGAAGGATTTTGAGGAAAGAAAAGAGTTTTGGAAAAAGCAAAAAGAAACTTTAGATTGAAAAGAATTTTGAAAAGAGAAAAGGGTGTGGTGCATGCAATCAGCAGAGCTCAATTAAGTACTCCCAAATTACCCATACAAGTTTATGTTATGATTATCAGCTTTATTAGAACAACATGCTAGATTAGGACTAAGAATCTTGGTAGGATGCCTTATCTTCCTGATATATGTGTTTCAGCTTTATGAGAACTGCATGCTAGTACATATTAGTCAGGATGATAGCCTGCATAGTATATGCTTGATTATATGTACTCGATGTTCGAATGTTGCTTGCTTGGTGCTTTTAGGAGTTCTAGTTGTCTTTCACTAACTAGTAAACGAATATGTTAAGTTACATACTGTAAGGACTAAATAATTTCATAAGGTCAGGTCTAGCTCTATTTCATTGCTCTTGTCTTAGTCTAACCGTTGTAGGGCAGGATCTCTCATTCGAAGAATTATCTATTCTGAGTAATATGTAATAGTATTCACGAGCTAGTTATGGGAAGAAAGCAGGGACTTCTTACGCAGCTAATGGCGGAGAGTGGGATGGTGATTACCCTAGGGCAAGCCTAGGATGAGAGTAGCAGGGAGCAATAGTAGTAGTGAAAGGGACTTGGTGGAGTCGAGGCAATTCTCGAGGAAAGTACGGATAGATGTGGAAGATAGTATGGGCTCGTACTACTGAAAGTAGAGGATCCGTACTTGATTCGAGAAGGGCTAAGTTAAAACCGGGGAACTTGTAGTGAGTGTGTGATCCTTCAGTAGTGATGTGTATTTTGACGATAGCTATGTTATGACTCATGCAGTATGGTGACGCTACAGGGTAGGCCAGTGGGCAGTTTAGGTGCTAGTGAGGAGTCAGGCTCGAGTTCAGGAGTCGAGCAGCTCGGGGAGTAGATGAGAGAGTTAGTATCAGCAGAGACTGCACGCAGTATCCCAGATCAGACTCCTGTGCTCTTTGGTATGGTCAAGGAGGGTATATTGGAGATTTTGGATGAGAGGCTAGGAGCCTTTCGCGCTGAGATAGTGGCCATGTTAGGGGTTCCTCTAGTGCCCAATGTTTATGGATCTCTGGGATCCCTCGGAAGGGAGGATCCTGTTATTAGCTCTTGTCATCAAGCATCGGAGGTGGGTTACACACCTTGTCTCCAGGATAGTTCACTTCAGGATTGCATTGTTGTGGAGGTTTCGTGGGCCATATGCGAGGAGTTACCCGACAATATTGAGCGTGTTACTGGTAGGGTAACTGGTAGGTTTCAGGGTTAGGCAACGACTGTTCAGGTAGTTGATGGGGTAGCCGAGGAAACTCGGGAGCAAGAGTTTGGTTTGGATGTGCAGTTAGGGAAAAGGAAGCGGAGGCCAACATCAGGACGATTGAAGGAAGGTGGAGGTTCCGACTCGGTTGACTTGAGTGTTGGAAGTCATGGAGATCTTAAGGTTTGTGGCTAGTGTGGGGGAACCAATGGGTTTGCTTGTCACAAGTTTAGGTGTTTCAAATGTGGAGAAAGAGGGCATGTACATCGGGATTGCAAGAAGGATCAAATATGTTTTCATTGTCACCATCCAGGTCATTTCTAGTCCCGTTGTACTATTTTGGAGATGGAGGGAGTTCAAGTTCCAACGCCAATGGTTCCGCATGAAGTCAAGATCGATCCGCAATAGATCATTGGTGTGTATTTCAATTCAGCTTCTGTTTATGATTTTATTGTTATGGTACTGCATCGATGTTAGTAAATGTATTTTAGAATATTATGTTTCCTGCTTATGATTAAGTTATATGTCATATGCATACCTTGGATGTTAGAGTAGTAGGTCGAAGATGTTTCCCTTTTGAGTAGGTTCTTAGGATGCAGTCACTATAGCAAGTGTGAGAGGGGCTCGGGAGGTATTCTGTTAGTCTTTCAGAGTGGTTCAGATTTAGTATTGGTTAGTTTTGGAGCAGTAGCAATAGTAAGTATTGGTTGTCAGCAGATCGACCATTAGATGGTGAAAAGGATTGAGAATCCTTTTCAAGCTGTAAGCTGCAAGGAGCTAGTGGAATCAAAGTGGGGGAGAACCACTCGAGTGGTCAGAAGCAGAAGTAGGTGCGAGACTGGATTGTGTTCGCATCATTGTTGAAGAGGAAAGCAGCCTAAGTGGTTGTTTGGATGGAGGAGCATGTGAGTGGGGAGTTGGGGAAAACTTCCCAAAGTTGAGTTCGTGTATGCACGATTAGCTGATGATTGGTTGGGAAACCAGGCTAGAGATTTTTTCCATTAGAACGGGCGACGGTCGAGTGGTCGTCTTGATTGAGGATTGGATGAGCTAGGAGTTCAGAAAACGTTCCAACATTTGGTTTACGCTTTTCCTTGGCCTTGGGAAGCAGGTTTCAAGAACCAGGTTAGAGCCCCAATTACGGCTCAAGTGCAGTGAATGTTAGGTCGAGTGTGTGTTCGCCACAGTGTGGAAGTGTTGTAAGTTTGCGTGTGTAGTCGTGACATTCACTAGTAGCCAGATAGTGTGGAAGTGTTGTAAGTCTGAGGGTGTAGACGTATCATTCACTAGCAGCCAGATAGTGTTAGAGTGTTGAAAGTGTACGGGTGTAGCCGTAGCATTCACTAGTAGCAAGATAGTGTGGAAGTGTTGTAAGTTTGTGGGTGTAGCCGTAGCATTCACTAGCAACCAGATGGTGTGGATGTGTTGTAAGTCTGTGGGTGTAGTTGTAGCATTCATTAGCATCCAGATAGTGTGGAAGTGTTGTAAGTTTGCAGCTGTAGTCGTAGCATTCACTAGCAGCCAGATAGTGTTAGAGTGTTGTAAGTCTGCGGGTGTAGCCATAACATTCACTAGCAGTCAGATAGTGTAGAAGTGTTGTAAGTCTGCGGGTGTAGCCGTAGCATTCACTAGCAGCCAAATAGTGTTAGATTGTTGTAAGTCTGCGGGTGTAGCCGTAGCATTCACTAGCAGCTAGGTAGTGTTAGAATGTTGTAAGTCTGCGGGTGCAGCCGTAGCATTTACCAAGTTTTCAGATAGCATTAGAGTGTTGTAAACCTGCGATGGTTGGTATGGATTTCACCAAGTTGGCAAATAGTATGGGAGTGATGGCAGATCACGAGCAGAACAGTAGTACCCACCAGTTCGGGTGCAGCAGTGAGGGCGTGGCAAATCCATAGATTGGTTACAGATTTCTCTAGATGAATTAGACTTGTTTGAGCCAGTGATGAGACCGTCGGATCACCACTACAGTTATGAGATCAAGGAAGAAAAGGGTTGTTTAAGGTCATTTGAGATATAAGGCTACCATTGGTCGCGTAGCAGTCACTTTTAGCTTTGGAGTTTGTTAATGTCAGGACTCGACGTATGGACTCGATCAGTAGATCACTAGGTCGTTAGAGCCACGGTGGCAAGAGAACTTGTGGCAATTGTTGATAAAAAGGATTATACTTGGAAGTCGTGTGGGGCGACTGTGATATTACTCTTAACTCAGCAATCAGACGAGACGTCCGCATTCCATATAAGCTGGAACCAGGGAGGTCCCGGTGGACCTTGGGGAAGCATCCATGTAGCAACGTGTTGTTCAAGCAGTTCAGTGTTTCTGCCAGTTCAGTGTTTCAGACAGTTGAGTGTTTTAGGCAATTATGTGTTGTGGGTAGTATCAGAGTATCAGACATTATTGGTGTCTTAGGATTTCGGGTACAGGCGAAGCAACTGAATGATTTAGAAGTGATTTGTTGCTTGTAGTGGGATTAAATAAGCTCAGAGTAGTTGATTTGAACCTATTGCGCAGCTCTCGTATGAGTCTAACCGTTACAGGGATGAATCTTCTACTCGAAGGATTATATGAGCCTTCTGTCAAGTACAAGTACTCTACAACTAGTTATGGACATGGATTTTGTTTCTGATGATACCATTGAGATAATCAGCAATGGGGAATGTGCATTGGCCAGTTACTCGATGAGGTTTTGGCATGGTAGTTAGGGAATAGGTGGTCCGTCAGGAAGATAGACCATTATGGAACTCAGACCTTGGGAAGGCTATGGTATTTTTGGGTTTGTGGTTGTATTGTTCAGGTCGTCTGGTATATCGGGGATTGTAAAGAATGATTTCGAGGACGAAATCTAATTTATGTAGGGGAGAGTTGTAACGCCCTGTTCTAAATTGACTCCTAGTCTAAGGTTGTGGTCCGAAGGCTAGTCATCATAAGGATTATTGCTTTTGAAAAGGGTAAGATCTAGGCCATTTTGGGTGCGAGTGATGTATTAAAAGCGACCCGGATGTTTGGTTTGTGTTTTGGAGCCTAAGGGTATTTCGGTAAAGTGTTAGTTTGGGCTTTGTGGAAAATGGACTTTTTTTCGGAAGGTCATAAGGAAGACATGAGTTGATAGAAGTGTAGGGCTTCTCGTTACCTTTTCGTGGATATAAGGATTGTCGAAAACGGATTTATAACGAAGAAGTTATGGCCTTCGGAAGTTTAGTGGTTTCTGCCACACCCCAAAACCGGAACGGCAGAAACGTTTGGGGGCGGTGGACGTCATGTTTAGTATCACGAGATATGTATATGGTAAGCAAGTAATTAACAACCATTTCATTTAGAAAGAAAATTTTTACAATGTGTGTGTTCACAAAACATAGAAGTCATAAACAAATAACAAAACAAGACTTGAAGCTATAATGCTCCATTTTCTGAATTCCCAGCACGAGTACCTATCTAATAGTCTCCTGAGAATACAAGTTATTTGAAAGAGTTGATCAGCAATTAAGCTGGTGAGTTCATTAGATTTTAGTGATGTGAGTGAGCTGTAAAATGTGGTTGAAAATGTATATGCACAAGTGATGTAAGCTGTAAGTTCTGTTTTGAAATGTTCGCCTGTTCTTCTAGAAAATCTATTTCCTACTTTAATGGAAGTTAAGTAAAATGACACTACTAGCATTTCAATGCATACTAAGTGGGTACAAGTTATATATACGTATAGTAAATAAACAATTGATTGTGCGCATCTGCCCTAAACTCACAACCCAACGGGGAACAACAAGTAAGGCGGATAGCACACATTCCATTGGTTGTTAGATCATTGTCATATATAACCTTGGTGTATTCACTTGTTACTCATGGAGTTATTTGTAATGGTTCCTTTATATCTAATGGAGAGTTCTTTTAAGAAAACCTATATTTCTTATAGTAAAATAATGACTACGGTGATTACTTTTATAATAGCTTTGTTTATACTGCTATATATAATATGATATCGGGTAGATAGTTAATTGGGGGAATCTGCCCTAAGCCCACATCCAATGGGAATAGGACGTCGGGGAAAAACACACATTTAGCTAGCTATTGCATATTCGTTTTATATATAAACATGGTGTATAAACTAAGGTGTTATAGAGTTAACTCACCTAAAGTCTCTAAAACTATACTGGCTTAATAAAATGGATTAAGCCCTTTTCTGGGAAATCTCTAGTTTTGTATACCAAAAAATACTGACTTTGATAAGTAAGTTATGTACTAGAATAACTGTGCATTGACTCTGTGTCCTACGACCTGATCCATACCTGGTACCCTTATGATGACTTAATGTATACTAAGCATAGATATAAATAGATTTGGGTAGATAATAGATTGGGTGACCTCAGTGCAAGCCCACATCCAACGGGAACAGGAATTACAGCGAAGAGCACACATCCTATTAGCTGTCGGAATCTACTAGCATATATGTATCCTATAGTTTATACATTAAGGAATTATAAAGCTAGCATCATGATCCTAAGCTTTAATCGTAGCCTTTTACCAAGGCATCTTCTGTTCTGAGTTAAACCCGACTGTTCCTTTGTCAAATGTAGAAGTATATTATCCCTAGTTTATAACTATCTCGACTAGAAAATAGATCAACTTTCAAGTGTTACCGACACTTTATGAGAGTAATGGGAGAAGTAAGTACATAGATGTCGTTTATAATGACCTGCGGATGTACTAATAACCTAAAAACATATTTGTTTTATTACGGTCATAATGTGAAAGCTAGAACCCCTACTAAAAGCTCTCAATGTAAAGAGATTGAGGGAACCAAACGCGACCCCAGCAATTCCTTGCAAGCCGTGTGATTCACACTAAAGTTATATGATCGTGTATACCCAATATAACTATCACTAATGCGTTAGTGATTCATTAGTATAATTAGATCCTGTTTGTGTGTTCTCATGCTATAGCAGCCTAACTTGTTTGTTATGTTCTGTTCTGGTATTGTTTGATTCTCTTCACTGTTTGTTCTGTTGTGGTATTGTTTGATTCTCTTCACATGTTTGTTCTGTTGTGGTATTGTTTCTTTGTGTGCTTCATTGTACTAGAAGTAATGAATAGCATTCTCCTAAACTATTTCTATAATAGTTTACTAATGGTCTACTTGAACTGTTACTGAAATGACTCATTTCTCTACTAAGTTATGCTTTAACTTTAATAACAGAGTTTTGTATAACTATAAAGTAACATAACTTTAAACGAGTTTTGAAATGTGTTGACAACTTATAAATAGCATAAGTAATATTTTTAAGGATATTTAACAACAAACATTTACACAATTAACATTGTGTTCAACTTGTATCCCCCCTTAAAACAGTTAAAATAATTAAATGATTCATTACGGGGTATGAACTCACCTGATGTGGGTGATTCAAACGGGTATGCGTGTAAGGATGAGAAGTTGCACAAATGAAGTCCCGAGACACAATAAGTCCTAAATGATATATAAGGACACATATTGACATGAATATAGTGTTTATAAACAACTATATGAAAGATAACACCTTCCGGGACTAGGAAAGACCTTGACCAAGTGTTAGAATCACATGTGATTCAACAAAGGAAGGTAGAATGGCACTCACATGAGTTTACTACCATGGGTTTACAGCCCAAATGAGTTGATGGCTGTAAACTCATGGCTACTCATGTGTAAGTGCAAGCTCGAAGAATAGGGAATGATTTAGGGACCTTAGCTCTACCCTGGGATGAGGAAAAACCACCTTCTTTGGAGTTTTTGAGGTGTTTACGGCCCTAATGAGTTTACAACCGTAAACGCATGGCCATTTATGTTTATGAGGGTCCTAAAGGTCATAAGGAAGCATCCTAAATTCAAGTCTAAGCCTTAGGAAGTGTTTGTGGCATCAAAACACCCTTAACTTGAGTTTTCGGCCCTTGGACCATTTTGGATAGTGTTTGCGGCCGTATTCACCTATGGGTGATGGTATTTTGATTATTTTGAGTCCTAAACACATCAAGGTAAAGTGCTAGGCTAGTCTCTTGGATTAAGGAAGGTATTTAGGGCATTTTGGCACCATAAAATGGAGTTCACGGCCCAAGAACATCCTTGGCCGTAAACTCACTTCTAGCCCTTGTTTCTAAATGAATTTGAGGTTTAAACAAGTCATGGGTATTCTCTAGGTTCAGTTCCAAGGTTTGGAGGGTCATTCGGCACACTTTGGCCCTCAAATTTAGTGTTCACGGTCCAAGAAGATCTTGGCCGTGAACACCATTTCCTTGGTGTTTTTGGCTGATTTTCATGTTATCTAGGCATATATTACACTTTAATACACTCTAGGGTTGAAGTACTTACAATTGGGGGTGAACGGATGAAGATCCTTGAGAGAGAAATCGGCTTTTCTCTAGTTGGAAATGTAACAAATGAATAAATATGGTTAAGAACCATACATATACCCCTAGGGTTTTTGGCAGAAAATATTTTATTCAGGAATTGAACTCTAATATCAACGAGTTTTGGAAATTCGGAGTTGCACAATACCCTAGTGCATCCTCTCTTTTGATATCTCTTTAAGTGTAAATCCTAAAATACTCAAACTTATCCCAAAAGTTTGAAAGTTAGCATAACGGATTTGACTTCGATTGCTGTGGATGGTTTTACAACATGAAAACTATTGGGTTGTCACAGTTTCAGGCTTAGCTGAGTATGCTGGGCGTACTAGTGAAGAAGGAAGTACGTTGGGCATATTGACCAGGATGGTCGCGAATGTTCTTCGGAGTACGCTGGGCTTACCATATGTACGTTGGGCGTACGCCAATTAGACCTAAACCCTATTTTAGGGTCTTAGACCCTTTTTAAGCTCATTGTCTTATAACCTAACCCTAATATCTTCAGCCTCCACCCTCTAAACCCTAGAAATCGACCCTTAGCCCTCATTTGAGTGATTTTGGAGCATATATGGCTATTATAGGAGTATTTTGGTGTTTTTGAAGAAGAAGGTGTATAGAGAAGAAGAAAGGGATTGAAGAGAGCTTGTAGATCCAGAGGTTTTACATCATTTCCATACTATTGAATGTATAAAGTTCTCATCTTGCTGCTTCTACATCATAGATCTAGGTTATCATGGATATTGTCCCTTTTTGGTTTCAAGAATGGATTTTTATGGTGCAAATCCATTTCTGGATTTAAGGTTGCCACCCATGAAGCTATTTGAGTCCCTTGAGCAGTAAAGTTGCAATCTTTAAGGCCCATTTGCATCCATGCAAGAGATCTAGTCCTTTTCATGAAGATAGTTGTTATTTTTACAAGTTTGATCTCATTTGGTGAGGTGTAAGCCACCAAGTGATCAATCTTATGGGTTAAGAAGGGTTATTGGACTCATATCTGTAGTTTGGACGTAGTGTCTTAAGAGTTTAAGAGCTTTCAAGAAAATGGCTTAACAAGAGAGTATGTTGGGCGTACACGCCAGTACGCACAGTGTACAATCCATGTAAGCTATAGGCGCAGCATACAGAAGAGTACGCTCAACGTACACTCAGATTCTAGATTTTGCGTTATTGGGCCTCGGTTTGGGCCAATCCTTGGGATTAGCAGATGTTGGGCCATGATGGGCCACCAGGAGACAATCAAGGGCCAAGGACTAGATTGGGCTTGGGTGGAAAGCCCATTTGACGAGTTGGGCCCAATTTAGAAAATTAGGCCATTAGAGGACTTTAGTGGGCCTTAGTGAGTTTGGGAAGACTAGAAAGGATTGGGCCTCGGTCGTGGTCCAATTTAGATCAAAGGGGTAAAATAGTCAATTGACCCTTAGATGGATTCTCAGTTTTTTTGACTAAGTGTTTTTTTTGGTCATAATAGCTAGGGAGTCGTTGGAGCAGCTGATAGAGATACCCTCGCCCAAGTTTTCAGCATCCAGTTTAAGAGGTGAGTTTTCCTCCAGTAGGAACGGGTCTAAGGCGCCAAGGCCGGCCCGTTTAAGTAGTATAGTATGTCGGGGTGAGCCCGATGCAGTCTATATGTTTCCAGACTTCGGTCCGATGTCGGGGTGGTCACAAGAAGTAGTTATGTATGCTTGATGTCTTTGTGATTCATGCATGTTTATGTGTTATGTGTTATGTGTTCCGAACTCCAGTCTGATGCCGGGCAAGACCGATGCATTATATGTGATTATGTTATATGTTATGTGTTTTGCGGTAAGCCCAATGTCGGGGCAATCCCGATGTAAGTTAGTCATTATGCCATGTATTATGTATTTCGGGGCAAGCCCGATGTATGCTAGTTTATGTGTCATATGTTGATGTTCCGGACTACGATCCGATGTCGGGGCAAGCCCGATGCAGATTATGTGATTATATTATGTATGTGTCGGGGTAAGCCCGATGCCGGGGCAAGCCCGATGTTGGGGTGAGCCTGATGCCCGATGCGGTCGGATGTTGGGGTGAGTTCGATGCCGGACAGGAGTCCAATGTCGGGATTCATCCCAATGCAGCGGTAGTATTCCCAGAGTTATGTTGTTTGTTATATGTGCTTTGTATGGTATGTGGTAGTTGTTGGGTTTTGAGCATTCTAACACTCCTAAGTGTACATGCAACCCTAAATACCTTGGATCTATGTTTTCTTTATTATACATGCAAATATAAATTTCCAAGGTATTATTCTAACTAGCATAATATAAAGTACAAATAATATAAAATCTATTAGAATTACATACCTCTTTGTTGGTGCTTGATTCCATGTAGCTTGAGATCCTAGTGCCCCAAGTCTGACACCTCAAATGGTTCACACAACACCATAAGCACTTGGAATAACTTAGAGAGAAATTAGTACACTCCTAAAATCGGCTTGTCCTCCATGTAATACACTAGTGCCGATTTTCCCAAGAAAGAGATCATTATATAGTGTGTTTTAATTAGGGTAAACCCTAATTGTCATGCCTTTCCATTTCCTTGGATCCATGGGTTCAAATACAACATGGAGCATCCATGGAGCATCTTATTGGTTTTAGCCCAACTTGATAATCCATGGAGCATTAGCCCACTATATAAGTATGGATGATTTACACAATCAACCCATATATTTAATTAGTCTTCTTTTGATCACTTAATTATTTCTAAATTAATTCTTGATCAATACTAATTAAATAATCTAATTAATATATTAGAACTTATAATATATTAATAAACCTTAAGTGTTATTTCTCTCATTTTAGTCTATCCAAGTGCATGATGCCATGCAACCCAAATGAACCATACCGGGTCGGGTCAAGTCTTACCAGTTATAGTTATGGACTTAGACATTAATCCAACAGTCTCGCACTTGGATAAGTCTAAAACTACTATTGCAAGTATGAATTCATAACCCGACTAGCAATCGTAGCTCTCAAAATCCGATGTTGAACTTTGAACAAATCAATGACGTGTCCATTAGATAAGTGATCATATATTCCTCCATTCTAGATATCATATGGACTGAGACATGGATTATAATCATTCTCTCTATCCAATTGTTGTTTCCCGATTTCCGATTTATGACGACTGACTAATTGAACAAATCAAATCAGTCCAGGCCCGGTCGAGCACTTACGTTTTGTCATCACTAAACCATCAAGGGGCCCACAGATATCGCTTTTATCCCATTAAGGGTAAAAGGAATGGATAAACTTCGACTCATATACTTGTTGTACTACTTGTTGATATACTTGTTGTACTACTTGTTGAATCATACACAAAGGCGCGTTTTATAACATCGAGTTACCAATGCGTTTATGTACAATCAATGTATAACCAACTCATAGTCAACAACTCATATCTCTAGGTTTGAAGAATATAAGATATTATCGTCTCATGATTCACTCGTGATAAAATCCATGAAGTGTATCCAAATGAGCATGGGTTGAATCCAATACTCATAACTTATGAGCACTCATGAACGTTGTAGCAACCATTGCTATGTCTAAAGCACCTTAGACAAATCATACAAGCCAAATTCATGACAGTCTTAAATCAATACCTACTTCCAAAGTATGACTGATTGTGGAGAGTTTGAATAGCTTAGTCATTCAGGAAGAACGACCTAGTTATTTTGGAAGTCAAAACATGCAAATTGAAACACAAGAAAAATACATAATCCTATATGGCCCTAAACTCTTGAGTGAAAATAAAAACCCTTTTATCTAAGTACCATATTGATTACTCATTATTCATGTTTCGATTTATCAACTTAATACTTGAATTAAAACAATAGTCATTCCATGCACCAAGCATGCATGCTATGTTTACCTATGGTCCTTGTTTTTGTGATATAGATCAATTGAACATGACTCCAATGATACTCATTTCACAATCCCATTCCCTTTTGTAAATGTAAGAATACCACAGTCTTGCCATTTCCTGTAATCTGTGAGATTCTAAACTTATATGCAATGATTCTCTTGTAATGACTAAGCACAAAAGTCACAAAGACTTGGCAACAGACATTACAAAGTATTCCAATGGAGATCAATTCCATGGAAATGAAGTCTTAAATTCAAAGTACATTCCATTGAACATCCTTTTTGCATTAAGTTCTCTAATCTTACACAGATACAAAGAATAACTTCCACCTATGGAGACAATTCCATATTACCATTTTGACCATCACTTCTGAACAAGAGTTGCCTCTTTTCAAAATATTTCAATATGGTCCTTACTTTATACTTCTAATTGTCCTCGACAATTTGCTTAATCATTTTAGTCATTTCCAGTTCTATTCCTTTTTCCATCTTAATGCCCTAGGCATTTGGAAAATTTAGAATGGATAAATATTATAGCACATGTAGTCAAACCTATACCCAAAGCATATGGGACACGATTCATGCTATAATTTTTTTTTTGCCATGTTCTCACAATTCGAACTATGAAGAGGTATGTCGTAATCATAATCGAATTTTGATAACGCAACATATATAAAATTTCCTTATGTTGAACCATTCAACATAACATTCATATATATCCTTGACTAAAGTAGATTAAAATCTCAATCTAAGCATGTAGAATTGGAATGAAGTATAAAATCCCCTCCCTTAATTATAGCAAAACAACTTTTTCAAGGCGAATTGAAACTTTTGTTTTCTATAATTAATATTTCTAACTTGCAACACTTAACATAATAATCATGCTCCCACTAGCATAATAATTATTATCTTACTAGCACACTTATGCTCCCACTAGCTTTGACATGTACTTAGAAATCAACTGGATTTCTCAAAATCAATACTTTATTGACTTTCTTACCAAAGTTTAGATTTCTGATACGAGATGCTTTGATAAGACTTTATCAAAATCATACACCTTTCCTTAGATAGCTTACATGTTTTTCTAGACCTTTTGCAATTCTCACTAGTTAGTGTGCCGGTTAACCACACACGCTCCACTAACTATATGAGAATGCAAGTATCACAACTGCTATTTACTTAAAATCCTCTTAGTGAAAGCGTTTCCTCACCATCACTTTCATGAATCGAAGAGAAACCTTATGTCACTTAGATTTTATGGTGTATGTGTTCCTATCCATGTGAATTTGTCATAAACATAATCAAAAGACAAGGTTAGTGACAAATCCAACCTCAAATGGACTGAACTTGTTCAACCTCATTTTCTTGTCACTCATCAGCACAAGGGCCTACCATTGCTTCCAGGTTGTTATGCAAACAATTGAGAACTCATAGAACTCACAAGCATATCCAACTTTAACTAGAATGGCACAAAAATAAGAATATGTCAACACGATAGGTTACAGACCTCAAGTCGTGGGCTAGTGAATAACAAATCTCTTGATTAGTTCTTGAACCTATCTTAAGATATTTTTAAGACTCCCACTGACCTCTTGACATATATGATTCTCTTTTTCAAGAACCATTCCTTGACAAAACAAATATTCAAAAGTTAGTGTGGATTCGTATCAAGTTAAACACTTCCCATAATTGGACTTAGTTGGTCTTTGTTTTATCCAAAATATCACAACTAACCAATCTCAAATGTACAAGGGTAGGACATATCTCACTCTACATTTGACAAGTGTTATAAACTTTCTAAAGATTATGTCACTCAAGGCTCAATTTTGGAGTATGACTCTAAGATTTGATTTTGAAGTATGATTTATCTTTTGATTTAGCCATTTCAACATTTCTTGATTCCTCTCCTTAGCCAAACAAATGAACTAAGGTATCCTTAGAGGATCAATTATGATATGGTTTCATAATCACTAAGATAATCAAAAAACAAGATACTCAAGTACTCTCCCATCTTTTCAGATTGGAGAAACTTTTATATTTCTACCTTATTTGATTCTTCTTACTCATTCTGTCTATCATTGAAACTTCTCCAATGATCCAGAATTATACTTAAACTTGTAAGTATAACCATATTTACTAAATTTTAGTAAATCATAATGAATAATCTTATTAACTTTTGTGATGGACCTGACCAGCACACAACCAAGTGTACCCAATCCTTTAGTCCTTCACTTGACTCACATGTACATGTGAATAAGGAATTAGTCTTAATTTCCCAAAGATGAAAAAAATTCTCATTCATCATACAATACAAGTTGCATGATTCCAAGTTTCTATCCAACTGAAACTTGGGTGATGACAATCTTTCCTTGTTTTGGTAAATTATGACACTACAAATGAAATAATCAAATCCATTTTCCAATATTGCTTATCAGTGGAAACATATAAACAACAATTTTTCACAAATGCCATTGTAAGGATACTTAAAAAAAATAAAACAAAATTTTCCTTTTATTTTAAAAACTTTGCAGAAAAAATTATCCTTATAATGCAAATTTATATGAAAACTTTGTTGTTATCTATTCCTAAGCAATATCTCATAACTCTTATGCAGTGGCTCAAAATTCTGGTCATTGAACCATGCGATCAAAATCAGCACACCATTTCTTTAAGCTTCCTTTGATTCTTCAAAAAACATCAAAATGTAATTACATTACATCATGTATTAAGAATCTCCAAAAGAGACTTAATAGAGTTAGATAACGGACTTTACCTGAAGTAGAGTCAAACTTTTGACTTTACCATCCTTATGAGGTTTCAGGTAAATTCGGCAGCTTCGCAACTAATACCCCTTCTTTTGGCAAAAGAAACATATGGACTCTTTGGAAATGGTACATGAGACTATCTCAAAATTATCCTTTCTCTTTACCATTAGGTCAAATGACTTGACCATGGTCGATCCCTTTCCATTAGGAAGAGAAAGCTTTTTTGAACTTCTAATGTTACATTGTCAATGTCCATGGAAGTTTGGGAAGTTGATCTTCCAGTCAAATTTTGCTTTACCAATGCTCCAAATTATTGTTGATTCAGCATTATCAAGCAAATAGGTAAGATCATTAAGGGTCATGTCGTGATCTGTCATCAGGGAGTGACCAAGTCAACAACCAGCTACCTCGAGACTTCGACACCTGACTCTCCCGACTTGTCAATATATGACTTAACCTCTAAGATTTAAGCACATATAGACTTTGCTTGTCAATAAGGATTGAGTGAATTTGAACTTATCAAGTCTTGAAACTTGTAGGATAGGGAGATTTATTGGAGGAGGTGGAGGAAATGAAGTATGATTTCAAGTCCCATTAGTGCTCAACAAAGGGATTAGTCTTTCACCTTGATTGCCTTTTAGGATATCATCTTCATTAGGAAGCTTGTTCCTAAAGATCTGGGAAGACCATAGTTGTCTAAACTAGACATCTATAAGGGAGAAATTCAATTTAGTTGATTTAAAGTCCTTAATATAACACCCAATATGAAATATTAAGGCTATGACCCAATAACCTATTTATAACTGGAAGAGGGATGCCGTAATCCAAATTATAAAATAGTTAAAGGTAGGTAAATGACGATTTACTAATTTCCACCATGAAAAACGAAATATAATTATGTTTTGATTGGATTTGAAACTCCTAGATCTTTTGAGATACATTGAACTTTCAACGCCATGTTTGAATCTCAATTGTGCCCTCTCAAGTTTGTGACTGGGATGCCGAGGATCACAAACAAGGTGTGAATAACCATGCAAATTGACTTGGTACCCTTAACTTTATCACCTAATCGATGTGCCGGTTAACCACAGACGCTCCACCGAACTATAATAAAGTCAAGTTACCCTTGGCCACTCTTACTAGTCCTTATTCGTGTGTCGGTTAACAACACACGCTCCACTAACGACTTGGTAAGGTACAAAGTGTAATTTCATGGGTTAGCACCTTTTTCACATTTTCCTAAGTAACTAAGATTGGGAATTAATAAGTGTTTAGTTACTTAGTATTTATCATTATACTTTTAATGAAGGGAGAATTATAGTCATTTCCTACCCGTTCGGCTAACGACCCTCCACCAGTCAAGGAAGCGGTGGGTGAGAGTGGACACCCATTAAACTACCATTTTATAGGCAGTAACCTTATACCCCCCCTTATAGACTGGCTTTGTGAATGAGGCTTACTAATGGTAAGATTGACTTTTCTTATACATATGTATATAATTAAAAAATTATAATAATAGTATAAGGGTGTATTTTAAACATTTAAAATACTTGGTGGTTTAATCTATTAATTAAACTATACTATTAATTTAATTAAACTTAAACCATGTCTTTATGGAATTATTAACTGTTTTAATTAAACATTTTAATTAATTTAATGAAGTCCATAAAGTTTGAATTTTAACTTTTAAAATTCTAGAGTTTGGAATTAAAGTATTAATTGGTGTGAGACTTTACAAATTCCAAAACTTGAGGGCAAGTTTTGAAACTATTCAAAACCTTTTATATTCATAACTTATGAGTTTAATGTACATTAAAATGAAGACTCTTCATTTTTATGTAACTCCTTATCTTTTAATAACAATTTTAAGGAATTGTCTCTTAAACATCCATAACTTAAGGACAAGTTCTGGAGTCATCAAACAATTTAAAGAAAAAGACTCTTCATTTTTATGTAACCTATGGCAATTTTATGAGTTTTAAGATTCATAAATATGACTTTTCATATGACTTGAGGACAAGTTACAAAAACATATTTTATGAACTACTTTTAGATCAATATGGATTGAAAACAACCAAAGCACAATTTTTTTTCATTAATCTAAACTAACTCATAAATCAAGGAAACATAAAACTCTTGGTAATCCGTAATTTGAGGACAAGTTATGGACTCCATATAATTTCATTGAGATGAAGAATTATACTAACAAACAATTTGCACATAATTCCTATGATCTACCAAAACTCATAAGCATGAACATTCATTATCAACATTTTTCAAGAATTACATAAACACATATAAAACTTGAAACTTTGATTATAGCATTGAAATTGGTTTAGCATAATCATTACCACTTAAAAAATAAGTTTTATAAGTCCAAAATAGTCAAAGGTAATGATTCTATATCAATTCCAGCACCAAAGATCGAAAATCTGCACTCTTGGTTGCCAACTCGTAGAGTGCATGAACTGACTCGGCGAGTTGGTTGAAGAGAGGCAAGGACTCGTCGAGTTCCATGATGGACTCGGCGAGTCAACTGGGCAGTGAGCAGAAAATCGACTTTTTTCACCAATTTGCATCAAGTATAAGTGAAAACAAGCCTAGGCTCTGATACCATTGTTGGGTTTTGAGCATTCTAACACTCCTAAGTTTACATGCAACCCTAAATACCTTGGATCTATGTTTTCTCTATTATACATGCAAATATGAATTTACAAGGTATTGTTCTAACTAGCATAATATAAAGTACAAATAATATAAAATCTAGTAGAATTACATACCTCTTTGTTGGTGCTTGATTCCATCTAGCTTGAGAGCCTAGTGCCCCAAGCGTGACACCTTAAATGGTTCACACAACACCATAAGCACTTGGAATAACTTATAGAGAAATTAGTACACTCCTAAAATCGGCTTGCCCTCCATTTAATACACTAGTGCCGATTTTCCCAAGAAAGAGATCATTATATAGTGTGTTATAATTAGGGTAAACCCTAATTGGCATGCCTTTCCATTTCCTTGGATCCATGGGTTCAAATACACCATGGAGCATCCATGGAGCATCTTATGGGTTTTAGCCCAACTTGATAATCCATGGAGCATTAGCCAACTATATAAGTATGGATGATTTACACAATCAACCCATATATTTAATTAGTCTTCTTTTGATCACTTAATTAATTCTTGATCAATACTAATTAAATAATCTTATTAATATATTAGAACTTATAATATATTAATAAACCTTAAGTGTTATTTCTCTCATTTTGGTCTATCCAAATGCATGATGCCATGCAACCCAAATGGACCATGCCGGGTCGGGTCAAGTCTTACCAATTATGGTCATGGACTTAAACATTAATCCAACAGTAGTTTGGGGGAGCTCACTAAGCTTCATGCTTACGGTTTTCAATTTTGGTTTCAAGTACTTCAGATAGAAAAGGGAGGGGGTCGGGATGATCGCATGGCACACACCACAGATTTCAGCCTGGGATTTATTAAGACTTTGATATATTTTCTTAATTGTTTTTGATACAGTATTTGATATGAGATTTTAAGACACATGATATTTGGTTTTCTTAATGATTATGGATGATTATAGTTTCTTATAATATTATCAAAACGAAATTTTGGGTCATATTTTTGGGATATTTCATTATGTTCAAAAATTTTAAAGTAGCAAAACATAAAGTAAATTCATAAAGTAGCATTGTCTAACACAAGTAAAGTCAAAGCATATAAATGTTGTTGTCCCTTAGTGCAGTGAGCACAGTTTGTTCTTTGAGTCTAGAACATTCCCTTCATTGCAATCAAAGAGAACTTTATATCCAGCGTCATAAAGTCGACTGATGGAGATAAGATTGCTTTTAAGACCTTTGACATAGAGCACATTCTTCAGCTTGAACGCTCTGCACTCAAATGTTCCAATGCCCATGACTGCTCCTTCCCTGTTGTCACCACAAACCACAATCAAACCATCTTTCTCCATAAAATCTGTTAAGTGGGACTTGAGACCTGTCATGTGTCTAAAGCACCCACTGTCAAGGTATCGAGTATGCTCTAGATTTTGACTCGATTCTTTGACAACTTGAGAGATATCAGTGTCACACATGTTGAAATCACCATCTGGGAGTCTTTGATAAGATCCATAAGACCCTTAAATTTTATCCCCTCATCTTCATATGTGTCCTCTTCTTCCATGCATTCCTCACAATCCTATGGCTTTGCGATGAAGGTTTTTGGCATAGAGATATCCTCCTTCTTTATATCGGCCAACAACTTCTTGTACAAGACTTCATAACTCTCTAGGCTTTGAGATTCTTTCTTCCCTTTGTAGTCCCTAGCAAAATGGCCAGGACTTCCACAGTTAAAACAGTTACATGTGTTTCTTTTCTCTGAAGTAGATCACCTTGCTGAACTGACTCCCTTAAACAAATCTCTTCGGACACTATTAGATTTGCATTCTTCATAACGTTGGACGGAAAGTGCAGCACTGACAGTAAGTTCATCAGTAATTTCTTCAGTACTCACTTCACCCTGATCGGAGTCACCTGAGTCGCTGATAAGATTTATTACCTCCTTCCGAGAAACCAAAGCTACAGACTTTTCTTTTCTTGAGTCCTTCATGATGTCTTTATGAAGAGCTTTAGTCTCTTTGTAATTTATTAGATATCCAAACAGCGAGTTGAGATCCATGAGATTAATCTTCTCTATGTTTTTAAGAACATCAACGTGATGTTCCCAGCTTTTTCCAAGGTAATCAAAGAATTTTCAAACTACCTGAGAACAATGCTTGACAATCCCTAACCTGCGCATATCCTTCACCAAATAATTAAACATGCTAAAGGTTTGAGTTAGAGATTCTTCTTGCTGAGCAAAAAATGCTCATATCTCCGATTAAGGTTGTTGATGGTCGTAGCTTGAAATTCTATAGTGCCTTCATAAGCTACCGTCAACGTCTCCATCATTTCTTTAGCTAATCCATAGTTCTGAACTAAATGACACACATGGTAGGGAAGAGAGTTTCCTATGGCTTCCTTAGCTTTCACATCAAGACTGATAAGCCTCCTGTCTTCATCGTCGTAACTATTCTTTAGCTTTTGCTTCAAGGTACCAAAATGATCATTGTTAACCATAGGTTGTTACATAGGAATGTGAGGACCCTTCTTAATAATGTTAAGCATTTCATAATCTATGGTTTCAAGAACAACCATAGCCTTAGTTGCCCACATTGTAAAATTTTGCACATCAAAGGGGGGGGGTCTTGTTGATAGCAGATGATTTGGGATTGTAAGAGGTCGACATAATTACTTGAGTTTATCAAAAACCTGCTCTGACACCAATTGAAGGTTTGTATCGATACGATACACTTTAAGTATAATTAACATAGAAGAAACTAACTAAACAAAATAAAGACCATAAATTGTAAAGAAAACGAGTTAATCACAAAGATGTCTTTCACCAAGAAAGGGGTTATTATCACCAAGAGAACGAATGTCACAAAGACGGTCACCAAGACAAACATTAGGGTTTCACCCTAATGTTGAATATATACTAAATTATACTAGTATATCCCTTCAATCAAGAGATTGTATCTAATCTATAATAAGAACCGATCTTTATCACCAAGATATCGGGTCTGCTATCTATAATATACATATCCGTATAATTTCCTAATATAAAAAAATTACATAAGATCATTATCTAGACTCTAACGCTGATAAGGTCTTCAGGCGTTGGCGATGATGCTGATGTTGGAACTGGCAGTGGTGGTCAGCGTATAAAGTGTTTGACTCATCAGATCATAAGGTGTGACCTTACATGTCCAAATCTGACTTCATAAGAGAAATTTATTACTTTTAGAAGTTTCAGCGTAGCAGTGTACAATACAAAAATCAAAATAGAGATTGGTCGATTGTTACGAAAAATAAACGTAACAAGAGTTATAGATCTCGTCCATATGATTTTGTCAATATAAAGATAGTCGAGAACAAAATTCAGCTCTGAGAGACATGATTTTTATACGGGCTTTAACAATCTAAGTGTGTTAAAAATATAGCTTTAAAAATAAAGGCAAAATTAGTCAATGCAGTCTAAACAAAAGTTGTAGATCTCGTTGATAGCTATGCATGGATATAAAAAACGTCAATAAATGGAGCTCATACGAAAATCATATGAATTGTTATAGAAATCAAAATTTTCTGCAGGAAGTCGCGCGCACAGATAAGATGCACGACGTGCACTGACATACCACCTAGATTTTCCACATGTCATCCTGTGACAGGAGCCACATCACCAGGCCCGAAAAAATGTGCATCATGCATCTGTGTTGCGCGTCATGCACCCCTACTATAAATAAAAGTCTTTGGTTCTAATGAAGCTTTGTAGTCCCAAAGAGCCCAGTTAGTAGAAGCTCTCGAGTTAGAGTTCTGCCAGTACAATTCTTGACTTTTTTCCTAAAATCTTGGTAAGTTAAGATACGCCTCGAGTGTAACTTATATTTATATTCGTAGTCATTTTTATGGATATATAAATGAGATTCAGCAGTAATTCCAGTTATAATGTTTATTGATCTACTTACGAGACTTGTGTCTAGAATGGTCACATTGGCTTGGTTGTTGGATTTTAGAAAGGCTATATGGCGAAACGGTCATGCCTCCCAATTGTCTGGCCAAGATGATCCTTATTTGATAGAAATCTTGGTATTTATTAGGATTAGTGAAATATCTAGCTTTCATTACCAGATCATCATAAAAGTTAATAGTTTAAAAGTATTATAGGTTAATACTTACTCAACACGTTACCCGTTAGTCGGATTGCTACTAAGAATCGCCTAGATAGCTATCAATCTTCTGAGTCATTGTCAAGGTGAGTTATCTCACTATACCATGTACTATAATATATATATATATATATATATATATATATATATATCCATGTATGTTAGGATAGGGAGTTAGTAGAGTAGAAAGTATAAATGTGTTTGTATTAGTAGAATCTAAATTTCAGTCTGTATGTGTGTAATTGTTGTGATATTCCATTTAGATAAAGGGTGACGGTGGAACGATTAGTGAGGTTGGGAACCTTTAATCCCACATAAGTTTAGTTTGAAGGGGGAAATCGTTAAAGAGGTCAGGAACCTAATCCAAACTATAAAAATTTTGGCAGATCTTGAACCATTATATGTGTGCATGTATATGTATTGTAGTGTATGGTATTTTAGGGAATTCACAAAGCCTAGCACTTACCTAGTTTTTATAAATGGCTTTAGGTATTTCGTGAGAAGGGTAACGTCTGATTGTCCACACATGCATTCGCTACATTTTTCCGCACAATGTAATCACACTCTCATATATTTGAATAAATAAAAATGAAAATTTTGGATTGAAAATCGGGACGTTACAATGATTCTCACGAAAATCATCCAAGTAAAAAACTAGCACAAAAGCTAGTCTTTATGTCACTTGTAAGAGTCCTTATCCGATAGGCTTCCATACTTTAAGGAACCAAATCCCTAGATATTAATGCTTGGGAATAAGGAGCATGACTTTAAGAATAAATAAACAATTCAAACTAGCTTCTTACTTCCTTTGTGAAAAATCACGACAATTATACGGGAAAAGAAGGAAGAATTACATGGCTTTCATGCAAGAACCATAAGCTTTCAAAACCCTTTCAAAATACTTATATCTTGCATGTATTATGTTTCCCATGTCCCATACTTTAATGACTATAAAGAAGACATGCTTCAAAGGTATGTTTCCCTTACTAAAATAACCATAGAGGACTTCAAAAGAATGTATTTCCAAATACTCTCTTTTCTTAAAGAAGACTTCATTTTCAATCACCATAGTTTCAATTTATGTAGATGACATTCTTGTCACATATGAAAATCATTGAGAGATACAATCTTTAACAAAGTTTCTACATACTAAGTTTTAGACTATAGACTTGAGTCATTTGCATAATTTCCATGGGCATAGAGTTTGATAAAGTGGACAACGGCATTGTTATTCTGATGGGTTATGGGAAAAACATGCATTCCTATGTGTGCATGCAACCCTAAATAGACTGGATCTAAGTTTTCTCTAATTGAACTTGCAAACTGTGAACACAAAGTATAAACCCTAGAACCCTAGTGTATAATCAAAATTCACATAGTAAAGGGTTATGAAACATACCTTTAAGATTGTTGTTGTAAACAATCTTGATTACTTGCTTGAAAGACCTTTGGTAGCAAGCGCCACAAGTGTCACGCCTCTAAGTCTCACAAACAAACTCAAGCAACCAAGGAATACTTTAGAGAGAGAGAAAGGAAGAAGAATTTTGGCTCTAAGCGTTTTTGAGGAATGCATAGATGAAATCCAACCCTAAGTAGGGTTTATATATATATATGTTTTAGTGTTGGATTAGGTATCTAAGCCCATAACTATAATTGGTATGTACTTGACCCAAGAGTAGCATGGTCCATTTGGGTTGCATATCACCAGGACAATTTGATAGGATGGACTTTTGAGAAGAATTTATTTATGATTTGTTAACATATTTTAAGTTCTAATATATTAATATGAAATCATATGGTTTAATTAGTATTGATCGAGAATTAATATGGAATTAATTTTGTGATCAAAAGAGACTAATTAAATATATGGTGATTGATTTGGTAAATCAATGATTCTTATAGTATGGGCCAATTGTTATTTAGGATGGGCTAAACCAATATGGTAGTCCATGGATAGTCCATGGAGTTTTAACCCATAAATCCTAGGTAATATGAAGAGTCATGGGAATTAGGGTTTACATGGTGCTAACCCTAATCTTGCCACACTATATAAGAAGCCCCATAGCATCCAAAATCATTCACTAGATGTTCTAAGAGTTCATGAGCCGATTTGAGTGTAAGAATATTCTCTGAAAAGTCATCATTTGTCTAAGGTGTGTTGTGAACCATTTGAGGTGTCACACTTAGGGCACTAAGCTCTTAAAGGCCAAACACAACAAGTTCTACAAGCTACATAAAGAAGTAAACTCCTAACTAGTATTTTATGTTGTTCATGTATATTGCATCCTAGTTGTAGGCTTAATGCATTGGAAACAATATTTCATGTATAATTAGAGAAAACATATATCCAAAGCATTTAGGGTTGTATGTTCACCATAGGATGTTGTAGTATGCTAAAACCCTTCCGTGGTATCAGAGCCTAGGATTGTTTTCTGTTATATTTGATGCAAATGTGTTATTTTTCAAAGCTGAAAAACTATCTGACAGGCCTACTCGAGGAGTCCATACTTGAACTTGACGAGTAGGATGAGTTTAGGCATGTACTCGGCGAGTCCATAGATGGGCTCGACGAGTTGCTTGTCCAGACAACAAATTTTCGAGTTGTTTTGGCCTGTTTTGGATTAGAATCATTACCATAAAATGTTCTAGTTCATAAAATTTGATTTTCTTGATATGGTAATCATGATTCTCATCCAATGAAAGGATAATTGTCAAAATTTTAAGAGAATTGTGAGTTTAAATGATAAACTAATTTTCTTATAAATTGATGATATTAATTATCTTGGCTTATGAGTTAATTTAGATCATAAAAATTATGTGTTAGTTTTGTTTGAAAAAAATTGATCTTAAATTTTTTTAAAGTCTTCCATAACTTGTCCTTAATTTATAGAACATGAAGAGTCTTTTACATAAATGTTTTATGAACTCCATAACTTGTCCTCAAGTTATGGAATTTCTAGAGTCTTTTCATAATAAACCACATTAACTCATAAGTTATGGAAACCAAGAGTTTTGAAAAGTTTCAAAACTTTCCCTCATGTTTTGGAATTTGTAAATGTAAAGTATAACTTTTGAAACATTTAATTCCAAACCCCAGAATTTTAAAAGTTTAAAATTACACCCTTATACTATTATAATATTATAGGTTTAATATATATATATATATATATATATATATATATATATATATATATATATATATGTATAAGAATAAAGTCAGTCTTACCGTTAGTAGGCCTCATTCACAAAGTCGGTCTATAAGGGGGTATATGGTTACTGCCTATAAAATGACGGTTTAATGGGTGTCCACTCTCATCGACCGCTTCCTTGACTAATGGAGGGTCGTTAGCCGAACGGGTAGGATAGGACATTAATTCTCATTATAAGTATAATGATAATGATAAAGTAACTAAACTTTTACTAAATTCCCAATCTTAGTTACTTTAGGAAAAATGTGAATTTGGTGCTAACCTATGAAATTGCACTTTGCACCTTGCTAAGTCTTTAGTGGAGCGCATGTGGTTAACCGGCACACTAATTTGGGACTGGCGGTGCATGGCAAAGGGTAGCTTGATGTTAATCATAGATCAATGGTGCGTGTGTGGTTAACCGGCACATTGATTAGGTGGTTGTAACATTGGGTGTACCAAGATAATTTAAATGCTTATCCACACCTTTTTTTTGATCCTCGGCATCCCAGTCACAAACCTGAAGGGCATAATCGAGATTTAAACTTGTCATTGAAAAGTTCAGTGAATCTCAAAAGATCTAGGAATTTCAATCCATTTAATACCTAAAATTCATTTTTGTTTTTCATGGTGGAAATTGGTAAATCGTCATTTACCTACCTTCAAATGTTTTGCAATTGGATTACGGCATCCCTTTTCCGAATTGTAAAATATTGTGTTGGGTCCTAGCCTTAATATTTCATTTGGGTGTTATATTAAGAACTTAAATCAACTAACTTGAATTTCCACCATTGTAGATGTCTAGTTCAGACAACTATGGTCTTCCCGAATCTTTTGGAATAAGCTTTCCTCTTGAAGATGATGTTCCACGATTGGATCGTGGAAGTGGAAATCATACTTCACTTCCTCCACCTCCTCTAATAATTCTCCCTAACCCACAAACTCAAAGACATGAAAAAATCAAGGTCACTCAAGCCCTACTTGCAATGAAACATCAAGATGGAAGACATGTGTGTACTCATATGTTGGAGCTGAAGTCACATATTGACAGGCTGAGAGTATTGGGTGTCATTGTCTTAAGAAAGTTGGCTATTGATTGGGTTCTTCAGCCACTTCCCGAGTCATATAGTGAGTTCATTAAGGACTACTATGTGACAGACCACGACATGACCCTTATTGATCTTTCATATTCGCTTGTTGCTGCTAAATCAACAATGATTTGGCGCACTGGAAAAGCAAATTTGATTGGAAGATCTACTTATCAAACTTCCATGGACATTGATAATGCAAACATTAGAAGTCCAGAAAAGATTTCTCTTCCCAATGGAAATGGATCGGCCATAGTCAACCCGGTTGACCAAATGGTAAATAGAAAGGCTAAGTCTGTGATTGTCTCATGTGCCAATGTAAAATAAGCTAATTTTTTCTACCGCCATTTGAAGGGAAATTGGAAGCGAAGTTGCCCTGACTACCTAAAAGAAGGTAGAATCAATAAGTTTGACTCTGCTTCAGGTAAACAACTGTCTAACTCTATTAAGTTCCTAACTGTTGATTCTTAATACATGATGTGACAAGGTTGCATTTTGATGTTTTGTAGGATCATGCAAAAGGAAGGAAGCTTAAAGGAAGAGTATGCTGAATCTGGTCACGAAGATGGATTTCAATCGCATTGTTCGATGATCGAATTTTTGAGCTGTTGCTTAAGAGTTATGATAGATTGCTTAGAAATATGTAGTAACATAATTTTCATTTGTAATTGCATTGTAAGGAAAGGTTTTTCCGCATTTTATAAATAAATAAAATTTTGTTTTTATTTTATTATATCTCCTTGCAATGGCATTTCTGAAAATTGATGTTTGTATGTTTCTATGTTAGCAATATGAATTTGATTCTTTCGTTTATGGTAGTGTCGAGAATTTTCCAAATAAGGAAAGATTCTCATCACCCAAGTTTCAGTTGGATAGAAACTTGGAATCATGCAACTTGTATTGTGTGATGAATGAGAACCTTCATCTTTGGGAAATTAAGACTAATTCCTTGTTCATATATTTATATGTAAGTCAAGTGAAGGACTAGGGGATCGGGTACATTGGGTGTTCGCTGGTCAGGTCCACCACAAAGAATGATAAGACTATTCATCATGATTTACTAAAGTTTAGTAAATATGGTTATGCTTACAAGTTTAAGTATAATTCTGAACATTGGCAGAACGAATGAGAAGAATCAAATTAGGCAGAAAGATAGAAGTTTCTCCAATCTGAAAAGATGGGAGAGTACTTGAGTATCGTGTTTTATGATCATCTTAATGATTATGAAAAACCATGTCACAATTGATCCTCAAAGGATATCTTAGTGCATTTGTATGGCTAAGAAGAGTAATCTTGAACTATTGAAATGGTTAAATCTAGAAGATGATTCATACTTCGTTCCAAAAACAAGTATTAGAGTCAAACTCCAAGCTTGTGCCTTGAGTGACACTAAATTAAGAATGTTTATAACACTCATCAAATGTAGAGTAACATGTTTCTTACTCTTGTACATTTGAAATTGGTAAGTTGTGTTGTCTTGGTAAGGACAAAGACCAACTAAGACCAATTGTGTGAAGTGTCTTTCTTGATAAGAAACCGTACAAACTCTTGAATATTTGTTTGTCAAGTAATGTTCCTTGACAAAGTGAATCTTATATGTCAAGAGGTCAGTGGGAGTCTTAAAGATCTTGAAAGTTTCAAGAACTAATGAAGAATAAACCTATTTTTAATCACTAGCACACGCCTTGAGGTTTGTAACCTATCGTGCTGACATATTCTTATTTATGTGCTCATTCCAGTTAAAAGTTGACTATGCATGTGAGTTGTATGAGTTCTCAGTTGTTTGCATAAAGCACAACACCTGGATCAATGAAACTTTCATTAATCAATATGGGTGAGCTGCTTAACAACTTGGAAGACATGGTAGGCTCTTGTGCTACCAAGTGGCAACAAATTAAGATTGAACAAGTTTAGTCCATATGAGTTTGGATTTGTCACTAACCTTGTCATGTGATTATGGTTATGACAAATTCACATGGATAGGAACACATACACCCTAAAATCTAAGTGTCATAAGGTTTCTCTCCGCTCCATGAAAATGATTGTGAGGAAACGCTTTTAGTAAGTAGATTTTAATAGTTAGCAATTATGATATTTGAATTCTTAAATTCGATTATGATTACGGCATCCCTCTTTATAGTTTGAATTGTGAGAAATGGCAAAGGCCTAAAACATTTAGGACTTATTGAGGTAAGTTCTAAAATTGTTTAGACACGCTTGTGAGATATCTAAGGAAAGGTATATGATTTTGAGAATCCTAGATAAAGTCTTATCGAAGCATCTTGTATCAGAAATCTGAACTTTGGTAATGAAAGTCAATAAGTATTGATATCTAGCAGTCCAGTTGATTTCTGAATACATGTCAAAGCTAGTGGGAGCATAAGTGTTATGCTAATAAGAATGTAATTATTATGCTAGTGGGAGCACAATTCTTATGGTAAGTGTTGCAAGTTATCAATTTTAACTATAGAAAACAAAAGTTTCAAAGTCGTGAAGTTGCAGGGTTTGAAAAGTTATTTTGCTATAATTAAGGGAGAGGAATTCATACTTCATTTCAATTCTAAAAGCATAGATTGAGATTTAATCAAATTTAGTCATGGATATATTGTTGGATTAGTGTCTAAGTCCGTAACTATAATTGGTATATACTTGACCCGACCCGGCATGTTCCATTTCGGTTGCATGGCATCAGAACATTTGGGTAGACCTTTTAATGAGAAAAAGATATTTGTGACATCTTAATATATTATAAGTTCTAATATATTAATATGAAATCATATTATTTAATTAGTATTGATCAATAATTAATTTGGAATTAATTTAGTGATAAAAAAGAGACTAATTAAATATATGGGATTGATTGTGTAAATCATTGATTCTTATATATGTGGGCTTATGATCCATGATTCCTTATGTTAGGTTTAACCCATGTGGTGGCCCATGGATACTCCATGGAGGTTAAAACCCATGGAGCATAAGGAATGGGTAAAGTCATAGGTTACATGGTGTAACCCTAATGTGCACACTATATAAAGACCCCATTGGTTGGTGAAATTGGCGCTAGTGCATAACATAGAGATCAAGCCGATTTCATAGAGTGATAAGACTCATATCTTCTCTCATGGTTATTCCAAGTTGTTCATGGTGTTGTGTGAACCATTTGAGGTGTCACATTTGGGGGACTAGGCTCTTGAGCTCCATGAAATCAAGCACCAATAAAGAGGTATGTAATTCTACTAGTTTTTTATATTATATGTACTTTAGATTATGCTAGTTAGAACAATACCTTGGAAAATTGATATTTGCATGTATAATAGAGAAAACATAGATCCAAGGTATTTAGGGTTGCATACTTGATGCTATTTGTAAGAAAATTTGTTTTTTTTAATCTGCCAGTTCACCACGAGGTGGTGACTGTTTAGTGAAATTTTTTAGTTTTTTGGCCTGTTTTGGATTAGAATCATTACCACAAAATGTTTTTGTTCATAAAACTTGATTTTGATGTTATGGTAATGTTTATTCTCATCCAAATAAATAATAATTATCAAAGTTTCAAGACTTGTTTTAGTTTATGTGATTAGCTAAGTTCTTGAAAATTGTTGATATGAATTATATTCACTTATGAGTTTGATCTTGTTTGTAGAAAAATAACTTGATTATTGTGTTAATTGGTAATTTGATCTTAATGGTTTTTATGAACTTCATAACTTGTCCTCAAGTTATGGAAATGAAGAGTTTTTCTTTTAAAGTGTCATTAAAAGTCATAGGTTACAAAAATGAAGAGTCTTTTTCTCATAATATAGTTTTTATGGATTTCATAATTTGTCCTCAAGTTATGGATGTTCAAGAGTCTTTTCATTAAAGTCTTTAAAAATTTAATTAAACTCATAAGTTATGAAAATCCAAGAGTTTTGAAAAGTTTCAATACTTGCCCTCAAGTTTTGGAATTTGTAAAGTTTTGCTTATGAATGCTTTAATTCCAAATCAAACCCTAGAATTTTAAAAGTTTAAAATTCAACACTTATACTATTATTATAATTTTAATTATATATATATATATATATATATATATATATATATATACATATATATAAGTTAAATTCAATCTTACCATTAGTAGGCCTCATTCACGAAGCCGGTCTATAAGGGGGTATAAGGTTACTGCCTATAAAATGGTAGTTTAATGGGTGTCCACTCTCACCCACCGCTTCCTTGACTGGTGGAGGGTCATTAGCCTAACGAGTAGGAAAGGACTATAATTATCCCTTCATCAAAAGTATAATGATAAATACTAAGTAACTAAGCACTTATAAATTCCCAATCTTAGTTACTTAGGAAAATGTGAAATAGGTGCTAACCCATGAAATTACACTTTGTACCTTACCAAGTCGTTAGTGGAGCGTGTGTGGTTAACCGGCACACTAATAAGGACTAGTAAGAGTGGCGAAGGGCAACTTGATTGTATTATATATCGGTGGAGCGTGTGTAGTTAACCGGCACATCGATTAGGTGATAAAGTTAAGGGTACCAAGTCAATTTGCATGGTTATTCGCACCTTGTTTGTGATCCTCGGCATCCCAGTCACAAACTTGAGAGGGCACAATCGAGATTCAAACATGCCATTGAAAGTTCAATGTATCTCAAAAGATCTAGGAGTTTCAAATCCAATTAAAACTTAATTATATTTCGTTTTTCATGGTGGAAATTGGTAAATCGTCATTTACCTACCTTCAACTATTTTATAACTCGGATTACAGCATCCCTCGTCCAGTTATAAGTAGGTTGTTGAGTCCTAGCCTTAATATTTCATATTGGGTGTTATATTAAGGACTTTAAATCAACTAACTTGAATTTCTCCCTTATAGATGTCTCCTTCAGACACCTATGGTCTTCCCAAGTCTTTAGGAACAAGCTTCATAATGAAGATGATATCCTAAAAGGCAATCAAGGTGAAAGACTAATCCCTTTGTTGAGCACTAATGGGACTGGAAATCATACTTCACTTCCTCCACCTCCTCCAATAAATCTCCCTATCCCACAAGTTCAAATACTTGAAATGTTCAAAGTCACTCAATCCCTATTGGCAAGCCGGGAGAGTCAGGTATCGAAGTATCGAGGTAGCTGGTTGTTGACTTGGTTCTTCAGTCACACCCTGATGACAGATCAAGACATGACCCTTAGTGATCTTACCTATTTGCTTGATACTGCTAAATCAGCAATGATTTGGAGCATTGGTAAAGCAAACTAGACTAGAATATCTACTTCCCAAACCTATTTGGACATTGATAATGGTGACATTGGAAGTCCAGAAAACTTTCTCTTCCCAATTGAAAGGTATTAGCCATGCTCAAGTCGTTTGACATAATGGTAAAGATAAAGGATAAGTATGTGATAGTCTTGTGTACCATTTCCAAAGAGTACATATGTTTCTTTTGCCAATGAAAGGGGCATTGGTTGCGAACCTGCCCAATTTACATGAAGTTTCATAAGGATGGTAAAAGTCAAAAGTTTGACTTTGCTTCAGGTAAAGTCCATTATCTAACTCTATTAAGATCATGTTTGGAGATTCTTAATAGATAATGCAATGTAATTTCATTTTGATGTTTTGGAAGAATCAAAGGGAGCTTAAAGTGTGATTATGCAGATTCCGATCGCGAAGATGGATTTCGATCGCATGGTTCCATGATCAGAACTTTGAGCTGCTGCATAAGAGTTATGATATATATTTCTTAGGAATAGAAAACAAAATGTTTTTCATATGTATTTACATTGTAAGGATAAGTTTTTCCGCAAGTTTTAAAATAAAAGAAAATTTTTGTTTTATTTATTTTAAGTATCCTTACAATGGCATTTGTGAAAAATTGTTGTTTATATGTTTCCATTGATAAGCAATATTGGTAAATGGATTTGATTCTTTCATTTGTGGTAGTGTCATAATTTACCAAATAAGGAAAGATTCTCATCACTCAAGTTTTAGTTGGATAGAAACTTCGAATCATGCAACTTGTATTGTATGATGAATGAGAATTTTTCATCTTTGGTAAATTAAGACTAATTCCTTGTTCACATGTACATGTGAGTCAAGTAAAGGACTAAAGGATTGGGTACACATTGTTATGTGCTAATCGGGTCCACCACAAAGGTTGATAAGATTATTCGTTATGATTTACTAAAGTTTAGTAAATATGGTTATGCTTACAAGTTTAAGAGTAATTCCGAAACATTGGAAAGGTTTCAATGTATGTTAGAACGGATAAGAAGAATCAAATAAGGCAGGAAGATAAAAGTTTCTCCAATATGAAGAGATGGGAGAGTACTTGAGTATCTTGTTTTATGACTATCTTGGTGATTATGGAACCATATCACAAATGATCCTCTAAGGACACCTTAGTTCATTTGTTTGGCTAAGGAGAGGAATCGTGAATTGTTGAAATGGTCAAATCAAAAGATAAATCATACTTCGTTCCAGAATCAAATCTGAGAGTCATACTCGAAGTTTAAGCCTTGAGTGTCATAATCTTTAGAAAGTTTATAATACTTGTCAAATGTAGAGTAAGATGTTTCCAATTCTTGTACATTTGAGATTGGTAAGCCGTGATGTTTTGGATAAAACAAAGACCAACTAAGACCAATTGTGAGAAGTGTTTGACTTGATAAGAATGCGTACTAACTCTTGAATATTTGTTTTGTCAAGGAATGGTTCTTGACAAAGAGTCTTATATGTCAAGAGGATAGTGGGAGTCTAAAAGATCCTGAAATAGTTTCAAGAACTAATCAAGAGTATTGTTAATCACTAGCCCACGACTTGAGGTTTGTAACCTATTGTGTTGACATATTCTTATTTTATGCTCATTCTAGTTAGATTTGACTATGCATGTGAGTTCTATGAGTTCTCAATTGTGTGCATAACAGCCTGGAAGCAATGGTAGGCCCTTATGCTGCCGGGTGGCAAGAAATTAAGATTGAACAACTTCATTCCATATGTGTTTGAATTTGCCACTAACCTTGCCTTGTGATTATGGTTATGACAAACTCACATGGATAGGAACACATACACCATAATATCTAAGTGTCATAAGGTTTCTCTTCGATTCATGAAAATAATGGTGAGGAAACGCTTTCACTAAGAAGATTTTAAGTAGATAGCAGTTGTGATATTTGCAATCTCATATAGTTAGTGGAGCGTGTGTAGTTAACTAGCACACTAACTAGTGAGAATTGCCTCCTATTGATTCAATAAGATCAGTTCAATCAGTAAAGGTCGAATTGAAATCCATTATTATCATAGACAATACAAGGGAAGATGCCCCCAATAGAAGGATATGTTTTAATGTACCATAGAATAGGCAGGTTTAGAGTTAGAGGGATATCAAGAATTGGAATATCAGCCAGAGATTGAATAAGAGAAGCAAAGACGGGTTATAGTATAGTAGAATCAGTAATCATCTAGCGGGGACGGTAACCATATTTTCTGGATTCAACTGGAGCTCGAGACCTTCTTTTCCCATCAAAAGGTATAGATGAGGAATCTATCGAGTGTGCCACTAGTGGTCAATATCCGTCAACTAGAAAATTGATCTTTATAGGTGGGACACCAAAACCGAAAACAGAAAAAACTGTTGAAACAGAATAAAAATGAAGAAGTAGCCCCGCCGACGACAACAGATTCAATAGCTGGGGATCTTGCTAAGAATGAAACTCCTAACCTTAAGTCATAGAACCGGGGATGATTTCCAAGAATCTGAAGTTGGAACGAGGAAAAAATCCCCAGTGGGTAGGGAAGCTGCCCACCTGTTATAGTTGCTTCAGAAAGATAAATTGGAAGGTTGGGCGATCTCCTATCCTGTCCGATCGTTGTGGCAAAAGGTCTAGACAAACATGTGATCTATCTAAGGAAAGGTGTATGATTTTGATAAAGTCTTATCAAATCATCTCGTATCAGAAATCTGAACTTTGGTAAGAAAGTCAATAAAGTATTGATTTCAAGAAGTCCAGCTGATTTCTAGATACATGTCAGAGCTAGTAGGAGCATAAGTGTTATGCTAATAATCATCCTGTTAGTGGGAGCATGATTATTATGTTAATTGTTGCAAGTTAGCAATGTTAATTATAGAAAACAAAAGTTTCAATTCGGGATTGAAAAGTTGTTTTGCTATAATTAAGGGAGAGGATTTTATACTTCATTCCAATTCTACAAGCTTAGATTGAGATTTTAGTCAACTTTAGTCAAAGATATATATGAATGTTATGTTGGAATGGTTCAACATAAGGAAATTCTATATAGGTTGCATTCTCAAAATTCGATTATGATTACGGCATCCCTCTTCATAGTTCGAATTGTGAGAACATGGAAAATAAAAGAGGAATAGAACCAGACTTGACTAAAATGATTAAACAATTGTCGAGGACAATCTCAGGTTTACCAAAGATTGGTTGATCGTGGACAATTAGAAGTATAATGTAAACTTTGGAATGGACCATATTGACATATTCTGAAAAGAGGCAACTCTTGTTTAGAAGTGATAGTCAAAATGGTAACATGGAATTGTTTCCATAGGTGGAAGTTATTCTCTGAATCTGTGCAAGATTAAAGAACTTAATGGAAAGAAGGATGTTCAAAGGAATGTACTTTGAATTTGAGACTTCATTTCCATGGAATTTCTTTCCATTGGAATACTCTGTAATGTATGTTGTCAAGTCTTTGTGACTTCTGTGCATAGTCATTACAAGGGGATCATTGCATATAATTTTAGAATCTAACAGATTATAGTAGATAGCAAGAGTTTGTTATTCTGACATTTACAATAAGGATTGGAATTGTGAAGCAAACATCATTGAAATATTGTCAATTGATCTATTTCACAAAGAGAAGACAATATGTAAACATAGTGTGCATACTTGGAGTATGGCGTAGCTATTGTTTGGATGAACATAGTATGCATGCTTGGTGCATGGCATGACTATTGTTTCAATTCAAGTATTAAGTTCATAAATTGAAACAATGAATAATGAGTAATCAATATGGTGCTTGGATAAAAGGGTTTTTATTTACACTCAAGAGTTTGGGACCATATAGGATTAAGTATTATTCTTGTGTTTCACTTTGCATGTTTTGACTTCCAGAATAACTAGGTCATTCTTCCCGAATGACTAAGTTATTCAAACTCTCCACAGTTAGTCATACTTTGGAAGTAGGTAATTATTTAAGACTGTCATGAATTTTTCTTGTATGATTTGTCTAATGTGCATTAGACATAGCAATGGTTACTACAACATTCATGAGTGCTCAAAAGTCCTGAGTATTTGATTCAACCCACGCTCATTAGGATTCACTTCATGGATTTAATCACGAGTGAATTGTGAGACGATAATATCTTATATTCTTCAAACCTAGGGATATGAGTTATTGACTATGAGTTGGTTATACATTGATTGCACGAAAACGCATTGGTAACTCGATGTTATAAAACATGACTTTGTGTATGATTCAATAAGTAGTCAGTACAAGAATATGAGTCGAAGTTTATCCATTCCTTTTAACCTTAATGGGATAAAATCAATATATGTGGGCCCCTAGATGATTTAGTGATGGCACCCCTAAGTGCTTGGCCAATCCTGGACTGATTTGAATTGTTCAATTAGTCGGTCATCATAAATCGGAAATCGGGAAACAACAAATGGACAGAGAGACTGATTATAATCCATGTCTTAATCCATATGCTATCTAGAATGGAGGAATATATGATCACTTATCTAATGGACGTGTCATTGATTTGTTCAGAGTTCGGCAGCAGCTTTTAAGAGCTACGATTGTTGGTCAAGTTGTGAAGTTATAATTGCAATAATAGTTATTAGACTTATCCAAGTGGGAGATTGTTGGATTAGTGTCTAAGTCCGTAACTATAAGTGGTAAATACTTGAACCGACCCGGCATGGTCCATTTGGGTTGCATGGCATCGGAACATTTGGGTAGACCTTTTAATGAGAAGAATATATTTTTGACTGTTGGGTTTTGAGCATTCTAAAACTCCTAAGTGTACATGCAACCCTATATACCTTGGATCTATGTCTTCTCTATTATACATGCAAATATGAACATCCAAGGTATTATCCTAATCTAGCATACAAAAACAATGAATATATCAAGATAGAATACATACCTCTTTGGTGTAGAATGTTCTCAAGAAGCTTGAGTGCCTAGTGCCCCAAGTGTGACACCTCAAATGGTTCACACAACACCAAATACACTTGGAATAACTTGAGAGAAACTTGAACACTTCTTGAAAATCAGCTATCCCTCTCACTCACTCATATTGTCGATTTTTCCCAAAGAATATTATCTTATATAGTTGTTACAATTAGGGTAAACCCTAATTGTCATGACTTTCCATTTCCTTGGATCCATGGGTTCAAATACACCATGGAGCATCATTTGGGTTTTAGCCCAACTTGATAATCCATGGAGCATTAGCCCACTATACAAGTATGGATGATTTACACAATCAACCCATATATTTAATTAGTCTTCTTTTAATCACTTAATTAATTCTAGATTAATTCTTGATCAATACTAATTAAATAATCTTATTAATATATTATAAATTATAATATATTAACAAACCTTAAGTGTTATTTCTCTCATTATAGTCTATCCAAATGCATGATGCCATGCAACCCAAATGGACCATGTCGGGTTGGGTCAAGTCTTACCAATTATAGTTATGGACTTAGACATTAATCCAACAGTCTCCCACTTGGATAAGTGTAAAACTATTATTGCGTATGACTTCAAGAACCAACTGGCAATCGTAGCTCTCAAAAGCTTCCGTCGAACTCTGACCTTGCCGATGATATCTTACCTTTGTCAATGACTTGTCCATTAGATAAGGGATCATATATCCTCCATTCTAGATATCATATGGACTGAGACATGGATTATAAATCATTCTCTGTGTCCATTTGTTGTTTCCCGATTTCCCATTTATGACGAATGACTGATTGAACTAATCAAATCAGTCCTGGCTTAGTCAAGCACTCACATGTGTCATCGCTAAATCATCGAGGGGCCCACATATATCGCTTTTATCCCGAAGGTAAAAGGAATGGATAAACTTCGACTCATATGGCTTGTTCTGCTACTTGTTGAATCATACACAAAGACACGTTTTATAACATCGAGTTACCAATGCGGTTTCGTGCAATCAATGTATAACCAACTCATAGTAACAACTCATATCTCTAGGTTTGAAGAATATAAGATATTATTGTCTCATGATCACTCTTGATAAAATCCATGAAGTGATTCAAATGAGTGCAAGTTGAATCCAATACTCAGAACTTATGAGCACTCATGAGCGTTGTAGCATAACTTTGTCCACCAACTTGGACCTCTACATGCCAACCCATGACAGTCTTGATTCATATCTACTTCCAACATATGACCGACTGTGGATGGCTTTGAATAACTTAGTCATTCCGGAAGAATAACCTAGTTATTATGGAATTCAAAACATGCAAAGTGAAACACACGAATAAATGAATCTAATATGGTATCAAAACCTATGAATATAAATAAAACACTTTCTATTTATCACCATACTGATTACTCATTATTCATTGTTTCGGTTTTATTAACTTTATACTTGAATTAAAAACACTAGTTGTCCCATGCTCCAAGCATGTATACTATGTTTTTCTAAACGATAGCTTTGCCATACACCAAGTATGCACTCTATGTTTATCTATGATCTTTACTTTGTGATATAGATCAATTGAACATAAATCCAATGATCCTCTTTTCACAGTCCCAAATCCTTACTGCAAATGCAAGAATTCCAAATTCATGCCATTTACTGAAATTTGTTAGATTCTAAACTTATATGCATTGATCCTCTTGTAATGATTATGCACAAAGTCAGAAAGACTTGACAACAACCATTACAGAGCATTCCAAAGGAGATCAGCTCCTTAGAAACATCCTTCTTGTATTAAGTTTCCTAATCTTACACAGATTGAATAATTTCTAACTTTGAAACATTTCCAAATTCCATTTTGACTATCACTCTCTAAAAAAGAGTTACCTCCTTACAGACTATGTCAATATGGTCCTTCCAGAATTATCACTATACTTCCAACTGTCCCTGAGCAACCAATCTTTGGTAAACCTTAGATTGTCCTCGACAATTGCTTAATCACTTTAGTCATATCCAGACGTTTTCCTCCTTAATGCCCCAAGGCATTTGGAAAATTTTCAACCTCTGCAACCTCACGAATTGAAACTTTTGTTTTCTATAATTAACATTGCTAACTTGCAATACTTATCCTAATTATCCTGCTCCCACTAACATGATGATTATTAGCATAACACTTATGCTCCTACTAGCTTTGACATGTACTCAGAAATCAGCTATTGACTTTTTTACCAAAGTTCATATTTCTGATACTAGATTGCTTTGATAAGACTTTATCAAAATCATACACCTTATCTTAGATAGCTCATAGGTGTGTCTAAACAATTTCAGAACTATGAAAATGGATTTCATAATCATAGTCTTAATTGTTTAGACCTTTGCTATTTCTCATAAGTCCATGTTAGTGTGCCTACTAACAACTTTGAGAATGCAAAGATTACTATCTACTTACAAATCTACTTAGTGGAAGTGTTTCCTCACCATTATTTTCATGAATCGGAGAGAAACCTTATGACACTTAGATTTTTATGGTGTATGAGTTCCTACCCATATGAATTTGTCAAAACCATAATCACAAGACAAGGTTAGTGACAAATCCAAACTCATACGGATTGAACTTATGCAATCTTAAGATCTTGCCATTTGGCAGCACAAGGGCCAGCCATAGCTTCCAAGTAGCTGTGCAACCAATTGAGGACTCTAAGAACTCAAATGCAAAGCCAACTTTAACTGGAATGGGCACAGAAATGTCAACACGATAGGTTATAAACCTCAAGTCGTGTGCTAGTGAAGAACCTCAGGTTTTATTCTTGATTATTTCTTGAGACTTTGAAGACCTTTAAGACTCCCATTGTCCTCTTGACATATAAGACTCTCTTGTCAAATATTCAAGGGATAGTGCGGATTCTTTATCAAGACAAAAACATCACACAATTAGCCTAAGTTGGTCTTTGTTTTATCCAAAACATCACAACTTACCAACTTCAAATGTACAAGAGTAGGACACTTTTACTCTTACATTTGACACGTGTTTTTAAACCTTTCTTTAAGATATGTCACTCAAGTTACAATATTAGAGTATAACTCTAAGGATTGTTTTGGAACGAATTATAACTCATCTTCTTGATTTAACCACTTCAACAATTCATAACTCCTCTTCTTAGCTATCATAATGCACTTAGAGGATTAATTGTGATAAGGTCTCTTAATCATTAAGATTATCATATATCATAAATTACTCTCCCATCTTTTCAGATTTGAGAAACTTTTATCCTTCTGCCTAATTTGATTCTTCTCATTCGTTCTGCCATACATAGAAAATTTTTCAATGTATTAGAATTACACTTAGACTTATAAGTATAACCATATTTACTAAACTTTAGTAAATCATGATGAATAGTCTTATCGATTATTTGTGGTGGGCTTGATCAGTGCACAAGAATGTGTACACGATCCCTTAGTCCTTTACTTGACTCACACATCCATGTGAACAAGTAATTAGTCTTAATTTTCCAATGCTTGAAAGTTCTCATTCAACATACTATACAACTTGCATGATTCCAAGTTTCGGTCCAATTGAAACTTGGGTGATGAGAAATTTTCTTTATTTGGTAAATTTAGACACTACCACAAATGAAAGAATCAAAACCATTTTCCATTATTTCCATCAATGGAATCATATAAACAACAATTTCTTTCACAAATGCCATTATAAGGATACTTAAAGTAAATAAAATTAAAAACTTTTCTTTTATTTTAAAACATTGCATAAAAACTAATCCTTATGATGCAAATGTATATGAAAACTTGTTGTTATCTATTCCTAAGCAATTTATCATAACTCTTAAGCACCTGCTCAAAATTTTGATCATTAACCATGCGATCGAAATCCATCTTCACGATCAGAATCAGCATATACTTCCTTCTCCACTTTTTCTTTGATTCTTAAAACATCACTATATGACCCAGTCACAACATGTAATAAGAATCTCAGAGTAGAAACTTAAAAGAGTTAGACAATGGACTTTACCTGAAATAAAGTCAAACCCATTGACTTTACCATCCTTAGGTAAGTTTGGCAGCTTCGTAACCAATGCCCCTTCCTTTGGCAATTTAACATATGGGCTCTTTGATAATGGTACATGGGACTATCACAGACATAGCTTTTCTCTTTACCATTTGGTCAACCGAGTTGACTATGGCCGATCTCTTTCTAATGCGAAGAGAATGTTTCTTTTTCTGGATTTCCAGTGTCATCATTGTCAATGTCCATAAAGTTTTGGAAGTCGATCTTCTAATCAAATTTGCTTTACTAGCCTTCCAAATCATTGTTGATTCAGCAGTACAAAGCAAATAGATAAGATTATTAAGGGTCTTGTCATCGTCTGTTTCATAGGAGTCCCAAAGGAACTCACTATGTGACTTAGAAAGTGATTGAACCACCAACTTTCTCAAGACTTTGACACCCAACTCTCTCGGCTTGTCAATATGTGACTTCATCTCCAAGATGTGATCACACCTAGACCTTGCCTTGCCAATAGGGCTTGGGTGACCTTGAACTTGTGGGTTAGGGAGAATAATTGGAGGAGGTGGAGGAAGTGAAGTTCCAAGAAATTTGGGAAGATCATAGATGTTTGAACTAGACATCTTTTGGAAGATATTCAAGTTTAGTTGATTTAAAAGTCCTTAATATAACACCCAATATGAAATATTAAGGCTAGGACCTAACAACCTATTTATAACTGGAAGAGGGATGCCGTAATCCAAATTATAAAATAGTTGAAGGTAGGTAAATGGCGATTTACCAATTTCCACCATGAAAAACAAAATATAATTAAGTTTTAATTGGATTTGAAACTCCTAGATCTTTTGAGATTCATTGAACTTTTCAATGACATGTTTCAATCTCTAGTGTGCCCTTCAGGTTTTGTGACTGGGATGCCGAAGATCACAAAACAAGGTGTGAAATAACCATGCAAATTACTTGGTACTCTTAAATGTTTATCACCCAACCGATGTGCCGGTAAACCACACACACTCCACCGGCCTATGATAAACTTTAAGAAACCCTTTGCCTACCTTGTTAAAACAAGCCAGTGTGCCGGTAAACCACTCACGGTCCAACAACCGACTTAAGCAAAGTGAAAAGTGTAATTTCATGGGTTAGAACCTTATTCACATTTCCTAAGTAACTAAGATTGGGAATTATAAGTGTTTAGTTACTTAGTATTTATCATTAATACTTTTAATGAAGGGAGAACTAATAGTCTTCGTCCTACCCGTTCAGCTAATGACCCTCCACCAGTCAAGGAAGCGGTGGGTGAGAGTGGACACTCATTAAACTGCCATTTTATAGGCAGTAACCTTATACCCCCCTTATAGACCGGCTTCATGAATGAGGCCTACTAACGGTAAGATTGACTTTACTCTTATACATATGTATAAATATTATTGACTTATAATATTATAAAGTATAAGGATTGAATTTTAACTTTTAAAATCCTAAGGGCTTAACTTGGAATTAAAGTATTCATAAGAGAAAACTTTTCAAATTCCAAAACTTGAGGGCAAGTTTTGAAACTATTCAAAACTAATTAATTCCAGAACTTATGTGTTTAAAGTAGTTTTAATTAAAAGACTCTTCAACTTCCATAACTTGAGGACAAGTTATGGAAGACTTTAAACTATTAAAGAATGTAACTTTTCTTTATTTTGTAACTTATGGAATTAATTAAAGTTACATATTTTATTACTTAATGAAGTGACTCTTGACTCTCCATAACTTGAGGACAAGTTATGGAGTCATAAAACCATTTAATGAGAACAAGACTCTTCATATTTGTAACTTTTGCCAACTTTTATGAGTTTTAAGAAACTTTAATGTGAATTTTCATGTAACTTGAGGACAAGTTACACAAACACATTTTAGAATCATCTCTTAGATTAAAATGGATTGAAAAAAAAACAATTTCTATTAGTCTAAGCAACTCATAAGAACATGATAATTGGAATCAAACTTTTTCATGTAATTAGCATAACACTTAAACTAATACAAAACATGAATCTATTGACAATTATCATTGAAATTGGATTAGTATGAAGATTACCAAATCAAAAATAACTTTATAAGTCCAAAAACAGCTTAAGGTAATGTTTCTAGTCCAATTCCAGCCAAAACAGTCGAATATATGCTGTCTGGGGGTCCAACTCGTCGAGTGCACGAACAAACTCGGCGAGTTGGATGCATTTTGCCTTGGACTCGGCGAGTTCATCATTGGACTCGCCGATTCCAGTGCCCAGAATGCCCGAAATTCGACTTTTTCAGCATTTTTCAGCAATTTGCATCAAGTATAATTGAAAACAAGCCTAGGCTCTGATACCACTATTGGGTTTTGAGCATTCTAACACTACTAAGTGTACATGCAACCCTATCTACCTTGGATCTATGTTTTCTCTATTATACATGCAAATATGAACATCCAAGGTATTATCCCAATCTAGCATTCAAAAATAATGAATATAACAAGATAGAATACATACCTCTTTGGTGTAGAATGTTCTCAAGAAGCTTGAGTGCCTAGTGCCCCAAGTGTGACACCTCAAATGGTTCACACAAAACCAAATACACTTGGAATAACTTGAGAGAAACTTGTACACTTCTTGAAAATCAGCTGGCCCTCTCACTCACTCATAGTGCCGATTTTTCTCAAAGAATATGATCTTATATAGTTGTTACAATTAGGGTAAACCCTAATTGTCATGGATTTCCATTTCCTTGGATCCATTGGTTCTAATACACCATGGAGCATCCATGGAGAATCATATGGGTTTTAGCCCAAATTGATAATCCATGGAGCATTAGCCCACTATACAAGTATGGATGATTTACACAATCAACCCATATATTTAATTAGTCTTCATTTGATCACTTAATTAATTCTAGATTAATTCTTGATCAATACTAATTAAATAATCTTATTAATATATTATAACTTATAATATATTAACAAACCTTAAGTGTTATTTCTCTCATTATAGTCTATCCAAATGCATGATGCCATGCAACCCAAATGGACCATGCCGGGTCGGGTCAAGTCTTACCAATTATAGTTATGGACTAAGACATTAATCCAACGGTGACATCTTAATATATTATAAGTTCTAATATATTAATATGAAATCATATTATTTAATTATTATTAATCAAGAATTAATTAGGAATTTATTTAGTGATCAAAAAGAGACTAATCAAATATATGGGGATTGATTGTGTAAATCATTGATTCTTATATATGTGGGGTTATGATCCATGATTCCTTATGTTGCGTTTAACCCATGTGGTGGCCCATGCATACTCAATGGAGGATAAAACCCATGGAGCATAAGGAATGGGTAAAGTCATAGGTTACATGGTGTAACCCTAATGTGCACACTATATAAAGACCCCATTGGTTGGTGAAATTCGCGCTGGTGCATAACATAGAGAGCAAGCCAATTTCATAGAGTGATAAGACTCATATCTTCTCTCATGGTTATTCCAATTTGTTCATGGTGTTGTGTGAACCATTTGAGGTGTCACATTTGGGGCACTAGGCTCTTGAGCTCCATGAAATCAAGCACCAATAAATAGGTATGTAATTCTACTAGTTTTTTATATTATATGTACTTTATATTATGCTAGTTAGAACAATACCTTGGAAAATTGATATTTGCATGTATAATAGAGAAAACATAGATCCAAGGTATTTAGGGTTGCATGTACACCATAAGAGTGTTAGAATGCTCAAAACCCAACATATATATGAATGCTATGTTGGAATGGTTCAACATAAGGAAATTCTATATATATATATATGGAAATATTAATTACGTTCTCAAATTCGATTATGATTACCGCATCCCTCTTCATTGTTCAAATTGTGAGAACATGGCAAATAGAAATATTATAGCAAAAGATTGATCAAGTATCATGTCTTTATGTTAGACATTATGAATCGCACCCCACATGCTTCGGGTATAGGATCGATTGCATATGCTATAATATTCTCGTGTTCTAATTTTCCAAGTGTCTGGGACATATAGAGGGAAAAAAGGAATAGAACCGGATATGACTAAAGTGGTTAAACAACTGTTAAGGACAATCTAAGGTTCGCCAAGGATTGGTCGCTTAAGGACAGTTGGAAGTATAGTAATGGATGGACCATATTGACATTATTATGAATAGACAGGAGTCTATTAATAATGAGTTGTCATATGGGAAATATGGAATGTTTCCATATTGGGAGTTGAAGAAAATATGAGAAAGTTAGAAAGTTTTATGCAAGAAGGATGTTCAAAGGAATGTACTTTGAATTTGATACTTCGTAATGTCTGTTGCCAAGTCTCTGTGACTTTTGTGCATAGTCAGTACAAGAGGATCATTGCATATAATTTTAGAATCTAACAGATTACATAAAATGTCAAGAATTTGATATTCTTACTGTTGGATTAGGTGTCTAAGTTGATAACTATTATGGGATGTACTTGACCCGATCAGCATGGTCCATTTGGGTTGCATGGCATCATGCATTTGGATAGACTAAAATGAGAGAAATAACACTTAAGGTTTATTAATATATTATAAGTTCTAATATATTAAAAGTATTATTTAATTATTATTGATAAAGAATTAATTTGTTATTAATTAAGTGATCTAAAAGGAGACTAATTAAATATATGGGTTGATTGTGTAAATCACCCATACTTGTATAGTGGGCTAATGCTCCATGGAGTATAAAGTTGGGCTAAAACCCATAGGATGCTCCATGGTGTCTTTGAACCCATGGATCATGGAAATGAAGAGCCATGTCAAATTAGGGTTTACACGGTGTAACCCTAATTATGACACACTATATAAGCAACATGTTGTAGACCAAAATCGGGATTAGTGTAAGAAACAAGAGGGCATAGCCAATTCTAAGTGTGTAGATTTCTCTCAAGTTTATTCCAAGTGCATTTGGTGTTGTGTGAGACATTTGAGGCATCACACTTAGGGTGTTAGGCTCAAAAGGTTCTCAAGGAATCCAAAGTACTACAAGGTGTGTTTTCTTACTATCTTTTATGATTAAAAGTTCCCTTGTATGCTAGATAGGTTAAGAACCTTGGAAAATCAAGTTTGTATGTATCATAGATAAAACATAGATCCAAGGTTTCTAGGTTTACATGTACACCATAGGAGTGTTAGAATGCTCAAAAACCAACAGTGGTATCAGAGCCTAGTCTTGTTTTCTTGTTATACTTCAAAAATTGGCTGAAAAATCGAAGTTTGTTGCTGTCTGCTCAGCAGACTCACCGAGTCCAAAAGGGAATCGATGAGTCCAAGGCTAAACTCATCCAACTCGTCGAGTTAGTTCTTGCACTCGACGAGTTGGAACCCCAGACAGCATATCTTTGACTGTTTTGGCTGGAATTGGACTAGAAACATTACCCTAAGCTGTTTTTCAACTTATAAACTTGTTTTTGATGTGGTAATGTTCATGCTAATCCAATTTCAAAGATAATTATCAATAGATTCATGTTTTGTATTAGTTTAATGACTAGGCTAATTACATGAAAAAGTTTGATTAAATTATCTTGTTCTTATGAGTTGCTTAGATTAATAGAAAAATTATGTAAAATTGTTGTTTTCAATCCAAATTAATATAAGAGTTGGTTCTAAAATGTGTTCTTGTAACTTGTCCTCAAGTTATATGAAAAGTCACATTTAAGATTCATAAAACTCATAAATATTTTCATAGGTTACGAACAAAGAAAAAGTCATATTCTTTTAATAGTTTAAAGTCTTCCATAACTTGTCCTTAAGTTATGGAACTTGAAGAGTTTTTTGAATTAAAACTACTTTAAACACATAAGTTATGGAATTGAATAGCTTTGAATAGTTTCAAAACTTGCCCTCAAGTTTTGGATTTTAAAATTTTTTCCCTTATGCATACTTTAATTCCAAGTTAAACCCTTAGAATTTTAAAAGTTCAAATTCAACCCTTATACTTTATAATATTATAAGTTAATAATATTTATATATATATATATATATATATGTATGTATAAGAGTAAAGTCGTTTTACCATTACTAGGCCTCATTCACAAAGCCGGTCTATAAGGGGGGTATAAGGTTACTGCCTATAAAATGATAGTTTAATGGGTGTCTACTCTTACCCACCGCTTCCTTGACTGGTGGAGGGTTGTTAGCCGAACGGGTAGGACAAGGACTATAATTCTCCATTCATTAAAAGTATTAGTGATGAATACTAAGTAACTAAACTCTTATTAATACCCAATCTTAGTTACTTAGGAAAATGTGAATTTGGTGCTAACCCATGAAATTACACTTTACACTTTGCTTAAGTCGGTTAGTCGAACGTGTGTGGTTAACCGGAACACTAGCTTGATTTAACAAGGTAGGCAAATGGTAACTTAATGTTTATCATAGTATCGGTGGAGCGCGTGTGGTTAACCAACACGTCGATTGAGGGGTAAAAATTAAGGGTACCAAGTATAGTTGCATGGTTATTCACACCTTGTTTTGTGATCGTCGACATTCTAGTCACAAAACCTGAAGGGCACACTCAATATTGAAACATGCCATTGAAAGTTCAATGAATCTCAAAAGATCTAGGAGTTTAAAATCCATTTAAAACCTAATAATTTATTTCGTTTTTCATGGTGGAAATTGGTGAATCGTCATTCACCTACCTTCAAATATTTTATAGCCTGGATTACGGCATCCCTCTTCCAAGTTATAAAATATTGTGTTGGGTCCTAGCCTTAATATTTCATATTGGGTGTTATATTAAGGATTTAAATCAACTAACTTGAATTTCTCCCTTTGTAGATGTCTGGTTTAGACAACAATGATCTTCCCAAATCTTATGGTACAAGCTTTCCTAATGAAGATGACTTCCTGAGTTTGGCTCATGGAAATGTTGCTTCTCTTCCTCCTCCTCTTCTAATCATTCTCCCTGACCCACAAGCTCAAAGACTTGAAAAGTTCAAGATCACTCAAGCCCTGCTCACAATGAAACATGAAGATGGAAGACCTGTGTGCACTCATGTCTTAAGAATGAAGTCACACATTGATAGGTTGAGAATGTTGGGTGTCATTGTCCCAAGGAAGTTGGCTATTGACTGGGTCCTTCAGTCAAGCAAATATGGTTGGAAGGCCTACTTCTCAAACTTTCATGGACATGGACAATGGTAACATTGAAAGTCCAGAATAGCTTTCTCTTCCTAATGGAAAGGGATCGGCCTTGGTCAACCCAGTTGACCGGAAGGTAAAGAGAAAGTCTAAGTCTGGAATAGCCTTTTGTACCATTCCCGAAGAGTCTATATGTTTTCATTGTGAAGAAAAAGGGCATTAGAAGCGAAGCTGCCCTAGCTACCTGAAGGTTCTGAAAGGAAGAAGAATCAAAAGTTTGACTCTGATTCAGGTAAGTCTACTATCTAACTCTGTTAAGTTCGTTATTAATGATTCTGGTGTTTGGCAGGATCAAGCAAAGGGAAGGGAACTTAAAGAAAGTGTATGATGAATCTAATCACGAAGATGGATTTCAATCGCATGGTTCGGAGATCGGATTCTTGAGCTACTACTTAGAGAGTTATGGTAGATTGCTAGGAAATATGTAATAGCATAGTTTTCATTTAAAGTTGCATTGTAAGGAAAAGTTTTTCCGCATTTTTATGAATAAATAAAAATTTGATTTTATTTTAGTTTATATCTCCTTGTAATGACTTTTATTGAAAATTGATCTTTATATGTTTCTAGCAATAATGGAAATGTGAATTTGATTCTTTCGTTTGTGGTAGTGTCTAAATTTACCAAATAAGGAAAGATTTTCATCACCCAAGTTTTCAATTGGATAGAAACTTGGAATCATACAAGTTGTACAGTATGATGAATGAGAACTCTCAGCTTTGGAAAATTTAGACTAGTTCCTTGTTCACATGTATATGTGAGTCAAGTGAAGGACTAAGGGATCGAGTACACATTCTTGTGCACTGATCAAGGTCCACCACAAAAGGTTGATAAGACTATTCGTCATGATTTAATAAGGTTTAGTAAATATGGTTATACTTACAAGTTTAAGTATAATTCTGAAACATTGAAAAAGTTTCAGTGTATGGTAGGACGGATGAGAAGAATCAAATTAGGCAGAAGGATAAAAGTTTCTCAAAACTGAAAAGATGGAAGAGTACTTTAGTATCATGTTTTGTGTTCATCTTAATGATTAAGAAACCATGTCACAATTGGTCCTCTAAATAAATCTTAGTGCATTCATATGGCTAAGAAGAGGAATCAAGAATTGCTGAAATGGTTAAATCAAGAAGATGAGTCATACTTCATTCCAAAAACAAGTCTTAGAGTCATACTCCAAGAATGTAACTTGAGTGACATATCTTAAAGAAAGGTTTATAACACTACTCAAATGTAAGAGTAAATTATGTTTCTACTCCTGTACATTTGTAATTGGTAAGTTGTGATCTTTTGGATAAAACAAAGACCAACTAAGGCTAATTGTGTGAAGTGTTTGTCTTGATAAAGAATCCGCACTATATCTTGAATATTTGGCAAGAGAGTCTTATATGTCATGAGGACAGTTGGAGTCTTAAAGATCTTGAAAAAACCTTCTAGATCTAATCAAGAAGAAAAACCTATAGTTTATCACTAGCACACGACTTGAGGTTTATAACCTATCATGTTGACATATTCCTATTTTTGTGTCCATTCCAGTTAAAGTTGGCTTTGCATATGAGTTCTGAGAGTTCTCAATTGGTTGCATAACAACTTGGAAGCAATGGCAGGCCCTTGTGCTGCCAGATGGCAAGAAGTTAAGACTACACAAGTTCAATCCATAAGAGTTTGGATTTGTCACTAACCTTGTCTTGCGATTATGGTTTTGACAAATTCACATGGATAGGAACACATACACCAGAAAATCTAAGTGTCATAAGGTTTCTCTCCGATTCATGAAAATGATGGTGAGGAAACGCTTTCACTAAGTAGATTTTAACTAGATAGCAATTGTGATATTTGCATTCTCAAAGTCGTTAGTGGACCGTGTGTGGCTAACTGGCACACTAACATGGACTTGTGAGAAATGAAAAAGGTCTAAACAATTGAGACTATGATTACGGCATCCCTTTTCATAGTTCTGAAATTGTTTAGACACACATGTGTGCTATCTAAGGAAAGGTGTATGATTTTGATAAAGTTTTATCAAAGCATCTCGTATCAGAAATATAAAATTTGGTAAGAAGGTCAATAAAGTATGGATTTCTAGAAGTCCAACATATTTCTGATTACATGTCAAAGCTAGTGGGAGCAAAAGCTTCATGCTAATAATCATCATGAAAGTGGGAGCATGATAATTATAATAAGTGTTGCAAGTTAGCAATGTTAATTATAGAAAACAAAAGGTTTCATTTGGGAAAAAGTTGTTTTTCTATAATTAAGGGAGAGGAAATTATACTTCACTTCAATTCAAAAGGCTTAGATTGAGGTTTTAATCATATTTAGTCAAGGATATATATATATATATATATATATATATATATATATATATATATATATATGAATTTCATGTTGGAATGGCTCAACATAAGAAGGAAATTCTATATATGGGTCCATGGTTTGTGTTCTAAAATTCGATTATGATTACGGTATCCCTTTTCACAATCTAAATTATGAGAACTTGGAAAATAGAAATAGAAATATTATAGCAAAAGACTGGTCTAGTATCATGTCTTTATGAATCGTGTCCCATATGCTTCGAATATAGGATCGATTGCATGCGCTATAAGATTTATCTGTTCTAAATTTTTCCAAATGCCAGAGCATTAAGAAGGAAAAAGTACTAGAACTAGATATGACTAATTCGATTAAGCAATTGTCAAGGACAATCTAAGGTTTACCAAATATTGGTTGCTCAGGGACAGTTGGAAGTATAGTGTTAATTTTGGAAGGACCATATTGACATATTCTGAAAAGAGGCAACTCTTTTTCAGGAGTAATAGTCAAAAGGGGAACATGGAAATCTTCCCATAGGTGGAAGGTATTCATTAAATCTGTGTAACATTAGGAAACTTAATGCAAGAAGAATGTTGAAAGGCAATGAACTTTGAATATAAGACTTCGTTTCAATGGAGTTGATCTCCATTGGAATACTCTGTAATGTCTATTGACAAGTCTTTGTGACTTTGTGCATAATCGTTACAAGAGGACCAATGCATATAAGTTTAGAATCTAACAGATTTAGGTAAATGGCAGGAATTTGGAATTCTTGCATTTACGGTAAGGATTTGGGATTGTGAAATGAGTATCACTGGAATTATGTTCAATCGATCTATTTCACAGAGTAAAGATCATAGAAAAAAACATTGTGTGCATACTTGGTGTATGGCATGACTAGTGTTTAGAAAAACATAGTGTACATGCTTGGAGCATGGGACAACTATTGTTTTTAATTCAAGTATAAAGGTTATAGGTTGAAACAGTATGCAATGAATGATGGTTAATCAATATGGTGATAAATAAAAGATGTTTTATTTATATTTATAAGTTCTGAGACCATATTGGGTTGGATTATTCTTGTGTTTCACTTTGCATGTTTTGACTTCTGGAATAACTAAGTCACTCTTCCTGAATGACTAAGTTATTCAAACCATCCACACTCGGTCATATTTTGGAAGTAGATATGAATAAAGATTGTCATGGGTTGGCTTGTAGAGGTCTAAGATGTTGGACAAAGTGGTGCTACAACACTCATGAGTGCTCATAAGTTCTGAGTATTGGATTCAACCCACACTCACTGGTATCACTTCATGGAATTTATCTTGAGTGATCGTGAATATAAGTCTTCAAACCTAGAGATATGACTTGTTGCCTATGAGTTGGTTATACATTGATCGTACGAAAACGCATTGGTAACTTGATGTTATAAAACGTGTCTTTGTGTATGATTCAACAAGTAGAAGAAAAAGCATATGAGTCGAAGTTTATCTGTTCCTTCTTGTATTAGAAGCGATATTTGGGCACCTAGATGAGTTTGTGTTGACCCATGTACCGGTCCCGGTCAGAACTAAGTTGATCTGTTCACTTAAGCTCTATGTCAAACAAATCGGAAATCGGGAAACAAACTGTTGGACAATAAGTAACACAGTGTTCCATGTATTTTTCCAACTGATATCTAGAACATAGGATTATATGATCACTTATCTTAAATGGAATATCATCATCATCTCAGTTCTGCGAGACCTTGAAAGAGCTATGATTGCTGATCGGTTCCTGGAGTTATTCTTGCAGATATAGTTATTAGACTTATCCAAGTGGGAGACTGTTGGATTAGGTGTCTAAGTTGATAACTATTCTGGGATGTACTTGACCCGATCAGCATGGTCCATTTGGGTTGCATGGCATCATGCATTTAGATAGACTAAAATTAGAGAAATAACACTTAAGGTTTATTAATATATTATAAGTTCTAATATATTAACAGTATTATTTAATTACTATTGATCAAGAATTAATATGGTATTAATTAAGTGATCAAAAAGGAGACTAATTAAATATATGGGTTGATTGTGTAAATCACCCATACTTGTATAGTGGGCTAATGCTCCATGGATTATCAAGTTGGGCTATAGGATGCTCCATGGTGTCTTTGAACCAATGAATCATGGAAATGAAGAGCCATGTCATATTAGGGTTTACATGGTGTAACCCTAATTATGATACACTATATAAGCAACATGTTGTAGACCAAAATCGGGACTAGTGTAAGAAACAAGAGGGCAACGCCAATTCTAAGTGTGTGACATTTCTCTCAAGTTTATTCCAAGTGCATTTGGTGTTGTGTGAGACATTTGAGGCATCACACTTAGGGTGTTAGGCTCACAAGGTTGTCAAGGAATCCAAAGTACTACACGGTATGTTTTCTTACTATCTTTTATGATTAAAAGTTCCCTTGTATGCTAGATATGTTAAGAACCTTAGAAAATTAATTTTGCATGTATCATAGATAAAACATAGATCCAATGTTTCTAGGGTTGCATGTACACCATAGGAGTGTTAGAATGCTCAAAACCCAACATTTACATTTACGGTAGGGATTTGGAATTGTGAAATGAGCATCATTGAAATGCTGTCAATTGATCTATTTCACAAACTAAGGATCATAGATAAACATAGTGTACATGCTTGGGCATGGGACAACTATAGTTTTAATTCAAGTATTATGTTGATTATTCGAAAATTATACAATGAAAAATGAGTAATCTATTGGGTTTTGAGCATTCTAACACTCCTATGGTGTACATGCAACCCTAAATACCTTGGATTTACGTTTTCTTTATTATACATGCAAATATCAATTTCCAAGGCATTTATCCTAACTAGCATATTATGAAGTACAAATAATACAAAATCTAGTAGAATTACATACCTCTTTGTTGGTGCTTGATTCCATGTAGCTTGAGAGCCTAGTGCCCTAAGTGTGACACCTCAAATGGTTCACACAACATCAAAAGCATTTGGAATAACTTAGAGAGAAATTAGAACACTTCAAAAATCGGTTTTCCCACACTTGTTTCACTAGTGGCCGATTTCTTCAATAATAAGATCATTATATAGTTAGTCACAATTAGGGTAAACCCTAATTGTCATGGCTTTCCATTTCCTTGGATCCATGGGTTCAAATACACCATGGAGCATCCATGGAGCATTCTATGGGTTTTAGCCCAACTTGATAATTCATGGAGCATTAGCCCACTATATAAGTATGGATGATTTACACAATCAACCCATATATTTAATTAGTCTTCTTTTGATCACTTAATTAATTCTAGATTAATTCTTGATCAATACTAATTAAATAATCTTATTAATATATTAGAAATTATAATATATTAATAAACCTTAAATGTTATTTCTCTCATTTTAGTCTATCCAAATGCATGATGCCATGCAACCCAAATGGACCATGTTGGGTCGGGTCAAGTCTTACCAGTTATAGTTATGGACTTAGACATTAATCCAACAATCTCCCACTTGGATAAGTCTAAAACTATTATTGCAAGTACGACTTCATAACCCGACTAGCAATCATAGCTCTCAAAAGCCGTTGTTGAACTCTGAACAAATCAACGATGCGTCCATTAGATAAGTGATCATATATTCCTCCATTCTAGATATCATATGGACTGAGACATGGATTATAGTCATTCTCTCAGTCCATTTGTTGTTTCCTGATTTCCGATTTATGATGACTGACTAATTGAACAAATCAAATCAGTCTAGGCCCGGCCGAACACTTACATTTTGTCATCACTAAATCATCGAGGGGCCCACAGATATTGCTTTTATCCTGAAGGTAAAAGGAATGGATAAACTTCGACTCATATGGCTTCTTCTACTACTTGTTGAATCATACACAAAGGCACGTTTTATAACATCGAGTTAACAAATGCGTTTTCGTGCAATCAATGTACAACCAACTCATAGTAACAACTCATATCTCTAGGTTTGAAGAATATAAGATATTATCGTCTCATGATTCACTCGTGATAAAATCCATGAAGTGATTTAAATGAGCGTGGGTTGAATCCAATACTCAAATCTTATTCCAGGAGCACTCATGAATGTTGTAGCAACCATTGCTATGTCTAATGCACCTTAGACAAATCGTACAAGCCAAATTCATGACAGTCTTGATTCATACCTACTTCCAATGTATGAATGACTGTGGATGGTTTGAATAAAATAATTATTCTGGAAGTCAAAACATGCAAAGTGAAACACAAGAATAATACTTAATCCTATATGGCCACAAACTCTTGAGTGTAAATAAAAACCCTTTTATCTAAGCACCATATTGATTACTCATTATTCATGTTTCGATTAATCAACTTAATACTTGAATTGAAACAATAGCCATGCCATGCTCCAAGCATGCACACTATGTTCGTCCAAACAATAGTTATGCCATACTCCAAGTATGCACACTATGTTTACATGTGGTCCTCTCTTTGTGAAACAGATCGATTGACAACATTTCAATGATGCTCATTTCACAATCCCAAATCCTTAACAATAAATGTAAGAACACCAAATTCTTGTCATTTACCGTAATCTTGTTAGATTCTAAACTTATATGCAATGATCCTCTTGTAATGAATATGCACACAAGTCACAAAGACTTGGCAACAGACATTACAAGGTATTCCAATGGAAAGCAATTCCCATGGAAATGAAGTCTCAGATTCAAAGTACATTCCTTTGAACATCCTTCTTTGCATTAAGTTCATTAATCTTACACAGATTCATAGAATAACTTCCACCTATGGAAAAAGATTCCATATTCCCATTTTGACCATCGCTTTTGAACAAGAGTTTCCTCTTTTCAAAATATGTCAATATGGTCCTTACTCTATACTTCCAATTTTCCATGAGTAACCAATCTTTAGTAAACCTCAAATTGTCCTCGACAATTGCTTAATCATTTTAGTCATATCCAGTTCTAATCCCTTTTCCCCTCTTAGTGCCCTAAGCATTAGGAAAATTTAGAATGGATAAATATTATAGCACATGCAATCAATCCTATATCCAAAGCATATGGGACATGATTCATGCTATAAAAATTTTTATTTGCCATGTTCTCAAAATTCGAACTATGAAGAGGTATACCGTAATCATAATCGAATTTTGAGAATGCAACATAGAATTTCCTTATTTTGAACCATTCCAACATAACATTCATATATATCCTTGACTAAAGTTGATTAAAATCTCAATCTAAGCTTGTAGAATCGGAATGAAGTATAAAATCCTCTCCCTTAATTATAGCAAAACAACTTTTCAAACCGGAATTGAAACTTTTGTTTTCTATAATTAACATTGCTAACTTGCAACACTTAACATAATAATCATGCTCCCACTACCATGATAATTATTAGCATAACACTTATGCTCCCACTAGCTCTGACATGTATCCAGAAATCAGTTAGACTTCTTGAAATCAATACTATATTGACTTTCTTACCAAATTTCAGATTTCTGATACGTGATTGCTTTGATAAGACTTTATCAAAATCATACACCTTTCCTTAGATAGCTTACATGTGTGTCTAAACAATTTTTAGAACTATGAAAAGGGATGTCGTAATCATAGTCTCAATTGTTTAGACCTTTGCCATTTCTCACAAGCAGTGGTCTAAAAGGCGCGCCATGGCGTGAGGCGCGGCGTCGCCGTTACGAAAAGCTTCATAACGTTGCTGTTAGGCGTGGCACGTGGCAAGGCGTGATATGGCGTGCCATGGCGCGTTATGACGTGTTATGGCGCATGTTTTTTCATCTGAGACACATTTTTTTGCTCTTTTTTATACATTTTCTAGTCGGGCATACAAGTATTGTGTTTTTTATTAACTTTCTGTTATTAGTTGTTGATATAACACTTCTAAAAACTAGGTATATTTGATATAAATTTATATTTATGCAGTAATATAATTATAAATTAATACAAAATCGTCGCCTTACATCACGCCTTGAAAAACGCCATGGCTCGCCATAACTCGTTAAGCTTGAGGCTTGGCATTGCCGCCACGCCACACCTCACGCCTTTTAGAACCTTGCTCACAAGTCTATGTTAGTGTGCTGGTTAACCACACGCACTCCACTAACTATTTTGAGAATGCAAATATTACACTTGCTATCTTCCTAAAATCTACTTTGTGAGAGAGTTTCCTTACCATCATTTTCATGAATCGAAGAGAAACCTTATGATACTTAGATTTTACGGTATAAGTGTTCCTATCCATGTGAATTTGTCACAACCATACTCACAAGACAAGGTTAGTGACAAAACCAAATTCATATGGACTGAACTTGTTTAATCTTAATTTCTTGCCACCTGGTAGCACAATGCCCACCATTGCTTCCGGGTTGTTATGCAAACAATTGAGAACTCATAGAACTGACAAGCATAGTCAATTTTTACTGGAATAGACACAAAAATAATAATATGTCAGCACGATAGGTTACAGACCTCAAGTCGTGGGCTAGTGATTAACAAAACTCTTGATCAGTTCTTGAAACTATGTCAATACTCCCACTGTCCTCTTGACATATAAGATTCTCTTTGTCAAGAACCATTTCTTAACAAAACAAATATTCAAGAGTTAGTGTTGATTCTTATCAAGTTAAACACTTCTCACAATTGGTCTTAGTTGGTCTTTGTTTTATCCAAAACATCACAAGTTACCAATCTCAAATGTACAAGAATAGGAAACATCTTACTCTACATTTGACAAGTGTTATGAACTTTCTAAATATTAAGTCACTCAAGGGTCATTCTTGGAGTATTACTCTAAGATTTGATTTTGGAACGAAGTACGATTTATCTTTTGATTTAACCATTTCGACAATTCATGATTCCTCTCCTTAGTCAAACAAATGCACTAAGGTGTTCTTAGAGGATCAGTTGTGATATGGTTCCACAATCACTAAGATAATCATAAAACAAGATACTCAAGTACTCTCCCATCTCTTCAGATTGGAGAAATTTTTATCTTCCTGCCTTATTTGATTCTTCTTCTCCATTGTGCAATACATTGAAACTTTATCAATGTTTCAGAATTACACTTAAACTTGTAAGCATAATCATATTTACTAAACTTTAGTAAATCATAACGAATAATCTTATCAACCTTTGTGGTGGACCTGACTAGTGCACAACCTAATGTACCCGATCCTTTAGTCCTTCGCTTGACTCACATGCGAATGTGAACAAGGAATTAGTCTTAATTTACCAAAGATGAAAAATTCTCATTCATCATACTATACAACTTGCATGATTTCCAAGTTTCTATCCAACTGAAACCTTGGGCGATGAGAACCTTTCCTTATTTGGTAAACTATGACACTACCACAAATGAAAGAATCAAATCCATTTACCAATATTGCTTATCAATGGGAACATATAAACAACAATTTTTTTCTCTTCACAAATGCCATTGTAAGATACTTAAAATAAACAAAATCAAAACCATTTTTCTTTTATTTTAAAACTTTGCGGAAAAACTGATCCTTACAATGCAAATTCATTTGAAAACTTGTTGTCATCTATTCCTAGCAATATTTCATAACTCTTATGCAGCGACTCAAAATTCTGGTCATCGAATCATGCGATCAGAATCAACACACCTTTTCTTTAAGTTTCATTTGATTCTTAAAAAAACATCAAAATGTAATTACATTACATCATATATTAAAAATCTCCAAAAGAGACTTAATAGAGTTAGATAACGGGCTTTACCTGAAGTAAAGTCAAACTTTTGACTTTACAATCCTTATGAGGTTTCAGGTAAATTCGGCAGCTTCGCAACCAATGCCCTTTCCTTTGCCAAAAAAAACATATGGACTCTTTGGAAATAGTACATGAGACTATCACAGACTCATCCTTTCTCTTTACCATTAGGTCAAACGACTTAACCATGGCCGATCCCTTTCCATTGGGAAGAGAAAGTTTTTCTGGACTTCTAGTGTTATCATTGTTAATGTCCATGAAAGTTGGGGAAGTAGATCTTCCAATCTACTTCACTTTACCAATGTTCCAAATCATTGCTGATTCAGCATCATCAAACAAATATGTAAGATCATTAAGGGTCATGTCATAGTCTGTTATCAGGAAGTGACTAAGGAACCCAGTCAATAGCCAACTTTCCTCAAGACTTTGACACCCGACTCTCTCGGCTTGTCAATATGTGGCTTAACCTCTAAGATGTAAGAACATATAGACTTTGATTGCCAATAGGGATTGAGTGACTTAGAACTTATCAAGTCTTGAAACATGTGGGATAAAGAGAATAATAGGAGGAGGTGGCAAAAGTGAAGCATGATTTTCCAGTCTCGTTAATGCACAACAAAGGGATTGATCTTTCACCTTGATTGCCATTTGGGATATCATCTTCATTAGGAAAGCTTATTCCTATGGATTTGGAAAGACCATAGATGTCTTAACAAGACATCTATAATGGGAGAAATTCAAGTTTAGTTGATTTAAAGTCCTTAACATAACACCCAATATGAAATATTAAGGCTAGGACCCAACAAACTAATTTATAACATGGAAGAGGGATGCCGTAATCCAAGCTATAGAATATTTGAAGGTAGGTAAATGACGATTTACCAATTTCCACCATGAAAAACGAAATTATTCATTAAGTTCTAATTGGATTTGAAACTCTTAGATCTTTTTAGATACATTGAACTTTCAATGGCATTTTTGAATCTCGATTGTGCCCTCTCAAGTTTGTGACTGGGATGCCGAGGATCACAAACAAGGTGTGAATAACCATGAAAATTGACTTGGTACCCTTAATTTTATCACCTAATCGATGTGCTGGTTAACCACACACGCTCCATCGATCTATTATAAAACTTAAGTCACCCTTTGCCACATATTGTCAGTCCCATGTTAGCGTGCCGGTTAACCACACACGCTCCACTAACGACTTAACAAAGGTCCAAAGTGTAATTTCATGGGTTAGCACCATTTCACATTTTCCTAAGTAACTAAGATTGGGAATTTATAAGTGTTTCGTTACTTAGTATTTATCATTATACTTTTAATGAAGGGGGAATTATAGTCCTTTCCTACCCGTTCGGCTAACGACCCTCCACCAGTCAAGGAAGCGGTGGGTAAGAGTGGACACCCATTAAACTGTCATTTTATAGACAGTAACCTTATACCCCCATTATAGATCGGCTTCGTGAATGAGGTCTACTAACGGTAAGATTGACTTTTCTTATACATATCTATATAATTAAAAATTATAATAATAGTATAAGGGTTGAATTTTAAACTTTTAAAATTCTAGGGTTCAATTTGGAATTAAAGTATACATGAGCGGGCAACTTTACAAATTCCAAAACTTGAGGGAAAGTTTTGAAACTATTTCAAGACTCTTCAATTCATAACTTATGATTTCAATGGTTCATTAAAATGAAGACTCTTCATTTTTATGTAACCTCTCATTCTTTAATGACAATTTTAATGAAATGACTCTTTAAACATCCATAACTTGAGGACAAGTTATGGAGTCATAAAACCATTTAATGAATAAGACTCTTCATTTTGTGTAACCTATGACATTTTTTATGAGTTTTAAGATTCATAAATATGACTTTTCATATAACTTGAAGACAAGTTACAAAAACATATTTTACGAACAACTTCTAGATTAATTTGGATTGAAAACAACTAACACATAATTTTTTCATTAATCTAAATTTACTCATAAAATAAGGTAAAACAAAAAACTTTTGGTAATCCATAACTTGAGGACAAGTAATGGAGTCCATACAAATTCATTAAGATCAAGAATTACATTAACAAAGAATTTGCACATAATTCCTATAATCTAACTAAACTCATAAGCATGAACATTCATAATCAACAATTTTCAAGAATTACATAAACATATATAAAACTTGAAACTTTGATTATAGCATTGAAATTGGTTTAACAAAATCATTATCACATTAAAAACAGGTTTTATAAGTCCAAAATAGGTCAAGGTAATGATTTTAGACCAATTCCAACACCAAAACTCGAACAGCAAGTTGTCAGGACCCAAAACTCGTCGAGTTCCTTGAGGAACTCGTCGAGTTCATGCCTGATATGATGAAATCGTCGAGTTTTATGCATAAACTCGTCGATTTTTTTGGTCTGGACAATTCTTGGCTTCGAAAAATCATTTTGCATAAAGTATAATTGAAAACAAGCCTAGGCTCTGATACCACTGTTGGGTTTTGAGCATTCTAACACTCCTATGGTGTACATGCAACCCTAAATACCTTGGATCTATGTTTTCTCTATTATACATACAAATATCAATTTCCAAGGTATTTATCCTAACTAGCATATTATGAAGTACAAATAATATAAAATCTAGTAGAATTACATACCTCTTTGTTGGTGCTTGATTCCATGTAGCTTGAAAGCCTAGTGCCCCAAGTGTGACACCTCAAATGGTTCACACAACATCAAATGCATTTGGAATAACTTAGAGAGAAATTAGAACACTTCAAAAATCAGTTTTCCCTCACTTGTTTCACTAGTGGCCGATTTCTTTAATAATAAGATCATTATATAGTTAGTCACAATTAGGGTAAACCCTAAATGTCATGGTTTTCCATTTCCTTGGATCCATGGGTTCAAATACACCATAGAGCATCCATGGAGCATCCTATGGGTTTTAGCCCAACTTGATAATCCATGGAGCATTAGCCCACTATATAAGTATGGATGATTTACACAATCAACCCATATATTTAATTAGTCTTCATTAATTAATTCTAGATTAATTCTTGATCAATACTAATTAAATAATCTTATTAATATATTAGAACTTATAATATATTAATAAACCGTAAGTGTTATTTCTCTCATTTTAGTCTATCCAAATGCATGATTCCATGCAACCCAAATAGACCATGCTGGGTCGGGTCAAGTCTTACCAATTATAGTTATGGACTTAGACATTAATCCAACATAATCAATATGGCACTCAAAATTTTTGGGGGTCATATAGGATTAGTATTATTCTTGTGTTTCACTTTGCATGTTTCGACTTCCCGAATAACTAGGTTATTCAAACCATCCACAGTAGGTCATATTTTGGAAGTAGGTATTGAGGCAAGACTGTCATGAACGGGTCTGTAGTTTGTCTAGGTGTTTTATACATAGCACAAGTTTGTTGTAGTTTTCATGAGTAGTGATGGAATAAGATTCGAGTATTGGATTCAACCCACGCTCATCTGAATCACTTCATGGATTTTATCATGAGTGATTGTGAGACGATAATATCTTATATTCTTGAAACGGAGACATGTGAGTTGTAGTTGCAAGTCGGTTGCACATTGACATATGTAAACGCACCAGTAACTTGGTGTTATAAAACATATTGTTGTGTGTAATTTGATGAGTAAGTACAAGCAAGCATTTGAGTCGAAGTTTATCCATTCCTTTTACCCCATGTGGTTAAAAGCGATATTTGTGGACCCCTCGATGATTTAGTGATGACACCCCTAAGTGCTTGGCCAAGCCTGGACTGATTTGATTTTTCAATTAGTTGGTCATCATAAATTGGAAATCTGGAAACAACATATGGAAAGATAGAATGATTATAATCCATGTCTCATGTCCATACAATATCTAGAATGGAGGAATATATGATCCCTTATCTAATGGACGCGTCATTGACTAGGTCATAGTTCGACAGTGGCTTTTAAGAGTTACGATTGCTAGTCAGGATTTTGGAGTCATACTTGCAATAAATAGTTATTAGACTTATCCAAGTGGGAGACTGTTGGATTAGGTGTCTAAGCCCATAACTATAATTGGTATGTACTTGACCCGAGAGTAGCATGGTCCATTTGGGTTGCATATCACCCAGACAATTTGATAGGATAGACTTTTCAGAAGAGATTATTTATGATTTGTTAATATATTATAAGTTCTAATATATTAATATGAAATCATATGATTTAATTAGTATTGATCAAGAATGAATTTGTAATTAATTTAGTGATCAAAAGAGACTAATTAAATATATGGGAATTGTGTCACACCCCAAAACCGGTAACGGCGGAATACGTTTCGGGGTGGAGGACGTCATGTACAGTATCATCACAATTGTGTAATAGTAAAAACAAGAAACATGCAACCATTTCATTTACAAAGTGAGTTTAATTACAAGTGTGTTCTGTAATGTTCATCAACAACCAAAAGTAATACAAAAATAAGAGATGGATCTTGTATGCTCCACCTTCTACAAATGTTGCACCTGTACCTGTCTATCTTTGACCTGAGGATATAAGTTATTTTTGAAAACGAGTATCAGCATAAAGCTGGTGAGTTCATAAGAGTTTAGTGTAAATTTTAGTAAGAAAAAATGTATTAGTACAGATATGTGAAAAGCTGCAGTTTACATTCGTAAGTAGTAGAAAACTCTAGAAAATTCTATATTTTCCAGAAAATACCTTGTAAGTGAAAGCCTTTAAGTTGCATGTACTTATCTTCATTTAAAACCATTTTTTGTAAAGGTATATTAGTGAGTCTCCAATAGGTAGTGTAATAAGAAAAGTTATGCCTGATATCGGTAATAGTGGGGCAAACTCCTATAAGAAATAGATACTTATTTACTTCAGGATTTTAACTTATTCTTTAGTGTTAGTATTTTAGTGTGAATGTAGTGTATTCCTTGTATGCTACTGATAGTGTGATTAATAGAGTACCCCATGACCTTCCCGGTCATGCATAATGTAGAGAAGTAGTGGCATCCCTGGGCCTGCACGGCTCGGACTGAGGTTAACAGTCGGGATGTAATAGTGTCTGCCCCGTATAGATCTATACATGTAGAGTCGTCTTCCTGTTGGAAAACTTTGGGCATAGTATGTAGCGAATAGCGTATCTCATAGTGAGTTAGTGTGTTATCCCCTGATTAGTGCTTTCTCTTGTATTATAGTGTAGTAGTCTTTTGTATAGCTCGTAGTGAGTTTTCTTACTAGTGTGTCGTAGTGTAGTAGTCTTTTGTATAGCTCGTAGTGAGTTCTCTTACTAGTGTGTCGTAGTGTAGTAGTCTTTTGTATAGCTCGTAGTGAGTTCTCTTACTAGTGTGTCGTCTCGTAATAGTGTGTATTATAGTATGTAAAGTAGTGGCAATAACGAGTAGTAGTGGCCTTAACTATACCCATTATAGTTAACTTAGTGTGTGTAATTCTTGGCAATTAAGTAGTGTAGGCATCGAATGAAATGAAAAGGCTCGTATCCAACACTAATGTACATGATATATAACTAAGAAATCAACGACAATCGGACGGATAACAGCTACCCTAAGCCCACAATCAAACAAGAACAGGAAATAGGGCGAGCTATCGATCCTAAGTTCTTCAAGTCTTACTTATATAAATATATTAGTGTGGTTACATTTTATAAGAAAATTTATTTAATAAAAATCTTGTCCAAAGAAAACATTTAGAAAATAGTTCATTTTTCCAAAGTAGTTTCGAAAATGCAAAGTTCTTTTATAAGACATAGTGGTAAATCACATGTGATTTGCACTACGGATAGTGAATCACATGTGATTAATATTCATAAACATGTATATTTGACTTGTACCCCCCCCCCCTAAAACATATAAAAACATTTGAAAGGTTCATTAAAGGGGTATGAACTCACTGTTTATCATAGGGTTCGAGTGTCAACGGATGCCCTGAATGCCAATGGTCCCTATAAATCATGTGATGACACATAATTGGGTTAAAGCTAGGGTGTTTCATGCTTAAACATAATGGAAAAACATCCTTAGGGCTCGGCATTACTAAGTACAAGTGTCTCATGATCCATACTTAATGATTCATGCAAGTTTAGGGCCAAAAGTGGGCATTTGAGTGAGTGCATGGCCTTGAAATTGAGTGTGCGGCTGAGGTGTGCGGCCAGAAGGATGTGTGAGGCTGCACACAAGTGTGTGCGGCCGTTCAGGGTGTATGTGCGGCCGTTCAGAGTGTGTGTGCGGCCGTACACAGGAGTGTGCGGCCGTACACTCCTCTTGTGAGTCCATATGAAGTGTTTGCTCTTCACACTAAGGAGATTTGAATGTGTGCTGCCCCCCCCCCCCCCTCATGAAGGTGTGCGGACATACACCTTCAAGGGACTATGAATATGATGAATATGATGAGTTTTAAAGCTTGGGATTCAAGTGTTTACCACTAATAAGCTTGAAGATGAACTAGATCACAAATATGAGGCCTTCAAGGTGTTCTTGGTTGAAGATTTTAGAGAGAGAAAGTAGAGAGAGGGTAAGGAGCATCCAAAGGAATGAATGAAGAGGGTATCCATATATATATATATGTTTGGGTGTGAGGCTGGAGGGTGTGCGGTTGGGTGTGCGGCCGCATACATGGGTGTGTGGCCATACACACAAGGGTGTGGCAGCACACACCTCTTTTGGTGTGTTTGATCCGATTCCATGATGCAAAACACTTTCCAACTCCTCCTAAGACCCATAACTAGACTATATTATGTCCAAAACACGCATTTGGAACCACAAGATTTACAAAGGATGATGAATCCAAGATTTAAAGACGATACATGGACCAATTACATAGGATGATAGTTTCGGGTTGCCACATTATCCCCCCGTTAGAGGGAATTTTGTCCCGAAATTTAGAATTCATACAGAGGGTAATTACAGAACTACAATGTAAAAAGATGGGGATATTTGAGTTTCATTTGATCCTCGCGCTCCCAAGTAAATTTCAGTCCCCGCTTGGCGTTCCACCGAACATTCACAATTGGGATGCGGCTTTGTTTAGTTCGTTTCACTTCTCGGTCCATAATCTCCGCAGGCTCTTCCACAAAGTGGAGGCTCTCATTGACCTCGATCTCGTCGAGGGGAATCAAGAGAGTCTCATCGGATAGGCATTTCTTCAAGTTTGAGACGTGGAAGGTAGGATGTATGTTACTTAGCTCGTGGGGTAAGTTGAGTTTGTAAGCTACAGGGTTGATTCTAGCAAGAATCTCGAAAGGCCCTATGTACCTTAGGTTCAGCTTTCCACGTTTTCCGAAGCGTAACGTGCCCTTCCTGGGCAATACCTTCAAAAGGACTCGGTCTCCTACCTGAAACTCCAAGGGTTTTCTTCGTTTGTCCGCGTAACTTTTCTGTCGATCCCTAGCGGCTTTTAATCGTTCACGAATCTATACAATCTTCTCGGTCGTTTCTCGAATGATCTCTGGACCAGTGAGAGCGCTGTCAGGAACTCATCCTTTAGCCAACTGAGTGTCACCCACCTCAGCCCAGCACAGAGGGGATCTGCACTTTCGGCCGTAGAAGGCTTCGAATGGAGCTGCCTTGATGCTCGTATGATAACTCTTATTGTAGGAAAAATCCACAAGAGGTAAGTGTGTATCCCACGATTTACCGAAGTCGATCACACAAGCTCGCAGCATGTCTTCTAAAGTTTGGATCGTCCTCTCACTTTGTCCGTCGGTCTGCGGATGGTAAGTTGTACTCATGTCCAGCCTCGTCCCTAGAGCCTTTTGTAGTGATTGCCAAAATCTCGAGGTAAATCTATTATCTCTGTCTGAGATAATAGATATAGGGACGCCATGCAGCCGTACTATTTCCTTAAGGTATGTTCTCGTGAGCTTCTCCATCTTGTCCGTTTCCTTGAAGGGTAGGAAGTGTGCAGACTTGGTCAATCTGTCGACGATGACCCAAATGGTATCCAACCCACCCGTTGTCTTGGGCAGTTTGGTTATAAAGTCCATGTTAATCCACTCCCACTTCCATTCCGGTATCTCTGGTTGTTGGAGGAGTCCTGATGGCTTTTGATATTCGACCTTGACCTTCGCGCATGTAAGGCACTTACTCACGAAGGTAGCAATCTCCGCTTTCATGTTAGGCCACCAGTATAGCTTTTTGAGATCTAGATACATCTTATCTGAACCTGGGTGGACGGAGTAGCGAGTGTTGTGTGCTTCCTTCATGACCAAGTCTCTGAAACCTCCGTGGCACGGAGTCCAGATTCGGTCCATGAGGTAGCGGGATCCATCACCCTTGACTTCCAAACTTTTATCCATTCCGTGCAGGGATTCTCCCGCCACATTCTCAGGCTTTAAGGCTTCCAGTTGAGCCTCCTTGATCTGTGCGGATAGATGCGAATGGATAGTCATTGTCAATGACTTGGTTCTTGGGCCATAATACTTTTTCCTACTCAGGGCGTCGGCTACCACGTTGGCTTTCCCTGGGTGATATCGAATTTCGTAGTCGTAATCGTTGAGTAGTTCGACCCATCGGCGTTGTCTCATGTTGAGCTCTTTCTGGTTCAGTATGTGTTGGAGGCTTTTATGATCAGTGTACACTACGCTCTTCGTTCCATACAAGTAGTGTCTCCATATTTTTAGTGCGAAAACGACCGCTCCTAGCTCAAGGTCGTGAGTAGTGTTGTTCACCTCATGCGTCTTTAGCTGTCTTGAGGCATAAGCGATGACTTTACCTTGTTGCATCAAGACACAGCCGAGTCCCTGATTCGATGCATCGCAGTATACCACGAAGTCTTCTGTTCCTTCGGGAAGGGATAATACTGGTGCGGTGCATAGGGCTCGCTTCAGGGTTTGGAATGCCTTCTTCTGTTTCTCTTCCCAGTCGAATGATACGCCCTTCTGGGTCAACATGGTGAGAGGCTTCGCAATCCTAGAGAAGTTTTGAATGAATCTGCGGTAGCAGCCAGCGAGGCCTAGAAATTGACGAATCTCCGTAGGCGTCTTCGGTGCTGACCAGTTCTCAATAGCTTTAATTTTGGAGGGATCCACGTGGATTCCTTCTTCACTAACCACATGTCCTAAGAATTCAACTCTTCGGATCCAAAACTCGCACTTAGAGAACTTCGCATATAACTTCTCTGATCGCAATGTTTCCAGGACTCGTCGCATGTGATCCTTATGTTCTTCCTCGCTCCGAGAGTAGACGAGTATATCATCAATAAAGACGATGACAAATTGATCTAGATACGGACGACATACCCTATTCATTAAGTCCATGAATACTGCGGGAGCGTTAGTCAGTCCAAAGGGCATCACTACGAACTCGAAGTGCCCGTAACGGGTTTGGAAAGCTGTCTTCGGAACATCTTCCTCAAGCACCCGTTACTGGTGATACCCGGACCGAAGATCAATCTTGGAGAAGTAACTCGCTCCTTGTAGTTGGTCGAATAGGTCGTCGATACGAGGGAGAGGGTAGCGATTTTTGACAGTGAGTTTGTTGAGATCCCTATAATCGATGCACATACGGAACGATCCGTCTTTCTTCTTTACGAACAAGACCGGAGCTCCCCAGGGTGAGAAGCTTGGTCTTATAAAGCCCTTGCTGAGCAGCTTGTTAAGTTGACCGGATAATTCTTGCATCTCTGTAGGCGCTAAACGATAGGGCGACTTAGCTACGGGGTTAGCTCCCGGGACTAGGTCAATTCTAAACTCAATCTGACGTTTGGGAGGTAGACCCGGAAGTTCCTCCGGAAAGACATCGGGGAAATCGCATACAACGGGAATGTCCTTCGGATCTTTCGCTTTCTGGCTAGTGTCGACAACGTGAGCAAGAAAGGCACGGTATTCCTTACGCAAGTATTTCTGAGCCTGAATACTGGAGATGATATGAAGGCTCGTACCGGGTTTATCTCCATAGATCAATAGAGTTTCGTGGTTCGGAAGATTCAGGCGAATGGCTTTGTCGAAGCATAGGATATCGGCACGGTGGAGACTCAACCAGTCCATACCGACAATGACATCGAAACTTTTGATAGAGACTGGTATGAGATCGATTGGAAATGAGTGATCGTCTAACGTGAGGGTACAACCTATGTAGATTTTGTTAGAGCTTTCAGTTTTCCCGTTAGCCATTTCTACGACGAATGTTTTCTTTTAGTGGTTGAGGGGATTGTTTGAGTAAGTGTTTAAAGTTTTGATTTATGAAGCTTCTTTCTGCACCACTATCGAATAAGACACAGACATAAGAGTTGTTGAGAAGAAACGTACCCGTGACTACTGTGGGATCCGCTACCGCCTTGTTGTGAGCAATAGCGAGTAGCCTACCAGTTCCCCCAGCATTCGCAGCCTTCGGACAGTTCTTCTTGAAATGACCAGCTTCACCGCAGCCATAACACATCGGGGTCACTCCCGAACCGGAAACTTGCGAGATAGGTTTGGGAGGCGCCTTGCAGAATCGCACAGTATGGCCCTTCTGACCGCAATTGGAACACTGCAATTCACGGCAGGGGCCGTTGTGGTGGAAAGGGCACTTGGGACACTTGGGCAGATTCCCACTATAAGCTTTTGGCGGTGCAGGAGTGGCTGGAGTAGTGGCAGCATGGACCGCCACGATTTGCTGGTCCTTGGAGGAGGTTTGAGTTTTCTTGCCTTTCTTCTTATCCCATCGCTTCCTCTTTCTGTCAGATGAATCAGGTGGTGTAGTGGTAGTTGTGGTTGTTGTTGCTGGAGTGGAAGAGACTTCATGGTTGATCAGACTCTGGGCTAATTCCTTGGCACTGTCGAAGGTGGTAGGGCGTGAGGCTAGAACATTTCCTCGATATGGGGGCACTAGACCCCAGATGTATCGTTCAATATTCTTGCTTTCGGATGGGATCATGTTGGGACACATAGCCGCCAAGTCGCAGAACCTGGCCGTGTAAGCTATTATGTCGGTCCCTACCATCTTGAGGTTCCAGAGTTCCTCCTCAAGTTTCTGAATTTCGCCCCTCTGGCAGTACTCCTTTCTCATGAGATCCTTTAGAGTGTCCCAGCCCATGGCATTGGCTGTGACCAAGGAGAGTGCACTGACATGGCCGTTCCACCATGTCAAAGCCCTGTTAGTGAGGGTGGCAGTAGTGAACTTGATTTTGCTCTCTTCGGGGCAAGAGCACATTTCGAATACAGCTTCGGTTCTTTCTAACCATTGGGATAATGCCAGAATTCCTCCAGTACTATCGAAGAAGGTAGGTCTACAGTTCATGAAGTCCTTATAAGTGCATCCCTGCACTCTTTGATGGACTTCACCAAATCTAGAAGTTCCACCGCTAGCATCCCCGGAGTTCATTTGGTCCATGGATGCTGTCACAGCCGCGGTCAAAGCTGTTTGGAACAGCACTGGGTCGAACTGCGGAGGAGGAGGTGGTGGAGGAGGGGTTTGAGTTGCTGGTCTTCCTTTGCTTGGACGCTTTCGTGGAGGCATCTTTTACTGGAAGATCATAGGAATGATAGCAATAGTAAGAGTCTATTGCGAAATAAGAATAGAGTGTTTCATGGATTAATTCAACATAATCCAAAAATCAGAATGAGAGTCATAGCAATAGAATAGTAAGCTGCCAATATACTGGTATTGATGATGTAATACAAGTTCAGGAAAAATTGACCTAACAGAAGGTCTTACATCAAACCATAGGGAAAAATGTTGGTAGTTTAGAGGTCTAGTTAGGGTACTTTTTAGAGCTAGGAATGTTTACAGACAAGAGATCTACGGAACATTGAGAGAAAAGGCTAGTCCTTTAGACAAAAGAGTGAGGTAACTAGATGTCTTCTACTGGCGACGGTTACTTGTGGGGCGAACCCTCATATCCGCTAGTTGACGCATAACTTCCTGAAAGTGTCGATCGTGAATCCTTTAGCGTACTCGGAGTTCCCTAACTTCGGCTTGGGATGCAGCTAGCTGATGCTGCAGAGCCTCGTTGGTCCTCCTTGTCCTGTCCATGGCTTCTTCAAGTTGGCGGATGCGAACAGTGTTGAGATTCAAGTTGGCATCCACTTCTACAACTCGACCAATGGCTGCTTGGCCCTGCTCGACATTCTTGGCAATCCTTCGGACCATGATGGGCAGAACTCGGTCCGTTGATCCTCCTTCGCTTATTTTGTAGAAGCTTCGGTCCCCATTGTAAGGTAAAGGCGGGCCCTGCTCCTCGCTCCATTGGTTCAGGGATATTACCCACAAGGGAGTAGGACCCTGAAATGCCGGACGAGGGTTGGGGTTCGGAGCTCCAGGAGGTAGGTTGTTAACTTCTGGTTCGGAGTTGGAGCTATCCGAAAAGCCTTCAGCTCGGTGGTCGTCCAGAGGGATCTGGTGATCATCGTCCGACTCTTCATCGATCCATCCTCCATTGCCCTGGTTTGGGTAGTACGGGTCGCCGGGTAGGTGGAAGCTAGCCATGCTATCTATGCGAGAAAGGGGAAAAGAAGATTAATAGACGTACTGACCTAAATTACTTATAAGATGATTTTCACGAGTTGGACCAATACTTGCATAATGCATACTAATTACATGTGACCGGGGCAGGATAGTCCGTCGCATAAGTGACCCTAACTCTAAATCCACAACCAAACAAGGAACAGGAAGTAAAGCAAAGATCACGGATTCTAAGTCTATAACGCCCTAATCACAGGTAACTGGAAAGTATCCATTTAGCAACCATTGCTCCACTAGTAACGACTCTTTTTAGTTCTCACATATGTATGTTTTAGAGATACAGAATACTCCTATAATATTCTTATGCTAGCGGTATTGTGGCAGTGTTGATAAGTTTTAGACTTGTTGCAACATCACAACCAAGCTTAGGCACATGCTAGTCACTCTCAAGAAAATGTAGTTGATCAGGCTACATCTCCCCAAATGTGACTATATGTCTCTAAGCCCAATTGTGCTATCCAACAATCTTAATACTTTTGTTCTGTTCTAGGGTGATACTGGCTCCTGTGTTTTATAGAGATGTGTGTATATATATACTTAGTTAAATCTTTTAGATACTTAACAGTATATATTCTCGGTCAGAGTGTTTTAGTCCCGAAGTGTTTATAGTTCGTATATCTTTTATAGGTTGATATACTTGATTCACTATAAACAATGCTCGGATACCAATCTGTCACACCCCAAAACCGGTAACGGCGGAATACGTTTCGGGGTGGAGGACGTCATGTACAGTATCATCACAATTGTGTAATAGTAAAAACAAGAAACATGCAACCATTTCATTTACATAGTAATTTTAATTACAAGTGTGTTCTGTAATGTTCATCAAACACCAAAAGTAATACAAAAATAAGAGATGGATCTTGTATGCTCCACCTTCTACAAATGTTGCACCTGTACCTGTCTATCTTTGACCTAAGGATACAAGTTATTTTGAAAACGAGTATCAGCATAAATCTGGTGAGTTCATAAGAGTTTAGTGTAAATTTTAGTAAAAAAAATGTATTAGTACAGATATGTGAAAATCTGCAGATTACATTCGTAAGTAGTAGAAAACTCTAGAAAATCCTATATTTTCCAGAAAATATCTTGTAAGTGAAAGCCTTTAAGTTGCATGTACTTATCTTCATTTAAAACCATTTTTTGTAAAGGTATATTAGTGAGTCTCCAATAGGTAGTGTAATAAGAAAAGTTATGCCTGATATCGATAATAGTGGGGCAAACTCCTATAAGAAATAAATACTTATTTACTTCGGGATTTTAACTTATTCTTTAGTGTTAGTATTTTAGTGTGAATGTAGTGTATTCCTTGTATGCTACTGATAGTGTGAGTAATAGAGTACCCCATGACCTTCCCGGTCATGCATAGTGTAGAGAAGTAGCAGCATCCCTGGGCCTGCACGGCTCGGACTGAGGTTAACAGTCGGGATGTAATAGTGTCTGCCCCGTATAGATCTATACATGTAACGTCGTCTTCCTGTTGGAAAACTCTGGACATAGTATGTAGCGAATAGCGTATCTCGTAGTGAGTTAGTGTGTTATCCCCTGATTAGTGCTTTCTCTTGTATTATAGTGTAGTAGTCTTTTGTATAGCTCGTAGTGAGTTTTCTTACTAGTGTGTCGTAGTGTAGTAGTCTTTTGTATAGCTCGTAGTGAGTTCTCTTACTAGTGTGTCGTCTCGTAATAGTGTGTATTATAGTATGTAAAGTAGTGGCAATAACGAGTAGTAGTGGCCTTAACTATACCCATTATAGTTAACTTAGTATGTGTAATTCTTGGCAATTAAGTAGTGTAGGCATCAAATGAAATTAAAAGGCTCGTATCCAACACTAATGTACATGATATATAACTAAGAAATCAATGACAGTCGGACGGATAACAGCTACCCTAAGCCCACAATCAAACAAGAACAGGAAATAGGGTGAGCTATCGGTCCTAAGTCCTTCAAGTCTTACTTATATAAATATATTAGTGTGGTTACATTTTATAAGAAAATTTATTTAATAAGAATCTTGTCCAAAGAAAACATTTAGAAAATAGTTCATTTGTCCAAAGTAGTTTCGAAAACGCAAAGTTCTTTTATAAGACATAGTGGTAAATCACATGTGATTTGAACTACGGGTAGTGAATCACATGTGATTAATATTCATAAACATGTATACTTGACTTGTACCCCCCCCCCCTAAAACATATAAAAACATTTGAAAGGTTCATTAAAGGGGTATGAACGCACTGTTTATCGTAGGGTTCGAGTGTCAACGGATACCCTGAATGCCAATGGTCCCTATAAATCATGTGATGACACATAATTGGGTTAGAGCTAAGGTGTTTCATGCTTAAACATAATGGAAAAACATCCTTAGGGCTCGGCATTACTAAGTACAAGTGTCTCATGATCCATACTTAATGATTCATGCAAGTTTAGGGCCAAAAGTGGGCATTTGAGTGAGTGCATGGCCTTGAAATTGAGTGTGCGGCTGAGGTGTGCGGCCAGAAGGGTGTGTGAGGCTGCACACAAGTGTGTGCGGCCGTTCAGGGTGTGTGTGCGGCCGTTCAGAGTGTGTGTGCGGCCGTACACAGGAGTGTGCGGCCGTACACTCCTCTTGTGAGTCCATATGAAGTGTTTGCTCTTCACACTAAGGAGATTTGAATGTGTGCTGCCCCCCCCCCCCCTCATGAAGGTGTGCGGACATACACCTTCAAGGGACTATGAATATGATGAGTTTTAAAGCTTGGGATTCAAGTGTTTACCACTAATAAGCTTGAAGATGAACTAGATCACAAATATGAGGCCTTCAAGGTGTTCTTGGTTGAAGATTTTAGAGAGAGAAAGTAGAGAGAGGGTAAGGAGCATCCAAAGGAATGAATGAAGAGGGTATCCATCTATATATATATGTTTGGGTGTGAGGCTGGAGGGTGTGCGGTTGGGTGTGCGGCCGCACACATGGGTGTGTGGCCATACACACAAGGGTGTGGCCGCACACACCTCTTTTGGTGTGTTTGATCCGATTCCATGATGCAAAACACTTTCCAACTCCTCCTAAGACCCATAACTAGACTATATTATGTCCAAAACACGCATTTGGAACCACAAGATTTACAAAGGATGATGAATCCAAGATTTAAAGACGATACGCGGACCAATTACATAGGATGAAAGTTTCGGGTTGCCACAGATTGATTTGGTAAATCAATTATTCTTATAGTGTGGGCCAATTGTTATTTAGGATGGGCTAAACCAATAAGGTAGTTTATGGATAGTACATGGAGGTTTAACCCATGGATCCTAGGTAATATGAAGAGTCATGGGCGTTAAGGTTTACACGATGCTAACCCTAATCTTGCCAAACTATATAAGAAGCCCCTTAGCATCCAAAATCGTGCACTAGATGTTCTAAGAGTTCATGAGCCGATTTGAGTATAAGAATATTCTCTCAAAAGTCAACCTTTGTCTAAGGTGTGTTGTGAACCATTTGACATGTCACACTTGGGGCACTAAGTTCTTAAAGGTCAAACACAACAAGTTCTACAAGCTATATAAAGAGGTAAACTTCTAACTAGTATTTTATGTTGTTCATGTCTATTGCATGCTAGTTGTAGGATTAATGCTTTGGAAACAATATTGCATGTATAACTAGAGAAGAAATAGATCTAAAGCATTTAAGGTTGTATGTGCACCATAGGATGTTGTAGTATACTAAAACCCTTCAGTTAGGAAGGTATTGGATAAGGCAGGTCTATCTAAGATAACCCTAATCCCTTAACTTCCTCCCTAAGGAATCCAAGGCACCCTTAGAGCCCTAGGAAACCTTAAGAGCATCTAGATTTCGTTCCTCCCACTATAGGGAGGTTCTAGAATTGTCCAATGCTCAACTATGGAACATTATCACCTTTAATTCCAAATTAATTTATGATTAAATATTAATTAAACAATATGATTTCTAATTAATATATTATTTCCGTAATACATTAATAAATCATTTATTATGATTTCTAATTAATTTATTAGCCAAGTAATAAATTAATAAATCATTCTTCTCTCTCTAAAACTATCCTATTCAATTGTCATGTTTGAAGGCAACCTAAAAGGACCGTGCTACTATCAATTCAAGTATATACCAATTATAGTTATGAGCTTAGACACCTAATCCAACATATTCATCAAAACAATTTCCTAAAAGAATTATTACATGATTATGACATGGACAATGCAACCCTAGTTTCCAGTTAATTTCCTTCTTGAACCAAGTTACTTCCTGTTATAGACAATCCACTTCTAGATACAACTAGTTACATACAAGTGATTGAGAAGCTCAATTTTTTGTTGCATACTCATCTAGATTTAGCCTTTTCAATCCAATATCTCAGCCAATTTAATAAAACACCTTCTCAAACCCATTATTCAACTGCTATACGAGTATTAAGATACATAAAAGGGACACTTTCTCAAACTTTATACTTCAATAATCATAATAATTTCAAACTGGAAGCCTATTGTGACTCTGATTGGGCAACTTGTCCAAGTACTCAAAATTTTGTTTCATGTGAAGAGTTATTGTTGAATTATCTTGGCTATATCGTTTTTTTTCATGAGTTTGGAGTTCTAGAAATCACTCACATTCCCCTCACATGTGATAACATGGCTGCAATTTACATAGTTTCTAATGTTGTTTTTCATGAACGTACAAAACATGGTAATTAGACCGTCATCTTGTAAGGGAAAAGGTTCAAGAAGGTTTAATTTGATTATCATACGTTACTACTAATGAACAACTAGATGATATATTAACAAAACAACTTCATGGTCCTCAACATTCAAAAGCAATATCCAACATTGGTTTACTTGATTTTTGGACGGTCATGCCTAAAAAGTTAGCGATTCTTGACGACATAGTTTCTTTATCGTATTTTTGTATTAGAAATAAATCTAAAGTTTGTAATTTTTGCTAGATAGGATGATAGAAAATTCCAGCTATGACTTTTTTTAACTTTGTAATTTCTTTTTACTACCTTGTTGCAAGTTTTAGTCATTTTCTCCATTTAAAAAAAAATAAAAAAAAAATAACCGTGGTTTACTTGATAACCAAAAAGCTTGAGGGTGTGGGTGTGTGGGTGTGTGTGTGTATGTGTGTGTGTGTGTGGGGGGGGGGGGGGGGGTTATGGAGTGACCTTCTTATATGAGAGGTCAGAAGTTCAAGTCTCTATTGGAAACATATGTGGTTATTTAGGAGTAGAATAGTTTTTTTGCGGTTTCAAAAAAAAAAAAAAATTACCGGATTAGTTTGTTAAAAAGTTAGTCATCCGTTTGACAATTTGTTAGAAGAATGAGTATTTTTGTCATTTCAGAATTATTTACTTGCTTTGTGTCCTTATATATTTGAGCTTATGCTGTTGTCGAAGTAATGAGAAAAAAAAATTGTCTTTCAGTTCTAAATTAAAATTAAAATAAACAAATAAGATGTTTTCATTTGTATACAACTTTTTCAAAGCCCGGACATCATTCACATCTTAAAAGAGATACAAAAAAAATCTATTTTATTGCGGATGTGAAACGTGGAGTTGGACCACCGTTATGATGAATACATAGCAAAGTAGAGGACAATGTTCAGATAAATGGGTTCGATGTTAGCAAGTGATATGATTTCCTATGTAAATTATATTAATGTAAAAAACATTCAAACATTAAGAAGTATATATTTAATATATTATCAGTAAAAAGGCATAAATAGTTGAACAGGTATGGTTTAATTAAATAACAAGAGTCGAGCCATATTACCGAGCCGGCTTAGGTACCGGTTTATAACTTCACTGTACGTGACAAGCCACACTGAAAAGGAAATCCCAAAATAAATAAAACCAGAACCCCCCAATCTCCTCAACTCTGATATAGAACAACCAGAGAGGCTTTAATGTCTACCCATTCCTTCTGAAAACACACACACACACACACACTGTATCTTATCTCTCTCCTTTCTTCCTCATTTTGCTTCCTTAGAAACCCCTCCTCTGTCAATTTTCTAGTTTTACTCCCCGTTGCTCAGATCTGTAAACACCTAACAAATTCCATTTTGGTTTTCTGGATTTTCTTTGTTTTTGCTGGAAATTATGAGTAAAGAAGAGTTCTTGAAGATTCAGGTACAAACATCAATTTCTTTTTTGCCCGAAAAATGAAGTCTTGGACTTCACCCATCCAAAAGCAAAGCTTCTTCATTTCAATGTCTTCCGAATTCGTATCATTTTAGTTTCATAATTGACGTCGGTTATTGAGAAAAATCTTGTAATCTATAAATACATATTAAATTCACTCCATGTCTATCTGTGCATTGCTTGCGTCAAATGCCTTGCTTGCTTTCAACTCAAAAGATTAAACAATATTTTTCTGGAATTGGCTTTTTCTTTTTGTTAATTTTGACTTCTTTATCTCTCTTTTTTGACCCGAAATTGGAGGCAATAATTGGTAAAATAGAAAAGATGGTTACTTTTTTCGATTTTGGTTATGATTATGATTTTTATGTCGTTTCTGCAAGTGTTCTTGGAAAAATTTCTTAAATTTTAATTTATGTGTTTGTTTGTGAGTGCAGACTTGTGCCCTGAAAGTGAACATTCACTGCGATGGGTGTAAGCGAAAAGTGAAGAAAACACTTCAGAAAATTGATGGTATTGTGTTCGCATTTAATTTTGTTTTCCAATTGGTGTGGATAAATAAAATTAATTCTCCGTTGTGATTCCTTTAAATTCATGAATACGTTTTTTCTGGTTTTAGGTGTTTACACCGTCAGTATAGATTCAGAACAAGGGAAGGTGACGGTATCAGGAAATGTTGATCCGGCGACACTCCTCAAGAAGCTTGCAAAAGGTGGGAAGAATGCAGAGATTTGGGGTGCTCCGAAACCAATTCAACAGGTCAATAATCAGTTTAAGAACATGCAGATCGACGGTGGTAAAGGCGGTGGTGGAAATAACAAAAACCAGGGACAGAAAGGGGGTGGAAACAACCAGCATCAGCAGCAGCAGCAGCAGGGGAAAGGAGGGCAACCACAACAGAAGCAAGTTGGCGGCGGCGGCGGTGTCGGTGGTGGGGGTGGTGGCCCAACACCGCAACAGATACAACAGCTTAAGCAACTCCAACAGTTAAAAGGGTTCCAAGATCTGAAGTTGCCGCCTCAATTTAAAGACATGAAGTTGCCAGGTTTTGGTAATGGCGGTGGCGGTGGCGGTGGCGGCGGGAAGGATGCACCCAAGTCTGTCAAGTTTAAGGTGCCGGAGAGTGAGGATGAGTATGATGATGACGATGATGAGTTCGATGATGATGATGATGATGATGACTATGATGATGATGACGACGAGTTTGATGATGAAATTGATGATATTCCGATGAAGAAGCCAGTGATGCTGGGTGGTGGTGGTGGTGGTGGTTCTCAGATGGCTAATATGATGATGAACCCACAGTTCATAAAAGGCGGGCAGATGCCACAGCAGTTGATGAAGGGTGCCCCTCAAATGGGAAATAATGGTGGAAATGGTGGGAAGAAAGGAGGTGGCGGGAACATTCCTGTACAGATGAATGGTGGTGGAAAGAAAGGAGGTGGAAGTGGTGGTGTTGGGGGATCGAACAATAATGGAGGCAATCAAAACCACGGTGGTGGTGGTGGTCAAAATAAAAACGGTGGAGGAGGCGGGAATGGTGGTGTTAACATGAGCGTTAATGACGGAAAGAAAGGTGGGATGAATGATGGTTTACAAGGCATGCGAAACATGATGAGTATGAGTGGAGGTGGTGGTATGGGGCCCATGGGTCAGATGGGTCAAATGGGTGCGGTTCAAGGACTTCCAGCTAGTGCACCCATGAATGGTGGTGGTGGTGGTGGTTATTTCCAAAGTGGAGGAGGTGAAGCCATGGCCGGAAACCCGCACTACCAGCAGCAGTTAGCGGCGGCAATGATGAACCAACAACGAGCAAACGGGAACGAAAGGTTTCAGCCCATGATGTATGCCCGCCCACCACCGGCTGTCAACTATATGCAGCCACCCTATCCACAGTACCCCTATCCTCAACCACCACAAGGTGACCCCCTCGGACAATATTTCAATGATGAGAATACTTCAAGCTGCAATGTCATGTAGGCAGGGCGGCATGAGGTGGTCTGTGGCGGTTATTGATACAATAGATTACACAAGGAATAGAAGGGGGTTTTGTGTTAGGGGAGTAGTTGTTTTGGTTCATTATTCTTCTTTCTTTTTGTTTTTTTTTGTTTTTTTTTTTAATATCCTAAAGGGTCTTTAAATTACGGATGATATGTAGTAAACGTATAGATGATGATAATGATATGTATTTAAAACATGAGGATGTGAGTGGATGATGGAACCTTTAATTTTCATGTTTATATGTTGAAAACCTGAAATAAAAGATGAAAGAAATATAAGTTCGAACTCCCAGGCGTCTTATTTTGTGTTATCCTACGTACAAATTATTTACTTTATTAAGATATTAAGTGTTTAGACCTACGACAAGATATAATGTTTTATTTTTGAGATAATGACTTAAAAATGTAATATATTTTTTTATTTTTATATATTTAATCATTAAGTTTTTTTTTTTTTTTTTTTTTTTTTTTTTTTTTTACATTTACCCATTCAACTTATTAAATTGTATATATTTAGTCCTTATGACTCGTTACTCAGGTTAGCCTTTTCGATTTGTACACATTTAGTTAGTGAGTTTTTTTATCCACATTTACCCTTTCAATTTGTTAAATTGTACACATTTAGTCTTTATGACCGGCTACTCCAGGTTAGCTAGTAAAAATGACTTAACATGGTAATATATTTCTTATTTTGTACACATTTAGTCCTTAATATTTTTGTACACATTTAGTTCTTAATATTTTTGTTGTAAAATAAGTCATTTTTGTTTTTATATTCATTCAGTACTTATGATTGATTTCTTTAGGTTTTTCTCACGACATCTTATGTGGGATAGTCATATGGTGGTGGGATAGGTTAAAGTGGTCTTGTTATATGTTGTAGGCCAACATACTTGGTGTGGGCCGACTATAAGTTGTAGGCACGGAGACTCGAGAAGAACGGTTGGATTAAGGCGGCATGCCAACAAACACTGAGTATCCTTATCTGATGACTGATTGAACTTGTTGCATGTTGACATTCCAGTCCGATGACTGATTGGGCCAAGGTATTCCAATTTGATGAGTGTGGGTCCGTTATGCATGATAATACGTTTGTTGTATCAGGTATTTTGGGGGAAACTCACTAAACTTTATGTTTATCTAGTTGTTTATGTTTTCAGGTTCTATTGTTGGTCGTGGGAATGAGAATGCATGACTGTACACATTCATCAACAATATTGAGGATTCCGCGTTTCTTATATTACTATGATTTTCGATAAATGTATTTTGGAATAAACGGTTTTTGTTAAAATGTAGTTATAAATAGGGAGTTTTGCCTTATTTAAAAATGAAAATTTTTTGTTGTGAAAATGAGACATTACACATAAACATCAACAGCCCCACACACTTCATCAATGACTGTCTCACGTAAGATGTCGTGAGAAAAACCTAAAGAAAACATTCATAAGTACTGAATGTGTACAAAAACAAAAATGACTTATTTGGAAACAAAATATATCAAGGACTAAATGTGTACAAAAATATTAATGACTAAATGTGTACAAAATGAGAAATATATTACCCTATTAAGTCATTTTTTCCCACTAACCTGGAGTAACCGGTCATTAGGACTGAATGTATACAGTTTAACAAGTTGAAGGGGTAAATGTGGATGGGAAAAAAATTCAGTGACCAAATGTGTACAAATCGAAAAATATATTACCATTTTAAGTCATTATCCCTTAATTTTTCGCAAGAAGTTTATATTTGTTTTGTAAACTGAAAAAGTATTATATTGTTACATAGAATTATTACCTACTAGTGTTTTATCCATCTGGTGGACGGGTTGACTGATATAAAAACAACATTATACCTTTCACAATAAACTTTTTGTGATAACCAACTTCAATCCAAAATAATATTAAAGGGAAACAGTCTTAACATGAATTCAACTAAAAAAATACTCAAAATAAGTTATATATATATATATATATATATAAGGTCCAAAAGAATGTCTTAAAACATATTAAACTAAGTTAAAGATAGCTTGAAATCATCAGACAAATCTTTTTTTACATTTTATTGTCTATACAGTTACACAGTTTGGTTTTAACCTTGCACAATATTTGTTTAGGTAAATAAAAAAAAACTTATAATATTTTTGAATATAATGGTCAAGATTCATTCATATGATAATCAATCTATAAATTATAACCTTAAACGTGTAAATCATAATTAGATGATATATTAAGGAAGTAATAATTAAAATAAATATATAGAAAAAGCTACCATATATGGTCATAAGAGAAATTAATGGAATTGAAATATGGTTGCTACTAGTTTTATAACTAATTTTGTGTGGTTTAGGTCCCGTTTGATAGTTTCTGTCTGGGAAAGTGTTGTCTGGTAAAGTGTTGTCTGGGAAAGTTTTCTAACTAGGAAAAAAACCATGCTGTTTGATTGTACATCTGATTGACTGTGTTGAATGATGAAAAAAAGTAATAATTCAATAAAAAATAAATTTAAAAAAAAAGTTATTTAAAAAAGTTAATAATCCAATAAAGAAAGAAAGAGGCGGGGTTTGGTGTATAATTGTCTTTCCAGCCCATTCAGCCAGAAAAATATGATTTTGGGGCTTTCTGGGAAAGACATATCTTACCGGGAAAGACCTCTTCTTTTGTGTAAATCAAACAGTCTTTCCGGTCCATTCAGCCAGAAAAATCTGTTTGGACCTAAAAAGATGCGTATCGAATAGGACATTATTTTATTGTTGGAATAGATAGCGCCATACTTTCAGTATTTTGTAATCTTAAATGGGCTCTTGTAATTATGTAATATTAATTTTAAATAATTGTCAAAAATATGGCAAATAGATCCCTCAATAAACGGAATTCGAATTAAAAGATGTTGAAATAGCATCAACGAAGAATAAAATTTACGGATATTTTGAATTGAAAAAAAATTGTAACTATTAATTAAATAGATATTTTGAAATGATGCAAGGGTATACGAGGAATTTCAGTTTGATGAAAAATGGGATGTGGAAGGGATACGTGCCAAAAAGAGTCTTTTATGTACTCCCTCCGTGCCAATATTATTGTCCACAGACAAAAAACACATAAATTAAGAAAAACATTAACTACCACTAACTTTATATAATAAAATGACAGTTTTGTCCTTACTTTGCATTTAATGTTCCACTAAATGCTTAATTGGTTAAATAATAATGAGGGGGTATTTTGGTAAAAATGTTATTTATTTTTAGAAGTGGACTATTATTTTGGGATGAACCAGAAAAGAAAGATAGACTATAATTTTGGGACGGATGGAGTATTAAGAAAAAGATGTTTATTCCGTTGGTTCTTCGTATAATTTGGTCATCTAACTTGAAGAAGGTGACTTGATTAAGTATAAGGGAAGTTTATAATAACGTTGATATTATAGGAATCAACAAGTTTATTATTAATGTCAGTAAATTTTATGAATAATTATACGAATACCCCCACCATATTGCGTAGAATACAATATTATATATATATATATATATATATATATATATATATATATATATATATATATAACGTCGTTAACGTTAACTTTAATATAATAATTTTTATAGTAAATTGATATATATTGATTATTTTGAATTATAAGATAATTTAGACATTTGATAAAACCAAGGTTCTAAAAAGTTCGTCATGACTCCAAGGCTTGTATCTGCCGCCAAGCTTTACCAAAACGCCACCTTAACTCATATATGTATATGAAAATGAATAATAATTGAAAATACATATAAAAATATTAATTATACACAAATTTGCCGCCTTATATCACGTCTTACAAACGACGCAACTCGCCAAGGCTCAAAAAAACTTGAGGCTTGACATTGCCGTCAAGTCACGCCTTACGTTATTTAGAACATTAATTAAAACTGTATAATCTTAAATATGTTAATAGTTTCTACACATGAGTTACTCATAAATAACATAAAAATATTATATGGGTTAATTTTATTTATAGTTTTTGTTATGATTAATTAACTTTTTAAAGAATTATTTGCTTAACATTCTAATTTCTTTCATTATATATACTCATTAATAGTGGAAAAGCTTATTGTCACACCGCCAAACCGGAACAGCGGAAACGTTCAGGGGCGGAGGACGTCATGTACAGTATCACAACAATTGTATAACAGTAATCAAAGCAAACACAACCATTATATTAATAAAATATTGTATTTACATCTACTCATAACATAGTTTGTATGACATCAAAAGTGTATAACAAAAGTATAAAAGACGAGACTCTATAAAGCTCCATCTTCTCAAAATCTTGCGGGTGTACCTGTCTACTGATTTCCTGAGAATACAAATGATCTTGAAAGTGTATCAACATTTAAGTTGGTGAGTTTATAAGTATGTTTTAGAATTAGGAAGCTTGTCTTTGTACTTTGAAATTGCTAGTGTGTTTCTCCAGAAATCCAATATTTTCTATAGTGAATGTAATGTAGTATTGTAAATAGATAAACTATTTCATGTATATTCCTTATAATTGTATGATGTATTAGAGTACCCTGTACTAGAAAATAGTGTACTGCATCTGTATTTATATGAAAATCTTTGTGTGTATGCATGGATACCACAATTGTAGTGTAAAGTAGTGTATCATGGTAGTTTTATTAAATACAATAAAACCATTGAAGTAATGTTAATCTCGTAAACATATGTTTTAGTTATACTATTGTGACTTTCATATAACCATGCTTGATATGACCTAGTGACCTCTACGATGTTCTTCAAGCGTCTGAAAGTTATGACATTTGTCACCTCAGGCCTACCGGCCTAACTGTAGCTACCAGTTCAGGTGTGGGATTGTCAGTCCCGAATAGATCTATACACAAAACTCACGCTCTCCCTCCAGGAGACTCTGGTTATACTGTATAGGATTTAGTTCCGTACCTTGAGGGGTACAGTTGAAGTAGTGCCTCACAACCATGTATTAAGTAGTTTACGTGTAGTGTTGTAGTGTTCTCTTGTACTAGAAATTGTATGTATTGCCTTGTGCTAATGTACTTTGTAAGGTAAAATAATTATACTTCAATAATTATTTTAGTAGTGTATACTTGTATCAATATATTACAGTAGTGCTTCCCAAACTATACCTATTATAGTTTGAATAAATGTTCTTGTTCTGTGTATTGTATTTAGCAAAATAGTGTAGTGATTTTCAAACTATACCAATTATAGTTTAACTGTAATGTTCTGTTGTGTACTGAAAACGTTTGCAGTTTAATTGTATGAAAATATTACACCCTTATGCTCGACATGTTACAAAAGGGTTAAAATATAAGAATATATATATATATATATATATATATATATATATATATATATATATATATTTATGAAATGTAGCGAATACTCGGTGTGAATTGCTTGCAAAGGTTTTAAAACTTCTAAAAAGGTATGTATAAACACAAAGTCCTTGTGTTTTACTTGTATTCTCCACCTAAAAACATAAAAAACATTGAAAAGGTAGGGGTATGAACTCACCTCTAGTATGTGTTTGTGTAATGATAACGGTGCTATAGAGATCATCCCCGAATTGAGGTGCGCGAAATTAACAATATCCTAATAATAGTTAACACATAATCGTATTTAAATTAGCGAAACTATTACTTAAAGTGTTAGAAAACACTTGTTTTGTTTTAGGAATAATTTCTGAGAATTGTATAAGTGTTGAAGAGAGTTCTCGGTTCCAAGGGGTTCTCGGCTGAACACAGGTTCTCGGTCCTGGGTGTTTTCGGTCACTTGAAGGTTTGAAGTATGTTCTTGGTGCTCTTGGTGTTTTTAATGAAGATATTAAGATTTGAAGGTTTTCACTTGAACGTATGAATGTTCTTAGATGATCCTTGGGAGCAAAATGAGAGTGTTTTCGAGTGTAAACGGTGAGAAATGGTTACGTTTTCAAAGGAAAAACTTATATACGGTTGGGTTTTCGGTCGGAAAAGAGATTTCGGCCGAAATCGGTTTTCGGTCCTAAAGCTTTCGGCTGAAAAGGCTTCTGGTGCGAGGGTTTTGGGTTTCGATGGAAAAGATGTTGATTTTCGAGTGTTTTTGATTCCGAAAACTTATGTAAACATTATTTATAAAATTTAAATTATTTTCTAACCCTCACGAACTTATCGAAATAAATAAAACTCGAAATTTTTTTGTCAGATTTGACTTGAAAAGTAACGAGTTGTTACATCATCCCCCCGATAGAGGGAATTTCGTCCCGAAATTCATTCTAAGACGAATACATCATAGACTAGGAAAAAGGTGAGGGTACTTTTGTTTCATTTGGTCCTCTCGCTCCCAAGTGAATTCAGGTCCCCACTTGGCATTCCAACGAACCTTCACTATCGGTATGCGACTTTTCTTCGTTCGGTTGACTTCCCTATCCATAAGTTCTACAGGTTCTTCCACAAAATTAAGACTCTTGTTTACCTCAATCTCTTCAAGTGGAATTATAAGAGTTTCTTCAGATAGACACTTCTTTAAACTTGACACATGGAAGACAGGGTGTACGTTGTTAAGTTCTTGTGGTAGACGGAGTTTGTAAGCTACTGGGCCGATTCTAGTGAGGATTTCGAACAATCCTGTGTACCTTGGATTTAGTTTTCCACACTTTCCGAAGCGTATCATGCCCTTCCAAGGTGAGACCTTCAACAGAACATGGTCACGAACCTAGAATTCCAAGGGTTTTCGCCTCTTGTCTGCGTAGCTCTTTTGTCTATCTCTAGAGGTTTTAGTCGTTCTTGGATTTGGACAATCTTTTCTGTGGTTTCCCAAATGATTTCTGGGCTACTGAGAGTGTTGTTAGGAACTTGGCCTCTAGCTAGTTGCGTGTCTCCTACTTCGGCCCAGCACAGAGGGGATCTGCACTTGCGGCCATATATGGCTTCGAACGGGGCAACCTTGATGCTAGAGTGGTAGCCATTGTTGTATGAAAACTCGACTAGTGGAAAATGGGTATCCCATGCTTTACCAAAGTCAATCACACATGCTCTCAACATGTCTTCTAGGGTTTGTATAGTTCTCTCATTCTGCCTGCGGTTTGTGGATGGTAGGCTATGCTCATATCCAGCCTAATCCCCAAAGATTTCTATACGACTCCCAAAATCTTGAGGTGAATCTACTATCTCTATCAGAGGTAATAGATATTGGCACACCATGCAGTCGTACAATCTCTTTGATGTAAGTTCTGGTCAATTTCTCCATCTTGTCTGACTCCTTAATTAGTAGGAAGTGGGCGGACTTGGTTAATCTGTCAACGATTACCTAAATGGTGTCATGACCACCCAGGTTCATGGACAACTTGGTTATGAAATCCATTGTAATTCGCTATCACTTCCACTCAGGTATCTCTAGCTGCTGAAGTAAACCTGAGGGCTTTTGATATTCTACCTTGACTTTGGCACAAGTTAGGCACTTTCCCACAAAGGTAGCAATCTCGGCTTTCATGTTCGGCCTCCAATACAATTTCTTGAGATCTAAATACATCTTATCTGAAACTGGATGAATGTAGTATCGTGTCTTGTGGGTTTCGTTCATGAAAACCTCTCAGAATCCACCAATCTTCGGTGTAACGCCGAAAATTTCAAAACAATTTTTCATTTAAAATAATCGTTTAATTCTTAAAAACACTTTGTTTAAAATCTCATTCATAATCGAATTACAAAACATAACTCCATTTCCACTTTTATGATAAACCAGGATCCTCAAAACATGACTCTTTCTCTGGTGTGTACAATCGAGCCGGTGCCTTCCCGTGATACTGTAATAACCTGAAACACATAACACAAAACACTGTAAGCACGAAGCTTAGTGAGTTCCCCAAAATACCACATACAACACACATTAGCCACTCGAGGCTATAAATCTGTTTGACCCTCTGGTCAATGTGTCTCAGTGGGACCCTCCAGTCCCTCAACTCTATGGACCCTCTGGTCCTAAGCTCGTTGAACCCTCCGGTCCGGTCTGCTTGTGCCTTCTGGCTCATGAATCGTTGGACCCTCCGGTCCGGTCTGTAAACTCCGCATAACATAAATCACAAAGACATAATGCATAGCATGTCACATACAATAGGATAACATAATACTCAATGTAAGCACATACGAACTTCCGGTCACACATAACTACCACTCAAGGTAACATATAGTGAGAAGACTCACCTCGGGTATCTCGATAACTCGCAAATCCCGGAAATCACTTGCGCTCGATCCTCCGAGCTATAATCCTCCTATAACGCCATAGATCTCTAATTAAAACTTTATCAACTAAGGTTGACTACCCTTATCAAGTCAACACTGGTCAACTCTGGTCAACGGTCAATGGTTGACCCGACTCGCTGAGTCTGGCGTGGACTCGCCGAGTCCCTACGGGAACCCGATCCCTCTGAATCTCTTCCGACTCACCGAGTCACTCACCCGACTCGGTTACTCCACCTCTGGTTCGTAATCACTGAACAACGCGCACCAACTCGCCGAGTCTGGGAATGGACTCGGCGAGTGCATTCCATGCACAACCCCAAACGACCTTCTGAGGTCAGATCCGCTTCACTAACTTATAGATCCAGTCTCCTTAAGCTTATTGACCATGTAAAGTTCAAGTCTTGATGCTCATCAAGCATTGAATAGCTCATGAATGGTGTTTTAGCCTCAAATACATTGATCCCAATCCAATACCTCCATGGATGCATATAAAGCTTTGGTAAAGAGGTGCTCTGGACCTCTATGGGTCCAGATCCAGGACCTTAACTCGCTAAGGGACCATGAGGACACTAGATCTAGCCATAAATGGGTTCAAAAGCCCTAAACCTACATGAACATCACAATAACATAGAATGATTCGAGATTGTACCTCATTTGTGATGTTCTGGACCTCAAATCTTCAAGAATCCACCCCTCTCTTGCTTCCTCTTGGCTAGATCTCCTCTTTCCTTGCTAGACAACAACTCCGAGATCAATAATGGCTCCTTCCCTCACTTGAATCACTCATTTGCTCTAGGGTTTCACTCTGGGTACTGATGAGTGCAAATGACGGCCATAAGGCCCTTTAAATATGCCTCAAACCCGAGAAATTAGGGTTTTATTAAACAACGTGGACTTGCCGAGTCCGGACGCGAACCCGCGCCCAAATCGCGATCATACTCGGCGAGTCTGAGCTCCAACTTGCCGAGTCCCCTCACAAATCACCAAAAATTATAAGAATAGCTAATACCTGGGAATCCGGGCTGTTACATTCGGTGTCCAGATCCGATTCATGAAGTAACGAACTCCATCATCTTTAATTTCTAAGTTGACTTCCATTCCTCTTAGGGCTTCATCTTCCACATTATCCGGCTTCAAAGCCTCTAACTAAGCCTCCTTGATTTGAGTGTACAGATGTGATTGCTATGGTTAGTGCCTCCACTCTACGACTTGAGTACTCCTTTCGATTAAGGGCATCGACTACTACATTAGCTTTACCGGGATGATAGCGAATTTCGCATTCGTAATCTTTATGTAGTTCTACCCATCGTCGCTGTCTCATGTTAAGGTCCTTCTGATCCAAGATGTGTTGAAGGCTTTTGTGGTCGATGAAGATAGTGCACTTAGTACCATAGAGGTAATGTCTCCAGATCTTCAGAGCAAATACTACCGCTCCTAACTCAAGATCATGAGTGAGGTAGTTGACCTCATGTGTCTTTAGCTGTCTCGAGGCATAAGCAATAACTTTTCCTTACTGCATAAGCACACAACCTAGTCCTTGATTGGATGTATCGTAGTATACAATGAAATCTTATGTCCCTTCTGGAAGAGACAAGATAGGTGCGCTGCACAGGGCTTGCTTTAGTGTATGGAACACAATGTCTTGTTTTTCTCCCCAGCTAAAAGTTACACTCTTCTGAGTCAGGGTAGTAAGCGGTTTAGCGATTTTGGAGAATTTTTGTATGAACCTGCGGTAGTAGCCAGCAAGTCCTAGAAATTGACGGATTTCTGAAGGCGTTCTGGGTGCTGACCAGTTCTCTGTCATCTTTATTTTGGAAGGGTCCATGTGTATTCCTTCTTCGCTGACCTCGTGACCAAGGAAGTTTACCTTCCTAATCCAAAATTCACACTTTGAGAACTTCGCGTAAAGCTTTTCCGTCCTTAAGGTTTCTAAGACTTGTCTCAAGTCCTGACAATGTTCTTCCTTGCTTCGTGGATAGATAAGTATATCATCTATGAAAACTATCACGAATTTGTCTAAGAAGGGTCGGCACACCTGATTCATTAAATCCATGAATATCGCGGGTGTGTTTGTTAGACCAAAGGGCATCACTATAAATTCATAGTGACCATAACGAGTTTGAAATGTTGTTTTGGGAACATCACTCTCATGGACTCATAATTGGTGATACCATGATCTCAGGTCTATCTTTGAAATGTAGCTGGCTCCTTGGAGTTGATCGAAGATGTCATCTATTCATGGGAGAGGGTATCGGTTCCTAATAGTGAGCTTGTTCAGTTCGCGGTAGTCTATGCACATGCGGAACGATCCATCTTTCTTTTTCACAAATAAGACCGATGCTCCCCAGGGTGAAGAGATCGGCCTGATGAATCCCTTTCTGAGCTGCTCACTTAATTGGCTGGATAATTTTTGCATTTCTGCTGGCACTAGGCGATACGAGGATTTGGCTATGAGGGTAGCTCCAGGAATCAATTCGATTCGGAACTCAACTTGGCGTTCAAGAGGAATTCCTAGAAGATCTTCGGGGAAAATATGAGGAAAATTACAGACTTAGGGAATGCTCTCGAGGTCTTTTACTTTTTGTTTCTCGTTGAAAACATGGGCTAGGAATGTATGACACTCTTTCCTTAGGTATTTTTGGGCTTTGAAGCATGAAATGATGTGAAGGTTCGAACTGAGTTTGTCGCCGTTTATAACGAGGGCTTTACCACTTGGCAGATTGAGGCGAATGGCTTTTTCATAGCAAAGGATGTCAGCACGATGAGGACTCAACCAGTCCATGCCAATAATGACGTCGAAGCTTTTTATGGAGACCGACATAAGGTCGATTGGGAAAAATAGTCGTTTAGAGTGAGGGTACAGCCTATGAATATGTCGTTAGTGCTTTCTTTCTTCCCGTTAGCCATCTGGACAGTGAATGTTTCGTGTAGTGGTTGTGGTTTGTGTTTGAGTAAATGATTAAATTTATGGCTAACAAAGCTCCTATCTGCACTACTATTAAATAGTATGTATGCATAAGATTTTTCGAGAAGGAATGTACCCGAGACTACGGTGGGATCTGCTATAGGCTCCTCCTGGCCCATTGTCAGCACTCTCCCCATGTTGCTAACATTTCTTGCGTTAGGGAAATCTGTCTTGTAATGCTCGGTCTCACCATAACCATAACAGGCCTGGCCTATTCTAGCTCCGTAGGTCTGATCTTTAGGCTGCGTTGGCGTCTTGCAGAAGCGGGCGATATGCCCCTTCTTGTTGCAGCTAGTGCATTGCATCTCCCGACAAGGTCCGTGGTGATGGAAATTGCATCTGTCGCACCTCGAGAGGGTTCCAACATATCGATTGGTAGGTGCTTGAGTAGTGGGAACGACAACAAGAATGGTAACAACGTGGATTGCCACTATTTTCTGCTTCTTTGAGGGCTCTTGAGATGACTACCCTTTTCTCTTGTTCCAAATTTTATTTTTTCCACCCCCTTCTTTAGGTGGTTCGGGAGCGGATGACACAGATTCTTGACGATCTCCGTGATTTATTAATGTCTATTCTAGACGTTTGGCACTGTCAAACGTGAGTGGATTGGCAGCTAGGACATTTCCTTGCGTTGGGGGAGTTAGTCCCCATATAAATCTCTCCACTTTCTTGCTCTCCGGAGTGACCATCCCGGGACATAGTAGAGCCAGGTCACTGAACCTAACAGTGTCTGCAGCAATATTAGAGCCCTTCATCTTCAGGCTCTAGAGCTCCTACTCTAGCTTTTGCATCTCGCCCCACGGGAAATATTCTGCTAACATGAGATCCTTCAAATAATCCCAACTCATAGCATTTGCTATTGGAAGAGTCAGGGACTTGACTTAGCTATTCCACCAAGCGAGGGCTCAATCTGTGAAAGTGCATGCTGCAAACTTCACTTTGCTCGTCTCTGGACATGCGTAGATTTCAAATACTGATTCGATCTTCTCGAACCAACGGGTCAAGGCAATGACACCTCCATTTCCATCAAAAGATCGAGGTTTAACATTGGCGAAATCTTTGTAGGAGCACTCCCTTGGGTGTTTGTGACTATCTCCTTGGTTGGAAGGGTTGGCACCACTACCTTCCCTGCTAGTACCACTTGCATGGATCTGTGACATAGCGGCAGCCACAACGGCTATCACTACTGTTTGGAAAACAACAGGGTCATACTGAGGAGGTGGTGGCAGTGGTGGATTTTTTGGAGGGTTGGTTTTCTTCCTGTTGGACTTCTTAGAAGGCATATTTTTCTAAAAATATTCAAGAGGAAACGAGGATGAGTCCTCTATATTGGTTATGAGTCAGGTATTATTGAACAAGATATATCTTAGTCCTAAACGTATCATAACTTGATTTCTATAATGCTCTACTAGCAATTTACAATAGAGATTTACTAAAATGAGTAAATAATCGCAGATTTTCAATTATGAGAATTAGTAATACTTGTAACGAATCTATGTAGTGTTATAGTGCCATAAAATACTCCTATAGTATTTTAACTACATGTTTGGTTCTATTGTTTCCTTTGTATAGAGTTTGGTAAGTTTTAGACTTATCGCAACACCACAGTCACTCCCAAACACATGTCGGTTATATCTCGAATAAATATAGTTGATCAGTTTATATTTATCCCAGATATGACTACATAACTATTCAAGTTTAACCGTGGTGTCTGACTCATCCTAAATACTTTTATGTAGTTCTTACTATGATACTGCTTCTAGTGTGTATGCATACTTATATACTCCTTGTAAAATACTTATATTTTTAAAAGAATACTTTTAGTTCAGAGCACTCCAGCCCCATAGTGTTTATAGTTGTATATCTTGTAAGGTTTGATATACTTAGTTCACTATAAACAATGCTCCGATACCAATCTGTCACACCCCCAAACCGGAACGGCGGAAACGTTTAGGGGGCGGAGGACATCATGTACAATATCACAACAATTGTATAATAGTAATCAAAGCAAACACAACCATTACATTAATAAAATATTGTATTTACATATGTTCATAACATAGTTTGTATGACATCAAAAGTGTATAAAAAAGTATAAAAGACGAGACTCTATAAATCTCCATCTTCTCAAAACCTTGCAGGTGTACCTGTCTACTGATTTCCTGAGAATACAAGTGATTTATTGAGAATAAAAGTGATTTTGAAAGTATATCAACATTTAATTTAGTGAGTTCATAAGTATGTTTTAGTGATAGGAAGCTTGTCTTTGTACTTTGAAACTGCTAGTGTGTTTCTCCAAAAATCCAATATTTTCTATAGTGAATGTAATGTAGTATTGTAAATAGATAAACTATTTCATGTGTATTCCTTATAATTGTATGTTGTATTAGAGTACCCTGTACTAGTAAATAGTGTACTACACTTTGTATGTATGCCTAGATACCACCAGTTGTAGTGTAAAGTAGTGTATCATTTTAGTTTCATTAAATACAATAAAACCATTGAAGTAATACTACCCCTGTAAACATATGTTTTAGTTATATTGTTGTGAGTTTCATATAACCATGCTTGATATGACCTAGTGACCACTACGACGTTCTTCAGGTGTCTGAAAGTTATGACAATTGTCAGCGCAGATCTGCCGGCCTAACTGTAGCTAGTTGTTCAGGTGTAGGAGTGTCATTCCCATATAGATCTATATACAACTCTGACGCTCTCCCTAGAAGAGACTCTGGTTATACTATATTGGATTTAGTTCCGTACCCCGATGGGTACAATTGAAGTAGTTCCTCACAGCCCTTTATTAACTAGTTTATGTGTAGTGTTGTAGTATTCTCTTGTACTAGAAACTGTATGTATTGCCTTGTAATAATGTACTTCGTAAGGTAAAATAATTTTACATAAATAATTATTTTAGTAGTGTATACTTGAATCAATATATTAGAGTAGTGCTTCCCAAACTATACGTATTATAGTTTGAATAAATGTTCTTGTTCCGTTTATTGTATTTAGCAAAATAGTGTAGTGATTTCCAAACTATACCAATTATAGTTTAACTGTAATGTTCTGTAGTGTACTGAAAACGTTTTCAATTTAATTGTATGAAAATATAACACCCTTATGCTCGACATTTTACAAAAGGGTTAAAATATAAGAATATATATATATATATATATATATATATATATATATATTCTTATATTATGAAATGTAGCGAATACTCGGTTTGAATTGCTTGCAAAGGTTTTAAAACTGTTAAAATGGTTTGTATAAACACAAAGTCCTTGTGTTTTATTTGTATTCTCCCCCTAAAAACATAAAAAAACATTGAAAAGGTAGGGGTATGAACTCACCTCTAGTATATGTTTGTGTAATGATAATGGTGCTTTAGAGATGATCCCCAAATTGAGGTGCGTGGAGTTAACGGTATCCTAATAATAGTTAACAAATAATCGTATTTAAATTAGAGAAACTATTAATTAAAGTGTTAGAAAACACTTGTTTTGTGTTAGGAATAATTACCGAGAATTGTATAAGTGTTGAAGAGAGTTTTCGGTTCCAAGGGGTTCTCGACCGAAAACGGTTTTCCGCTGAACACATGTTCTTGGTCCTGGGTGTTTTCGGTCACTTGAAGGTTTGAAGAATTTTCTTGGTGCTCTTGGTGTTTTTGATAAAGATTTGAAGATTTGAGGGTTTTCACTTGAAGGTATGAATGTTCTTGGATGATGTTTGGGAGCAAAATGAGAGTGTTTTCAATTGTAAACGGTGAGAAGTGGTTATGTTTTCGAAGGAAAAACTTATATACGGTTGGGGTTTCGGCTGGGAAAGAGATTTCGGCCGAAATAAGGTTTCGATCCTAAGGTTTTCGACCGAAAAGGGTTCTGGTGTGAGGGTTTTCGGTTTCGATGGAAAAGACGTTGATTTTCGAGTGTTTTTCATACCAAAAACTTATGTAAACATTATTTATATAACTTATATTATTTTCTACCCCTCACAGACCTATCGAAATAAATAAAACTCAAAATTTTATTTGTTGGATTTGACTTGAAAAGTAACGGGTTGTTACACTTATAAACAATACTCTTGAACCAGCTTTGTACTGCTCATCGACTTCAACTTATATTTTAAAACGGTCAGATCTGGTCTTCATCAGTGGGACACATTTCAACTGTTTGTTTCATTGTTTTTACAGTCCAATGGAATCCTTCAAGAACACCAATTTGCTTATATCCACCGCCTTCTCCGCCGACGTCAACTCTCTAATGTTTACAAATTAACCATGGAAACGCTCCAGCCGTCGACTATCATCAAAGAGGCCGAAGACGTTGACCTCCATTGTCATCTATCCATTTGTTCCATCGATTTTTCATCTTCCCAACACACCTCCTCCGCTACAGCCTCCATGTCTCTAGAAACCTGATAATCACATTCACCCTCTCACCTCTACACCTGCTTTACCCAACCGTTTCTTGCACAAGTAGAGTAGACCCCTTACGCATCCAAGCCTGATAACTCTTAGGGGCGAAGACCATTAGGGGAAACCAATGATACAACCAAAATTGCAACTAATTATGAATCGATTGCATACGAGATAGAAAGGGAAGTAGGAAAACCAACGAGGTCACACTAGCCAGAGGTAAGGTGGTGGTTGAAGTTTCCTCGCTAGTTGTATACTGCAAAGAAAATCCTCAATTCATCCCCTCCGAGTGTTTTTTCTCTTCTATTTTGCCCAAGATGTCGCTTCTTACTGTTAATTTGATGTTCAGTTTGCAACATCACATCTAGGTCATGAGAACCACAACTCGGGTTGTTAATTTTCTTTTTAATTTTACGATTGAAGCAGTTTAAAAGTAGTTTTGATGTTACATTTGGGGGGGGGGTTGTTTTCCATTAGTTCATACATAGCATCATAAGTGATCTTGCTATTAAATGAAGATGCTTTGTGTTTTTGTGATTCTAATTTTACATATTTGTTCGTATGTGTTGTAACTGTGTGTATGTATATGTGTGTGTGTTTACATATATTGATTTTGGAAATTTCTGCTTCAGATCTTCTCTACATGGATTACCAAAGCTACCATAAGTTCTCTCTCTCACTACCTATGCAACTAATAATGTATGGTTTTAGTATGTGATAACTCCCTGATTGCTCATCCTATGCATTTTTCTTCACTTTTTCATCGATATACATTTCATATCTTACATCCCGAGTCAGATGTTATACCAATTTTGTAACTCGAATGTTTTGGAAAAGTTTTAAGATGAATAATTTGATCAACTATTTATGATCTTGTCTATCAACAACATATGTTACTCATAATCTCTTCTATATTTCAGGCCGTTACCTCACTAGGATCCAAGAAATGTGAGTTTTTTAGCAAAAATTTTAAGAAGTTTTTTGATTAACCTTTGCTTTTTTTAAAAAACTTGTAAATTTAGATGCCTATCACGTGTTTGATGAAATGTCTAAATGAAAAAAATGAATGTAACATTTGAAAATTTGAGTTAGGAATCTATATTTAAGTTAATGACTTGATGTTTTCTTGCTGATATGAATACTTTTTAGTAATTATGTTGATCACCACATTAGTTGACACAAACAGTTCAAATTTTAGGATACTATGGCCGGTGTTTTTCATTGTAACCTAAATTTGGACTTGATGGTGGGTATATCTGTTTGTTACTAAACAATATTTACATTCTTTCACATAGTCATTTACCGATTCTTAGCCCTATAATTTGTTGAAGTTTGTAGACATATTTGGTGATGGTGATTCATAAGGTTTGAGCCTTGATGAAGTAAATATATTCCTCATTGGATATGTGTCAAATTCAACTTCATATTCTACTTCATGAATACTAAAAGTTCTCTATCTAAAAAATACACTTTTATAATCCATGTGTAACTGTAATTTATGTATGTGTTCTTTTTCAGTGTTTGTGTTTCAAGGAAGTAAAGAAAAGAAGAGCAATATTCCCTTGGTCTTCCCTCCCCTATTGGTCTTCGATATGTACGGTGAAGAATCCCGAAGCTAGTAATCATAATTGTTGATGTAGTAATGGATATAATTAAGAAAGTGGGTGTAACAACTAATTGCATAAGTTAGTAAATAAGTGAGACATTAATTTGCTATTGTTTCAAGGATTGGGCGTGAAGGAACCATAATGAAGGTATTAGGAAGGTTATGATTGACAATATAGTTGATCAGTTTATATTTATCCCAGATATGACTACATAACTATTCAAGTTTAACCGTAGTGTCTGACTCATCCTAAATACTTTTATGTAGTTCTTACTATGATATTGCTTCTAGTGTGTATGCATACTTATATACTTCTTGTAAAATACTTATATTTTTAAAAGCATACTTTTAGTTCAGAGCACTCCAGCCCCATAGTGTTTATAGTTGTATATCTTGTAAGGTTTGATATACTTAGTTCACTATAAAAAATGCTCTGATACCAATCTGTCACACACCCAAACCGGAACGTTGAAAACGTTTAGGGGCGGAGGACATCATGTACAATATCACATCAATTGTATAATAGTAATCAAAGCAAACACAACCATTACATTAATAAAATATTGTATTTACATATGTTCATAACATAGTTTGTATGACACATTTAGTCGAAACTTTATGGTTTAATGGCACATTTGGTCGATGGATCTGGAAGTTGGGATTATGTTCTTAAGCCATTAAGAAATTATTAGGGTTTTTGTGAAACACCGCGTATTTTCTGTATGCCCAGCATATGGGGTCAACCACCTCGATGGTGGTCAAACACCGCGTATTTTCTGTATGCCCAGTACGCCCCGCGTACGTCCTTAGTTTGGACTTTTGACTTGTGGGCTTTAGGTTGGGCCGCTATTAAACTTTTTGGACTTGGGCCTTTTTGGGCCTAAATATTTGAAATAAGCCCAGTTTTGATAAACGGTCCTATGGTAAGGCCCAATTAGGAAGTTAGGCCCAATTTGGAAAATTGGGCCATTATTGGGCTTGTGCATATGGAATTGGGTTAAGTGTATTGATATTGGGCGTTAGGCCCAAATTGGGAAAATGGATAATATGGACCCTTTGGCAATTTTGGAGAGCCCTCTTATTAATTTAGTGTTCATCATTTTAGGCAGTCAGGGTGGTCAGTGATATAGCGACGGGAGACTCCCAGTTCAGTTTTGCACTACTTGCGATGTGAATTATCCTCACTATATTAACAGGGTCTAAGGCACCAAGGCCGGCCTTTTATTTACTGTATTCAGATTATTATGTGATATACCCACTGATCTACATCCTGTAGTTAGGATGCTATGTTAGTGACCTGCTAGGTCGGTGTCCTGGTTATAGGATCATTGCTATGTTTGTGATCTGTTAGATCGGTTGACTGTTATATGCATGCCATTGTTTATATGTTATCTATGTGCACATGATAGTTTTTTTGGGTGATAGGTTGAGGTGGTCCTCTTCGTGCTGTAGGCCAACATACCCGGGGGGGGGGGGGGGGGGGGTCCGGAGAGGCTGTAGGCCCTAAGGAGGTGCTCCAGTCAGGCCGAAGGCCCGACGAGCGGTTCGGATAGCCTTTAGCCCCTGCGAGGCAATCCAGTCATGCCGAAGGCTCGGGAGCGGTCCAGATAGGCTGTAGGACCTTAGGAGGCAGTCCAGTCATGTTGAAGGCTTATTTTACATGTTGTTTGTTATTCTATTACTGGGTGGTATATATTGGTATTTTGGGGGTAACTCACTAAGCCTTAGAGCTTACATTTATTGATTTTTGGTTTCAGGTACTTCAGGTGACCATGGCTAGGGGAAGGCGTGACGTACACATCCTCACATTTTATGGTATTGGATTTCTGGGAACTCTGATATGAAAACATTTTGAAAACAATTTGTGAACTATGTTGATGTTTTAATAATTTTATTTACCCGGATTGGTTTTCAAAAATTTAAATTTTAGTAAAATTTTGGGTTGTTACAAGTTGGTATCAGAGCCTTGGTTTGAGTGAATTGGAGGAACACTCAAGTGAATCCCGTAAGGGGATGTGATGTGTATTGTCAGCCAGAGCCAGTAAGTAGACCCCAAAATACCATACAATTATTTGATTATGTGATATGTTAGAACAACATGCTAGTGCTAGGCTAGAGATCATCAGGAAAATGCATGATATAATTGCTTGATTATGTGATGCTTGCTAGCCTAGGCTTTCCTTTATATGAGATTGACATCATTACTATAGTCGATTAGTGTATGCATCACGGTTATACATAATTAAGATCTTATAGCCTGAAAATGTTTGATTTGGCCTTATGTTCTGTTCTTGTTTGATTGGGGGCTTAGGGTAGGATCGGATATTCAAAAGTCTATAGGGTCCAACGTTATGTATGGCTAGCATACACTAGTGTTGCAGGGTTGGTGGAAGTTTCATGGGTGAGTTGTAAGAGGCCAGTAGACCAGTTATGAAACAATTAGCCCTTCACTAGGAGCAAGGGTTGAGTGGAAACCATGCATGTGTATACTAGGGCGTTATGATGATACTTGAGACAAATATGGGTAGGTGAGAAAGGTAGTATGGGCCCGTAGTACTGAAGGCACAGGACCCATACGCGTATCAAGGAAGTCATAATCCCTAGGGCTAGTTGGGGGTTGGTTCCTAGTTATTATGAGGATTATCTGATATCTTCCTTGGTATATTTTCAGTATGGTGGTTACAAGACGCTTTGGGGATAGATCTGAATCAGGATCGGGGTCAGGAGCTGGCGGTTAGGATGGATCGGCACCGCCCGAGATTATCGGTCAGATGGGGACGGATGAGTTGGATAGCAGGATTCGTGAGATTCTGCATGATGAGGTTTCTACTCTGTTCCGAGCACAGTTACCGGAGATGTTTGGGTCTATTAGGACCGTCGTGGTTGAGTACATTGACGAGCGCTATGCAACCCTAGCTGAGACGACTGCCGCTGCAGCGACATCAACTGTAACAAAAGCATGGGGAGGAGCTGTCCGGGCATTTCAGTATCGGGACTTCGACAACACGAAGCCCCCTACTTTCGATGGGGTTCAGGATCCAATCGTCTTTATGAGATGGTTGTCTGATGTGGAGGGATGTTTCTTCACGTGTTCATGCCCTACTGATCAGAGGGTGAGGTGTGCTCTGAACCTGTTGTGGTCCGGAGAGAAGGATTGGTGGGGATTGGTTACCGGATCAAACATTCAGGAGCAGTGAGTTGCGATTTCTTGGGATCAGTTCAGAGACATGTTCAGTACCCGATATGTTCCACGAGTGGAGAGGTAGAGACTAGCACAGGAATTCTTAGATATGCGTCAGGGCACAAAGTCGGTGACGGAGATCACTAGGTTGTTTACTGAGAGGGCGATGTTCTGCCTTGAGTTTGCTTCGGAGCAGGCTCAGATGAATCAATATCTGAGCATGCTCTAGACTGATATCAAACAGTTTGTTGCGACACAGAGATGTGAGACCATGTTGGAGCTTCAGGAGGTCGTGAGGCGGCATGAGCTGGAGATTGAGTTACAGTTACAAGAGTTGAGACAGGCCCCAAGGCAGGCGCAACCAGCGCCGAAGTGGTTCAAGGCTGCTGATTCCAGGATGGGAGGGCAGCATGCCCGCACTTGTGAGAAGTGTGGGAAGGTTCATACCGGAGCATATTAATTGAGTACTGGATGCCACAAATGTGGCAAAGAGGGGCACTACGTGCGAGAGTGTCGCCAGCCCGTCCCTACCCCAGATATGAGGATTTGTTTTCACTTTCATTAGGTTGGTCATGTAAAGACCAACTGTCTACAGTTAGCTGCCAGGCCAAAGCAGGCTATAGCGCCGACTACATTAAGGATCACTGATGGGAGGTAGGGCGGAGCAGAGCCCCCGAAGCTTCGAGGACCAAGCCATCCCCACCTCAACTTTATGTGCACATAAAGATTTATTGACTTTTTCCATAAAGTTAGAACACCAAGCCATCCCCACCTCAACTTTATGTCACTATTCACACTCTACCTAGTCAAATCATTGTCCTTTTCAACTTTACCCAACACTCCATCAGATTTGTCCTTGACCTGATGAGTTAAAAACTCTTTAGATCGATTAGATCTTTAACAGGTAAATAAATAATAACAATAAACACAAGAACAATCAATGAATCAATCTGTATGTCGAATGATTAAAATATAGTCACACCTCAAAAGAGCTCGATTAAGAACTTCCTCTATAGAGGTGCGCTAGGGTTTACAGAACAATAAATGAGATAATTAAGAAAGCGTTAATGATAAGGATGCATGCATGCACCTTATATACTAAACCCTAGGAAGACAAACACGGTCGGACAGGCCCAAACCATGAATACAAAATATACTAAATAACATTGGCCTAATAACGCAACACAATATCTTCAACAATCTCCCCCTTTGCGTTAAGTGAAACCATGGCCATGTTAATTCAAGATTCTCTTCTGCACTTCATAGACTTTAGGAATAAAACTCAAGAGCAACTTGCGAACATGAATATACCAAGTGATTACATCAGTGAAGCACTTCACATCATCGTTGTTGTTGCCCTTATACTTCGCAACAAGTTCCAGAATGAACTCCAAAAAAGTAAGTAGCAAACAGGTGATTGTATTCAAGATGAAAGTATAACTTGTGTCGATCTGCACTTGGACGATCTATCACAGTGTAAACTACAAACCATCCTTCCTTGTAAATCTTTCTGGGCTTGAGCTTCTGGAAGTCTTTCGGAGCTTCTTTTGGATCAACACTTGGTTTTTGTCTTAGAGCCGCAACAATTTCGACATCCATCGTCCCAACTTCCTGAATGTAGGACTTGATCATAATCTGAAGATGGGAAAAAACCGGTTCGTACTTCTCCTTCTCTCGCAGCAAAATGTTGAAAATTACCATCTAGTCATTGGGGTTCAAGCATGGCAAATCTATGAGAGTAAATTCGCAGGCTTGACGTGCAGATCCTCTCGCAACTTTAAACTTCGTATTAGGGAAGCTTTCAGTCTCGATCGGCCCAATAACCTTCACAGCTAGAATTTTGCTCACACTCTAGGTCTCGAACTGAGGCTTCATATGTTTCAAGTAGAAGTTAAACATCATTTGATCACTGATGCTATCCGAAAAAGGAACACTGGCAACCTTTATGAAGGCACGAAACCTGAATGCCTTCGGAGTGATGGGAAGGTCAAATTGCGAATCCTATGAGTTCTCAACATCAAAGGAAGCAATGGGATCTATCTAATATTGACTTGGCATATCCATAGCTTGATTCTGCATACACTTCAGGGTCCACTTTGGAAATAAAAACATTTTAGTCTGAAGAATGGCCTGAGCTTCCTTTTCAGCTCTTTCTTTTTCCTCTGTCTCTCTGACGATGCGAACATGTTCGTCAATCTCTGCCTCGCGAGCCTTCCGCCTTTTAAGATCAACTTCATCAGGCTCTTTGTCTTCACTGTCATTAATGATGGGTTCATTTCTGAATAACGGATCCTTGTCTTTTGGATCTTGCTTGATGATAGGAGGTTTAACTAAGACTTTGGGTATGACATCCTGTGTATGAACTTTTGAGCTCCCTTCTCCCCCTTGTTTCAGAAACAACATCGGCATCGAAACACCCTCCAAACGGTGCAACATCGCGAACACCGGTCTCAGCTTTTCAAGTAAATGCATTCGGACAGTAATAGAAATCATAGGATCACGGGTCTCATGATATCAGATAGCAGTCCGTTAACATTAGAAATGCAACTACGCGTGACTGCTTTTTCTGCTAGCAAATCATCGACCTGCCTTTGAGTGTAGTGAAGTTTGGTTTCCAACACTTTACACTTTTCCTCTTTTAGTGCGAGAGCATCCATGATCTTGCTCTCCATTACCAAGTCTGCTTGAAGCTTTGTGAGTTTCGCATCAACAGAGGCTTGGAATGCTTCATGATCAGATTTGAACTCAGTACGAAGTTCAACAAACCTCGACTTTTCTACTTTGAACATGGCACCAACATTTTGAATAGATTTGTTTGTTGTGGAGGTTTTGTTGTTGTAGGTTACCTAGTATTCATCCATGAATACTCTTGTATCAGTAATTAGTTTATCGAATTTTTTAGTCGTTTCCTTGCAAACAACAGCCGAGTCAGATGCTGTCTGAGAGAAAGAAGAGGAATTGGCAGTATGCTCCTTTGTAACTCGCTCAAGGATAGCTTCAACAACATCTTTCGAATATGCTTCAGAAGTAGAAGTGCTGGATGCGAGAAGCAGCTGATCAAGCTTCTCATGAATAGATTTGAACTCTACTTTAGAAGTAGAGACATCATCATCATTATCAACCCTTATTCGAAAAGGATTGAAAGAGAAAGCTTCTAAATCTTCATCGTCATCATCTCCGAAAAGCATTTCTGGATCACCAGTACAAATAGGATAGATGGGTGGGGTAACATGGGTTGAAAAACATGAATTATTAGCCCCCGTATCAGATACGTTGACTGAACATTCAGGTGTAGAAGAGGGTTGGGGTGGAATCGTGGAATATGTGAAAATGGGTATGGAGACTGAAATTGTTGTGGGTGGTTTGGAAGATACAATTGGGAGCGGAGCAATGGTTATTGGTACAGAAGTAGTTGTTTTGGTGAGGAAGGAGGAGAAGGAACAAAATAATTAATTGGTAGAGTTAACTCATGCTCAGTGCGAACTTGTTCCTGTTCTTCAGTGCGAATACGTTCAGCATCCTCATTGCGAACAGGGGGATCCTCCTCAATGCGAATCTCTGACTCAGTCTCAGAATCTGAGTTTTCATCGTCACTCTAAGAAGGACTTGGAGTGGGAAACTTTCGCCTTCTTGCAGGTTACTTCCTTCGCTTGGGTGCATCAGTAGAAGTTGTAGGATCCTTTCGCTTCTGAGATGGAGGTTTCGTAGCTGTAGATGGTCCTTTTTTTGCAGAATCATTCTTGGCAGGTTTCTTAGACCCTTTTCCCCTTTCTTGGGTTTGTCAGCCTCAGCCAGAATGGCTTGAAATTCGTCAGTGAGAGGATAAGGTCATGAAGGAGTGAGAGTACGATGTCCTTCAAGAATCATACTTGATGGAGGAACATCAAGAAACATTGCCTCTGGAATTGCACCAATAAAATCAAATTTAGACCTATCTGGCATGATAATCCTTGTTGTGTGGAAAGTCGCAATCAAAGCCATCAGTGCATCAGTCATCACACGTAATCTTGAGCTGCTTAATAGCCCTGTTGACAACCACGGTCCAAAATCTCACACAGGAGATATCACAATGATGAGTTACAGAGTGTGTGCTCTAGATGAATTGAGCCCAAAGAATAGAACCGTAGTCAATGTTTTCACCAGTGTAGAGTCTGTACATCAGCCCCATCAAGAGTTTGCTTGCATAATCACTGCCTGTAACCCTTTCAGAAAAGGATTTGAATAAAATGGTGAAAAGAGCATTCCAAATTGGTGGGAGATTAGGTTTCTTGAACTTGGATACAGCTATAAGTGGCTCCTTGTATCCCATTTGATAGAAAATTTACAAGATGGCTGGATTAGAGATGGTTTCTGGATAGATCAGATTCTCAGATTGTGGAAGCCCTAGTAGATTGCAGAAATGAGAATTGGAGATTGAAGTGGTGTGATTGTGGATGTCGAAATAAATCCTTTGCTCGTCCTTAACATAGTTGGCAGTGTTATAAGCTTTGGAGAGAATCGAGAGAGGGACATTCTCGACTTGATTCATTGCAATGATAAGAGGTGAGTACTTCAGACACTCGATCAAGGGTAGGAGAAAAGCATTATACTTAACCGGGTTCAAGTCGATGATCAGATTATGATGTTGCTTCATTGTAAGAAGAGTGGAATGCACGATTTGATCTTGCACAGACTGATTTTTAGAGGAGGCCGCCATTGATGAAGCTAGGAAGAAGATGAACAATAGAAAGCCTTTGAATCGCCAAAAATCTTTGAGAGAATTTTGAGAGTGGTAAGGAAATAATGAACCGTCAAAATCCCTTTATACGATTTGATTTGGTGAGAGAAATCCGGAGAGATAGTATCGAGAATTGAACTGTTGCCTGAAAAAGCGCGATTTGACAGCTATGACAAGTCAGAGGCATGCGTCACGTGGCGTATGAATAGCGGGCGGTTCAACTTTTCACGCGACTGTTTGAATTTTGATCCTTTTAAAATGGTCACGTCAGGCTATCTTCTTTTGGAGTAAGGAAATTACGTTGAGTGCATATCACTGCGAACCTGAAAGTTAAATACAACCACAAACAAGACTTTTGAAAATCACAAGGATCTTCGTGCATGCGTGTCAAAGAAAAAGAAATAAAACAAGGATTATCTATGGGATGTTGTGATTCCATATAGATGACATAAAACTGTTGATCCCAGGCAAAGATCTCTTCCTTCATAGTCAAGAGAGACTAAAAAGTATCTGTTCGGTTTCCTGTTCAATACGATCAGCTGTTTGATGAGAAACACTGAAATGCATCTTTTTTATAAGGCTGGTAAAGGTGGTTTATCCATTGACCAAACTACGAACTTGACATAAGTACAAAAGTTGGAAAAGGTACTCGTGTGACCAGTGTAGTCAGTTGAACGAGCAGGTTGGGAATTTATTGTAATTGACTTGGAATGATGTTGAAATCTCAAATAACAAAAAAAATAAACTGAATCTTTTGGGTAGAAATGTCTTGGTAATAGACAATTTCATAAAGATCTCGCAAAAATAAAAAGAGATTTCAAGGTACTTCCCACGAAAGTGGTTTCGTTAATTGTTGGGTGAAAGCTAGAGCATTTGATTGTTCACCATCAATTCATTGTGGGTATTGAAGTTTGGGTTTCACTCAGTTCGTGATAGAACGAAACTAAGATCATTAACATAGAAAATTGCATAACCATAAACCTCAGTGGTAATTGCTGAGAGTCTCAAGGGTTACATTGATGAATGCGAAAGAGATGGCGAAGAGAGTAGATGGATACAAGAAAGTTAAAGTACCTTTGCAATGTGAATATGACCATGAAAATAACACTTAACTCAATGTGAGAAGAGTAAGGTAGCTCATGACTGATGTGAATTTCCAGCCTGATTGGGAAGAATTGATTGGTGATATCAAATTCATTAAGGCTTCATAGTCGAGTCGTTGAGGCTTAGGTCAACATACAACAACATGCTTCTAGGGAAACTTAGTTAATTCATAAGTAAAAGGAGTTATACCTTCCCCATCACACAAGTAGATAGCAATGCGAACGTCTTCGTTTATGATCTTGGTGTGCAAAGGAAAATGAACAACCGGTAAAAGTATTTTTTTGATTTTGTTGTTTTTGAAAAGTAGTAAAATAAAGAAAATAATTTAATTTTGGTTTTTGAAGGTTTATGAAAATAAGGGAAAGAACAAACCGATAGTGATAGTGGACTGTGAAAGGCTACGAACGTTCGCACTGATTCGCTGTGAAAAGACAAGTAATAAACTGTTGACTACAAAAGCTTGCGAACGTTTGCACCGATTTGCAGTACTGAACAATTTTGAAAACGAAGATAAGATAAGCGAATCAAACAAAGAGATATGTAAAGATACACAAAATATACAAAAGGATATTCGAAATACCAAACCATGAATGAACGGATCACTGCGAACTACTGTAAACGTTCACATTGATTCGCATTGATAAAACAGAATGTTAATGAACAGTAGACTGTGAAACCCTACGAACGTTCGCATCGATTCGCAGTGACGGTTCTATGAATGCGATGGTGGATTCGGTACAGAATCAGCTTCCATCATTCCCAGCCCTTGAAGGATTCTATTAAATGTTGCTTCAGGTAGAGCCTTGGTAAATATATTAGTCAATTGATAAGCGGATCTTACGAAATGAATCTCAACGTTGCCATCTTCCACATGATCCTTGATAAAGTGATACCTCAGTGCTAAGTGTTTTGTTTTTGAGTGTTGCACTGGGTTGTGACATATGCGAATAGCACTTTCGGAGTCACAATAGAGTGGAATTCTTTTCATATTTAAGAAATAGTCGCGGAGTTGGCTTTGAATCCAAATGAATTGAGATGTGCACAAAGCTGCATCAATGTATTCAGCCTCAGCTGTTGACAACGAAACACATGTTTGTTTTCTTTGATTGCCAACTCACCAGCTTGCCATCGAGAAATTGACACCCTCGTTGTGCTTTTTTGATCTAAACCGCAACCCCCTAAATCAGCATCTGAAAATGCTTCTACGAAGAATCCTGATTTCCCAGGGTACCATAAACCAAGAGATGAGGTTTGCTTCAGATATCGATAAATATTCTTTACATCCATCATGTGAGGTTCGCGATGATTAGCTTGAAACCTTGCAAAATAACAAACGGAAAACATAATGTCTGGTCGACTAGCTGTTAAATACATCAAAGACCCTATCATTTAGCGATAGAGGGTCATGTCAGCAGCTGGTTTTTCTAGAGAAGGTGTTAACTTCGTGCCAAATGCCATGGGAACCTTCACTTTTGACTCTCCCATCATTCCAAACTTAGCGAGCAGAGTTTTCGTGTACGCCTCCTAATTAATGAAAATTCCTTCCGGTCCTTGTCTAATGTTTAATCCAAAAAAAAAGTTAATTGGACCCATTGAGCTCATCTCAAATTTAGTTTCCATCAATTTTCAGAACTCAGCTATTAGACCGGGATTTGTAGATCCGAAGATGATGTCATCAACATAAATTTGTACAGTCATCAAGTGGTCACACTCTTTCTTGCGAAAGAAGGTTGGGTCGACCGAACCTTGCTTGAATTTGGACATTTCAAGAAAACGAGTAAGAGTTTCATACCAGGCTCTTAGAGCTTGCTTTAAACCGTAAACCGCTTTGTCAAGAATGTAACAGTGATTGGGATATTTTTCATTTATGAACCCAGGCGGTTGTTCCACATAAACGGTCTCTTCCAATTTGCCATTTAAGAATGCACACTTCACATCCATTTGAAAAACTTCAAAGTTTTTGTGTGCTGTATATGCGAAGAAAATGCGAACAGATTCTAATCTAGCAACAGGTGCGAAAGTCTCTTCGTAGTCAATTCCTTCAGCCTGGTAATAACCTTTGACTACCAGTATAGCTTTGTTTCGGATTACGTTCCCTTCTTTGTCCATCTTGTTTCTGAATACCCACTTTAACCCAACCACAAATGCATCCTTTGGTGTTGGAATCAGTCTCCATACTTTGTTTTTCTTAAATTCATTATGTTCGTCTTGCATTGCCTGTACCCAATCAGAGTGATCGAGTGTAGTTTTAACAGTCTTTGGTTCAACTTTAGAGACAAACAAATTAAACATGCAAAATTCCACTTGAGAAAATAAAACAGTTTGTTTCGCTTTCAATTGAGAACGTGTGAGAACTCTTTCTGATGATTCACCAATGATTTGGGTTTTTGGATGATCTTTCATCCATTTGATATGGGGAGGGTAATTTGGATCATAGGAGGGATTCAGTTCAGCATTTACTTCTTCTTCGAATTCTGACTGTGTATCATCATCTTCATCATTTGTATTAACATTCTCTCCCTCGAATGATGAAACAGTTTCTGCTTCAGGCTCAGAATTCTCCCCCTCGATTGGATGTTCATTGGGTGTGAAGGTTGATAAATTCTCCCCCTGGAAAGTAAAATGGGAAAATTCACTTGGCTTTTGAGAGATGGTAGATACTTCAGGTCCACCTGAACTTGAAGGTTCGATTTCCATGACTATAACAGCTTCGTCAATAACCTTCTTCAGATTGTCTACTTTGTTGTCAGTTGCTTTCGCTTCAGAGAGAATAGTAGACACTAGTTCATCAAAGAGCTTCATATATTCTTCAAATAAGTTGGAGATAGTTTTGGATATAGTGTCTAAGTCCATAACTATATATGGTATGTACTTGACCCGATCCGGCATGGTCTATTTGGGTTGTACTTCACCCGAACAATTTATGGATAATCTTTGGAGAATAGTATAAGTTATGATTTATTAATATATTATAAGTTCTAATATCTTAATATAAGATCATATTATTTAATTAATATTGATCTATAATTAATCTAGGATTAATTTAGAGATCAAAAGTATTACTAATTAAATATGGGCACCTATATTTATATAGTGTGGGCTAATGCTTATTTGGAATGGGCTAGGATTGCATGGAAAGTCCATGGATACTCCATGGAGCTTTAACCCATGGATCTCATGGAAATGAAGAGACATGGGTATTAGGGTTTACATGGATGTAACCCTAATCCACCACACTATATAAATGAGGCTTTGGTTCTTGAAATCAGACTAGTTGATGTGAGTAAAGCAAGTGGGCCGATTTCAAGATAGTTGTGACTATTCTCTCACGGTTTCAAAGTTTGTGGTGATTTGTGATTCCATTTGAGGCATTCAAACTATTGGTGCTAGGCTCTAAAACTCCAAGCAATCAACTACAACTACAAGGTAAGTAATTCTTCTAGCTTTATTTGATTCAAGTTCCCCATGCCATGCTAGATAAGATAAGAACCTTGGAAAAATAGTTATTTGCATGTATCTTAGTCAAACATAGATCCAAGGTTTATTAGGGTTGCATGTACACTTAGGAAGTGTTAGAATGCTCAAAACCCATCAGTGGTATCAGAGCCTAAGCTTGTTTGTTTGATACTTGATGCAAAATATTGGAAAAAAGTCGAAATCTTGCTGTCTGCCTGATGAACTCGCCGAGTCCATGGGGGGACTCGCCGAGTTCATGTGTATCTTCATCCTACTCGCCGAGTAGGTTCGTGCACTCGACGAGTAGGAGCCTCAGAATGCAGATTTTTGACTTTTGCTGCTGGAAATGGACTAGAAACATTACCCTAAACAGTTTTGGTGTCATAAAACTTGTTTTAGATGGTGTAATGTTTATGCTAATCCATTTACAATGGCTATAATAAAAACTTACAAGATTTATGAGTAATTTATGATTCTTGAAATGTTCATATTCATGTTCTTGAACTTATGAAGATTAGATGATCATAGGAATTGTTTGTAACCTACTTGGTCGTTTAATTCTTGATCATAATGTGTTTTAATGGAGTCCATAACTTGTCCTCAAGTTATGGAAAACCAAGAGTCACACTTGAATTAAAACCATTAAAAGAACACAAGAGTTAGAAAAATGAAAAGTCTTCATTTTAATACTCAATTAACTTCATAAGTTATAAGAAATGAAAAGTTTTGAAAGTTTACAAAACTTTCCCTCAAGTTTTGGAACAAGTAAAGTCATGTTAAAAACTTTAGTTCTAACCCTTAGAATTTTAAAAGTTAAAATTCAACCCTTATACTTATAATATTATAAGTTAATATATATATACACACACATATATATATATATATATATATATATATATATGTATGTATGTATGTATAAGATCAAGGTCGTCTTACCGCTAGTACGCCTCATTCACGAAGCCAGTCTATAAGGTGTCGTATAAGGTTGTTGCCTATAAAATGGCAACTTAATGGGTGTCCACTCTCACCCACCGCTTGCTTGACTGGTGGAGGGTCGTTAGCCGAACGGGTAGGACAAGGACTTATAAATTCTCATTAAAAATATAATGATAATACTAAAGTAACTAAACTTTATTGAATTCCCAATATTAGTTATTTTAGGAAAATGTGAATAAGGTGCTAATCCATGAAACTACACTTTACACTTTGTTTAAGTCGTTAGTGGAGCGTGTGTGGTTAACCGACACTCTAACTTGAACTTAACAAGGTAGGTAAAGGGTGACTTAATGTTTATCATAGTATCGATGGAGCATGTGTGGTTAACCGGCATATCGATTGAGGGGTAATACATTAAGGGGACCAAGTAATTTGCATGGTTAATTCACACCTTGTTTTGTGATCCTCGGCATCCCAGTCACAAAACTTGAAGGGCACACTCGAGATTGAAACATGCCATTGAAGAAAGTTCAATGAATCTCAAAGAATCTAGGAGTTTCTAAACCAATTAAAACCTAATTAAAATTTCGTTTTTCATGGTGGAAATTGGTGAATCGTCATTCACCTACCTTTAAATATCTTATAGCTTAGATTACGACATCCCTCTTCTAAGCTATAAAATATTGTGTTGGGTCCTAGCCTTAATACTACATTTGGGTGTTTATTAAGGACTATCTCTAAATCTAATCTAATCTATTCCTTCTTCCTTTCAGGTGTCTTCCAATAACAATGCTTCTGGCTCTAACCCTACTAGCTCTTTCTCTCTCATGAATCTTTGTGGGAGAGTCATCTTCGATGGATCCAACTTTACTGATTGGATCAGGAACATCAAGATGGTCACTCGGTATGAGAACAAAGAATATGTTCTCGACAAGGAGCTAAACGTACCCGAGCCAACTGCTACTTCTGAAGAGCTTGCTGAATGTGACGTACATGAAAGCGATGCTACAAAAGTAGCATGCATCATGATGGCCACCATGACAGCCGAGCTCCAAAAGTACTATGAGGACAATTATCCTTTTGAGATGCACCAGGACTTGATGAACCGTTACCATCAAAGTGCTCATCAAGAGCGATATGAAATAATCTCCTCCATGATAACAACCCGGATGAAGGATGGTGAACCCATCACGGGCCACATGTAGAAAATGTAAAGGTATGTGGACCGTTTACTAAAGCTTAATGTGAACTTCCCCGAGGAGTTAGCAATAGACATCATTTTGCACTCGTTACCATCGTGTTATGATCAATTCCGCATGACATATCACATGAACAAGGAAGAAGTCACCCTCAGTAAACTTCAGGGACTCTTGAAGACCGCAGAAAGTGGTCTAAAGGGTAAGTCGTTTGTTACTACTCCTACTCCTACTCCAACTGCGGCTAATGTCTTGGCAATCGGGCATGGCAAAGGGAAGAAGAGAAAGAACCCTTCTAAGGGTACCAAGGGTAAGACCCTTGAAGGCTCCTCTTCAAGCAAAACCAAGAAAGGTTTTGTCACTCCTTCTGCTAACCCTAATGAGGCTGAATGCTTCTATTGTCATGAAAAGTCACACTAGAAGCGAAACTGCCCAAAGTACCAGCAAGATGTGAAGGATGGGTAAGTAAAACCCAACCATGCAGGTATATACACTATATTGTCTAATAAGTCACCTCATTCTAAGTCTTGGGTCCTTGAAACAGGTTATGGTATTCACATATGTTGTGATTTGCAGGGACTAAGAAGAAGTGAGAATGTGGAGCAGGGAAAGGTAAACTTGATCCTGGGAAACAGGAAAGCTTCACCTATCACCAAGATAGGAGTTTATTCCTTAGTGCTAAATAGTGGGTTTACATTAGATTTTAATAAGTGTTATTATTCGCCAGAAATGGCAAGAAATGTTATTTCCATTTATGCATTGTATAAACAAGGTTTTACCTTTTATTTTGATAATAATAATGGTAGTATTGATGCTTTCTTTAATAATGTTCATTATTTTAAAGCATTACCTTGTGATGGCGTGTATGAAATTGTATATGTTGTAGATAATCTAGGAAATAATGTATTGTATATTGACTCTTCCACTTGCTTAGATAAAGCATCTTTATGGAATTTTTGTCTTGGACATTAAGCAAGAAACGCATAGGCCAACTCCAAAAGGATGGAGTCTTGGAGTCATTTGACCTAATGTCAGATGATAGTTGTGAATCTTGTTTGCTTAGTAAAATGACAAAGTCACCTTTTACTAGCACTTGTGCTAGGGGTGATGGTTTGTTGGACCCCATACACACGGATGTGTGTGGACCCTTCAGAACCGCCACAAGAGATGCTAATCGGTTTTATGTGACTTTCACTGGTGATTTTAGTAGATACAGATATGTCTACTTAATCAAGCATAAGCCAGAAACCTTTCATAAATTCAAAGAGTTTAAGCAAGAAGTGGAGAATCAGTTGGGCAGGAACATTAAGATGCTTTGATCCGATCGTGGTGGTGAGTATCTTAGTACTGAGTTCCTTGAATATCTTAAGGAATGTGGGATTATCTCACAATTGACACCTCCTAGGACACCACAGTAGAATAGTGTAGCTGAGAGGCGCAATCGGACCTTGTTGGACATGGTTCATTCCATTATGAGTCGAGCTTCTCTACCAATCTCATTTTGGGGGTATGCCTTAGAGACTGCCGCCCATATCCTTAATCTAGTCCCTACAAAGAAGGTTGCCAAAACACCTCACGAGATGTGGACTGGAAAAGTTCCCAATCTAGACCACATCAAGATTTGGGGTTGTGAGGCTTTCGTGAGATGCGAGACTCACGATAAGCTCGAACCCCGAAGCGAAAGGTGTATTTTCATCGGCTATCCACATAAATCCTTTGGCTACATCTTCTACAGACCCAGTGATAATATGGTCTTTGTAGCAAGAAGAGGATTCTTTCGAGTGAGAGAATTCATGAGTCAAGTGATGAAGGAACCTCAAACCCTAGCCCTCAACCTGAGGAGGAAACTCCTGTTAAGCCGACTGAAGAATCTATACCTCTGAGGCGTTCCACCAGAGTTAGGAATGCACCTGAGCATTATTATGGTTTCCATATTACTGCAGAAGGTGAGACACTTATCTGTGATAACACACTGGTAAATCTATATGATCCTAACAGCTACACGGAAGCCATGGCAGGACTTGAGGCAGCTAAATGGAAAGAGGCTATGGATAGCGAGATATAGTCCATGTATGACAATCAAGTTTGGAACTTGGTTGGCAATGTAACTGATCGTAAGGTAGTTGGGTGCAAATGGATCTTCAAGAAGAAGACCCACATGAATGGAAATGTACACACTTATAAGGCACGACTGGTTGCAAAGGGTTATTCTTAAACTCCGGGAGTTGATTATGATGAGACCTTTTCACCAGTGGCCAAGATTAAGTCTATTAGGGTTCTGTTAGCCATTGCTACATTTCATGACTATGAAATATGGAAAATGGATGTCAAAACCGCTTTCCTTGTTGGAAAGTTGGCTGAAGATGTTTACATGGTTCAGCCAGAAGGTTTTGTCAGTACAAAGTACCCCAATAGAGTGTGTAAACTTGAGAAATCCATTGATGGATTGAAACAGGCACCTCGCAGATGAAATCTTTGCTTTGATGAGAAAGTCAAAGAATTTGGCATTTCAAGGAGTGAAGATGAATCATGTGTCTATATCAAGGCTAGTGGGAGCATAGTCAGCTTTTTGGTACTGTATGTGGATCACATACTACTCATAGGAAATGACATCCCAACCCTGCAGGAGGTAAAGTCCTGGCTTGGGAAGTGTTTCGCTATGAAGGACCTTGGTGAAGCTGCCTATATCCTAGGGATAAGGATTTTGAGAAACAGGAGTAAAAGACTAATTGGACTTAGTCACAGCACCTATGTGGACAAAGTGTTGAAAAGATTCAACATGCATAACTCCAAGAAAGGTGAGTTACCCATTCAGAGTAACGCCATATTTAGTAAGACACAAAGCCCTAGTACAGAGGCTGAGATAGCTGAAATGAGTCGACTACCTTATGCTTCAGCTGTAGGATCGATCATGTATGCTATGACGTGTACTCAACCTGATGTAGCCTTTTCTTTGAGCATGGTTAGCAGGTATCAGGGGAACCCTGGCAAGGCACACTAGACTGCGGTAAAGAATATCCTCAAGTACCTGTGAAGGACTAAGGACCGGGTCCTTACCCTTGGTGGGAGTGATGACTTGAAAGTTGTAAGGTACAGTGATGCTAGCTTCCAGACTGACAAGGATAATTTCCGCTCTCAGTCGGGCTGGATCTTTACCCTAAACGTAGGGGAAATCACTTGGAAAAGTTCCAAGCAGGAGACAGTGGCTGATTCCACTTGTGAATCGGAGTATATAGCAGCAAGCGAGGCTGCAAAGGAGGCTATATGGCCAAAGAACTTCATCGGAGGCCTTGGAGTTGTGCCAGCTATAAAGGAGCCAATGGAGATTTTCTGTGACAGCAATAGTGCGGTTGCCTTAGCAGAGGAACCAAGAGATCATGGGAGATCCAGACACATTGACAGAAAATATCACTTCATCAGACATCGAATAGAGGAAGGAATCCTCATGGCAATGAGGGTATCATCGGATGAGACCCCAACAGATCCCCTCACGAAGAGACTGACTTGGGCTAAGCATCTCTAGCATGCTCGGAGCATAGGGCTGAAGGATGATATTAGTTTTAGTAGTTAGATAATCTTGAAATTTGTAAAGTGTAATTGGCATTAGATGATGAATAAAAGGTGTTTTATTTATGAGAAAAGTGTTGCTATCTCTTGTCGATCGTTTACTATATTTCTTTTGCATGTTTTGACTTCCAGAATAATTATGTTTGGTATATCATATTATTCAAACCTCCACAGTCAGTCATATGTCGGAAGTAGGTATGAATCAAGACGGTCATGATTGGTTGCAATGGTCTAAGATGTTGGACATGGCTACAACAATCATGAGTGCTCATAAGTTCTGAGCATTGGACTCAACCCACGCTCACTGGAATCACTTCATGGAATTTATCTCGAGTGATCGTGAGACGGTAATATCATATAAGTCTTCAAACCTAGAGATATGATATGTTACTTACGAGTTGGTTATGCATTGATTGGACGAAAACGCATTGGTAACTCGATGTTATAAAACGTGCTTTTGTATATAATTCAATGAGTGGTAGAACAAACATATGAGTCGAAGTTTATCTGTTCCTTCTTGGATTAGAAGTTGATATCTGGGCCCCTCGATGATTTTGTTTTGACCCATGTACCGGGCCTGTTCAGAACTAAATTGATGCGTTCAGTTAAGTTCTATGTCAAACAAATCGGAAATCGGGAAACAAATGCTGGACAATAAGTAAGACCATGTTCCATGTATTTTTCTGGCTGATATCTAGAACAGATGATTATATGATCACTTATCTAAAATGGCGCGTTCAATTTCAATAGAGTTTAAAGAGCTACGATTGCTGATCGGTTCCTAAAGTCATGCTTGCAACTATAGTTATTAGACTTATCCAAGTGGGAGACTGTTGCATATAATGTCTAAGTCCATAACTATATTTGGTATGTACTTAACCCGACGCGGCATGGTCCATTTGGGTTGCACTTCACCCGAACAATTTATGGATAATCTTTGGAGAATAGTATAAGTTATGATTTATTAATATATTATAAGTTCTAATATATTAAAATAAGATCATACTATTTAATTAGTATTGATCTATAATTAATCTAGGATTAATTTAGAGATCAAAAGTATTACTAATTAAATATGGGCACCTATATTTATATAGTGTGGGCTAATGCTTATTTGGAATGGGCTAGGCTTGCATGGAAAGTCCATGGATACTCCATGGAGCTTTAACCCATGGATCTCATGGAAATGAAGAGACATGGGTATTAGGGTTTACATGGATGTAACCCTAATCCACCACACTATATAAAGGAGGCTATGGTTCTTGAAATCAGACTAGTTGATGTGAGTAAAGCAAGAGGGCCGATTTCAAGATAGCTGTGACTATTCTCTCAAGGTTCCAAAGTTTGTGGTGATTTGTGATTCCATTTGAGGCATTCAAACTATTGGTGCTAGGCTCTAAAACTCCAAGCAATCAACTACAACTACAAGGTAAGTAATTCTTCTAGCTTTATGTGATTCAAGTTCCCCATGCCATGCTAGATAGGATAAGAACCTTGGAAAAATAGTTATTTGCATGTATCTTAGTCAAACATAGATCCAAGGTTTATTAGGGTTGCATGTACACTTAGGAAGTATTAGAATGCTCAAAACCCATCAGATAGGAATCGTGACTTGACCAGTTTAAGGAAAGATTTCATTCATTGGTTCTTTGTTGGACGTGAGTTTCTTCACGTAGTTATCATCAAACGACACGTAATACGTTTCTTCAATTTTCTAGGAGCGTTTGTTTAGAACTCTGAAAGCTTTTGAAGTTACTGAATACCCAAGAAAGATTCCTTCGTCTACCTTCACATCAAACTTGTTTCGGTTCTGTTTAGAATTAAAGATGAAGCATCTTGAACCAAACACATGGAAAAAATTGACGTTAGGCTTGCGGTTGTTTAGAATCTCATAAGGAGTTATTGCAAAACGCTTATTGAGTAAAGACCGGTTCTGGGTGTAGCAAGCAGTGGCAATAGCATCAGCCCAGAAATATAGGGGTAACGATGCAAAACTGAGTATGGTTCGGGCAGCTTCACACAACGAGCAATATCGCCTTTCATTGATCCCATTTTGTTGTGGAGTATAAGGAGCGGAGAAATTGTGTGATACTCCCTTTTCAGCAAGAAAATCGGCAAACGCTTGGTTTTTTAATTCAAGCCCATTGTCACTGCGAACGTTGCGAACCAACTTTCGTAGTTGAACTTCAATCTGTTTTATAAAATCCTTGAGGTTTGGAGTTGCATCTAATTTTTTTCTAAGAAAGAACACCCAAGTGAAACGAGAAAAGTCATCAACAATTACTAGTATATACTTACTACCACCAACGCTTTCAATAGCAGAGGGACTACAAAGGTCGATGTGTAGAAGTTACAAAGGTTCTATAACTTTCAATAGTAGAGGTCATCAAAAATTACTAGTATATACTTACTACCACCAACGCTTTCAATAGCAGAGTGACTGCAAAGGCCGATGTGTAGAAGTTCCAAAGGTTCTATAACTTTCAATAGCAGAGGTTATCAAAAATTACTAGTATATACTTAATACCACCAACGCTTTCAATAGCAGAGGGACTGCAAAGGTCGATGTGTAGAAGTTCCAAAGTTGCTATAACTTTCATGTTCGTAATAGTTGGATGACTTTTTCTACTTTGTTTTCCCATCTCACAGGCAGCACATGAGTGTTCCTTGTCAAACTTGAGAAGTGGAAGTCCACGCACATGATCACCAAGAACTAGCTTGTTCATGTCTTTGAAGTTGAGGTGCGAGAGCCTTCTGTGCCATAGCCAACTTTCATCAGGATATGCTTTCGTTAGTAGACATATAGATGGTTTCCCTCGTATTGGATTGAGATTTAGTGGATACGTTTCGCCTTTTCTTTGAGATTTCAGCAGAATATTCTTGGTTTTCTTTTCTATTATTTCTGACCCTTCATCATCGAACGAAACCTTCAGTCCTGTTCCTACCACTAGTTGCGAAACACTGATTAGATTGTGTTGCAAGCCTTCTACATATGCCGCCTTTCTCATTGAGAAATATCCATTTGTGAGCATCCCATAGCATTTTATTGTGCCAAAAGAATTCTTACCATACTTGACACATCCACATCCTTCAGAGCACGAAACTCCCGAAGCTCTTCCTTTCACCCTGTCATGTGACATGAACATCCACTATCAATATACCATTCATCATCAAACTGCTCGACACGAATAACCTGCAAGAATTAAGCAGATTTAGGAACCCAAAGTTTCTTAGGTCCTAATGAGCCTTTTACAGAACAAGGAATAGTAAGAGAAGAATCAACAAAAAATTTTTGTTTTATTAAGGAGGTCTCATCTTTTCTTTTGATTGTGAAAACTTTGATTTTGTTATCTTTTGATGCTTTAACCTTAGGTTTAGAAATTGGATATTTGTTGTTTTCTAACTTTTGGTTTTGTTTCCTTAGGTTAGTATTCATCTTCTTTTCGTCTCCTGAGACGATCTTCCCTTTTGCCTTCACATCTTCTTTAGGATTGTGCTTTGAGTGAGAGGAATGTGTTTTAGAAGCAAAACCTTGCTTTCGGGTCCTTTTGCTTGTGGATGAGGAACCGAAACTGTCCCTTCGGTTGTTGAGTTGAGAACTGAAACCATTCTTTCAGTTTCTTTTGCTTCTATTTTGGGGACCGAAACTTCCCTTTCGGTTTGCCTGGCTACATGAATAGCATTGAGTACAAGAAGTAGATTGATTCTTTGACACTCCTTTATCTTTAGCGGTTGAACTCTTGTCTGATCGAATGTAATTTGGGTTTTAGGACTGCCAAAATTGTTTCCTTTCAGATAGATTCTTTTTGTATCTCCTGTTACGTTGATGTTTCTTTTCAGACACATGTTTGGGAGTTTTATGGACGTTGACCTTCGGTTTTGATCTTTCATCATGAGTTTCGCTCTTTAGCGAGGAGGTTTTCTTGTAGCCTTGACTGGCTTTCTTGGAACCTTTTTGGTACCACTTGTACTTGGCACATCAAAATGTGTAGGCTTGTTAAGCGGTTCTGCCACATATCTGCCTTTGACTCTCCATGATGTTTTCTTAGACAGACCAATCGTTTCATCAGCATTATCGATTGGAGCTGACCAGAAATGCTCCTCATAGCCGTCAGCATTATCTTCGTTCACTAATGCTGTGAGTTCGGCTGTTTGCTTCTGTGTAACGCTGGTAATTTCATAAACTTGATTTGGCGTGGTTTGGACCTTCTGATACACCACAGCCTTTTCTTTCATAACTTTGGACTTATTTTGAGACAAACGAGCGAGAGTTTTGAGAAATGAGATTTTTGTCAGTTCGAGTTCGCTCTTGACAAATTCAGAACAGTCTACCTCATCTTCTACAGATATTTCACTCATATCATCATCCTCATCAAATTCAGAAGTATTTTCAACATTAATTTTTGTTTGTGAACTCAACTTGGCATTCAACGAGTCAAATTTCTGCGTAGTTTCGGTTCTATTTTTCAATTTATCATTTTCGTCCAATAAATTCTTAAGCATGTCCTTGTGGTCTTTGGACTGGATAAAAGATTCAGTTTTGTCAAGACCAATTTTATAGCTAGGAGATACTTCATCAGACGAGGCAACAACTTCACAATCATAAACATCAACATCAATTTCATCCTCCTTTAATTCAAGGAAGGGAAGAATCATACTGTGAATTTTCCAACCTATTTCACAATCTAGATGCAATTGAGTGATATTGGAATATAAACTTTTAACATTAAACAAAAAATATTTCTCTATTTTAAAAGCTTCAAATTATCCCTTTGCAAATAAATTGTCTCATCCTTAATTCTAATTAACTCTTTCTCCTTTTGCTCAATCCACATTCGCCTCTCCTCACTCTTCAAAGACACCTTGCTGAGTTGATTAGTTAGGTTAGAATCTGTGAGGCAATTTTGGTTTAAACTACCACTTAAACAAGAAAATTTAGATTTTAATTCGTTCAATTCCTTTTCATAGTTTGTCACAGGGATTTTTAATGATTCGAGAATAGATTGTACCTTCTTGATCAATAGGTCGCACTCATTGATCTGCTCACCAACAGGCTTGGCAGCGAAGCACCTGTCTTCTCGTTCCTTCGCTTCATCTTGACCCTCATCAGTGGTGTAACCCCTCATCTGTGACACTCCAGCTGTCACCATTAAACACTTTCCTTCAGCAACATACTCATCTTCTTTCGCCACGAAAGCCCTGCCATGTGTAGGCTTTCTCACTTTTTCATCCTCTGAGTCAGTAGACCAGACTTCAACACTACCAAACTCATCATTTGCAACATTTTCCTACACAATAAGAACATTCATAGTGTTATTTGTAGCAACTTTCTTCTTCTTAGTCTCTTCTAGCTTTCGCAGGTAGTATGCTTTGTTGTCTTCACTCTCATTCTTCTCTGTCATCATCCTCAACATACAGTCCTTGGTAAAGTGGTTTTCGCCTACACCAGAGGTACTTGTTCGTTCCCAAGCACCATCTCCTCCACTTATTTCCATTCCTTCTACCCTTCCTCCCATTTCCCCTATCATACATCTCAACCTTTATCCACCATTCCCATTCCTACACCAATATTTTTAGAAGCTACAACTACCACCACTGGAGTACAGACCAACGTATCTGATACGGAGGTTTGCACTTCAGCACCCGCAACCCCTCCTACTACTAAATGTCCATCACCTACCCAATCAACAGAGACCCATACAGTTCTTGGTGGTGAAGATGTCGATTTCGACACTCTCTACTATAGTCCTTACAGGGTGCAAAGCGACGATGATGAAGACGCCCCTGTCACCAAACGCCATCTCAAGGAATTGAATGAGAAGCTAGATAAACTTATGGCCTCTTCATCTACTCAGGATTCTTCCTATGAGTCTGCCTTAAAAAGCTTGATGGCTGCCTGGGTTAAAGATCATGAAGCTTCAATCTCCAAAGCTACTTCAACCATTGATGCTTCTACAAAAGTTTGCACGGAAGCGACCGAAAAAGTCGATAAACTAATTTCTAACACAAATGTTTTTCTTGAGTATTTACAAGGTGCTGCTGCTCAAAATGCCAACACTGTCAATGCCTCTGTTCAGACCCTTACTCAATCTCTTCAACAAGAAAAGAAGCTTTTTGAGGTGCTTCGCCAGAACCTCTCTTCTGATCAAGCCAAACATCAAGCTTCAGTCTCTGATCGTTTAAATCAACTTCAGGCAGATCTTGCCTTGGAAAGCAGAGTAATGGGTGAACTTGCTCTGAAGACTACTGAACTCAAAACATAGAATCTGAAGCTCAATCAAGCGACCAAAGAACTTGAAGCACTGCGGTCGGAGTAGTCTGTGGTAAAAAGCTATGTTGGTGATGTTCACTCCATCCTTCTCCATCTTCTTGAAGCCTACGATTCGGTCCTGACCATCTCAGTTAGGCGTCATTTAGCTGAGAAATTACGACCTGCTCTTGACATTTTAAGTAGGATAGAGGGTGTTCCGGAGTCCGTTGTCCCTCCGCAACAAGGGGGAAAAGAAACAAAGACCACATCCCTACCTATAACGCTCCATTTCTGGTATGTAAATTTAATTAAAATATCTCCATTTCTTAAGGAGTACTTGACGAGTCTGTATCCCGACTCGTCGAGTAGAAGCGGGATGAGCTTGCGATTTAAGTTGGCTACTCGGCGAGTCCATATGTTGGGACTCGACGAGTCTGCCTGTCTGGATGAAGCCCTAATTTCAAGGGTTTATACCCTATTTAAACGTCATCATAACCTCCCACCCCAGCCTACAACACCTTTAGAGCATTTCCCCTGTAAACCCTAGCCCCCATTGTTGAGTTTGAGTGTGTTGGTGCTAGTTTGGAAGCTTTGGAAGAGAAGGAAGGAAAGAAGGCCTATAGAAGAGAAAGGAGATCCATGAGTTAGCTTCCATCTGTTTCTTATTTAGGTAATGAAGTTATTACCTTGTGTATTCCTCTATTAAACCCTCTTTTATGCTTGTTATGTCTTCTTTGGAGCCTTTTATGATTCAAAACTTGAGATATGGACTCTCCTTTGGATGGAAACCTTAGATCTAGACGTTATTTAACTCCTGAGCTCATTATAGCCACCTTTATGCAATCTTGGCCTTGTTCCAAACCCTAAGTGCTTACTATTTGTTGATTTTGGGTATTTTAACCTCATACCCTTGTGCATGCACGTAAAGTTGGAAACTTTACATGTAAAACCAGTCCTAGAAGCTCAGATCTATGATTTGGAAGCACTGAAATTGATTAGAATCGACTGTATAGTAATAGCATACTTGGGACTCGACGAGTTGTTCTTCAACTCAGCGAGTTGTTCTTCAGACTCGACGAGTTGTTCATACGACTCGACGAGTCACTGACTGGATGTGTTCATATGTTGAAGGAGAACTCGATGAGTTGTTCATACAACTCGGCGAGTCAGAGGAAGTTAGACTCGATGTTAGCATCGAAGAAGAACTCGTCGAGTCTTTGCCAAACTTGACGAGTAGAAGCGGGTATAGGACTAGAATGGATGATAGGGACTCGACGAGTTGACGGCCCAACTCGGCGAGTCAAGTCAACTGGAAGTTGACTTTCACCAGGGAGTTGACTTGACCAGGGGGTAAATAGTCATTTTACCCTGAGATTAGTATTCAGTATTTGATTTAGTGTTTATGGGATTTGTAGCCGGGGAGTTCCGGAGCAGCAGTCAGGCAACTTTCAGATTTAGCATCTTGGCAGCCAACGTTACGAGGTGAGTTTCCTTCAAGTAGGAACGGGTCTACGACCACAATGCCGGCCCGTCTGGTTATGTGTTCCAGAATTGGGTCCGATGCAGTATGCAGTATATTTGATTATGCTAGTAGTTATGATTATGCTATGCTATGTTCAACCAGTTTCCGGACTTCGGTCTGATGCAGAGGGAAAGGCCCTGGTTAGTTCCGGACTTTGGTCCGATGTTGTTTCCGGACTTCAGTCCGATGCAGAGGGCGAGGCCCTTGTTAGTTCTGGACTTTGGTCCGATGCAGTTTCCGGACTTCGTTCCGATGCAGAGGGCAAGGCCCTAGTCAGTTCCGGACTCTGGTCCGATGCAGTTTCCGGACATTGGTCTGATGCAGTGGGCAAGGCCCAATATGTGTTTATATGTTGTTGTATGGTATGTGGTACTTTGGGGGAGTTCACTAAGCTTCATGGTTATAGTTTCATTTTTGGTTTCAGTTACTTTCGCTAGCAAAGGGAAGAGCTTGGGTTGATGACATCACACCCACCATAGCTTCAGTTTTATCCTAGAGTTTTATTCAGATATTTTGTTATGATTGATATAGTTTTGTTTTGACACAGTTACTATGACTTTTGAGTACTCATTCCATGGTTCTTGTTATATATGACATTGGATGATGTGATTTTTAGTAATATTAAAACAAAAAATTTTTGGGTCGTATTTTGGGTCGTTACTTTCGAGGGATTCAGGCATACTTTCGAGTGTGTCTGAAATCAAACTAAGGAAATGGTGAAAGATTTTTTTTAGAAAGAGAAACATTTTCGAGAAGAAATTTTGAAAATAACTTAGAAAGGAAAACAATTTTATTAAAAAGGGGTGTGATGCATGCGATCAGCCGAGCTCAAGTAAGTACTACCAAATTGCCCATACAAGCTTATGTTATGATTATTAGTTTCAGTTTCATTTGAATAGAATGCCAGAATAGGACTAAGGATCTAGGACGATGCCTTATGTGCCTGCTATATGTGTTTCGACTTTATGAGAATTGCATGCTAGTTTTGAGTAGACATCAGTAGGATAGCCTGGTTAGGTTATGCCTGATAGTATGAGCTTAGCATTGTACGCTAGTGCAGATTAGTCAGAATGATAGCCCGAGTGATATATGCTTGATTATGTACACAATGCCCGAATGCTGCTTGCTTTGTGCTTTTAGGAGTTCTAGTTGCCTTTCACTAACTAGTAAACGAATATGTTATGTTACATATTTGAAGGACTAAATAATTTCAGAAGGTTAGGTCTAGCTCTATTTCGTAGCTCTTGTTTGAGTCCAACCGTTATAGGGTAGGATCCCTCATTCGAAGAATTATCTAGTCTGAGTGATATGTAATAGTACTCGCGAGGTAGTTAGGGGAAGAAAGTGGGGACTTCTTATGCAGCCGGTGGCGGAGAGTGGGTTCGTGATCACCTTAGGGCTAGCCTATGATGAGATTAGCATGAGATCAACAGTATTAGTAGAGGGGACTTGGTGGAGTCGAGGCAGTTCTTGCGGGAAGGTACAGATAGGTGTCGAAGGTAGTAGGGGCCCATACTACTGAAAGCAGAGGATATGTACTTGAATCAAGGAAGGCCAAGGCGAAACCAAGAAACTTGTAGTAATAGTGATCCCTCGAGATATATCAGTATTTCTAACATTCTCGTTATGTGTTTCAAAATGGTGGTTTTATGCCCTAGACCAGCAGTCGGCAGTTCAGAGGTTGGTGAGGGATCAGGACCAGGCTCGGGAGCCGAGCATTTGGATGATCATGCGACAATCCGAAATTTTCATTCGGTCAAACCCTAAAAGTCAATCACTTCATACTATAAGTCAATTTCATTTCTATTTGTTTTTAACAAATTTAAACTTCGTTTGGCTATTATAATAATCATTCTTTATATGAACGGGTGAAAGAATGTTACGTCTCGGGTCTTGAAATTTCAAAACCGCGAATACCACGTAGCTTAGAAGTTCATGGCCAAACTTTTATGTTTGGGCCGTAAACTTCCCCAAAAACCATAAACTCATGCTTAAGCATGAGTTTACCCCCCAAAGTACCTCACTTCTCATTTTCACTCTAAAGAGTAAACTCCAAACACTCTCAACTATCATCCCGGTTTTCAACCGATTTCCTGAAAACGTGAGTATTTCTCGTCTTGATCAGTTGATGTATCATAACTACTAGTGATTATACATCTTTTCATCCATCCATTTTTGTGTTTTGATTAGATTTCCAAAACACCAAGAACACCAAGAACACACACTAGTGTTCTTGGACTTTTAGTTCATTTCAAGCCTCCACAAAGTAAGTACTTCTATCCTAGAGTCATTTAAAGCTTTGTATACATCTTATTATCAAGGAAATGTCCCAAGAACACAAAGAATAAGGTGTTCACAGTTTTGGGAGGCTCCCAAAACCGTAAACACCAAGTATAGTGCCAAAGGGTGCTTTAGGGTGTCTAGGTGCTTCACAATGCCTTAGGGAGTTTCCTAGATCATTCCTTGAAGTGTTTATCACATAAAAGAACAAGAAAACTCTCATTTATATGTGTTTACGGTTTGGGGATCACCCAAAACCGTAAACACCCCAAAAGGTGTATAAATGTCCCATATTTATTCCTTATGCCTAGAATCTAACCTAGACTATTACCATGATGAGCTAAGGACTTGAAAACACCCCAAATACCATAAACCTTATGAGTTTACGGTAGTAAACTCAAAGGAAAATGGTAAAGGGACCGTAAAATCCATTTAGGAGTGAAATGGTGCCCTAGTTCCTTCCATGGTCACATACATCAAGTAGAAAAGCTTCTAGGGACTCTTAAAGCTTCAAACAACAAATGGTCACAAAGGGGGTGAGCTGTCGACCGTAAACCCTTTTGCTAGTGACCACAAAACCGTAAACTCCCTAATGGAGTGTTCCTTGAACCCCAAGCACACTAGCCTTTCCCTACAACACTTAGATGCAATCCTTGAGACTTGTAGCACTTGTATAAGGTGTTTAGCATGTCCTAGGGTGTCTTGAATTTGTTTATTAGTTGTTTAAACACTAATTGGATACATACATGTGATATTATATGTTAACTAGGATCATAGAGTGCGTTCAAGACTTCACTTGACACCTAGCAATCCTACATCTTCAGTTCATCCATACCACTCACTATCGGTGAGTTCATACCCCTTAATCAATGGTTTAAATGTTTTAAAATGCTTTATGGGGGGATACAAATTGAATACTTATAGTTATTACATCAATCACATGTGATTAATAACTACAAAACCAATGATTTTCTTACTGTTCAAACTGTTTATCAAATTGTTTTGCTTCAAACTGTTTTACAAATTCTTATACTTATCAAATACATTTACTTAAGCTCTGTTATACTTATTATCAAATGCATGCCTATGTATGTATAGTTATATAAGCAATGTTTAAAAGGCTTAGGATGGCCAGCTCGCTTTATTTCCTTTCCCCCGTTGGGATGTGGTCTGGTAAGGTATCGGGTATCTGTACGAAGGTCGTTTAAATATTAGTTATATATCATGCGTACATATATAGTCATAAAGGTTCTTCCAGTCCATTCAATACCTTGGGTAGCAAGGGTATACTTCCATGTTCATACGTACCAGTTACATCACTAGTAAGTTACCATAGGGGTAGCACAAGAGGATACTAATACAATTACTAGAACAATGAAACATACAATGAGTCAGTTCATTCATGAGTCAGTACATTACTATACATGCTAGATAGAGAGAGAACATACATTACAGCTAGCACACGCAGAACATTTTAGTACATACAGGCTAGACAGAGAAAGAGTACACTTTTCAGCTAGCACATTCATTTCATGTACATTCATGCAGTTATGTGAACCATTAGACGGGTCATTGCACTTCCTGCCATGACCGTTTTTGTATCCCGAATCTCGTTAATTGGGGAGCGTATGAGTTTGCGTATAGATCTATACTGGATTGACTATCCTACACCTTGCTACTCGCGACTTGCAAGTCTACGGGTACCAAATGTCATTTCTTACGGCGTCTTACATCGTCATTTTACTAGAGTCGGTAGCAGGATACAGGTCGATCACATGTTACTTTGAACACCTTTTGTTTTAAGGTAGTTAGTACAACGGTAGTCACTTATTACAAATACTACGGTACTATAATATTTTCCCATTACATTCACTTCGTGAATATTCACACGATGCACGGTAATGTAAGAACTATATTTTTGGTTAATGATAGTCAGAATTGGGAAAACACACACGCTAACAAAAGACACACGCAAAGATACTAGATGCCTTGGTAGAAGGCTACAGTTAGTAGGAAACATAGGGTTTTCTAGGAGAGTTCAAACATTTTCCAAAACATTGTACAAAACATCTTACAAATGCTTTCATACAAACACAGACATTAATATACTTATTATCTCACCAGCTTTAAGCTAATACTCGCTTTCAAAATAACTTGTATTCTCAGGTCACCAATAGACAGGTATAGGTGCTAGACTTTTGAGAAGATGGAGTTCGTTCAAGACTCATCTTTTATTTTGATATGTTTATTTTGGTGTCTATATAACTTGACAGAACACACATGTATGAAATTATATTATTAATGCAATGGATGATGTTGTTGCTTGTTTACTACTATTCATTTTTGTGATACTGTACATGACGTCCTCTGCCCAAGAACGTTTCCGCCGTTCATGGTTTTGGGGTGTGACAGATTGGTATCAGAGCATTGTTTATAGTGAATTGAGTATATCAACCCATAAAAGATATACTAACTATAAATACATTGGGATTAAAATACTCTGACTAAGAGTTTATACTTTAAATATTAAAGTATTTAATTAAGTATATGTGCCTGCATTCATAGTAAAATCAGTGTCACTAAGACAGTACACAAGTATTACGATTGTTGGGCAACACAATTAGACTTAGAGACATATGGTCAAAACTGGGAAGATATAGCCTGATCAACTATATTATCCGAGGGTTGACTAGCATGTGCCTAAGTGTGGTTGTGAGGTTGCAACAAGTCTAAAAACTTACCTACAATACCACAATGAGAATAATAGAACCTAAACTTAAAATACTATAGGAGTATTTTGCATTACTATAAGTTACTTATGTGCTAGATTCTTATACCTCCCTTCTCGCGTAGATTTAATGGTTGTATTCCACATTCCCGGAGACCCATACTATCCTAACCACGGCAATGCAGGATGGCTAGAAGATGAACCTGAAGATGATCACCCAATTCCTTTGGATGATCATGAAGCTGAAGGCTTTTCTGATGGTTCTGACTCAGAACCAGAAGTCAACAACCTGCCCCCAGCTGATCAAAACCCTGACCCTCGTCCAACATTTCAAGGACCCACACTTCTGTGGGCAACAAACTTGAATACATGGAGCCATGAACAGGGTCAACCCATTCCCTACAATGGAGACTGAAGTTTCTACAACCTCACTAATGGAGGTTCTGCTGACAGAGTCCTACCCATCATGGTTCGTAGGATTTATCGGAACACGATACTGGGTCAATCATCTATCAATCGAGTCTTAGATATTGACGCCAACACTGGTGTTAACATTGTCCACATTCGCCAACTAGAGTCTGCTTATGAAAGGGCTCTGGTTCACAATGCAGCTCTTTAGAGGGAACTCACTGAAACGCGAGCTGAAGTCAGAGAACTTCAAGCTCAACAAGCAAGGGCTGATAGGCATATGAGGGATATAGAACATCTCCTGTCGGGATCAAGAACTCACTATGGTAGTTCTCGTCGCCGATAGATTCTCATCAACTTCTCTCTTTTGGATAAAACCTAGTTATGTAAAACTCTGGTCTAATTCTCTATCTTGTAAATCGTAGGCCTGGTAGGTCTTGGTTAGGTTGTAATCCTGTCAAAATTTTTCCATTTTGATTGATGTAAGGCCTATTTCTGTTGGCTGTTTTCCTGAACTTGTTACATCCGTAATTCCAGTAATATTGACAGGTACCTAATCTTATGGGAATTATTATCCAAATGTGATCATCTATTAGTTCTAGATTTCCACTCAATAGTATCGTTGGACTATGGAGAGTTAGTCCATGAGTCATTCCCATCAATTCTTCCATTGAAATCTTCTCAATGTTTTCATCTTCATAAACTATAGATCAAAGATGCCATCGCGCAGAAATCCAAGGAGAAATCTCAATAACGAAACACCACCTCCTCCACCTCCTCAACCACCTACTCCTCAGTTCGACATGACAATCTTAAATATTGCTATAGCTGTAGCGGTGGCTACAGCCATGGCTCATTATCATTCATCTAGTTCCACCGGAGGAGGAACCCCTGTTCAGTCTATCCAGGTTGAAGCTCCTGTGTGCTTGAGAGAGTGCTCCTATAAGGACTTCATGAACTGTAAGCCAATGTCCTTCAAGGGGACTGGCGGAGTCATTGCCCTCTCGCAATGGTTCGAGAAAACCGAATCGGTTTTCGAAATCTGCTCTTATTCCGAGGAGAGCAAGGTGAAGTTCGCTGCTTGCACCTTCGAAACTAAAGCCCTAACATGGTGGAACGGCCATGTTAAGTCACTGTCTCTTATGGTGGCAAATGCTATGGGCTGGGAAACTTTAAAAGACCTCATGATTGAGGAGTACTGCCCGAGGGGCGATATCCAAAAGCTGGAGGAAGAGCTATGGTGCCTAACCATGAAGGGCTCCAACGTAGTCGCCTACACCGCCAGGTTCTGTGAACTGGTGGCCCTCTGTCCCAACATGATTCCTTCAGAGGGAAAGAAGATCGAGAGATACATATGGGGACTGGTGCCCCCATACCATGGAAATGTTTTGGCATCACACCCACTACACTTGATAGTGCCAATCGATTTGCACAGCGGCTCATAGACCATGGGGTTCGTACGCCGGCCGCAACAACTACCATGGCCATCTCAGAACCTGCAAGAACCGCTGACTCTAAGCGGAATTTTTGGGATGAAAAGAAAAAGACTAAGGCTGCCAAGAAGAGGCAGGTCGTGGCAGTGCATGCTGTGATAGCACCTGCGATTGCTGCTCCAGTAAAGCAGTACGCTGGAAGTTTGCCCAAGTGCAACAAGTGCAACTTCCATCACGTCGGCACTTGCCGGGAAATGCAATGTCTGAACTGCAACGGGAAGGGGCACATAGCCCGTTTCTTTAAAGCTCTGGTGAAACCAATCAACCAAGTCCCCGGTGCTGGAGTGGGCCAAACTTGCTACGGATGTGGCGAGGTAGGCCACTTCAAGAGAAACTGCCCGAAGGCAGGGTTTGCCGGTGGAGCGCAAGAGTTCTGGCCATAGACCATGAGGAAGTGGTTGCCGACCCCACAGTGGTCACTGGTACGTTCCTCCTCGATAACTCTTATGCATGCATTCTATTTGATAGTGGAGCGGAGAGGAGTTTCGTGAACCAAAAATTTGCTCATTTACTTAAGCAAAAATCACGAGCACTTAATGAACCGTTCACTGTAGAAATGGCTAATGGAAAGACGGAGAGCACTAGAAGTATATTCATAGGGTGTACCCTAACTTTAGATAACCATTCATTTTTAATCGATCTTATGCCGGACTCAATTAAAAGTTTCGACGTCATTATCGGCATGGATTGGTTGAGTCTTCATCGTGCCGATATCATGTGTTACGAAAAGGCTGTTCACCTTAATCTACTGTCTGGCGAAACCTTAGTAGTTTATGGAGACAAACCCGGCACGAACCTTCATATCATCTCGAGCATCCAAGCTCAGAAATTCTTGCGAAAGGAATGTCGTGCATTCCTTGCTCATGTGGTCGATGTAAGCCAAGAAACGAAGGACATTCAAAACATTCCAGTAGTACGCGACTTTCCCAACATCTTTCCAGAAGAACTCCTAGGATTACCTCCGGAACGTCAAGTCGAGTTCCGAATCGACTTAGTTCCAGGGGCTACCCCAGTAGCCAAATCGCCCTATCGTTTAGCACATGCAGAGATGCAAGAACTGTCCGGTCAACTTAACGAACTGCTCAGAAAGGGCTTTATAAGACCAAGCTTCTCACCCTGGGGAGCTTCAGTCTTGTTCGTCAAGAAGAAAGACGGATCGTTTTGTATGTGCATCGACTACAGGGAGCTCAACAAGCTGACGGTCAAAAATCGTTATCCGTTGCCTCGTATCGACGATTTATTTGACCAAATTCAAGGGGCGAACTTCTTTTCAAAAATCGACTTGATATCCAGATATCACCAACTACGAGTGCTAGGGGAGGATTGACAAACGTGCCCGCTCTATTCATGGACTTAATGAATAGGGTGTATCGTCCTTACTTGGATCAGTTCGTTATCGTCTTCATCGATGACATACTTATCTACTCTCGTAGTAAGGAGGAGCATAGTCAACATATGCGACAAGTCCTCGAAACATTACGTTCGGATTGACAAACGTGCCCGCTCTATTCATGGACTTAATGAATAGGGTGTATCGTCCTTACTTGGATCAGTTCGTTATCATCTTCATCGATGACATACTTATCTACTCTCGTAGTAAGGAGGAGCATAGTCAACATATGCGACAAGTCCTCGAAACATTACGTTCGGAGAAGCGCTACGCGAAGTTCTCGAAATGCGAGTTTTTGATTCAACGAGTCGAATTCTTAGGGCACGTGGTTAGCGAAGAGGGAATACATGTGGACCCTTCCAAAATCAAGGCCATTGAGAACTGGTCAGCACTGAAGACGCCTACATAAATTCGTCAATTTCTAGGCCTTGCTGGCTATTATCGCAGGTTCATTCAAAACTTCTCCCGCATCGCGAAACCTCTTACAACACTAACCCAGAAGGGCGTGGCCTTTGACTGGGAAGAGAAGCAGGAGAGAGCGTTTCAAACGGTTAAACGAGCCTTGTGCACCGCACCAATACTATCCCTTCCCGAAGGAATAGAAGACTTCGTCGTCTATTGCAATGCGTCGAATCAAGGACTCAGATGTGTTCTAATGTAGCGAGGTAAGGTCATCGCCTATGCCTCGAGACAGCTGAAGACACATGAGGTCAACTACACGATCCACGATCTTGAACTAGGAGCTGTTGTGTTTGCTATGAAGATCTGGAGACATTATTTGTATGGAACAAAAAGCACTATCTTTACAGACCACAAGAGCTTACAACACATATTTGACGAGAAGGAGCTCAACATGAGACAACGATGGTGGGTCGAGCTACTCAATGATTATGAATGTGAAATTCGTAATCATCCGGGTAAAGCCAACGTAGTAGATGACGCCCTGAGTCGGAAGTGATGAGTTCAAAAACTCTTAAATCGATTAGATCTTTCACAAGTACGATAAAAGTAATAAAACAGTTTAAGATCAATACGAGTATGAACACTGAACATAATCAAACTTATGCTTATGATTCAGAACTAAGTCACGCCTCAGCAGAGCTCGATGAAGAACTTCCGCTGTAGAGGCGAGCTAGGGTTTACAAATGATGTGAAATAAAACAATGAAAGCGATAACATCTAAGCCTGCATGCATGCAACTTATATACTAAACCCTAATACAAAATTATGCACGGCTGGACAGGCCCAAAACCGGCATTCAAACTGGGCTAAGGACCGAGCCCATGATGCAATGCAATAGACTCTACAATCTCCCCTTTTGCGTCAAATGAGGCGAGAGGTTATTTCCTCTGAGTAGGCCTCACCGTCTTGATAACTTTGAATAATCGAGGAATAATTGAGGAATATGCTCAAGGCAAGACGTTGAGAAGAGGTGTTTGTCAACAAGAGCGAACATAAATTTTTGACCTTCGCCTCTGAGGAACATGACTATGTGATACTTTGAATCAATTTTCCCTTTGATCATGGTACTGACATTGCCAGCTTTGCCCATGGTCTTGATCGTTGGTCGCTTGTGTATGGCAGAGGCAATCTCTTGGTCCATCTTCGCTACCTCATGTATGTAGCAAACAAGCATACGCTTGACATGATCGATTATTGGCTGATACTCCTGGGGATTCAAAAGAAGAATGTTGTTGAGGAGTATCCAGTCATGGGGATTGAGGTTCGGTAAATCAGCAAGGGAAAAATGGTGGACTGAGCCTTCGGTTCCTCGAGTCACCCTGAATTTGACATTGATAAATTTCCCTGCTGAATAGGGCTTCATCACCTTGCTGTGGTTATCTTCTTTGAGCTCCAAGTCTGGTATTGGGGTTGAGCAAACTCCAAGTAGAACTCTAGAAGATACCTATCTACCTTCGGGTCCAGAGATGGAATGGCAACAGTCGAGTTGAAGCAGTGGAAGATGAATGCATTTTGAGTGATTGGCATATCGAACTGTGCATCCTTGGAGTTGTCAAGGCCAAAGGACATTATTGGATCGAGCCAGAGAATAGTTGGCTCGTCGATTGCACACCGCTAAAGCGATTCTTTTGTCCATACAGGAAACATAGACTTTTTCTTTTCATGGAGCTCCGCCTCCTTTCGCTTATGTTCTAGCTCAGCGCACTGCTTCTTGGTGATTTCTTCCGTTTGTTTTTCAGAAGTATTATCCTTCGGGACAGGTTTCTTGGGAATGTCGACATAGACATCATCTTCATTGTCTGTGTCGTCTTCACCAATCTTATTCTTCTTCTTATCTTTGTTACTGACCGAAGCTTCATTAACGTTCGGTTCAGCAGTTGGTTTTGAGCTGGAAGGAGGAGGTTGCTGCTTTGACTCTTTTTCTCCCCCTTGTTTCGGTTGGACCCCAGTCACCGGAATACCCTCGATACGGCTGAGAACGTCCAGTGCCGGTCTGAGCTTGTCTGCCAAATGCCTTCTGACAGTGATAGTGATAAGTGGATCATTCGCCTCAATAAGATGAAGGAGGATGGAGTGAAAATCTGCAGTAGAACTCTAGATAACCTCTCTTTCTGACTTGAGGTCATTAACCTCCGCATTATCAGTATGTAGCTTGTGTGTTTGCAGTTTAAGCTGTGCTGTACGTCTGTCAAGCTTGTCCATAATCCGATTTTCCATAGCTAAGTCCGCTTCCAGTTGAGTTAAGCGTTCGTTGACACTAGCATGGAGCGATTGATTGGCTTTTTCAACGGCATGTCGTGCCGCTTCCAGGTTTGAACACTCAGATTGAAGAGTCTTTTGAAGAGTCTCTACTGAAGTGTTGACAGTTTTAGCATTCTTGGCAACAGCAGCCTGCAAGGAATCTAGAAACAAGTGAGCTTCTAAAACTAGTTTATCGACTTTTGCGGTCGCTTCCTTGCACTCCATAGTCGAGGCATCAACAACGAGAGAAGCCTGTTGACATTGGGAAGAGGAGGCTTCAATAGCCTTGGCTGCAGCAGATAGGGTAGCACTGTGTTCGGCAACAACCGACGAGAACAATGCTTTTAAAGCAACTTTTGAATGGGCACCAGAGGAAGAAGAGGAAAGCAGTTGATCTAGCTTGTCATTTACTGCTTTGAGATGACGTTTGGTAATTGGCTCGTCGTCATCATCCTCGCTCTGCACTCGATAAGGACTGAAATATGTGGAATCGAATTCCAAGTCCTCACCGCCCAAAATAGGGGTTGTTTCAGTAGATTGTGTAGGAGATAAGGGTTTTGAAGAAGGAGGAGGTTCGTTTGTGAAAGTAGGTTCGGTTACAGGTGGATTAGGAGCGGTAAAGGCACGTTTAGTGGTGGAAGTGGAAGTGGTTGTATCTGTGAAAGTAGGAGTGGGAATGGGAATTGTAGTGAATGGTTGGAGAGACAGGAGGAATAGAAACTGGAATGGTAACAGTTGGAGGTGAAGGAGGAAAAGAACGAATTGGAAGTTCTGGAGTAGGGGAGCGAGGCGGAGTGTCCCCTCGGTCCGAAGCCTCTTCATCAGAACTTTCGCTCTCAGAATCTGAAGGTGGAGCCTTCTTCTGCTTAGGAGGAACATATTCTGAATCCGAATTGCTAAAGTATTGAAGAATAAGTCTCCTAGAAGGCTTCTTCTTCTTTTTGAGTTGAGGTTGAGAAGTAGAAGCCTTATTAGTTTTTCTCTTCTTGGGGGTCTGCCCCTTGGTTGGTTTTGTGACCGGTCCCTCCTTCTACGATTCAGGCTTCTTACCCCTCTTGGCTGGCTTGTCAGCCTCTTCAATGGAACAAATCATTGTGGGTGTAAGTTCTCGTGGACCAACAGATGGACGCTTCCTATACTGTTGAAGAAGATTCCTCGACGCTGAGATACAACCGAGCATGGCTTCAGGAATAGGTCCGATGAATGAAAACTTTGTTGGATCAGTGACGATGGTTTTCATCGTATGAAAAGTGGCGATAGAAGAAAGCAAGGAATCTGCCATTATTGGGACACGATTACGATCCATTGCCCATTTGGTGATGATAGTCCAGAAACGACCACATGAAATCTCATAATGCCTGGATGAAGAAACTAGGCTTTGAACCAACTGCTGCCAAATAAGGGACCCATAATCAAGGTTAAGCCCACTGTACAACCCATACAGCACCGTCATGAATGACTTGCTGGAGGAAGGCAGGACTTCTTGAACTTGGTGACAGTTGTTAGGGTTTCGGTATACCCCATCTGATAGAACATTGTGAACAATTGACCAGTGCTAACGGAATCAGGGTTTATCAGGGATGGATCTTGAGAAAGACCAATGAGGGTATAGAATCGACTCTTGGAGATGGAGATCTTCTCATCGTGAAGTTCAAAGTGAATCCTTTCATTAGCCTTGTCGTAGAATGCAGTAGAGTAGACAAGAGACAAGAACGACATAGGAACAACTTCAACCTTTGTCAGTGCGTCGACGAGTGGTGAGTATTTGAGACACTCAACCACATACAACATATAGGGCTCATATACGAATTGAGTGAGATCAATGATTAGGTTCTGTTGGGGTTTGATAGTGAGTAGGGGTTGACGAAATGAGGTATCGTGAATGGATGAGGATTCTACCATTTTAGTAGCTTGAAGATGACGATGAACAGTTGCAGAAAATCGTCGGGTTTCTTTGAGAGCTTTTTGGAAGTGATAAAGTTTGAGAGAGTACCGTTCCAATTCCTTTTATACGTACAAGGAAGAGAGAGAAGAATCCAGCTGAAATCATGGATTATCTCAAAAATAGCGCTTGAGTTGATGTGTGAACAGTTGGTGTGCCGAAGATGATGCAGGAGAGAGAAAAACGTTTCCCTTTTTCACGCCTTTTCATAAAACTCATCTTTTTCAACTCGCCAAACCATTTGGATTTCTGCTGAGTCAGCTACCACTTTATCCCAATCGTTTCCCCTTAGGACGCTTGAGTGTTTGTACCTTGAACATTTGAATCATTAATCTGTGCGAAACATAGAATTTGGAAAAATTAAAAATTTTCGTGCATAATGTGTAAAAGATAAAGAAATAAAACGAGTGTTTTGGTATTATCTGTGATGTCGTATTCAGACATAAAACGATTGATTCTGGGCAAAAATCACTTCCTTCAAAGTCAAGAGAGACATTGAAGTGGTTGCTTGGTTTCCCATGAAATAATGATCAATAACTTGTTGAGAAGTTTTGAAAGGCTTCTTTTAAAGGTTAAAGAGGGTGGCTTTCGCTTCAATTCATAATTTCGATACTTAACATAAGACCAAAAGTGAATGAAGTACTTTTGAGATCATTGTGATCTGTTGAACAAGTAGGTGTGACATGCTTTATAGTGACAAGAGAAGTAAATAAATCTCAAAAAAAAAAAAAACTGGATCTTTTAGGGTTAGAGAAGCCTTGGTGAAAGGCAATCTCATAAAGATCACTCAAAAAGAAAAAGAGATTTCATTGGGTAACAAGTAAGAGATTGAATTTTTGAATTCACCATCAATTCATTAGTGGTGTTGAATTTTGGGTTTCACTTAGTACATAGTGGCATGAAACTAAGATCATGAACGTAGATTTTGTATAACCATAAACCTCAGTGGTTAAAACTGAGAGTCTTATGGGTTATATTGATGAAACAAATTATAATGAAGAAAGGTGATGGAGATGGTAAAAGAAGCGAATGTACCTCTGATTTTTAAAGAAAAGAAGGACCAAGCAGAAAACTCCAAACTCAGTATGAGCAGAGTAAGGTAGCTCAAGATTAGAGTGAATATGATAGCCTGTATTGGGAAAACATGACAGGTATAAATCATGTTATTAAGGCTTCACTCAAAATCAGTCGAGGCTTTGGTCAACATACAGCAACATGCTTCTAGGGACGCCTAACTAACAAAAACTTTTTACCTGCCTTAGCTGTGCAATCGAGAATCACACTTAGACAAACATAAAAACGTTAGATATAGATATATAAAAAAATAAAAAAAAATATTTTTGGATTTTTGTGAGAATTGACGAATTGAACAAAAGAGAAAATTATTTTTGGGATTTTAAAAGTAGAAAGGAAGAAATGAAAAGGTGTACAAAGGAATACAGTTGAAATGCCTTAAAAAAACAATGAGCTCAGAAGGACCGAACCCGAAATAGACCGAACACTCGGTTCATTTCGGTTCAAGGTCGAACTTCACTCGAAATAGACCGAACCCGAAATAGACCGAATGTTCGGTTCTTTTCGGTTCATATAGGTTCGCTCTATTTTGCTTGTTACCTTTATGGAAGCGAAGGCGATTTCGGTACAGACTCGGCTTGCATCATTCCTAAGCCTTGTAGAATCTTATTGAAGCTTACTTCAGGTAAGGCCTTTATGAATATGTCTGCCAGTTGATCAGTTGTTCTGACGAAGTGAATTTCTACGTTAGCATCTTCGACATGATCCTTGATGAAATGGTACCTCAGTGCGATATACTTAGTCTTCGAGTGTTGCACTGGGTTGTGACAAATCCTGATTGCGCTTTCAGAATCACAATACAACGGGATTTTTTTTCATATTTAACCCATAATCCCGGAGCTGACTTTGTATCCATACGACTTGAGATATACAGGATGTTGCATCAATATATTCGACTTTCTGCAGTGGATAACGAAACACAGGTTTGTTTCTTTGATTGCCAACTGACTAATTTTCCATCCAGAAACTGACATCCTCCTGTGGTGCTTTTACGATCCAATCCACATCCACCCAGATCAACATCTGAAAATGCTTGAACGAAGAATCCGAAGTTGGCTCGATACCATAGACCGAGATAGGAGGTTCGCTTCAGATAGCAAAAGATGTTCTTCACGGCTTGAAGATGAGGTTCTTGTGGGTTGGCTTGAAATCGAGCACAATAACAGACAGAGAACATGATATCAGGTCTACTGGCGGTAAGATACATCAGAGACCCGATCATCTGTCGATAAAGCGTTGTATCAGCGGCTGGTTTCTCCAATGATGGTGTGAGTTTGGTTCCAAAAGCCATCAGCACTTTCACTTTGGAGTCTCCCGTCATTCCAAACTTGGTGAGCAAAGTCTTGGTATATGCTTCCTGATTAATAAAAATGCCTTCGGGTCCCTGTCTAATGTTCAATCCAAGAAAGAAATTAATTGGACCCATTGAGGTCATCTCAAACTTAGTTTCCAGCAACTTTTGGAATTCAGCTGTTAATCTAGGATTCGTGGAGCCAAAGATGATGTCATCAACATAAATTTGGACTATCATAAGGTGGTTACCTTCTCGCTTACGAAAGAAGGTTGGGTCAACCGAACCTTGTTCGAATTTAGACATTTTTAAGAAACGAGTGAGAGTTTCATACCATGCTCTGGGAGCTTGTTTCAGGCCATAGACAGCTTTGTCGAGGATATAACAATGATCAGGATACTTCTCGTTCACGAATCCTGGCGGTTGCTCAACATATACGATTTCTTCAAGTTCACCGTTGAGGAAAGTACATTTGACATCCATCTGATAGACTTCAAAGTTCTTGTGAGCAGCGTACGCAAGAAAGATACGAACAGATTCCAATCTTGCCACGGGAGCGAAGGTTTCTTCATAATCAATTCCCTCTTCCTGACAATATCCTTTGACCACCAGCCTTGCTTTATTACGAATAACATTCCCTTTTTTGTCCATCTTGTTTCTGAATACCTATTTGAGACCGACAACCGAAGCATCCTTTGGTATTGGAATAGGACGCCATACCTTGTTTCGTTTAAACTCATTTAACTCATCCTGCATGGCTTGAACCCAGTCTGAATGATCAAGAGCTGAATTAACAGTCTTTGGTTCAATTTTGGACACGAATGAATCGAACATACAAAACTCGACTTTCGAAAATAGGGCAGCCTATTTCGCTTTGATTTGAGAGCGAGTTAACACCTTTTCTGAGGATTCCCCAATAATTTGAGTGTGAGGATGGTCTTTGGTCCATTTGATAAGTGGAGGAAACTTTGGAGCATAGATAGGATCCAATTCAGCATTGATTTCTTCACCAACTGTGTTCTTACCCTCGAAGAATGATTCCTGTTCAGGACCAGCATTTGTATCCGCTTCATTGGTTGGAATTTCAGTAGAGCTTGTTGTACTTGGCGATGAGTTCTCCCCTTGGAATGAAGAACCTTGATTATGATGAGGAGAGGAATCCTCCCCCTCGATAGTAGGATGGTCACCAGAAGGTTCGCTTGCGTCTGCACTTTCGGTTCCTTTGGATTGATCATCAACCATCTTTCTAGCAGCATCATCTAGAACTTGTTTCAGATTATCAACTTTGTTGTCTTTTGTAGTTGATTCAGAGTCAATCGCTTTTTGAGGCTCATCAAACAAGAGCATGAATTGGTCGAAAAGATTCGAGATGGGGATAGTAACCTGACCATTCTTTGGAAATATGTCTTGTGATGCATCTTCTATTGCTTTTAACTTCTTAACATAACTATCGTCAAAAGTGACATAGTATGTTTCTTCAATTTTCTTCGAGCGTTTATTGAGAACTCTATACGCCCTTGGAGTTCAGGGAGTAGCCTAAGAAAATTCCTTTATCCGCCTTAGCATCGAACTTATTTCGATTCTCTTTGGAGTTGAAAATGATGCATCTTGAACCGAACACATGAAAGAATTTCACATTTGGTTTTCGATTGTTCAGGATATCGTAAGGAGTAATTGAGAACCGTTTATTCAAATATGATCGATTATGAGTATAACATGCAGCCGCAATTACATCAGCCCAAAAATATAATGGCAAGGACGCGAAGCATAACATGGTGCGAGCAGCTTCACACAGGGATCGATTTCTCCTTTCAACAATGCCGTTTTGCTATGGAGTATAGGGGGTTGAAAAATTGTGAGTCGTCCCCTTTTCAGCAAGAAAACTTTCAAAATCTTTGTTTTTGAATTCCAGGCCATTGTTGCTCTTATATTACGAACTACCTTTCTTAGTTGCGTTTCTATCTGTTTAATGAAGAGCTTGAGCTTTGGAGTAGCTTCATACTTTTGGTTGAGAAAGAAGGTCCATGTGAACCTTGAGAAATCGTCTAATATAACCAGAATATATTTGTTTCCCCTAATGCTTTCGATGGATGATGGACCACATAGATCAATATGCAGTAACTCCAATGGCTCTATTACCTTAGTGTTGATAATAGAAGGATGACTCTGCCGACTCTGCTTTCCCATTTCACACGCTGCATAGAGATATTCTTTATCGAATTTCAGAACTGGCAGCTCTCGAACATGATCACCTAAGACCAATTTGTTGATGTCCTTGAAGTTTAGATGAGAAAGCCTTCTATGCCATAACCAGCTTTCATCAGAGTGAGCCTTTATGAGTAAACATACTGCTGGTTTACCTCTTATCGGATTGAGGTTCAGGGGATACATTTCCCCTTTTCACTTTGATTTCAACAGAATGTTGTTTGATCTCTTCTCGACAATTTCTAAGCCTTCATCGTCGAATGATACTTTTAATCCGGTACCAACCACCAGCTGTGATACGCTGATGAGGTTGTGTTGGAGCCCTTCAACATATGCAACCTTCCTTATGGAGAACTCGCCATTAGTGATCATTCCATAGCCTTTAATAGTTCCAAAAGAGTTGTTGCCATACTTTACAAAACCACCATCTTTGAGAGAACGAAACTCTCTTAGTTCCTCCTTCCTTCCTGTCATGTGACGCGAGCAGCCACTATCGATGTACCATTCTTCGTCAAACTGCTCGTCACGTATAACCTGTAAAAGATTAAGCACATTTAGGAACCCAAAGTCTCTTGGGTCCTTGTGAGCCTTTTACAGGACATGGAATAGTAAGAGAAATATCAACCATATATGTGCGTTTAATTAAAGTTGTTTCATCTTTTCTTTTAATGGTGAACACTTCATTTTTTGTTGACTTAGGAGGACTGGGGTTTTTGACTGAAGGACTGGAATTTAGAGATTTGGATTTAGGAGAGACATTAGATTCTTGGGTTTGATGATTAGACTTGCAGGCATGAGGACCGAAATTGCTATTTCGTTTGCCATGGGATGAAGGACCAAAACTCTCCTTTCGGTTGTTGTAGGTGTTGGATTAATGTCTAAATCCATAACTATATTTGGTATGTACTTGACCCGACCCGGCATGGTCCATTTGGGTTGCACTTCACCGACACAATTTATATGGATAATCTTTTGAGAATAGTATGTTTATGATTAATATTAATATATTATAAGTTCTAATATATTAATATGGAATCATATTATTTAATTACTATTGATCAAGAATTAATTTATAATTAATTAAGTGATCAAAAGGAACTAATTAAATATGGAATCTTATATATATGGGATGGGCCAAGTTCATTTAGGTTGGGCTAAGCTTTCATGGATAGTCCATGGATTGTTTAACCCATGGATCCTAGGAAATGAAAGGTCATGGGTATTAGGGTTTAACCCTAATCCTCCATACTATATAAAGATGTCTTTGGTTGGTGAAATAGGCACTAGTGTGATACACTAAGAGGGCTAGCCGATTTCACTAAGAGAGAACCAAGTATTCATATTCTCTAAAGTCTTCCAAGGTGTCTTGGTGATTTGTGATTCCACTTGAGGCTTCCACACTATTGGGGCTAAGCTCTTAAAGCTTGAAGACATCAAGCTACATCAAAAGGTATGTCTTCTAACTAGTACTTTGTAGATTAAGAACATCATAATATGCTAGTTAGGATTAAAGCCTTGGAAAGTTCTTATTTGCATGTATAATAGAGAAAACATAGATCCAAGGTTTATAGGGTTGCATGTACACCATAGGAGTGTTAGAATGCTCAAAACCCAACAGTTGTATCAGAGCCACGGGTTGTTTTCTGTTATATTGATGCAAATATTTTATTTTCAAAGTTGAAAAAAAAAACATGAAGTTTGTCAAATTTTAAGATAATTACTTGTTCTTGTGAAAAACTAATTATTTGTAAAATTTGAATAATTTGCTTTATGAGTTGAATTAGGTCAAATTTAATAAAAGATAAAATAATATGATTATTTTATTAGTTTTAAAAGTTTGATCTAAAGAGTTTTATTTTTTGAAACCTCCATAAGTTATGGATATGAAAAGGTTTTAAAAAAAAATTGATTCAAAGTTTTTATGGAGTTACAAAATTTGGTGTTAATGTTTTAAAGGATTCCATAACTTAAGAATAAGTTATGGATCACCAAAAGTTTTTTGTGTTACCTTGTTTTATGAGTGAATTTAGATTAATGAATAAAATTATGTGATAGTTGGTTTTAATCCAAATTAATCTAAGAATTGATTCTAAAATGTGTTTTTATAACTTGTCCTCAAGTTATATGAAAAGTCACATTTAAGAATCATAAAACTCATAAAAATTGGCAAAGGTTACAAAAATGAAGAGTCTAGTTCTAATTAAATGGTTTTATGACTCCATAACTTGTCCTCAAGTTAAGGAGGACCAAGAGTCTCTTCATTTAATAAAATAAAATAAAATAAAAAAAGGTGTAACCTTAATTAATTCCATAAGTTATAAAATAAAGAAAAGTTAAATCTTTTATTAGTTTAAAGTCTTCCATAACTTGTCCTCAAGTTATGGAACTTGAAGAGTTTTTGGATTAAAACTACTTTAAACACATAAGTTATGGAATTAATTAGTTTTGAATAGTTTCAAAACTTGCCCTCAAGTTTTGGAATTTGTAAAGTTTTCTCTTATGAATACTTTAATTCCAAGTTAGCCCTTAGAATTTTAAAAGTTAAAATTCAACCCTTATACTTTATAATATTATAAGTTAATAATATATATATGTATAAGAGTAAAGTCAGTCTTACCGCTAGTACGCCTCATTCACGAAGCCGGTCTATAAGGTGGGTATAAGGTTGTTGCCTATAAAATGGCAACTTAATGGGTGTCCACTCTCACCCACCGCTTGCTTGACTGGTGGAGGGTCGTTAGCCGAACGGGTTTGACAGGACTATAATTCTCCCTTCATTAAAAGTATTAATGATAAATACTAAGTAACTAAACACTTATAAATAGCCAATCTTAGTTACTTAGGAAAATGTGAATAAGGTGCTAATCCATTAAATTACACTTTGCACTTTGTTTAAGTCGGTTAGTGGAGCGTGTGTGGTTAACCGGCACACTAACTCGTATTTAACAAGGTAGGCAAAGGGTAACTTAATGTTTATCATAGTATCGGTGGAGCGTGTGTGGTTAACCGGCACATCGATTGAGGGGTAAACACTTAAGGGTACCAAGTAATTTGCATGGTTACTTCACACCTTGTTTTGTGATCCTCGGCATCCCAGTCATAAAACCTGAAGGGCACACTCGAGATTGAAACATGCCATTGAACAGTTCAATGAATCTCAATAGATCTAGGAGTTTCAAAACCAATTAAAACCTAATAATACATTTCGTTTATCTTGGTGGAAATTGGTGAATCGTCATTCACCTACCTTCAAATATTTTATAGCTTGGATTACGGCATCCCTCTTCTAAGTTATAAAATAGTTTGTTGGGTCCTAGCCTTAATATTTCATATTGGGTGTTATATTAAGGACTTAAGATCAACTATCTTGAATATCTCCCAAAAGATGTCTGGTTTAGACATTTATGATCTTCCTAAATCTCTTGAAACAAGCTTTCCTAAATGAAGATGATGTCCCATGGAAATCATACTTCTTTCACCTCCTCCAATTATTCTCCCTAACCCACAAGTTCAAGGTCACTCAAGCCCTATTGGCAAGGCAAGGTCTAGGTGTGATCACATCTTGGAGATGTAGTCACATATTAACAAGCCGGGAGAGTTGGGTGTCAAAGTCTTGAGAAAGTTGGTGGTTCAATCACTTTCTAAGTCACATAGTGAGTTCCTTTGGGACACCTATGAAACAGACTATGACAAGACCCTTAATGATCTTATCTATTTGTTAAGATCAACTTCCTTAAAACTTGATGGACATTGACAATAGTGACACAGGAAATCCAGAAAAGCATTCTCTTCCCAATGGTAAAGGGATCGGCCATAGTCAACTCGGTTGACCAAATGGTAAAGAGAAAAGCTAAGTTTGTGATAGTCCCTTGTACCATTATCAAAGGGTCCATATGTTTATATTGCCAAAGGAAGGGGCATTGGTTGCAAAGCTGCCAAATTTACCTAAGGATGTTAAAGTCAATAAGTTTGACTCTACTTCAGGTAAATTCCACTATCTAACTCTGCTAAGTTTCTATTCTGAGATTCCTGATACATGATGTGACTGGGTCACATGGTGATGTTTTAAGAATCAAAGAAAAGTGAAGAAACTTAAAGAAAGAATATGTTGAATCTGATGGCGTAGATGGATTTCTATCGCATAGCTTGAAGATCGGATTCTTGAGCTACTTCTTAGGAGTTATGAGATATTGCTTAGGAATAGATAACAACAAGTTTTCATATGGATTGTAAGGATAAGTTTTTCCGCAAAGTTTTAAAATAAAAGAAATTTTTTTTGATTTTATTTATTTTAAAATATCCTTACAATGCCATTTGAGGAAAAATTGTTGCTTATATGATTCCATTAATAGCAAGAGTGGAGATATGAAATTGATTCTTTCATTTGTGGTAATGTCTAAATTTACCAAATAAGGAAAGATTCTCATCACCCAAGTTTCAAGTGGACCGGAACTTGGAATCATGGAAGTTGTATAGCATGATGAATGAGAACTTTCAAGTATTAGAAAATTAAGACTAATTACTTATTCACATGGATGTGTGAGTCAAGTAATGGACTAAGGGATCGAGTACATAGTCTTGTGCACTGGCCAAGTCCACCACAAAAGATCGATAAGTTTATTCGTCATAATTTACAAAAGCTCAGTAAGTATGATTATACTTACAAGCTTAAGTGTAACTCTGAGACATTGGAAAAAGGTTCCAATGTATGACAGAGCGAATAAGAAGAATCAAATTAAGCAGAAGGATAAAAATTTCTCAAATCTGAAAAGATGGGAGAGTACTTTCGTATCAGTTTTGTGATCATCTTAATGATTTAGAGACCTTATCACAATTCATCCTCTAAGAGCCTTCTTATAGCTAAGAAGAGGAACTTGAATTGTTGAAGTGGTTAAATCAAGAAGATGATTCATACTTCGTTCCAAAAACAATTCTTAGAGTTATACTCTAAGATTGTAACTTGAGTGACATGTCTTAAAGAAGGTTTAAAACTCTTGTACATTTGAAATTGGCAAGTTGTGATGTTTTGGATCAAACAAAGACCAACTAAGGCCAATTGTGTGAAGTGTTTTGTCTTGATTAGAATCCGCACTATCTCTTGGATGTTTGACAAGGGAGTCTTATATGACAAGAGGACAGTGGGAGTCTTAAAGGTCTTGAAAGTCTCAAGAACTAATCAAGAATAAACCTGAAGTTCTTCACTAGCACACGACTTGAGGTTTATAACCTATCGTGTTGACATATTCTATGCCCATTCCAGTTAAAGTTGGCTTTGCATATGAGTTCTTAGAGATCTCAATTTGTTGCACAACTTCTTGGAAGCAATGGCAGGCCCTTGAGCTGCCAGGTGGCAAGAAATTAAGATTAAGTTCAGTCCATATGAGTTTGTATTTGTCATTATCCTTGTCTTGTGTCTATGGTTTTGACAATTCACATGGATAAGAACACATACACCATTAAATCTAAGTGTCATAAGGTTTCTCTCCGATTCATGAAAATGATGGTGAGGAAACACTTTCACTAAGTAGATTTTAGCTAGATAGCAATTGTGATATTTGCATTCTCAAAGTCGTTAATGGAGCGTGCGTGGTTTACCTGGACTTGTGAGAAGTAGCAAAAAGGTCTAACCATTATGATTACGGCATCCCTCTTCATAATTGTTTAGACACACAAGTGTGATATCTAAGGGAAGGTGTATGCTTTTGATTAAGTTTTATCAAAACAATCTAGTATCAGAAATATGAACTTTGGTAAGAAAGTCAGCTGATTTCTGAGTACATGTCAAAGCTAGTGGGAGCATAAGTGTTATGCTAATAATCATCATGTTAGTGGGAGCATGATAATTATGATAAGTATTGCAAGTTAACAATGTTAATTATAGAAAACAAAAGTTTCAATTGGGAAAAAGTTGTTTTGCTATAATTAAGGGAGAGAAAATTATACTTCATCTCAAATCTATAAGCTTAGATCGTGAGGTTTTAATCATTTAGTCAAGGATATATATGATTTTCATGTTGGAATGGCTCAACATAAGGAAATTTTGTATATGAGTCCATTATTTACGTTCTAAAATTTGATTATGATTACGGCATCCCTTTTCATAATCTGAATTATAAGAACTTGGCAAATTGAAATGGAAATGTTATAGCAAAAGACTGGTTTAGTCTTTATGTGAGACATCATGAATCGATTCCCATATACTTCGGATATAGGATCGATTACATGTGCTATATTCATCCTTTCTAAAATTTTCCAAATGCCTGGGGCATTAAGAAGGGGAAAGGTTTAGAACTGGATATGACTAAAATGATTAAACAATTGTCGAGGACAATCTAAGGTTTACCAAAGATTGGTTGCTCAAGGACAGTCGGAAGTATATTGATAATTCTAGAAGGATTATATTGACATAATCTGTAAGGAGGCAACTCTTTTTCAGATATGATAGTTAAAATGAATCTGGAAATGTTTCAAAGTTAGTATTTTCAATCTGTGTAAGATTAAAGGGAACTTAATGCAAGAAGGATGTTTCCAAAGGAGTTGATCTCCTTTGGAATGCTCTGTAATGATTGTTGTCAAGTCTTTCTGATTTTGTGCATAATCATTACAAGAAGATCAATGCATATAAGTTTAGAATCTAACAGATTTCAGTAAATGGCATGAATTTGAGATTCTTGCATTTGCAGTAAGGTTTTGGGAGTGTGAAAAGAGAATCATTGAAGTTATGTTCAATGGATCTAGTTCACAAAGTAAAGATCATAGACAAACATGGTATGCATACTTGGTGTATGGCATGACTAGTGTTTAGAAAAACATAGTGTACATGCTTGGAGCATGGGACAACTATTGTTTTAAATTCAAGAATAAAGTTGATAGCTGAAACAGTATACAATGAATAATGTGTAATCATATGGTGATAAATAAAAGGTGTTTTATTTATGTTCAATGGGTTGATACCATACTGGATTCAATTATTATTGTGTTTCATTTTGCATGTTTTAACTTCCCGAATAAACTAGGTTATTCTTCCGGAATGACTAAGTTATTCAAACCATCCACAGTCTGTCATATGTTGGAAGTAGATATGAATTAAGACTGTCATGGGTTGGCTTGTAGAGGTCTAAGGAGTTGGACAAAGGACTACAACACTCATGAGTGCTCATAAGTTCTGAGTATTGGATTCAACCCGCGCTCATTGGAATCACTTCATGGATTTTATCATGAGTGATCATGAGACGATAATATCTTATATTCTTCAAACCTAGAGATATGAGTTGTTACTATGAGTTGGTTGTACATTGATTGCACGAAAACGCATTTGGTAACTCGGTGCTATAAAACGTGCCTTTGTGTATGATTCAACAAGTAGTAGAACAAGCCATATGAGTCGAAGTTTATCCATTCCTTTTACCTTCGGGATAAAAGCGATATCTGTGGGCCCTTCGATGATTTGATGATGACAAATGGAAGTGCTCGGCCGGGCCAGGACTGATTTGATTTGTTCAATTAGTCAGTCGTCATAAATTGAAAATCGGGAAACAACAAATGGACAGAGAGAATAATTATAATCCATGTCTCAGTCCATACGATATCTAGAATGGAGGAATATATGATCCCTTATCTAATGGACAAGTTCGTTGACAAGATCAGAGTTCGACAACAGCTTTAAGAGCTACGATTGCCAGTTAGGTTTGAAGTCATACGCAATAATAGTTTTAGACTTATCCAAGTGGGAGACTGTTGGATTAATGTCTAAGTCCATAACTATATTTGGTATGTACTTGACCCGACCCGGCATGGTCCATTTGGGTTGCACTTCACCGACACAATTTATATGGATAATCTTTTGAGAATAGTATGTTTATGATTAATATTAATATATTATAAGTTCTAATATATTAATATGGAATCATATTATTTAATTACTATTGATCAAGAATTAATTTATAATTAATTAAGTGATCAAAAGGAACTAATTAAATATGGACTCTTATATATATGGAATGGGCCAAGTTCATTTAGGTTGGGCTAAGCTTTCATGGATAGTCCATGGAGTGTTTAACCCATGGATCCTAGGAAATGAAAGGTCATGGGTATTAGGGTTTAACCCTAATCCTCCATACTATATAAAGATGTCTTTGGTTGGTGAAATAGGCACTAGTGTGATACACTAAGAGGGCTAGCCGATTTCACTAAGAGAGAACCAAGTATTCATATTCTCTAAAGTCTTCCAAGGTGTCTTGGTGATTTGTGATTCCACTTGAGGCTTCCACACTATTGGGGCTAAGCTCTTAAAGCTTGAAGACATCAAGCTACATCAAAAGGTATGTCTTCTAACTAGTACTTTGTAGATTAAGAACATCATAATATGCTAGTTAGGATTAAAGCCTTGGAAAGTTCTTATTTGCATGTATAATAGAGAAAACATAGATCCAAGGTTTATAGGGTTGCATGTACACCATAGGAGTGTTAGAATGCTCAAAACCCAACAGTAGGATGAGGGACCGAAACTCTCCTTTCGGTTGTTGTAGGATGAGGGACCGAAACTCTCCTTTTGGTTGTTGTAGGATGAGGGACCGAAACTCTCCTTTCGGTTGTTGTAGGATGAGGGACCGAAACTCTCCTTTCGGTTGTTGAAGGATGAGGGACCGAAACAATTCCTTTCGGTTGTTGAAGGATGACGGACCGAAACTCTCCTTTCGGTTGTTGATGGATGATGGACCAAAACCACTCTTTCGGTTGTTGTAGGAAGATGGACCGAAACCACCCTTTCGGTTCCTATATGTTGAAGGACCGAAACCTTCCTTTCGGTTGGTATCGTAACTGTTCTTTTGGTTCCTTAAGTTTTCTTCCAATTTAGACTTCCTTTCAATCCTTACAAAATCAGGATTCTGAGAGTTCCAAAATCGCTTTCTTTCGGAGAGATTCTTCTTATATCTCATATTTCGTTGATGCTTTCGATCAGCCACCTGTTTTGGATTTCTACGAATGTTGGCCTTTCTTTTAGAAGCATGAGCACAACATTCACTCTTTGTTGAAGAAGTATCACTCGTGGTTTGCATCAGTTCATCCACAAATGGTTTAGTTCCACTTGTGCTCGACACATCGTACTTTGTAGGCTCATTTAGTGGTTCAGGTATATATCTACCTTTCACTCTCCATGAGGTTTTCTGAGAAAGACCCTTCGTCTCGTCTGCGTTGTCGATTGGGGTCGACCAAAAGAATTCATCACATCCACCAGCATTGTCTTCTTCTACCATAGCGGTTAACTCTGCAGTTTGTTGTGGAGTGACTCCCAGTACAGTGTAGACTTGATTTGGGGTAGTCTGAACCTTTTGGTACACAACACCTTTAGCTTTGAGAACTTTGGAGTTGTCGGTAGAGGAACGAGCAAACTCAATAGAGTTTTCAGAAATTAGGTTCTTATGGGACTTGGGTTCGTTTTTGGCTAATTCAGAACAGTCTACCAAATCTTCTATAGAAATTTCACTCATATCATCATCCTCATTAAGTTCAGATGTATTTTCAGCATCAATTTTGTTTTCTGAACTTAAATTGGCATTTAAGGAGTCAAATTTTTGTATAGTTTCGGCTCTCAGTTTCAATCTATCATTTTCATCTAACAGATTTTTGAGCATGTCCTTCTGGTCCTTGGACTTTATGTAGGATTCAATTTTGTCCATAACTATTTTATATGCTGGAGACACTTCGTCAGAAGATACGACACTTTCACAGTTGTATGCTTCGGCATCGATTTCATCCTCCTTTAATTCAAGGAAAGGTAAAATCATACAATGTATTTTCTTCCCTATTTCACAATCAAGATGAAACTGAGTGATGTTAAAATAGAGTCTCTTAGCAATTAAACAAAAAACATTTCTCTGTTTGAGAAGTTTAAGATTGTCTCTCTGCAAATAAATAGAATCATCTTTAGATCTAATTATCTCCTTTTCCATTTGCTCGATCCACATTCTTCGTTCCTCACTCTTTGAAGAAATCTTGCTGATTTGATCAGTTAGGTTAGAATTTGTGACACGGGTTTGGGTGAGACTGCTACTTATGCTTGAGAATTTTGACTTTAAATTATTTAATTCCTTTTCATAATTATTAGCAAGTATTTTTAGATAAGCAAGAATATTTTGTACCTTTTTGATCAACTCATCACATTCGTTGCTCTGAGTACTAACAGGCTTGGCAACAAAACAACTGTCCACTCGCTCTCTTTCTTCTTTAATTCCCCCATCAGTTGTGTATCCTCTCATTTGGGACACACCCTCGGTCGAGAGCCTCCCAAACATACACACTTAATCTAATTTTCTTAAACAAACTCTCTCAAAGAACATCCTCGCTTTTCTTCATCAAATTTTCTAGAATCAAGAGCTTTTCAAAGAGACTTTCCACAAAAATCATCATCCAAGGTAAGTTTATATTTAGATTTATGATGTAGATTCTTTTTTTTATCAAACATCTCATCTTAACTCATGCAAATTCATGATCTAACTCCCTAGAATCATCTAAGTTCGAAAACTTCCTCAAAAAGTTGCTCGGGCCGAAATCTTCTATCAAATCTTCATCAAAACCAAATCCACACCACAAGGTGAGTTTCATACCCCCTTGTTTTCGGTTTTTATGAGTTTTAATGGGGGAGAATACAAGTAAATGTGTAGATCTATGTGTAAATGTATACTATGTGTGATTTCATGCATGTATGTGTGTGATATCATGTGTTTGTGATGGATATGTTATCCAAAAAGTGTGTAAAAACCGAGATCTAAAACATGGGGAAGGAAATAAACACAACTTAAACTATTTTACACTAATCAAGTCAAGAAAAATAGTTTATATGGTTAGGATGAATATACTTGAACATAAAACTCATTTTTGGGCTTAAATTGTCAAAAATACAAAACTTGGGGTCCAAACCGATAAATTATAAATTCTGGAGGATCAAAAGGGTCCAAACAGTTTCTATGTTAATTTTTCTGGACAACAACATTTTGAGGGGCTTAAAATGTAATTTTTGGATTTAATGGGCTAAGTTTGGGCTTTTCGGCCCAATAAGCTTCAAATTTGCGAGATTTCTAAGTTTGAGGGGCTGAAAATGAAATTTTCTGTAAAACAGGGGATTTGAAATGTATAAAAACTATTCCAATGGTCAAAAATGCTTTTCAAATTCAAAAAGGATCAAAAATGTAAAAATTCTCTATTTTGGGCCAAAACTGTAAAAGTTGCGAAATTGGGGGTTTTAACCGAGAAAACATTATTCTGGAAGGACTAAAGCTGTTTACAAAACAAAATTGGGGTAAAAATGTCTTTTCAACAAGTTTATGATACAAAAGTGTCAAAATAATGTTTTAAGGACTAAAATGAAATTCTTTTATATAAAGGACTAAAAGTGCTATTTTTATAAAAGAAAGGTTGTGAAAAGGTAAAAATCTTACTTTTAAACAAATTAATTCATTAAGACAAAATACTAGATCTACGAACTACCGACGAAGCGTAAAAACAAATACACTCTCAATAACAAATATCGTTACAAAACGAATTGATTTTGTCTCGAATCAATAACAAAACAAAAAAAAATCAATAAACCAAAGTATTTCAATAAACACACGATAACTATGAGGAGCCAATAAACAAACTTTGGGCTTGAAAGTTTCAAATCGTGCTTGTTGGGCCTTGCTAGCCCAATAACATAATCTTTGGGCCCAAAGGGAGTACGCTTACGTGTTAATGGGCCTTCTATGACCCAATTCCATGTAAAAGGACTTCAATAGCTCTCATGTGTTATTGGGCCCTAATGGTCCATTAGTACTGCTAGTGAGGTCGAGAAGTCAAATGCGAGTTGGGCCAAGTGCTTTTCGCATTCCCGATAGCCTTGATTAACTTATGGAAATAAAGGGGGCTTCGTACACTCCTTTCTCCTCGGTTGACTAGCTTATGAGAATTCGAGTAAACAGATTCGTGACGTTAAACAAGAGAAGTCAGGGTGGTTGGATTGTGTGAGTAGTATGGACGACGCCTCAAGGATCGTTCGTAATTTTTAGTTATAAACTAGTCATTTTCATTAATGCGTGATTGTAACAACTCACAAACCTTAATTAATCCAATGTCACCTGGGTAATCAAAAACAATCGTCGTATCGGTATAACAATAAACAAGTCATGTAATTTACGTATTGGGAAAACATCGGGTTTTCCCGGGAAGTTCAACATTTTCACCTATGTGATGTAAACAAAATTCAACAATTATACATGTTTTCAAAATCGACAAGCATATTTACGGATCTTCACACTTTTTATAAACAAATACCATTTTCAGAAAATATCGGATTTTCTGGGTTCTTCAAACTTCACAAAAATCATTTTTTCCATAACATTACTTATGAACTCACCAACATTTCATATGTTGACGTTTTCCAAAATAACTTGTATTCTCAGGTACCAGGTAAGCCGAAGAATAAGTATCAAGTTATGTCATGGTGTTTTGCTTAGATTATTTATCGAACGGTTTATGTTATGAAAATTTTAATGTACTGAATGTAAACAATATCAGTTGTAATATTTCAATGCATAGTGATGAATGATGTTATGATTGATGTATAATCATTGTGATGGTATTTAATTTAAGTCACAAGAGCCCTCGGACGTTTCCGCCGTTCGGTTCGGGGGTGTGACAGGTTGGTATCAGAGCTCCGTTTATAGTGAACTAGCATATCTAACCACACATTGATATGCAACTATAAACCAAAAAGAGGGACTAACACAAGTCTGAACAAAACAAGTAAAACATAACAATAAAAACATCCTTGCTTGTATTAGGAAAAAGAACATAATATCGAACCAAACAAGATAATGTTAGTATCTCGGTTAAGTCAGGACTGTTCTTAGTCGTATCAAGGAGTGGATGTAGCCTGATCAACTACGTTTCCTCCAAGGTACGACTATCACATGCTCTGAGGAAATCGTGATAGCTAGGGAACCTAAAGACATACCCCTTTATCACCAAGAAGAGAACCTCAACTCAATCTGTACAATAGTTGTAGCGTCTTAGGAATAATGTTAGCATATTTACGCACTCTCACAGACAGCATGCCTGGTTTCCATCACCCCGGAGATCCTTACTTCCCTAATCAGGGAAATAACGGATGGTTGGACAAAGAGCATGAAAAAGAGCCTGAGGAAGACCCCGAGGAGGAATCTGACGGGGAACCGGAGGCAGAAGTCGAACCTGCCGAACCAGTAGAAGAACAGGAGGAGGAAGAAGATGAAGGAAGCTTCGAGGAGGAACCCAGCGATAGCGAAGGGGGTGATTCGGACGCGGAGTCCGAAGTCATCAACCCCCCTTACCCGATTAGGGTGCCCGCTTACCGGGTGGGCCCCACTGGCCCTACACCCCCTTGAGGTATTGATCTGTGGAGATGGAGCAGGCAGCAGGGACAACGACCCCCATTCGGCATGTCACGCGAGTTCTTTGACCTGAGGGATGGAGGTCCGGCCGATCGAGCCCTTCCGGTCATGGTGAGACGATTACGGAACACCGGCGAACTAGCTCAGAGCACCGTCGACCAGGTACGCCAGATGTGGGCTAGGGTCGAGCGTGCAGAGTAGGAGACACTAGACGTCCTTCGAGAGTTCCACATGAGGCAGGTGAGGTGGGAGTCCTGACTCCGGAACGCAGAACGATAGGTGGCTCCTCTTCAGGGAGCATCCACTTCCTCAGCCCCACCCCCGGGCACATCTCACCGCGACTAGGGATATCAGTATCAGTCTTTAGTGCTATGTCATTAGGATCCATGTTTTGTACCCCGACTTTATGTTTAAGTGAGTACACTACTCATAGGGCCGTTATGTTGTCGAACTAGTATCACCTATGTATGCTCTTACGAGCAAAATTTTCATGCATCAAATGCGGATAATATTAGTAAAAATTTTATATGTGTTACTTTGACGTTGTAATCTGCTATGTGTTACATATCCATGATTGTGTGCGAAATTGTGAAAGTACCTAAGTTCGTGCCTCACACCTAGCTTATAGGATCACACTCTCACAAAAAGCACAGATACTCACCGCAACAATGGCACAAATTCACCAAGGGAACAATGGAGGAGTCAACGGACAAGGGGCCGGAAGTTCGAACAATAGGATGAATCAAGGACCCACCAAAACATGTTCTTACAAAGACTTCACCAACGCCAAACCACGAACCTTTAACGGCACTGGAGGAATGATCACCCTGAGAAGGTGGAATCGGTATTCGAGATATGCGATTGCCCTGAAGAGAAGAAGGTAAAGTTTGCCGCAAGCACTTTCGTAGACCAAGCGCTCACTTGGTGGAACAGACACGTGGAAGCCATGACACTCCCCATAGCCAATTCCATGCCATGGACAGAGATGAAAGAAATGTTGATGGCCGAGTATTGCCCTCGAGGTGAAATTCAGAAAATGGAACAAGAGTTGTTGAACCTCACCGTCCGAAACTCGGATATAGATGCATACATATCAAGGTTCAGTGAACTGTCTCTTCTATGCCCTGGCATGATTACCTCAGAGGGTAAGAAGATCGAGCGATTCATCTGGGGACTAACCTCCCCGATCCAAGGAAACGTGATAGCTGCAAATCCTGAAACTTTCGACAGTGCCAAGAGATTGGCCAAGAAGCTGTATGACCACAACAACAAGAAGGGTGAGAAGCCAGTGGAGACTGAAGTTAAGAAGGAAAATTATAGCAAGAATCGGAAGAACAACAAGAGGAAGGGACGTCAAGGCTCCGAATCATCCAAGAAGCAGCAAACAGTGGCAGTTAATGTTGCAACCACTCAAGTTCCATCCACAACACATGCTCCAACCTCAGCTGCTCCAAGTGCTCCTATACCTTATTCTGGTAATCTTCCCAAGTGCAACAAGTGCGGTCTCCATCACAATGGAGAATGCAGAGAGATGCAGTGCACTAGTTGCAATCGGAAGGGGCACACGGCAAGGTATTGCAGGACCTACCCTCCTTAGAACCAACAACAGGGAAACAACAACAACAATAACCGCAACAACAACAACAACAACAACACTGGCGGCAACAACGCAGGACCTAGCCACACCTGCTATGGATGTGGAAGGACTGAGCATTTTCGTCGAAATTGCCCCAACAACAACAATCCCGGAAATGGAGGAACAGGAACGGTGCTGACCATGGGTCAGGGAGAAGCGATTCAGGATCCCGCTGTTGTTACCGATACGTTTCTCCTAAACCACACTTATGCATGCATCCTATTTGACACCGGAGCGGAGCGAAGTTTTGTGAGCAATAAGTTTAAATATTTATTAAAACATCAACCCCAGAAGCTCAATGAAACCTTTACGATGGAAATGGACAATGGGAAAACCGAATCCATTGGGGAAGTCTACATCGGATGTACCCTAACTCTAAATCAACACGTCTTTCAAATAGACTTAATGCCTATTTCCATTAGGAGTTTCGATGTGATTATTGGCATGGACTGGTTAAGCCCCCACCATGCTGAAATTATGTGTCACGAGAAGGCCGTTCGCCTTCACCTTCCCAATCACGAAACCCTAGTTATTTACGGAGACAAACCTAGCACGAACCTTCGCCGCATCTCGTGCATCCAGGCACAGAAGTATCTACGAAAGAACGATTTGACGTTCCTGGCTCATATAGTGGATTAAACCAAGGAAGAGGTTAGCATTCAAGACATTCCGGTAGCACGTGAATTCCCAGACGTATTTCCTGAAGATCTTCCTGGAGTACCCCCAGAGAGACAAGTTGAATTTCGAATTGATCTTGTTCCAGGAGCAACTCCCCTCGCTAAATCGCCTTACCAACTAGCGCCTGCTGAGATGCAGGAATTGTCCAGCCAACTCAACAAAGGGCAAAGGATTCATCCGACCCAGCTATTCGCCATGGGGAGCTCTGGTCCTCTTTGTCAAAAAGAAGGACGGATCTTTTAGGATGTGCATCGATTACAGGGAGCTAAACAACCTCACTCTCAAAAATCGCTATCCACTCCCACGAATCAACGATCTATTTGACCAGCTCCAAGGAGCTAGTTACTTCTCTAAGATAGATCTACGATCTGGATACCACAAACTCAAGGTCCGGGAAGAGGATATTCCCAAAACCGCTTTCCGAACTCGTTACGGACATTATGAATTTGTCGTAATGCCCTTCGGTCTAATGAACGCCCCTGCCGCATTCATGGACCTAATGAGCCCAATATGTCGACCATTCCTCGACAACTTTGTTATTGTTTTCATTGACGACATTCTAGTCTATTCCCGAAGCGAAGAAGAGCATGGCCAACATCTCCGACAAATCCTAGAAACCCTGCGAACGGAGAAGCTATACGCAAAACTCTCCAAGTGTGAGTTTTGGCTCCATAGCGTGAACTTTTTAGGTCATGTTGTTAGTCAGGAAGGAATACATGTGGATCCTTCTAAGGTCAAAGCCGTTGAAGGATGGGCAGTTCTGACGACACCCACAGAAATTCTCCAATTCTTAGGCCTAGCAGGCTACTATAGGAGGTTCATTCAGAACTTCTCTAAGATCGCCAAGCCACTTACCTCACTTACACAAAAGGGCGTACCATTCAAATGGACGGACAAATAAGAAGTTGCATTCCGAACTCTGAAACAAGCACTCTGCAGTGCCCCAATACTATCTCTACCAGAGGGAACGGAAGATTTAGTGGTCTACTATGACACGTCAAATTAGGGTTTAGGTTGCGTTCTCATGCAGCGTGGAAAAGTGATAGCTTACGCATCCCGCCAACTAAAGACACACGAAGTGAATTATACAACCCATGATCTGGAATTGGGAGTAGTGGTCTTCGCTCTGAAGATTTGGAGGCATTACCTCTATGGTACAAAGTGCACCATCTTCACGGACCACAAGAGTCTCCAGCATATCTTGAATTAGAAAGAGCTGAATATGAGGCAACGAAGATGGGTTGAACTATTAAACGATTACGAGTGTGAAATCAAGTACCACCCAAGCAAGGCCAGCGTGGTAGCTGATGCCTTGAGCCGGAAAGAGTACTCTAATTGTCGCGTGAAAACTCTCTCAATAACCATCCAATCTCACCTAACCACTCAGATCAGGGTAGCCCAGTCAGATGCCATGAAGGCGGAAAATGTGACAACCCGATATTTCGAGTCAATATAATGTAAAACCGATCAAATTTAGGTCAAAATGTAACCTTCCTAAAATCTTATTCGGATTAAATAAAGTAATAGGAATCATATCAAGGTTTGCGTACATAAAAAGAACGTCCAAATCTGACCTCGGACGAGGAAGTTATGAATTTTTGAAGAAATTCCTTAATCACGTCATTTTAATAAATAAATAATAAAAATAATTTCGGAATTAGCCAACGGAATCTAAACGAAAGTCGTAGATCATGGTCTCACCTTCGCGAGGATATAAAGAACGTCAAAAAGATTGGTATCAGAGCATTGTTTATAGTGAATTGAGTATATCAACCCATAAAAGATATACTAAACTATAAACCCATTGGGGATTAAACTCTGACCAAGAGTCTATACTTAAAATAATAAAATATTTAACTAAGTATACTAGTCTGCATTCATACTAAAATAAGTGTCACAATGACAAGAACAAAAGTATTACGATTGTTAAATATCACAAGTGAGCTCGGGGATGTATGGTCAGTCCTGGGAATGGCATAGCCTGATCAACTATGCTGATCCTAGGAGTGATTAGCACATGCCTTAGAATGGTTGTGATAGGTTAACAAGTCTAAAAACTTACCAACCATACCACAAGAAGATCAATAGAATTTAAACTTAAAATACTATAGGAGTATTTTGCGCTACTAGTTACACGTATACTACATTCTTATACCTCTATTCTCGCATAGATCTTGATGGCTAGATATCCATCATGGCGACCCGTACTTTCCCAATGAAGGCAATGCCGGGTGGATCGATGAAGAGCCCGAAGTTGATCATCCAATCCCTTTGGATGATCACCTCGCAGAAGGCTTTTCGGATGGATCCGACTCCGAGCCTGAAATCAACAACCTACCGATTGTAGGTCAAGCCCCGAACAACAACCCTCGACCAGCGTTTCCAGGTGGCAAACAAGCTGAACCGCTGGAATAATGATCAGGGTCAACCCTTACCATACTTTGGGGACCGAACCTTTTACAACGTCAGCGATGGTGGCTCTACTGACCGAGCTCTGCCTGTCTTTATCCGCAGAATAGCTCGTATTGTCGAGCAAAGTAGAGCAGCCGTCGACCGGGTCATAGAGATTGATGCCGACTCAGGTGTCAACACAGTCAGCATCCGCCGTCTTGAAGAAGACATGGAACGGACCCGGAGGACAAATAAAACCCTGTAGTAGCAGTTGGCTGCCTCACGAGCTGAAATATTGGAACTTCGAGCTCGTCAGAGGACTCAGGATCGACCCATTCAAGAGGTGTTTCGTCAAGTGTCCGACCGCAGTACTCGCCCGGGACTTTCCCATCGCCGTTGGTTGATGTCTAGTACATCTCCGTCTTTTAATTAAAGGATAGCCTTTAACATCTGTGCTCCAAGTAGCACTCGTGTGTAAAATGCTTCTAACTTTCCTTACTCAAATTTGAAATCTAAGGACTGTCAAACTTTTCTATATGGTATGATGTATGACCTACTGTTAGGTCGATTTTCCCTGAACTTATTACATCAGTAATACCAGTAAATTTTTGAGATCTATCTATCTGGGGAAAAATCTATACACTTATGCTTTCCTTCTAATATTCCTTATTGTGGTTTCAAGCACTCTTTCAACTGTTGGACTATGTTTAGTTAGTCCGTGTGTCACTCTCACGCTGCTTACAAATTGATTCTTACCATCTTTCTTATCTTTATAAACTTTTAGCTGAAAGATGCCTCCTCGCAAGTCTCCCAGGAATAGGAATAATCCTGCACCTCCACCACCTCCTCCGCCTCCGGTCATCGATACTGTAGCCCTGAATGCTGTTGTAGCTGCAGCAGTGGCAACTGCTATGGCTCAGTATCACTCTTCTGATGCCAGCAGAGGTGGAACCCCTGTGGAATCTATTCCGATCGAAATCCCTGTGCGCTCAAGGGAGTGCTCTTACAAGGATTTTACAAACTGCAAGCCGAAGCCTTTCTATGGCACCGGCGGAGTCATTGCTCTCTCGCAGTGGTTCGAGAAGACTGAATCAGTCTTCGAAATCTGTTCATGCCCTGCTGCGTGCAAGGTGAAATATGCCGCCTGCACCTTTGAGGGTAAAGCCCTAACGTGGTGGAACGGCCACGTCAAAGCCCTAACTCTCGTCGTAGCCAACGACCTGGGCTGGGAAACAATGAAAGACCTCATGACTGAGGAATACTGCCCGAGGGGCGAGATCCAGAAACTGGAGCAGGAACTCTGGAACCTGTCGATGAAGGGCACCAATGTGGTCGCTTATACTGCCCGATTCAGCGAGCTGGTGGCCCTCTGCCCCAATATGGTTCCCACCGAGGGGAAGAAGATCGAGAGGTACATATGGGGACTAGTGCCTCCGTATCAGGGGAATGTGCTAGCGTCAAACCCCGCTACCTTCGACAGTGCCAAACGATTGGCACAACGACTCATTGACCATGGAGTCAGAACCCCTGCAACCACAACCACCTTAGCCATCTCGGAACCCTCCAAACCCGCCGATACTAAGCGGAAATTCTGGGATGAAAGGAAGAAGCACCAGGCTGCCAAAAAGCAGCAATTGGTGGCAATTCATGCCGCAGTAACCCCTACTGCTGCTACTACTGCTCCGGTGGGTCGGTATGCTGGAAGTTCGCCCAAGTGCACCAAATGCAGCTACCACCACAACGGCCCCTGCCGTGAATTGCAGTGCTCTAACTGCAACAGGAAAGGACACACCGTCCGATTCTGTAAGTTCCCGGCACAACCTATCAACCAAGTCCCTGGCTCTGGCGCAAGCCCAACCTGCTATGGATGTGGCGAAGCAGGCCACTTTAAGAGGGACTGCCCCAAAGCGAGGAATGCTGGAGGAGCAGGGAGGGTACTGGCTATAGGCCACGGGGAAGCAGTTGCTGACCCAACAGTAGTAACCGGTACGTTCCTCCTCGATAACTCCTATGCATGCATTCTATTCGATAGTGGAGCGGAGCGAAGCTTCGTAAACCATAAATTTGCTCGCATGCTTAATCAACCACCGCACGCACTCAAAGAACTATTTACAGTAGAAATGGCTAATGGAAAAACTGAAAATACGAGTAGCATATACTTAGGTTGTACCCTAACCCTAGACAACCATTCATTTCCAATCGACCTCATGCCAGTCTCAATAAAAAGTTTCGACGTCATCATTGGCATGGACTGGTTAAGCCTTCATCGTGCCGACATCATGTGCTTCGAGAAAGCAGTCCGTCTAAACCTCCCGTCTAGCGAAACTCTTATAGTCTATGGCGACAAACCCGGTGCAAGTCTTCGCATCATATCAAGTATTCAAGCACAGAAATACCTGCGTAAGGAATACCACGCATTCCTTGCTCACGTCGTCGACACGAACCTAGAAACGAAAGAACTAAAGAACCTCCCAGTAGTGAGCGACTTCCCCGACATTTTCCCAGAAGAACTACCCGGATTACCTCCGCAACGACAAGTCGAGTTCAGAATCGACTTAGTCCCAGGAGCTACCCCAGTAGCCAAGTCGCCCTACCGTTTAGCACCAGCCGAGATGCAAGAACTCTCTGGTCAACTTAACGAACTGCTCAGCAAGGGCTTTATAAGGCCAAGTTTCTCACCTTGGGGAGCACCAGTCTTGTTTGTTAAGAAGAAGGACGGATCCTTCCGTATGTGTATTGACTACAGAGAACTCAACAAACTGACGGTCAAGAATCGTTATCCTCTGCCACGCATAGATGATCTATTCGACCAACTGCAAGGGGCGAACTATTTTTCTAAGATTGATCTGAGATCCGGATATCACCAGTTACGAGTACTAGGGGAGGATGTGCCGAAGACCGCCTTCCGAACTCGTTACGGACATTACGAGTTCGTGGTGATGCCATTCGGATTGACCAATGCGCCCGCAGTCTTCATGGATCTGATGAATAGAGTATGCCGACCCTACTTGGATCAGTTCGTCATCGTTTTCATTGACGACATCCTAATCTACTCCCGAAGTAAGAAAGAACATGGAGATCACCTGCGACAAGTTCTAGGGACATTACGAAAAGAGAAACTTTATGCGAAGTTCTCGAAATGTGAATTTTGGATCCGAAGAGTCGAATTCTTAGGACACGTGGTAAGCGAAGAGGGAATCCACGTGGACCCATCCAAAATTAAGGCCATTGAGAACTGGTCAGCACCGAAGACTCCTACAGAAATTCGTCAATTTCTAGGTCTCGCTGGCTACTACCGCAGGTTCATTCAGAACTTCTCACGAATAGCGAAGCCTCTTACAACCCTAACCCAGAAAGGTGTGGCCTTTGACTGGGAAGAGAAACAAGAAAGAGCGTTCCAAACGCTCAAACGAGCCTTGTGCACCGCACCAATACTATCCCTTCCCGAAGGAATAGAAGACTTCGTAGTTTATTGCGATGCATCAAACCAAGGACTCGGATGTGTTCTGATGCAGCGAGGTAAGGTCATCGCCTACGCCTCAAGACAATTGAAGACACACGAGGTTAACTACACGACCCACGATCTTGAACTAGGAGCAGTAGTGTTTGCTCTGAAGATCTGGAGACATTACTTGTATGGAACGAAGAGCACTATCTTTACCGACCACAAGAGTTTACAACACATTTTCGATCAGAAGGAGCTCAACATGCGACAACGACGGTGGGTCGAGCTACTCAGTGATTACGAATGCGATATTCGTTATCATCCGGGTAAGGCCAACGTAGTAGCAGACGCCCTAAGTCGGAAGGAATATTCTGGTCGCAAGGTCAAGTCGTTGTCAATAACCATCCATTCACACTTGTCAAAGCAAATTCAGGAGGCTCAACTTGAGGCCATGAAATCTGAAAATGTGTCAAGTGAATCCCTTAGAGGAATGGACAAGAATTTAGAAGCCAAGGGTGACGGAGCTTTATATTTCATGAACCGGATCTGGACACCGAAACACGGTGGTTTCCGAGACTTGGTCATGACCGAGGCGCACAAGACTCGGTATTCCGTCCACCCAGGTTCAGATAAGATGTATCTGGATCTTAAGAAGCTATACTGGTGGCCTAATATGAAAGCAGAGATTGCTACCTTCGTAAGTAAATGCCTTACTTGCGCAAAGGTTAAGGTCGAGTACCAGAAGCCCTCTGGTTTATTGCAGCAACCAGAGATCCCGGAATGGAAGTGGGAGCGGATCACTATGGATTTCATAACCAAGTTGCCCAAGACAACGGGTGGACTTGACACCATATGGGTCATCGTTGATAGATTGACCAAGTCTGCACACTTCCTGCCTATCAAAGAAACCGACAAGATGGAGAAGCTTACGAGAACATACATTAGGGAAATCGTACGGCTACATGGTGTACCTATGTCCATTATCTCCGATAGAGATAGTAGGTTCACCTCAAGATTTTGGCAATCACTACAACATTCCCTAGGAACGAGGCTGGACATGAGCACAGCCTACCATCCTCAGACCGACGGACAGAGTGAGAGGACCATCCAAACTCTAGAAGATATGTTGCGAGCCTGCGTGATTGACTTTGGGAAGGCATGGGATACTCATTTACCCCTTGTCGAGTTTTCCTATAATAACAGTTATCACACGAGCATCAAGGCTGCTCCATTTGAAGCTCTCTACGGCCGTAAGTGCAGATCCCCTCTGTGCTGGGCTGAGGTGGGTGATACCCAATTAGCCAGGGGGCAAACTTCTGGCAGTACTCTCACCGGTCCGGAGATCATTCGGGAAACAACAGAGAAAATCGTTCAGATCCGTGAACGATTGAAAGCCTCTAGAGACCGACAGAAGAGCTACGCTGATAAGCGAAGGAAACCTTTGGAATTTCAGGTGGGAGACCGAGTCCTCCTCAAAGTCTCACCCTGGAAGGGCTTGATACGCTTCGGCAAGCGTGGGAAGCTTAATCCGAGGTACATAGGGCCTTTCGAGATTCTTGCAAGAGTCGGCCCCGTAGCTTACAAACTCGAACTACCAGACGCACTTCGTAACGTACATTCTACCTTCCACGTAGCTAACTTGAAAAAGTGTCTATCCGACGAGACTCTCGTAATCCCACTCGACGAGATCGAAATCAACGAGAGTCTCAACTTCGTGGAAGAACCTGTAGAGATCATGGACCGTGAGGTCAAGCAGACAAAGTAAAGTCGTATCCCTATCGTGAAGGTTCGCTGGAATGCCAAGCGAGGACCGGAATTCACTTGGGAACGTGAGGATCAGATGAAACTGAAATACCCTCACCTTTTTGCTTAGTTATTTGTAAATTCTAGCTTGCTTAAAAGTCTAATTTCGGGACGAAATTCCTTCTAACGGGGGGATGATGTGACAACCCGATATTTCGAGTCAATATAATGTAAAACCGATCAAATTTAGGTCAAAATGTAACCTTCCTAAAATCTTATTCGGATTAAATAAAGTAATAGGAATCATATCAAGGTTTGCGTACATAAAAAGAACGTCCAAATCTGACCTCGGACGAGGAAGTTATGAATTTTTGAAGAAATTCCTTAATCACGTCATTTTAATAAATAAATAATAAAAATAATTTCGGAATTAGCCAACGGAATCTAAACGAAAGTCGTAGATCATGGTCTCACCTTCGCGAGGATATAAAGAACGTCAAAAACGGAGTTCGTATGAGGGAGATATGAATTTTTGAAGTTTATTTATAATAAATATAAATTTAATTATAAATTCCCGGTAATATCCGAAGGGGAGTCATCGGATTGGACCGAAGTACGCCCTGCGTACCTTCGTACGCCCCGCGTACTGAGATCGAGGGTCTCGGATCGTCCACGTCGCACTATCCGAAGAGTTCTAAACCGTCCGACCCGTCCGAAGCTCCGACCCGTCCGACCCGCTGTCCCGTCCGACCCGCCGTCCCATCCGACCCGCGTACCCAGCAACCCGTCCCATCCGAACCGAGGCAGTCGAGGCTTCGGTCATGCATGACGTACGCGTACGCGCTGCGTACGAGCGTACGCCCCGCGTTCGGAGGCGGTTCAGCCTTCCTATAAATAGGATGCGAGGCTTTCCGAAAATGTTGCTCATTTCTCTCCTCTCTCTCACAACCTTGTCTCGTTTTCCGTGCCCGTTATAACCCGAAGCTCTGGTCTTTTTGCTCAAGTCCCGAGGGTCGATTTTACTCCCGAGATTCCCGAGAATCCCGAGAAAAATCCGTTTTCCGAGACGAAACTCTGCCCGGTTTTCCATCTCGCTTTCCTCAATCAATCAAGTGAGTTTCATACCCCTTAATCAACCTGTTAAATATTCTAAATGCTTTTATATGCTTTCAAAAGGGGGGAATACAAGTTAAATACTTATAGTTATTGTTTCAATCACATGTGATTGTACTAATCACATGTGATTAATAACTAGGGAAATCAGTGGTTTTATCACTATTCAAACTATCTATCAAACTGTTTTACTTCTAAATGTTTTCCAAACCCATTTACTTTTCGAATTTACACTACAACTGTGATTTAAGCAAATGTTCCTTATACTTAAACTGTTTTAATCAAATCTACACCTTCAAATGGTTTTATAGATTGACATCAAGTCAATCTTTCTTTAAAAATAATACTTATGTTTCAAATGCCTTATAAATACTTATTTATGCTTTTATATTACAAATTGCATGCCCATATATGTATAGACGTATAAATAATGTTTAAAGGACTTAGGAAGGCTATCCACCTTGTTTCCTTTTCCTCGATTTGGATGTGGTCTGATAGGATTTTGGGTGACCATCCGAAGGTCGTTTCCATATTAATTATATATCAAATATACATATATAGACATGAAAGTACTTCCATAATCATATGTACTAAACGCACTGTTAACAAGTTACCATCGGGGTAACACAGAATCAAACTATTACAACTGCTAGATCAATGAGTCAGTTCATTCATGAGTCTATACTAGGAAGAGAATATATACAACTATACTACGAGAACATATACAACAATACTAGAACAAGAAACATTTCATCACACATGCAAGAATACGATAACAAATGTGATCCACTGTATCGGAGCATGCCTTAAATGTCATGGCCCGAGTTGTAGCCAGAATTCTCTTGGAGGGAGAGCGTTGAGTTTGCGTATAGATCTATACTGGATTGACTATCCTACACCTTGCTGCTAGCTACAGCCGGACCTGCAGGTCTGCGGGTGCCAAACGTCATTCCGTTATTACGACCGTTCTTTATGTCGTTGTTATCAGTCGATAGTATGGTGCAATTATCACATTATACCTTAATATAAATCCGGTTTAAGGTAGTAGTAATTAGTACAACAGTAGTTCTTATTATACAAAACTACAGTACTACAATGATTTACCCATTACATATTTTGGTGATAATCTCACTTAAGCATTAATGTACACACTATATTTTATCAAATGATAGTTATACTTGGGTAATCACACACTTTTACAACAGACGAGTTTACAAAACAGTTAAGCCTTGGTAGAAGGTTACTTTTATAGAAAATATAGGATTTTCTGAGAGATTCAAACTTTTGCAAATACTTTTAAACATTTATTTACATTTTTACAAACTTATACATTGGGACAAGTTCAAACGTTTTTGACAATGATCATTGACACTAAAATACTTATGAACTCACCAGCTTAATGCTGATAAACTCTTTCAAAATAACTTGTATTCTCAGGTCATCAGTAGACAGGTACCGATGCCAGTTTTTGAGATGACGGAGCGTACTCAAGACTCATCATTTTGTTATTTTGATTTACGTTATATTTTTGGTGTCTAAAATTTTACAGAACACACATGTATTAAATTTATATATTTAATGCAATGGATGATGTTGTTTGCCTATTTACATTTACTGTGTTGTGATTACCTTACATGACGTCCTCCGCCCCAGAACGTTTCCGCCGTTCTTGGTTTTGGGGTGTGACAGAAAACAGAGCAAGCAAAGCATTACGCGGAATGGAGAAGAATCTCGAGGTGAAAGAGGATGGAGTATACTATTTCATAAGTCGTATTTGGGTCCCTAAATTTGGAGGATTTAGGGAGGTAGTCATTAATGAAGCTCACAAGACGCGATACTCCATCCATCCAGGTTCGGACAAAATGTACTTGGATATTAAACAACATTATTGGTGGACTAACATGAAGGTAGAAATTGCCACCTATGTCAGCAAATGCCTTACTTGCGCCAAAGTAAAGGTGGAATACCAGAAGCCCTCGGGGTTATTGCAGCAACCAGAAATCCCTGAGTGGAAATGGGAAGGGATTTCTATGGACTTTGTGACCAAGCTACCCAAGACGTCAGATGGATTAGACACAATATGGGTAATAGTCGACCGACTGACGAGATCCGCCCATTTCCTGCCAATAAAAGAATCCTACAAGATGGAGAGACTGACAAGAATATACATTCGAGAAATCGTGAGGCTTCACAGAGTGCCAGTATCTATCATCTCGAATAGAGACAGTAGGTTAACTTCACGTTTTTGGCAATCACTTCAGAAGGCACTTGGAACCCATCTCGACATGAGCACTGCTTATCACCCACAAACGGACGGTCAAAGCAAACGAACCATCCAGACGCTCGAAGACATGTTTCGCGCATGTGTGATAGACTTTGGGAAGTCCTAGGATACCCGGTTACCCTTAGTTGAATTCTCGTATAACAACAGTTACCATTCGAGCATCAAAGTCGCTCCTTTCGAAGCGCTATATGGACGTAAGTGTAGGTTACCATCGTGTTGGGCTGAGGTGGGCGACACCCAGTTAGCAAGGGAACTAGCATCAGACAATACGTTAACAGGACCAAAGACCATACGTGAAACCACGGAAAAGATAGTTCAAAAATCAAAGCTCGACTACAAGCCTCGTGCGACCGACAAAAGAGCTACGCTGATAGACGACGAAAGCCCTTAGAATTTCAGGTCGGGGATCGAGTACTGTTAAAAGCTTCACCCTGGAAAGGGGTCATTCGTTTTGGAAAATGGGGAAAACTGAACCCACGATACATTGGACCATTCGAGATCCTTGCCTGAATAGGTCAAGTGGCGTACAGACTGCAGCTACCCGCTGAAAGTGCAGATCCCCTCTGTGTTGGGCTGAGGTGGGTGATACCCAGTTAGCTAAAGGATGAATTCCTAAAAGCACTCTCACAGGTCTGGAGATCATACGGGAAACGACGGAGAAGATCGTTCAGATCCGTGAACGATTGAAAGCCTCCAGAGACCGACAGAAAAGCTACGCTGATAAACGTACGAAACCGTTGGAATTCCAGGTGGGTGACCGTGTTCTATTGAAGGTCTCACCCTGGAAGGGCTTGATACGCTTCGGAAAGCATGGAAAGCTAAATCCAAGGTACATTGGGCCTTTCGAGATTCTCGCCAGAATCGGCCCTGTAGCTTACAAACTTAACTTACCGCACGAACTCAGTAACGTACATTCTACCTTCCACGTATCGAACTTGAAAAAGTGTCTGTCCGACGAGACTCTTGTTATTCCACTCGACGAGATCGAGATTAACGAGAGCCTCAACTTCGTGGAGGAACCAGTAGAGATCATGGACCGAGAGGTCAAGCAAATGAAACAAAGCCGCATCCCGATTGTGAAGGTTCGCTGGAACGCCAAGCGAGGACCGGAATTCACTTGGGAGCATGAGGATCAGATGAAACTGAAATATCCTCATTTATTCATTTAGTTATCTATAAATACTTTATTTGCTTAGACATTAATTTCGGGACGAAATTCCCTTTAACAGGGGGATGATGTGACAATTCGAAATTTTTATTCGGTCAAACCCTAAAAGTCAATCACTTCATATTATAAGTCAATTTCATTTCTATTTGTTTTTAACAAATTTAAAGTTCGTTTGGCTATTATAATAATCATTCTTTAAAGGAACGGGTGAAAGAATGTAACGTCTCGGGTCTTGAAATTTCAAAACCGCGAATACCACGTAGCTTAGAAGTTCACGGCCAAACTTTTATGTTTGGGCCGTAAACTTCGCCAAAAACCGTAAACTCATGCTTAAGCATGAGTTTACTCCCCAAAGTACCTTGCATGGGTTTACTCACCAAAGTACCTCACTTCTCATTTTCACTCTAAAGAGTAAACTCCAAACACTCTCAACTATCATCCCGGTTTTCACCCGATTTCCCGAAAACGTGAGCATTTCTCGATTTGATTAGTTGATGTATCATAACTACTAGTGATTATACATCTTTTCATCCCCCCAGACAAATGTCACTCATTTTTGAGTCAAGATGGTGAGTGGTTTCGCAATTTTGGAGAAGTTTTGAATGAATCTTCGGTAGTAACCGGCGAGTCCTAGAAATTTTCGGATCTCTGTGGGTGTCCTTGGTGCTGCCCAACTTTCGACTGCCTTGATCTTTGAAGTTTTCACATGAATTCCTTCCTCGCTGACCACATGTCCGAGGATATTCACTTCTCGAATCCAGAATTCGCACTTTGAGAATTTTGCGTACAATTTCTCCGCTCTCAGCGTCTCCAAGACTTGACGTATATGTTTGTCACAACTAGAAATTTTTGTGCCTTGTAACTGCAACACTTATGTCAATTATGAATCAAAAACACGAAAGCATGTATAATGCTTACTCTATGACAACAAAATTTCAATCAAACACTTCATACAAGCACTACAAATAGTCAACAAACAATTGGAAACCTTAGAAATCCTTGTTTAAGTCCATTATGGATTAGGATTTCCTTATTGGGCCCAATGGACCAATAAGCTTCCAATTGGACTATCTTGGGCTTAGAACTCTTGAATGGGCTCTAATTGGACCCACTTCCATTTATTTCAATATTTTGGGCCATATTGGGCCTAGAATGAAATAAATTATTTAAATGAACCATATTGGGCCATAATTAACCTAATTTGGCCCTAATAGGTCATAAAAATCACATTTCTATTTATTTGGACCAAAAATCACTCAACATAACCATGAAAATTGGGCTTAAGCATTTAAGGCCCAAAACACTCTTCTCTTTCCTCCAAATCTCAGCCCAAGCCCAACCAAAGAAGGAAGAGTTGACTTGTGAGATTGCCACCTCATTTATACATCACATACCTCCATGCATGGACCAACATGCATCTAAGTTAGTCACCTCAACTCTCTCTCTCTCTTCTTCTGCTTGATTCTCGGCCGAGAGCCTCCCAAACATACACACTTCATCCAATTTTCTTAAACAAACTCTCTCAAAGAACATCCTCACTTTTCTTCATCAAATTTTCGAGAATCAAGAGCTTTTCAAAGAGACTTTCCACAAAAATCATCATCCAAGGTAAGTTTATATTTAGATTTATGATCTAGATTCTTTGTTTTATCAAACATCTCATCTTAACTCATGCAAATTCATGATATAACTCCCTAGAATCATCTAAGTTCGAAAACTTCCTCAAAAAGTTGCTAGGGCCGAAATCTTCTCTCAAATCTTCATCAAAACCAAATCCAAACCAAAGGTGAGTTTCATACCCCCTTCTTTTTGGTTTTTATAAGTTTTTATGGGGGAGAATACAAGTAAATGTGTAGATCTATGTGTAAATGTATACTATGTGTGATTTCATGCATGTATGTGTGTGATATCATGTGTTTGTGATGGATATGTTATCCAAAAAGTGTGTAAAAACCGAGATCTAAAACATGGGGAAGGAAATAAACATAACTTAAACTATTTTACACTAATCAAGTCAAGAAAAATAGTTTATATGGTTAGGATGAACATACTTGAACATAAAACTCATTTTTGGGCTTAAATTGTCAAAAATACAAAACTTGGGGTCCAAACCGATAAATTATAAATTCTGGAGGATCAAAAGGGTCCAAACAGTTTCTATGTTAATTTTTCTGGACAACAACATTTTGAGGGGCTTAAAATGTAATTTTTGGATTTAATGGGCTAAGTTTGGGCTTTTCGGCCCAATAAGCTTCAAATTTGCGAGATTTCTAAGTTTGAGGGGCTGAAAATGAAATTTTCTGTAAAACAGGGGATTTGAAATGTATAAATACTATTCCAATGGTCAAAAATGCTTTTCAAATTCAAAAAGGATCAAAAATGTAAAAATTCTCTATTTTGGGCCAAAACTGTAAAAGTTGCGAAATTGGGGGTTTTAACCGAGAAAACATTATTCTGGAAGGACTAAAGCTGTTTACAAAACAAAATTGGGGTAAAAATGTCTTTTCAACAAGTTTATGATACAAAAGTGTCAAAATAATGTTTTAAGGACTAAAATGAAATATTCTTTTATATAAAGGACTAAAACTGCTATATTTATAAAAGAAAGGTTGTGAAAAGGTAAAAATCTTACTTTTAAACAAATTAATTCATTAAGACAAAATACTAGATCTACGAACTACCGACGAAGCGTAAAAACAAATACACTCTCAATAACAAATATCGTTACAAAACGAATTGATTTTGTCTCGAATCAATAACAAAACAAAAAAAAATCAATAAACCAAAGTATTTCAATAAACACACGATAACTATGAGGAGCCAATAAACAAACTTTGGGCTTGAAAGTTTCAAATCGTGCTTGTTGGGCCTTGCTAGCCCAATAACATAATCTTTGGGCCCAAAGGGAGTACGCTTACGTGTTAATGGGCCTTCTATGACCCAATTCCATGTAAAAGGACTTCAATAGCTCTCATGTGTTATTGGGCCCTAATGGTCCATTAGTACTGCTAGTGAGGTCGAGAAGTCAAATGCGAGTTGGGCCAAGTGCTTTTCGCATTCCCGATAGCCTTGATTAACTTATGGAAATAAAGGGGGCTTCGTACACTCCTTTCTCCTCGGTTGACTGGCTTATGAGAATTCGAGTAAACAGATTCGTGACGTTAAACAAGAGAAGTCAGGGTGGTTGGATTATGTGAGTAGTATGGACGACGCCTCAAGGATCGTTCGTAATTTTTAGTTATAAACTAGTCATTTTCATTAATGCGTGATTGTAACAACTCACAAACCTTAATTAATCCAATGTCACCTGGGTAATCAAAAACAATCGTCGTATCGGTATAACAATAAACAAGTCATGTAATTTACGTATTGGGAAAACATCGGGTTTTCCCGGGAAGTTCAACATTTTCACCTATGTGATGTAAACAAAATTCAACAATTATACATGTTTTCAAAATCGACAAGCATATTTACGGATCTTCACACTTTTTATAAACAAATACCCTTTTCAGAAAATATCGGATTTTCTGGGTTCTTCAAACCTCACAAAAATCATTTTTTCCATAACATTACTTATGAACTCACCAACATTTCATATGTTGACGTTTTCCAAAATAACTTGTATTCTCAGGTACCAGGTAAGCCGAAGAATAAGTATCAAGTTATGTCATGGTGTTTTGCTTAGATTATTTATCGAACGGTTTATGTTATGAAAATTTTAATGTACTGAATGTAAACAATATCAGTTGTAATATTTCAATGCATAGTGATGAATGATGTTATGATTGTTGTATAATCATTGTGATGGTATTTAATTTAATTCACAAGAGCCCTCGGACGTTTCCGCCGTTCGGTTCGGGGGTGTGACAGGTTGGTATCAGAGCTCCGTTTATAGTGAACTAGCATATCTAACCACACATTGATATGCAACTATAAACCAAAAAGAGGGACTAACACAAGTCTGAACAAAACAAGTAAAACATAACAATAAAAACATCCTTGCTTGTATTAGGAAAAAGAACATAATATCGAACCAAACAAGATAATGTTAGTATCTCGGTTAAGTCAGGACTGTTCTTAGTCGTATCAAGGAGTGGATGTAGCCTGATCAACTACGTTTCCTCCAAGGTACGACTATCACATGCTCTGAGGAAATCGTGATAGCTAGGGAACCTAAAGACATACCCCTTTATCACCAAGAAGAGAACCTCAACTCAATCTGTACAATAGTTGTAGCGTCTTAGGAATAATGTTAGCATATTTACGCACTCTCACAGACAGCATGCCTGGTTTCCATCACCCCGGAGATCCTTACTTCCCTAATCAGGGAAATAACGGATGGTTGGACGAAGAGCATGAAAAAGAGCCTGAGGAAGACCCCGAGGAGGAATCTGACGGGGAACCGGAGGCAGAAGTCGAACCTGCCGAACCAGTAGAAGAACAGGAGGAGGAAGAAGATGAAGGAAGCTTCGAGGAGGAACCCAGCGATAGCGAAGGGGGTGATTCGGACGCGGAGTCCGAAGTCATCAACCCCCCTTACCCGATTAGGGTGCCCGCTTACCGGGTGGGCCCCACTGGCCCTACACCCCCTTGAGGTATTGATCTGTGGAGATGGAGCAGGCAGCAGGGACAACGACCCCCATTCGGCATGTCACGCGAGTTCTTTGACCTGAGGGATGGAGGTCCGGCCGATCGAGCCCTTCCGGTCATGGTGAGACGATTACGGAACACCGGCGACCTAGCTCAGAGCACCGTCGACCAGGTACGCCAGATGTGGGCTAGGGTCGAGCGTGCAGAGTAGGAGACACTAGACGTCCTTCGAGAGTTCCACATGAGGCAGGTGAGGTGGGAGTCCTGACTCCGGAACGCAGAACGACAGGTGGCTCCTCTTCAGGGAGCATCCACTTCCTCAGCCCCACCCCCGGGCACATCTCACCGCGACTAGGGATATCAGTATCAGTCTTTAGTGCTATGTCATTAGGATCCATGTTTTGTACCCCGACTTTATGTTTAAGTGAGTACACTACTCATAGGGCCGTTATGTTGTCGAACTAGTATCACCTATGTATGCTCTTACGAGCAAAATTTTCATGCATCAAATGCGGATAATATTAGTAAAAATTTTATATGTGTTACTTTGACGTTGTAATCTGCTATGTGTTACATATCCATGATTGTGTGCGAAATTGTGAAAGTACCTAAGTTCGTGCCTCACACCTAGCTTATAGGATCACACTCTCACAAAAAGCACAGATACTCACCGCAACAATGGCACAAATTCACCAAGGGAACAATGGAGGAGTCAACGGACAAGGGGCCGGAAGTTCGAACAATAGGATGAATCAAGGACCCACCAAAACATGTTCTTACAAAGACTTCACCAACGCCAAACCACGAACCTTTAACGGCACTGGAGGAATGATCACCCTGAGAAGGTGGAATCGGTATTCGAGATATGCGATTGCCCTGAAGAGAAGAAGGTAAAGTTTGCCGCAAGCACTTTCGTAGACCAAGCGCTCACTTGGTGGAACAGACACGTGGAAGCCATGACACTCCCCATAGCCAATTCCATGCCATGGACAGAGATGAAAGAAATGTTGATGGCCGAGTATTGCCCTCGAGGTGAAATTCAGAAAATGGAACAAGAGTTGTTGAACCTCACCGTCCGAAACTCGGATATAGATGCATACATATCAAGGTTCAGTGAACTGTCTCTTCTATGCCCTGGCATGATTACCTCAGAGGGTAAGAAGATCGAGCGATTCATCTGGGGACTAACCTCCCCGATCCAAGGAAACGTGATAGCTGCAAATCCTGAAACTTTCGACAGTGCCAAGAGATTGGCCAAGAAGCTGTATGACCACAACAACAAGAAGGGTGAGAAGCCAGTGGAGACTGAAGTTAAGAAGGAAAATTATAGCAAGAATCGGAAGAACAACAAGAGGAAGGGACGTCAAGGCTCCGAATCATCCAAGAAGCAGCAAACAGTGGCAGTTAATGTTGCAACCACTCAAGTTCCATCCACAACACATGCTCCAACCTCAGCTGCTCCAAGTGCTCCTATACCTTATTCTGGTAATCTTCCCAAGTGCAACAAGTGCGGTCTCCATCACAATGGAGAATGCAGAGAGATGCAGTGCACTAGTTGCAATCGGAAGGGGCACACGGCAAGGTATTGCAGGACCTACCCTCCTTAGAACCAACAACAGGGAAACAACAACAACAATAACCGCAACAACAACAACAACAACAACAACACTGGCGGCAACAACGCAGGACCTAGCCACACCTGCTATGGATGTGGAAGGACTGAGCATTTTCGTCGAAATTGCCCCAACAACAACAATCCCGGAAATGGAGGAACAGGAACGGTGCTGACCATGGGTCAGGGAGAAGCGATTCAGGATCCCGCTGTTGTTACCGATACGTTTCTCCTAAACCACACTTATGCATGCATCCTATTTGACACCGGAGCGGAGCGAAGTTTTGTGAGCAATAAGTTTAAATATTTATTAAAACATCAACCCCAGAAGCTCAATGAAACCTTTACGATGGAAATGGACAATGGGAAAACCGAATCCATTGGGGAAGTCTACATCGGATGTACCCTAACTCTAAATCAACACGTCTTTCAAATAGACTTAATGCCTATTTCCATTAGGAGTTTCGATGTGATTATTGGCATGGACTGGTTAAGCCCCCACCATGCTGAAATTATGTGTCACGAGAAGGCCGTTCGCCTTCACCTTCCCAATCACGAAACCCTAGTTATTTACGGAGACAAACCTAGCACGAACCTTCGCCGCATCTCGTGCATCCAGGCACAGAAGTATCTACGAAAGAACGATTTGACGTTCCTGGCTCATATAGTGGATTAAACCAAGGAAGAGGTTAGCATTCAAGACATTCCGGTAGCACGTGAATTCCCAGACGTATTTCCTGAAGATCTTCCTGGAGTACCCCCAGAGAGACAAGTTGAATTTCGAATTGATCTTGTTCCAGGAGCAACTCCCCTCGCTAAATCGCCTTACCAACTAGCGCCTACTGAGATGCAGGAATTGTCCAGCCAACTCAACAAAGGGCAAAGGATTCATCCGACCCAGCTATTCGCCATGGGGAGCTCTGGTCCTCTTTGTCAAAAAGAAGGACGGATCTTTTAGGATGTGCATCGATTACAGGGAGCTAAACAACCTCACTCTCAAAAATCGCTATCCACTCCCACGAATCAACGATCTATTTGACCAGCTCCAAGGAGCTAGTTACTTCTCTAAGATAGATCTACGATCTGGATACCACAAACTCAAGATCCGGGAAGAGGATATTCCCAAAACCGCTTTCCGAACTCGTTACGGACATTATGAATTTGTCGTAATGCCCTTCGGTCTAATGAACGCCCCTGCCGCATTCATGGACCTAATGAGCCCAATATGTCAACCATTCCTCGACAACTTTGTTATCGTTTTCATTGACGACATTCTAGTCTATTCCCGAAGCGAAGAAGAGCATGGCCAACATCTCCGACAAATCCTAGAAACCCTGCGAACGGAGAAGCTATACGCAAAACTCTCCAAGTGTGAGTTCTGGCTCCATAGCGTGAACTTTTTAGGTCATGTTGTTAGTCAGGAAGGAATACATGTGGATCCTTCTAAGGTCAAAGCCGTTGAAGGATGGGCAGTTCTGACGACACCCACAGAAATTCGCCAATTCTTAGGCCTAGCAGGCTACTATAGGAGGTTCATTCAGAACTTCTCTAAGATCGCCAAGCCACTTACCTCACTTACACAAAAGGGCGTACCATTCAAATGGACGGACAAATAAGAAGTTGCATTCCGAACTCTGAAACAAGCACTCTGCAGTGCCCCAATACTATCTCTACCAGAGGGAACGGAAGATTTAGTGGTCTACTATGACGCGTCAAATTAGGGTTTAGATTGCATTCTCATGCAGCGTGGAAATGTGATAGCTTACGCATCCCGCCAACTAAAGACACACGAAGTGAATTATACAACCCATGATCTGGAATTGGGAGCAGTGGTCTTCGCTCTGAAGATTTGGAGGCATTACCTCTATGGTACAAAGTGCACCATCTTCACGGACCACAAGAGTCTCCAGCATATCTTGAATCAGAAAGAGCTGAATATGAGGCAACGAAGATGGGTTGAACTATTAAACGATTACGAGTGTGAAATCAAGTACCACCCAAGCAAGGCCAGCGTGGTAGCTGATGCCTTGAGCCGGAAAGAGTACTCTAATTGTCGCGTGAAAACTCTCTCAATAACCATCCAATCTCACCTAACCATTCAGATCAGGGTAGCCCAGTCAGATGCCATGAAGGCGGAAAACAGAGCAAGCAAAGCATTACGCGGAATGGAGAAGAATCTCGAGGTGAAAGAGGATGGAGTATACTATTTCATAAGCCGTATTTGGGTCCCTAAATTTGGAGGATTTAGGGAGGTAGTCATTAATGAAGCTCACAAGACGCGATACTCCATCCATCCAGGTTCGGACAAAATGTACTTGGATATTAAACAACATTATTGGTGGACTAACATGAAGGTAGAAATTGCCACCTATGTCAGCAAATGCCTTACTTGCGCCAAAGTAAAGGTGGAATACCAGAAGCCCTCGGGGTTATTGCAGCAACCAGAAATCCCTGAGTGGAAATGGGAAGGGATTTCTATGGACTTTGTGACCAAGCTACCCAAGACGTCAGATGGATTAGACACAATATGGGTAATAGTCGACCGACTGACGAGATCCGCCCATTTCCTGCCAATAAAAGAATCCTACAAGATGGAGAGACTGACAAGAATATACATTCGAGAAATCGTGAGGCTTCACAGAGTGCCAGTATCTATCATCTCGAATAGAGACAGTAGGTTCACTTCACGTTTTTGGCAATCACTTCAGAAGGCACTTGGAACCCATCTCGACATGAGCACTGCTTATCACCCACAAACGGACGGTCAAAGCAAACGAACCATCCAGACGCTCGAAGACATGCTTCGCGCATGTGTGATAGACTTTGGGAAGTCCTAGGATACCCGGTTACCCTTAGTTGAATTCTCGTATAACAACAGTTACCATTCGAGCATCAAAGTCGCTCCTTTCGAAGCGCTATATGGACGTAAGTGTAGGTTACCATCGTGTTGGGCTAAGGTGGGCGACACCCAGTTAGCAAGGGAACTAGCATCAGACAATACGTTAACAGGACCAAAGACCATACGTGAAACCACGGAAAAGATAGTTCAAAAATCAAAGCTCGACTACAAGCCTCGTGCGACCGACAAAAGAGCTACGCTGATAGACGACGAAAGCCCTTAGAATTTCAGGTCGGGGATCGAGTATTGTTAAAAGCTTCACCCTGGAAAGGGGTCATTCGTTTTGGAAAATGGGGAAAACTGAACCCACGATACATTGGACCATTCGAGATCCTTGCCTGAATAGGTCAAGTGGCGTACAGACTGCAGCTACCCGCTGAAAGTGCAGATCCCCTCTGTGTTGGGCTGAGGTGGGTGATACCCAGTTAGCTAAAGGATGAATTCCTAAAAGCACTCTCACAGGTCTGGAGATCATACGGGAAACGACGGAGAAGATCGTTCAGATCCGTGAACGATTGAAAGCCTCCAGAGACCGACAGAAAAGCTACGCTGATAAACGTACGAAACCGTTGGAATTCCAGGTGGGTGACCGTGTTCTATTGAAGGTCTCACCCTGGAAGGGCTTGATACGCTTCGTAAAGCATGGAAAGCTAAATCCAAGGTACATTGGGCCTTTCGAGATTCTCGCCAGAATCGGCCCTGTAGCTTACAAACTTAACTTACCGCACGAACTCAGTAACGTACATTCTACCTTCCACGTATCGAACTTGAAAAAGTGTCTGTCCGACGAGACTCTTGTTATTCCACTCGACGAGATCGAGATTAACGAGAGCCTCAACTTCGTGGAGGAACCAGTAGAGATCATGGACCGAGAGGTCAAGCAAATGAAACAAAGCCGCATCCCGATTGTGAAGGTTCGCTGGAACGCCAAGCGAGGACCGGAATTCACTTGGGAGCATGAGGATCAGATGAAACTGAAATATCCTCATTTATTCATTTAGTTATCTATAAATACTTTATTTGCTTAGACATTAATTTCGGGACGAAATTCCCTTTAACAGGGGGATGATGTGACAATTCGAAATTTTTATTCGGTCAAACCCTAAAAGTCAATCACTTCATATTATAAGTCAATTTCATTTCTATTTGTTTTTAACAAATTTAAAGTTCGTTTGGCTATTATAATAATCATTCTTTAAAGGAACGGGTGAAAGAATGTAACGTCTCGGGTCTTGAAATTTCAAAACCGCGAATACCACGTAGCTTAGAAGTTCACGGCCAAACTTTTATGTTTGGGCCGTAAACTTCGCCAAAAACCGTAATCTCATGATTAAGCATGAGTTTACTCCCCAAAGTACCTCGCATGGGTTTACTCCCCAAAGTACCTCACTTCTCATTTTCACTCTAAAGATTAACTCCAAACACTCTCAACTATCATCCCGGTTTTCACCCGATTTCCCGAAAACGTGAGCATTTCTCGACTTGATTAGTTGATGTATCATAACTACTAGTGATTATACATCTTTTCATCCCCCCAGACAAATGTCACTCATTTTTGAGTCAAGATGGTGAGTGGTTTCGCAATTTTGGAGAAGTTTTGAATGAATCTTCGGTAGTAACCGGCGAGTCCTAGAAATTTTCGGATCTCTGTGGGTGTCCTTGGTGCTGCCCAACTTTCGACTGCCTTGATCTTTGAAGTTTTCACATGAATTCCTTCCTCGCTGACCACATGTCCGAGGATATTCACTTCTCGAATCCAGAATTCGCACTTTGAGAATTTTGCGTACAATTTCTCCGCTCTCAGCGTCTCCAAGACTTGACGTATATGTTTGTCACAACTAGAAATTTTTGTGCCTTGTAACTGCAACACTTATGTCAATTATGAATCAAAAACACGAAATCATGTATAATGCTTACTCTATGACAACAAAATTTCAATCAAACACTTCATACAAGCACTACAAATAGTCAACAAACAATTGGAAACCTTAGAAATCCTTGTTTAAGTCCATTATGGATTAGGATTTCCTTATTGGGCCCAATGGACCAATAAGCTTCCAATTGGACTATCTTGGGCTTAGAACTCTTGAATGGGCTCTAATTGGACCCACTTCCATTTATTTCAATATTTTGGGCCATATTGGGCCTAGAATGAAATAAATTATTTAAATGAACCATATTGGGCCATAATTAACCTAATTTGGCCCTAATAGGTCATAAAAATCACATTTCTATTTATTTGGACCAAAAATCACTCAACATAACCATGAAAATTGGGCTTAAGCATTTAAGGCCCAAAACACTCTTCTCTTTCCTCCAAATCTCAGCCCAAGCCCAACCAAAGAAGGAAGAGTTGACTTGTGAGATTGCCACCTCATTTATACATCACATACCTCCATGCATGGACCAACATGCATCTAAGTTAGTCACCTCAACTCTCTCTCTCTCTTCTTCTGCTTGATTCTCGGCCGAGAGCCTCCCAAACATACACACTTCATCCAATTTTCTTAAACAAACTCTATCAAAGAACATCCTTACTTTTCTTCATCAAATTTTCGAGAATCAAGAGCTTTTCAAAGAGACTTTCCACAAAAATCATCATCCAAGGTAAGTTTATATTTAGATTTATGATCTAGATTCTTTGTTTTATCAAACATCTCATCTTAACTCATGCAAATTCATGATATAACTCCCTAGAATCATCTAAGTTCGAAAACTTCCTCAAAAAGTTGCTAGGGCCGAAATCTTCTCTCAAATCTTCATCAAAACCAAATCCAAACCAAAGGTGAGTTTCATACCCCCTTCTTTTCGGTTTTTATAAGTTTTTATGGGGGAGAATACAAGTAAATGTGTAGATCTATGTGTAAATGTATACTATGTGTGATTTCATGCATGTATGTGTGTGATATCATGTGTTTGTGATGGATATGTTATCCAAAAAGTGTGTAAAAACCGAGATCTAAAACATGGGGAAGGAAATAAACATAACTTAAACTATTTTACACTAATCAAGTCAAGAAAAATAGTTTATATGGTTAGGATGAACATACTTGAACATAAAACTCATTTTTGGGCTTAAATTGTCAAAAATACAAAACTTGGGGTCCAAACCGATAAATTATAAATTCTGGAGGATCAAAAGGTTCCAAACAGTTTCTATGTTAATTTTTCTGGACAACAACATTTTGAGGGGCTTAAAATGTAATTTTTGGATTTAATGGGCTAAGTTTGGGCTTTTCGGCCCAATAAGCTTCAAATTTGCGAGATTTCTAAGTTTGAGGGGCTGAAAATGAAATTTTCTATAAAACAGGGGATTTGAAATGTATAAAAACTATTCCAATGGTCAAAAATGCTTTTCAAATTCAAAAAGGATCAAAAATGTAAAAATTCTCTATTTTGGGCCAAAACTATAAAACTTGCGAAATTGGGGGTTTTACCCGAGAAAACATTATTCTGGAAGGACTAAAGCTATTTACAAAACAAAATTGGGGTAAAAATGTCTTTTCAACAAGTTTATGATACAAAAGTGTCAAAATAATGCTTTAAGGACTAAAATGAAATTCTTTTATATAAACGACTAAAAGTGCTATTTTTATAAAAGAAAGGTTGTGGAAAGGTAAAAATCTTACTTTTAAACAAATTAATTCATTAAGACGACATACAAGATCTACGAACTACCGACGAAACGTAAAAACAAATACACTCTCAATAACAAATATCGTTACAAAACGAATTGATTCGGTCTCGAATCAATAACAAAACAAAAAAAATCAATAAACCAAAGTATTTCAATAAACACGCGATAACTATGAGGAGCCAATAAACAAACTTTGGGCTTGAAAGTTTCAAATCGTGCTTGTTGGGCCTTGCTAGCCCAATAACATGATCTTTGGGCCGGAAGGGAGTACGCTTACGTGTTAATGGGCCTTCTATGACTCAATTCCATGTAAAAGGACTTCAATAGCTCTCATGTGTTATTGGGCCCTAATGGTCCATTAGTACTGCTAGTGAGGTCGAGAAGTCAAATGCGAGTTGGGCCAAGTGCTTTTCGCATTCCCGATAGCCTTGATTAACTAATGGAAATAAAGGGGGCTTCGTACCCTCCTTTCTCCTCGGTTGACCGGCTTATGAGAATTTGAGTAAACAGATTCGTGACGTTAAACAAGAGAAGTCAGGGTGGTTGGATTATGTGAGTAGTATGGACGACGCCTCAAGGATCGTTCGTAATTTTTAGTTATAAACTATTCATTTTCATTAATGCGTGATTGTAACAACTCACAAACCTTAATTAATCCAATGTCACCTGGGTAATCAAAAACAATCGTCGTATCGGTATAACAATAAACAAGTAATGTAATTTACGTATTGGGAAAACATCGGGTTTTCCCGGGAATTTCAACATTTTCACCTATGTGATGTAGACAAAATTCAACAATTATACATGTTTTCAAAATCGACAAGCATATTTACGGATCTTCACACTTTTTATAAACAAATACCATTTTCAGAAAATATCGGATTTTCTGGGTTCTTCAAACTTCACAAAAATCATTTTTTCCATAACATTACTTATGAACTCACCAACATTTCATATGTTGACGTTTTCCAAAATAACTTGTATTCTCAGGTACCAGGTAAGCCGAAGAATAAGTATCAAGTTATGTCATGGTGTTTTGCTTAGATTATGTATCGAACGGTTTATGTTATGAAAATTCTAATGTTAAAACAATGTACTGAATGTAAACAATATCAGTTGTAATATTTCAATGCATGGTGATGAATGATGTTATGATTCATGTATAATCATTGTGATGGTATTCAATTTAAGTCACAAGAGCCCTCGGACGTTTCCGCCGTTCGGTTCGGGGGTGTGACAATGTTTGCTATGTTCTTCCTCACATCGGGAGTAGACTAGTATATCATCGATGAAAACGATCACAAACTTCTCTAAGTAAGGACGACACACCCGATTCATCAAGTCCATAAAAGCCACGGGTGCATTTGTTAAGCCAAAGGGCATCACTACAAACTCGTAGTGACCATAGTGTGTTCTGAAAGCAGTCTTGGGAATATCCTCCTCTTGAACTCGTAGTTGATGGTACCCCGATCTAAGGTCAATCTTTGTAAAGAAACTTGCTCCTTGCAGTTGGTCAAAGAGGTCGTCGATTCGAGGCAAAGGGTATCGGTTTTTAATGGTGAGTTTGTATAATTCACGCTAGTCGATGCACATACGGAATGATCCATCCTTTTCTTAACGAACAAGATCGGTGCTCTCCAAGGTGAGAAGCTTGGCCTAATGAAACCTTTGCTTAGTAGTTCATTCAATTGACTGGACATATCCTGCATCAAGGCTGGGGCTAGACGGTATGGCGATCTGGCTACAAGGGTAGCCTCAAGAATTAGGTCGATTCATAATTCGAATTGTCTAGCAGGAGGCACTCCGGAAGGTCTTCTAGGAATACGTCGGGGAAATTACAGACCTCTGGAATGTCCTTGATGTTTTTCACTTCTTGTTTTGTGTCTATGACGTGGGCTAGGAAGGCGTGGTACTCCTTGCGGAGATACTTTTGAGCCTTGACACAGGAGATGATCTGAAAGCTTGAGGTAGGTTTGTCGCCATAAACGATGAGAGTTTCGCCATTTGGTAGATTATGGCGAACGACCTTTTCGTGACATGGGATTTCAACATGGTGAAGGCACAACCAATCCATGCCAATGATGACATCAAAACTTTTTATGGTGACCGGCATAAGATCGATTTGGAAAGAGTGATTGTTTAAGCTGAGGGTACACTCGGTGTAAATGTCGTTAGTGTTCTCTGTTTTTCCGTTAGCCATTTCTACGGTGAATGTGTCTTTTAGTGTTTGTGGTTTTAGTTTAAGCAAGTATTTACATTGATGGCTCACGAAGCTTTTCTTCGTGCCACTATCGAAAACGATGCATGCGTATGTATTGTTGAGGGGAAACGTACCGGTGACCATAGTTGGATCTGCAACTGCTTCCTCCTGACCTATCGCAAGCACTCTGCCCACTTCACCAGGGTTGGGGTTTTTTGCCTTCGGGCAGTTACGCTTGAAGTTCCCTACTTCTCCACATCCATAGCAGGTCCGGGTAGCTCCGGTGTTGGCAGCTTGTGTGTTTTGTGGGATTGGAGCCCTACAAACCCGTGCTGTGATCCCCTTTTTGTTACAGTTGGTGCACTACATTTCTCGGCAAGTGCCGTTGTGGTGAAAGTTGCACTTCTTGCACTTGGGTAGGTTCCCGGCGTATTGCCTTATCGGAGTTGGGTTAGCAGTGGTTGTGGCAGCGTGCACTGCAATCACTTGTTGCTTTTTGGCAGGGTCTTGAGTAGTTTGACCCTTCTTCTGGTTCCAGAACTTTCTTTTGTTGTTCTCCCCTTTTTCTTGTTCAGTGGTGGTTGCCACGGTGCCATGGCTGGCTTTATGGTCGATAAGTTGTTGTGCCAGCTCCTTGGCACTGTCAAAGGTAGTTGGATTTGAGGCCAATACGTTTCCTTGAAGTTTAGGAGATAGTCCCCATATGTATCTTTCCACCTTTTTGTTTTCTGAAGGAACCATCCCGGGACACATCATGGCTAGTGTAACGACCCAATTTTCACGTCCAAAAATTTCGTTTTTAAAACATTGCTTTAGAAAACATCAATAATTAAAAACATTGTTTGATCAAACCACATCACAACATAAACCATGTCTAAAAAAACAAATCATACAACCAATCGAAATATCGGAGTATCAATCCCAGGGTAAACTCATAAATGCGGAATCAAGGAGTGTGTGTGTGACATGCTGCTACCGCGCCGACTCCTTTCCCCTAGCTGAGGAGGTACCTGAAACCAAAACTAAAAAACGTAAGCACAAAGCTTAGTGAGTTCCCCCATCGTACCACATACCATACAACACATATCATACATACTGCCAGGCTATTCTGGGGTGCCTGACAACCCGGTACGGCCATTCTGGGGTGCCGTCCTACCCGTGTCAAGCCATTCTGGGGTGCTGACTACCCGTGTCAAGCCATTCTGGGGTGCTGACTACCCGTCGGTCCTGACAACCAATTCTCGGGGACTATTTCACCCCCTACTGCTACTACTATCACATATCATAACATAACATATTATCAGACATATCTGGGGTGTCTGAACTACCCTTCGGTTCTAACAACCGAACTCGGGGACTGCTCCCCTCCTACTACCTCTAACTCATGTAACGGATCATGCTAGCATATAAACACAACAACACATACTGTCAGACATATCTGGGGTGTCTGACTACCCTCCGGTCCTAACAACCGAACTATGCTACTATCACATGTAACACATCATACTAGCATATAACATATCAGGTAGTAGCAAACCTAGATGATATCACAGAGACAAACATATATCATACGTCTCCTGCTGGGGGGGCGACATTGTGGCCTTAGACCCACCGCTACTGGAAGGTAACTCACCTCAAAGTAGCTGCTGATCTGATCGGGAACTGACTGTCTACTGATGCTGCTGCTGCTGCTGCGAAACTCCTCCGGCTGTAATTCCCACAACATACTCAATCAAACACTGCTAACTGTCCTTTGGGTAAAATGACCATTTTACCCCTGATCATGCCCTAAGTCAAAGTCATAGTCAACTTTCAGTTGACTCGACTCGCCGAGTTGGCTCTCCAACTCGCCGAGTCCCTACCAAAACGATTGTCCTGAATCCCGTTTCTATTCGTCGAGTTAGGCGATGACTCGACGAGTTCTCCTTCTAGACTGATATTCAAGTCCTTCATCCTACTCGCCGAGTTGTATGAACAAATCGTCGAGTTCATCTTCATCCGATGAACACTTATGCTAAGACTCGCCGAGTTGTATGAACAGCTCGTCGAGTCTTTTCTTGATCTAAGGAGATTGCCTTGAACTCGCCGAGTCAGGGCATTGACTCGCTGAGTTCCTCCATGGATGAGTTCAGCTTCCAACTCACTGAGTCACACCCCGTGACTCACTGCTCACACTCGACACTACAAAAAGAGGACAACTCGAAGACTCGCGAGCAGACTCGCCGAGTCAGATGAACGACTCGCCGAGTCGTTACCATGCAATTACTATATGGTCGATTCTGCTTGAATCCAGTCCATGCCAATCATAGATCTGGGCTCCTAGGGCCTGGTTATCACGTAAAGTTTCCAACTTTACGTGTAAATAGACAACCATGAGGGTTTTAAGTTCCAAAATGCACCAAAGGGGGTAGATCTAGGGCTTTCATGCAATATGGTTCCAAAAAGACAGTAGATCTGAGCTCCTGGAGCTCAACCATGCCTAGATCTAAAGGTCAATCAGCTTATTACAAACCCTCAAACATACACAAGCTTGGAAATGGTTCAAAGAGGACTTTAATGGAGCTATAAGGGACAATAAGCTTACAAACAGAGGGGAAACGAGTTATACCTCAGGGGAAATGTTGGAATGACACAGAGATGCTTGGCCTCCTTCTCCTCTTCTTGATTCACTCTTCTTTCTCCTCAAAAACTTCAAGAACACCATAAAAACACTTCAAACTCACAAGGAAACAAGGCTAGAGAGATATATAGGGCTCTGAGGGTGGATGGGGGCGAGATTGGGGCGGAATGAGAGTTTAAATAGGGTGCAAACCCCTGAAACTTAGGGTTTCATCCATCAGCGGTGACTCGTCGAGTCCGGAATATGGACTCACCGAGTCACCAACTTAAACGTGTCCCGGGGTCTCGTCTCTACTCGACGAGTCAGACCTATGACTCGTCGAGTCCAAGGCTAAAAATGGAAAATACTCAAATAAGATTTACGTACCAAGAACCAGGTGCTACAACTAGATCGCTAAACCTCAAGGTATAAGACAAGATGTCAGAGCCTGTCATTTTAAGACCCCAAAGTTCCTCTTCCAATTTCTTTATCTCGCCCCTTGGGCAGTACTCCTTCATCAACATGGTTTTCAGGTCTTCCCATGTTATCGAGTTAGCCACCGGAAGTATCAATGATTTGACGTGGCCATTCCACCAGGTGAGGGCCCTTTCAAAGAACGTGCATGCTGCAAATTAAACCTTGCTTGCTTCAGGGCATGTGCATATTTCGAAGATGGATTCAGTTTTCTTGAACCATTGCAGTAATGCTATGACACCTCCGCTTCCATTGAAGGTTTTGGGTTTGGCATTTGTAAAGTCTTTGTAGGTACACTCTCTCGAGTGTCCTTGGCATTTGTAAAGTCTTGAACTAGATCTAATTAGATAACCACCAATTAATAGTTAATTGCCTTATTTGAATTATGTGATCTAGAATATTCTTGACAAAGTTTGGAAAAGTTTCAAATTAATCCCTTTAGGTTTTATAGTTTAAATTAGAACTCAAAAGTTTTGTTTTGAAATTTAAATAGTTGAAACCCTAATGTCTTGAAAAAGGTTTCAAAACTTACCCTCAAGTTTTGGAATTTAAATTTTGATTGAAAAGTTTGATTTTGAAATATTTAAATTCTAACCCTAATGTTTTGAAATGTTTCAAAACTTGCCCTCAAGTTTTGGAATTTAAAAGTTGATTAATAGTTTAATTTAGAAATGTTAAATTCTAAAACCCTAGTATTGTTTTGAAAAGTTCAAATCACACCCTTATGGTTTTATTAATTAATTAAAGTGTATAATTAAAAGAGATTTAGTAAATCCATAAAGTTTTGGTGTACAATTTAATTAAATTAAAAGTAGAATTATTAAATTAGACCGCCTAGTATTTTAAAAGTATAAAATACACCCTATACTATATATAACTTTAAAAGTCTAACATTATATATATGTATAAGTAAAAGTCAGTCTTACCGTTAGTAGGCCTCATTCACGAAGCTGGTCTATAAGGGGTGTTTAAGTAAATTGCCTATAAAATGGCGATTGAATGGGTATCCACTCTTACCCACCGCACTCTTGACTAGTGGAGGGTTGTTAGCCGAACGGGTAGGATAGGACAAAACCTTCCATTATAAGTATAATGAAGTATAAAAGTAACTAAATGTTTTCATAAAATTCCCAATCTTAGTTACTTTAGGCAAAAGTGAATTGATGCAATTCCATGAAATTACACTTTGTGCCCTTGCGAAGACGTTAGTGGAGCGCGTGTGGTTAACCGGCACACTAAATGGTTCTAAGAAAAGGTAGCAAAGGGTGACTTAATGTTTGTCATAGTTCGGTGGAGCGTGTGTGGTTAACCGGCACATTGAATAGGTGACTGTAACATGTGGAGGCACCATGTAATTTTGCATGGTTATTCACACCCGCTTTGTGATCCTCGACATCCCAGTCACAAACTAGAGGGGCATATCAAGATTTAAACATGCCATTGAAAAGGTTCAATGAATCTCAAAGGATCTAGGAGTTTTCAATACATTTAAGACTTAATCTGTTTTTCGTTTTTCATGGTGGAAAATTAGTGAATCGTCATTCACTTACCTTCAAATATTCTGCAACTAGATTACGGCATCCCTTTTCTAGGTTGTAGCGTATTGTGTTGGGTCCTAGCCTTAATATCTTATTTGGGTGATTTATTAAGGACTTGATCGATCAACTAACTTGAATTTGTTTTCTCCCGTTTTGTAGATGTCAAAGTACGACAACTATGGTCTTCCCAAATCCCGTGGAACAAGCATTCCACATGAAGATGATATTCCACGATTCGATCGAGGAACAAGGGATCATGCTTCACTTCCTCCTCCTCCTCCCGTTATTCTCCCTAACCCACAAGATCGAAGAATTGAAAGGTTCAATGTCACTAAAGCCCTATTGGAAATGAAACATGAAGATGGTAAACCCGTGTGTGCCCACGTTCTAGGAATGAAATCACACATCGATAGGTTGATAATGTTGGGTGCGAAATGGGTTCTGCAGTCACTTCCTGAACCATATAATGAGTTCAAGAGAAGGTATTATATGATGGATCAAGACGAAAACCTCATTGACCTAACTTACATGCTCATTACTGCTGAATCAGAAATGATTTGGCAAAGCAATGGAGCATATTTGTTGGGAAAGTCAACCAACCATGCTTCCAAGGACGTTCTAGGAGAACCGAACTGTGTTTGCTGCCAAGAGAAAGGGCGTTGGATACAAGTCTGCCCTAAGAGCCTGAAGAGTCCAGAAGATGGGAGAGTCAAAGAGTATGGCTGTGCTTCAGGTAAAATCCACTATGTAACTACATTAAGTTCCTATTCATTGATTCTTAATACATAATGTGATAAGATTGCATTTGAATGTTTTGCAGGATCAGTGAAAAGAGAGGAAGCTTGATGAGAAAGCAAGATGAGTCTAATCACATAAAAGTGGATCTCGATCGCATGGATTCGAAGATTAGATTTGAGCTTAGAAAGTTATGATAAAGTTGTTAGGAATATTTGATTACATAGTTTTTTTTCAGTTGATTTTGCATTGTAAGGACAAAATGTTTTCCGCTGCTTTATGAATAAAATAAATTTTGATTCGACTCATTTATTTATTTATTTCCTTGCAATAAAATCATTATAAAAAAATTGATGTTTGCATATTTCTATGGATGTGATTCTTAATTATGTTGTTTGTGGAAATGTCGAGAATTTACCAAATAGGGAGAGTTTCTCATCGCCCAAGTTTCAATTGGACAGAAATTTGGAATCACGCAACTTGGTTGCATGATGAATGAGAAATTTCATATTTGGAAATTAGACTAATTCGTTGACAAAGTGTCAAGTGAAGGACTAGGAGATCGAGTGCACAAAGTTGTGTGTTGATCAAGTCCACCACAAGAGTAACAAGACATTCGTCATGGTTTACTAAAGGCTTAGTAAATATGATTAAGTGTAATTTTGAATTGATTGAAAGAGTTTAAATCAATAGCAGAACGAATAAGAAGAATCAAGTAGGCAGAAAGATAAAAGTTTCTCTATTCTAAGAAGAAGGGAGAGTACCTTTTATGCTTTATGATAGGTCTAAATGATTAAGAACCGTGTTTCAATTGATCCTCTAAATGAATCTTTGTGCAATTGTATGTCTAAGAAAGAGGAATCGGGAATTGAAGAAATGGTTAAATCAAGAGTCAATCATACTTCGTTCCAAAACCAAATCTTAGAGTTAAGATTGTGACATTGAGTGACAAGTCTCAAGAAGGTTTATAACATTCATCAAGTGTAGAATTTAAAAAAAAAGGATTTTCTTATTTTCGTACATTTGAAATTGGAAAGTTGTGATGTCTTGGATAAGACAAAGACCAACTAGGACCAATTTTATATGGTGTTTTGTCTTTATAAAAGATACACTAACTCTTGAATATTTGTTTGTCAAGAAATGCTTATTGACAAGAGAACCTTATATGTCACGGAGTCAGTGGGAGTCTTAATGGTCTTGAAAAGTTTCAAGAACTAATCAAGAATAAACCTTATCGATCATCACTAGCAGACGACTTGAGGTTTACAACCTGTCGTGTTGACACTATCTTGTTTTTGTACCGTTCCAATTGAGTTAATTATGCATGTGAGTTCTATGAGTTCTCATTTGAACGCATAAAAGTCAAGCACCTTAATCAATGAAAAGTACATTGATGGGAAAGGGTGAGCTACTTAACTACTTGGAAGACATGGTGGGCAGCCGTGTTACCATAAGGCAAGAAATCAAGATTAAGAAAGTTCGGTTCATATGAGTTCGAATTTGACGTAAACTTTGTTTTTGACAAATTCACATGGATAGGAACACATACACCATTAAAATCTAAGTGTCATAAGATTCCCTCCTTCATGAAAATGACTGTGAGGAAATGCTTTCACTAATAGAGATTTTAAGAAGATAGTGATTGTGAAATTGTATTCTCGAATTCGATTATGGTTATGGTATCCCTTTCCATGATTCGAATTGTGAGATTTGGCAATTAGTCTGAATTATTTAGACACACATATGAGCTATCTAAGGGAAAGGTGTATAAGCTTAGATAAAGGATTATCAAAGCATTAAGTATTAGAAACATGAACTTAAGAAATTCAATAAGTATTGTTTTTCTGGAAGTTAAGTTGGTTTCTGAATACATGTCGAAGCTAGTGGGAGCATAAGTGTTATGTTTATAATAATCATCATGATAGTGAGAGCATAAATGTTATGATTGTATGATTATTAAGGCAGGTATTGCAAGTTAGCAATATTAATTATAGAAAACAAGAGTCATTCTTTGCAAAGTTGTAAGGATGTAAAGTTGTTTTGCTATAATTAAGGGAGAGAATATTATGCTTCATTTCAAATCTAAAAGCTTAGGTTATGGAATGTTAATAAATTTAGTCAAGGATACATAGCACGTTCTTAAATTTCGATTATGATTACGGCATTCCTCTTCATATTTCAAATTGTGAGAACGTAGCACATAAAAATATCACGGCAGAAGATTGATAAAGTATCAAATCTTTATGTAAGACATTATGCATCGTGTCCCATACGCTTCGGGTATAGGATCGATTGTAAATGCTATAATATTTGACCATTCTAAAATTTTCCAAATGTCTAGCGCATTTAGAGGGAAAAGGACAAGAATCGGTTTTGACTAAGATAATTAAACAACTATCAAAGGACAATCCAAAGTTCGCCGAGGATTGGTCGCTTGTGAGTAGTTGGAAGTATAGTATTGCATGGACCATATCGACATTATTATGAATAGAAAATATTCTATTAAGAATGAGTTGTCATATGGAAATTATGGAAACGTTTCCATATTAGGAGTTAGATATTGAGAATCTATGTCTAGATTAGAAACCTTTATGCAAAAGGATGTTCAAAGGAATGTACTTTGAGTGAGAGACATCACATCTAAGGAATTATCTTGTAACAATCTCCGATAGAGGACTTTGTAATTTCATTGGCAATAGTCATTGTGACTTTTGTGCTATGACATTACAAAAGGATCATTGCATAAGATGTTAGAATCTAGCATATTCTATAAGTGGCAAGAATTTGATATTCTTTCACTTGTGGAAAGGATTAGGAGTTGTGAAATGAGTATGATTGGAAATGTGTTCATTTGATCTATTTCACAAAGCAAGAACCGTATGTAAACATTGTGTGCATGCTAAGAGCATGGGACAAGTGTGGTAAGTAATTCAAGTAAGAAGTTGATTACCCGAAATGACAAATAATGAGTAATCGATATGGTGATAAATAAAAGGTGTTTTATTTATACTCAAAGGTTGAGGCCATATGGGATTAGTATTATTCTTGTGTTTCACTTTGCATGTTTTGACTTCCTGAATAATTTTATTGGTTAAGAACAGTCAAATTATTCGAACGGGCCACAATGGTTCATATGTTGGAAGTAGGTATGAATGAAGACTGTCGTGAATTGGTGTGTGGATTGTCTAAAGAGCATTAGACATAAGCAAATGTTTGCTGCAACATTCATGAGTGCTTATGAATATGATTTGAGCATTGGATTAAACCCACGCTCACTTGGATCACTTCATGGATTTTATCACGAGTGATTGGTGAGACGATAATATCTTATATTCTTGAAACCGAGATGTGTGAGTTGTATCTTGCAAGTCGGTTGCACATTGATAATATGTAAACGCACCAGTAACTTGGTGTTATAAAACATATTATTGTGTGTGATTTGTTGAGTGAGTGCAAGCGAGCATTGAGTCAAAGTTTATCAGTTCCTTTTATCCAAAGTAGGATAAAAGCGATATATGTGGGCCCCTCGATGATTTAGTGATGGCACCTAAGCGCTTGGCCAAGCTGGGACTAAATTGATGTGTTCAATTGTAGTCTGTTGTCAGTCGTCATAAATCTGAATTCGGGAAACAACACATAGACAGAGAGAATGATTTAGATCCATGTCTCAGTCTATACAATATCTATAATAGAGGAATATATGATCCCTTATCTAAAGGACACGTGTATCTAATAAGATCAGAGTTGACAGCGGCTTTAGAAAGCTACGATTGCAGATCAGGATCTGAAGTCATACGTGGAATAGTTATTAGACTTATCCTAGTGGGAGACAGTTGGATTAGTGTCTAAGTCCATAACTATTTTGGTATGTACTTGACCCGATGCTGCATGGTCCTTTTGGGTTGCCTTCACCAAAGCAACTTGATAGGATGAATTATGGAGAGAAAGGATTAAATATGATTTATTAATATATTATGAGAGTAATATATTAAAGGAGAAATCATATTGTTTAATTAGTATTAGTCAAGAATTAATAAGAATTAAGTTTGTGGCTAAAAGACATTAACTAAACTTAAGGGACTAGAACTGTCAATTGTGTGATAGTTGAATATTGAGCTAATGGACTCCATATTAAAGGGGTGGACGAATTCTATGGGGAAACCCATTAGAAATCGTCCAAAGGCGTTTAAGAAAGGAGTTCATGGGTTGCTTAGGGCCTAAGCATCCAAATTAGGGTTTCCTTGTTAGATAACCCTAATAGTCTCACTATTTAAGGAACCCTTAAGCCCCAAAAACGTGGTGAACTAATAAGTTAGGGTTTCCACACGTTTTGGGCAGCCTCCTTCTCTTCTCTTCTTCATCCTCTTGCTCTTGGTGTTTGTGAACCATTAGAGGAGTGACATTTGTGACTCTAAGCTTTCTAAAGTCAATACAAGAAGGATTTGAGATTGTTATTGCTACATAACAATCAAGGTATGATCTAAACCCTAATTCATATTTTATATTGATTATCATATATTAGATCTAGGGTTTATAGTCTAGGATGAATTGCATGTACAATAGAGAATCCTAGATCCAAGCATTAGGGTTTGTATGAGCACATAGGATGTTCTTATCGCTAAAACCCATCACAAAGTGTAATTACATGGGTTAGCAGCTTATTCACATTTTCCTATAGTAACTAAGATTGGGAATTTATAAAACATTTAGTTACTTTGTATTTATCATTAATACTCTTAATGAAGGGAGAATTCTAGTCCTTTTCCTACCTGTTCGGCTAACAACCCTCCACCAATCAAGGAAGCGGTGGGTAAGAGTGGACACCCGTTAAGCTACCATTTTATAGGCAGCAACCTTATACCCCTCTTATAGACCTGCTTTGTGAATAAGGCCTACTAACGGTAAAACGAATTGTTCTTATATGTATATATATATATATATATATATATATATATATATATATATATATATATATATATATATATATATATATAAACTTATAATATTATAAAGTATAAGGGTTGAATTTTAACTTTTAAAATTCTAAGGGTTGGAACTAAAGTTTTTAAAGTGACTTTACATGTTCCCAAACTTGAGGGCATGTTTTGTAACTTTCAAAACTTTTCATCTTTCATAACTTATGAGTTAAATGGTTTATTAGTATGAATGACTTTTCATTTTACGTAACCTATGTGTTTCTTTAATGGACTTTCAAAGTGTGACTTTTGGTAATCCATAACTTGAGGACAAATTATGGATTCCATTAAAACACATAATGATTAAGAATTAAACTAACAAGCAAGTTACAAATAATTCATATGATCTTCTAAACTCACAAGTTCATGAACATGCATATCAACAATTTCAAGAATCATAAAATTAACCATATAAACTTGAAATTTTGATAATAGCTATTGAAAATGGATCAGCATAACCATTACACCATCTAAAACAAGTTTTATAAGACCAAAACAGTTTAGGGTAATGTTTCTAGTTCATTTCCAAGAACAAAAGTCGAAAAACTACACTCTGACAAGCGAACTCGTCGAGTGCATGAACTGAATTGTCGAGTTGGTTGAATATAGGCATGGACTCATCGAGTCCCCCCATGGACTCGGCAAGTCCACTATCCAAATAGCCAATTTTTTGAGTTTTTCAGCAAGTTTGCATCAAATATCAAGAAAACAAGCCTAGGCTCAGATACCATTGTTGGGTTTAGAGTATTCTAACACTCCTAAGGTGTACATGCAACCCTAGAAACCTTGGATCTATGTTTTACTATGATACATGCAAAATTGATTTTCCAAGGTTCTTAACGAATCTAGCATACCATGGGGAACTTTAAAACATAAATGCTACAAGAAGAACATACCTTTTGTAGTTTGGATTCCTTGAGAACCTTGTGAGCCTAGCACCTCAAGTGTGATGTCTCAAATGTCTCACACAATACTACAACTCTTGGAATAGACTTGAGAGAAGTTTACTTACACCTCAAAATCGGATAGCCCTCTATCTTGTACAAGTAGTGCCAATTTTGCTAGACTAGGGGTCTTTATATAGTTGTGGAACAAGTAGGGTTACACCATGTAAACCCTAATTGTCATGGCTTTTCATATTCCATGATCTATGGGTTTGTAACCTCCATGGATTATCCATGGAGTACCTTATGGGTTTTAGCACAATCCATACAAACCATGGATCATTAGCCCACTATATAAGAATAGATTATTTACACAATCAACCCCATATATTTAATTAGTCTCTTTTTGATCACTTAATTAATTTCAAATTAATTCTTTGATCAATACTAATTAAATAATATTATTAATATATTAGAACTTATAATATATTAATAATCCTTAAGCGTCATTTCTCTCATTTGGTCTATCCAAGTGTTGCAATGTCATGAAACCCAAATGGACCATGCCAACCAGGTCAAGTACATCCAGAAATGGTTATGAACTTAGACACCTAATCCAACACTAGTCACAAGTAATTCGAAGATGATAATATCTACTATTCTTCAAACGGAGATACATAAGTTGTAATCTACAAATCAGTTGTATATCGGTGTTGTATAAATGCATCAGTAACTTGATGTTATAAAACATAACATCATATATGATTTGGTAAGTGAATGTTACAGTTATATAGTCGAAGTTTATCTGTTCCTTTTTCCCTAACAAGAAAAGTGATATCATTGTGCCCCTCGATGATATAATGTTCACATTATAGTGTTGGGCTCAGCCATGACTAATTGATGTGTTCAATTTGAAGTCCAATAAAGTCTTTACAAATCGAGAAACTGAGTCTTAGACAATAATATTGATTCTGATCCATGTCTCGTGTCCATACGATATCATAAAGAATGAAGGAATAGTTGATCACTTATCTTATGGCCAATAACTAATTTTAATCAGAGTTTGATAGTGGTTTTGGAAAGCATACTTTGATGTTTAGTTTAAGGTCTTTTCTTACAGTTGTACTTACAGACTTATCCAAGTGGGGGACTATTGGATTAAGGTGTTTAAATGTAACGTCCCAAAATTCAAGACTAAAAATTTCATTTAATAAAACATTACTTAAAGCAAATTCATCATTTTAAAACATAAACAGAGTATTAGTTTCCAAAATACATGTTCGTTATCAGAGTAAACATTCCCAGGCTGTCTTAAACTATGGTGTGTGCCATGCGAACACCCCGAGCTCTTCCTTCTGCTACCGGAAGTACCTGAAACCAAAACTGAAAACCGTAAGCACGAAGCTTAGTGAGTTCCCCACCCTACCACATACCATGCATAACCACATACTGCACATACTGGGCCACGCCCGCTATCCTGGGCCTCGCCCCTACCTCGGGCCTCGCCCGCTACAATGGCCCCGCCGCTCCAGGCCCCGCCTGGCTTCGAGCCCCGCTCGGATATAGATATGTTTTACTTAGGCCTCGCCTGTCACAGGGCCTCGCCCACTAACATATAATAGCACGTAAGCATATCACATCACATCACATAATCTAAACACATACTAACGGATCCTATCCTAAGGCCTCGCCTATCTCTGGGCCCCGCCCTTGTCCTGCTACCGATGAGTCATGGAACCCCGTCCATACTCATGCTGATAGTGAGGTACGGGCCCAGCCCACTTTCACTCCTTTCCTAACTTGGGCCTCGCCCCTGCTCTGCTGCTACTGAGATGTGGAACACCATCCACACTCTGCTATTAGTTGGATACGGGACCTCGCCCACCCTCACCTCCCTACCTGGCACATACATGTATCACACAGACAACAAATATAAACTATCACATAAACCATTCCTTGGGCAGCCGCCCTCTATCATTGGAACTCGTCCCGAATATCATACTAGCATATTGTGCCTAGGGCTAACCCCCGGGTCTTCTACTCATAACTACATGGGCCGGCATTGTGGCCGTAGACCCATTTATACAAAGGGAAACTCACCTGCACAGGCTGATCTGGTTGATGAACCCACTAGCTGCTGCACGGCAACTCTCTGAACTTCAGCTCCACTCGCTCCTCAAACTACCAATATCAATACAACACTGAGTCTAACTGACCCCCGACAGACAACCAAGACAACTCTGGTCAAAGTCAACCTCCCAGGTCAACCCTACTCGCCGAGTCACCCTATTGACTCGCCGAGTTCATATGTTCAGAGTCCTTCTATTCGCAACTCAACTCGCCGAGTCAGTCCATGACTCACCGAGTCTACCGATTTCCGAGTCCTGACCGGTCCAACTCATCGAGTCTCTAGTCGACTCACTGATTCGAGTCTAAACTCGAAGGGATTAGGGTTTCGTGACCTAACTCGCCGAGTCTAAGGACAGACTCGCCGAGTCCAAGACAACCTTCAACAGACTCGCCGAGTTCCTGCCCATCTTCATCTGACTCGAAGAGCTGTTCATCCCACTCGTCGAGTTTCTCCAAATCTTCATGCTACTCGCCGAGTCCATTCAGATCTCCATACATGCAGAGGAATTTTGAGTCATGCATGGACTCCAAACTGTAGATCTACCCTTACCAAGCCCATTCCTCACGTAAAGTTGCAAACTTTACATGTAGAGAATGAGATCTAGGCAAAATATGCCACAAACTAGGGTTTAAGGCAAGGAGGCTCCATAATCAACTCAAGGGCTGCTACTTTATGCTTCTCAAGACCATAATATGCTTAGATCTGAAGTAGCAACTTCAGATCTGGCTTCTAACTCAAAATAATAACATTATGGCTAAAAAGCCCCAACAACCACACATAGATCTAGGTGCAAAAAGGGTCCAGGAACTATTTTATTACCTCCAAATGCTCAGAATGAACTCACAATCCCAGATCTATAGTCCCTTCTTGCTCCTCCAAGTTCCTTCTCCCTTCTCCAAGCTTTAATGCACCTTCCAAGGCAACAAATGGCTCAAATAGAGGATATGGCGGCTAGGGTTTAATGTTCTGGGTGAAAGAGGCAGTAAAGCAACCCTAGGGGAGAGAATGAGGCACTTAAATAGGCTCCAAGTCCTGAATTTAGGGTTTTCCTTGCACAGACCAGACTCGCCGAGTCCACTTGGCCGACTCGCCGAGTTGGTCACTTACACCTCGACCCGGATCCTACTCGGACTCGTCGAGTCCCTCCTTGGACTCGCCGAGTCGACCCCTAAACTTAGGGTTTTCTTTCCTTTCTTGGTCTTCAAAACTTTGGGTGTTACAACTCTCTCCCACTTAAACTAAACTTCGTCCTCGAAGTTTGCCATGGCCCACCGCCTGCGATCTGCCTCCAATACCCCACCAATTATTTCAACACCAGCTGCCTACCTTCGCTGGTCTTCCACCCGGTCATTCTGACTAGTATCACTCCTTGTGGATAATCATTTCGGGTCAACTCTGACCCTGATCATTCTGGAATCACAACTTACTCAGCCGATAACTTTCTGGTACTCTCCGAGTACTGCAACTGAACCCATAAGGATTCACCCCTTCTTTCCTCACGCGATTCCCTTGCCTTCCCAAGGCGATGCCCCAAAATAACTATCTCCCCGCCACTGTGAAGATCCTATCTTCACCAATCCATTATACCCGCTAAATCTAGTACGGGTCATTACCGTCAGTAACCACTAACACTCCTCTCTGCCAAAACTTGGTGCTGAGCACCCCTCGATACAACTAACTGAATTCCACCATACACTGCTTACCCACAGTACTACTGACTGAAAATTCTGCTATTCCTTGTCTGCCTTCCGGATGAACTGAGACCACCCTGGTCCCTACCAACCTATCAATGTCTGGATTACCGGCTCCCACCGGTAGCTAGTCCCAACACCACCACTAGTCGCTCCCAGCGACTTCCGAAGAAACTTCGACCACCTATAACTGCTCAATCTATTCTGCCACTCAGGCACTACAATCCTAGGATCCCCGATCCCTTAACTTGACACTAAGGTCCCTACCAGGTCCCACCTGCGCTGCTAAAACTCACGGGCCTCGCCCACGGGTCCCACCCGCCTCTACCCTTCTAGTCCCACTAGTCTAATCACTCTCGCTCGGGCCTCGCCCACGGGTCTCACCCAAGTATATCCTGGAGCGACCTCTCCTAAGGTCTCACCTCTCTAGGGCTATATAGGCAAACTCCCTATCATTGTCATCCACTACCCATTCTTAATCCTTATCTGATCACTAGGAGATAAGGGCCTCGCCCCAACTTCGCTAACGAAGCTACTAAGGAATGCTACGGCTTACCCATAGTCTTACATGACCATCCATTGCTGACTGCTAGTGAATGCTACGGCTGCCCCGTAGTCTTACATCACTTTCTACCACTGACTGCTACTACGAGGGCACCCTTGTGCCATTAGCTCTCAAGATCCTCATTCCGACTCCCTCGAGTCCTACGGCGATCCACAACCTGTACTCCCAACCACGTACTAACCAGTACCATCACACGCACTAGCTGATGGGGAGTTTCTCAAACTCCCAACCCTGAAATCCTCGATCCATCAAACGCTGAACCACTTCTTTTCCTTCTCGTAGATCGGACACTCATTCTGGATCTGCGTGCTCCTACCTTTGCACACTCGGAGGATTCTCCCCCACTTCGATCCTGCTTACCCCTTGTTGCTCAATACTCAAAAGAATTCCTTGCTACCATTCCATAATCAATCTGCTAAGGGACCTATGCTTACCATAGCTAGGGATCTAACCAACCCATTTCTAACACTATACAACTCCGATCTAGCGAGACATACCAAGTCCCTCCTAAGCATGCTAGAGTTACTGCATCCTATGTAGCCTTCTCCAATAGGGCACATCCCCTTACTACCATTCGAATATCCAAGGTATGCAGATGGCATATAACTCGATCACAATCAACCGCTCAAAGATAAAATAGTCATAACGATAATGATGCAGAACCATAACAGTATAATCATGCACAAATAAAAGAACTGAAAACAGAAATCGCATACCTGCAACGTCCGGTGCTGATCGCGCCTCTAAGGTAGTCATCTGAAGAGCTCCGCCTCCTACCGCAGGCGCCTCTGCACGGCCCTGACGGCCGTCTGTGATCCTCAAAGTTGCAGGGGCAGGTGTCATCACCCGCCCTGCTGAAAACAAATTGGGGCACTAGGCCTTCTTGTGGCCCCGCTGATTGCAGTGAAAACATAACAAGTCTGATCCCTGCGTGGTGGTAACAGTACAATCCCTGCTGAAATGACCAGTCCAACCGCAATTGAAACAGCCAGACTCACCACCGCTACCACTCCTGTACGCGCCCCCGTGCGCCCTTCCACACTTCCCGCACCGATTGCGGTCCTGATAATCCCTCGATCTCGAATCCGATCCCTTGGGCCTTTTGCCCGAACCTGCAGCTACCTGAACCTCATTCGGCTTCCTCTTCCGAATCTGCTCCAAATCAATTTCCCTCTCCCTAGCCCGAGAAATCATATCTGCCAGCGTCTTACAGCTGGATCTGCTCACAAACTCTCTGATGTCATCCCTCAACATCTCATGGTATCGGGCCTTCTTCATCTTCTCATCCGCGACATACTGCGGTACAAGAAGAGCCCTCTCCCTGAACTTGGCGGTGATCTCCGCCACAGTCTCAGTGGTCTGCGTCAAATCCTGAAACTCCCGTGCCAACTGCTGCACCTCAATAATCGGCGAAAACTCCGCTCTGAACCTGGCCGAGAAATCGCTCCAAGTCATCGCGTCCAACGCGGCATCATCCCCCAAAGCATGACCAATCTCCTCCCACCAATCCCTCGCTCTATCCTTCAGAAGACAGGAAGCGAGTCTGACCTTGTCCCCCCCAGGACACCGGCTCGTACGGAATGCGTTGGCAACATCAGCCAACCATCTGCTGCTAGCGATGGGGTCCCTAGCCCCATGATAATCTGGTGCTCCGCAAGCCCTGAACTCTCGAAATGTCAAGGTACGCGCTCCCATCAATGCCATCATCTCAGTACGGAAGGCTCCCAGCCTCTCATCCAAAATCTCGAATATACCCTCCTTGACCGTGCCAAAGATCACAGGAGTCTGATTCAAAATACTGTGCGTAACCTCGGCGGATGTCAACTCCCTCATTCGCTCCCCGAGCTGCTCGGCCCCTGAACCCGAGCCTGATCCCTCTCTGCCGCCTGATCCGCCCGCTGGTCTCTCTCGCAACGTCACCATGCTGAAAATATACCACAACCACTATCAGAATACTCATCACTGATGCGAGACCAACACACCCTACCAGGTTCCCGGTCTTGTCTCGGCCTTTCCCAAATCGAGTATGGATCCTCGACTTTCAGTAGTACGGGCCCATACTACCTTCCACATCTATCCTTACTTTCCTCAGGAATTGCTTTGACTCCACCAGGTCCCTTAACCACTACTACTGCTCCCAGCACTATCTCATCCTAGGCTTACCCTAGGGAAACCTCTGACTCAACTCAAACCAGTCCTCAGCTGCTGAAGGTCTCCTTGTGATGCCAATTAGCCATCACCTGGATACCATCACATGTGACGAGGCTCAGATAATCCTTCAAGTAAAAGACTCGTCCCTACAACGGTTGTACTTAAACAAGAGCTGCGCAATAGGACCAAATCCAGCACTCTGAGATTATTCAACCCTGATCGCATGTGACGTATCGTATCCACCTAATGGCTAACTCCCATCACTCAGAGTCCCATAATGCACAAAGCAAGCAGCATTCAGACAAGGGAAAATCTAACCATAACATACTCAAGCAATCATATCCACAAAGCAGGAAACTGAACTAGCATGCAACACAAGCTCATAGACTCACACAAACTCATAAACTCAGGCATAACCTAAACAGGCTATCCTACTACTGTCTAATCAGCACTACTATGCAACTCAAAAGCACAAATAACAGGCATATAAGGCATCATCCCTAGATCCTTAGTCCTATTCTAGCATGCTGTTCTATCAACTGATAATCATAACATAAGCTTGTATCGGTATTTTGGGGTACTTACTTGAGCTCGGCTGATTGCATGCACCACACCCCTTTTCTCTTTTCAAAGTTCTTTCCTTTATGAATTATTTTTGCTTTTCTAAAACTATTTTCTTTCCCAAAACTCTCTTTTACAAAACTGTCTTTTCATTTTGAAAACTTCTATACCAGTCCATCAGTTTGAGTTCAGACACGCTCGAGAGCATGTCCGAATGCCTCAAACCAAGGCTCTAATACCAACTTCTAACGTCCCAAAATTCAAGACTAAAAATTTCTTTTAATAAAACATTACTTAAAGTAAATTCATCATTTTAAAACATAAATAGAGTATTAGTTTCCAAAATACATGTTTGTTATTAGAGTAAACATTCCCAGGCTGTGTTAAACTATGGTGTGTGCCATGAGAACACCCCGAGCTCTTCCCTCCGCTACCAGAAGTACCTGAAACCAAAACTGAAAACCGTAAGCACGAAGCATAGTGAGTTCCCCACCCTACCACATACCATGCATAACCACATACTGCACATACTGGGCCACGCCCGCTATCCTGGGCCTCGCCCCTACCTCGGGCCTCACCCGCTACAACGGCCCCGCCGATCCAGGCCCCACCTGGCTTCGAGCCCCGCTCGGATACAGATCTGTTTCAATTAGGCCTCGCCTGTCACAGGGCCTCGCCCACTAACATATAATAGCACGTAAGCATATCACATCACATCACATAATCTAAACACATACTAACGGATCCTGTCCTAAGGCCTCGCCTATCACTGGGCCCCGCCCTTGTCCTGCTACTGATGAGTCATGGAACCCCGTCCATACTCCTGCTGATAGTGAGGTACGGGCCCAGCCCACCCTCACCCCTTCCCTAACTTGGGCCTCGCCCCTGCTCTGCTGCTACTGAGATGTGGAACACCATCCACACTCTGCTATTAGTTGGATACGGGACCTCGCCCACCCTCACCTCCCTACCAGGCACATACATGTATCACACAGACAACAAGTATAAACTATCACATAAACCATTCCTTGGGCACCCGCCCTCTATCATTGGACCTCGTCCCCAATATCATACTAGCATACTGTGCCTAGGGCTAACCCCCGGGTCTTCTACTCATAACTACATGGGCCGGCATTGTGGCCGTAGACCCATTCATACAAAGGGAAACTCACCTGCACTGGCTGATCTGGCTGATGAACCCACTTGTTGCTGCACGGCAACTCTCTGAACTTCAGCTCCACTCGCTCCCCGAACTACCAATATCAATACAACACTGAGTCTAACTAACCCCCGACAGACAACCAAGACAACTCTGGTCAAAGTCAAAGTCCTGGTCAAAGTCAACCTCCCAGGTCAACCCTACTCGCTGAGTCACCCTATTGACTCGCCGAGTTCATATGTTTAGAGTCCTTCTATTCGCGACTCGACTCGCCGAGTCAGTCCATGACTCGCCGAGTCTACCGATTTTCGAGTCCTGACCGGTCCAACTCACCGAGTCTCTAGTCGACTCACTGATTCGAGTTTAAACTTGAAGGGTTTGGGGTTTCGCGACCTGACTCGCCGAATCCAAGGACAGACTCGCCGAGTCCAAGACAACCTTCAACAGACTCGCCGAGTTCCTTGCCAAGGAGATTCCTTTAATAACACGCGATCCCCGACTTGACATCCTAATGGCTTACGCCGCTTGTCAGAATAGCTCTTATGTCGGTCTCGTGATGCTTGAAGTCAACTTTGATTTGGATTATCTTCTTTGTTGTTTCGCAAATGGTTTCTGGTCCCATGAGAGTACTGGCGAATGATCTGAATTTATGACTATAAAGAGTTTCGAAAGGAGCAATCTTGATGCTTGTGCGATAGATGTTATGGTATGAGTATTCAATCAAGGGAAACTGGGTATCCCCTGACTTGTTGAACTCAAACACCCAGACTTGTAGCATGAATTTGAGTGGTTGAATGGTTCGTTTGCTTTGGCTATTGGTTTGAGTGTAGTAAACAACACTCATATTTAGTTATGTTCCCATAGCCTTCTGAAATGACTATCGAAGTCTTGAAGTAATCCCGTTATCTCGATCTGAGATAGTAGATACTGATACTTCATGGAGTCTCACGATCTGTATTAGCAGGAAATGGGCAGATTGGGTTAACCTATCGACGATCACCCGAATAGTGCCCAACTCAACTCTTATAACAATAAGCTTTGTCTTTCGACTTCGAGGGTTTTATCCATCCATGTAGTGCTTTCTTCGCGATATTCTCCGACTTTGATGCTTTCAAGGCTGGTCGTAGATGTTGACAATGTTTTGTTCTTGCATCGTGAGTAGATGAGTATGCCATTGATGGAAATAATGAAAAGGTTGACTAGGAGTGGTTGAGAAAACTTGGTTCGTAGGGTCCATGAATAGCGTTGGAGCATTTGTTAGACCGGAGGGTATCACAATGAATTTGAAATGGTCGCGACGAGTTCGGAAGACAGTTTTTAGAATGTCATCTTCTCGGACTCGAAGTTGATGATAACCGGTTCTTAGATCCATTTTAGAGGAGTAACTAGCTCCTTGGAGCTGGCCAAATAGATCGTCAGTCCGAGGAAGTGGGTATCGGTTTTTGATGGTGAGCTTATTCAATTTCCTAAAATCGATGCACATTCTAAAGGATCTGTCTTCTTGAAGAACAAGATCGGAGCTCTGTAGGGTGAGAAGCTTGGTCCGATGAATCTTTTGTGCAACAATTCTACTCAATTGACTAGATAACTTGTGAATTTTCAGCGGGAATCAACCTATAGGGCGAATTGTCCGTTGATGTGGATCCCGGTATGAGGTCGATTTGAAATTCGACCTGTCTCTCTGGGATATTCCCGAAAGTTCTTCGGGAAAATCACATGCTACTGGAATACCTTGTATGCCTACCTCTTCTTTGGTCTTGTCTACAACATGAGTGAGGAAAACGTAGTTCTTCTGGTGCAGGCACTTCTGTGCCTTGATGCACGAGATAGGAAGAGGATTGACGCCAGGTTTATCACTATGGATTATTAGAGTTTCGTGATTAGGAGGGTGAAGGCAAACGGCCCTCTCGCGATACATAGCATCAGTATGGTGGGGGCTTAACCCACCCGTGCCGATTATCACAGCAAAACTCCTAATATTTACTGACATTAAATTTATTTGAAATGAAAGGTTGTTTAGTGTTAAGGTATACCCTACATAAATATCTTTGGTTGATTCGGTTTTCCCATTAGTCATCTCTACCGTTAAGGCTTAGTTTAACCTCAGGGTTTGTTGTTTTAGTAAGTGTTTGAATATGTTACTAACGAAGCTTCGCTTAGCTTTACTATTGAATAAGAGGTAAGCGAAAGAGTTGTTAAGTGGGAATGTACCAATAACAATCGTTGGGTCTTGGACTGCTTCGCCTTGACCCAAGGTCAGGACCATTTCCAATCCTTCTTCTCCTTGATTGTTATCCTTGGGGCAATTGTGCCTGAAGTGACCGGTTCCTCCATACCCATAGCGGGTGTGACTAGTCTCATCATTGGTGTTGTTGTTAGGATTGTTGCGATTGTTGTCACTTTCATTTGGCTGGCGATTCTGGCATGGATAAGTTCTACAAAATTTGGCGGTGTGATTCTTTCGGTTGCATTTGTTACAATGCATCTCCCGACAAGCTCCATTATGATGGAATTTGCACTGGTTGCATTTTGGAAGGCTTCCAGCATATGGTCTCCTGGTTTTTGGTGTAATATGGTTCATGGTCGCATGAACAATAAAAACATGTTGCTTCCTTGAGAACCCTTGAGTGGGTTGTCCCTTTCTCTTACTTCCAGGATTTTGCTTCCTGCTCTTAAGCTTGGGGTTTAGTGTGCCTTGACAAGCTATCGCTTGTTGGTTCCCATGCTCGTTCCTTTGGCTGGAGTTGTCAATGCTATTTCTGCCTCCATTGGGGTTGTTTGCATTGATTTGTTCCATAGCAGCGGTTACTGCCGCCGTTACAGCAGCTTGGAATGTAGCAGAGTCCATCTGCAGGAGCAGTGTCTCGCGGGTGCACTTGTTATTCTTGCGAGGTGGCATTTTCCTACTGCACGTTGATAATCCAGATCGTAAGTAATGATCGTCATTCCTGGTTGTACTCTATAAATTTTGCATCTTGTTATATAATTCTTACTGCTTCCATCTTCATCCCTATGATGTATTTACGGTAGTAGGTAATCATAGATTTGGCACGATCGTCACGTCTGTCCCTAGAGTATATAGGTTGTTTTGGTTTCGAGACCCTTAAGTATCTAGCGGTTTTGAGGGTTCGCTTGTGCATATATTTGAGTCTACGTAGTAATATGAAATAAAGATAGCACATAATTGTTCCAATGGTAAGTACCATCTTAGTACACGAAAGAGAGTCATGTCGGATAGTAGGGGGAAGTAGAAAAGGTTGATCCTAATTGTGGCGGGAAGTGTCTGGTGGTGGTGCTAATGAAGTGGATGCACAGAGGAGACGAGTTACTTGTTGTTCAGTATCTCGTATTCGTACTTTCCAAACTAACTGTCTCTCTCGAGAGTCTCCATTCACTTCCTGTGTTTGCCTATCATCTCTCTCAATGGAAAACTACATTTGTTCCGTTCGATTTGGGTGTCCTGAGCTTGGTTATCAATACCTCGGGTGTGCCGGACCATGACTGGGAGGGCCCGGTCAGCTGGTCCTCTATGACTAAGATCGAAGAGACCTCAGTTCCTACCGTAGCGTGGTCGCATCCCCTGCTGGTGACTCTATCTCCAAATATCGTGTGCCTAAGGGGGCATGGGGCCACCGGGGCCCACACGATATGTCGGTACTCTAGCTTTACATGGAGGATTGATGTCATCGGATTCTGCATCCGGGTCATCATCATCATTTCCCTCTGGCTCTTCCTCTTCGAGGTCCACTATTGACTCGGTGGGTTCACCTGCAAGTTCTACTTCGTGTTCCTCCTGTGGTTCCTCCTCTAGGTCGAGCCACCCTACTATTTCTTGACAAGGGAGATAGGGTTTCCTGGCTAATGATACTCGTCTATAGCGTATTGCATGAAGCGCTATGAATACTAGAAACAAATAGCACACCAATTACTCCTATAACTCTACGACTATTGCATAGATTTAGTTGAGGTTCCCTTCTTGGAGATTAAGGGGTATGTTTTTAGGTTCCCTAGCTATCATGATTTCTTCAAGACATGTGATGGTTGTACCTTGGAGGGAATGTAGTTGATCAGGCTACATCCACTCCTTGATACAACTAAGAATAGTCCTGGCTTAACCGAGATACTAGCCTTATCTTGTTTGGTTCGGTATTATGTTCTTTTTCCTAATACAAGCAAGGGTGTTTTTATTGTTATGTTTTACTTGTTTTGTTCAGAGTTGTCTTAGTCCCTCTTTTGGTTTTTATTTGCATATCAATGTGTGGTTAGATATGCTAGTACACTATAAACAAAGCTCTGATACCAACCTGTCACACCCTGAACCGGACAGCGGAAACGTCTGAGGGCTCTTGTGACTCAAATTGAATATCATCACAATGAATATACATGAATCGTAACATAATTCATCACCATGCATTGAAATATTACAACTGATAACGTTTACATTCAGTACATTGTTTTAGATGTTACAATTTCATAACATGAACCATTCGATAGTAAATCTAAGCAAAACACCATGACATCACTTGGTACTTAATCTTCGGTTTACCTGTTACCTGAGAATACAAGTTATTTTGGAAAAACGTCAACATATGAAATGTTGGTGAGTTCATAAGTAATGTTATGGAAAATGATTTTTGTGATGTTTGAAAACCCAGAAAATCCGATATTTTCTGAAAAGAGTATTGTTTATAAAAAGTGTGAAGATCCGTAAGTATGCTTGTCGATTTTTGTAAACAGGTATAATTATTGAACTTTGTATACATCACATAGGTAAAAGTGTTGAACTCCCGGGGAAAACCCGATGTTTTCCCAATACATAAAATTATGTGTCTTGTTTATTGTTATACCGATACGACGATTGTTCTTGATTACCTAGGTGACATTGGATTAATTATGGGTTGTGAGTTGTTATAATCACGCATTAATGAAAATGACTAGTTTATAACTACCAGTTACAAATGATCCTTTAGGCATCGTCCGTACTACTCAGTTAATCCAACCACCCTGACTTTTCTTGATTTACGCCACGAATCTGTCTACTCGATTTCTCATAGCCCCACAACCGAGGAGAAAGGAGGGTACGAAGCCCCCTTTATTTCCATAAGTTGTTCAAGGCTATCGGGAATGCGAAAGGCGCTTGGCCCGACTCGCATTTGACTTCTTGACTTCATTAGCAGTACCAATGGACCCTTGGGGCCCAACAGCACAATATAGCTATTGAAAGTCCTTTTACATGGAATTAGGTCGTAGAAGGCCCATTAACATGTAAGCGCGTTCCCTTCGGGCCTAAAGATCATGTTATTGGGCTAGCAAGGCCCAACAAGCACGATTTGAAACTTTCAAGCCCAAAGATTGAATATTGACTCCTCGTAGATTTAGCGTGTTTATTGAAGTACTATTGTTTATTGATTTTTGTTTTGTTTTTGATTCGAGACCGAATCAATTCGTTTGGTAACGATATTGGTGTTGAAAGTGTATTTGTTATTACGTTTCGCCGGTAGTCGTGGATCTCGTATTTTGTCTTAAGGGATTTCTTTGTTTAAAAGTAAGATTTTTACCTTTTCACGACCCTTCTTTGATAAAATTAGCACTTTTAGTCCTTTATATAAAAGGATTTCCATTTTAACCCTTAAACCATTTTTCTTGACACTTTAGTATCAAAACTTGTTGAAAAGAAATTTTTAGCCCAAAATTACTTTGTAAACAGCTTAAGTCCTTCCATAATGAAGTTTCTCTGTTAGAACCCCCTTTTTCGCAACTTTGACAGTTTTGGCCCAAAATAGAAAAATTTTGCATTTTTGATCCTTTTGAGTTTGAAAAACATTTTTGACCTTTGAAATGGTTTTAATACACTTGAAATCCCCTGTTTTACAAGAAGTTGCATTTCCAGCCCCTCAAATTTAAAAATCTTGCATTTTGAAGCTTATTGGGCCAAAAAGCCCAAATTTAGCCCATTAAATTCAAAATTTACATTTTAAGCCCCTCAAAAATGTTGATGTTCAGAAAAATTGTTATAGAAACTTTTTGGACCCTTTTGAACCTCCAGAAATTATAATTTGTCGGTTTGGGCCCTTAGTTTTGTATTTTTGACAATTTAAGCCCAAAAATTGGTTTTATGTTCAAGTATGTTCATCCTAACCATATAAGTTATTTTTCTTGATTTGAATAGAGTAAAATGGTTTAAGTTATGTTTATTTCCTTCCTCATGTTTTAGATCTCGGTTTTTACACACTTTTTGGATAACATATTCATCACAACACATGATATCACACACAAACATGCATCAAATCACACATAGCATACATTTACACATAAATCTACACATTTACTTGTATTCTCATCCATAAAAACTCATAAAACCGAAAAGAAGGGGTATGAAACTCACTTAGCTTTGAATTTTCAGTTTTGATGAAGAATAAGGTGAAGATCTCGGCTTTAGCAAGCCTCTTGAAGAAGTTTTCGAACTTGGATGGTTCTAAGAGTCATGATCCATGAAAATATGGTGTAAGAGGAGAGAATAAGTTTAAAGAGAAAGTATGTTACTTAGGTTTGTGAGATCTTACCACTTTGTGAAGATTTGAAATGGATTTCTTGGTGTTCTCCCTTATGCTCACGGATTTCTTGAAGAAAATGGGTGGAGAAGTTTAGTTGAGTTTGGAAGAGATATGTTGGAGAAATGAGAGAGAGTGGCCGAGAGATAGAGTGAGGGAGTAAGGGGCATAGAGTTTGACTTATGGTGGTGTGATAGGTGCATGGATACATGCATTCTTGCATGGATATCCATCATATAAAAATTAGGTGTCATTTGTTGGATATTTCTTCATTCCCATTTTATTTTTATTTTTTTATTATTTTTTTTAAATGGTGTTGGGCTGAAATTTTGGGCCAAGAAGGTAGGAATTGGAATAGCTTGAGCCCATTAAGCTTTAGTTAGGATTTTTGGAGCCTAATCATAACATCTTTCGGCCCATTGGGCCTTTAGGGTATCTCACGGCCCAATAGTATAAAAGAATGGGTTCTAAATTCCATTAAGGTTAATTGGAGTTGTTATGGCCCGATAAGGCCCATTAGAGGTAGAATGAATCATTCTAGGCCCAAATGGCCCAAAATGTTATAGATTGATGAATTGATAATTTATTGGTCCTTTAGGCCCAATAAGAGAATCCTAGTCTAATGTGACTTGAACCGGGATGTCTAGGGTTTCCAACCCTTAGTTGAACATATGAGATGTATTTGAATGAGCATAGAGTATGATATTCCCTTAGAGTAAAAGTTATTACACTAGGTGAATGATTGCCTGAGAGTAGAATTTCCTAGCAAAAATGCTAGTTGTGACAGCGGGTGAGGCCCTGTGACGGGCGAGGCCTAAGTGAAACAGATATGTATCTGAGCGAGGCTCGAAGCCAGGCGAGGCCTGGAGCGGCGGGGCCGTTGTAGCGGGCGAGGACCGAGGTAGGGGGCGAGGCCCAGAATAGCGGGCGTGGCCCAACATGTGCAGTATGTGGTTATGCATGGTATGTGGTAGGTTGGGGAACTCACTAAGCTTCGTGCTTACGGTTTTCAGTTTTGGTTTCAGGTACTTCCGGTAGCGGAGGGAAGAGCTCGGGGTGATCGCATGTCACACGCCATAGATTAGACAGCCTGGGAATGTTTTACTCTGATAATGAACATATGTTTGGAAATTAATACTCTGAATATGTTTTGGATTGATGATTTTGCTTTAAGTAATGTTTTATTAAAAGAAATTTTTAGTCTTGAATTTTGGGACGTTACATAAATAATTACTTAATTTAAGACATTATTATAATATTTAATTAAGGATATCCAAGGCTTCCTTATCAGCTATAAATAGGACCCCTAGGGTCTCTATTTATTATGAACTCCTCCTTACTCCCATAGAGCCAAAAATTTGCTCTCTCTGTCTCCTTCTCTCTCTCCGCTTTGCTCAAGTCGTCTAGTTGCTAGGGTTTTGGGTACAAGCCATTAGAGGCATTCAATGTTTGGTGCTTTCTTTTCAAGGAACTTCAACAAGATTTGATTTGGTTGTTTGTTATAATAATCGAAAGGTATGTAGCCCTAATATTTATATGATTTTTGATTTTCATAGCCTATCCTTAGGGTTTCTTGATATCCATAGTTTATTGCAATCAACAGAGAAAACATAGATCCTTTCTAGGTTGCATGTGATCTTAAGGGTTTAAGTGTTTTTCCCGCTCATATGTAGTTTTTATAACATAGAAACCCATAAGTATAATAGATCCTGAATCCATGAACCGACCTCAGGCTGCCACTGTCTATATTAGCGATGAAATCATGTGATTCCTCTAGTACCCACATTTTCCATTAAATGGGAAGATCCTCAATAGCATATTATGGATTAATGTGTTTGATCAAATTTCCACATATGACACTCCCATACATAGTGAAAAGCAAAAAATTGTAATCACATTAAATGCCTATAAAATTGTTTTATTTCATAATTGAAAAGCAAAAAATATGGTGCTTATCATTTTCAACGAATATCGACTTGGTAGTCATATCAAACACAAACAAGGCGACAAAATAATATTGAGATTTTTATGTCGAACTTTGTCACACCCCAAAACCGATAACGGCGGAATACGTTTCGGGGTGGGGGACGTCATGTACAGTATCATCACAATTGTATAATAGTAAAAACAAGAAACATGCAACCATTCCATTTACATAGTGAGTTTAATTACAAGTGTGTTCTGTAAAGTTCAACAAACACCAAAAGTATACAAAAATAAGAGATGGATCTTGTATGCTCCACCTTCTCCAAAATGCTGCACCTGTACCTGTCTATCTTTGACCTGAGGATACAAGTTATTTTGAAAACGAGTATCAGCATAAAGCTGGTGAGTTCATAAGAGTTTAGTGTGGGTTCTAGTATAAAATGCATTAGTACCGATAGTGTGAAAAGTTACTATTTACATTTGTCCGTAATAGAAAACTCTAGAAAATCCTATATTTTCCAGAAACTGCATCTATTAGTGATAGATACTTGTTTTACTTCGGGATGTTAATGTAGACTTTAGTTTAGTACTTTAGTGAGGATATAGTGTGTTCCTTGTAAGTGACTGATAGTGAGAGTAATAGCGAACCCCATGACCTTCCCGGTCATGCATAGTGTAGTGAAGTAGTGGCATCCCTAGGCCTGCACGGCTTGGACTGAAACTGACAGTCGGGATGTAATAGTGTCTGCCCCGTATAGATCTATACATGTAGCGTCGTCTTCCCTCCGGAAAACTCTGGGCATAGTATGTAGCGAATAGCGTATCTCGTAGTGATTTAGTGCGTTATCTCCTGATTAATGCTTCCTCTTGTATTATAGTGTAGTAGTCTTTTGTATAGTTCATAGTGAGTTCCCTTATTAGTGTATCGTCTCGTAATAGTGTGTATTATAGTGGGTATTATAGTGTGTACGGTGGTAGTAGTAACAAGTAGTAGTGACCTTAACTATACATATTATAGTTTATTTAGTGTGTATAGTTCTTTGTAATTAAGTAGTGAAGGCATCGAATGAAATGATAAAGCCCGTATCCAACACTAATATACATGATATATAACTAAGAAATCAACGACATTCGAACGGATAACAACTACCCTAAGCCCACAAGCAAACAAGAATAGGAAATAAGGTGAGTTATCGGTTCTAAGTCCTTCAAGTCTTACTTATATAAATATATTAGTGTGGTTACATTTTATAAGAAAACTTATTTAATAAAATCTTGTACTAAGGAAACATTTAGAAAATAGTGTATTAATCCAAAGTAGTTTTGAAAACGCATAGTTCTTTTATAAGGCATAGTGGTAAATCACATGTGATTTGATCTACGAATAGTGAATCACATGTGATTAACTTTCATAAACATGAATATTTGACTTGTATCCCCCCTAAAACATATAAAAACATTTGGAAAGTTCATTGAAGGGGGTATGAACTCACAGTTTATCGTAGGGCTCGAGTGTCAACGGATGCCCTGAATGCCAATGGTCCCTATAAATCATGTGATGACACATAATTGGGTTAGAACTAGGGTGTTTCATGCTTAATCATGATGGAAAAACATCCTTAGGGCTCGACATTACTGAGTACTAGTGTCTCATGATCTATACTTAATGATTCATGCAAGTTTAGGGCCAAAAGTGGACATTTGAGTGAGTGCATGGCCTTGAAATTGAGTGTGCGGCTGAGCTGTGCGGCCAGAAGGGTGTGTGAGGTTGCACACAAGTGTGTGCGGCCGTACACAGGAGTGTGCGGCCGTACACTCCTCTTGTGAGTCCATGTGAAGTGTTTGATCTTCACACAAGAAGATTTGAATGTGTGCTGCCCCCCTCATGAAGGTGTGCGGCCGTACACCTTCAAGAGACTATGAATATGATGAACATGATGAGTTTTAAAGCTTGGGATTCAAGTGTTTACCACTAATAAGCTTGAAGATGAACTAGATCACAAATATGAGGCCTTCAAGGTGTTCTTGGTTGAAGATTGTAGAGAGAGAAAGTAGAGAGAGGGTAAGGAGCATCCAAACAAATGAAAGAAGAGGGTATTCATCTATATATATGTTTGGGTGTGAGGCTAGAGGGTGTGTGGTTGGGTGTGCGGCCGCACACATGGGTGTGTGGCCGTACACACAAAAGTGTGGCCGCACACACCTCTTTTGGTGTGTTTAATCCAACTTCATAATGCAAAACACTTTCCAACACCTCCTGAGACCCATAACTAGACTATATTATGTCCAATACACGCATTTGGAACCACAAGATTTACAAAGGATGAAGAATTCAAGATTTAAAGACAATACGCGGACCAATTACATAGGATGAAAGTTTCGGGTTGTCACAAACTTTTGACAAATAATAAATCCACTTATACTATTTAGTAACTAAGTTTCTTCAAGAATTCAGATTAACATTTCTTGATCATATCTAATTATAAGAAAGATAGAAAGAGACTGTCATGTTATTTTATAAATTAAAATACAAGATAGATAATTAAAACCAACATGAAGATTGAGAATTCTTCTAGAATTCACATTGACCTTTCACGATCATATCTAATTCTAAGAAAGATAGAAAGAGGCTGCCATGTTATTGTATGAATTAAAATATGAGATAGATAATTAAAACCAACATGATGATCATGAATTTTTTACTTTTAAAAATAAATGGAAGAACTTTTATCGTTAAGTGTTTTTACGCCGCATGATAGTTGTAAAGCTCAATGTAAAACCCATGATTTAATACAGATTATAATTCTTTCCAACAACTATAGAAGAACTGATATACACAAAGTGAATTCTTGAAAACTTGACAAAATACATAGGTATAGAGAGAGAGAGACAAGCAAAAAACACTAGAAAGAGAAATACATACTAATCAATACAAGACAGCTCTACATTAAAACAAAGCTTGGAGTTTAGTTCTACGACCTCTTTGATCTAGTGTGGTTTGTTCCAAGTGGGTTTATCATATAAAATACAACTCCGATGGCTCTATTGAACGTTATAACGTAAGTCTCGTTATATCTTTAGCCTAATGTTCAAATTGTTCTATCTTTAGCTGTTTTGCATCAATGGCGTCTTCATCAAATAAATGTTAAAAACGCTTTTCTACATGGTCATCTAAATGAAACAGTTTATATGGAGCAACCACCAGGATTTGTTAATTTTAGTTTTCCGAATCATGTATGCAAACTTTCGAAAGCTTTATATGGCTTAAAACAAGCCCTTAGAGCATGGTTTCATTGACTTAACTCTTTTCTTCTTGCCACCGGGTTTACTTTGCAGTAGAGATGACACAGCCTTGTTCATTTTTTTCTAGAGACTTGTGTCTTATGTATCTTCTAGTATACATGGATGATTTAATTCTTATAGGTAATCAGGAATTTGTGATTCATTCTTTTACCAACCGTTTGCATTAGGAGTTTGCAATCAAAGACCTTGGAGATCTTGGTTATTTTTTGGGTTTAAAAGTAAGCTATATAGATGATGGTTTAGTCATCAATCAATCAAAATATGCTAAAGACATTTTGACTTGCAGTGATCTTCTAGAGTCAAAGCCTGTTCCTACTCCACTTGCTACTCACGAGACGTTCACTCCTCATCATACTTCGTTCTCTGATCCTACTCTTTACAGGTCTCTTGTTGGGGCTTTACGGTGTCTTACGATTACTCAACATGATCTATCTTACGCTGTCAACCAAGCAAGTCAGTACTTACATGATCCTACCATTACTCACTTCCAATCCGTCAAACGTATCCTACGCTACGTCAAGGGGACTATCGCTTTTGGACTCACCTATAGTCGTCATCACTCCATTAATATTCGTGGTTACTCTGATGCTGACTGGGCGAGATGTTTGGAAACGCGTCGCTTTACCTATGGTTACTCGATCTTTCTTGGTGGTAATTTGGTCTCGTGGAGTGCTAAGAAGCAACCTGCTGTTTCTCGCTCTAGTTATGAGTCTGAGTATCATGCTATGGCTAACACAGTTGTTGAAATTGTTTGGATCACTCATCTTCTTCGAAAATTACATGCTCTACCTCAGGATAGACCTACTTTGCTTTTGTGATATAAGAGTGCACTTTTCATGACTCATAATATTCTTGGTTACTCTGATGCTGACTGGGCGAGATGTTTGGAAACACATCGCTCTACCTATGGTTACTCGATCTTTTTTGGTGGTAATTTGGTCTCATGGAGTGCTAAGAAGCAACCTACTGTTTCTCGCTCTAGTTGTGAGTCTGAGTATCATGCTATGGCCAACACAGCTGCTGAAATTGTTTGGATCACTCATCTTCTTCGAGAATTACATGCTCTACCTCAGCATAGACCTACTTTGCTTTGTGATATAAGAGTGCACTTTTCATGACTCATAATCCGAACTCTCATAAACGTGCCAAAGTGCGCCTAAATTGCATTATTTCACAAACCTTACTTCTCATGTCTAATAAAAGCCTTCAACGGCTAAAGGATTTGAACGGATTAAGACGAGAAAAGACTTATAAAGCATCATTTACTTCTTCCACCCACATATGTGATAAAGTACAAATTATTAACTTGCAATTTAACTCTCTAAAACTTTCAAAAAATAAAAAAATAAAAATAATAAATAAAACTTTAAGCTGATACATCACTATGAAGGGGTTTTTTTAATTGGATTTGATTTTTTTTATAAAAGCTATTAAAAACTGGTTGCCGATAATGGAGGTATCTTGATCCAATCCAGCACACTACTTGACTGTTAATATTTTATAATTTATCAAAAATAAGTAAATATAACTTTAAGCTGATACATCACCATGAACGGGTTTTTTAATTTGATTTAAAAAAAAACAAAAAAAAAAACAAAAAAACAAAAAAACAAAAAAAAAAACTATTATGAACTGGTTGCCGATAATACCCTAAAAAGTGTATTACGTTAATGGAGGTATCCTGATCCAATCGAGCACATTCCTTGACTGTTAATATTCTATAATTTATCTCACGCTATTATCATGGGACTTAGCGACATGAAACCATTCGTAACAGGATTTACTCTTACTTTATAGTGTACGTCTCTCGATTTTACTCCTACCAGTATAGCACTTTTTTGACTTTTCAAACGCAATACAAGTCTCTTTACAGAATGTTGACTTCGGTACTATTATTTTGTGAAGTAATAAAAAATAATACAAACATTCATCTACTAAGAATATATTTCTATTTATATACATATCAATAATCATGTGATCAGACCTTTATTCAGTTGAATTTACGAGATCTGAATCACTCACGTTATGCAAGATCCTTCGTTCGAGAAAAGATTATATAATAATAATATATAAATAAAATGTAAACTCCCGTGCATCTGAATTTATTTATAATAAGCAGCAACCAGCACCAAAACCAATAATCCTACCCCTTCTGCTTTTAAGTTACTTCCACACACGCAATATAAAAATAGGTGGAGTCCAGAACTATTAAAATGGTGGGTCCCAACAAAGTCAGTGCTACTAGGGCCCATCTGTTTCAATCTAGCCCCTCGTGGGCCCACCACCTTAGCCTCTATGATTTCACCACATTATCGCATTATGGCAAATGGTACCACATATATGGATTTAATAATAATAATGCTAAAAACATAAACACATGGGTAGGTCTCATTTTTATATATGCACAAGTTTTTCATATATACATATACAAAAACATAATGTAACAATGAACAGATGATACTGTTTTGCGTAATGAGAGCCTGGAGAAAATACTATAGAATGATTAAGAGCGTATACTAGAATATACATCCACTGTTGAACTACATGTCCTATAGGTATGTTTTATCAATATTGAGATAAAATCTATAATTAAAGTCTTACATTTACGTCTACATATTATGTTACAAGACGAATATGTAATCTGGAACACCTAGTTATGGACTATTAATGTTTGTTTCAGAGAAATAATGTTGTTAGTATGATATAACGTAAAAGCATTTTGCAATATGATATGACAGGAATAAGTATGTTCCATATTGATTTCGTACATTCCGAAATATACTATATTCCGAAGTGAAATTTCGAGCAGCACACATTCCTGGATCTTATTTTGAACTCTACATGGGTATGTGCATGTCTTGGATTGATGTTTGTACAAGCACAATAGAGATTTCAACTGACAATGAGTTTGAATTACGCTTAATGTTTATATTATGTTGATTCTAACTACACCAATCTAACCAATCTGATTCCAAATGCATGAAGATTAGATTGAAATATATTAAATATATTAAATTGAAATTTTTTATAAAAAATATTTATTCAAAATTATTAATGTCATTTTTTATTTTACGTTAAACATTCTTATATTTATATCGATTTTCAAATCAAACGTTTTATTCTCTCTCTCTCTCTCTCTCTCTCTCTATATATATATATATATATATATATATATATATATATATATATATATATATATATATATATATATATATAAGTGAATATACATTACAGCCCCACTTAAATTTAGGTACTAAACCTCATGAAAATACGTTGTTTTACTATGTAAAGATTGCGATTAAGAGATTCACGATTAACAGTTGAAGATGTAGATTTAGGATCGACGCAATAGTTTTGATAAGAAAGCAAGAATATTGATTATCTTCCATCTTCGTGACAGTGGAAAACAGTAATGTTCGTTGGGATAAAGTAATAAATGATAATGGAGGAAAGAAAACATTGACAATAAAACTATAATGGATCGGAGAAATGTTATCGTTGATGGAATATTACTAAGTGAAAACAAAACCGAGTGTTTTTATTAAGTTAAAACAACATGTTTTAGAGGTTTAGTACCTAAACTTAGATGGGGCTGTAATGTATGTTCTCTATCCTCATATAATAATAATAATAATAATAATAATAATAATAATAATAATAATAATAATAATAATAAGTATGAGCTACTAAAATGTTTAAGTAATATATAAAACTTTACAAAGTAGAATTGATAAATTATAAATTTGGTGTATATTAGAGGAGTCGAAATGAAATTTTGATACATAAGGATAAAAAGTGACCGATTGATTTAGTGTAGACACACAATTCTATGCCAATACACGAAAAAATCGTGTATATAAGACTAGAAGGAGTGGAGTGCGGTAAGGATGACATGACGCCTATGTGGCATAGGAAACACCACCCCCTCTATGCGGTTTGGGGAGTGCGGTTTGGGAGTGCGGCCATTCTTGGGAGCGCTCCTCTCTCTCTCTCTCTCTCTCTCTCTCTCTCTCTTTCCTCTCTCTATTGGTATACCACTCCTTAAGTGTGGTAAATGGATGTGGTAAAATGAGGGAGTGTGGCACCACTCTTTCCAGCCTAAAAAGACCCTTATATTATGGAATTTGACATTTATAAAGTTCAATGTGATGTTTATGTTATCATAAATCATATCAATATTATTAGGAAGACATAGCACAACACAAATAAATAAATAAATAAATAAATAATTTCTATAACATATAGACATAAACCCTAAAATCTAAATACTAACCAGATATATAGGGGCAAGTTTAGTATATAGGAAGATGATTATTTCGATCCACCTAAATTTAAAGCATTTAATATAAATTATATATATATATATACATATATATATATATATAGTACACACCTTAAAATTTTGATGGTCCTACACCTTGTGTTGAACAAAAAATAAATAAATAATAAGAAAGATGTGTATTAGTTAAAACTAGGGAAGAACCCCGCTTTGCGGGGTTGGATACACCAAAGAATTAGAAAAAACATGAAGATTTTATTGAGTTATATTGCAAAGGATTAAATATGAAAAACACAGCAAACAACAATCTACTTTGGTGTGCCTGTTCTTAAGGCATGATACAATTTGGAAGCGAAAGATGAACATGTCTAAATTTTCCACTACAAAGTTGTTAAGTAGTTGACTGAACCAGGAATGCTACGTGTAGGATGAGAAGGCCTATTTAGCTGTAAAGTCTTTCCGTCAAGTGAACAGAAAATCAAGGAAGACAATAAACAACATAAAGAAAGACAAAACATGTCAGCTGGTATATATTTAAAAAAAAAAGCAAGACATGATACGTAACCTACTAAATTTAACAAATTTAAATTAGTATCAAATCCTTCAATCAAAGTTGTGAATATGGTGAATTACTTTCCTCTTTCCCATCAGGTTTGGCAACAACATATGTATATTATGGACGAAGTAAACTGTTCACGCCTTATTAAGTTTAGGCCCGATACAACCAATTTCATTTTTAATATTACTGTATTCAGTAGTCAATTCTTCAAGTTTCTCCTCCGTATTTTCTGTGATAGAAAAACGAAACTTTATAACTATTAGTATTTTTTAGAAGATGGCAAGTGTCCAATCTTAACATCATACTTTCAATAGTAGATTTTTCAAAATACAATGTCTAAATACAAAATTTGAGAATACAACGCTATAATTAACTAATCAAGTATACTTGTCAAAGTTCAATGCATTATTAAAAAAAATAACAGGAAAAACTACAATGGTCCAATACAATTATAAACAAATAGAGTCATCATTTTAAAATAGTAGTAATGATTAGTCTAATGATATGCCAATAACAACTTACTATGACTTCTTTAATTTCTTAAAATAACAATGAAACATAAGATAAAAAATATTCAAGAGTATGGTAGGTCAATTTTTCAAAGAGCAAAGACTAAGTTTTTTAACATATAAAGGTGCTGCTGTAATTTAAAGAAAGAAAAATAGGATGCTATAATACAACAATTACTGGTTTTGTAAACTTACCGGGTCTGGACTTGGTTTAATGTATTTTTAGGTGGTGGGCCATCGTAAATGGGGGAGGTAGAATCATTCCATTTTCGTTGACTGGACAGCTTCACAGTGACTGGAATGAGTGATTCCATCCTTGGACTCTACAGAATATTTAACTATAATAATTAAAAATTTTAAAAAAGAGCCCACAATACCTTACCAAAGTAAATGACTAGATCCGATGGTGCTTCCATCTATTGCTATTGCATTGAATAAATCAGATATTATATAAACAATATAATATCATTTTAAAAAGATAACAAATCAACTAACCTTATCATGGAAACCGTCAATAGGTTCATTAGTGAATCGGGATATCAATGGATTTACTGTTTCCAAATTTGCCCCTATAAGTGCAAAAGGCTTAATTTAAATTCCAATAAAAAAAAACATATGTATGTATGTTAAAAGTATCAAGGATATAGAGCCTGATCCACAGCAGCCCAATGCATCAGATCCACAGCAGCCCAATGCATCATCATAGCCCGTCACAATATACTCACGTTTATAATGTATTTACTTATTCAATTGTATAGTCAATAGATCCAAAAATATCTCCTGTAGAATAGCTTGTAGTCTGTTGTAATTGAGACTATATACGGTGTGTTAACAGTGGAATACAAATCAAGTCATTGGATCATATTCTTTTGTTATCTCCATATGGTATCAGAGCTCCAATAGCTCCTACGAGTTCTTCACAACCACTCGATCCAATTCATCTTCAATTCTTGATCACACACAATCAACATGTCCAGCATCATCGAAGTCACAACCCATACGCACTTTCCAATAAAACTTACAGCCAACAACTTTCCAGTTTAGAGGAAGCAAGTAGTAGCAACTCTAACTGGACTAGGGCTCGAAGGTTACGTTAATGGATCCACAGAAGCTCCGGCCAAAACCCTAGCCGCCGACAGCACATCCAAACCAAACCCAGCATACATGAGCTGGTATCGTCAGGACCAAATTACTCTCGGTGCCCTATTAGGAGGCTGTGCTGAAACAATCCAACCGATTATCTCCTCAGCTAACACAGCTTATGAAGCTTTTAAGCGTCTGACAGGTATCTATGCAAGTGTCTCCAGGTCTCGTATCATCTCCTTAAAATCAAGATTAGCCAACAATCCCAAAGGTACACGCTCTATCACTGAGTTTCTCCATGACGTGAAGAATATTGCTGATGATCTAGCTCTAGCTCAAAGACCCGTTGACGAAGAAGACCTAGTAGTCCACATACTAGGACAACTAGGAGATGACTACACTCACATTGCATCTACTTTAAAAATTCGTGACACTCCTATCACGTTCCCTGACCTTTTCGATAAGCTTCTTGATCATGAGCGATCACTCAAAGCAACTCAGTCTACACCAATTATTGCCACTGTCAATAACACCCAGAAATACTCAAATCGCTACCCATCAAAAACAAACCAGGAAAATCGCAATCAGCCACGATTCACCAACAACAATAACACCACTAGCAACAGGAATTTCTGCTCCCATGGTTCTAACTATGGAGGTAATAACAACTACCAGAGAGGTAACATAAATAACAGTTTTTGTCAATTTTGTAGTATACAAGGGCATGAAACCAAGGATTGCAGGAAGCTCTCTCGGTTCCCAAGAGAAAACAACATCAGCATATCCATGTCTTCTCCTAGTCCCACGGTGAACACTACAACTGTTGTCTCTACATCAACCACGCCACCTTGGATGCTTGATACTGGAGCCTCTCATCATGTTGCATCAAATCCTGGTTCCTTCCATACCCTATCAGAATACGGAGGCCCTGATGAGATCGTGCTAGGAAACGGTAAAGGACTATCCATCTCTCACACCGGTCATTCTATTCTCCCTACCTTTTCCCGCCCTTTGAACTTGCACAATGTTTTCTATGTACCTCAGTTGCGTAATAATCTCATATCTGTAGCCAAACTCTGCAAATCTAACAAAGTTTCTGTTGAATTTTTCCCTTCTTTTTTCCTTATCAAGGACCTACGCACGGGCACCATTCTCATGCAGGGAGTGAACATCAATGATGTCTACTATGCAGCCATTTGCTCTCTTCGTAATATTCCAAGCATCAACTCCACTGTCTCCTTTAAGTGCACCACCAACTCTTGGCATCACAAGCTCGGTCACCCTTCCATCAAGATTTTTAAATTTCTGTCCAGTCGTTTAGGTCTCTCCTGTAATAAAAATTTGACTGTTTCTTTTCATTGTGAGTCATGTTCTATTAATAAAAGCCATAAGTTACCATTTGGTTCCAACTCTTTTACAGCCAAAAAACCATTGCAATTAGTATACTCGGATGTATGGGGCCCGGTCCAAACCTCAAATGATGATTACAAATACTATGTCACCTTTATTGATTACTATTCTCGGTATATCTGGCTATACCCCATGAAACAAAAATCCGATGTGTCCATTTTATTCCCTCAATTCCACACTCTAGTCGAAAAATACTATAACACTTCCCTCATTTCTCTTTTCACTGACAATGGCGGTGAATTCATCAAACTTACCTCCTATCTCCAACAACATGGCATCTCTCACTTCACCACCCCACCTCATACTCCCGAGCAAAATGGAATTGCTGAACGTCGCCATAGACATATTGTTGAAACCGGCTTATCTCAACTACATCATGCCAATCTTCCCCTTAATTTTTGGACCATGCTTTTCAAACCGCCGTACATCTCATTAATCACCTTCCCACACCAATCCTTCAGTATCAATCTCCATATGAAAAACTCGACAATACACCACCAGCCTATCATAAACTCAAGCCATTTGGTTGCCTTTGTTACCCATGGCTTAGACCATACTCTCTCACCAAACTTCATCCAAGATTCGCCAAGTGCATTTTTCTTGGTTATTCCTCATCTAAATCAGCATACAAGTGTTATGAACCCACATCCCACAAACTATACCATTCCCGCCATGTTGAATTTATCGAACACATTTATCCCTTTCATACTGAACAATCTACCTCCTTACCCTCAGTTGATGCTCTCTGTTCCCCCATAACCTCACAACCAGATACCACAGCTAGTACATCCTCACCTCCTTGTTGTCCCACTCCCACGGTCACTCATCCTATCCCTATACACACTCATCCAACTGTATCGAGCTCTACCACAAATACCACCTCCTTACCACAGAATAATCTGCCATATTCCGCTCTCACCTCAACCCAATCTGTCCCCCCTCCCTCACCACAACATAATGCACCGGATCCACAATCACCACTTCAACCACCCTCTCCTATCCAACTACATCCACCATCTCCTCCTCCTACCCATCGGATCAGGAAACCAAATTCAAAATATTTCAACAACAACCTTATCAATACCATAACCCTTCATCCAATACCTCCTACACTTGAACCATCTACTCATATCCAAGCCTTGAAAGAACCCAAATGGCAAAATGCAATGGACTCAGAATTCAATGCGCTCTTACAAAATCAAACTTGGGATCTTGTTCCCTTATCCACTCAAAAACCTATTGGTTGTAAATGGGTCTTCCGCATTAAACGAAATCCGGATGGCACTATCTCTAAATACAAAGCCCGTCTAGTTGCAAAAGGATTTCAAAAACAATATGGCAAAGACTACTTTGATACTTTCAGTCCAGTCACAAAACCCGTCACCATTCGTACTATTCTCTCCATAGCTCTTTCAAACAATTGGCCCTTACGACAACTTGATGTCAACAATGCATTCCTTCATGGTACTCTTAATGAGGAAGTTTTCATGTCTCAACCACTTGGATACATTCACCCTCAATACCCAAACCACATCTGTAAACTCAAAAAATCCATCTATGGTCTAAAACAGGCTCCCAGAGCATGGTACATTGAGCTCACCACTTTTCTCATCCAGTTCGGCTTCAGAAAATCCTTAGCCAATGCCTCATTTTTCATCTACAAACATAAACTTATCACTTGCTACTTCATGGTCTATGTTGATGATATTGTCATAACAGGCAATGACACCTCCTTTCTCACTCACTTCATCAACTCCTTGAGTAACAAATTTTCCCTCAAGGATCTGGGTATGCTCCATCACTTTCTAGGTGTTGAGGTAATTCCCACACCCACCGGTCTTTTCCTTTCCCAACATCGATATATCCAGGACATTCTAACTCAATTCCACATGGAAGGGGCCAAAGATGTCACCACTCCACTTAGTGCTACTGAACCATTATCTCTCACTGATCAATCTCCCATAGTTGGTGCTTCCATCTATTGCTATTGCATTGAATAAATCAGATATTATATAAACAATATAATATCATTTTAAAAAGATAACAAATCAACTAACCTTATCATGGAAACCGACAATAGGTTCATTAGTGAATCGGGATATCAATGGATTTACTGTTTCCAAATTTGCCCCTATAAGTGCAAAAGGCTTAATTTAAATTCCAATAAAAAAACATATGTATGTATGTTAAAAGTTAGTTCTTATTTTAAATAATTGAACCAATAATTTCAAATCAAGAACATAAAAGTAATCACTGATTTATGAATATATGTATCTTGTAAATAAAGAAAGCATGGAGTGAAAGTCCTTAAGTCCATCATGATAACCTTCTCCTTTCACATTTTGACCTTCCCTTTCTTCCTGCTTATGTGCTTGTTTTTCCCAATGTCTCCGCTTTTGGAGATAACATTCTTTTAAATGATTAAACTGTTACAATCAACAAAACATTATGAAACAAATACAATAAATCAAATTAAAAATAGTGTGTAAGTGAGGCCCACATGCCAGTTAATAAAATAAGAAATTTTGTGAATGAGAAGTGTGAGTTGCAGATAGTAACTTCAGCTGAATTGTATGTAGAGATGTTTAATTTATCTTTTTCTTATGTTTTACAGGGGAAGAAAAAGAAAGATATAGTCTGCATTGCCCTCGCTGATGAAACCTATGATGAACCAAAGATCAGAATGAACAAAGTCATTCGAACAAACCTAAGGGTTCAATTAGGAGATGTTGTATCTGTTGACCAATGTCCAGATGTGAACCGACCATTTCTGTAAATACAAAATTTAATGTAAACCACACAGAGGATGCAAGTATTGGAAAAAAAATGATTTTGAGAAGAAAACCTGAAGAAAACCCAAAATCATCTCATGGTAATTTCCCATTGCAGATCTGCTTCAAGTTGCAATGACATGTATGCACAGAGAGAAGGCGTATGATTGGAGGGGAGAGTTTAGGGTTTTTAGAGGGCGAATGTGATGGGAATGAGCATTGTCTGCTTGTCTTAACCAATTTCAAAATGATTGTAGCTGTACATAAAAACCGGAAATATGCATTGAGAAACTGAACCAACATCAATAAAAAATATATCCAAATATTTTCAGGGCTATCCATACATAGTCACCAAGAGACATGCTTGCAACCATAGGAAAATCATCTTTGCTTTTCTTCTTCCAAATCATATATATAATTACTTACAATGGTAAAGTTATTGTTTTATTTTCTAATCAGGTGGCTCCTATAAAACTCATTTGTTCTGCAATAATTGAATAAGAGACACCCACATATACAACTTAAATATTAGAGGTAATGTTTCTTTTTTACCCAATATTTTTTTTCTTGTATTTTTTTTGTTTTGAAAATAATGTTTTTCTTTTGGTTAAAGTTCCATTAAACTGACATAATTGTGGGAGTCGACTGAAGTATATCATATATTACCCAACCGTGGGTTTGTGGGAGTCGACACGCTAGCTGAAGCATATCATCTTCAACAAACACAATCTAAAATTCCATGGTTTTCAAAAAGAAAATATTTGGAGATGATGATTGGAAAGGAAGAAAAGGAAAAACAGAGAAATCAATGGTATTACCTTCAATCTGTTTCAACAGACTCGTACCTTGAGTGTATATGATTGGTGTGGAGGGACAACTTGAAATTCAGAACTGAAAACCCTAGAAATAAAATCGATGTGCCATTTGGGTTTTGTGTTGTTTCTCTAGAATGACCCCAATTTCCTTCATGGTAGCCAGAGATTCTTGAATATCCTGAACAAAAAAAAGCAGTCAAGCAGTCATTTCATGTGCAATTAAACAATGTTTATGAAAGCAAGCGATGAAAGGAGCAAGTGATTAATTATCGTAGCAAAGCGTGCACCAGATTTTATCCTCGATGCACCTGCATCGTTTCGAGGTGCTGAAGTCAATGCGATGACAATGGCATTCTCTGGCTTTTACTTTACCGATCGAACCCGTGACGGTACTCGGTAATGACGGTAGATTGTAGAGTCGGATTTTATTGGAAGACGAAGCGGTGGTTTGTATACAAAGTGGCATTGGCGCTGGATATCGACGTATTTACTCAGTAGATATCTGTAGCAGTGGAGGACACGTGTCAAAAGAAAAAAAAAGTAGTGAAGAGCACGTGTAAAGGAAACAAAATTAAAAAAGAAAAAAAAACAGCAAAATTAGGAGTGATCCAATAGGAAAGAAGTCCTGTTCATGTGGCACTTCAAAATTAGTATGTATATATAATAAGAAAGATATGTTTGAAAATCATTTGATTCTAATGAATATATTTTAGGAAATTGCGTAAATTAATCATTTTTTGTGTGTTTTTAAAAACAATTACCAATTTAAATTATTTTTTGCAAAATAACCATTTTTTGTGGAATGGATCGTTCCGGAAACCATTTCGGACTCGTTTTCTGGTGGGTCAGCCCATACATTTACTTTGGAATGGGCTATTCCAGAAACATTTTCGGACAGTTTGACTTGACTTTGACCAAGTTTGACTTAAGGTATATTGGATTGTGGTTGAGAATTGGTCATTTGGTTGGATAAGTGACAGTTAGAGCTGAGATTCGAAGTCGAGACTTCATCAGCTATTGTTCAGATCGTGAGGTGAGTTTTCCTCATTGTACTTACAGGTTGAAGGCACCAAGACCGGCCCATTGGATTGATATCCTGCTATACATTGATATGCTGAGTATGAGATAGATCTGTATGATTATATGTTTGTTGTTGATATGCATAGACTGGTGGATCTGTAGGACTACTTGTTGTTTATGTTTGTATGATTATCTGTCTATTGCTTCTATTTGTTATATGTTATATATCGACATATTGTTTTGGGTTGAGGTTGTACTGCTTTGTGCTATAGACAACAAAACCAGAAGCATTCCAGATATGAGATTAGGGCCGGTTGGCATGCCCGACTCATATTAAGGGTTCTGGAGCATTCTAGATACGAGCTAAGGACCGGTTGGCATGCCAGACTTGTACTAAGGGCCTGAGGGTATTCCATTCTGATGACTGAGTGGACCCGTTGTATATTGGCATTCCAACCTGGGGTATTCCATCTTAAGGATGACTGGACCTGGAGGTTGACTGGGCCTAGGGTATTCCAACCCGATGATTGATTGGACACGACATGTTGTTGCATATGTTATCTGTTGTGTGTTAGTACTTTGGGGGAACTTACTAAGCTCTGGCTTACAGTTTTTAGTTTTTGTTTCAGGTATTTCAGATGATCGTATAAAGGTGAAGGCATGACCGTACACATCCTCTATTTATGGCTTTATGATTTTGGAATACTCTTATATGGATAAACAAATTTGGAAACAATGATTTTGTAAAAATTTTATGATTATGGGTTGTTTTTAAAAGTTTAAATTTGTTGTGATTTTTGAGTCGTTACAAGTTGATATCAGAGCCTTGGTTTGAGAGAATTAGAGGAACACCCATGTGAATCCAGTCTCAAAGTAAGGAAATCAAAATGTTTTACAAATGATTTTCAAAATTGTTTTAAAACATAATCAAGAAAGGATGCGATGTGTAAGATCAGTTGGAGCCAGCAAGTAGACCCCAAATTACCATACTGTTATTTGAGAATATGATATATTAGAACTACATGCTAGTGATAGGCTAGGGATCTTCAGGAATTGCATGATAGAATTTCCTGATGTTTGATGCATGATAGCCTATGAGGACTTCTTATATGCTAGACGAAATTGACATCATTATTGTGATCACTTAGTGTGTGTATCATAGTTGTACATAGCAAAGATTCTATAACCTGGGAATGTTTTATTTAGCTTTACTTCCTGTCCGTGTCTGATTAAGGACTTAGATTAGAGTTAAGTATTCGAATGTCTACGAGATACAGCATAATGTATGATTAGCATGCATGAGTGGCTGCAGGGTTGGTGGAAGTTTCATGAGTGGGTATAGTTCGTAGCAGGATATCGTGAGGAGGGATTACCCACTCTTGAGAGAGTAAGGGCGGGATGAAGGTGTATCCTAGATGCTTGGGCCTAGTGGTCGGAAATTTTGTATGGGGACCTGCCTGATTTTAGTGTGTTTTAGTGCCAACCGGCTCCTCTGCTCGAATTTTGTTTGCTTTGTGCTTTGTGGGGCCTATATTGATGTGGGTTAACCATCAAATGAATACATTAAATTACATTCTATGAAGGTTAAATAATCTTAGAATAAAGGACTTGGACCTATTGTGCAACTCTTGTCTGAGTCTAACCATTATAAGGTTGAGTCCTTTAGTCGAAAGATTATTTAAGCTTTGCTATATGTAATTGTATTCATGAAGTGGTTAGCTGACATTAGTAGGGGTTCTTCAGCATCTGATGGCAAGGAAGGTGGGGGGAATCCTAAGGGAGCCTAGGAAGTATTTTAGTGTGGTTGTTACGCTGTTAAGTAGGTATTTGGGGGTATTATTATGAGTAGGTGTCTTAGAAGACCCAGTGTGAAGGTAGTATTGGGCCTATACTACTGAGAGCACGAGATCCATACTTGAATCGAGGAAAATTCTGAGGATTCTAAAGGTCGGTTGGGGAAGATGGCATGGTTTGATACCATGATTCATGGCATTGGTTATGTATTTGTCGATCTTTTGGTTATGGTTGTTCAGGCATGAGGATGGGTTTGGTGATTGTTTGGGGCCACAATGGTGATGTCCTTTTGGGTGGAATGGTACAGACCTAGATGAGTATGTTAGTTTTGAGGTCCCAAGGGTTTTGCTCGAGGTCGTACATTGATTCGCGAGACTCAAGAAGGAAACGATCGCTATGATCGGCTTGAGGATTTCAGCTGGAAGTAGAGTGATACTGGTGGATTGGAATGTCATTATCTATAGCGAGGACTATGTCCTTTCAGTTTTTTGAGTTTGGAGAAGAAGTAAGTAGGCGTGTGATTTTCAGAGTTAGGATGTAAACCCAACATGGGGCTAGTTGGCTACGGGGTTTGGTGGTAGTATGTGTATGTGGGAGTGTGCAAGAGGATTGATGTCATATAGATTCTTAGTGATGTGATCAAGGGTCTATTTTCTATGGATATAGGTAGGTCAGGTACCAGATTGACGGTCGGGATTGTAGGCGAATAATGTATGTTTTGGATAGTAAGTTGGTGTTTTGCTTATGCAGTTACATTAATTCCTTAATTTTAAAAGTAGTTATGATTAGAAAATTTCTAAGGTCTTCATTTGAAATTCAGAATTCTATTTGGATTTGCTTGGTCCTTATCTGGAGGATCATCCTTTGTGTGTTATGTTTAGTTTTGAGCACTATAACACTCATATGGTGCACATGCAACCCTAAATGCTTTGGATCTATATTTTCTCTAATTACACATGCATATTTTCAATATTCCAAAGCATTGTCCTAATTAGCATACAAATTGTCAAATGAACAATACAACTAGTTAGATGACTTACCTCTTAGAAGGACTTGTAGTTCTTGACCTTTTAATGCTTGAGCACCCTAAGTGTGATTTCTCTAATGGTTCACAAACACCAATATGCAAGAAGAGGCTTGAGAGAATAGGTGCACAAAATCAACTTCACTCTCATAGAATGAAGGGGTCACGATTTTGGCACTAGGGGGTTTATTTATAATGTAGCAAATGTTAGGGTTACATTTTGTAAACCCTAATGCTCCATGACATTCCACATCCTTATGCTCCATGGGTTTAACCTCCATGGATTATCTCATTAGTTTAGCCCATCTAAATAATTATGGATCATTGACTCACACTATAAGAATCATTGATTTACATAATCAATCCCCGTATATTTAATTAGCCTATTTTGACCATAAAATTAATTCTAAATTAATTCTTTATCAATACTAATTAAATAATATGATTTCATATTAATATATTATACTTTTAATATATTAATAAATCGTAAATAACCTTATTCTCAAAAGTCCATCCTATCAAATTGCACTGGTGAAGGCAACCCAAAAGGACCATGCTACAATCGAGTCAAGTACATCCCAGTTATGGTTATGGGCTTAGATACCAAATCCAACAGTCTCCCACTTGGATAAGTCTAATAACTATAACTGTCAATCCAACTTCAAGATCCAAACTTAGAAATCGTAAGCTTTCAAAAGCCGTTGTCGAAATCTGACCTAGTCAGTGGCGCGTCCTTCAGATAAGGGATCATATATTCCTCTGCTCTCAAGATATCTATGCAGACAAATACATGGAACATAGTCACACTTATTGTCCAACAATTTGTTTCTCGATTTATGATTCGTCTGACATAGAACAAAACTAAACACATCAATTTAGTTCTGACCGGGCCCGACACATAGTCAAAATAGAATCATCGAGGGGCCCAAGATATCACTTTTAATCCTCTTAGGATAAAAGGAACATATAAACTTCGACATTATATGCTTGTACTAACTACTCATTAAGTCATGCACAATGACACGTTTTATAACATCAAGTTACTAATGCGTTTCCGTGCCATCAATGCACAACCAACTCGTAGTCAACAACTTATATATCTTGGTTTGAAGGCTATATGATATTATCGTCTCACAATTACTCGTGATATATTCCATGAAGTAATTCAGGTGAGCGCGGGTTGAATCCAATACTCAAATCTTATTTCAGAAGTACTCATGAATGGTGTAGAAAACTCTTGCTATGTATAACACCTTAGACAATCTACAAGACAACTCATGACATTCTTCTTTCATACTTACTTCCGACGTATGATCGACTGTGGATGGTTCGAATAATAATTTTATTATTCTGGAAGTGAAAACATGCAAAGTGAAACACAAGAATAATACTAATCCTATATGGCCCCAAAACTTTTGAGTGTAAATAAAACACATTTTATTTAATCACCATATTGATTACACATTATTCATTGTATATTGTTTCGATTTATCAACTAGTACTGGAATTAAAACAATAGATATCCCATGCTCCAAGCATGCACACTATGTTTACCTATGGTCCTTACTTTGTCAAATAGATCAATTGTAAACATTTCCAACGATACTCATTTCACAATTCCAAATCCTTATCGTAAGAGTAAGAATACCAAGTTCTTGCCACTTACTTTAATTTGTTAGATTCTAAACTTATATGAAGTGATCCTTTTGTCATGACTATGTACACAAGTCACAGAGACTTTGTCAATTACTGTCACAAACTTTTGATAGTACTTATGTGTTAAGGAAACTACTTTTATATATGAAGTTATGTTATAATGTAGTCGAAGATGTAAGACTTATTCTATAATATTAGATGTTGAAATATTATATTATATTTATAGTGTTCAATGTATGCTTTGACTGTGATCCATTCTCGACATTGCTTACCCCGAAGTTTATGCCATCGGATGGTGGTGTGACAACATCTCATACAATCTATGTTGATAATAGACCAGATACTGGACATCGGTGGTACGGTTTTATTGGTGTCATGCCCTATTCTATGATGATAATAGATGAGGTCAAGGGCACTAGGTGCAGGCTGTGTCATACCAAATTTATGGTATTAATAGATTGTGTCAAGGACGCAAACCATCATTTGTCTTTCATGATATAAGTCTTTTTAACACTATAGGCAGTGCTATCAGGGTAAGAATTGGTTGTGCATAGTGATTCAGTAGAACACTTCACTTTTTGCATACAACAAGCATGTTTCTAGCGACAAAGGTGTGGATAAAAGAGAATCTACGACATGATTTTATAGGAGTAGATTTTAGAGGATTATCTTATAAACATCATTCAATTTTAATTCCAGTCTTTTTGATTTTTATCCCTAATTGATTATTTACAAAGGCTAAGATCCATATTTGGCTTTGAGATATGTAAAGAGATGTCGTATACACATCACAAAATTATTTAGGTTGGCAAATCCCCTTTGCCAATTTTCTTATCAATGGAACTCTAGATTATTTGCAATTCGTTGAGTGGGGTTCATGGCATGTTAATATCGGATTATGCTTATCTCAATTTTATGAAGGGATGTCGCAAATCATAGGACAGAAAGTGAATCAACCATGAAAAATCATGTGACCCTCGGTCGAAATTATTCTCACATTGACGTGCTGGTTAACTACACACACACTATCGAAAAAATAATTTTTTTGAGTGCCACATTGTAACAACCAAAAAATAGTGATAATTTTTTTGTTTTAAAAATCATTAGTTCCATACATAAACTATAAGAAAAAAGCTTAATGAGTTCCCCAAAGTACCACATCTCAAACATACAACTAGGCCTAGCCCTGGGCTATATTCCAACACAAAATAAAATCATGGGCCCAGGCTTGCGGTTTCTTTCAACCCATCATATACTCATGGGCCCAGCCCTGGGGTTTATTTCAACCCAATCACACAAACACGCAAGAGTCATCAAGACAGCTAGCAACCTACACACACAATTTAGTAGGTCGGCATTGGTGAATTTGACCCACAAGCACAGTGAGAAGACTCATATCTAATTGAAGATAACCGAATCACACACTTGAGCTGCAGCTACCACGACTCATGACATTTATTATAACTGAAAGTCAACCCTAGTTAATAATCGTGGGTTTCACCTATAATCAATGGTCCAAATCATCTTTTATCTTACTAAGGGAAAAATAACATTTTGCCCTTCCTATACATAACAGAACTATACACGACCCAAAACCGCTAATAACCCAAGGCCAAAAAATGGCCCAATTGGGTTTCTGGGAGTACGACATATATATTCCCGATTACGACCTGTGTACTGGGAGTTCTTAGAAGGGTTAAGGGTCAAAAGCCAACTATGCCATGCATACTCAAGTGTTACACCTGACGTAACCACCTAAATTCTAAACTCTTAACTAATGTTTTTAATGCTTAAAGACCTAACGTCCCTCCCCATTTTGAAAAAAAAGAGGTACCTTGAAATAAATAATTGTTCCGATGGAACCTTCTTTTATACCATAGATTGGCGTAGATATATAGCCCAAGCCATTATTCTTTTCTATTTGTTATTTTTATATTACTATTACTAAATCAAATGACAGGACTAACAGATCCTTTATAAAAGATAAAAGAAAGGGGCGAATCTGCTCTTAGAGATCATTAAATCCTAAAAAAATGATTGTTCTTGTGTATCATGGAAATTATTTAAAAGGCAAGAATCAAATAAGTTTTTGTGGTAGAATAAAATATCTTTCATGTCCCGCTCTAATAGATTCTTTTTTAGGAGTTCAAAGGCAATGTTGTTAGGAATGTTGTTAGGTTCGCTTGAAGGTGTTTTGAAGGATTTGAAATCACTGCTTATATACCCGATATTGGCCATAATTCACAAGAACATTCTATAGTCTTAGTAAGAGGGGGAGGGTTAAGGATTTACCCGGTGTGATATATCACATTGTTCGAGGAACCCTAGATGTTGTCGGAGTAAAGGATCGTCAACAAGGGCGTTCTAGTGCGTTGTAGACTCTTATCCAAGACTTGTATCATTAATGATGCCATGTGAATCGCTAGACTAATAAATAATGTAAATAATGAAGAGCTAACAAAAAATTATTTCTTTCTATTCTGAAATGTTGATATAGTATGTAGTAAGGATGAAATCAACTGAGTATTCAATCTTTTCTTGTCTAATATGAAGGAACTGAGTTTTAGATGTATATAGAGGGAAAGCCGTGTGCAATGAAAAATGCAAGCATGACTTGGGGAGGGATTTTTACTTATTTAACTTTAAAAAGGAAATTATCTACTTCAACCGACTAGTACCGGGTTCGAATCCCGGGAAACCCATTGTCATAGTGAAATTATATTATATGCATAGTATATAGAAATCCTTTTTCTATTTTTGCAAACCGCTTTTGATTTACAAAAAATTGAACTAGATCCAGATAGATATTGGTTGACACAAGCATATAAGTCATGTTATGTTGTTAAATAACAAGCCTTTAGTTTTCCATTTGAAAACTCGAACGCTTGGACCTTTGATTTCAAAGATGCATTATCAATCATGTAAAACATAGAATAAAATAAATAGAGAAAAGCCGACTATCAGAATCGAACTGATGACCATCGCATTACAAATGCGATGCTCTAACCTCTGAGTTAAGCAGACTCACATAGCATAAATTCGACATGTATAAGAATTCAATAGACTCTTAGAATCTTTGCTATTCACTATTATACTATTTTAATTCTTAGCTATTCATATTCGCTATTCATAATGAATATTAATATATTAAAGAATAGAATATAGAATTTCAAATAAATGTTAAATATTATAGAATATAACGATTAATCTAGCGATATAGAATTTCCATTTTTTTTATCACAATTAAATATTCTTTTTTTAATATGAAAAGAATCGACCGTTCAAGTATTTGAAATTTCATGGGTAAATGAGTGGAAGAGAGGCAGATGTATAATGTATATATCCACCTATATTGAATTGCCGATACAGAAATGATAAAATCGTTTTTGATTGGACCGAATATAAGACTCCTATAGATATAGAAGATGAAAGAAGATAGACAAGAAATCAAAGACAAAGAGGAGAAAACACTTTTTCAAGACAATAATCAACATCTATCTAATGAATTCAACGGTCCCGGTATAAATGAAAGAGAAAGGGGAACGAGATCATAATGAGATTTTCATCTCAAAAAGGGGGATATGGAAAAATTGGTAGACACTATGGACTTAATTGGATTGAGCCTTGGTATGGAAACTGAAGGGTTTTGAGCATTCTAACACTCCTAAGGTGTTCATGCAACCCTAGAAACCTTGGATCTATCTTTGACTAAGATACATGCAAAATTGGTTTTCCAAGGTTCATAATCCTATCTAGCATACATGGGGAACTTTTAAACATAAAAGTAAGCTATACAACATACCTTATAGTAGTTTGGATTCCTTAAAAACCTTGTGAGCCTAGCACCCCAAGTGTGATGCCTCAAATGTCTCACACAACACCAAATGCTAATGGAATGACTTGAGAGAAATGTAGAACACTTCTAAAATCGACTTGCCCTTTCTATTCTTTCTGGTGGCCGATTTTGGTGAGCTTTATGTTGCTTATATAGTGTGTTACAATTAGGGTTACAGCATGTAAACCCTAGTGTGACATGACTCTTCATTTCCATGTTCCATGGGTTTACACCTCCCTGGAGCATCCTATGGGTCTTAGCCCAACTTGATAATCCATGGAGCATTTAGCCCACTATACAAGTATGGATAACTTACGCAATCAACCTATATATTTAATTAGTCACCTTTTTGATCACTTAATTAATTCTAAATCAATTATTGATCAATACTAATTAAATAATGTTATTAATATATTAGAACTTAGAATATATTAATAAACCATAACTGTTATTTCTCTCATTTTAGTCTATCCAAATGCATGATGCCGACCATGCCAAGTGGGTCAAGTACATACCAGAAATAGTTATTGACTTAGAAACCTTATCCAACAGTCTCCTACTTGGATAAATCTAATAACTATAATTGCAAGTATGACTTCAGGAACCGATCAACAATCATAGCTCTTTCAAGGTCTCTCGGAACTAAGATGATGATGATACGCCATTTAAGATAAGTGATCATATAATCCTCTATTCTAGATATCAGCCGGACAAATGCATGGAGCAATGTCTTACTTATTGTTCAACAGTTTGTTTCTCGATTTCCTGATTTGTTTGACATAGAACTTAATTGAACACATCAACTTAGTTATCGAGGGGCCCAGATATCGCTTCTAATCCAAGTAGGAACAGATAAACTTCGACTCATATGCTTGTTCTACTACTTGTTGAATCACACACAAAAGCACGTTTTATAACATCGAGTTACCAATGTGTTTTTGTACAATCAATGTATAACCAACTCATAGGAAATAAGTCATATCTCTAGGTTTGAAGACTTATATGATATTACCGTCTCACGGTCACCCGAGATAAATTCCATGAAGTAATACCAGTGAGTGTGGGTTGAATCCAATACTCAGAACTTATGAGCACTCATGAGTGTTGTAGCTATGTCCAACATCTTCGACCTCTACAAGCCAACCCATGATAGTCTTAATTCATACCTACTTCCAACATATGACCGACTGTGGAAAATTTGAATAATATGAAACAACATAACATAATTATTCTGGAAGTGAAAACATGCAAAATAAATAATAGGAAACGATTAACAAAAGATAGCAACACTTTACTCATAAATAAACACAAATTTTATACATCATCAAATGTCAATTACACTTTACAAATTTCAGAGCTATCTAACTACTAAAACTAATATCATCCTTTATCCCTATGTGCCTCGCATGTTGGAGATGCTTAACCCTACCCAGTCCCTTCGTGAGGGGATCTGCTAGCTTCTCATCCGATGATACCCTCTTTCCCACGAGGAGTCCTTCTTCTAGTCAATTTCTGATGAAATGGTATTTTCTGTCGATGTGTCTGGATCACCCATGATCCCTTGGTTCTTTTGCTCAGGCAACTGTACTTTCACTATCACAGAAAATTTCCCTTTATAGCTAGTACAACTACAATGTCTCCAATGAAGATCTTCATCCATATTGCCTCCTTTGCTGCCTCGCTTGCTGCTATATACTCTGATTCACAAGTTGAATCAACCACTGTCTCCTGCTTGGAACTTTTCCAAGTAATTGCTCCTCCGTTTAAGGTAAAGACCCAGCCTGACTGAGAGTGGAAATTATCCCTATCAGTCTGGAAGGTAGCATCACTATACCCTACAACTCTCAAGTCATCACTCCCACCGAGGGTAAGGACCCAGTCCTTAGTCCTCTGCAGGTTCTTGAGGATAATCTTTACCGCGGCCCAGTGAGCCTTGCTAGGATTCCCCTGATATTTGCTGACCATGCACAAGGAAAAGGCCACATCAGGACTAGTACAAGTCATAGTATACATGATCGATCCTACAGCAGAAGCATAAGATACTCGACTCATATCTGCTATCTCAGCTTCAGTACTTGGGCTCTGAGTCTTACTCAATCTGGCGTTACTCTGGATGGGTAACTCTCCTTTTTTGGAATCTTGCATGCTGAACCTCTTTAGCACCTTATCCAAGTAGGTACTCTGACTAAGTCCAATTAGTCTTTTACTCCGGTCTCTCAAAATCCTTATCCCTAGAATATAGGCATCTTCTCCTAGGTCTTTCATAGCGAAACACTTCCCAAGCCAGGACTTCACTTCCTGCAAGGTTAGGATTGTTGGCTCCAAAATCTGGTTTATACTTTGCTTTTTCTGGGTAATTGTGTTTTTCTGTAATATTTTATGAGTTTACGGTCAGGTTTACGGCCAGGTGGGTGTTTACGGCCGTAAACCCTGTTTACGGCCCGATCGTAAACCCATTTACGGCCCATGTTTCTCATGTATATATATAGGGGTTAGGGGTGTGAGGAAAATATTGATGATCACATAGAATAGAGGAGCTTAAGTGTGTGCATTTGAAGGTGTTATAGAGAGATAGAAAAGAGAGTGTGTGTTAGTGTGTGTGAATCTTGTATCCGGATCTTCATTCATATCAATACATACAAGATTCATAATCATCTTCTAATCCTTCTCTTCTATTTGATCTGACATCATCCGTTTGATTGGGATTCCGCACCATCAAACGGATCTGATTGTTACACAGGCATATTGGGGACTAACAAGTGGTATCCGAGCTTGGATTGTATCACTCATCTTTGTCAGATCTGGAGCCGATTTGATCTTATTTTGGAAGATTCTTGCGTTTTTGGATAGATCTCTGAAAAATAAGGGGTGGGGGGGGGGGGTTGTTCTTCGCGTTTTTTTCGTAAAAACGAGTTTTTGATCGAGTTTTGGAGCAAAAATGGTGAAAAACGTCGTTTTTTCATGATCTGAAGCTGTGTTTACGGTCCTTGAAGAGTTTACGGCCGTAAACGTGTTTACGGTAACCGAAGTTTACTGTTGACGGCTTGCGGCTTGGAGTATACGGCTTGGCGGTTGCGGCTCGGCTCGGCGGTTTACGGCTGGGATCGTCTACGCCTCGGCTCTGAATTCAGCTTGGTGGATCACGACTTGGAGGACGGCTCGGCTCAGCAGCAGCAAGCTTCATATAAGCACTTCAATAAAAAGGGAAACTGAAATTGGGGATGCCGGGGTTCGAACCCAGGACCTCTAGTTCACAAGTCAGTGCGCTTAACCAACTCTGCCAGCCAATCCCTTGTGACTTAACTTCGAATTTTTAAACTTAACCTCTCCCCGTCGCTTCCAAGTTTCTCAATTTGACAAAATCAGCCCAAAAATTCAAAATTTTATTTTTTAACATCTTTTTTCAACCCAAAAATTTTAGTTTTTAATTTTAGACTTTTATTTTTGACTTTTTGCTTAAAATTTTGACTTTGACTTTCAAGTTTGATCTTTGACTTTAAATTTTGACTTTTTTCATTTAACTTTTAAATTTTCAAATTTAGATTTTTGGTTTGACTTTTAAGTTTGACTTATTAAATTTGAATTTTAAGGTTGACTTTCTCGTTTTGTTTTTAAGTAAAAGGGCAATTAAATAAAAAAAATGAGTTCTTCAAACGTTCCAGTCAATAAAGTTTCATGTTCTCAATCTTGTGAAACTATGATTAAATTTCTTCGGGAACAAATTGATTTATTAAAAAGAGAAGTTGAGGACCTGAGATATGAAGGATATCAACTCAGGAAAGGATAGAAACCCCTAAAGGCTGAATTAGAAACAAAAATAAAGGATTTTAGAAGAATTCAGTCAAAATACAGTGAAAAATGTGAACTGTATGATTATGTTAAGAGAGAAAATGATGAGTTAATTACCTAGCTTGATACATTAAAAGGACAATTTGAAACCGCAAATTTTGATTTTATAAAATTTGATGGATCAAGCGAGGTAGTTTCCAACATGATTGATCACTGCATGTTGTCCAAACGAAATCAGTCAAAGGGTTTAGGATATGATAGTGTACCTCCTCCTTATAATCATACATATTAGTATCAACCCCTATCCAAAGAGGAGATTGCCAATGAACCATTCATGGTTTATGGCAAGCCATCTGGTTTTGTTTCAGGAGGATTTATTAATGTTGAAAGTACTAACGCTTCTACTGTTGGGTTTTGAGCAATCTAACACTCCTAAGTGTACATGTAACCCTAAATACCTTGGATCTATGTTTTCTCTATTGTACATGCAAATATCTACTTTCCAAGGTATTGTTCTATTCTAGCATACAAAACTTTGAATAACACAAGTTAGAATAACATACCTTTTGTTGGTGCTTGTCTTCATGAAGCTTGAGTGCCTAGTGCCCCAAGTGTGACACCTCAAATGGCTCACACAACACCATAAGCACTTGGAATAACTTATAGAGAGATTAAAACACTTCAAGAATCGGCTTGCCCTCTATGCATCTCATAGTCGCCAATTTTCCCAAGAAAGAGATCATTATATAGTGTGTTACAATTAGGGTAAACCCTAATTGTCATGGCTATCCATTTCCATGGATCCATGGGTTCAAATACACCATGGAGCATCCATGGAGCATCCAATGGGTTTTATCCCAACTTGATAATCCATGGAGCATTAGACCACTATATAAGTATGGATGATTTACACAATCAACCCATATATTTAATTAGTCTTCTTTTGATCACATAATCAATTCTAAATTAATTATTGATCAATACTAATTAAATAATCTTTTTAATATATTAGAACTTATAATATATTAATAAACCTTAAGTGTTATTTCTCTCATTTTAGTCTATCCAAGTGCATGATGCTATGCAACCCAAATGGACCATGCCGGGTCGGGTCAAGTCTTACCAATTATAGTTATGGACTTAGACATTAATCCAACATCTACTTCCCCTGCAGATCAATCCTTAGATTAGTCAAAGCTCAAAGTTGAAGGATCTGTTTCTGATAACAAAACTGAGCCTGAACCTAATGTTTCTGCTTCTAATGAACAATCTTCTGTTTCTGATATTAAAGTTGATGATACATATTGTGATGCCTTTGATGCTTTTGCATCAGATCATGTTGAGTTACATTTTTTTTGACATATTTGACTATTTGTTTGAAAATACTGATGTTCATGTTTCTAGCACATCTACTTCATGTGCAGGTAAAGTAGCAGAGGATGAGAACAAAGAGAACACCTCTGAACAAACCAAAATCTCCTTGAGCTTTGAATTTGTTGCTTCGAACTCAGCTGCTTCTGATCAACTTGTTGTTGAGAAATACAGGCCACCAATTCCAGTGAAACAGAGTGCCTGTTGTAACTGTGCGTGTGGGAAAAGCGAGAGACAAGGAAAAGACACGCCACCAGGGGCAGGAAGAAACAACTTCACAGTGAAGAAAAAGACATGTTTTCACTGTGGAACACCTGGACACATTGCCAGAAATTGTCCAAATCGCGCATATGTTCCCTACTATGCACAAGGCTAGCAGAACGCGCCAAGAGGGAGATACTTCAAGGTCACGTTCAGACCATGGTGATTGGAATGCGCAGAAGGCCAAGAATCAAACCTACAAGGCCAAGAATCCGAATCCCAAGGACAATAAGGGAATGCCGGCCAAGAAGCCAAATCCAAGAGATGCTCCTGTGAAGCCAAAATCAAAGTTATCTCAACTGCCGACATCAATATCAAAATCAAGTACTGAGCCACTCATCGGATCGAAAAAGAAATGGGTCAAACCCAACTACAAATGGGTTCCGAAAGCTCAATCTCCCAAATCAACTAATGACTAATATTTCTACATCTACTGTTTGTGATAAACAGGATATGTCATGGGAGAGAGTAACTTGCAAAGATGACAAAGGTCGACCCAGTTTCAAAATGGACTGGGTTCCAAAGACTAACTAATCCCGCTCTATGTCGTAGCATCTATGGAGGCATATCATCAGACTTCGGTTTGCTGGTAGTGGCTATTCCAGGCACATGATAGGAGGCATCTCTCAACTGTACAACACTCGGAATTTTGTTTGAGAGTATGTGTCCCTTGCAGGAAGGGATCACACACGGGGTTAGTGCTTAATGACATGAAGAATTTTTGGATCTTTTATGAGATTACGCGTGTTGTTCTCAGACCTTCTGGATGCAAATTCAATCGGTGACTTACGGTTTGAGTTTTCTTCTCTATACTCCTGAGTTTACCTTAAGCTGATTCGCTTTAAAGACTAATTTTGGTTTAGGATAGTTTAAATTTGCGCATTTACTTTTGTTTATCTCATATGCACAAATTTAGGGGGAGAAATAAAAACAAAACAAAAATTAGAAAATTAAAAAAAAAATCCAAAAACTTTAGAAAATCAAAAAAAGCAAAAAAATATGTTGGTTATAAAATGTGCTTGAGGGAGATGTTTTGGGAAGTGATATTATCAAGTGATAACAGGAAATCTGAGTCCGCATAACGTACCCAAAATTGAATTGTGTATGCTCTGGGGTTGATGCGTCGGTAGGCACGAAAGATTCTAAATGGACATGACTAGGCAGAGTTGAACTTAAGGAATTCATAGACTTGACAAATCTTGAACTAGTTAGATCCGTTTAGCTTAACAATACGACGCTTGGATAGGTTGAGCAGTGAGATATATATGGGAATCTACTAGTCACACTAAAGAACCTGTACTTGGAACCGTGGATTAACTTTTCCTCGATGTGCGGATACTGTCCTTAATTTTGGTATTGATGGGGCAACTGGTAAATTCCGATGAATTAGATCTGTAGAAAATTGTTTTCTTTCTCTATCTGTCTGTTAGTCATATGTTACCTCTGACTTAAAATCCGACATGGACTGTAACATATGCAACTCTATTTCTCTGCATCTTCTATCTATGCAATTCTTTCTATCTGTTAGCCATATACTGTCTCCTTTGCGTGACTCACAATCCGACCTGGTACACAGCATATGCATCATTCTACTTCTCAATCCCTTTAAAACTTCAGTTAGTCATATGTTCCACCCTCTGCGTGATTGGAAGAGATCCGACGTGGGTGCATATCATATGCATTCTAAATCTATCTTCTCTTTTAATGATTGTCTGCTCACCCGATGTAAGGAGTACTCTAGAAGTCGTTGATTACTGGGGCATATTAGGAAGCGGGAAACATGTTCCAGTACAATTAAAATTGAACACTCAAAGATTGTCTATAGATCTCGCTGCTCAATTTAGGTGGACAAGAATATCCCTGGTCGTTGTCAGCTGAATGGTCCTTAAGAAATAGTTTCTAGGAACTTAGGATCACTTTGTCTTATAACTAATAGTATGTCCTAATTTTGTCACAATTTTTTGTGTTTAAGTGGACAATAATACCGACGATCGACCAGACAAAGACGTGAAGATAGAAGGTACCGACAAGCGGATAAAGGCTGTCTAAAAACTTTGATCCCAAATCATTCTTAAAGTTAGATATCATTTAACTTTTGTTAAATTTGTTAGTAGTTTTCTTCTAATTTAAATATTAGGGGAGTATTAAAAATTTTAAAAGCCAAACAAAAATCAGAAAATTAAGAAAAAATTAAAAAAAAATTGTGTGCTAAAATTTTCTTTGGTTTTGTTTTGTCTTGAAAAGTGAATTCAGGTGTAGATGAGACTCACGGAGTTTGTGTCGAAAATTTCTGAGCCAAGGTTTCATCCGTGAGCATCGAAGAATTCGCATTCGAAGGAGCAAGAAATGAAGATTATTCTTTTGAAATTCAATCCTTCAACCCCAGAAGAAAGGTCAAGCTGACTTGAAGATTATGTGACAGATTGCATTGAAGCCTCCTCAATCAGTCTCCTGCTATCTTTGTACCTGCTGAGTGATCTAGAAGTTCAGTTCTCTCTGATGTTCTATCTGAAGATTCTCAAGCTGAAACTGCTATCTTTCAAGAATCAGTACATCAAGCCTCCTCACCCGACGTGCGTTCAAAGCCAAATTCTGAAGAAAAGCCCAACCGCTCAATATGAAGTCATTCATTGAAGATTCATCAAGTTCATCTTGAAGTTTTGAAGAAGTTGAAGATTAATGCTGAAGCCAAGCTCTCGATGAAAATTGACAAGAAAAGCCAGCTACTTTTTAGGGGGAGCTTGTTGGGTCAATTAAGAAAAGAAAGCTATAAACCTAGGGGGGATTGTTGGGTCAAAATATCCTTTATACTTTGCTTTTCCGGGAAATTGTGTTTTTCTGTAATATTTTATGAGTTTATGGTCAGGTTTACGGCCATATGGGTGTTTACGGCCGTAAACCCTGTTTACGGCCCGCCCATAAACCCATTTACGCCCCATGTTTCTCATGTATATATAGGGGTGAGGGGTGTGAGGAAAAGATTGATGAACGCATAGAATAGAGGAGCTTAAGTGTGTGCATTTGAAGGTGTTCTAGAGAGAGAAAAGAGAGTGTGTGTTAGTGTGTGTGAATCATGTATCCGGATCTTCATTCATATCAATACATACAAGATTCATCATCATATTCTACTCCTTCTCTTCTATTTGATCTGACATCATCCGTTTGATTGCGATTCCGCACCATCAAACAGATCTGATTGATACACAGGCATATTGGGGACTAACAAGGATGTCATTTCCTATGAGTAGTATGTCATCCACATACATTACCAAAAAGCTAACTATACTCCCACTAGCCTTGACATATACAAAAGATCCATCTTCACTCCTCGAAAAGGAAAACTATTTGACTTTCTCATCGAAACAAATATTCCATCTATGAGGTGCTTGTTTCAATCCATAGATGGATTTCTCAAGCTTACACACTCTATTGGGGTATTATGTACTGACAAAACCCTCTGGCTGACACATGTAAACATCTTCAGCCAAACTTCCATTAAGGAATGCGCTTTTGACATCCATTTGCCATATTTCATAATCATGAAATGCAGCAATGGCTAACAGGACCCTAATAGACTTAATCTTTGCTACTGGTGAAAAGGTCTCATCATAATTAACTCCCGGAGTTTGAGAAAAGCCCTTTGCAACCAGTCGCGCCTTATAAGTGTGTACATTACCATCCATGGCGGTCTTCTTCTTGAAGATTCATTTGCACCCAACTGTCTTACGACCTGGTACATTGTCAACTAAGTTCCAAACTTGATTTTCATACATGGACTGTATCTCGTTGTCCATTGCCTCTTTCCATTTAGTAGAATCGGGGCCTGCTATGGCTTCCGCATAGTTGTTAGGTTCATCCAGAATTACTAGTGTCTCATCACTGATAAGTGTATCACCTTCAGCAGTAATATGGAAACCATAGTAATGTTCAGGTGTATTCCTAACCCTTCTAGAATGCCTCAGAGGTACAGACTCGTCAATTGGATCAACAGGAGTTTCATCCTCAGGTTGACTGCTAGGGTTTGAAGTTCCTTCACCACTTGACTCTTGAATTTCTTCAAGGCCAATTTGCCCCCCACTGTTTCCTTGGCTTATAATCTCTCTCTCTCTCTCTCTCAAGATACCCCTCCTTGCTACAAAGACCACATTCTCACTGGGTCTGTAGAAGAGGTAACCCAAGGATTTATGTGGGTAGCCAATGAAAATACACCTCTCACTTTGAGGTTCGAGTTTATCGTGAGTCTCACGTCTCACAAACGCCTCGCAACCCCAAATCTTGATGTGGGCTTGATTAGGAATTTTTCCAGTCCACATCTCGTGAGGTGTTTTGGTAACCTTCTTTGTAGGGACTAGGTTAAGAATATAGGCGACAGTCTCTAAGGCATACCCCCAAAATGAGATTGGTAGCGAAGCTCGACTCATCATGGAATGAACCATATCCAATAAGGTTCGATTACGCCTCTTAGCCATACCATTCAACTGTGGTGTCCTGGGAAGTGTCAATTGTGAGACAATCCCACATTCCGTAAGATAGTCGAGGAACTCTGTACTAAGATACTAACACCACGATCGGATCGAAGCATCTTAATGATCCTGCCCAATTGATTCTCGACTTCTTGTTTAAACTCTTTAAACCTTTCAAAAGTCTCTGACTTATGCTTGATTAAGTAGACATAACCATATCTACTATAATCATCTATAAAAGTCACATAATAATGATTAGCATCCCTTATGGCAGTTTTGAAGGGTCCTGTCACACCCCAAAACCAAGAACGGCGGAAACGTTCTGGGGCGGAGGACGTCATGTAAAGTATCACAACACAGTAAATGTAAATAAGCAAACAACATCTTCCATTGCATTAAATATATAATTTTAATACAAGTGTGTTCAGTACAGTTTTAGACACCAAAATATAATGTAAATCAAAATAATAATATGATGAGTCTTGAATGCGCTCCATCTTCTCAAAAGCTGGCCTCGGTACCTGTCTACTGATGACCTAAGAATACAAGTTATTTTGAAAGAGTTTATCAACATTAAGCTGGTGAGTTCATAAGTATTTTAGTGTCGGTGTTTGTTATCAAAATCGTTTGAACGTGTCTCAAGTATAAGTTCGTAAAATGTATGTAAGTGTTTGTAAAAGTTTGAATCTCTCAGAAAATCCTATATTTTCTATTAAAGTAGCCTTCTACCAAGGCTTAACTGTTTTGTATGCTCGTTTGTTGTAAAAGTGTGTAATTTACCAAGTGTAACTATCATTTAATAAAATATAGTTTGTACATTATATGTTTAAGTGAGGTTATCACTAAAAATATGTAATGGGTAAATCAATGTAGTACTGTAGTTTTGTTTTATAGAAACTACTATTGTACTAATTACCTTAAACCAGATTTATATTAAGGTAATATGTGATAATTGCACCATGCTATCGACTGGTAACAACGACATACGAATGGTCGTAATAATGGAATGACGTTTGGCACCCGCAGACCTGCAGGTCCCGCTGTAGCTAGCAGCAAGGTGTAGGATAGTCAATCCAGTATAGATCTATACGCAAACTCACGCTCTCCCTCCAAGAGAATTCTGGCTACAACTAGGGACATGACATTTAAGGCATGCTCCGATACAGTGGATCACATTTGTTAACGTATTCTCGTATATGTAATGTAATGTTTCTAGTTCTAGTATAGTTGTATATGTTCTCGTAGTATAGTTGTATATGTATGATCCTGCGTTACCCCGATGGTAACTAACTAGTGATGTGTCTAGTACGTATGAAATATGGGAGTACTTTTATGTCTATATATATATATATATATATATATATTTGATATATAATTAATATTGAAACGACCTTTGGATGGTCACCCGAAATCCCACCAGACCACATCCAAATCGAGAAAAAGGAAATAGGGCGGATGGCCTTCCTAAGCCCTTTAAACATTATTTGTATATCTATACATATATGGGCATGCAATTTATAAGAAGTAAAAGCATAAATAAGATTTTATAAGACATTTGAACCATAAATATTATTTCAAGAAAAGATCGACTTGATGTCAATCTATAAAACAATTTGAAGGCATAAGTTTGATAAAACAGTTTAAGTAATTGGAACATTTGTTAGAATCACAGTTGTAAATAAGTTTGAAAAGTATAAGAGTTTGTAAAACATTTCAAGGTAAAGCAGTTTGATAAACAGTTTGAACAGTGATAGAATCATTGGTTTCCTAGTTATTAATCACATGTGATTAAATGCAATCACATGTGATTGAAACAATAACTATAAGTGTTTGACTTGTATCCCCCATAAAGTATTTAAAACATTTAAAATCATTTCAAAGGTTGATTAAAGGGGTATGAACTCACTTGTGGTGAGCTATTGGAATTGCAGTGTCGGATACCGTGCTAGGTGGCAAACGGAGACTTGTTTACACGCACGAGCCTAGTTATCATATAATAAGCATATATATAACTAATTAGCCAAATAATAACTTAATAAAATAAGTTGGGACACTTAGGAACATAAAAACACTTTGTATAAATGTTATAGGTCCTAAGGGTTGCATCTAAGTCGATACGGGACAAGGCAAAGGGGTTTGAAGCACCAAATGACCTTGTATAATAGCTCACCACCCAACAAACCCCACCTTTGGAGTTTACGGCCGTGAACCCATGAGTTTACGGCCGTGAACTCCTCACTTGGTGGTTGTGGGTGTTTTGAAGTGCTATCTTAATCCTAGAATTAGCCTAGCATTGTTGGAATAATCCTTGAAGTAGTTTAAGGCCCTAGAATGCTCCATAGAGGAGTTTACGGCCTAAAGACCATTTCCCCTAGAGTTTACGGCCGTAAACTCCTATGGGGTGTTGGTTTTAATTCTTTTTGGTCACTTGCACATGTAGGATAGCTTCTATGTTTTTATCTAAGGCTAAAGGGGACATTACGCACACATTTGTGCCTTTACTTGGAGTTTACGGCCCAAGTGATGTTCCTTGGCCGTAAACTCCCTTTTAGGGATGATTTTTGTGTCATTTACTCCCCATTCAAGTTACAAGTATCAAAGGGTAATAGTCTCAACGCCTTAGGGGTGTTTAGGGCATCCTTAGCCCTTGAAAAAGGGGTTTACGGCCCAAGAGCATATCTTGGCTGTAAACTCCTAGAAATTTATGATTTTGAAGTGTTTTGGTGCCCAAATTAGCTACAAGCATTAGAGGGTAATTGTCCTAAGCCTTAAGGTGTGATTTAGGGCTCCCTTTTGGCCCTTGGAAATGGTGTTTACGGTCCAAGAACTCTTGGGCCGTAAACTCCAATTGCTTGTTGTTCTTTGATGATTTCTAGCCTCTAATGATTATACATTAAGTCCTTAACTAGTTGTCTAACAAGGAAATGGGACTAGGTAGCCTTAAAGCTCCATTTGGGAGTTTACTCCCCAAGAACGTTCTTGGGCGGTAAACTCCCGGATCTTGCATTTTAGACATGTAATCTATGTTATAAAGCATAAAACAAGTAATAAAACACATCTAGGAAAGTAGACTCACAATCTGGGATGAAAACCCGAAGATCCGTCAGAGAGAAAATGGCTTTTCTCTAATTGGATTTGTGAATAATGAATTAATTAATTCAGAAATCTATTTATAGTCCTGAAATATTTTGGCAGAAAATATTTTTATTCCGGAGATTGGACTATGACATTATGAAACTTGGAATGTTCAAGTTTCACCAATCCAGGAGCATCCACTCTCCTGATATCTCCTGAACATAAACCCTAATGTACACAAACTTGTTCGGAAAAACCTGAAAATCACTGAAACTGGACTGGCTTCTCTTGAATAGATATTGTTCGTACAAATGGAAATGTCGGGTTGTCACAGGTCCACACACATTTGTGTGCACTAGATCCAACAAACCTTCACCCCTTTCACAAGAACCAGTAAAGGGTGACTTTGTCATTTTTCCAAGTAAGCATGATTCACAACTATCATCTTACTTTAGGTCAAATGACTCCAAGACTCCATCCTTTTGGAGTTGGCCTATGCGTTTCTTGCTTACATGTCTAAGACGACAATGCCATAATGATGCTTTATCCAAGTTATTATTATTAGAAGAATCCATACACGACACATTATTTCCTAGGTTATCTACAACAGACACAACTTCATACACACCATCAAAAGGTAATGCTTTAAAATAAAGAACATTGTTAAAGAAAGCATTTATTCCACCAACTTCATTATCAAAAGAAAAGGTAAACCCTTGTTTGTACAAAGCATGAAAGGAAATAATATTTCTTGCCATTTCAGGTGAGTAACAACATTTATTCAAATCTAATGTAAACCCACTACTTAGCAACAAATAATAAACTCCAATCTTGGTGACATGTAAACTTTCCTATTCCCCATGATCAAGTTTATCTGTTCATGCTCCACATTCTCACTTCTTCTTAGTCCTTGCAAATTAGAACATATGTGAATTCCATTTCCTGTATCAAGGACCCAAGAGTTAGAATAGGGTGAGTTATTACACAAAATTGTGTAAATACCTGCATGTGTGGGTTTCACTTTCCCATCCTTAATATCTTGCTGGTACTTTGGGCAGTTCCGCTTCCAATGCGACTTTTCATGGCAATAGAAGCATTCAGCCTATGTTGGGTCAGAAGAACGAGTGATGAAACCTTTCTTCGTTCCACTTGAAGAGGAGTCATAAAGGGTCTTACCCTTGGTACCCTTCGAAGGGTTCTTCCTCTTTTTCCCTCTACTTTTCCCGATTGCCAGGAAAGGGACGGAGTTTGGTGTAAGAGTGATAACAACCGCTTTACCTTTAAGACCATTTTCCGCGGTCTTCAAAAGTCCTTGAAGTTTGCTGAGTGTAACTTCCTCCTTGTTCATGTGGTATTTCATATAGAATTGATCATAACACAATGGTAAGGAGTGCAGAATGATATCTATTGCTAACTCCTCAGGGAAGTTCACATTTAGCTTCAACAAATGTTCCACATTCCTTTTCATTTTCTGCATGTGGCCCGTGATGGGTTCACCATCCTTCATCCGGGTTGTTATCATGGAGGAGATGATTTCATATCTCTCTTCACAAGCACTCTAATGATAGCAGTCCATCAAATCTCGGTGCATCTCAAACGGATAGTAGTCCTCATAGGACTTTTGGAGCTCGGCTGTCATAGTGGCCAACATGATGCATGCCAATTTGGTAGCATCTCTTTCATGTGCCTCATATTCGGCGACCTCCTAAGAGCAGACGGCTCGGGTACCTTAAGCTCCTTGTCGAGGTGATATTCCTTATCCTCAGACCGAGTGACCATCCTAATCTTCCTGATCCAATCCATAAAGTTGGATCCATCAAAGATGACTCTCCCACAAAGGTACATGAGAGAGAATGAGCCGGTAGGGTTTGAGCCAGAAGCAACATTGTTGGAAGACATCTTAAAAAGAAGAAAAGAAGTTTAGATTAGATATAAGGATCGTCCTTAATAAAACACCCAAATGTAATATTAAGGCTAGGATCCAATCACAATATATTATAACTTATTAGAGGGATGCCGTAATCTAAGCTATAACATATTTGAAAGGTAGGTGAATGACGATTTAGCAATTTCCACCATGAAAAAAATGAAATATAAATTATTGGGTTTTAATTGGTTTTTAGAAACTCCTAGACTCTTTTGAGATTCATTGAACTTTTCAATGGCATGTTTCAATCTCGAGTGTGCCCTTCGTGTTTTATGTCTGGGATGCCGAGGATCACAAAACAAGGTGTGAAGTAACCATGCAAATTACTTGGTACCCTTAATGTTTTTCACTCAATAGATGTGCTGGTTAGCCACACGCACTCCACCGACCTATGAAAAACCTTAAGTCACCCTTTTCCTACCTTGTTAAGTCCAAGTTAGAATGTTGGTTAACCACACACGCTCCACTAACAATTTAATCAAAGTGAACAATGTAATTTCATGGGTTAGCACCTTATTCACATTTTCCTAAAGTAACTAAGATTGGAAATTTATAAAAACATTTAGTTACTTTATAATAATCATTATACTTTTAATGAGAATTTTTAAGTCATAGTCCTACCCGTTCGGCTAATGACCCTCCACCAGTCAAGGAAGCGGTGGGTGAGAGTGGACACCCATTAACCTGCAATTTTATAGGCAACAACCTTATACCCCTTATAGACCGGCTTCGTGAATGAGGCCTACTAACCGTAAAATCACTTGATCTTATACATATATATTATTAAGTTACAATATTACAAAGTATAAGGGTTGAATTTTAACTTTTAAAATTCTAGGGGCTGGAACTAAAGTTCACTAGATTACTTTACATGTTCCAAAACTTGAGGGCAAGTTTTGTAACTTCACAAAACTTTTCAATTCATAACTTATGAGTTATTGTTTATTAAAAATAAAAACTCTTCATTTTTTGTAACTTATGTGTTCTTTTAATGGATTTATTACAAAGTGACTTTTGGTTATCCATAACTTGAGGACAAGTTATGGACTCCATTAAAACACATCATCATCATGAATTAACTACCAATCAATAGCACATAATTCCTATGATCTTGCAAGAACTCGTAAGAACATGAATATTCATATCAAAATTTCAAGAACATATGAACACATATACACATGGAATTTTGATATTAGCCATTGTAAATGGATTAGAACAACCATTACACCATCTAAACCAAGTTTGATAATACCAAAACAGTTTAGGGTAATGTTTCTAGTCCATTTTTGTAACATTCCAAAATTTGAGGCCAAAAATTATGTTTTTAATTAGGTGATTTATAAATTTGTTTATCAAAACATTTCCAAGATCATGTCAATACATAAAACCATAATATCATGTTTCAAAACAAATAATCTTGAAGTAACAAAATATCAGACTACAATCCCAGAAAACTCTAAGCGAAAATCATGTGTGTGTGATGCGCTACCACACCGCCGGCTCCTTCCCATTAGACGAAGAGGTACCTGAAATCAAAAACTAAAACTGCAAGCGTGAACCTTAGTGAGTTCCCCCATCATACCACATGCCATACAATCACATAACATACATACTGTCGGGCAATTCTGGGGCGCCCTTCCTACCCATGTCAAGCGATTCTGGGGTGCTGACCTACCGATGTCATGTCATTCTGGGGTGGTGACCTACCCATGTCAAGCCATTCTGGGGTGATGGCCTACCCATATCAAGCCATTCTGGAGTGCTGACCTACCCATGTCAAGCGATTATGGGGTGCTGACCTACCCTTCGGTCTATCTCAACCGAACACAGGGACTATTTCACCCCTACTACTAACACATAATATCATATCATAATCATGTTGTCAGACATATCTGGGATGTTCGACCTACCCATTGGTCCTAGGGACCGAATCGGGGACTAGTCCCCCTTCTACGAATACTATCTCACATAACATAGCAACTAGCAAACTAGCATTCTCACATATCTAGCAATCTAGCATACTCACATATTCTACAAAAGACCAGACAATTATCACAAAGATAATCGTCCCAACTAACAATTACTAGTGGGCTGATGTCACACCCCAAAACCGAGAACGGCGGAAACGTTCTGGGGTGGAGGACGTCATGTATGTATCACAACAATGTAAAGTAGTAAACAAGCAACAACATCCTCCATTGCATTAATAGAATAATTCTACTTACAAGTGTGTTCTTTCATAGTATAAAACAACATAACGAATACTCAAAATAAAAGACGAGTCTTGACTGCTCCGTCTTCTCTAAACCTTGCATCGGTACCTGTTTATTTGTAACCTGAGAATACAAGTTATTTTGAAAGCGAGTATCAACAATAAAGCTGGTGAATTCATAAGTATTTTAATGTTATTGCTTTGAAAAGTTGTTATGAAAGACTGGTGAATGTTTGATAAAACATTTAGTATAAGTATGAAAACTCTACAAAATCCCATATTTCCTACTAGTATAAAAAGTAGTCTTCCACCAAGACCCGAATGTTTTGAAAGTAGTCTTTTACCAAGACCTGACTGTTTTGAAAGTACGCATCACTTGAAAATGTGACGGTTTTTCCCTGTTTAACTATTATTATAAAACTATAAAAGTAATAATATAATAACTTATGTTGTATCCTTTGGTACTACACACGGCGTGGAAACTCGCCGTAAACGGATCAACCGTAGACATTCGTAGATGTGCATTTAACTCTGTTGCTAACAGCCGGGTGTAGGAATAGTTAGTCCCTTAAGTATACCTGTAATGGTATCAACCGAAAACATCCGTAGATGTTCATTTACCTCTGTAGCTAACAGTGGTGATAGGAATGGTTAGTCCCACAAAGTATCCTTTGGTACTAGGATATAAAGTCCAATCTATCTCGTCGATGATGTGATTGTATCACAAGGTAAAGATAAGAAGGAGAACTATATAACAGTATCTACACATATAATATGTAATAGTAACTCATCATATATTATCTACATAAACGTACTCATCTAAGCGTATCTATGTAAACGTATTCATGTAAACGTATCTATGTAAATGTATTCATGTAAGCATATCTATGTAAACGTATTCATGTAAGCAGAATCTCTGTAAACATATTCATGTAAGCGGAATCTCTGTAAGAGTATCCCTATAAATATATCCATGTAAGAGGAATCTATGTAAGAGTATCCCTTCATATAGCATGTATTATAGACTCATGAATGAACTGACTCTGGTGTAATTTCTTGTAATAGGGATAATGTTTTGTATCCCCTAAACTATTCCTATAATAGTTTACTAGAATGTAATTGATGAGTGTCTAAGTAGGTTTATACACCCTTGCTACCCAAGAGCGTCAGAACTGAATAAACTGATGGAACATTTGTGACTATATATGTACACATGATATATAACTAATATTTAAACGACCTTCGGACGGGTACCCGATATCCCACCAGACCACATCCAAATCGAGGAAAAGGAAACAGGGTGGATAGCCTTCCTAAGTCTTTTAAACGTTTCTTATATAACTATACATATAGAGGCATGCAATTTATAATATAAAAACATAAAAGAAGTTTTGTAAAACCTTTGAAAAGTTTAATAAATAAGAATTTATGACTTGATGTCAGTTTATAAATCGAATCGAAAACCGTTTGACAAGACAGTTTAAGTGTGAGAAAACCTTTGTTTGAAGCACAACTATAACAGATTCAAAAAGGAAACCTACAGTTTGTAAGATAGTTTCTAAAAGTGTTTTAACATATAAAAACATTTGAGAAAGCTATTTGAAGTACTCTGTTTGGTGAAACGGCTAAAAGTGTAGTAAGTCCAATTGTATGTTAGTTATAAATCACATGTGATTGATTTCATAACCAAAAAGTATAACAAAGATTTATGTCTTTCACACGGGGATAACCGTGTGTTTACTTGTATTCCCCCCCCCCCCCTTAAAAGTGTATAAAAGGCATTTATAACGCATTTGAAAGTGTAGATTATAGGGGTATGAACTCACTTGATAGATTGAAGAAGGTGAGAGGAAAGTCGAGCAGAACTTCGACTTGAAAGAAGTCGATTTCTCGGAAATCTCGGGACTTCGGGACTTGCGTCGTGTCTTGGAGGTGTTACCCGGGGCTTCGGGGTAGTTTAGAGGGGCTTAATAGGGTGTAGAAGTAAGAGAAATGATAGAAATGAACAACCAAAGCCGGCTGCCCTTGATTCCTATTTATAGCGTGAATTTTAGGTCTCACGTCGTGCGTTTTTCATAATTCATGTCGTGAGTTTCGTCCCAAATCGTCATGGCATGCATCACATGTCAAGTGGCTTTGGAAGGGTCATTCAAGGGGCTCACATCGTGAGTTCTGACACAGATTCGGGATTTGTGCCCGAACTTCAGAAATTCATAACTTTCGCATCCGAGCTTCGTTTTCGACGTTCTTTATAAGCACGCGTAGGTGAGATTATGCTCTACAACTCTCGTTTAGACTCCATTGGCTAATTTTGACTTTATTTTTAGTATGTTATTGATATATTATCTTTATATTATTTTTAGTAGGTCGGGACACGAAAACTCCGTCGTAAATCCATAACTTCTTCATCCGACGTCCGTTTTCGTCAGACTTTTTACCGTTGCGCTACTATTCTTGAGACCTTCGATTCTCATTTATTTTGTGTCAGCAAAAAGTCTCTAGATCTCTATTTCGAGTTTTTAGCTGTCTACTACTATATTTGTAACTTAGAAAAATCATAACTTCCTCATATGAAGTCATATTTGGACGTTTTTTTCATGTACGTTTACGGTTTAATGATATCTAAAACTTTCATTTAGATACCTAAGGCTAAAAACTATTGTATTGAAAGCTCGCGTTTTACGTCTATCAGTGTTGCCGGTTTTGCCGAGAATCTTCGGTTGGTCATAACTTCTTCGTTATAACTCGGATTCTAGGGTTCTTTATATGTACGAAAACCTTGATACGATTCCTACTACTTTATTTAACCCAAATAAGATTTTAGGAAAGTTAATTTTTGACCTAAATTTGACTTGTGATCCATCATATTGTCTCGAAATATCGGGTTGTCACATCATCCCCTCGTTAGAGGGAATTTCGTCCCGAAATTAGAGTTTAAACAAAATTGATAATCATGCTACGATTAGAAGTTTTATTTGCTTCTAGTGTTCTTAAGTGAACTCGGTTGCTCGCTTGGCATTCCAGCGAACCTTTCACTATCGCGATACGACTTTGCTTCTTTCGTTTGACTTCACTGGCATGATAACTCTTCTTGGTCGAACGTATGTTGAATGTTTTTGTAGACTGTGAGAATAGTACATCTTGTACCCTACAAGTAGTGTCTCCAGATCTTCAAAGCAATTACCACTGCTCCTGACTCAAGATCATGTGTTGTATAGTTAACTTCATGTGTCTTAAGCTGTCTTGAGGTATAGGCAGTGACCTTTCCTCTTGCATAAGAACACAACCCATTCATACTGATTATGACGTTAGAACCTTGTGGTTGATTCGATGTTGTGAAGATCTAAAAGAAAGTATGATTACTCATGAATTAAGGAAAAAGGATAGGTACTTTTCTTCTATCTGTCTCTCTTGTCCCAATCGACAGGAAGGGCTTGTGTTGGGCTTCTAAGTTTATTCGCATGGCAGCACGATCACTCGTAGTCTTGAGCAGTCTCCGTCCTAAAGTTCATATTAGAATTCATACATGGTTCAACGATCACAATCTCGTGTATACGATTCGTATATAATTAAGATTGAAAAGGTAGTCGAATAACTGATTCTTCTTTAAGCTCACATCCCATCGAGGACAAAGAAGTTAATGTGGAATCGTCAATTCTAAACCTGTAGAACCTTGATTATATATCACCCCTATGTATACATTCATCAGCGACAGATCAACCGTATGGATCTTTGGATTTGAACTTTACGTACAGTGCGAGTGGCACTTCAAGGATTTCTTCGGAAAGGAAAAGAACTATGAGGTACTCCATTCATGAGAACTTGGTGTTCTGATATGACAGCTTCGATGGAAAGGCGATTTCGAAGAAAGAGATGTACATATGAAGCTGTTTTTGTGAGGATCAAATTGAATCAAGTCGTATGATAATGTCAGAATCATAAGGACACTTAAAGACATTTGATTTGAACATAAGACGTTTAAAAACAAAACACAACCGTGCAGCCATCAACAAAGTTACAGTACTTTAGACTACTACAAGACTATTGCTGCGAATAAGGTATACTACAAAAGGCAAGTATACGCAACACAAGCATCCCTATACTGACGGGATCCCGCAAAAGATAAGACTCTGGTTGCACTAGTTTTGGATGGTTTATAAGTTTGTTACAACGAAACGCCTAAATTACATTAACGTGGGTTCGGAGTATGTTCTCCTGCAACTGTGATCCTGATAATCCTACCGTCTATGCCAGAGTTCTTTGTTATAGGGCAATCCTTCTTGAGGTTCCCTATCTCCCCGCATTGGTGGCATGACTGGCTAGTACTAGCCTTAGTGGCGGGAGTGAGGTGTTTAGCCAGTGTTATGTGGACACAAGTGCCTTCCTCATTACACCACCTTGGAAATTGTTTCCTAAAGCGTTCTGCAGGAGTTGCCACTTGTTGTTGTGGCATGGCAAGTCTTTGGGATCTCTTGCACTCCTTTAGGGCTTGAAGATATCGTCTCTTCCTTCCGGCCTTACGGCTTCGCAAGTCTATGACTGTTGCCATTTGTTTGTTTCCCGGTTTGGTCCTACCATCGGAACTCTCGACTCCTTTGTCGGTCTTGCTTGTGTTGCCTGAGTTGATGTGTGTAAGGAAAGTTGTCACAACAACTGCTACTGCAGCTTGTAATGTGGCGGCATCGATATGGAGGATAGGGGTTTCGTTGCTCGGCTGATTGTTTCTGGATGATGACATGATTCTGTAACACGAAAGATAAGGATTTTGTGAGCGATTCTGGTTGACTCTAGATGTACCTCGATTGTTCAAGTAAAGAGTAAGACTATGTTCTCAAAAGTTTGACCTACATCCCTATGATGCAGTCCTAGTACGGATTGAATGTATGTTTATGAAGGGTTGACCTATATCCATATGATGCAGTCCTAGTAATGAGTGGAAGTAAGTTCGTAGAATGGTCTCAAGACGCTTGTCGTTCAAGCCGAGGTATCGTTGTTTGGTGAATAACATGATCCAACCACTAAAAGAGACTTGGAAACGTTCCCGAAGCTAAATTACTATGGTCCAATGACTTGACTAAAGCATGTTTCAGATAGACTCCAATGAAAGTATGATAATAGTACTTGAATAAAGAATAACACAGAAGTTAGCCGACTGTCAATATCTTTGATATTCATGACGTAAAAGTTTGGGAAAATGACCTTGTAAAAGGTCTTACATCATATCCAGAGGAGATAGTTCTTGACATCATAAAGACCTAACCAAATGTACTTACAGTACAAGATAGTTTCATAGAAAATGCCACATCGGGCATAGACAGAAAAACGATTCCTTTTTACAAGGAAAATAAAGTAAAGCATCTACTACTGGCGACGGTCATCCCTCTAGTGAACTCTCAGTTCAGCCAGTTGACGTTCCACATCAAGTAGGTGTCTTTCGTACAACCTCTGGCATACGCGGAGTTCTATGACTTCGGCTCGTGATTCAATCAGTGCTTGAAGCAGGGCTTCATGGTCTCTTTCAGATCTCTCACAAGCATCTTCTAGACGAATGGTGTGGAGGGTAAGCATTCTCGCATCGGCGACAACTTCTGTGATCTGACGTAGGGCTGTCCTGCCTTGAATCTCATTTCGGGCCACTCTGCGGACCAAGATTGGAAAGATTCTATCTGCTGAGCCCCCATTTCTCAGGTCATAAAAGATTCGGTCACCATTAAATGGCATGGGCTTATCTTGCCCTTGGCTCCATGCTTCCAAACATTCCACCGATGGCGGCGTCGAACCATGAAAAGCCGGACGAGGGTTAGGAATTGGAACGGGAGCTGCCTGGGGTAGGTTCTCAACCTCGAGTTCGGAGTTAGCACTGTCCAAAAGGTCTTCAACATGGGGATCATTCAAAGGGATTGGATGATCACTCTCTAGTTCTTCTTCAAACCATCCAACATTGCCTTCGTTCGGAAGGTACGGGTTGTCGTGGGGATAGAGTCCAGTTATGTTATCTACGTGAGAATTGGGGTAAGGAAATAATTATTTAGATGAACTATCTAGATAATTATTAGAAAATCTTCATTAGTTACATCGCTATTTGTAAAGTGCATACCAGTCATATGTAATCAACACAGGATAGGCTTTCGAATAAGTGACCTTAACTCCAAATTCACAAGGAATAAGGGTAAAGCAAAACTTCACTGATTCTAAGTCTATAACATACTAGTTACATATAGCCTTAGTGTATCCACTTAGCAACTATCAACTTAGTAATGAAGATCCTTTTTAGTTCTCAAGTAAGTAATTATGGTAACACAAAACACCCCTATGGTATTTTTTTAGACTTAGGTTCTGTTATAATGTTCTCATTGTGGTAATGTTGGTAAGTTTATAGAATGTTGCTACATCACAACCATTCTTGGGCATATGCTAATCATTCCTCAGACCAGCATAGTTGATCAGGCTATGCCACTCCCAAGACTGACTATACATCCCCAGGCTTCGTTGTGATATTCAACAATCGTAATACTTTTGTTCTTGTCGTTGTGACATCGATTTTAGTATGAATGTAGGCACGTATACTTACTTAAATATTTTATTATTTAGAAGTATAAACTCTAAGTAAGAGTATTTTTAATCCCATTGTATTTATGGTTAGTATATCTTTTATGGGCTGATATACTCAATTCACTATAAACAATGATCTGATACCAATCTGTCACACCCCAAAACCGAGAACGGCGGAAACGTTTTGGGGTGGAGGACGTCATGTATGTATCACAACAATGTAAAGTAGTAAACAAGCAACAACATCCTCCATTGCATTAATAGAATAATTATACTTACGAGTTTGTTCTTTCATAGTATAAAACAACATAATGAATACTCAAAATAAAAGACGAGTCTTGAATGCTCCGTCTTCTCTAAACCTTGCATTGGTACCTGTTTATTTGTAACCTGAGAATACAAGTTATTTTGAAAGCGAGTATCAGCAATAAAGTTGGTGAATTCATAAGTATTTTAATGTTATTGCTTTGAAAAGTTGTTATGAAACATTTAGTATAAGTATGAAACCCCTAGAAAATCACGTATTTCCTATTAGTATAAAAAGTAGTCTTCTACCAAGACCCGAATGTTTTGAAAGTAGTCTTTTACCAAGACCTGACTGTTTTGAAAGTACGCATCACTTGAAAATGTGACGGTTTTTCCCTGTTTATCTATTATTATAAAACTATAAAAGTAACAATATAATAACTTATGTTGTATCCTTTGGTACTAAGATACACACGGCGTGGAAACTCGCCGTAAATGGATCAACCATAGACATCCGTAGATGTGCATTTACCTCAGTAGCTAACAGTGGTGATATGAATGGTTAGTCCCACAAAGTATCCTTTGGTACTAGGATATAAAGTCCAATCTATCCTGTCGATGATGTGATTGTATCACAAGGTAAAGATAAGAAGGAGAAATATATAACAGTATCTACACATATAATATGTAATAGTAACTCATCATATATTATCTACGTAAACGTACTCATCTAAGCGTATCTATGTAAACGTACTCATGTAAACGTATCTATGTAAACGTGTTCATGTAAGCGTATCTATGTAAACGTATTCATGTAAGCGGAATCTCTGTAAACGTATTCATGTAAGCGGAATCTATGTAAGAGTATCCCTATAACTATATCCATGTAAGAGGAATCTCTGTAAGAGTATCCCTTCATATAGCATGTAGTCTAGACTCATGAATGAACTGACTCCGGTGTAATTTCTTGTAATAGGGATAATGTTTTGTATCCCCTAAACTATTCCTATAATAGTTTACTAGAATGTAATTGATGAGTGTCCAAGTAGGTTTATACACCCTTGCTACCCAAGAGCGTCGGAACTGAATTAACTGATGGAACATTTATGACTATATATGTACACATGATATATAACTAATATTTAAACGACCTTCGAACGGGTACCCGATATCCCACCAGACCACATCCAAACTGAGGAAAAGGAAACAGGGTGGATAGCCTTCCTAAGTCTTTTAAACGTTTCTTATATAACTATACATATAGAGGCATGCAATTTATAATATAAAAGCATAAAAGAAGTTTTGTAAAACCTTTGAAAAGTTTAATAAATAAGAATTTATGACTTGATGTCAGTTTATAAATCGAATCGAAAACCGTTTGACAAGACAGTTTAAGTGTGAGAAAACCTTTGTTTGAAGCACAACTATAACAGATTCAAAAAGGAAACCTATAGTTTGTAAGACAATTTCTAAAAGTGTTTTAACATGTAAAAACGTTTGAGAAAGCTATTTGAAGTACTGTGTTTGGTGAAACGGCTAAAAGTGTAGTAAGTCCAATTGTATGTTAGTTATAAATCATATGTGATTGATTTCATAACCAAAAAGTATAACAAAGATTTATGTCTTTCACACGGGGATAACCATGTGTTTACTTGTACTCCCCCCTTAAAAGTGTATAAAAGGCATTTATAACGCATTTGAAAGTGTAGATTATAGGGGTATGAACTCACTTGATATATTGAAGAAGGTGAGACGAAAGTCGAGCAGAACTTCGACTGGAAAGAAGTCGATTTCTCGAAAATCTCGGGACTTCGGGACTTGCGTCGTGTCTTGGAGGTGTTATCCGGGGCTTCGGGTTAGTTTAGAGGGGCTTAATAGGGTGTGGAAGTAAGAGAAATGATAGAAGTGAACAACCAAAGCCGGCTGCCCTCGATTCCTATTTATAGGGTGAATTTTGGGTCTCACATCGTGCGTTTTTCATAATTCACGTCGTGAGTTTCGTCCCAAATCGTCATGGCATGCATCACATGTCAAGTGGCTCTGGAAGGGTCATTCAAGGGGCTCACGTCGTGAGTTCTGACACAGATTCGGGATTCGTGCCCGAACTTCAGAAATTCATAACTTTTGCATCCGAGCTCCGTTTTCGACGTTCTTTATATGCACGCGTAGGCGAGATTATGCTCTACAACTCTCGTTTATACTCTGTTGGCTAATGTTGACTTTATATTTAGTATGTTATTGATATATTATCTTTATATTATTTTTAGTAGGCCGGGAGACGAAAACTCCGTCATAAATCCATAACTTCTTCATCCGACGTCCGTTTTCGTCAAACTTTTTACCGTTGTGCTACTATTCTTAAGAACGTCGATTCTCATTTAGTTTCTGTCGGCAAAAAGTCTCTCGATCTCTATTTCGAGTTTTTAGCTGTCTACTGCTATATATGTAACTTTGAAAAATCATAACTTCCTCATACGAAGTCAGATTTGGACGTTCTTTTCATGTACGTTTACGGTTTAATGATTACTAAAACTTTCATTTAGATACCTAAGGCTAAAAATGATTGTATTGAAACCTCGCGTTTTACGTCTATCAGTGTTGCCGGTTTTGCCGAGAATCTTCGGTTGGTCATAACTTCTTCGTTATAACTTGGATTCTAGGGTTCTTTATATGTACGAAAACCTTGATACGATTCCTACTACTTTATTTAACCCAAATAAGATTTTAGGAAAGTTAAATTTTGACCTAAATTTGACTTGTGATCCATCATATTGTCTCGAAATATCGGGTTGTCAGAGCTGACCTTGGTGCCTTGGACCCACTACTACTGGAAGGTAACTCACCTCGATGTCGTGTAGTGTCTGAATTGTCGTCGGCGTGAAAGTCGGCTCTTCTTGACTCCCTAATCCCTTCACGAAAACCGTTATAAGTTATCAATTTGTTCCCACAATCCCTTCAAGGGTCAACTTGAATTCAATTCAAAGTTAAAGTCAAGGTCAAACCCTGGTCAAGTCAACTCTTAGGTTGATTAGACTCGCCGAGTTGGTCCGCCATGTCCCTTCGTCCAGATAATACTACCAAACTGACCCCACTCGTCGAGTCTAGCAAGAGCTATACGAGTTCACCTTCAACAACACTTCAGTCAATCTTCAGCCGACTAGGCGAGTTCTTCCTTGAACTCGTCGAGTTCATCTTCAGCATATGAACGCGTCCAGTCTATGACTCGCCGAGTTGTAAGAACAACTCATCGAGTCCATCTTCAAAGACTGGGAGATTGCCTTGGACTCACCGAGTCTGTTCTAGCATTCGTCGAATCCCATGATTTCCAGGTCCAAGGCAAACCCCTAGCAGGCTGAGCATTCCATTCACTCAAGCAAAAGCGTTCCAGAAGACGTTTTTGGGGAAAAAACACGTCTCGACTCGCCGAGTCACCCAAGTGACTCGCCGAGTCACTCTTTGTCCAAGACTATATAGTCGATTTTAGTGGGACTTAACACACCAACACTATAGATTTGGCCTCCTAATGTCCATTTTACACGTAAAGCTCCAAGCTTGGTACGCATGCAAGGGGTCTTTGGACCAAAAAGCCATAGAAGATGGCCTCCAAGGTGCATGGGGTGTTTATGGAAGCAAAATGGGCACCTTTGTGCCATAAACCCACCAATAGAACTGGATCTAAAGCATACACTAACTTCCAACACTAAATCCCGAATACAACCTCTCTAGGGCTTACAAAGATGAAGGAAAAGGCCCAAACATCAAGATCTATAGATAAAGGTTCAACTTCATACCTCTAATAAGCTGAAAATGAGCTCCAAACTCTGGATGTTCTTGTTTCCCCTTGGTCTCACAAGCCCCTTTCCTCTTCTGAAGCTTCACAACCCACCAAAAAGCAACAAAATGGCCTTAGAACTCACAAAAACGGCTAGGGTTTCGATATGATGTCTTCTAGGAGTATAAGGGACGATGGAGGCTGAGATAAGGCGTTTAAATAGGGTGCAAAATCTCAATTTAGGGTTTTACCCAAATAGTACCTACTCGTCGAGTCTGTCTTCGGACTCGTCGAGTAGGTCACTTAAACTGTCCGCTGATCTCGACTCTACTCGACAAGTTGGGCCTCCAACTCATCGAGTCCCAGAGAAAAACACAAGAATGGTTGAATTAACTACGTACCAGGAATCGGGTGTTACAAATCTCCCCCACTTATCTTAGACTTCGTCATCAAAGTATACTGCTCGATCCTGAAAAAGCTCGGGGTAATTCTCCCACATCTCGTCCTCCGGCGCCGAGGTCCATTCCGAGTCCTTTCGGTGCTGCCACTGCACCTTTACCAGCTCTACTCTCTTATTCATCAGATCCTTTAACTTCTTGTCAAGGATTGCCACTGGCCGCTCGATGTAGTTCAGGCTATCATCAACCTGAATCCTCCAAAGGCACCACCGCCGAATCGTCTACCAGGCATTTCCGCAACTGGGAGACATGAAAAGTGCTACGAATCTAACTGAGTTCGACTAGCAGATCCAACCTATATGCTACCTTGCTCACCCGAGCCATAACCCTGAAGGGTCCAATATACCTAGGGCCCAGCTTGCCCCGCTTCCTGAATCGAATGACGCCCTTCCATGGCGACACTTTCAGGAGCACCATATCCTCGACCTGAAACTCTAGGTCTGACCGACGCTTGTTGGCATAACTTTTCTGCCGACTCTGAGCAGCCTGAAGCCTGCTCCAAACCTGATGGATCCTCTCCGTAGTCTTGAGCACCACTTCTGTATTCCCCATGACCATCTGCCCAACCTATCCCCAGCATATCGGGGTCCTGCACTTCCTCCCATACAACATCTCGAAAGGAGGACGGTCGATAATCGCATGATAACTATTGTTATAGGAGAACTCAACCAACGAAAGGTAAGTATCCCAACTACCTCCGAAGTTTAAAACACACACCCGCAGAATATCCTCTAGAGTATGGATGGTTCGCTCGCTCTGTCCATCCGTCTGCGGGTGAAAGGCAGTGCTAAAATGCAGTCGAGTACCCAGTTCGTCATGAAACTTCTTCCAAAACCTGGAAGTGAACCGCACATCGATGTCTAAAATCACTAAAACTGACACCCCGTATCGTGCTACTACCTCCCGGTATAGATGTCGGCCAACTTTTCGGCCGAAATACGCTCCTGAATTGGAATAAAATTAGCGCTCTTGGTCAATCGATCAATGATGACCCAAATCGAATCCACTCCTCGCGTGGTCCTGGGAAGCTTCATAATGAAGTCCATAGTAATATCCTCCCACTTCCACATCGGGATATCTAACGGCTAGACCTTTCCGTTAGGTCTCTGGTGCTTAGCCTTGACCTTCCTACAGGTCAGGCACCTCTCCACGAACCAAGCTACATCCCTCTTCATACAGGTCCACCAATAATCGAGACGGAGATCCCTGTACATCTTAGTCGCCCCCGGATGGATAGAGAACCTGGATTTGTGCGCCTCTACCATCAATACCTGGCGCACACCCCCATGATAAGGGACCCATACCCTACGATGAAGAGTCAACAATCCTCGACTATCATAGTCGAAGGAGGAAACCTGACCCACAATTCGCTTGCTCTTTCGATATTCCTCCTTCATGGCCTCCTGTTAGGCCTCCCGAATCTGCTCCAAAAATGGAGTCACAACTGCCATCCTCATACAGATATCCCTGATCGGCGCTGCCTTATGGTTAAGCGCATCGGCCATGACATTGCCCTTCCCCGGGTGGTAGTGGATCTCACAATCATAATCCTTCACCACATCAAGCCACCAATGTTGTCTCATATTCAAATTTGGATGGTCCATGAGATACCTCAGGCTTTTGTGGTCTATGTAAATGGTACAATGAACCCCATAGAGGAAATGGCGCCAAATTTTGAGTGCGAAAATAACAGCCCCCAGCTCCAAATCGTGCATCGGATAATTCGCCTCGTGAGGCTTCAGCTGCCTCGAAGCATAAGCTACAACATGCCCCCTCTGCATCAATATCGCGCCCAAACTCAAGGTGGACGCATCTTAGTATACATGAAAATCCTCCATGCCCTTCGGCAAGGCTAAGATTGATGTCTCACACAATTTCTGTCTCAATGTCTCAAACGCAGCCTGCTGCTCAGGCCCCCAACGAAAGACCATGGCTTTCCTCGTCAACCGGGTCAGGGGCACGACTATCTTGGATAAGTCCTGAATGAATCTCCGATAGTAGCCCGCCAGTCCTAGGAAGCTCCGAATCTCAGATGGAGACCTCGGAACCTCCCACCTCATCACGGCCTCCACCTTGTCCGGATCAACTAAAATCTCGCCCTGGTTGATAAGGTGCCCAAGAAACTGCACCTCTCACAACCAGAACTCACACTTGGAGAACTTAGCATACAAGCTCTCCTTCCTCAGAGTATCTAAAACCTCCCGCAAGTGCTCCTCATGCAGCTCTCACGTCTTGGAATAAACCAAGATGTCATCGATGAAAACTATCACAAACTGATCCAACATCGGTCTGCACATGCGGTTCATGAGATCCATGAACGCGACAGGAGCATTGGTGAGCCCGAAAGGCATCACCACAAACTCATAGTGGCCATAACGCGTCCAAAATGCAATGTTCTACACATCCTCCTCTTTAACTCTCATCTGATGATATCCTGAACGCAGATCAATCTTGGAGAACCAAGACGCTCCCTGTAGTTGGTCAAAGAGGTCATCAATCCTCGGGAGTGGGTAACGGTTCTTCACCGTTACCTTATTCAGCTCTCGGTAGTCTATACACTTTCGATACGACCTGTCTTTCTTCTTCACAAACAGAATCAGGGCTCCCCAGGGTGAACTGCTTGGTCTAATGAATCCCTTGTCTAACAGATCCTGCGGCTGTATAGACAACTCCTTTATCTCAGGAGGAGCCAACCGATATGGTGCCCTGGCTATCAGAGCCGCACCAGGGACTAGGTCGATCCTGAACTCTACCTGCCTCTCCGGAGGTATCTCAGGCAACTCCTCGGGAAAAACATCTGAAAACTCTTATACCACGGGCACATCGCCCACCATCACCTTACCTGCCTCCCGGGTATCCACAACATAGGCGACAAATCCTACGTAACCCTGCTGAAGGTAGCGCCTAGCTCTCGCTGCTGAACATAAAGTCGGTCCCTGTTGTGGCCTCTCGCCCTGAATCACCAGCTCTCCCCCACTTGGGGTCCTAATCCACACCAACTGTTCTGCGTAGTTAATCACTGCCCCATTAGGGCTTAGCTAATCCATACCAATAATAATCTTGTTCCCCCGCAAAGATATGGGAACCAGATCTACCAGATAACGCTCCTTAAACAGACTTAATACACAATCTCGGTAGACCTCTGATGCTCGTACTGACCGGTCGTCTGGAATCTCAACCTATAGAGGGCAATCCAAAATGCCCGAAGACTTTGGAAACTTCTTGCTAAGCGCAAGAGAGACAACCGATCGTGTAGCACCCGAATCAAACAATACCTGAATTGGGATGTCGTTCACATGGAACGATCCTAAACAAAGCACATACATAACATATCAAAATCACAACGACATAACATAAAAACATAAGAAAGAAATCGTACCCATCACCACATCGGGTGAGTGCGTGCCTCCTCGGCTGTAAACTGAAATGCTCGGCTCCGCACCACTAGAGCCTCTACGTTGGCCTTCCGGCCATCCGTGACCCGTGCTGACGCGGGGGTCGGCGTCGCCACTGGCGCTGCTGATGTCGCTACTGTCAATCTAGGACAGTTGGCCTTCTTATGGCCCCTCTGATTGCAATGGAAGCAAATCAGGTATGGTATCTGCACTGTGGGGGCGGGGGCAGTACAATCCCTGCCAAAGTACCCCGTCTTGTCGCACTTGTAGTAGCCCGACGGTCCCCCTCTTCAAGCTCCCTCATACGGTCTGCTGCATTTCCTGCAGCGGCTCTGGCTCGGCTGGCCCATCGACCTAACGTCGGATCCCTTGGGTTTCTTCCCCAAAACCCCTGTCACATGCTCAGTCGTTGCTTTCCTCTTTCGGACGTGCTCCAAATCGAGCTCCTTCTCTCGCACCCTGACAAACATGGACTCCAGGGTCGGGCAGGCTGAATAATTGACATGCTCCCGAATATCAGCCCTCAACATATCATGATAGCGGGTCTCCCGTATCTCCCCATCCCCCGCATACTAGGGTACCAACAGGGCCATCTCCCTGAACTTGGCGGTGATCTCCGCCACTATCTCAGTCATCTGTCTCATATCCAAAAACTCCCTGGCCAGCTGCTAAAGCTCCACAGCCGGTGCAAACTCGTCCCTGAATCTGGTCACAAAATCTGACCACGTGATAGCCTCAACGGCTGGGGCTCCCAACGAGTCGCGGACCGACTCCCACCAGTCTCTAGCTCCATTCCTCAGGCATCCCGCATCAAAGCGGACCTTCGACCCTTCCGGGTAGAAGGTCGTCAATTGCGCAGACTCAATGTTTGCGATCCATCTCCTGACAGCAATGGGGCCCTTCACCCCATGAAAATCTGGCGCACCACTCCCTTTGAAGTCCTTGAAGGACAGTATGCCCATACCTGCCTGGCCAGACGCCAAATCACACCTGAATGCTCAGAGGCGATCCTCCATCAACTGAATAATTCCCTCCTTGATCGATCCAAAAATAACCGGGGTCGACTCAAGGATACCTCTCGTGATAAGCGATGAACTCGCATAGCCCGTCATCAACCTGCTCGGATCCTGACCCAGATCTTGAGCCTCCTGCTCCATGTCGTGTGACCACCATACTGAAAAAATAAACATGAAAGCGTCAGGATCATACATACTCCCGAGAGGTATCACACACTCTCCCGATTTCTTGGTTCCATCTCGACCCTCCTTGACTCGAGTACGGATTCTCTGCTTTCAGTAGTACGGGCCCATAATACCTTCCACATCTATTCGTACTTTCCTCAAGGATTGCCTCAACTTACCAAGTCCCCTTACCATTATCCCTTTCCAACAGATCTCATCCTAGGCTTTCCTAGGGTACCCTTCGACCTACTCTCCGCCATCAGCTACACTAGGAGTCCATACTTCCCTTCTCTAACTAGCTCGCGAATACTGCTACATATCCGCTTACTAGTTAGTTAAAGTTAGCCAGAACCCCTTTAGCACAAAGCAAGCAACATTCGTGCATTGAGTAACCACATTAGGCATAACCTAATCAAGCTATCCTACCGCTGGCTAAACAGCCCTAGCATACAACTCATATAACAGTCATTCATGGCATCCTCCTAGATCCTTATCCCTAACCTAGCATGCAGTTATCATAATCATATATCAGGCATACAAGGCATCCTCCAAGATCCTTAGCCCTAATCTAGCATGCAATTCTCGGAATCATAAATCATACATATAAGATGACAAGTATAGGTATCTTGGGGAAAACTTACTTGAGCTCGGCTGGTCGCACGCATCACACACCTTGTCCTTTATCAAAATTATTTAATTTCAAATTTTAGAAATTTTTTTCTTTGTGAAAAATCTCTTAGTACCTCGATTAGAGTCCAGACACCCCGAGGGTGTGTCCGAATCCCTCAAACCAAGGCTCTGATACCAACTTGTACCATCCCAAAATTTGATGCCAAAAATTTTGTTTTTAATTAAGTGATTTATAAATTTGTTTATCAAAACATTGCCACGATCATGTCAATACATAAAACCATAATATCATGTTTCAAACCAAATCATCTTGAAGTAACAACATATCAGAGTACAATCCCAGAAAACTCTAAGCGGAAATCATGTGTGTGTGATGCGCTGCTACACCGCCGACTCTTTCCCCTTAGATGAAGAGGTACTTGAAACCAAAAACTAAAACTGTAAGCACGAAGCTTAGTGATTTCCCCCATCATACCACATGCCATACAAGCACATAACATACATACAGTCGGGCAAATCTGGGGCGCCCGTCCTACCCATGTCAAGCCATTCTGGGGTATTGACCTACCCATGTCATGCCATTCCGAGGTGATGACCAACCCATGTCAAGCCATTATGGGGTGCTGACCTACCAATGTCAAGCCATTCTTGAGTGCTGACCTATCCATGTCAAGCCATTTTGGGGTGCTGACCTACCCTCCGGTCTATCTCAACCGAACACGGGGACTATTTCACCCCTACTACTAACACATAATATCATATCATAATCATGTTGTCGGACATATCTGGGGTGTCTGACCTACCCATTGGTCCTAGCGACCGAATCGAGGACTAGTCCCCCTTCTACGGATACGATCTCACATAACATAGCAACTAGCAAACTAGCATACTCACATATCTAGCAATCTAGCATACTCACATCCAACAACAACGGATCAGACAATTATCACAAAGATAATCGTCTCAACTAACAATTACTAGTCGGCCGACCTTGGTGCCTTAGACACACTTCTACCGGAAGGTAACTCACCTCGATGTCGTGTAGTGTTTGAACTGTCCTCGGCGTGAAAGTCGACTCTCCTCGACTCCCCAATCCCTACACGACAACCCTTCTAAGCTATCAATTTGTACCCACAATCCCTTCAAGGGTCAACGTGAATCCAAGTCAAAGTCAAATTCGAAGTCAAGGTCAAACCTTGGTTAGGTCAACTCTTAGGTTGACCAGACTCTCCTAGTTGGTCCGCCAACTCGCCGAGTCCCTTCGTCCACATAATACTACAAACCCGACCTCACTCGTCGAGTCTAGCAAGAGCTCGATGAGTTCACCTTCAATAACACTTCAGTCAATCTTCAACCGACTCGGCGAGTTCTTCCTTGAATTCGTTGAGTTCATCTTCAACATATGAATGTTTCCAGTCTATGACTCGTCGAGTTGTAAAAGCAAATCGTCGAGTCCATTTTCAAAGACTGGAAGATTGCCTTGGACTCGCCGAGTCTGTTCTAGCACTCGTCGAGTCCCATGATTTCCAGGTCCAAGGCAAACCCCTAGCAGGCTGAGCGTTCCTTTCACTCAACTAAAACCATTCCAGAAGACGTTTTTAGGGAAAAAAACGTCTCGACTCGCCGAGTCCCTCCTTGTCCAAGACTATATAGTCGATTTCAGTGGGACTTAACACACCAACACGATAGATTTGGCCACCTAATGTCCATTTTACACGTAAAGTTCAAAACTTGGTACGCATGCAAGGGGTCTTTGGCCCAAAAAGCCATAGAAGATGGCCTCCAAGGTGCATGGGGTGTTTATGGCAGCAAAATGGGCACCTTTGTGCCATAAAGCCCCCCAGTAGACCTGTATCTAAAGCATACATTGACTTCCAACACAAAATCCCGAATACAACCTCCCTAGGGCTTAGAAAGATGAAGGAAAAGGCCCAGACATCAAGATCTATAGATAAACTTTCAGCTTTATACCTCTAATATGATGAAAATAAGCTCCAAACTCTGGATCTACTTGTTTCCCCTTGGTCCCAAAAGCCCCTTTCCTCTTCTCAAGCTTCACAACACACCAAAAAGTACCAAAATGGCCTTAAAACTCACAAAAACAGCTAGGGTTTCGATATGATGTCTTCTAGGAGTATAAGGGACGATGGAGGCTGAGATAAGGCGTTTAAATAGGGTGCAAACCCTCAATCTAGGGTTTTACCCAAACAGCACCTACTCGCCGAGTCCGTCTTCGGACTCATCGAGTAGGTCACTAAAAATTTCCGCAAATCTCGACTCTACTCGACGAGTTGGGCCTCCCACTCGTCGAGTCCTAAAGAAAAACACAAAAATACTTGAATTAACTGCATACCAAGAATCGGGTGTTACAATTTCTAGTAGCAAAAATCAAAAATCTGCACTCTGCCTGGCCAACTCGTCGAGTGCAAGAACTGACTCGACGAGTTGGTTGAATATACGCTTGGACTCGTCGAGTCCCCCCAAGGGCTCGGCGAGTCCCCTGTGCAGACAACAAGAATTTCAACTTTTTCAGCTATTTTGCATTAAGTATCAAACAAACAAGCCTAGGCTCTGATACCACTGAAGGGTTTTTGGCATTTTAACACTCCTAAGGTGTTCATGCAACCCTAGAAACCTTGGATCTATGTTTGACTAGGATACATGCAAAACTGATTTTCCAAGGTTCATAATCCTATCTAGCATACATGCACTACTAGAAAAATAGCCTTTTACGACGCACAATGTGTGTCGTAAAATGCTTAGACGACGCGCAAATGCGTGTCAAGGAAGGCCCTGTCATAACGAGAGACGACACGCTTTTGCGCGTCATCTATTTACGACGCGCATTTATGACACGCATTTACGACGCGCAGTTATGACACACAATGCATATCAAGGAAGGCCCTGTCATAAAGGAAGACGAGACGCATTTGCGTGTCGTAACCTTACGACGCGCCTGTTTATGACACGCAATTCATATCAAGGAAGCCCATGTCATAAATGAAGATGACACGCATTTGCGTGTCATAAAAATCAATAACCATTTACGATATGCATTTACGACGCATCTTTACGATACTCATTTACGCATAATACAAAAATATGTAAACAAATATATACCAAAACAATCAATTTCTTCCAATAACATCATGTCAAAAAATTATAATACATTGATATTAAGGGTGTCTAATTGTACATTGTTATTAAGAGGTTTTCCCTAACTATATAACCTAACACTACATTGCCTTTCATAATTCGTTAAGATGATAAACATCAAATTCCAACTAAGTAGAGTTGCATCTTGCCTTTCATAATTCGTTAAGACGAATGAACCCCTGCTCCGATAATTCTTGTGACCTGATCAAATAAAAGTCAAAAAATTAAATTTATAAAAACAATTAATTAGCTTCATCGATCTTGTAGTAGTAGTAGTGGTGGTAATGCGAAAAAAGGTAAAATTCTATCTTGAAGATTTCATAAGAAAAGACATAGAGAAGTGAATTACTCTTTTATTCTTTTATAAATAAACAGAAACAGAAAATATTTACCGAAATTCTTCTATCATCCATTCTATTATCAAGATTTTCCCAAATTTCATCTGTGATTTGGAGATTTAAATTCTCTTCTGAATTTTTTAGATACCTATACTCTTCTTTCACAAACCTACAAAAACATTATATATATATATATATATATATATATATATATATATATATATATATATATATATATAAAATACATTTTAATGTTATTAAAAATTGATTTGCTATCATATAGTCCAAGAAAGCTCAACTGAATCATGGTCATCCCTGAAAGCTCACAATCCAAGGGTAAAATGATAAATAAATGGAAATATGTAAAGTGATAAATATGTAATTTTGATAGAGGAGATTGTGTAGTTTACCTTGAAGGCTAGTAGACTATAACATCTTGCATACTGAAAACAAAAAAATTACATCAAATGTCTCAGATTATAAAATGTATAAATAAATAAATAAATGGAAAAATTTACCAGTCATCTAATATTTTTGTAACATACTCCTCATAATTTGAATGCTAATAAAGGTGACATGAGAAGAATATATAAATATATAATGTTAGTTTTATATAAAAGGATTAATAAGTTATAAGTGGTTTAATAATTCAACATGTTGGCTATCTATCAACTGTGTGTGCATAAACAGGGGTAAAAAGTTCATTTGATCATGAAAAGAGAATGGGAATGACTTACATCATTAGGTCTTGATTTTCTTGAAGGTGGGATGTGAGTGTGAGGAGCACGTGACCTATCAAAGAAAGATAAATCTTATACCACCACCATTTATAAGATTAAGATTATCAGCTTCTCTCATTTCTTAAAGAAAGCTTAACATTATGGCAAAAGGATGATTACTAGTTCGAGACCAACATATGTTACATAAAAGACTTCACTTGCATTCAATAAAGTTATTTCAAGCCTTCAAACATCAAGTGGACAAATCAAATATATAGATGATTGTTCACCATATCCCACTATTATCACAATATATATCTTCTCCCAACAGATGGAAAACTTACCTACAAAATGCTTGCCCATAGCTTGCAACTCTCGGTAGTGTCTGTTGTAGTGAAGGATCAAACTCATGTCTTGCAGCATCTACACAGACTTCAACAGCCTCAGGCTTAGTTTTTTCTATTTAAGATAATTGTACTTTAACAAACAAATCAATAAAATAACCCTATACTTTTTTCCTCTCATTTCACCAAATTTTTCATGATCTTCTCAAATACCTTTTTAAACATCATTTAACATAAACACCACAAAATTATTTACCTGATGAACTGGAAAATGTGAAATGACAGTATGAGGTGAAGAACTTTTTAGGGTTTCTGACAAATTAATACATGCAGCTCAACACTGAAAAGGGTCCTCAGCTGTTAACCGCCATCTATTTCCACCAAGTGGATTATCTGCTGAATCAATAATATCATTCAGATAATTTTCCACAAATTGTAATCTACAATCATATGAACGCTTTTCAACTCCAGCTCCATAAAGAATTGCTAAATGTATCCTCAACCATCTTAACCCTGATTTCCCTAATGCTCTCCCTTCAACAAACTCAAGAATTACTAGTTTTAGAAGGAAAGAAAGAAATGTAATAAATTGATATTGGAAGTTAGAATGAAAGAAAGAAATGTAAAATCTAATTCAAAGATCAAAGTGACGCCCTACCTTTGCATTCCTCCTGTCAAAATAATCCAAAGCATCATACAATAAAGTTGTTGGTTCTGTGCTCCCAATCTTGAAGATAGATTCAGTAGAAGCTGGGACCCGTTGAAGAAACTCAATGTTTAAGTTAGACAATATTCTAGCTCCATCACACTCTGGGATAAGGATAACGGGTTCATCATAAAGATAGCAAATTGGATCTCCATAAGGGCCCACCATCAGAAGCATATAATCCCAATACAGCAATACATTGTCCATTCCACACCAAACAAGTTGCTCTGGAGCTAGGGTAGACTGTACATAAAAAGATGCAAATGGCATCACATACATAATACAAGAAAAATATGGTTTTTTTGTATCATTAAGAGTGTCATAAAACCAATCTCACAACTGTACAGTTCCATTACTCCCTCAATTTCATTATACAAAAAATACAAAATTTAAACATTATACAAGCTCACTAAAACTCAAATAAGATTTATGATAAAAAAAAGTCTTGTTACTTTTAGACAAAAATATATAACTTTATTAAAATTATGAAAAAATTGGAAGGAATCACATTTCTTAAGAATGGTCTATTCCATTCCATCGACAATGGAACAAACCATTCCATTCCTTCACACAAACACAATCGAAAAAAAAATTATTTCAAGAAAAGAATAGGAAGTAAGAAGAAGCATATACAATTTCAACTATCTTTGTTAGGCTGAAAACTTGTGGAGTAGAAGTAGACTGTAGCTCCCCCATATAAACCTTACAAAGTGCTTTGACAAAGTCAACAATCTTCTCATTGCTGCAGCTGCTACCTGATGGAGGATTCTTCCAGCCCCTATTTTTGTAAGAATTAGAAGGACGTTTGACTTTTTTTGTTTTGACTTTGTTCCTGATTCGTGTGAAAAGAAAGCGGAATCTAGTGGGGCCCCTTCTCTTAGTAGATGTAAGTGTCTTGAGGGCGAGGTTATCTTTATTTGGATAATTAGTATTCTTGCAACTTACCACTCATCTGCAAATGCTCTTAGTGTTGTCATATATGCTTCAACATGTTGTCACATAAACCATTGGACAAAACATCAGAGATCGGACTGTATAATAAGGTTAATAAATAAGTTACTAATTGATATTTTGTAATTGTTTCATTAAACTATTAAACTAAGTATGATTCAAAGTACTCACAAGTACAAGAAAAATATTCACATTGTTTTATTGGAATTTGGAAAGTATACAAAAAATTACCTTCCCTTCCAAAGCTTCAACAACTGCATTAGCCTTTACAGATAAAGGTCCCTCAAATTTCTTTGCCTATGATCACACAAGCCAAAAAAATTCTATTAATGTAATAAAAAATAAAATAACAAGATTAAAAAAACACACACAACATAAAAATATCTAACACCCGAGCAATTCAATCCCCAGAGCTAAGTGAAACAAATTCTGTGTTGTCAAAATCTTGAACATCAATTCCATTTTTCAATTTATTAAGTAGATCCTGATGTGAGAGCCATAATCATAACAGATTTAATTCCTTCCACAGTTGGATTTGCAACACCACAGTTGGATTTGCAACACCATAGACTGTGAAGTTGTTGCTTTTTGAAACCCCACATGATTTCAACAAAGGTTCCTCATCATACGTATTGAGTGATAGTGCCTGAAAAATACACAAAGCAAAAATCTAAATAATCCCAATTCTATAATCAATGAATAAAATCACTTGGATGTTTAAGAATTGTACATCGGTTAAAACCCTCATTCTTTCTTGAGGTTTTTGTCGGGATTTCTCCACCAAAGAGGATCTTTGCATCGTGTTAAGTGCTTTTGTATAGCGTTGCAGAGAGACCAATGAGCACAGCTACAACAAATCACCACACAGTAAGAAGTAAGAACGACAGGTGTATAGAAAAACCATTACAAAATGACAAGTGTGGGCCCACATAGAGATAGGGAAAAACTGAAACATAATAACAGTGACAGAGGAATGGAATGAAGCATTACATTCCAAGATCATGTTGGAATCGAATGCATTTTCATATGATTCTCTTTATTGTAAAACTTAAAACATAATAATAGCTCACTAAAACTTAAATAAGTTGTAGTAAAAACAACATTTTCTTCTTTTTTAGAAAACAACATTTTTTTTAAAAACAATGTCAATAAAACTACATAAATAAAAAGAGTTGTATTGCAAATTTTCATACCAACCCCTTATGGAATGAACAGAAAATGGAAAGAATCACATCCTTTCAGGAATGGTCCATTCCATTCCATTCCTTCTATGATTCCATAACATAAAAAGAAGACATACAGCTGCTCGTTGCAGGGCTTCTCACTCAAACCCGTGATCTTGTACTCAGTATTGGTAGGCCTAGTTTTCACCCTCAGATTCTTCAATGTGCGCTTTGCCTGGTTTTCACCACAAAAACTTTTAATAACAATTTACAAATTATACGCTCGGGAAATGACAACATGACGGTTTTTTACCTTTTCCCAGTCAACAGAATAGGGATCTTTCACGTTTTGGTTTGCAATCAGAAAATCAACCACCAGCCCAAGCTAGATGATCATGGTTGTAGACACATCTGATAATCATAAACCATGGTTACTCTGATTTCATAACCTTCACTTCAGGGGTAAAAGTGGAAATAAGTAATGAGATATTTACCGATGTTGAGGGATAGACCACCCTGAGGTGTGCGGAAACTGGAATGGAATCCCTTACATCCGAGAACGCCTCCTCAACTTGCTTCCCACTAAGAAGTTGCACTGGTAGCTCTTGATTCCACTAGACCTCCCAATGAATAAACCCTAGCATCAAACAGTTCTAATCAGGAATATATTATATATACATATCAATGAAATTAGAATTTGGGGACTAGGGTTAGGGTTAGGGCTAGCAGCCATGAAATATAGCACACTGATTGTTGCTCAGAACATGTTCATAGTTCTGAATTCTGTAATGGAACTATAAATGGTGAAATGAGATCGAGAGGCGCTTGTTCGGCTCAAGGATATCAGTTGCGTCTCTAGGAAGTTTGTCGAGAGCCACTCGTAGCTCCTCCTCCAAGTTTTGTACCCGAATATACACACAGGCCATTGACTCGAAATTATGTTTTGCTCCCGTCGACAGTCATAGAGCGCCACAATATGATTGTCGTCGGAATGTTATATAAGGATTTTTCAAGGTTTAAGAGTGAGGATGGGGTGAGCAAGCTGCAAACGATGATGGTGGATGAAGTGTTGGTCGATAAGGCCTATATATCATTGTCGTGCTAAAGATTTGGTGTGGGTTGGAGGTAGTGGAGGTGGGTATCAGGTGGGGTTTTAGGGATTCGTTTTGCTCGAAGAGGATTTTAAGAGCTTTAAAAATATGAAAATATTGATTGAAGTCAAAAATATACTTCAGAACTAAAAGCGCATATGAGGAACCCACACAATGCTTTTAGGGTTTCTTTTGATCGAAGAGGATTTCACAACATACGAAGAAGAAGGAGAAGAGGATCAGGGGGGTTTTCAATTTTTTTGGTATGTCATTCCTCCCTTGGCAATTAAAAAATTGAAGAACCGCGTTGATGAAAAAAAATTATAAAACAACAGTTCTAAACGAAGCACTTTTTTATAAAAGGTGCCCTCCGTGTTTTTAATTTTTTTTGTTGGACACTAATTTTAGGGCACACATAAATGTGTGTCTTCTATGCTTCATATTTTGGAAAACTAAAATCAATTTTTTAGGTCATGCACAAATACGTGTCCTATATCAGCGCGTGTCATTGATTGTGCGTCGTAAACGGCTATTTTTCTAGTAGTAATGGGGAACTTTTAAACATAAAAGTAAGCTAGAAAACATACCTTGTAATAGTTTAGATTCCTTCAAAACCTTGTGAGCCTAGCACCCCAAGTGTGATGCCTCAAATGTCTCACACAACGCCAAATGCTATTGGAATGACTTGAGAGAAATGTAGAAAACTTCTAAAATCGGCTTGCCCTCTCTATTCTTTCTAGTGGCCGATTTTGGCGAGCTTTATGTTGCTTATATAATGTGTTACAATTAAAGTTACACCATGTAAACCCTAATGTGACATGACTCTTCATTTCCATGATCGACGGGTTTACACCTTCATGAAGCATCCTATGGGTCTTAGCCTAACTTGATAATCCATGCAGCATTTAGCCCACTATGCAAGTATGGATGACTTACACAATCAACCCATATATTTAATTAGTCACCTTTTTGATCACTTAATTAATTCTATATTAATTATTGATCAATATTAATTAAATAATATTATTAATATATTAGAACTTATAATATATTAATAAACTATAAGTGTTATTTCTCTCATTTTAGTCTATCCAAATGCATGATGCCATGCAACCTAAATGGACCATGCCAAACCGGGTCAAGTACATACCAGAAATAGTTATGGACTTAGACACCTTATCCAACAGAAACTTACTAACTCCAAACTTCTGATCTAACCCAAATGAACATCTAAAATCATAAATTTGCAACCTTTATGCCTTTGCATGGCTACAAGGAGTCCAAAATCCAACCCTAAGTCTTATTCACTACCCAAATGTTTAATAGACATAACATGGATGAATGGGAAAGACCAAGATCCTATTTTTATGAATCACAAAGCTCTAAAATGAAGAGAAACACTCCTCACTAGGTTGGGAGTTACTCAAACTAGAAAGATCCAAGGCTATGAGACCAAAATGAACAAAATTTAATAACTAGTAAGAACTAAAGAAACATCCATCAAGTCCAGAACTTTATACATTTTGGAGGTTGCTCGAGAGGTGCAAAATCCTAGATCTACAAATGTTTGAAGCTTCCAAGTTCACTCCAAAGATATCCTTCCTTCAAGAATGGACAAGCAATGCTAAAAAAGCACAAAATCTCACCAAGGAAACTTAGGGTTTGCAAGGCGTTGTTTGGAAGACGGACGTTGAATGTAAGGGAGGGCTTAAGGTTATAACATTCTTTAAATATGGTCCAAAACCTAAAAATTAGGGTTTGGGATCTGCGTGATTATGGCATGCGTATTGATACGTACGGCCGACGTACTCAAAAGAACCTGCGACACCTTTAACGAGCTATGAACGGCATACCCATAAGGTATGCCCCATGTATGGACCGAATTTTCAATGTTTTTTATTCTTAAAGCCAAAAGTGAAAAGTAACTAGAGCATGGGTGTTACAACTCTACCCACTTGAATCAGACTTTTTCCATGAAGTCTGACACTAAAAACAAGTATGGGTAGTGCTCCCTCATCTCATCCTCAGGCTCCCACGTCCACTCAGAGCCTTTACGGTGTTGTTATTTCACCTTCACCAGGTTCACCACTTTGTTGTGCAGAGTCTTGGTCTTCCTATCGAGAATCATAATCGGTCGCTCCACATAGTTTAGGCACTCATCGACATGCATTCCATCCAAAGGAATCACTGCAGAATCATCTGCGAAGCACTTTCGAGAGTGAGCGAGATGGAATGTGTTGTGGATATGTCTAAGCTCATTAGGCAAATCCAGTCGGTATGCAACCTTGCCCACCTGGGTGGTAATCCTAAAGGGACCAATAAATCGGGGGCCCTGCTTACCCCGCTTCCGAAATCAGATGATAGCTTTCCAAGGTGACACCTTTAGAAGCACAAAGTTCCCCACCTGAAAATTGATGTCCAAATGACGACGGTCTACACAACTCTTCTGCCGGTTTTGTGCGACTCGCAGCCTGTCACGCACTTGCTGTATCAACTCAGTTTCTTGAGCACTAGTTTAGTACTCCCCATGACCTGATACCCGATCTCGCCCCAATAAATCGAGGTCCTACACCTCCTTCCATACAACATCTCTAAAGTTGGTTGATGAATATCAGGATGATAATTGTTATCGAAAGAGAACTCGGACAGTGGAAGGTAAGTATCCCAACTCCCACCAAAATGTACCACGCAGGCTCGAAGCATATCTTTGAGTGTCTAAATCGTCCACTCACTCTGTCTATCGGCATGGGGGTGGTATGTTGTACTGAAATGCAGCTAAGTACCCAACTCTTTAAGAAGCTTCCTTCATAACCTAGAGGTGAAACAGACATCTCAGTCCAAAACCACCAAAACGAGCACCCCGTGTCGACCCACCACCTCCTAAATGTAAATGTCAACTAGTTTCTTGGCGGATATACTCTCGGAAATTGGCATGAAGTAATCACTCTTGGTCAATCTATCAACAATGACCACGATAGAATCAACTCCATATGGCATCCTTGGCAACTTTGTGATAAAATCCATAGTGATATCTTCCTATTTCCACATGGTAATGGGTAACGGTTGCATCTTACCGTAAGGTCTCTGATGTTTGGCCTTGACCTTCCGGCAAGTCAGGCACCGCTCTATAAGTCATGTTATTTCCTTTTTCATACAGGGCCATCAATAGCTCAACTTTGAATCCCTATTCATCTTCGTGGCCCATGGGTATATTGAAAACATCAACTTATGAGCCTCTTCTACCATTGTATGCCTCACCCCACCAGTAGTCGGAACCCAAAATCTACCATAATGAGTCAAAAAGCCCTGACCATCTCTGATGAAAAAAGAAATCTGCCCCCTGATCCGCTCTACCTTCCAATTTTCCTTTTTCAAGACTTCCACATAAGCGTTCTTGATCATATCCAACAAAGGAGAAACAATAACCATCCTCAGACATATATCCCTGATAGGTACACTCACTACCTTATGTCATAGGGCATTGACTACAACATTGTCTTTCCCAGGGTGGTATAAGATCTCGCAATCATAATCCTTTACCACATCCAACCATCTCTATTGCCCCATATGGCTAGATGTACATGTAGAGTTTCCATCTTTATGCTTAAGCATGACTAGAAGGAGCTCAAAGGATCAAAAAGGGCTAAATGAAAGACTTAATGGATACATGAATCCCTTAAACCCATAAAGTTGACACCTGTATGCCGAAAGAGCTCATGAAGATCTTGGACTTGAAAGAACAAACACTTAGGACTTCTCTTTCCCCGTCAACCATCCATCAATGGCTAAAAGCATTCAATCTAACCCAATAGGAGATCTAAGAAAATATTAAGCAAGGTTAGAACTTTATACCTGAAATATGCGGGAAATGGAGCAGAGAATCAAGATCTGGAAGCTCCTACTTGAACCACTACCTTGCACCAAGCTTCTCTTCCTTCAATGAGCTTCAAACACACCAAAACACACCCATAGTGAGATCACAACACTCAAGGAGGCTCTAGGGTTTCGAGATTAGGGTTAGGGGATATGGAGGCTGGGAATGAGGCTAAGGCCTGGGACTTAAGGTGTTTAAATAAGGTGCAAAACCCTAAATTTCAGGTTTCTCAATCAGCATCCAACTCGTCGAGTTTCCTGCACCAACTCATCGAGTTGGTCCATAAAAATGCGTGACCCAAAAGCCTCCAACACGTCGAGTTTCCCACCATCAACTCGACGAGTTGGTCCTTAGAAAAGGGGATTTATTCTACAGTTGATCTTCTAGATTCCAAGTGTTACATAATTAGATCCTTGCAAGAAGGATATTGGTAACTTAGTGTTCATTATAATCTAGTAGGTTGGAAGATAAGAAAGCCTTATAATGAGTCTATCACCAGTACTGGAAACTTCACGAGTTAACAGTGTTCCTCGTCAAAGGAAAAAATCGATATTTTACATCTGATGGCGAACGTCAGTCGAAGCACATAAATTCTGGAAGTCCAGACCAACGAGTTCTTGGTTTTGGAAGAGTTCGCGAAGAGTTTAGGAGTACGTCCATGGTAGAAAAAAGTTCTACGAGAAATATTGATGCATCAACGTCGGCTAGTCACAAGTTAATCTCAGTAACTCAAGTAAGATTACATTTAGGTGCACTAGGAGTGGGATTTCATAGACGAAATCTTTCCAAGTGGGGGACAGTTGTAATACCCTGTTTTCACTATATAGTAGAAATTTAATACAACTGTATACTTATAAAATTTTAAGTAGAAATATATTACTTTTCAGCCAAAATAATCATCATAAACATGTAGTAGACGTGAATATGATTTCCGTAGACATAAAGAATGCTTAAATCTGACTTTGTTTGAAGAAGTTAAGATTCTTTCAAATTTCGTGTTCAGCACTATACGACAAAGTGTGTCGGAAAAAGTGAATAAGAGATAGGTCGCTTATTATCCTAAGTAATCTAAATGAAATGTGTAGCATTCCTAAAAGCAAAAGAATGCATATAAAGAACGTCCAAATGTGATTTCTTATGAGGAAATTATGATTTTTCGAAGTTTCGATGCGACACAATACAATAGTGTGCGGCAAAGAAATTGAAATTAGGATCGATTGGTTGTTAGCCAAAACAATATAAACGAGAGTTTAAGATTTCGTAAATACGAACTCATCGATATAGAGACAGTTGAGAACAAAGTTCATATGAAGGAGTTATGATTATCGTTCAGATTTTAACAATAGTAAGTTTTGTAAAATACGAATTTAAAATTGAGTAAAAATTAGTTGTTGAAACCTAAATGAAGGTCGTAGTACTTGTCGACAGGATTTTGGAGGTATAAAGAATGTACAAAACGGAGCTTGTATGCAAAAGTTATGGTTGTTCGAAGGTTTTAGGAAAATACCTAATGTTATGACGTGGCAGTACTGGAGTGCACCACGTGTCCGAATGAGAGTCGGGTCTTCTAACTACATATGATATGGCACCACAAGGTTGCGACACATGACCCACTAATAAGATGACATATGGCAATGTTTTTAGCCCATTAGCAAGGCTTTGAAATATCTAGGAGCTCGACAAGAAGGAGCTTTCGGGTCGAAGTTCTGCACAAGATTTTATGACTTTTCGCTAGAAATTTTTGTAAGTTAAGCTGCACTTACGACGCTTTAAGTGTAATTTATATTTATATTCATAGTCCTCATTATGAATGTATAAATAAGATTTATTATTGATTCTAGTCATAATACTGATTGATCTACTTATTGGAATGATGTCTAGGCTAGACTTGGTAAGGTTTTTAAAGTGGGATTTCCAAACATTATATTTTGTATACCAAACGGTCCTTACCTCCAACATGCTCTTACCTGGTTGTTCCTTATCTGATATATCTCAATGTATTCATTAGGATTTTTGAGGAATCGAGGAAATACTATAAATAGCAGGGAATATTGAAAGCACAGTAATATTCGTACTTAGGTTGTTTTAAAAGGATAAGCTGAAGCATTAGCTTAGGAGCTAGTTTCTCGAGGATCTTCCACCTTAATCACGTGAGTTATGTCATACCCTTGGACGAGGTGGTGGCACATGTCGGGCTGTGCGAGTTACTTCATGGATCATAGACAAATTGAATATACATCACAAGTCGCAACAATAACAACACAACAATTATATTCCACTTTAGGGTTCGAATACATGGTTCAATAATAATAATAATAATAATAATAATAATAATAATAATAAGTTCATGAATTTTCCTGAACAGATAGGCGAATATAAAAAAACTAGAGAAAAATAGATTGCCCGAAATCCATGTCTATCTCTTCTGCTAAAAGCTGGTTCGGTAACCTCCTAAGAATACATGTAGTTTGAGAGTCAACACAAAGGTCGGTGAGAGTTATAGGTTTTCTACAAACTACGGTAATGATACTTTTAAAAAGTCTGAAAAGTATTCCTCTTGTAGTTAAAACCACGTTTGAAAATGTTTGATAAAAAGAGAAATCATAAGCAAATCCATACTTAAAATGTTTGATAAAGATAGAAACCATAAGTAAGTCTATAATTAAATTTTTTGATTAAAGAGAGAAACCATAAGTAAATCCATACTTCAAATGTTTGATTAAAGAGATAAACCATAAGTAAATTCATACTTAAAATGTTTGATTAAAGAGAGAAACTGAATCAGTGGTTTCTAGATAAAGAGATCCAGGTAATGCTTATAATGATTCCTCTAACCGAGCTATGTGACTAGATATAACCCCTTACGACACTTCCTTAGACGTCGTGGATAAGGATTGAAGTTAATCATCACCCGCTTCGATTGATCCGTCGAGGTTGTAGCTAGCAACCGCAGATGGGGAGTCAATCCACAAAGATATATGCATTTGTATCTCGCTATGAGGATTAACGGTTATAGCCGAGAGGGTATACTAAGTAGTTAAACTTAGGCAATGAATAATCTCTCATTATAAAGGCCATTAAGTAAGGTATACGATAACGTTTCATTATAAAAGCAGAGTAATTTTGATATATCCAAAAAACTATATATTACCCGCTTAAATAGATAGTAACATCTCGAGTGCATGTATAAATTGCAGAATATATATGTGTTATAAATTATACATATATATTTAATATATGAAAATATTTCTAAACCATTACAACATAAGCATTCCATGAATAAATTAGTCTATAATATATTATTTCAATATAATATTAATTATAACGAGATATATGTTTTTTTTTCTGCAAGCACACTTCATAACTGATAAATATATTTCACACGTATTCTCTCTCAAAATAATAAAATGTTAAAAAAGGGGTCATAGGCACTCACCTTAAATGTGTAAATTCGTGAACTAAGTTCGTTGAGGTGAAATTTAAGGTGAGAAATCGCAATGTGATGCTCTTTGCATTTAAAATAAACCATCAGGATTGTTTTTGTTACCTAGTTAACCAAAAGGATAGTTTTGGTATTATTTAAGAAGTATGGGGTGGTTCTGTAAATTAATTAACTTACAGGGGCTGATTTTGCTAAAATCCTTCAACAAGGGACTGATTTCGTAACTTATTTCCAACGAGGGGCTGAAGTGTATATTTTAAATCCAAGTTTGAGGATTAAGACCAGATTTGTTAACATTTATCCATGGAGGGGCTGATCAACTTATTTTAAATCTAAGTTTTGGGGAGGGACTGACTTGTAAACTTAATACATCTCTAGGGTTCATTCTAAACAAAATTAAAGAATGTTTGCACAGTACTCTCTTCTTCAATTACATTTGTTGCAGGTTGTAAAACAAGAAGACAAGACTAGGTCTCTCGATTCCGGCTAGGACAAACAGAAAGACAAAACATGAAATGGTGGTGGGAATTTATGATGGTGACAGGAATATGGTGGTCGAAAACTACAAAACAGTGGGGGCAATGAGAGGTGGAGATGGTGGCAGTGAGTGGCAGTAGGTTACTCCGGCAGCCTCTTGCTGCTTCGTTCTTGCTTCTGCTTGGTGAGAATGAGGAGAGGGATGAGGGAGGGGGCTGGTGGTGATCAGAAACTGTAGCAATACGGTGGTGGCGGTGGTTTGCTTGTGGTGGCAACCTCCTGACGTCATCGTTCCTCCTTCTGTTTTGCGAGAATCAGAGAGGGAGGGAAAAGGGTAAGCAAGGGACGTGATCAGGTGGTGTTTGGGAGCTTGCTTGACAGAAATCAATGGCGGAAATGGGTGGAGAGGGTGGTTTCGGTGGTGATTCACAGTGGTGAAGTGGGTGGTATTTGGCTGGTGAGATACGAACGAGGGGAAGAGATTTCGAGATTTTCAGACAAAGGGATGGAAAGGGACCTATCAATTTTGTCAAAGGGATCACATTTGAGGGATTGAGATCATTTGCTTTCTACGATTCGTTTTGCTTCAGTTACCAAAGGGGGAAGGAAGAAGAAACAACTTTTTGAGTTTGCCACATATGGTCCCTGCTATTTGGCACTCTAACAAACTCTACCCTAATGTCATATATTGTTACTAAAGTAGTTTCAAGATATTGTAAATCTTCCCACTAAACATATATACATATATGCATATATTTGATCAAGATGAGTAGATTTATTAAATGAAATCCCTAATATTACTTTTATTTTATTTTCATTTATTTATTTATTTTTGTTATGATTATTTTATTGTTATTTTCTTTTATTCTTTTTAATCCTTTAAAAGAGTACTTGTTAAATAATAGTTTTAAATTCAGTGGTTCCAAAAACCCGAACAACCCAACTTTTTGAGTTGTAGAATTTCAGGATACCATATTTGAATTTTCACATCTAAATAACTCGGAACGCTTGATCTCTCGCTTTTCGTAAATATTTCCGCTAAAAATACTTCGAGTGTCGAATTAAATATTAGACCATAATCCGATTTCGCAAACGTTTGCGAAATTTCCATCGGAGGTGTGCAAATACCTCAACAGTTAAAGTGATTTATACCTTACAGGTAATATCAATGTTATCCCAGTTTGATTTCTTAAAATTTGTAGACCTTTTGCATACGAACTTTGTGTTGTGCATTCTTGATATTTCCGTGACCAGTGAAACATATACTACGAGTCTAGAATGTTTGTATTTGTGATTTGTTTGAGATTTTCCCACAATGCGAAGTAACATGCCATTTGAATCTTGTTCTAATTATAATGACACTAAATATTTTCATTAAAACTCAATAGGTCAAGTTACAAAGAGGTTCGCGGTGAACTGACTATTTATAGATTTATACCTAACTACTAGGATGTCACATTACCTCCCCATTAAAGAAATTTAATTCCAAAATTATTTCGTTTCTACTACTATTTCGTTGCACTAGTGTAGGGAGCGCTGCTGAACAGTTGTGGGTACTTTTGCTTTATCAAATCTTCCCGTTCGCAAGTAAAATCCGACCCACTACAAGTGTGTCATCAGACTTTTACTATAGGCTTGCAATTTTGTTTGAGGCGTTTGATGCCTCGATCCATGGCCTCCATTGGTTCTTCCACGAACTGAATTTTGGTTTCGACCTGAATCTCATTGAGGGGAATGACTAGGTTTCCATTAGAGAGAAATTTCGTAAGGTTACACACACGAAAGGTATCGAGAACTTTGTTGAGTTCTTGAGCTAGCTTTAGTTTGTAAGCCATGGGACCAACCCTTGTCAGGATTTCAAAAGGTTCGATGTATCGGGGATTAAGCTTACCTCGCTTTCCAAATCTAATGACACATTTCCATGGTGCGATTTTTTTAAAACACAATCTCCTATTTCGAATTTGAGGGGTTTATGTCTCACGTCAAACATAGCTTTTCTGACGACAATGTGCGGCCTTTAACCTTTCCTTAATCTAAAAAGTCTTCTTTGTGATTTCCTGAATGATTTTGGGGACACTACGTGAAGTATCTCCAAAATGCTTTCTTGCCAGTTGAGTATCTCCAACTTCTGCCCAGCATAGTGGACAATGACATTTTTGTTCGTAGAAGGCCTCGAAAGGTGGAGCCTGTATGTTAGTGTGATAACTAATGTTATATGAAAATTCGACTAGTGGTAATTGAATATCCCATGCATTACCGAAGTCTATCACATAAGCGCGAAGCATGTCTTGAAGATTTTGTATCGTCCTTTCAATTTGTTCATCCGTTTGAGGATGATACATAATACTCATGTCTAGTTTGGTTCCTAGAAATCTCTACAATGTTTGCCAAAATCTTGAAGTGAATCTGCTATCTTTGTCTAAGATAATAGATATTGGCACTCCGTGTAGTCTGACCATTTCCTTGATGTAGGTCCTGGTGAGTTTTTTTCCATCTTGTTAGTTTCTCTAATGGCTAGGAAATGGGCGGACTTCGTCAAACGGTCAAACATTACCCAAATGGTGTCATAATCGTTCAAAGTCTTCGGTAACTTAGTTATGAAGTCCATGGCTATCTGTTCCCATTTCCATTCAAGAATCCATGGCTATTGTAGTATTCCTGATGGTTTCTGGTACTCTGCTTTGACTTTGGCACAAGTCAAACATTTACCGACATATGTGGCAATCTCTGCCTTCATGTTGGGCCACCAATAAAGCTTCTTAAGATCGAGATACATCTTGTCTGATCCCGGATGTATTGAATATTCTGATTTATGAGCTTCGTTTAAAACTAGGTTCCTAACTTCACCAAACCTCAGGGTCCAAATTTAGTTCATGAAATATTGTGTTCTGTCTTCCCTAACGTCGAACTGCTTGTCCATTCCTTGTAGGTTTTCATCCATGATATTTCCGAGTTTGAGGGCTTCCAGCTGAACGTCTCAAATTCAGGTAGTGAGATTGGAGTGGATTGTTAGGGTTAGAGCCTTTACATGAAGTGTTTTTACCTGTTCCTTCCTGCTTAAAGCGTCTATTACAACATTTTCTTTACCATGATGATAAATTTCGCACTCATAATCATTTAGCAAATCTACCCACCTTCGTTGTCTCATGTTTGAGCTCCTTCTGATCGAAGATGTGTTGAAAGCTTTGTGGTCGGTGAACACGACACACTTTGTCCTGTATAAGTAGTGCCACCAAATTTTTAAGGAAAACACTACAACTCCTAATTCCAAGTTATGGGTATTGTAGTTTGTCTCATTTGTATTAAATTATCTGGATGCATATACAATGGCTTTATCCCTATGCATCAACACACATCCTAATCCTTGGTGAGAGACATCGCAAAATACTAGAAAGTCTTTCGTTCCTTCTGGGAGAAACAAAATCAGTGCAACTGCATAACGATTGTTTCAACCTTTCGAAGGCAGACTCTTGACTGTCTCCTCAATTGAAATTCTTGTCTTTTTGAGTTAGAGCGGTGAGAGGCTTGACAATTTTAATGAAGTTCTCGATGAATCTCTGGTAATAGCCTGCAAGCCCTAGGAATTAGTGTACTTCAGTTAGTGTTGTTGGTGCTTTCTAATCCCTAATTGCTTCAATCTTCATAAGGTCGACATGAATCTCTTTGCTACTGACTACATGACCGAGGAAATGCATTTCGTTGATCCAGAACCCACATTTTGAGAACATTCATAAAGTTTCTCTTTCCTTAGTAATTCCAGAATCAATCGCAAGTGTTGGCCATGTTCTTCCTTGGTTCGTGAGTATATTAAAATGTAGTTGATAAAGATGATCACGAATTTATCCAGATAGCATTTGCATACCTGATTTATAAGTTCCATGAATACTTTTGTGTGTTGGTAAATCCAAAGGACATAACTAGAAACTCATAGTGACTGTACCGAGTCCTAATGTCGTCTTTGGAATGTCTACTTCTTGAACTCTGAGTTGATGAAAATCGGTTCTTAGATTGATTTTTGAGTTGTAGGAAGATCCTTGTAGCTGGTTGAAAAGGTCATCGATCCTCATGAGTGGGTATCAGTTTTTGATGGTTAGTTTGTTAAACTCTCAATAATCATTGCACATCCTGAATAATCCATCCTTCTTTTTGACAAATATTACCAAAGCTCCCCGGGGTGAGAAGCTTGGTCGGATAAAGCCTTTTTAAATTAATTGTTGAAGTTGACTGGATAGTTCTTGCATTTACAATGGTGCCAAGCATTAAGGAGATCTTTCCACCAGTGTTTCACCCGGGATTAGGTCGATTCGGAACAGGTAGATCTTCTGGAAATAGATCCGGGTAGTCACACACTTGGGCGATATCTTTGATTTCCTTAGGATCTTGCATATCCACAACATGGTCCAAGAAAGCGAAGCATCACTTGTGTAAGCACTTTCTTGCCTTCATGAAAGAAATGACCCTTAGATTCTTCCCCAATTTATCTCCATAAATCACAAGGGCTTTGTCGTTGGGTAGGGGTAGTCGGACAACTTTTTCATACAATAAAACTTCGGCTCGGTGAGGGGATAACCAATCCATTTTGATAATCACATTGAAACTTCCAATGGCCATGGGTATTAGGTAGACATAAATGACGTGATTATTCAGGGTGAGGAGGCAATTGGTAAGTATTTCTAAAGGTGCTTTCTACTTGGCCTTTTGTCATTTCTACAGTATAAGCCTCATTAAGTTTGTAGGATTTATGGTTTAACATGCTTCTAAACTTATGGTCAATGAAGCTTATATCGACTCCAGTGTCGAATAACACAGAATCATACACATTATTGATAGGAAACATACCAGAAACCACAGTTGGTTCCTGGCGAACAGTTCTAACAATGATCACAAATTCCCTTCATTTGCCACGTTGATTATTCTATTTCGGGTAGTCCTTAAAATTCCTTGGTTGATTGCATTCGAAGCAATTACAGCTTCTTCCCGTGGCAGTGGTTGAGTAAATAGTTTTTGGTGCCTTTTTACAGTACCTTGCGATGTGACCTTTCAAGCCACAATTGTTGCAAGTTATATCTCTGTAATTTTCGACATGGTAGAAGTTGCATTTGGTATAGTGGCTTAGAGTTCTGGTGTAGGACTTGGATGGGGGTGGGAGTGTTTGTGATTGTGGAATAGAGAGCCACATGTTCTGGATCAGGTTTGTGATACTTGGAGTTCCCCCTTGACTTTCCTTAAGCTTTTGCTTTGTACCCTGATTCTGTTTTACTTGCGGGGCCATGGTACCCTGCCAGATACATTATTCAGTCAATAGAGAGGCAAATTGTTTAGCACTATTAAATGTGTATGGTCTGGATGTAACAACCAGACCTTGAAGTGCCGAAGCCAGTCCCAAGATGTACCTTTTCGTCTTCTTATTTCTAGGGTCACCATTCCCGGACAAAGGTTTGCAAGTTCGTTAAATGAAGAGATGTAGGCAACCACCTCTGATCCCTTCATGGTGAGATTACAGAGCTCGTGCTCTAGATCCTGGACTTCTTGTTGAGGGCATTACTATTGGATTTAGTGTTTAATCCCATAACTATATTTGGTATGTACTTGACCCGAGAGTAGCATGGTCTATTTGGGTTGCATGGCACCGGAACAATTTGTAAGGATGGACTTATGAGGAGAGGATATTTATGATTTATTAATATATTATAAGTTCTAATATATTAATATGAAATCATATTATTTAATTAGTATTGATCAAAAATTAATTTGGAATTAATTTTGTGATCAAAAGAGACTAATTAAACATAAAGGGTTGATTTGGTAAATCATTCATTCTTATGGTGTGGGCCAATGATCCAAGATTCCTTATGTTGGCCTAAACCCATGTGGTGAACCATGGATGCTCCATGGAGGTTAAAACCCATGGAGCATGAACAATGTGAAAAGTCATGGCTACTAAGGCTTACATGGTGTAACCCTAATTCCACCACACTATATAAGAAGCCCCTAGTCTACCAAAATCGGCACCCTAGTGTTCTTAGAGAGCTATAGCCGATTTTGAGTGCAAGTGATCTTCTCTCAAGTCCTTCCAATTGTTGGTGGTGTTGTGTGAAGCATTTTAGGCATCACACTTGGGGTGCTAGGCTATTAAAGGTCCAAGGAATCAAGCTACAAGAAAAGGTATGTCTAACTACTAGATTTTTGTATTACATATACTTCATGGAATGCTAGTTAGGATGAAACCTTGGAAAAATGAATGTTTGCATATATAATAGAGAAAACATAGATCCAAGGTTTCTAGGGTTGCATGCACACCTTGGGAGTGTTAGAATGTTCAAAACCCTTCAGTGGTATCAGAGCCTATGCTTATTTTCAATTATACTTGATGCAACTTGTGTTAAAACCTTGAAAAATCAAATCTTTGGCTTTCTGGATAGTGGAATCGCTGAGTCACCCTTATATTCGGACCAACTCGCCAAGTCAGTTCATGTACTCGATGGGTTGGTGCTCCATAGTGTAGATTGTTGAGTTTTAAGGCTGGAACTGGACTACGATCATTACCCTAAACTGTTTTTGAACTCATAAACCTATTTTTGATGTGATAATGATCATGCTAATCCAATTTCAAAGATAATTGTCAAAGTTTCAAGTTTTATATTAGTTGATATGATTCTTGAAAATTGTTGATTTGAATTATCCATGCTTATGAGTTTTTGGTAGATCATATTATTTGACAATTCTTGTTAGTTTAATTGTTGATCTAAATGTCTTTTAATGGACTTCAAAACTTGTCCTCAAGTTATGGAATTCCAATAGTATTTTCTTTAAAAAGTCATTAAAAATCAAAATTTATAGAAATGAAAGGTTTTGAATAGTTTCAAAACTTGCCCTCTGTTAGGTTCAGTATAGTGTTGCCTATATTGGGCTTGTTAGCTAGTCCAATGTTTATCTCCGGTATGGGCCTGTCCATCCGTGAGTTTTGTAGGGTTTAGTATAAATAGATGCTTGCATGCATCCTAGAACAGGACGATAAGAGATGATTAGGAACGATTACAGAAGTATTGTTTAGCATATTCATCGTTCTTATTTTGTAACCCTAGAATCCTCTACAGTGGAAGTTCTTAGTCGAGCTCTGCTGACGATCGAGTAATCTAATCATTCGACACATTCTGATTCATACTTGTGTTTCGTTTTTACTATCTTTACGTTCATTACTTACCTGTTACAAAGATCTAATTGATCAAAGAGTTTTTTTTTATAACTCATCAGTTGGTATCAGAGCAGGAGGCTGTGTAATTCATACACATCTTTTCTGTGAAAGAGTTTGCGATTAGGGTTATTCCGCATTTACTAATATTTATTGAGCCGTCATTCCATAATTGACGTAACTCAGCATTTATTTGTTTTGCCCTAATATTACATATATTACAAGTCTGATCTTTCAAACAGGTTAAACGATCAAGCATGGACGAGTCACAATCTAATCCCATCAACATCTCAAACAACATTGGATCAACGACGAAGATTCCTCTTCTTTACACCCAGGATTACGAAGTCTGGGCGCATCATTTTGAAGATTATGTCATCGAATCTGAAGACAATGGATACCTTATTTGGGAAGCAATCGTATCTGGACCATTTGCTCACTCAGGAACATCAAAAATCATTAAAACTCAGAAAGAGTATAATGATCTGTTAAAGGACGTAAAGGATGTTGCTCAAGACGAAAAGGAAAAGTTTCAGTGCAACATTAAAGCATTGAGACTGATTCGATTCGCTCTTCAATCAGATACATTCAGGCTGGTTAGTTCATGCAGCACCGCTAAAGAAATCTGGGATAGGCTGCGAGAGCTATATTCCACAGATGAAGATTTGGAGCATTCTATTTAGACCTTGCTTTTGTCTGAGTTTGGTGAATTTAAACAGAATTCTGATGAAACTGTTACTCAGACGTTTGATCGCTTCAATCATCTTCTTAGCAAGATGATCAAACACGATATAGAAAGGAAGCTGATTGAACAAAAAGTAACCTTTTTGAATGGCCTTAGATCCGAGTGGAGAGCGGTTGTGTCCACTGTTAAAGCTCATGAGCAATTTAAATCTTATTCATTGGCAAAGCTGGTGGGGATTCTAAAATCCCAATAAAAGATTGTCTTGCAAGAGAAAAATGTGGTCTCAAGTTTTGGGTCCTTGGCACTCCTGTCTAAAAGCAAAAGTGTGGTAGAAGATGAAGATCTCAACTTAGAAGACTATGATCTTACTTCTAAAGACTATGCAATGATGGTGTCGAATCCAAAGAGGTTCATTAAGAAAAGGTTCCCTACCAATAAGAACCGAAATTGGCAGGGAAGCTATAGTTCTGAAAAGGTTAAGGAGGAACCGAAGACAGAAGAACCAAAGAAAGAGGTGAAAGTTGAAGGAGATTCTGGTGTGAACTGCTATTACTGTGGAGGACAGAACCATTATGCCAAAGACTGTGTCCTGAAGAAAATGGCAGAAAAGGATGAGGAGAAAGATGAAGAAGCTGTGTTGATGAAAAAGCTGGATGAGATCAAGAGGAAGAAAAATGCTACTAACCCTTCTATGAATGCTCTTATTGTGCAGGGTTCGGCAGCGGATGATGAGTTCGGTGGCGTGCAGGTCTGGTCAACCGACTCAGAGGATGATGAAGTTAGGAAGCCATCTCATTGAAAGGCGTATGTTACAAGAGGTGACGAGAGCAGTGGGAAATGTTTGATGGTGACAGATGTATCTCAAATGAGGGGATACAATACAGACGGTGGGAAAGAGGACACCAAGGAGCGAGAGGACTTATGCTTCACAACAAAACCTCTCAGTGTGCAGATCAATGAGCTTGATGAATTGATCAAGAAGGTACAATCCGTTTTTGTTTCATTCAAAGTCCCACAAAATTCATATGAAAAAGAATTAAAAAGCTTAAATTCAAGAATCTCAAATCTAGATAGCAGTTTAACTCAAACACGGGTCACCAATTCTAACCTAACTGACAAAATAAGCAGGGTGTCATCCAAGAGTGAGGAACGAAGGATGTGGATAGAGCTGAAGGAGTCGGAGCTGATTAAATCTAAGGAAGAAAACATTTATTTACAAAGAGACAATTTAAAACTTCTGAAACAGAGAAATGTTTTTTGTTTAATTGCTAAACGTCTTTATGCTAACATCACTCAACTTCATCTGAACTGTGAAATAGGGCAGAAAATTAATCGCATGATTTTGCCCTTCCTTGAGTTTAAGGAGGATGAAATCGATGCTGAAGCATATAATTGCGAAAGTGTAGTTTCGTCTGATGATGTGAATCCGACTTATATGTATGGTCTGGACAAAATTGAATCTTTTATAAAGTCCAAGGACCATAAGGACATGCTGAAAAACCTTTTGGATGAAAACGATAAACTGAAACTAAGGACCGAAACCATACAAAAATTTGACTCATCGAATTCCAACTTGAGCTCAGAAAATAAAATTGATGTTGAAAATGTGTCTGAGCTTAATGAGGATGATGATATGAGCGTAATTTATGTAAAGGATGAAGTTGAATATTCTGAGTTTGTCAAGAGCGAACCCGAAAACCACAAAAATCTTATTTCTGAAAATTCTGTGGAGTTTGCTCGTTTGTCCCAAAATAAGTCCCCGATTCTTGAAGAAAAGGTCGTTGTGTACCAAAAGGTGAGAACAACACCAAATCAGGTGTATAAGGTCATAGGAGTAACCGAACATCAGACAGCCGAACTCACCGCCATAGTAAACGAAGATAATGCAGATGGCTGTGATGAGTTTTTCTGGTCTGCTCCTATAGATAATGCTGACGAAACCGTTGGTCTGTCAGAGCGAACATCCTGGAAAACCAAAGGCAGATATGTGCCAGAGCCACTAAACAAGCCTGACAACTTCGATGTGCCAAGTACTAGTGGTACAAAAGAAGTTCCTGTAGAAGAAGTCACTCCTACAAGCGAAACATCATCTGTTAAAAGTGAACCGGCTGACAGGAAGCAAAAGTAAAAGGCCAACATCCACCGACAGCCAAAGCAAGTGAAGGATCAAAAGCAGCAAAGGAATCTGAGATACAAAAAGAATCTCTCAGAGCGAAAACAGTTTTGGCGATCTTAAAACGCCCATTTCTCTTATCATGAAAAAAATTCAAAGTCAGAGAAAAGTACTGTCAGGCCACAAGAAAGTAATAACAACCGAAGGGAAAGGTTCGGTTCAGAGAACACCAGCTACCGAAAGCATAGGTTCGGTTCCGAGAGCAAAAGCTACCAAAGTTCAAGGTTCGGTCCCACAAATGACCAAAAACAAAAGGGTCACTTAGAACATCAAATCAAGAAAACTTCTCAGCCCAAATTCTCTCGTTCTAATTCTTCTAAACCCCATTCTAAATCCAATTCTATTCAAACTCAAAATCCAAAATCTTCAACAGATTTGAAAGGAAAATTGAAGGTTTCCTCAGTCAAGAATGATCAAAAGCATTCCAAGGCCCAAACGCCTGAACCTGAATCCAAACCGACTGTAACAAATCATAACAAAATTAAAGTTTTCACTATTAAGAAGAAAGATGAAACAACTTTAATAAAAAGAACATATCTTGTTGACATTTCTCTTACTATTCCTGTTCCTGTGAAAGGCTCACGTGGACCCAAGAAACTTTGGGTTCCTAAATCTGCTTGATTTTTGCAGGTTATCAGTGACGAGCAGTTCGATGAAGAATGGTATATTGACAGTGGCTGCTCACGTCACATGATAGGGAAGAAGGAAGAGCTGAGGGAATGTCGATCTCTTCCAAACGGCGGGAATGTCAAGTTCGGGAACAACTCATTGATGGGTTTTGGTCATAAGACATCCTATGTGCTCATACAAACCCTAATGCTTGGATCTAGGTTTCTCTATTGTACATGCTATGATTCCAAGACTATAAACCCTAATTCTAGCATATGGAAATCAGAATTCACATGTAAATAGGTTTAACAACATATCTTGATTGTTATATAGCAATAACAATCTAATTCCTCCTTGAATTGACCTTGGAAAGCTGAGAGTCACAAGTGTCACTCCTCTAATGGCTTACAAACACCATAAGCAAGTGGAGAAGGTATATAGAGAGAGGAGGGAGGTTAGAATTCGTCCTTAGATCCTCTTGGGAAGAAGCACACGAATTCTAAGGCCTTAGGGGTCTTTATATAGGGTTGGGATTAGGGTTTCAGTCCTTATCCTTATCTAGTTACTTGTCCACCAAGCAACCATAAGATAACTCTTAGAAACCCTTATCCTAGTCGAATTCTAAGTGATTATCACCTCAAATTCGTTCACCATATATATAAGATAATCCTTACCTTATTTTGTAACTATCACATAATTACAATTCAGCCCCTCTAGTTTAATTAATTACACTTGATCATAAAATTAATTCTTAATTAATTATTGACCAATATTAATTAAACAAATATGATTTCTCCTTTAATATATTATTCTTATAACATATTAATAAATCATAATAACCTCTCTCTCTATTTATTTCTCCAATCAAGTTGCTTTGGTGAAGGCAACCCAAAAGGACCATGCACCATCGGGTCAAGTACATACCAAAATAGTTATGGACTTAGACACTAATCCAACAGTCTCCCACTTGGATAAGTCTAACAACTATTCTGCGTATGACTTCGGATCCCGATCTGCAATCGTAGCTTTCCAAAGCCGCTGTCAACTTTGATCCTATCAGATACTCGTGTCCTTAGATAAGGGATCATATATTCCTCCATTCTAGATATCGTATGAGATATGATTTCAAATCATTCTCTTTGTACTACTTCTCGATTTCTGATTTATGACGACAGACTAATTGAACAAATCAAATTAGCCCTAGCCCGGCCGAGCATTTACGTTTGTCATCACTAAACCATCGAGGGGCCCAAAGATATCGCTTTTATCCTACTTTGGATAAAAGGAACGGATAAACTTTGATACAATGCTCGCTTGTACTCACGCACCGAATCACACACAACAATATGTTTTATAACACCAAGTTACTGGTGCGTTTACATATTATCAATGTGCAACCGATTCGCAAGATACAACTCACACATCTCGGTTTCAAGAATATAAGATGTTATCGTCTCACCAATCACTCGTGATACAATCCATGGAGTGATCCAAGTAAGCGTGGGTCTAATCCAATGCTCAAATCACATTCATAAGCACTCATGAACGTTGCAGCAAACTCTTGCTTATGTCTAATACTCTTTTAGACAATCCACACACCAATTCACGACAGTCTTCATTCATATCTACTTCCAACATATGAACGATTGTGGCCCGTTTGAATAATTCGATTATTCTTAATAAAATCAATTATTCTGGAAGTCAAAACATGCAAATGTGAAACACAAGAATAATACTAATCCCATATGGCCTCAACCCTTCGAGCATAAATAAAACACCTTTTATTTATCACCATATTGATTACTCATTATTTGTAGTTTCGGGTAATCAACTTCTTACTTGAATTACAACACTTGTCCCATGCTCCTAGCATGCACACAATGTTTACCTATGGTTCTTACTTTGTGAAATAGATCACATTGAACACATTTCCAATCATTCTCATTTCACAACTCCAAATCCTTTTCATAAGTGAAAGAATATCAAATTCTTGCTACTTATAGAATATGCTAGATTCTAACATTCTATGCAACTTATCCTTTCGTAATGTCATTGCACCAAAGTCACAAAGACTATTGCCAATGATATTACAAAGTCTTCTATCGGAGATTGTTACAAGACAATTCCATAGATGTGATGTCTCTCACTCAAAGTACTTTCTTTGAACATCCTTTTGCATAGAAGTTTCTAATCTAGTCATAGATTTCTCAATATTCAATTCCCAATATGGACACACTTCCATATGTTCCATATGACAACTCATTCTTAATAGAATCTTATCTATTCGTAATGATGTTGATATGGTCCATCCAATATGGAAACATTTCCATATTTTCCAATACTATACTTCCAACTACTCACAAGCGACCAATCCTCGTCGAACTTTGGATTGTCCTTTGATAGTTGTTTAATTGTTTTAGTCAAAACCAATTCTAGTCCCTTTTCCCTCTAAATGCGCTCAACATTTGGAAAATTTTAGAATGGTCAAACATTAAGCATTTGCAATCGATCCTATACCTGAAGCGTATGGGACACGACGCATAATGTTTTAATTGCTATGTTCTCAAAATTCAAATTGTGAAAAGGGATGCCGTAATCATAATCGAAATTTTAAGAACACACTATGTACCTTTGACTAAATTTATTAACATTTCTCAACCTAATCCTTTAGATTTGAAATGAAGCATAATATTCTCTCCCTTAATTATAGCAAAACAACTTTACAACTCTTACAACTTTGCAAGGTATAACTCTTGTTTTCTATAATTAATATTGCCAACTTGCAATACTTTCCTTAATAATCATACAATCATAACATTTATGCTCCCACTATCATGATGATTATTATAAAACATAACACTTATGCTCCCACTAGCTTCGACATGTATTCATAAACATCTTAACTTTCAGAAAACAATACTTATTGAATTTCTTAAGTTCATGTTTCTAATACTTAGTGCTTTGATAATCCTTTATCAATGCTTCTTGAACTTATACACCTTTGCCTTCGATAGTTCATATGTGTGTCTAAACAATTAAGACTAATTGCCAAACCTCACAATTCAAATTATGGAAAGGGATGCCGTAACCATGATTGAATTTGAGAATGCAATTTTACAATCACTATCTTCTTAAAATCTCTCTTAGTGAAAGCATTTCTTCACAATCATTTTCATGAAGGAGGAAATCTTATGACACTTAGATTTGAGCGGTGTATGTGTTCCTATCCATGTGAATTTGTTAAAACCAAAGTTTATGACAAATTCAAACTCATATGGACCGAGCTTTCTTAATCTTGATTTGTTGCCTTATGGTAGCACAACTGCCCACCATGTCTTCCAAGTAGTTAAGCAGCTCACCCTTTCCTATCAATGTACCTTTCATTGATTAAGGTGCTTTGCCTTTTATGCGTTCCAAATGAGAACTCATAGAACTCACATGCATAATTAACTCGATTGGATTGACACAGAATCAAAATAATGTCAACACGATAGGTTGTAAACCTCAACTCGTGTGCTAGTGATGATTGATAAGGTTTATTTGATTTGTTCTTGAAACCTTTCAAGACCATTAAGACTCCCACTGACTCCTTGACATATATGATTCTCTTGTCAATAAACATTTCTTGACAAAAAAAGATTCAAGAGTTAGTGTAGTTTTTATCAAAACACTTCATAAATTGGTCCTAGTTGGTCTTTGTCTTATCCAAGACATCACAACTTTCCACATTTAATGAAAGTTACAAACCTTCTTAATACCTTTCACTCAATGTCACAATCTTAACTTTAAGACTTGTTATTGTAACGAAGTATGATTGACTTATTGATTTAACCATTTCTTCAATTCTTGATTCCTCTTCTTAGACATACAATTGTACTAAGACTCACTTAGAGGATCAATTGAGATGTGGTTCTTAACCATTAAGACCTATCATAAAGCATAAAAGGTACTCTCCCTTCTTCTTAGAATGGAGAAACTTTTATCTCTCTTCCTACTTGATTCTTGTTATTCGTTCTGCTATTGATTTAAACCCTTTAATCAATTCAGAATTACACCTAATCATGTAAGTATAATCATATTTACTAAACCTTTAGTAAATCATGACGAATATCATTGTTACTCTTATGGTGGACACGCAACATTGTGTGCTCGATCTCTTAGTCCTTCACTTGACACTTTGTTAATGAATTTGTCTAATTTCCAAATATGAAATTTCTCATTCATCGTGCAACCAAGTTGCGTGATTCCAAATTTCTGTCCAATTGAAACTTTGGGCGATGAGAAACTCTCCCTATTTGGTAAATCCTCAACTTTCCATAAATAACACAATAAGAACCAAATCCATTATTGCTAATAATAGAAACATTTTAACATCAATTTTTCATACACGCCATTGCAAGGATAAATAAATAAAATCAAAATTTATTTTATTGCGGAAAAATTTGTCCTTACAATGCAATTCATTGAAAAACTTATGCTAATACATCTTTCTTAGCAATCTAATTCTAACTCTAAGTAGTAGCTCAAGAATCTAATCTTCGAGAAACGCGATCGAAATCCATTCCTTCACGGTTAGATTCTGCTCACTTCTTCCTTTAAGCTTCCTTTCTTTTCTTCGATCCTACAAAACATCAATTGTAATCTTATTACATTATGTATTAAGAATCTAGAATAGAAGCTTAAAAGAGTTAGTAAATGGATTTTACCTATATTAGAGCCATACGTTTCGACTCTCCCATCTCTTAGATTTCTTAGGTAAATGGGGCAGCTTCGTCTCCAATGCCCCTTCTCTTGGCAATAAAAGCAAATCGACTCTTTTGGAACAGGACATGCAACTACTTCAGACATCGCCTTTCTCTTATGATCAAACTTTTCGATCATAGCATGTCTTTCGTTGCCATTGTCTATATCCATAGAGGTCTCGAAGGCAGATTCACCAATCAACTTTGCTTTTCTATTGCGCCAAATCATTGCAGATTCAACAGCAATAAGCATATAGGTGAGATCTATAAGGGTCACGTCGTAGTTCATCATATAGTATTCTCTTACGAACTCACTATATGAGTTGGGAAGTAACTGAAGAACCCAATCAACAGCCATTTCCTCACAGACAATGGATCCCAACATTCTTAAATTATCAATGTGTGACTTCATCCCTAGGACGTGTGCACACACGGACTTTCCTTCTTTATGTTTACTTGCCAAAAGGGCTTGAGTGATCTTGAACTTTTCAAGCCTTTGAACTTGCGGGTTAGGGAGAATAATTGGAGGAGGTAGAGGAAGTGAAGCATGATTTCTTGTTCCTCGATCGAATCGTGGAATATCATCTTCATGTGGAATGCTTGTTCCACGAGATTTGGGAAGACCATAGTTGTCGAACTTTGACATCTACAATACGGGAGAAAAACAAATTCAAGTTAGTTGATTGATTGAGTCCTTAGTAAATCACCCAAATGAGATACTAAGGCTATGACCCAACACAATATTCTACAACTCGGGAGAGGGATGCCGTAACCCTAATTGCAGAATATTTGAAGGTAAGTGAATGACGATTCACTAATTTCCACCACGAAAAAAAAAACGAAAAAGAATTTAAGTTTTAAATCTATGAAAACTCCTAGATCCTTTGAGATTCATTGAACTTTCAATGGCATGTTTAAATCTCGATATGCCCCTCTTGTTTGTGACTGGGATGCCGAGGATCACAAAGCGGGTGTGAATAACCATGCAAACTTACATGGTGCCCTCACATGTTACAGTCACCTATTCGATGTGCCGGTAAACCACACACGCTCCACCGAACTATGACAAACATTGAGTCACCCTTTGCTACCTTTGCTTAGACCCATTTAGTGTGCCGGTTAACCACACACGCTCCACTAACGTCTTCGCAAGGGCACAAAGTGCAATTTCATGGAATTGCATCAATTCACTTTTGCCTAAGTAACTAATATTGGGAATTTTGAAAAACATTTAGTTACTTTTATAATTCATTATACTTATAATGGAAGGTTTCGTCCTATCCTACCCGTTCGGCTAACGACCTTCCACTAGTCAAGAGTGCGGTGGGTAAGAGTGGATACCCATTCAATCGCCATTTTATAGGCAATTTCCTTAAACACCCCTTATAGACCAGCTTCGTGAATGAGGCCTACTAACGGTAAGACTGACTTTTACTCATACATATATATAATGTTAGACCTTTAATGTTATATATAGTATAGGGTGTATTTTTATACTTTTAAAATACTAGGTGGTCTAATTTAACAATTATACTTTTAATTCAATTAAATTGTAGACCTAAACTTTTATGGATTTATTAAACTTCTTTTAATTATACACCTTAATTAATTAATAAAACCATAAGGGTGTGATTTGAACTTTTTCAAAACTATGCTAGGGTTTTAGAATTTAACATTCCTAATTAAACTTTTAATCAACTTTTAAATTCCAAAACTTGAGGGCAAGTTTTGAAACATTTCAAATATTAGGGTTTAGAATTTAAATATGCACCAAACGCCTGAACCTGAATCCAAACCGACTGTAACAAATCCTAACAAAATTAAAGTTTTCACTATTAAGAAGAAAGATGAAACAACTTTAATAAAAAGAACATATCTTGTTGACATTTCTCTTACTATTCCTGTTCCTGTGAAAGGCTCACGTGGACCCAAGAAACTTTGGGTTCCTAAATCTGCTTGATTTTTGCAGGTTATCAGTGACGAGCAGTTCGATGAAGAATGGTATATTGACAGTGGCTGCTCACGTCACATGATAGGGAAGAAGGAAGAGCTGAGGGAATGTCGATCTCTTCCAAACGGCGGGAATGTCAAGTTCGGGAACAACTCATTGATGGGTTTTGGTCATAAGACATCCTATGTGCTCATACAAACCCTAATGCTTGGATCTAGGTTTCTCTATTGTACATGCTATGATTCCAAGACTATAAACCCTAATTCTAGCATATGGGAATCAGAATTCACATGTAAATAGGTTTAACAACATACCTTGATTGTTATATAGGAATAACAATCTAATTCCTCCTTGAATTGACCTTGGAAAGCTGAGAGTCACAAGTGTCACTCCTCTAATGGCTTACAAACACCATAAGCAAGTGGAGAAGGTATATAGAGAGAGGAGGGAGGTTAGAATTCGTCCTTAGATCCTCTTGGGAAGAAGCACACGAATTCTAAGGCCTTAGGGGTCTTTATATAGGGTTGGGATTAGGGTTTCAGTCCTTATCCTTATCTAGTTACTTGTCCACCAAGCAACCATAAGATAACTCTTAGAAACCCTTATCCTAGTCGAATTCTAAGTGATTATCACCTCAAATTCGTTCACCATATATATAAGATAATCCTTACCTTATTTTGTAACTATCACATAATTACAATTCAGCCCCTCTAGTTTAATTAATTACACTTGATCACAAAATTAATTCTTAATTAATTATTGACCAATATTAATTAAACAAATATGATTTCTCCTTTAATATATTATTCTTATAACATATTAATAAATCATAATAACCTCTCTCTCTCTCTATTTATTTCTCCAATCAAGTTGCTTTGATGAAGGCAACCCAAAAGGACCATGCACCATCGGGTCAAGTACATACCAAAATAGTGATGGACTTAGACACTAATCCAACACTCATATGGCACGATAAAAGGTTATGGGATGATAACAAATGGAGACTTCACGACTAGAAAGGTTGCATATGTTGAAGTACTACAACATAACCTCATCAGTGTATCTTAGCTTGTTGGAGGTACCGGTCTTAAAGTTACATTTGATGATGACGGTTCCGAAATAATTGAGAAGAAAACAAAAAGAGTGATTCTCAAATCAGAGCGCAAAGGCGAAATGTTTCCTCTCAATCTCAAACCTCTCAAAGGAAATCCAACTATCTGTTTGTTATCCAAAGCACATTCTGACGAAAGCTGGTTGTGGCACCGAAGGCTCTCCCATCTCAATTTCAAGGATATCAACAAACTTGTCACAGGTGGTCATGTTCGGGGTCTTCCATTGCTCAAGTTTGATCGAGAACATTTGTGTGCTACGTGTGAAATGGGGAAGCAGAGTCGTCAAAGCCACCCATCCATTATAAACACTAAAGTCGTTGAACCACTTGAGTTAATTCACATTGACTTGTGTGGTCCATCATCTATCGAAAGCATTGGCGGTAGCAACTATATTCTTGTTATTGTCTGTAACAGCCCGGATTTCCAGGTATCTTTTATTCATGTATTTTTGGTATTTTGTGAGGAGACTCGGCGAGTTGGAGCTCAGACTCGCCGAGCAGGATCGCGGTTCTGGACGCGGGTTCGCGCCTGGACTCGGCGAGTCCGCGCTGTTTAATGAAACCCTAATTTCCCGGTCCTAAGCCCTATTTAAAGGACCTTATGGCCCTTCATTGCGGCTACCTTGTCCTTGAGAGCACCTAAACAGCTGAGAGTTCTTGTGAGTGAGATAAGAGGCCATTATTCACCAATTTTGTGTGTATTTGCAAGAAAGGAAGGGGGAAATCAAGCTAGGAGAGTTGGGGAGCTTGGATCTACTTCCATTTCGTCAGAGGAAGCTTATTGAGGTATCATTCAGAGCTTATTCTTGTATTTTTGTTGATATGGTCAAATCTAGGGTTTCTTCATGCCTTGTTTGCCTTGTATTTGGAGTGTGAGAGGTCCCATGGGGTTATGGTACCTAGATATGGACCTTAGCAGGTCCAGAGAGTCCCAAATGCCATGCTTTATGTCCTCCTTTTTGGGTTTGGAGACTAGGGTTGCCATCTTAGAGGTCATTTCTCCAAAAAAGAGCCTTGTAGGTGTTGCATGGTAGCCAAGATTGTGACTTTACGTGATGAATGAGCTTAGGAGGGCCAGATCTATGAGTTGATGGAGCGGATCTGACCTCAGAAGCGAGATTGAGTTGATGCATGGCATGGACTCGCCGAGTCCGAAGAACAGACTCGGCGAGTAGCATGAAGATTGTCCTTAACCACTCAGCGAGTGGTCTTGCCAAGTTAAGGGTTGACTCAGTGAGTAAGGGAGAGTTAGAGAGGGTTGACAGGTGGACTGAGTCGAGCTAGAACTCGCCGAGTTGTTCTTGAGACTCGGCGAGTTGAGTCGTGGTGGCCCCGCGATTCATGCCAGGTGGGACTCATCGAGTTGGGGGTGTACTCGACGTGTCAGGAGGGGATCCTAGAGAGTCAGTGAACACGTATAGACTCGCCGAGTCGCCATAGTGCACTCGCCGAGTCCGGTCAAAGTTGACCGTTGACTGTTGACCAGAGTTGACTAGTGTTGACTTGATAGGGGTAGTCAACCTTAGTGGTAAAAGTGTTAATTAGAGATATATGATGTTATAGGAGGATTATAGCTTGGAGGATCGAGCACGAGTGATTTCCGGGATTCGCGAGTTATCGAGATATACGAGGTGATTCTTCTCACTATACTTTACCTTGAGTAGGTAATCAGAGTTATGTGATAGAGTATTTGTATGCTATATGCTTGTTATGTATTGTACTGCATTATTTCTATGTGATTTATGCTGTGCGTGTTTATAGAGTTGGAACCGGAAGGTTCCCAGAGTTAGAACCAGTGGGTTCACAGAGCAGGGTCTACGGACCCACAGAGTTATAGCCTCGAGTGGCTAATATGTGTTATGTGTGGTATTTTGAGGAACTCACTAAGCTTTGTGCTTACAGTGTTAGTGTTGTTTGTTTCAGGTACTAGTGATGACCGTGGGAAGGCGCCGGCTTGATCTATACACACGCATGGGATTTTTATAATATGTGATCTTGGGATTTTGTATGATATGGATCGGAGTTTTAAACTTGATGTTTTATGAAAATTTAAATGAAAATGTTTTTATCTTATTCGAAAAATTATTTTGAAATTCACGGTGTTACAATTTGGTATCAGAGCCTTGGTTTGAGGGATTCGAGTACACCTTCGGGCGTATTTGAACTCAAACTGAGGATTTGAAGAGTATTTTCAAAAAGAGTAAAAGATTTTGGAAAAACGTAGAGCAGAGTGTGTGTACGATCGGTCCGCGCCCGAACGGTGATTTCCCAAAATATCCTCCTGTTATGTGCTATTGATATTGATATGATGTATTCGCATGCTAGAGTAGGCTAAGTATTCCTATTAGGACTAGAGTGGCCTGATTTGTGATGCCTTAGCCTAGGAAGAGGTGAGCTGCTATGAGATGCTTGAGAGTGAGTAGGTAGCAGCGAGGGGCTTATGAGAGATCTATTAGAGAGTAGCCTGTGCATGATAGAGTACTTGGAATTTAGGATCCGAAGAGGAGGACTTGGGGTGTATTCTGATACGGTGCGGACAGTAGTATTGGGCCCGTACTACTGAAAGCACCGGAGCGGTGTACAACCCAAGTAAGAATCTTTGGAATTCCAAGGATCAAGGAGGGATGAGTTGTCGAGTGTGAGTATGCTCGAATGGATTCTAATTTATCGTATGTTGTATTTCATAGGTAGATCATGGTGAGGACACGTTTGATGCCTGAGAGCAGTGATACCAGTGATGAGGAGATCCGCCAGATCATCCACGAGGAGGTGGCTGCGGCCATCAGGGCAGAGATACCAGAGATGTTTGGGTCTATTAAGACCACGCTGATTGAGATTTTTGACGAGCGCTATGCCGCTCTTTCTGAGGCTGTTGTTGCAGCGGCCACCGCAGCTATTGCTGCCGCTAGGCCGCAAGGTGGTGATGCATTGCTGTTCCAGGAGTTCAACAACACAAAACCACCAGAGTTTGATGGGACCCAGGACCCGGTGGCAGCTATGAGTTGGATTTCTGACATAGAGGGGTGTTTCTTCACTTGCTCATCTCCTGAGCATTTGAAGGTTCGGTTCGCGCTGAACCAGCTTCGCTTGGGAGCGAAGGACTGGTGGAAGTTTGTGACGGCGCACTTTACGCCTGCTGAGCTTGCGACAGTGACCTGGGAGAGGTTCACTGCCATGTTCCGAGATGAGTACGTTCCCCAGGTGGAGAGGGAGCGTTTGGCCCAGGAGTTTTTGACCCTCAAGCAGGGTACTGAGTCGGTTACAGCGATCACCAGGATGTTCCATGAGAGGCCGATGTTTTGCCCTGAGCACGTGTCCACCAAGCAGGCACGTATGACCCGATATCTGAGTATCTTGAGGCGAGACATTCGGGAGTTCGCGGAGAACTCGTCGTACCGGACATTTGCTGAGCTTCAGGTAAATGCCCGGAATAGGGAGATTGAGCTAGAGACTCAGGCCAGGGAGGAGGCGGAGTCTCAGGGGAGGGATCGGCGACCGACACAGTCTCAGCCGGCAGCCAAGCGGGCCAAGCCCGCTGATCCCAAACCAGGGAGCCAGAAGGGCCGCACTTGTGGGAAGTGTGGAAAGGGTCATGATGGAGTTTGTAGAGCGGGATCTTGCTACAAGTGTGGCAAGGAGGGGCACATGGCCAAGGACTGCCCCAAGGGGTTTGCGGTGTGTTTTCACTGCAATCAGACCGGACACCGAAAAACAAAGTGTCTGCAGTTGCGAGGATCATCTCAGGGAGCACCTTAGGGATCTGCCCCTGCCGCCATCTGAGCTACAGAGAGTCGGCCAGTGAAGGCCGAGGCACCGAGGGCACGAGGGAGAGTTTTTCAGCTGACCGCGGAGGAGGTCCGCGCAGCACCCGATGTCATGGTTGGTACTTTTCTTGTGAATTCTATACCTGCATTGGTGTTATTTGACTCGGGTGTGAGTCGGTCTTTTGTATCTTTGGCCTTTAGTCAGCATATCAGTGTTAGTCGTGAGGCGTTGAGTCGGCCTCTGAGAGTGTCCATAGCTGATGAGAGGGTGATATATGTCACGAAGGTTCTCCGAGGGTGCGTAGTCGAGATTTTCGGTGTTGAGTTCCCGATTGATCTAGTTCCTATTGCGATGGGTGATGTATGTGTCATTGTCGGCATGGACTGGTTGAGCCGATTCGGTGCGGTTATCGACTGCGAGCGACAGCTGGTGACCATACGGGACCCTAGTGGGGGAGTTCTTTCGGTGTACGACGAGGGTACACATTCAGGATCAGCGTTTTGTTCGGCCGCTAGGGCGAGGCAGTCTCTACAGCAGGGCTGTAAGGGTTTTGTGGCGTATGTGATGGATACGCGGGTGGATTCCGAGAGGTCGAGTTCAGTTGAGGAGGTTTCGGTGGTGTGTGAGTTCCCGGATGTATTTCCCGAGGAGTTGCCGGGTGTGCCTCCTGTGAAGCAAGTGGAGTTCAGTATCGATTTGGTTCCGGGGGCCGCGCCTATCGCTAAGGTGCCCTATCGTCTTGCACCTCCAGAGATGCAAGAGTTATCCTCGCAGCTTCAGGAGCTGCTGGGAAAGGGGTTTATTCGGCCAAGCAGCTCGTCGTGGGGAGCGCCGATCCTGTTTGTCAAGAAGAAGGATGGTTCACACCGGATGTGCATTGATTACCGGGAGTTGAACAAGCTGACGGTTAAGAACCGTTACCCGTTGCCGAGGATCGACGATTTGTTTGATCAGTTGTAGGGAGCATCTTGGTTCTCCAAGATCGACTTGAGGTCTGGATATCATCAGGTGAGGGTGCGAGATGAGGACGTCCAGAAGACAGCGTTCAGGACACGTTATGGGCATTATGAGTTTGTGGTGATGCCTTTCGGGCTCACCAATGCCCCGACAGTGTTCATGAATCTCATGAACTGAGTGTGTAGGCCGATGCTGGATCGGTCGGTGATTGTATTTATCGACGACATTCTGGTATATTCGAGATCTAGAGAGCAGCATGAGGAGCACTTGAGAGAGGTTCTCGGAATTCTAAGATCGGAGAGGCTTTATGCCAAATTCTCCAAGTGTGATTTCTGGTTGCGGGAGGTACAGTTCTTAGGACATATCGTTAACCAGGAAGGGATATTGGTCGATCCGGCCAAGGTTGAGGCGGTGATGAGTTGGGAGGTGCCGAGGTCACCCTCCGAGATCAGGAGTTTCCTCGGGTTGGCAGGATATTATCGGAGGTTTATCAAGGATTTCTCTAAGATCGCAGTGCCACTCACCAGATTGACCCGGAAGGGTGTTGCTTTTTCATTGAGACACTTCGCCAAAGGTTGTGCGAAGCCCCGGTGTTAGCTCTCCCGGAAGGGATGGAGGACTTTGTGGTATACTGTGATGCATCGATTTTGGGTTTCGGAGCGGTGCTGATGCAGAGAGGGCATGTGATAGCATATGCATCGAGGCAGTTGAAGCCTCATGAGACGAGATATCCCACCCACGATCTAGAGTTGGGGGCAGTGGTGTTCGCCCTCAAGATTTGGCGTCACTACTTGTATGGGGTTCGGTGTACAATATACACGAACCATAAGAGTTTGAAGTATTTGATGGATCAGCCCAACCTGAATATGCGTCAGAGAAGGTGGTTGGATGTGGTCAAGGATTATGATTGTGAGATCCTGTACCACCCAGGCAAGGCTAACGTGGTAGCCGATGCATTGAGCCGCAGGGCGGAGAGCACCCCGCTGCGGGATGTATGTTTGAGATTGACCGTGATAGCTCTAGTGTTGGACGCCATTCGTGGGGCACAGGCCGAGGCTGTGCAACCTGAGATGCAAAAGAGGGAACGGGTTGTTGGTTTGGTTTTAGAGTTCGTTACCGATGGTCGGGGGCTTATGACATTTCAGGGGCGTATCTGGGTACCGTTTGTGGGAGGGACGCGTACCATTTTGATGGAGAAGGCGCATCGGTCGAAATTTTCGATCCATCCGGGGGCCACTAAGATGTATTTGCATTTAAGAAAGGAGTATTGGTGGCCCTGTATGAAGAGGGATGTCGCGTGGTTTGTTGAGAGGTGCTTGACCTGCCGTAGGGTTAAGGCCGAGCACCAGAGGCCGCATGGTAAGTTGCAGCCATTGGAGGTTCCCGAATGGAAATGGGAACAGATCACTATGGATTTCATCACCAAATTACCAAGGACTGCCAGAGGAGTTGATGCAATTTGGGTGATTGTGGACAGATTGACGAAGAGCGCTCACTTCCTTGCTATCAGCGAGAGTTCTTCAGCAGAGAAATTGGCGGAGGTGTACGTGAGGGAAGTGGTATCTCGGCATGGGGTGCCGATCTCGATTGTTTCAGACCGTGATGTGCGTTTCACTTCCAGATTCTGGAAGAAGTTTCATGAGGAGTTGGGTACTAGACTGCATTTTAGTACCGCATATCATCCCCAGACAGAAGGTCAGAGTGAGCGGACGATTCAGACGCTCGAGGACATGCTCCGGGCATGTGTGTTGGATTTCGGGGGTAGCTGGGATGCATATTTGCCCTTGGCAGAGTTTTCTTACAACAATAGCCATCATTCGAGCATTGATATGCCACCCTTTGAGCTGTTGTAAGGGAGGAGGTGTCGGACCCCCATTTGTTGGGGAGAGGTTGGACAGCGGGTGATGGGCAGTACAGAGATCGTGCTTCAGACGTCAGAGCAGATCCAGCAGGTCAGACAGAGGTTGTTGATCGCTCAGAGCTGACAGAAGAGTTACGCAGACAGGCGCCGATCCTAGCTTGAGTTCCAGGTCGGCGACCTTGTACTCCTGAAGGTCTCTCCTTGTAAAGGAGTGATTCGATTCAGGAAGAGGGGCAAGTTGGGCTCCCGATATATTGGTCCTTTCCGTGTGATCGCGAGGGTAGGCCGGGTAGCCTATCGTTTGGATTTTCCAGTAGAGTTGGGGCAGATTCACGACACTTTTCATGTGTCGCAACTGAGGAAGTGTATAGCCGACGAGTCGGCGGTGGTTCCATTAGAGGATATTCAGGTGGATGCGAGCCTGAATTATGCTGAGAGACCAGTGGCCATCAGAGATCGGAAAGTCAAGGTTCTGAGGAACAAGGAGGTACCCCTGGTGTTGGTTCAGTGGCAGCATCGTAAGGGGTCAGAGATCACCTGGGAGCCGGAGCGTGAGATGCGTGAGCAGCATCCGGAGCTATTTGCAGAGCGAGACTTCGAGGGCGAAGTGTAGTTCTAGTGGGGGAGAATTGTAACAGCCAGAAATTTCCAGGTATCTTTTATTCATATATTTTTGGTATTTTGTGAGGAGACTCGCCGAGTAGGATTGCGGTTCTGGACGCGGGTTCACGCCTGGACTCGGCGAGTCCGCGCTGTTTAATGAAACCCTAATTTCCCGGTCCTAAGCCCTATTTAAAGGACCTTATGGCCCTTCATTGCGGCTACCTTGTCCTTGAGAGCACCTAAACAGCCGAGAGTTCTTGTGAGTGAGATAAGAGGCCATTATTCACCAATTTTGTGTGTATTTGCAAGAAAGGAAGGGGGAAATCAAGCAAGGAGAGTTGGGGAGCTTGGATCTACTTCCATTTCGTCAGAGGAAGCTTATTGAGGTATCATTCAGAGCTTATTCTCGTATTTTTGTTGATATGGTCAAATCTAGGGTTTCTTCATGCCTTGTTTGCCTTGTATTTGGAGTGTGAGAGGTCCCATGGGGTTATGGTAACTAGATCTGGACCTTAGCAGGTCCAGAGAGTCCCAAATTCCATGCTTTATGTCCTCCTTTTTGGGTTTGGAGACTAGGGTTGCCATCTTAGAGGTCATTTCTCCAAAAAGAGCCTTGTAGGTGTTGCATGGTAGCCAAGATTGTGACTTTACGTGATGAATGAGCTTAGGAGGGCCAGATCTATGAGTTGATGGAGCGGATCTGACCTCAGAAGCGAGATTGAGTTGATGCATGGCATGGACTCGCCGAGTCCGAAGAACAGACTCGGCGAGTAGCATGAAGATTGTCCTTAACCACTCAGCGAGTGGTCTTGCCAAGTTAAGGGTTGACTCAGTGAGTCAGGGAGAGTTAGAGAGGGTTGACAGGTGGACTGAGTAGAGTTGGAACTCGCCAAGTTGTTCTTGAGACTCGGCGAGTTGAGTCGTGGTGGCCCCGCGATTCATGCCATGTGGGACTCGTCAAGTTGGGGGTGTACTCGACGTGTCAGGAGGGGATCCTAGAGAGTCAGTGAACACGTATAGACTCGCCGAGTCACCATAGTGCACTCGCCGAGTCCGGTCAAAGTTGACCGTTAACTGTTGACCAGAGTTGACCAGTGTTGACTTGATAGGGGTAGTCAACCTTAGTGGTAAAAGTGTTAATTAGAGATATATGATGTTATAGGAGGATTATAGCTCGGAGGATCGAGCACGAGTGATTTCCGGGATTCGCGAGTTATCGAGATGAGTCTTCTCACTATACTTTACCTTAAGTAGGTAATCAGAGTTATGTGATAGAGTATTTGTATGCTATATGCCTGTTATGTGTTGTACTACATTATTTCATTGTGATTTATGCTGTGCATGTTTATAGAGTTGGAACCGGAAGGTTCCCAGAGTTAGAACCAGTGGGTTCACAGAGCAGGGTCTACGGACCCACAGAGTTGTAGCCTCGAGTGGCTAATATGTGTTACGTGTGGTATTTTGAGGAACTCACTAAGCTTTGTGCTTACAGTGTTAGTGTTGTTTGTTTCAGGTACTAGTGATGACCGTGGGAAGGCGCCGACTTGATCTGTACACACGCATGAGATTTTTATAATATGTGATCTTGGAATTTTGTATGATATGGATCGGAGTTTTAAACTTGATGTTTTATGAAAATTTAAATGAAAATGTTTTTATCTTATGCGAAAAATTATTTTGAAATTCACGGTGTTACATCGTCGATAACTTTTCACGTTTTACATGGGTGTTCTTTCTGAAGCACAAACCTGAGGCAACTCTCAAGCTAAAGATGTTTATTAAGCAGGTTGATGTGCAACTGAGGAAAATCGTTCGTAACATCAGAAGAGACAATGGGCTGGAGTTCAAAAATAAAGAATTTGAAGACTTTTTGGCAGAAAAAGGAACCAGTCACAACTTCTCAGCCCCCTACACCCTTCAACAAAACGGGATTGTCGAAAGACTAAACCGATCTTTGTGTGAGGCGGCCCGAACCATGCTAAGTTTCGCTTCTCTACCTTTATATTTCTGGGCTGATGCTATTGCTGCAGCATGTTTTATGCAGAACAGGTCCTATCTCAATAAGCGTTTCACTCTCACTCCTTATGAGATCATCAGCAACAGGAAGCCAAATGTTAAATTCTTCCATGTATTCGGCTCACGATGCTTTATCTTCAATTCTAAAGAACTTCGTAACAAGTTCGACGTTAAAGCCGATGAAGGAATTTTTCTGGGATATTCTCTTACTTCAAAAGCATACCGAGTTTTAAACAAGCGTTCGAGGAAGATTGAAGAAACATATTATGTGACTTTCGATGACAGCTACGTCAAGAAGCTGAAGGCCAATGAAGAAATAGTTAGAGAAATTTTCTCTCAAACAGGCTAAGTCACGGCCTCAATTGCAAATTTATTTGAGCAGTTTGTGGAGTTATTCGATGAACCAGAGAAGGCTACTCTCTCAGAAGCCAATGCAGCAGACAACAAAGTTGACCATCTGAAGCAAATCGTCGAAGACGCTGCCAAACGAATGGATGAAGGAGTATCAGTTCCAAATGAACCTCCTCAGCATGGTGCTTCAGCTGAGGGGGAGAATCCATCCTCTTCAAAACGGCCGAGTTCACAAGTTGAGGGGGAGAACTCTTCTCCAGCTGCACCCGAAAGCTCTACTGCACCCGAAGGTACTGTAGCTTCTGAAATCTCTACTGCACCCAAAGGTACTGTAGCTCCCGAAAGCTCAATTGCACCCGAAAGTCCTGTAGCACCGGAAAGTCAAGATACACTTGAAAGCTCATCAATCGAGGGGGAGAATGTCGATATGTTTTATGACGATGATAGTCAATTTGAATTAGAAGAAATGGTAAATGCAGAATTGGATCCATCCTATGATCCAAATTACCCTCCTCTTGTCAAATGGACCAGAGATCATCCTGTTTCACAGGTTGTGGGTAATGTCTCTGAATAGGTTTTGACCCGATCTCAACTGAAGGCAAAGCAAAAATCTCTATTCTCAAAAGTAGAGTTCTGGATGTTTAACTCTTTCGTCTCAAAAGTTGAACCAAAGACAGTAAACATTGCTCTTGATCACTCTTATTGGGTTCAAGCTATGCAAGACAAACTTAATGAGTTCGAAAGAAATAAGGTTTGGCGCCTCATTCCAACTCCTAAAGATGCCTCGGTTGTTGGTCTCAAATGGGTCTTCAGAAATAAAATGGACAAGGAAGGCAATGTGATAAGAAACAAAGATCGTCTAGTGGTGAAAGGATACTGCAAGGAGGAAGGAATCGATTATGAGGAAACTTTTTCTCCTGTAGCTAGGCTGGAATCTGTTCGAATATTCCTTGCCTATGCTGCACACAAGAACTTTGAGGTCTACCAAATGGACGTAAAGTGCGCATTTCTAAATGGAGAACTTGAAGAAACGGTGTACGTGGAGCAACCTCCGGGATTCATCAATGAAAAGTACCCCAATCACTGCTATATTCTGGACAAAGCGGTTTATGGGCTGAAACAAGCACCTAGGGCCTGGTATGAAACGCTAACCAAGTTTTTAAAGATGTCTAAATTCAAACAATGTTCGGTTGACCCAACCTTCTTTCGTAAGAAGGAAGGTAACCACCTTATGATTGTTCAAATCTATGTCGATGATATCATCTTTGGCTCAACGAATCCTAGCTTAACAGCTGAATTCAGAAAGCTGATGGAGACTAAATTTGAAATGAGCTCAATGGGTCCGATTAACTTTTTCCTTGGTTTAAATATTAGACAGGGACCTGAAGGCATCTTTATTAACCAGGAAGCCTACACCAAGACTCTCCTTGCTAAATTCGGCATGATGGGAGACTCAAAGGTTAAAGTTCCAATGGCGTTCGGCACCAAGCTCACTCCATCCTTGGATAAGCCAGTAGTCGATATTACGCTATATCGCCAGATGATCGGTTCTTTAATGTACCTTACTGCTAGCAGGCCTGATATAATGTTTTCTGTTTGTTACTATGCTAGATTTCAGGCGAATCCTCGTGAACCTCATATGCTTGCAGTGAAGAACATACTCCGGTATCTAAAACGAACTACCTCTCTCGGCCTATGGTATCCATCAAACTCAGGTTTCTTTGTTCAAGCCTACTCAGATGCAGACATTGGAGGTTATGGACTAGACAGGAAAAGCACCACTGGAGGCTGCCAATTCCTTGACTGGAAGTTGGTTAGCTGGCAATCAAAGAAACAGACTTGTGTATCTCTGTCTACAGCTGAAGAAGAATACATTGCAGCTGCCTCCTGTACATCTCAAGTGATTTGGATCCAAAGCCAGCTCCGGGACTATGGACTCAATATGAAAAAGATCCCACTATATTGTGACTCCGAGAGTGCAGTTAGGATCTGTCATAACCCAGTGCAACACACCAAGACTAAGCACATAGCACTGAGGTATCACTTTATTAAGGATCATGTGGAAGATGGGAACGTCGAAATTCATTTTGTTCGAACCACTAATCAACTGGTTGACATCTTCACCAAAGCTCTTCCTGAAGCTTCTTTCAACAAAATTCTACAAGGGCTAGGAATGATGGAATCGGAGTCAGCACCAAAAATTACCTCTCACGATTAAATGTAAGAAGCGAAATAGACCGAGCGTTCGGGTTCGGGTCTCATGTATGCCGAAATGAACCGAACGCTCGGGTTCGGGTCTTGTTCTGGTGTACCGAAATGAACCGAACGCTCGGGTTCGGTTGTATCATCTAATCTTCGCTTATCACTCAAAGGTAGTTTCTTTGGTTGTAAATCTTTTGTATTATTTTTCCAAATTCATTTATTTTATTGTCAAAGTTCTTTTCTTTTTCAAACTTATTTTTTTGGAAACCGAAATAAACCGAACGTTCGGGTTCGGTTCCAAAATTTTTCTCACCCGAAATAGACCGAACGCTCGGGTTCGGTTCCAAAATTTTCTCAACCGAAATAAACCGAACGCTCGGGTTCGGTTCCAACATTTTTTTTGTATTCATTTTTTTATGTCTTATTTTCCTTTTTATCAAAAACTCCAAAAATATTTTTTTATTTTTCTCTTTCTTTATTTTATTTTAATTTTGGCTCTTATCTTTTTGTATGTCTCTTTGTGGGTAAATCATTTCACTAGCTAAGTGTCCCTAGAAGCATGCTGCTGTATGTGTCCAAAGCCTCAGCTGATTCTGAATAAAAGCCTTACTGACTTGGTACAAACAAACCTTGTGTTCCCAATTAGGCTCTCATATTTATTCTAATCATGAGCTACCTAACTCTCTTCTCACATGAGATAAGAGTTTTCTGCTTAGTCCTTATTTTTCACAGCACAGGTACTTTGGTCTCTTTACACCATCTACATTACTTTTTCTCCATCTCATTCGCTTCACAAACGTAACCCTTGAGACTCTCAGACATTACCATTGAGGTTTATGGTTGCACAATTTTTGTGTTCATGATCTTAGCTTCGTGTCACTACGTGCTAAGTGAAACCCACAATTCAATGCCTATTATGCATTGACGGTGAGCAATTAACTTGCTCTAGCTTTCACTAATGAATTGACGGACTTATCCATGGGGGTACAACATGAAATCTCTATTTTTCTTTTGAGTGATTCCTATGAAATTGTTAAATCCAATAACATTTCTTCCCTTGGGATCCAGTTTTAATTTTTTTTTGAGATTTCACATACATTAGTTTACCTTGCCACTTAAATTATCTCCAACCTACTTGTTCAACATACTACATTGGTCTCACAAGTACTTCGTTCGATTTCTATCTTATATCAAGATCAAGAATTATGAATCGAAGCGAAAGCCACCCTCATAAGCCTAATTAAAAGAAGCCTTCCAACACTTCTTAGTAAGTGTCTGATCGTTATTCAACGGGAAACCACACAAACACTTTAAGGTCTCTCTTGACTTTGAAGGAAGAGATTCGTGCCCAGGATCAATTGTTTCGTGTCTTTATTGACATCACCTAATCCCTCAACACGAAAATCTTTTTGATTTTCCAAAATTCTGGTTTCATTAATTTCAAGACATTTTAATTGGATTGGTTGTTATAAAAAGGTTGTGGTTGATATTGATCCACGTGGGCGATTTTATTTAAAGATGCCGTTAAACTCTAAAGGGATAAGATGACAAAATGACGACTTAGGCGGGAGTCCAATCGATTTGATTTCAAACGGCGCAAGAAGGCAAAGCGTGCGAATTGGAACCGTTTCATCTCCAAACGACGCCTGATGGGAAGGCGTGTAATTAGGGACTGACACTCTCTCTCCTGCGTAATCATCGGCAACACCAACTGTCACGCGTCAATCGCCTCCGAAAAACTCTTCGTTTTTCAATCGAAGATTTGGGAAAGATTCTTCTCTCTCCTTTACCCACAGTATAAAAGGCAATGTAAACCACCATTTACCTCTTTACTGCACCTATATTTCCAGAGAGCAAGAAAATCGATCCAACCTCTACTGTTCATCATCTCTCCCATCTTCATCACAACAATGGCGGATTCTTCATCAGTTCACGCAACTTCTCACATCTTGCGTATTCGTCCCCAGCAGAGTTTGATCATTGATCTTACTCCTCAGGCATACGACGCTTTCATGTTTCCCATCATCGAATGCCTGAAATACTCACCAATCGCTCCTGCTCTTACCAGGGTTGAAGCTGTTCCCCTGGAGTTCCTATCACAGATTTTTGCCACAGCTCACTACGACAAGGTCGTCGATAGGATTTTCTTCGATGTCTTCGAGCACGAGGCGTCGATTTCCAAGCAGAGGTTTTGTACGCTGTTAGGGTTTGAACCTGATTCGTCGAGGGTTAATCCTGAAACCATTCTGATGGGTCATCTGTTCAACATGTTCTACAACATGGGGTACATTGAGGTGCTCACAACGGTCACGAAATTCAAGAAATCGTGCCTGCCCCCTCAGTGGAATGGGATGTTTACTGTGCTTTTCAAGGGCTTGTCTGAAAGAAGTGCTGGATCCGACGGGGCAAGTCGTCTGTTCCTATCAATCATGTACGGGATCTACAATGGTATGAACATGGACTACAGGTCGGTCCTATGGCAACAACTCATTCAGAGTCTTTCTTCCACTTCTCGAAATTCAGAGATTTCATATGCCCGGTTCTGGACACTTGTCACTAAATGGGTGATGGACAAGTACCATGTCCCCATTGTCGATGGTGCTCTAATGTCTTCGATTGGTACTTTCCATACCACGAAGATTATTGTCTCTGACGCATCAAAATTTCCCTTCAACGGTTCTATCCCTAAAACAATGTATGGTGATGTTCCTGCCGAAAGCCGAATTATTAAAACGTACAAGGAGTTCCGACGGTCTGGTCCGAGAGACGTTACTCCAGAAATGCTCAAATCGATTCATGATGTTGACAAGCCTGCCCCCAGAGGAAAGAAGGCTGATAAGGGCAAGCAGGTTGCAAAGAGAGCAAAAGGCCCATCTCCCAAGAAGAGGAAAACCACCAAAGCCGCCCAATCCCCTCCAATAAAGAAGCGAAAAACCCAACCAAGGCGAAAGCTAATCATCGCTTTGTCCTCAAGCGAATCTGAGGAAGAGGGTTCTGATTCTGATGGATCTCAACGTGGCAACACTCCACCACGTTCGCCTACACCAGAGATTCATCTTTCCACTTCTCCAATTTCTTCTCCACCAGTTACAATTCCTTTTTCCATTCCCCCCATAACCTCCACCACTCAAATAGCATCCACCTCCATCCCAGTACCACCACCTATATTTACCGAAGCAACAACCACCACCACTGCAGACGTAATAACCAACGTATCTGATATGGGGGTTCATACTGACACACCCAATTCCACCTCAGCACCCGAACCCACACCAACAACCGAACACACCACCCAACCCGAACCTACTACTACTACTACCGAGCCTCAAGCTTCACCACCACCATCTTCTCCTGCTCATGCATCAGAGGGTGAAGAACCACTCCTTGGCGGGGAGGACATGACCTTTGATTCGGTCTATTACAGTCCGTTTCAAGTTCAAAGTGACGATGATGACGATGCTCCTGTCACTAAGAGACATCTCAAGGAGCTACATGACAAAATCGATTCTCTCATCGCCTCATCTTCCACATCACAATCCTCAATATCTAACGCTGCCATTCAGAAAATTGTTGATGCTTTTTCCAAAGCACATCAAGTTTCTCTTGATTCCGCCACTGCAGCCATTGACGCATGAACCAAAGCTTGTGAGGCAGCGACCGAAAAAGTCGATAAACTATTCACTGATGCTTCTTCCTTGTTGAAATCTTTACAGGAAAACGCAGAAGCCACCACGACAAATCTGGAACCCATTGTCAACCAGCTGGCTAACTCAGTCGCATCAGAGCTGAAGTCGTTCGCTTCACTTCGTCAAACAATTTCTAACGACAACTCAGCTTTCAGAACAACCATTGAGGAGCGTCTCTCCAAGCTTCAAGAAGACTTAGCTGCTGAGAACTCTCTCATGGATGCTCTCGCAAGGAAGACTACCGCTCTGAAGGTCAAGAGTACTCAACTCTCCAACTCTCAACAGGAGATTGATTCTCTTCGATCTGAAAGAGAGGTGGTTAAATCGTGTGTTTCGGATGTCCACTCAGCTATCTCAAACATCCTTGAAGCATGTGACCCGATCCTCAATTATTCTGTGAGGCGTGACCTTGCAGAGAAGCTTTCTCCCGCCCTCTCTCTACTGAGCAAAATTGAAGGGCTCCTTGATTTCGTGTCCATTCCGAAACAAGGGGGAGAAAAAGTGAATATGTCTCAACCGCCTCCTACTTTTAATAGCAACACACACAACCGAACCTCCTCCAGTAGGCCAAGTCTCCGGTTCCGGTGTAAAAGACAAGGGCAAGAAGATTGCTGAGGAGAGCGATGAAGATGATAAGGAGACAAATGCCGACCTTTTGAAGCGACAGGGTCGAGATAAAGAGGCTGACATCAGTGCTCGTGTGGCTAGAGAGGCTGAAGAAGCCGAAAGAAGACAGAAAGAAGCCCACGACCTTCTCGAGAGCAGGAAAACTGTTTTTCCTCCTTGGACTCTTGAGAAGCTGATTAAAGAAGACATCGAAACACCAAGTATCTTGTGGCTAGAACCTGTGATATCTTTAGATCGTTCTAACACTGTCGACTCTCAGTTCGATATGCCACTGACCCGAAAGGCGTTTGTTTTTCATGCCTTTGCCAACATTGCTGAGTTCCCCCATCCTCATCCACAGGTTGATCGGGACTTAGTCGAATTTTATCTGAGGGCAGCTCAACCACAATACCAAACTTGGAGCGCTCAGAAAATCATCAATGTTCGGGTCCTAAAGCCGTTCAGGGAAGGCAACTTCACCAACGTTCGGTTCAAGGTACTATGGGGATCTGCCAAGACCGAACATGCCATCTCACTTGCAGATCTTCCCAACCTTAATCCCCATGACTGGATTATCTTGCACAACATCCTTCTTACAAATGAAGCAGAATATGGTCCGATCATTGACCACTTTAAGAGGATGCTTGTATGCTATGTCATGGAAGTTGCTCTGATGGATCAGGAGATAGCGAGCGTATTCAAGAAGAAGCCCACCATATCTCCTGTTGGCTCTGCCAGTGATCTCAACATGATGCAGATGGGGAAGATTGACCCAAAGAGAAACTCTGTCATGTTTACCAGGAACGAAGGACAGAAATGTCTTTTTGCCTTGGCAGACAAACATCTCTACACCACTTCCTGTTTGGAACACGTTTTAGGGATCATCCATCGATGCAAGCAGAACACAGCGGATGATATAAAGTACTTTGATGACATGATTCAATGGTACATTCTCTTCAGACAGACAATCCTTGCACTTATCACACGTCTGTTCGATACAATAAAGAAGGCTCCCGCTGCTGGTCCAAGCAAGAAGAAACGATAGTCTCACTCCAAATTGACGCAAAGGGGGAGATTGTTAGGTTCAGTATAGTGTTGCGTCTATTGGGCTCGTTAGCTAGTCCAATGTTTATCTCCGGTATGGGCCTGTCCATCCGTGAGTTTTGTAGGGTTTAGTATAAATAGATGCTTGCATGCATCCTAGAACACGACCATAAGAGATGATTAGAAACGATTAGAGAAGTATTGTTTAGCATATTCATCGTTCTTATTTTTTAACCCTAGAATCCTCTACAGTGGAAGTTCTTAGTCGAGCTCTGCTGAGGATCGAGTAATCTAATCATTCGACACATTCTGATTCATACTTGTGTTTCGTTTTTACTATCTTTACGTTCATTACTTACCTGTTACAAAGATCTAATCGATCAAAGAGTTGTTTTTATAACTCATCACCCTCAAGTTTTGGAATTTGTAAAGTCACTTTAGAATACTTTAATTCCAAACCTTAGAATTTTAAAAGTTTAAAATTCAACCCTTATACTTTATAGTACTATAAGTTAATATATATATATATATATATATATATATATATATATATATATATAGGGTTAGGTTATTTTGTTTTTACTAACTATTGTGTGCCAGAATGCACAGATCCGGACCAACGGATGAAATTAATCAATGGACGTGATTTGAGGGTGTATGATATTAAATGGGATAACATGTACTATATAATCACACAAATTCTAGCAAAATGGTATTTTGGACAATTAACTACAGTTATAATAGGAAAATTTCGGATTTTTAGGGATAATTAATTCTTTTAAGTTTAAAAATCTGAATTTTGTTAATTAATTCAATTTTAATTCTAACGTAATTTGTATACATAGCCGATTTTATTCGGTCAGAATATTTTTTTGTTAGAATGATGTTCTTTCACAATTTTATTCTATTAGAATATTATTGAAGAATAACAGTATTATTGAATCTAATGTTGAAAAATAACAACATTCTAATATATTTTTATACATCCGAACTTAAATACAAAATTCATACATATTCTTACAGATTAAAAGCCTTATACATTTTAATATAATTATACATATTCTAAAAGAATATCAACAAAAATGAATAAAATTCTTAAAAAAATTAACAACATTCTAAAATTATGAGTGTGATCAAAGTTTATTCATTCTTCAAGTTATTCCTATTAGGTCTTCAACGTATTCTTCCAGCCATTCCTATCACAAATAAAAAAAACTAATAATGGTTAAAAGCATGTTACTTACAATTAACTATCACTTTATATATTCTGGTAGAATACATATAATATGATAGGATACATAGAATACATTCTGGCAAAAAACATAGATTTTATTCTGGCAGAATAATAGGCAATCCAAGAGAAATATCTATTACAAAATAAGAAAAAAAAAGATAGAAAGATTAAAAGGTAAACAAAGATTCTAAAAGAATCATTAAATATAATTTGTAGTTACCATTTATTTCTGATAGAATATATATGCAATTACCATTTATAGCATCATACAATTACTCATTACTATTGTGTAACCAAAATATATTATAAAATTTTTAACAAAAATTCTTAAAGAATAATTAAACCTAAAGTGTAATTATCATTTTAAATTCTAACTAAGTCTACTCTAACATAATACACTATACAAAGCATAATGTATTCTTACAGAATCTACTATATTGTGTATTTGATTTTCCTAAAAAAAATTAGTATTCTGTTAGAATACATTGTATAATAGTTTCTTTTCATTAGTATATGTAATGAAACCATGAAAACTTATCATCTATAATCAAGTTGCAGCATAAACTAATAAAATAAATAAAATTACCTAGATGAGTATATTTGTATGTGAAGGTCCAGGAGCAAATCGAGTATTTCTCACAAGTTGGGATGAAATATCAATGTTTTTATCATCATCTTTTCTATTTTAGTTATATAAACATTATCACCAACCTGGAAGGTGTTCGAAACACATCAAAAATATTCTAAGCATGAAAAGATCTTCAAGCATAAGGTAGTCATGGCATCATTTAAAAACCTTTTGAATTTGCTATTTTATATTGCATTTATGTATTACCACTAAAGATGCATCATGTAACAAAAAATGAATAAGGAACGTATTTCCTAAGTGAACACATACAAGCATGTATATACACATCAGATATTGTCAAGTGAAATACAAGTAGCAGAATACATTCTGCTAGAATAAACCTAGCATGTAATAAGATAAAGTACAACCAAACACACTAACACACTTAACACACTAACACACTAATCAAATTCACCTAAAATCAATCATATACAAAATCAATCATGAGATAATGTACATCCAAACCCACCGATCAAACAAATTGTATATGTTATATCAAGTTCTCTTTTAGAAATTTTCACAAACACCTTACATGCAAGAAGATAAAGTATACCCAAACACACTAACATACTAATCGAATTCATTAGATAAGTTAACTTAGAGAAGACAGAGAGAAATGGTGACAACATAATATAAATTAACATAGATATACATTAGATTACCTGTTGGAGACGACATAATATAAGTTTCCCTGTTTCAAACATAACTCGGCCTTATCTGTTAAGTCCTTAACAATCCTTCGCTCTTCCATTAGGGCACCCGAATCAGCAATCGTCATGATCAGTACAAAACCTAAAAACGATAGAAAAAAAAATCAAATTGGACACCAATTATTGCTAAAACAGGGGTAAGATTGAATCAAATCTTTGCAAATATTGAAAAGGGGAAAGGGTTTATGTACTTTGAAATGTAAATAATGTGTCAGACATGGACAGATCGTGAAGAGAGGTTCAGCAAATGTAATCGGAAGAGCTTAAGGAGATTTTCGGAACCCTAGATTGCAGGGGGGAGATTCGATCTGGAAGAGGCAGTTGTGGAAGAGAGAATAAAAAGAAAAATGGTATTACCGTCCTTTGAAGGTGTCCTCTTCAATTTTGTTTGTAATCGATCTACAGGGATGATGAGAAGCGGTGAAATCCATTTAGGGCTAATGTTCTATATTTATCTTTGCTTGTTGCGTGATATAAGGAATTGTTGTTGATCTACCATAATTAACTACGCAAAGATTACTATAATACCCTTAATTTATTTATTTAATGATTTACTTTTTCCTAATTTCCTATTGGTGCATTCATGCACACAATAGTTGCTAAATAAATTTGAACCTAGCTCTTTCTCTCTCTCTCTCTCTATCTCTCTCTCTCTCTCTCTCTCTCTCTCTCTATATATATATATATATATATATATATAAGGTCAACTCAGTCTTACCGTTAGTAGGCCTCATTCACGAAGCTGGTCTATAAGGGGGGGGATAAGGTTACTGCCTATAAAATGGCAGTTTATTGGGTGTCCACTCTCACTTATTTACTTTAGGAAAATGTGAAATTGATGCTAATCCATGAAAATTGCACTTTGCACCTTACCAAGTCGTTGATGGAGCGTGTGTGGTTAATCGGCACATTAACTTGGACTAGTAAGAATGTCAAAGGGTGGCTCGATGTTTATCATAAGATCAATGGAGCGTGTGTGGTTAACCGGCACATTGATTGGGTGATAAAGTCGGGAGTACCAAGCACATTTTGCATGGTTATTCACACCTTGTTTGTGGTCCTCGGTATCCTAGTCACAAACCTGAAGGGCATAATCAAGATTTAAACATGCAATTGAATTGTTCAATGAATCTCAAAGGATCTAGGAGTTTCAATCTAATTAAAACTTAATAAATATTTCGTTTTTCATGGTGGAAATTGGTAAATCGTCATTTACCAACCTTCAAATATTTTGCAAGGTGGATTACGACATCCCTCTTCCAATTTGTAAAATATTGTGTTGGGTCCTAGCCTTAATATTTCATTTGGGTGTTTTATTAAGGACTCTTTATCTAATCTAAACTTGTCTTTCTTTCTTTTCAGATGTCTTCCAACACTGCTTCTGGCTCAAACACTACTGACTCCTTCTCTCTCATGAACCTTTGTGGGAGATTCATCTTCGATGATACCAACTTCAATAATTGTATTAGGAACATCAGGATGGTCAGTCGCTATGAGGACAAGGAATATGTCCTCGACAAGGAGCTAAATGAAATTGATGAGTCTTCTGGTACTCCTGAGGAGATTGCCGAGTTTAGGGCATATGAGAAGGATGCCACCAAGGTAGCTTGTATTATGCTTGCCACTATGTCAGTTGAACTCCAAAAGTCCTATGAAGAATTCTACCATCAGAGTGCTCGTCAAGAGAGGTATGAAATCATCTCTTGCGTGATAACAACTAGGATGAAGGACGGTGAACCCATCACGGTCCATTTGCAGAAAATGCAATGGTTTGTGGACCGATTGCTAAAGTTGAATGTGAACTTCCCTGAGGAGCTGGCTATAGATATCATTCTACACTCCTTACCTCCATGTTATGATCAGTTCTGGATGACCTATCATATGAACAAGGAGGATGTCACAGTTAGCAAACTTCAAGGGCTTTTGAGGACTACTAAAAGTGGTCTCAAAGGTAAATCGCCTGTTACTACTGTTGGAGTAGATGTCTAAGCCATAACTATTATTGGTATGTATTCGACCCGAGAATAACATAGTCCATTTGAGTTGCATAACACCAGGAAAATTTGTTAGGATGGACTCTTGAGAGAAGGTTATATATGATTTATTAATATACTATAAGTTCTAATATATTAATTTGAAATCATATGTTTTTATTAGTATTGATCAAGAATTAATTTGGAATTAATTTACTGATCAAAACAGACTAATTAAATCTATAGGGACTAATTATGGTAATTAGTTATATTTATATACGTTGGGATTATGATCCGTGTTGAACCAAGTTTATGTATGGACACATAAAGAGTTGGGCCACATGAACCATGGATCATAACACCTATGGGTATGGATTTGGGTGATGCCCATGACCTTTGGAATTCAACATATAAATATGTTACTTCATAGCCAAAATCACCACTAATGTATTCTTGGAGGATATAGACGGTTTTGGTGTGTAGGATTCTCTCTCAAGTATCATTCTTTGTCCTAGGTGAGTTGTGATTCCATTTGAGGTGCAATACTTGGGACACTAAGTTCTTAAAGGCCAAAGTCTTTCTAGCAACACCAAATACATCAAGACTTCAAGCCACATAAAAGGTATGTTACTCTAACTAGTATCTTATTTTTTTTATGTCAAATTGCATGATAGTTGTAGGTTTAATACCTTAGAAACCCTTTGCATGTATAATTAGTGAAAACATAGATCCAAGGTATTTAGGGTTGTATGTACACCATAGGATGTTGTAGTATACCAAAACCCATCAGTGGTATCAAAGTCAAGGCTTGTTTTCAATTATACTTGATGCAATAGCTTGAAAATCGAAAATTCTGGCTTTCTAGGTAGTGGACTCGCCGATTCCACTAGGGGACTCGCCGAGTTGGTTTCTGCACTCGACGAGTTGGTGCTCCAGAGGGCATATTTTCAACTTTTAAGGCTGGAATTGGACTAGAATCATTTCCCTAAGCTGTTTTTGAACTTATAAACCTGTTTTTGATGTGGTAATGATCATGCTAATCCAATTTCAAAGATAATTGTCATAATTTCAAGATTTGTATTAGTTTATATGTTCATGCTAATTTCTTGAATATTGATGATATGAATTATCTTATTCTTATGAGTTAGCTTAGATTAATAGAAAAATTATGTGATAATTTGTTTTCTGTCCAAATTCATCTAAATGTTATTCATAAAATGTGTTTTTGTAACTTGTCCTCAAGTTATATGAATAGTCTCATTTATGATTTTTAAAACTCATAAGATTTCCATAAGTTGTGAAAATGAAGAGTCTTATTTTTTAAATGCTTTAAAGTCTTCCATAACTTGTCCTGAAGTTATGGAACTTGAAGAGTTTTTTCATTAAAACTATTTTAAACTCATAAGTTATGGAATCGAAAAGTTTTTGAATTTTTCAAAACATGCCCTCAAGTTTTTGAATTTGTAAAGTTTCCCCCCATGAATACTCTAATTCCAAGTTAAGCCCTTAGAATTTTAAAAGTTTAAAATTCAACCCTTGTACTATTATAATATTAATAGTAAATAGTTAAATATATCTGTATAAGAACAAAGTCAGTCTTACCGTTAGTAGGCCTAATTCACGAAGCCGATATATAAGGGGGTATAAGGTTATTACCTATAAAATGGTCGTTTAATGGGTGTCCACTCTCACCCACCGCTTACTTGACTGGTGGAGGGTCGTTAGCCGAACAGGTTTGACAGGACATTAATTCTCCCTTCATTAAAAGTATAATGATAAATACTAAGTAACTAAACACTTATAAATTCCCAACTTAGTTACTAAGGAAAATGTGAATTTGGTGCTAACCCATGAAATTACACTTTGTACCTTACCAAGTCATTGCTAGAGCGTGTGTGGGTAACTAGCACACTAACATGGACTAGTAAGAGTGGAAAAGGGTGACTTAATGTTAATCATAGATCGGTGGAGTGTGTGTGGGTAACCAGCACATTGATTAGGTGATAAAGATTAAGGGTACGAAGTTAATTTGCATGATTATTCATACCTTGTTTGTGATCCTCGGCTTCCCAGTCACAAACTTGAGAGGGCACAACCGAGATTTAAACATGCCGTTGAAAAGTTCAATGAATCTAAAAAGATCTAGGAGTTTCAATCCAATTAAAACCCAATACCCTATTATGTTTTCATGGTGGAAATTGGTGAATTGTCATTCGCCTACCTTCAAATATTTTATAACTTGGATTACGACATCCCTCTTCCGAGTAATAAAATATTGTGTTGGGTCTTAGCCTTAATATTTTATATTGGGTGTTATGTTAAGGACTTAAATCAACTAACTTGAATTTTCCCCATTTTAAATGTCTGATTCAGACAACTATGGTCTTCCTAAATCTCTTGGAACAAGCTTTCTCCATCTCTTCCAATAATTCTCCCTAACCACAAGTTTAAAGACTTGAATAGTTCAAGGTCACTCAAGCCCTATTGGAAAGTCTATGTGCACTCACATCTTGGAGATGAAGTCAAATATTGACAAGCTATGAGAGTTGGGTGTTAAAGTCTCAAGGAAGTTGGCAGGTGACTAGGTTCTTCAATCACTTCCTAAGTCACATATTGAGTTCTTTAAGGACTACTATGTGACGGACCATGACATGACCCTTAATGATCTTACCAATTTGTTCGATGCTGCTGAATCAATAATGAATTGGAGCACTGGTAAACCAAATTTGATTTGAAGATCGACTTCCCAGACTTCTATGGACATTGACAATGATAACATTGGAAATCTAAAAAATCTTTCTCTTCCCAATGGAAAGGGATCAGCTATAGTCAACTAGGATGACCAAATGGTAAAGAGAAAGGCTAAGTCTGAGATAGTCCCGTGTACCATTCCCAAAGATTCCATATCTTTCTATTGCCAAAGGAAGGGGCATTGGTTGCGAAGCTGCCCTATTTACATGAAAGATCATAAGGATGGTAAAGTAAAAAATTTGACTCTACTTCGGGTAAAGTCCACTATCTACCTCTATTAAGTTCCTATTTGGAGATTCTTGTTACATGATGTGACTAGGTCGCATTTTAATGTTTTGTAGAATCAAAGAAAGGAGAGGAAGCTTAAAGGAAGAGTAAGCTGATTCTGATCGTGAAGATCAGAATTTTGAGCTGCTGCTTAAGAAGTTATAATAGATTGCTTAGGAATAGATAACAACATAATTTTCATATGCATTTGCATTGTAAGGATAAGTTTTTCCACAAGTTTTAAAATAAAAGAAAAGTTTTAATTTTATTTATTTTAAGTATCCTTACAATGGAATTTGTGAATAGTTGTTGTTTATATGATTCCATTGATAACAATATTGGAAAATGGATTTGATTCTTTCGTTTGTGGTAGTGTCATAATTTTCCAAATAAGGAAAGATTCTCATCACCCAAGCTTTAGTTGATTAGAAACATGGAATCATGCAACTTGTATTGTATGATGAATGAGAATTTTCATCTTTGGGATATTAAGACTAACTCCTTGATCACATGTATATGTGAGTCAAGAGAAGGATTAGGGGATCAGGTACACTTCAGTGTGTGCTGGTCAGGTCCACCACAGAGAATGAATGAGAATTTTCATCTTTGGGATATTAAGACTATTAGTAAATATGGTTATGCTTACAAGTTTAAGTATAATTCTGAAACATTGGAAAAGTTCCAATGTTTGGCAGAACGAATGAGTATAATCAAATTTGGTAGAAAGATAAAAGTTTCTCCAATCTGAAAAGATGGGAGAGTACTTGAGTATCTTGTTATATGGTTATCTTAGTGATTATGAAATCATATCACAATTGATCCTCTAAGGACATCTTAGTGCATTCGTTTGACTAAGAAGAGGAATCATGAATTGCTGAATTGGTTTAATAAAAAAGATGAACCATACTTTGTTCCAAAATTGAATCTTAGAATAATACTCCAAGATTGTAACTTGAGTGACATAATCTTAAGAAGGTTTATAACACTTGTCAAATGAACAGTAAAATGTTTTCTACCCTTGTACATTTTAAATTGGTAAGTTGTTATGCTTAGGATAAAACAAAGACGAACTAAGGTCAATTGTGTGAAGTGTTTGTCTTGATGAGAATCCGCACTAACTCTTGAATATTTGCTTTGTCAAGGAATGGTTCTTGACAAGAGAATCTTAAATGTCAAGAGGTATGTGGGAGTCTTAAAAATCTTGAAAAGTTTTAAGAACTAATCAAGAATAAAACTCGTTGTTTACACTAGCGCACAACTTGAGGTTAAAGCCCATCGTGTTGACATATTCTTGTTTTTGTGCCCATTCCAGTTAAAGTTGACTATGCATGTGAGTTCTATGAGTTCTCAGTTGTTTCCATAACAACCTAGAAGCAATGGTAGGCCCTTGTGCTACCAAGTGGCAAGAAATTAAGATTGAACAAGTTTAGTCCATATGAGTTTGGATTTGTCACTAACCTCCTCTTGTGGTCATAAGGTTTCTCTTTGATTCATGAAAATGATGGGGAGGAAACGCTTTCACTAAGTAGATTTTAAGTAGATAGCAATTGTGATATTTTCATTCTCAAAGTCGTTAGTGGAGCGTGTGTGGTTAACCGACACACTAACATGGACTTGTGAGGAATGGCAAAGGTCTAAGCAATTGAGACTATGATTACGGCATCCCTTTTCATAGTTCTAAATTTTTTTAGACACACATGTGACCTATTTAAGGAAAGGTGTATGATTTTGATAAAGTCATATCAAAGCATCTCGTATCAGAAATCTGAACTCTGGAAAGAAAGTCAATAAAGTATTGATTTCTTGAAGTCCAGCTGATTTCTGGATACATGTCAAAGCTAGCAGGAGAATAATTGTTATGCTGGTAATAAAATATTGTAGCAAAAGACTGGTCTTTGATCATGTCTTCATGTGAGACATCTTGAAACGTGTCCCATATGCCTCGGGTATAGGATCGGTTACATGTGCTATAATATTTATCCTTTCTAAATTTTCCAAATGCATAGGGCATTTAGAAGGGAAAATGTCTAGAATTGGATATGACTAAAATGATTAAGCATTTTTCGAGGACAATCTAAGGTTTACCAAAGATTGGTTGCTCATGGACAGTTGAAATTATGGTGTAAATTTTTGAAAGGACCACATTGACATATTCTGAAAAGATGCAACTCTTGTTCAGAAGTGATAGTCAAAACGGGAACGTGGAAATGTTTCCATAGGAGGAAGATATTCATTAAATCTATGTAAGATTAGAAAAACTTAATGCAAGAAGGATGTTCAAAGGATTGTACTTTGAATGTGAGACCTCTTTTCCATGGAATTGCTCCTTATTGGAATACTTTGTAATGTCTGTTGCCAAGTCTTTGTGACTTTTGTGCATAGTCATTATAAGAGGATCAATTCATATAAGTTTAGAATCTAACAGATTTCAGTAAATGGCAAAGAATCTTGTATTCTTACATTTACGGTAAGGATTTGGAATTGTGAAAAGAGCATCATTGGAATAACGTTTAATTGGTCTATTTCACAAAGTAAGGATCATCAAAAAACACAGTGTGTATACTTGGAGTATGGCATAACTATTGTTTGGACAAACACCGTGTGCATGCTTGGAGCATGGCAGACTATTGTTTTAATTCAAGTATTAGGTTGAAAAATCGAAACAGTATACAATGAATATTGTCTGATCAATATGTTGTTTAAATAAAAGGTGTTTTATTTACTCTCAAACATGCTTGGGGCCATATAGGATTAGTATTATTATTGTGTTTCACTTTGCATGTTTTGACTTCCCGAATAGCTAGGTTATTCAAACTCTCCACAGTTAATCATACGTTGGAAGTAGGTATGAATCAAAGCTGTCATGATTGGGTCTGTAGTTTGTCTAGGTGGCCTAGACATAGGTGCAGTGTTCATGAGTGCTCCTGGAATAAGATTCGAGTATTGGATTAAACCCACGCTCATTTGAATCACTTCATGGATTTTATCATGAGTGATCATGAGACGATAATATCTTATACTCTTAAAACAGAGACGTGTGAGTTGTAGTTGCGCGTCGGTTTCACATTAACATATGTAAACACAACCAGTAACTTGGTTGTTACAAAACCTATCGTTGTGTGTGATTTGATGAGTAAGTACAAGTGATCATCTGGGTCGAAGATTATCAATTCCTTTTACCCTTGGAGGGATAAAAGCGATATTTGTACGCCCCTTGATGATTTAGTGATGACAAACGTAAGTGATCGGCCGGACCTGGACTGATTTGATTTGTTCAATTAGTCAGTCGTCATAAATCGAAAATCGGGAAACAACACATGGACAGAGAGAATGATTATAATCCATGTCTCAGTCCATATGCTATCTACAATGGAGGAATATATGATCCCTTATCTAATGGACACGTCCTTGACTAGGTCAGAGTTCGACAGCGGCTTTTAAGAGCTACGATTGCTGGTCGGGATCTTGGAGTCATATTTACAATAATAGTTTTAGACTTATCGAAGTAGGAGACTGTTTGATTAGATGTATAAGCCCATAACTATTAGTGGTATGTATTCGACCCGAGAGTAGCATGGTCCCTTTGGGTTGCATAACACCAGGACAATTTGTTCGGATGGACTCTTGAGAGAAGGTTATATATGATTTATTAATATATTATAAGTTCTAATATATTAATATGAAATCATATGTTTTGATTAGTATTAACCAAGAATTAATTTTGAATTAATTTAGTGATCAAAAGAGACTAATTCAATCTATGGGGACTAATTATGCTAATTAGTTATATTTATATGTGATGGGCTTATGATCCATGTTGGATCAAGTTTATGTATGGATACATAAAGAGTTGGACCACATGAACCATGGATCATAACACCTCTGGGTATGGATTTGGGTGATACCCATTTCCTTTGGAATTCCACATATAAATATGTTGCTTTATAGCTAAAATCACCACTAATGTATTCTTGGAGGATATAGAAGGTTTTGGTGTGTAGGATTTTCTCTCAAGTATCATCCTTTGTCCTAGGTGAGTTGTGATTCCATTTGAGGTGCAACACTTGGGACACTAAGTTCTTAAAGGCCAAAGTCTTTCTAGCAACACCAAATACATCATGACTTCAAGCCACATAAAAGGTATGTTACTCTAACAAGTATCTTATTTGTTTTTGTCAAATTGCATGTTAGTTGTAGGTTTAATACCTCTGAAACCCTTTGCATGTATAATTAGTGAAAACATAGATCCAAGGTATTTAGGGTTGTATGTACACCATAGGATGTTGTAGTATACCAAAAACACTCAACTACTCCTACCATCGCCCCTGTTCTGGCAATTGGACAAGGGAAAGGGAAGAAGAGGAAGGCACCCTCAAAGAGCCATAAAGGAAAGTCTCTTGATGGATCCTCTTCAAGTGGGACAAAGTTTGGTTCTGCTGCTCCCATTTCCATTCCTAAAGAAGCAGAGTGTTTCTACTGTAAAAAAAGGGCACTAGAAGCGTAGCTGCCCCAAATACTTGCAGGATGTTAAGGATGAGAAGGTTAAACCCACCCATGCATGTATTTATACTATTCTATCTAAAAACACATCACATTCTAACTCTTGGGTGCTTGACACAAGTTGTGGATTTCACGTTTGTTCTGATGTGCAACGCCTAAAATGAAGTAAGGATGTGGAGCACGGGAAGATAAACTTGATCATGGGGAATAGGAAGGTTTCACCTGTCACCAATATTGGAGTTTACACTTTATTGCTTAGTAGTGGGTTAGGAATAAATTTGAATTATTGTAGCTACTCGTCTGATATGGCGAGAAATATTATTTCCTTTCATGGTTTGTACAAACATGGTTTCACATTTTCGTTTGATAATGAAATCGGTGCAATAAATGCTTATTATAATGATGTTTTTTATTTTAAGGCATTACCTTGTAATGGTGTATATGAAACAGTGAATGTTGTAGACAACTTAGGAAATGATGTGTTACATATTGATTCTTCCAATGAATTGGATAAATCATGCTTGTGGCATTGTCATCTTGGACATGTCTGCAAGAAGCGCATAGGACAACTCCAAAAGGCTGGAGTTTTGGAGTCATTCGACTTAAGGTCGGATGACACTTGCGAAACTGTCTTACTTGGAAAGATGACAAAATCACCTTTCACTAGTACTTGTGATAGGGGTGAGGTTTTGTTAGATCTCATACACACCGATGTGTGTGGGCCCTTCAGAACCGCCACAAGGGATCCTAACTGCTTCTATGTGACTTTCACTGATGATTACAGTAGATATGGCTATGTCTACTTAATCAAGCATAAGTCAGAAACCTTTAAGAAATTCAAAGAGTTTAAAAAGGAAGTGGAGAATCAGCTGGACAGAAAGATAAATATGCTACGATCTGATCGAGGTGGTGAGTATCTTAGTATCGAGTTCCTAGACTATCTTAAGGAGTGTGGAATTGTTTCACAGTTGACACCACCTAGGACACCACAGCCTAATGGTGTGGCTGAGAGGCACAACAGAACCTTTTTGGACATCGTTCGTTCTATGATGAGTCGAGCTTCATTACCAATCCCGTTCAGGGGTTATGCGTTAGAGACCTGCGCCCATATCCTTAATTTAGTCCCTACCAAAAAGGTTGATAAAACACCTCTCGAGATGTGGACTGAGAAAGCTCCCACATTGGACCACATCAAGTTTTGGGATTGCGAGGCATTCTTGAGGCACGAGACTCACGACAAGCTCGAACCTCCGAGTGAGTGGTGTATTTTCATCGGCTACCCACATAAATCCTTTGGTTATCTATTCTATAGACCGAGTGACAATGTTGTCTTCATTGCGCGGAGAGGAGTCTTTTGAGTGAGAGAGAGCTCATACGCCAAGGAGACAGTGGGAGGAAAATTGACCTTGAAGAGTAGACTCCTGTTGAACCAACAAACAAGTTTTTACCTCTGAGGCATTCCAGTAGAGTTAGTGTTCCACCTGAGTTCTATGGTTTCCATATTACTACAGAAGGTGATACATTTATCAGTGATTGCCCACTGGTAAATTTAGATGAACTTAACAACTACAAGGAAGCCATGGCAGGCCCCGAGTCTACTAAATGGAAAGAGGCTAGAGACAGTGAGATTCAGTCCATGTATGACAATCATGTTTTGAACTTTGTTGACAATGTACCGAGTCGTAAGACAGTCGGGTGCAAATGGATCTTCAAGAAGAAGACTGACATGGATGGGAAAGTACACACTTATAAGGTGCGGATGGTTGCGAAGGGCTGTACTCAAACTCCGGGAGTTGACTATGATGAGATCTTCTCACCAGTACCACAGATTAAGTCCATTAGGGTTATTCTAGCCATTGCTGCATTTCATGATTATGAAATATGGCAAATAGATGTCAAAACTGCTTTCCTTAATGGAAAGTTGGTTGAGGATGATTACATGAGTCAACCAGAGGATTTTGTCGATGCAAAATACCCTAATAGAGTGTGTAAGCTTGAGAAATCCATTTATGGATTAAAACAAGCATCTCGTAGATGGAATCTTTGTTTTGATGAGAAAGTCAAAGAGTTTGGCTTCTCGAGAAGCGAGGATGAGTTCTATGTATATGTCAAGGTTAGTGGGAGCATAGTTAGCTTTCTGGTATTGTAAGTGGATGACATACAACTCATAGGAAATGACATCCCAACCTTGCAGGAGGTTAAGTCCTGGCTTGGGATGTGTTTCGCTATGAAGGACCTTGGAGAAGCTGCCTATATTCTTGGGATAAGGATATTGAGAGATAGGAGTAAGAGACTAATTGGACTTAGTCAAAGTACCTACTTGGATAAGGTGTTGAAAAGATTCAACATGCAAGATTCCAAGAAAGGTGACTTACTGATGCAGAGCAACGCCAAACTGAGTAAAACTCAGAGTCTGAGTACAGAGGTTGAGATAGCTTAGATGAGTCGAAAACCATATGCTTCTGCTGTTGGTTCGATCATGTATGCTATGACTTGTACTCGCCCTGATGTGACCTTTGCTTTGAGCATGTTCAGCAGATATCAAGGGAACCCGGGCAAGGATCATTGGACTTCGGTAAAGAACATTCTCAAGTACCTGCGGAGGACTAAGGACTAGGTCCTTACCCTCGGTGGGAGTGATGACTTGAGAGTGGTAGGGTATAGTGACACTAGGTTTCAGACCGACACAGATAATTTCCACTCTTAGTAGGGTTGGGTCTTTACCATGAATGGAGGAGCAATAACTTCTAAAAGTTCCAAGCAGGAGACAGTAGCTGATGCAACTTGCGAATTAGAGTACATAGTAGCAAACGAGGCAGCGAAGGAGGCAATATGGCTGAAGAACTTCATTGGAGACCTTGGAGTTGTACCAGCTATAAAGGAGCCTATAGAGATTTTCTGTGACAACAAGAGTGCAGTTGCCTTAGCCAAGGAACCAAAAGATCACGGCAGATCCATGCACATTGACAGAAAATACCACTTAATTAGACATCAAATAGAAGAAGGACTCCTCGTGGCAAAGACGGTATCATCAGATAAGAACCCGGCAGATCCCCTCACGAAGGGACTGAGTAGGGTTAAGCATTTACAGCATGCGAGGCGCGTCGGGCTGAAGGATGGTATTAGTTTTAATGACTAGATAGCTTTTAAAACTTGTAATATCTGAAATGTAATGGGCATTTGATGTTTAAATAAAAGGTGCTTTTTATTTACTATTATGGTACTTTCTTGTGTCAATCATTTACTATTGTTTCATTTTGCATGTTTTGACTTCCAAAATAATTACATTATTCAAACTATCAACAGTCGATCATACATTGGAAGTAGGTATTGAATCAAAACTGTCATGAATTTGGTTTGTAGATTTTTCTGAATGGTATTAGACATAGCAAAGTTTGCTGCAACATTCATGAGTGCTCATAAGGTATGAGTATTGGATTCAACCTGCCCTCACTTGTATCACTTCATTGAATTTATATCGAGTGATCGTGAGACGGTAATATCATAGAAGTCTTCAAACCTAGATATATGAGTTGTTGACTATGATTTGGTTGTACATTTATAGTATGAAAACGCATGGGTAACTTGATGTTACAAAACGTGCTATTGTGTATGATTCAATGAATAGTTAGTACAAGCATATACTGTCGAAGTTTCTAAGCCCATAACTATAATTGGTATGTACTTGACCGAGAGTCGCATGGTCCATTTGGGTTGAATGACACCGAAACAATTTGTAAGTATGGAGTTATGAGGAGAGGATATTTATGATTTATTAATATATTATAAGCTCTAATATATTAATATGAAATCATATTATTTAATTAGTATTGATCAAGAATTAATTTGGAATTAATTTTGTGATCAAAAGAGACTATTTAAATATAAGTGGTTGATTTGGTAAATCATTCATTCTTATAGTGTGGGCCAATGATCCAAGATTCCTTATGTTGGGCTAAAGCAATATGGCGACCCATGGATGCTCCATGGAGGTTAAAACCCATGGAGCATGAGGAATGTGGAAAGTCATGGCTATTAAGGCTTACATGGTGTAACCCTAATTCCACCACACTATATAAGAAGCCCTAGGCTACCAAAATCGGCACCCTAGTGTTCTTGGAGAGTTATGGCCGATTTTGAGTGCAAATGATCTTCTCTCAAGTCCTTCCAATTGTTGGTGGTGTTGTGTGAAGCATTTGAGGAATCACACTTGGGGTGCTAGGCTCTTAAAGGTCCAACGAATCAAGCTATAAGAAAAGGTATGTCATTCTACTAGATTTTTGTATTACATATACTTCATGGTATGCTAGTTAGGATGAAACATTGGAAAAATGAATGTTTGCATGTATAATAGAGAAAACATAGATCCAAGGTTTGTAGGGTTGCATGCACATCTTAGGAGTGTTAGAATGCTCAAAACCCTTCAATTACTCCTTCATCATCATTTGTTTCAGAGGTTCCCATCCCATGGAATAAGCTTCAGATTCCTATGTACTTGTCATTATTATTCCACCAAGTCAGGGTAGAATCCACCAATATATAGGTATCATACGTGACTCGACAATCCTCAGTTCAAGCGTTGATGCGAACTAATGTCTCTATCTTTTCTAACCATCGGGATAAGCCAACATCTTCTTATGTGCTATAGAAAGATCGGGGTTTTCATCCCATGAAATCCTTGTGTGAACAAGGCCTTCAATTGCTTTGATTCACAGTTGGAGTGCCGCCACGATTTCTACTATTTATGGAGTTTTCTTTCCGAGCAGTCTTATATGCGGCTAAGGCTGTGGCGATTCCTTATGCAAGCAGGATATGCATTAGAGCGGGATCCATTTGAAATGGTGGATTTGAGGTATTGAAAACCGGTGGGGTTTCGTCTGTAGTTCCTTCCAGAGTTGGAGTTACTCTTGTTGTAACTCTTGGAGTGAAACTGGAAGTGACTCAAGCAGTCGGTGGTGGACGAGCTCGCAGACTCTTTTGTTGGGCCAACATCCTAGTATGTTCAGAATGAACATATTAAGTTGTTTTTGAATTGTGTATTTCCAAGTTATAGAGTGAAAGTTCTTAACCGATATTTCACAAATAATGATACTATTTTACCAGCAATACAGGTAACGCGTTCCAACATTTAACAAAATATTGAAAACGGTTTCATAAATTAGAACCCCTTGTTTTAGTTATAATGGATACAAAAGTACCAACCATGTAAGGTAAGAAATGGAAATTTTTTAGAAAAGAACAATTTCTAAACAAGTAGTGATAAACACTTGCAGTACAACATCTAGTCCATAAAAATCCTAACTCAACGCTATGGAACAAACCACCCTAGATGAGTGTCAACCATCCTAAGCAAAAAATAAAGTAGCAGTCCAGCTCATCAAACTGCTCCTGAAGTTAGCATCGCTCCTATGTAGCAATGGCTGCTCTGTGCTCGGCTGCATCCAATCGACTCTCAGGAATTTGAGTCTGGTACGCTAGTGCTCTATAGTGGGCACTCATAGTGTTCTCTTTGATGCAGCTAGCACCTATGCGATTATAAAGAGTCTAGATGGCTTCTAAATCATCTTTCTTCTCCTCTTTGAGAATTTCAAATCGCCGCTCAATCGCCCTAGAGGTGGCACCTGAAGCTCTAACAATCTCCTCCAAGGACATACCTAGAGCAGAACATCTTCAAGAACTGCTCCCAAGACATAACAATTATCTGTTCAGAAGAATACGAGCTAGTAATAAGTCTCCACCAATCCTTTGCTACGGACCTCAGGAGGTTTAAAGCGCACCTGACCTTCTGGTCAGATGGACAAGAGCAACTAAAGAAACGCCCCTCAATGTCAGAAAACCACCTCATGGATATGATCGGGTCCTAAACCCCCATCAAATGTCTGGGGCTTCATATTGTCTAACTCCCGATACTGGAAAACTCCCCCAGTAGCAGCAGCTGCCTCAGACTAAGCAGCGTAGTTCTCATCAAAATACTCCACCATGGCGGTATTAATAGACCCAAACATATTTAGAAACTATGCTCAAAAGTGAGCAACAACCTCTACTTGGAGGATCTCCTAATCCTGTCCTCGGACACAATTGGATCATCCTGACTTCCAGCTCCCGATCCCGATCCGGATCCTTCCTCAACTCATCTCGTCATCACCATACTGAAAATAAACCATGGAGATATCCGATAACACACATATCATATCAGGGGAACCAACTCCCAACAAATCCCTAGGGGTTGTGATTTCCCTATTACACGTATGGGTCATGTGCTTTTAGTAGTATGGGCACATACTACCTTCCACACCTACCCGTATTTGTCTCATAGGATGATCACAACAAACCTAACAATACACACTAGCATACGCATACACTTAATCCTCACTCTTTAAAAGAAGGCTAATGTGACAACCTGAAATTTCCATTTTGAACAAACCATATCAAGCCAATAGAAGTAGAACAGTTACAGTGAAAATCCAGACTTCGAGTATAAGTTTGGCAGTTTTCAGGGTTTACACTGAAGGAGATATCAGGAGAGTGGATGCACTAGGGTTTAGTGCTACACTATTATTCCAATACTCTAGGACATTAGAGTTCATTCCGGGAATAAAATATTTTCTGCCAAAAATCCCAGGACTATATATAGAAAACTAAACCAAATAGTCCATTAGTTACATTTCCAATTAGAGAAAAGCCAAAATTCTCTCTCACGGATCTTCGGGTTTTTATCCCAAATTGTGAGTACTTCGATCTAGTTATGTTACATAGCTTAGATTGTGTATTATAACATCAAAATCGGACCAAAACCCCAAGATTTGGGAGTTTACCGCCCAAGAACACTTGGGGAGTAAACTCCATTTTAAGGGCTAAAAGTGTCCCAATGTCCCTCAAAGCCTTGGAACTCGAACTAGAACCCACCATTGCATGTTTAGGACACCAAAATCATTTAAAAACATGGATGAAAGTGAGTTCACGGCCAATGATGTTCCAGGGCTGTGAACTCCATGTTTAAGGGTCAAAATGCCTTGAAAACCTTCCTTAAGCCAAGAGACAAATTAGGACAAGTACCCTAGTGTGTTTGGGGCTAGCAAACACCACTAAAACACGAAGAAAAGGGTGTTTACGGCCCAATATATTTTAGGGTCGTGAACTCCATTTTTGGTTGCCAAAGTGCCCTAAATGCCTTCATTGAACCAAGAGACTAGCATACCACATTACCTTGATGTGTCTAAGACCCAAAACAATCAACGTACCAACACCTAGGGGTGTTCACGGCCGCAAACACATGGCCAAATAGTTCATGGGCCGAAAACTCGAATTAGGGGTGTTTTGATGCCACAAACACTTCCTAAGGCTTAGGCTTGAATTTATACATGTACTCTAAAGTGTTTATAGCCTAGAAAACATAAGGAATCATATGTATTAAGGAGTGTATGGCCAAGACAAGCTCTTGGGCCGTAAACCCCTATAAAAGGGTCAAATGACACCTAAACACTTGTTTATCCCTTGAATCAATTCACCAAACTAGTTGTATAATTGATAAGCTTCATTTAGAGACCTTGTTGAGAGTTTACGGCCAGGAGTTTACTCCCCTGGGCCGTAAACTCCAAAGAATATGGTCATTAGACCATAAACTCCCATTTGAGGTATTGCACTCCTTTGTTGCAACCCATTAGCCTCCTAGCACTTGGCTAAAAGTGTTTTCCTCGCGTTAAAATGTTAATACTTGTATAATTAGTGTTGTAATCACTAATTATTTATATACATATATCTTCATATGTAATTAGGATCATCGTGTGTGTCTAAAGTCTTCACTTGACACCAAACACTTGTCCGATCCTTCCTTACGATAACAGTCTGTTCAATTCCAGTCACTTACTGCAGGTGAGTTCATACCCCTTAAATAATGTTTTAAACTACTTTTAAATTTTTTATGGGGGGGGGATACAAGTAGAATCATGCTAGTTATTATATCAATCACATGTGATTAATAAGTAGAATTCTGCTAGTTATTATATCAATCACATGTGATTAATATGCGGCATTTAAATGATTTACTATACATTAACCGTTTTACCAAACAGGTTCTTCAAATGATTTTCTTAAATGTTTTATATGCTTAAAAATCTTTATTAAACTGTTCATTACACACTGTATGATCCTTTTCAAACCATTTTACTCTGATCCATTTTACTCCAAGCTATTACCAAATCGTTTTACTTCGAATTGTTTCCACTTCAAACTATTTTATTGATTGACATCAAGTCAATCTTTCCTTAGAAAATATTTATGTTCAAAGGTTTTACAAATCTTATTTTATGCTTTTAAATTATAAATTGCATGCCTCTATATGTATAGTTATATCAGGAATGTTTAAAAGACTAAGGAAGGCTATCCACCCGATTTCCTTTTCGCGCTTAAGATGTGGTCTGGTGGGATATCGGGTACTCGTCCGAGGGTCGTTTAAATATTATTTATATAACATATGTACATATATAGTCATAAAGGCCCTTCCAGTTCATCCCATGCCCTTGGGTAGCAAGGGTATACATCCATGTTCATACGTACCAGTTAGATTACTAGTAAACTACCATATGGGTAGTTTAGGAAGATACTCGAACACAATATCATACTATGAGTCAGTTCATTCATGAGTCAATACTTACTATTATGAGAAAATATACAACTATACTAGAGAAGAACATATACAACTATACTAGAGAAGAACATATACAACTATACTAGGAGAGAACATATACAACTATACTAGAAAGAGAACATATACAACGATACTAGAACGAGTACATTACTATACTTGCTAGGTAGAGAGCACGTACATTACAACTAGAATAGTTCATTACATTACATATATATGAGTACGTTAATTATTGTGATATGTATCGGAGCATGCCTTAAATGTCATGGCCCGAGTTGTAGCCAGAGTCTCTTGAAGGGAGAGCGTGAGTTTACGTATAGATCTATACTGGATTGACTATCCTACACCTTGCTGCTAGCTACAGCGGGACCTGCAGGTCTGCGGGTGCCAAACGTCATACCTTTTTACGACCATTCTTATGTCGTTGTTACCAGTCAATAGTATGGTGCAATTAATCACATGATGCCTTAATATAAATCCGGTTTAAGGTAGTTAGTACAACAATAGTTCCTATAATACAACACTACAGTACTACATTAATTTCCCCTTTTCACATTTTAGTGATCATTTCACTTAAACATTAAATGTAAAAACTATATTTTGTAAATGATAGCTACACTTGGGAAAATTACACACTTTTACAAGAAATGAACATTTAGAACAATTGAGTCTTGGTAGAAGACTACATTGAGAACAGTTAGGTCTTGGTAGAAGACACGCTTTATATAATAGTAGGAATCATAGGGATATCTAGGGTTTTTCAAACGTTTCCAGTTGTTTTACAAACATTTTTACATTTATAGTTCATATACATTTTCAATACTTACAATTCATATACATTTTCCATACTTACAGTTCATAAACTTAAAACTTCTTACATACAAATTAAGCCACTAAAATACTTATGATCTCACCAGCTTTAAAGCTGATACTCGCTTTCAAAATTACTTGTATCCTCAGGTCATCATAGACAGGTACCGATGCAAGGAGAAAGGAAGATGGAGCTTGTTCAAGACTCATCTTTCATTTTGATTTATGCTTTAGAGTTTATCAAAATTTGACAGAACACACTTGTATAATAATTCTATTATTAATGCAATGGATGATGTTGTTGCTTGTTTACTACTTTACATTGTTGTGATACTGTACATGACGTCCTCCGCCCCAGAATGTTTCCGCCGTTCTTGGTTTTGGGGTGTGACAGCTAAACATCATGAAACTGGTCGGCTGACCCCACTCAAGTCATCCATGAAATTTCCACCAACCCTGCAGCACTCATGTATGCTAATCATACATAACACTGGACCCTATAGACAGTCAAATATCTAATCCTACCCTAAGCCCTTCATCAAACAAGAATAGGATATAAGGCCAAACCAAACATTCTTAGGCTATATAATCTTAGTTATGTATAACCAGGATGCATATGCTAAGCAACTACAATAATGATGTCAATTTTATATAAGGAAGAACCCTAAGTTATCAGGCATCGTATAATCAGACAATTCTATCATGAAATTCTTGAAGATCCCTAACATATCACTATCATGATGTTCTTGTTGGGTAAAGTGTCTAAGTCCGTAACTATATTTCGTATGAACTTAAGCCGACCAAGCATGGTCCATTTGGGTTGCACTTCACTTAACAATTTGTATGGATATATTTTTAAGAATAAGATATTTATTATGTATTAATATATTATAAGTTATAATATATTAATATTAAATCATATTATTTAATTAGTATTAATCAAGAATTAATTTGGAATTAATTTAGTTATCAAAAGGGGCTAATTAAATATGGACTCTTACATATATATGGATTGGGCTAAGATTTATTTAGGATGGGCTAAGAGTGTATGGAAGTCCATGGATAGTCCATGGAGATTTTAACCCATGGATCCTATGTAAATGAAAATTCATGGATATTAGGGTTTACATGCATTTAACCCTAATCCTCTGTACTATATAAAGATGTCCTTGGCACTTGAAATGGCACTAGTATGTGTGAGAACAAAGGTGGGCCGATTTCTAGAGTGCATCATATTCTCTCGAAGTTTCCAACTTGTTTTTGGTGATTTGTGATTCCACTTGAGGCATCCACATTACTGGTGCTAGGCTATAAAGACTCCAAGCAATCAACCACAAGTAAATGTATGTTACTCTACTAAAGTTTTATATTACAAGTACCCCATAACATGCTAGTTAGGTTGACAACCTTGGAAAATCAAATTTGCATGTATATTAGAGAAAACATAGATCCAAGGTTTCTAGGGTTGCATCTACACCATAGGAATGTTAGAATGCTCAAAAGCCATTAGTTGTATCAAAGGCTAGGCTTGTTTTCTTGATACTTGATGCAAATTGCTGAAAAAACTCATTTTTCCTGTATTTTGTTGAGTTAACTCGTCGAGTCCATGGGGGGACTTGATGAGTCCAAGCACAAATTCATCCTACTCGTCGATTAGGTTCTTGCACTCGACAAGTAGGAGGCCCAGAATGTAGTTTTTTGAGTTTTGCTGCTGGAAATGGACTAGGATCATTACCCTTAACGGTTTTGGACTTATAAAACCTGTTTTTTAATGTGGTAATGATTATGTTAATCCATTTTCAACATTTATTATCAGATTTTCAAGTTTTATATGTGTTTATATGATTCTTGAAATTGTTGACATGAGTGTTCATACTTATGAGTTTTAGTAGATCATATGAATTATTTGTAACTTGTTTTTTAGTGTAATTCTTGATCTAAATGCCTATTGATGGAGTCCATAATTTTTCCTCAAGTTATGGATTACCAACACTCACTTATTTAAAAGAGTTATTAAAGAATCATAGGTTACATAAAATGAAGAGTCTTTATTTTAATAGACAATTAAACTCATAAGTTATTAAATTGAAAAGTATTGAATAGTTTCAAAACTTGCCCTCAAGTCTTGGAATTTGAAAAGTCTCACACCTTAATGCTTTAATTCCAAATTGAACCTTAGAATTTTTAAAAGTTTAAATTCAACCCTTATACTATTATTATATTAAAAGTTTAATTATATATATGTATAAGAATAAGTCAGTCTTATCGTTAGTAGGAAAAATGGCAGTTTAATTGATGTCCACTCTCACACACCGCTTCATTGACTGGTGGAGGGTCGTTAGTCGAACGGGTAGGATAGGACCTTAATCCTCATTAAAAGTATAATGAAATTATAAAGTAACTAAACTTTAATAATTCCCAATATTAGTTACTTTAGGAAAAATGTGAAATAGGTGTTAACAAGTGAAATTACACTTTGTACCTTACCAAGTCGTTAGTGGAGCGTGTGTGGTTAACCGACACACTAACAAGGACTAGTAAGAGTGACAAAGGGTAACTTAATGTTTATCATAGATCGGTGGAGCGCATGTGTTTAACCGGAACATCGATTAGGTGATAAAGTTAAGGGTACCAAGTCAATTTCCATGGTTATTCACACCTTGTTTGTGATCCTCGGCATCCCAGTCACAAACTTGAGAGGGCACAATCGAGATTTAAACATGCCATTGAAAGTTCAATGAATCTAAAAAAATATAAGAGTTTCAAATCCAATTAAAACTTAATAATTTATTCTGTTTTTCGTGGTGGAAATTGGTAAATCGTCATTTACCTATCTTCAAATATTTTATAGCTTGGATTACGGCATCCCTCTTCCAAGTTATGAAATAGTTTGTTGGGTCCTAGCCATAATGATTCATTTGGGTGACTTATTAAGGATTCTTTATTTAATCTAAACTTGTTTTTCTTTCTTTTCAGATGTCTTCCAACATTTTCCCTGATGAACTTGTGTTGGAAAGTCACTTTTTATGGGTCTAATTTCAATGAATGGATTAGGAACATCAGGATGATTACTCGATATGAGGGGAAGGAGTATGTCCTTGATAAGGAACTGAGGGTTATTGATGAGTCAACTGCTACTCCTGAGGAGACTACTGAACACACTACCCATGAGAAAGATGCCACTAAGGTGTCTTGCATCATGTTGGCCACAATGACAGTAGAACTCCAGAGTTGATGAGTCAACTGCTACTCTTTTGAGATGCACCACGTCTTGATGGAAAGGTACCATCAGAGTTCTTGTCAGGAGAGGTATGAAATCCTTTCCTCCATGATAACAGCTAGGATGAAGGATGGTGAACCCATCACCGACCACTTGCAATAAATGCAAAGGTTCGTGGACCGGTTGCTAAAGCTTAATGTGGACTTTCCTGAGGACATGGAAATTGATATCATTCTCCATTCCTTACCTCCATGTTATGATCAGTTTTGCATGACTTATCATATGAACCAAGAGGAAGTTACGCTTAGCAAACTTCAAGGACTTTTAAGGACCGCTGAAAGTGGCCATAAAGGTAAATCGGCTATTACTCCTACTCCTACTACATCCCCTGTTCTGGCAATTGGGAAGGGAAAGGGGAAGAAGAGGAAGACCCCTTTGAAGGGTCCAAGGGGAAGTCTCTTGATGACTCCTCTTCAAGTGGAGCCAAAAGTGGTTCCGTTCCTCCTTCTTCAAACCCAAAGGAAGCACAATGCTTCTACTGCCAAGAAAAGGGGAACTGGAAGCGAAGTTGCCCCAAATACTTGCAAGATGTTAGGGATGGGAAAGTAAAACCCACCCATGCAGGTATTTACACTATATTGTCTAATAACTCATTGCATACTAATTCTTGGGTTCTTGATACAGGTTGTCGTATTCACATTTGTACTGATTTGCAGGGCCTAAGAAGAAGTGAAGAAGTTTCCCTTGATGGCTCCTCTTCAAGTGGGACCAAGAAAGGTCTCATTCCTCCTTCTTCAAACCCAAAGGAAGCACAATGCTTCTACTGCCACAAAAAGGGGCACTGGAAGCGAAGCTACCCTAAATACATAAAGGATGTGAAGGATAGGAAAGTTAAACCCATCCATGCAGGTATTTATACTATATTTTCTGGTAACTCATTACATACTAACTCTTGGGTGCTTGATACATGTTGTGGTATACACATTTGTATTGATTTGCAGGGCCTAAGAAGTAGTGAAGAAGTGGAGCACGGGAAGATAAACCTAATCATGGGCAATAGGAAAGCATCACCTGTGACCAAGATTGGAATGTATTCTTTATTGATTAATAATGGGTTAACTTTAGATTTGAATAAGTGTTTTTACTTGTCTAAAATGGCAAGAAATAATATTTCCTTTCATAGTTTGTACAAGCAAGGATTCACATTTTCAGTTGATAATAAAATTGGCGCTATTAATGCTTTTTATAATGATGTGTTTTCTTTTAAAGCGTTACCTTGTGATGGTGTATACGAAACTATGTCGATTGTAGACAACCTAGGAAATAATGTATTACATATTGATTCTTCGATTAGCTTGGATAAAGCATCCTTGTGGCATAGTCGTCTTGGACATGTTAGCAATAAGCGCATAGGCCAACTCCAAAAGGCCGGAGTTTTGAAATCATTTGACCTAAAGTCGGATGATAGTTGCGAGTATTGTTTACTTGGAAAAATGACAAACTCACCCTTCACTAGTACTTGTGCTAGGGTGAAGGTTTATTGGACCTCATGCACACAGATGTGTGTGGACCCTTCAAAACCGCCACAAGGAATGCTAACAACTACTATGTGACTTTTACTTATGATTACAACAGATAAGGCTATATCTACTTAATCAAGCATAAGTCGGAAACCTTTGAAAAGTTCAAAGAGTTTAAGCAAGAAGTGGAGAATCAACTGGGCATGAACATCAAGATGCTCCGATCTGATCGCGGAAGAGAGTATCTTAGTATCGAGTTCCTTGACTATCTTAAGGAATGTGGAATTGTTTCACAATTGACACCTCCTAGGACACCACAGCTGAATGGTGTGGATGAGAGGCGCAATCGAACCTTGTTTGACATGGTTCATTCGTTGATGAGTCGAGCTTCGTTACCAATCTCATTCTGGGGGTATGCCTTAGAGACTGCCGCCCATATCCTTAATCTTGTCCCTAATAAAAAGGTTGCCAAAACACCTCATGAGATGTGGACTGGGAAAGTTCCCAATTTAGACCACATCAAGATTTGGGGTTGCGAGGCTTTTGTGAGGCACGAGACTCACGACAAGCTCGAACTTCGAAGTGAGAGGTGTATTTTCATCGGCTACCCACATAAATCATTGGTTACCTCTTCTACAGACCTAGTGAGAATGTGGTCTTTGTGGCAAGGAGAGGAGTCTTTCGAGAGAGAGAGAGAGAATTTATAAGACAAGGAAACAATGGGAGGAAATTTAACCTTTAAGAGCTTCACGAGTCAAGCGGTGAAGGAACCTCAAACACTAGCAATCAACCTGAGGCGGAAACTCCTGTTGAGCCGATAGATGAGTTTGTACCTCCGAGGCGTTCCACTAGGGTTAGGAACACACCTGATTTTTATTAGGGTTATCATATCACCGTAGAAGGTGATACGTTTATCAGTGATAGTACACTGGTATATTTTGATGAACCTGTAGTGGTGTTGTTTATGATGACATGTGCGGAATAAGAAAAGATCTAGGGAATCATCATACAAATTCAAGAACACAAGGAGTAAATAAATCTGTGTAAGCTCATATTAGATCTAGAAAGGATATACAAATGGGTTTGTACACAATTTCTCTCTCTATTCTAACAATCCAAATGGTTCCTTTTATAATGGGTGTCACTCACTTCCTATTTATAGGAAAGACTAAACCCAATTACACATACAAAAGGGTAAGCCTAAAACACTATATCCAAGAGTGACTTTGAACCCTAACATTCTCCCCCTCAAAGTTAGGATTGGATGTCCCGACTTCAGTCTCCAACGAGCTAGCACGATCAATACCAAACTCCCCATGAAGTAACACCGGTCTTCAAATCCGCAAATGAATATTCGACAAACCCGAGAAGCTTCAAATACCCATCATTCTCCCCCTTTTATAATCAAAAAATGATTATAAAACCCATTAAGGGTGAGAAGCGCCCGAGGAGTAGTCTTCACAACACTCCCCGTGATTTGTACCAAAAATGAATCACCAAAAATCTTGCACGGAAAAACAATCACGAAAAAGCCACAAAAAATTTCCAATTTGTGAAATTTTTTGACTTTTGGGTGAAAGTTGCAAGATTTTCCAAAAATCAGGTAGAAATTGTCACTTTCTGAAACTTGTAGGGACACGTTGCACCAAAAACAACAAAATATGCAAAATTCTGCCCCATTTGCGAAACTGGGTAGAAAATGTAAATTCACACAAACTGTAGGGACTGAACATGAAACTTCTGCATTCTTCACAATTTTTGCTCAATGTTCGAAACCGGACTATTTCTGCCACTTCTTCGAAATTTCAAGGGTAAGTTTCAAAACATTTGTGTTTTCTTCGTCAATTATTGCTGTAAATCGAACCTGGACCATTTATGTCATATGTACGAAACTTCAGGGACCAATTGCGAAACATTTGTGTTTCTTCCTCAATTTGTTATACAGGGACGAAGGGACGAAGACATGAACTAACGAAACTTTCACAACATCATTTCAAACGAAAAATTTTCTCCTTCCCCTTCGTTAGATTCAAAGCAACCCTTCGTTAGATTCAATCACCCTTAATTAGAAATCTATAACACCCTTCGTTAATTTTCTTCCCTATTTTCGTTAGTTTCATCCAATCTTCAAAAGTAACGAAAATTTTTCACACTGATTCCAGAAATCGAAGGTATTCGAAGCCTCTGAATAACGGCTTAACCATTCAATTCCTCACTGAATCAACTTCATCCCTGTTTATCAACTTCGTTCATTGACATTGATCCTTCGTTTTTACTCAGCTACACAACATCAAGTCGACCCTATCTACTCTTCATTAACAACAGTTCTTCCCAAATCAAAATTATCGATCATCAAGAACTAACACATCAACTCCAAAAACTTCAAGGCATCGTCTGTTTGATTGAAACCAAAATCGTCGTCGATTTAACGAAGCATTAAAATCTTCGTTTTCGATTCATCCAAACCAAAACATCCAAAATCAACAATCGATCCTTTACACATCGACAATTAAATTTCCTTTACACAACGACCAGCAGGGCTTCGTTTTTAGAGTTCATAACAAAACAATTACCATAGACCATTTAACTGATAGGCAACCAAAATCGACACCTAAAATCATTCATTCCTTTGAAATTACATCCAATAAACCCAAATCGATCATTTAACCCTTCGAAATATCGGACCCAAATTCATCGACATTAACAATCATCCAAATAACAATTCCATTCGTTACCAATCAATTTCCAAATAACGAATCCAAGTTTTCAATTTCAAAGACGTTGACTTTCATCCAAGTCTAAAATCAATCCATCAAATCTACACACCAATGATTCCAATCGATTCGACATTAGCCCATTGATTTCAACTTCAACGAAGGAGAAACATTGATGTCGAAAAAAAATTCAATTTCGTAGAATTCATCATCCAAATCGTTAACGGAACCAATTTCGACATTTGACCAATAAACATCCAAAATCTGTTTGTCCTTCGCTTTCAATGATCGTTGATAACAAAAAATCAAACCCAAATTTCAGATCATTGAGTCCAAACAAATAAATATGATTCCAGAGTCAAAATAGAATGAACATTGACTCCAAGTCAAACACATTTGATTTTCAAATTCCGATTTTTACTTTCAATTTCAATCAACAGCAAGCAAAATCAATTGTGAATCGAAACAAAGTGAACAACACCGGTCGATTATGAAAGATAATTAGATGAAACCGAATACTTCAAGAAATTGTTGATCAACACAGGTATCGATATGTATGTGTTCGATGTTGCACATAAGAGAACCAGTCGAACGTCGGACCCTTGGATATGTCTACAGAATCATTGGGCTAAACCAGTGATGAACAATACCGACATCTTTATGGACTCGATATTAGTGCATGAATAGTAAAGAACTGGACATTTTTGGGCTTATCAAACAATTGAATGAACAGGAAATGGTGATAATATGATTTTATTTTTGTGATTTGATCATAAACAAATAATTGGATCACACAAAGGGATTTGAAACGAATTAGATCCAATGAGTCAAAGCGATCAAAAATGAAAAACGCAACATACGAATCGAAATCATGGATGTTTTGGAATCTATTTGAGAATTTTTGATACCTTTTTTACGAATCGAGACCCATTTGCAACGAACGAATCAAATTTAGAAGAGCTTGGCTCTGTTATTGGAATGAGAAAATCTCCAATTTGAACATTATACCACCCATTATGCGAGATATACAACTCGTTCTTCATGTTCTTCGTGTTCTTCAACGATCCAAGAACATCTTTAAAAAAACCACTAACACTTTTTGGGTGTTGACTTCAAATTCAATGCAACGTTTGGAGATTGTTGCTTTGGAACCCAAATTTGTTTAACGGATTTTAGCTTCACAAGGTTTGACGATTTTTGTGAGTAAACCCGCTTGTTTTTGCGATTGATCTTCTTCTTCTTTTTCTTTCTCATCTTTTTGCATCTTGAAGACTTGACTTCATGAACAAAACCACTTTCCAAAACATGAACATTTTGAGTTTGAATCAAAAATCTTTTGGAGTCTGATACTTGTGATTTTCTTGGATCACTGGCTTCCGATAAGGAATCATTCCTTCAAATGAATCACAAGAACACAAAATATCATCGGTTTGAATTCCAATTGAACAAAAAAAATTTCATCATGAACATCAACTTGAACTCCTTTTTCTTGAACATCAAGAACATCACATTAAACTCCATTGTCAAGAACTTCAACAAACTTAAGAGCACAAAGATCATTTGGGTCTTCAATAAGAGAAACATATTTCTTTTTGAACAAATATTTTTCTTCTCTAATCTTCTTACTACTACGTGTTGATATGGACCATGTAATATCAGCCAACCATTTGATCTCACAAAGTGGTTGAAATATCAAGCTTCCATGATCATTGTAATAACTTGTGTCAAAAAAAAAAGATGTAATATATATAATCTGATTATATCAATTTAAAAGAAAGAGGATTAGTTCACAATTAATGGGTTAATTATATACAAATTATGAGGCTTAATGATCAAAACCGTCACCTTGATTAGGCTAGTTAAATACGAGCAAATGAAAGGGTTTCGCCGGTTATAAACTTAGGCATTATATATAGCATGAAAAATCAAGTGGAAACCCCACTGGAATTGTGAAAAAAAGACGAAGAATCAATGGAGAAATCGGGTGTGGAATTTCTTGAAGATTTCCGGAGTGTTTCTTGAAATTAAGGGTGCGGGTAGCGTGACAAGCTCTGGTTAAGTCCTAACAGCCAACATGGTGAGTTTCGTGTGAATTTTGTGGTTGCTTGCATGAAAAGTTGATTCTAAATTATTTGCAATCATATGTTACTGTTGTTATTGCTATGAATATTTGTGTGAAATTTTGTGATTTATTTCATATAAAAGGGTGAAAATGGTGGGTGACATATGGGGAACAGGTGTATTTACACGGTCTTATTATTAGTCGTCGTGCAAGGTGTTAGTACGCGGCGGAGAGCTTACGCTATGTTTATCTAGCCGTAAGCATATTTGTTGTGCCCAGCGGAGGGACTTGTTCCCTGAAAATGATAGTAGTTCCCTAATGTGTCATCAATGGTGGAAAGAAATGAAAAGAATTATATTGATAAATTGTTGCATTATTTTTATTTTATTGATGTCAATATGCATGAAAACCACGAACTCACTAGGCCCTAGGCTTACCCATTAGAATCTTTAAAAGCACGCAACCCAGGAAATAACGTAGCAAGTGGCAGCGGGAATGGAAAGGATAAAATTCAGATTTGAAGAAGGCGACAAGTTTTGAGGAAGACGTAGCGCACCAAGTGTTTAATTAAATTTCTATTTGCTTCTGCTATTATTATTAATAATTACTTTAGTATTTGAATCTTGATTTTTGGAAGTTTTGGGACTATGTTAAGTTATATTTATATTTGAAATTTGGGGTGTTACAAGTTGGTATCAGAGTCGAGTTTAAGGAGATTAGTCGTTGTTTAAATGCCTAAGCTTAAACGGGAGGAGCGATACATCGCCTAATCTGGAATGCGTCTCGTTTGTAGGTACTATGGCTCATGGAAAGGCAATTGTCGATGGTGGGGTGTCAGTTGAGGGTACTAGTGGGTTACTTCCCCACGAGAAGTTGAAGGCCGAGTTAGAGCTCTCTGATTCGGAAGGCAGTCTGGAACCAACGACCCCACTCAGCCTCTCTGAACGAGATGAAGAAGATGAGGATGTGGAATCCGAGGTGGAGCCTGAAGAAGATCCTGAGGAGGAGCCCGAAGAAGACCCCGAGGAGGAACCCGAGGGAAATCACGTGGAGTACCAGGTGGAGCAAAGATACGAAACGTTCCATATGCCTTATGTGGAGTACACGCCAACTAGTCCTGGTACCTACTGGGAGTGACGTTATAAAGATGAAATGCCACAGGCACAACTCGAGATTCACAGTTTGAAAAGAAAGATTGAAGAGATAGATGAACATAGGTCAAGGCTCGTACAGGAGAACCAAATAAGGGTTGATGCTGCTGAGAAAAGTAAACGCAAGATACGAAGGTTGGAACAGGAGGTGTTAGAGCTAAGGAAACCGACTATCACTAAGTTGTGGGAAGGTTTGTGGCTTGGCCAAAACAAGCCAAGGCCACGACTTACGGATTCCTAGATAAGGTGGTTGGAAGAGAACCACCTCAGGCCGAGGTGTTGGTCATTCAAAGTGGTCTCGGAGATCGAAAAGCTAAAAAGATAAGGAAGTACTTGAAGGAGGGAAAGAGAATATTGAAATATGATGACATCGTTTTTAAAAATTAGAAAGTAGGAGTGCAATGATTTGTCCTTTTTTATTATTATTTCTCTTGGTTGTTGGCTTGAGTGACTTGATGTGAACAAGACATATGTCTATTTTTGAAGTTTTAATAATTTGGAATAAAATATATGTTTGTTATACTTATTGTATTATAAACATAAATATGTAGTTGATATGTCTTCACGAAGATCTGGGAGGTTCACTAGGGTCACTCCGGAGGAAGAGCGCATCCCAATTGGAGCTTATGTTAGAGCACTAGGAGATGTTCCAGAAACCTCACTGAACCCAAACGCTAGTCGTGGACGGGGCCAAGGAAGAGGTAGGGGTAGACGAAGAGGCCGAGGTGTTGTTACAGCATCGACACCTGTACAATCGGCCCATGGCAGCTCCGGATCCCACCGAGGTCGAGGTCGAGGTCGTGGAAGGGGTCGTGCAGCAAACACGATCACCAAAAAAGAGTTGGCTGATGAGATTGCTCGAGCAATTCGAGACACCTTACCAGATGTAGTTGCTCAGGCACGAGAAGCAATAATGGTTGAGTATGAAGGTAACTTGGGTGGAGGTGAAGACGACTACGAGTACAATACACCAAATATGAATCGTGAACCAAGTATTGCACAACCCACAAGGCATCATGGCAACCACGATCGGCGGGGTTGTAGTTACAAGACGTTCATGAACTGAAAGCCACCCATTTTTAACGGAGAAATTGATCCCATTTTGTCATCAACATGGATCATGGAGATTGAGGGAACGTTCGATACTAGCACGTGTGCGGATGAGGACAAGGTGATTTATGCTGCGACAATGCTAAAAGGGGAGGCAATACATTGGTGGGGCATGGTGAAGGAGGTTAGGGGGCGTGAGGCGGCCAGGAATATGTCATGGGATGAGTTCCTAAGAATTTTTAAAGAAAATTTTTGCCCTCGTACAACGGTTAAACAGTTGGAGGAAGAATTTTTAAGGTTCACGGAGAAGGCTAGGTTTGCCGAATTTTACGTATCTACGGAAGAAAGAAGGGTGGAACGCTATATTAGGGGATTGAGAACAGCTATTCGTGAATTTGTGCAAATTCAGAAACCGGGTACTTTCCAGTCTGCTGTTGATGCTGCAGAAGGTCGCGAACGTGAGAAGAATCGTCAAGGTGAAGACAGGGCTTTGGGGAAAAGAAAATGGGAGGGTACTAATAATGATTCGAAGAAAGGCAAGACTTCAGGGCAAGAACGTAAGGTTGATCAAAGCTCTGGAGTAAAGCAATTTCCGAAATGTAACCGTTATCATAAGGGGGAGTGTAACGTGAATCAGAAAGTTTGCTACAAATGTGGTAAGCCAGGGCACATAGCCACAGAATGTAAGACAGGAAGGGTATGTTACGGGTGTGGTTCCCCTAACCACATTAAGTCGAAATGTCCCCAGGGTAAAGGTAACAACAATCAAGGCAGGATAACAGACAATCGGTCGACGGATAAAAAGGCTGATACTGGTAGACCAAAAGCTAGAGCTTTTCGCATGACGGCTCAGGAGGCTTAGGAGACCCCGGATGTGGTGACAGGTACTTTCCTAGTAAACTCAATTCATGCTAGGGTGTTATTTTATTCTGGTGCAAATACATCTTTTTTGTCTTCTACTTTTTGCAAAAACCTGGGTAGAAATGCAAAGACTCTAGAACATGCCTTAGAAATTGAAACTGCTGACGATCATTAGGTAGTAGTAAGAGAGGAATATGATGATTGCTCTATTGAAATAGAAGGTAGTGTGCTACCGTTAAAATTATTACCTATAGCCCTAGGTGATTTTGATATTGTTATAGGGATGGATTTGGTTGTCGAAAATCCAAGCGATTATAGATTGTGAAAATAGGATTGTTCAAGTTTGGGTGCCAAAAAAAGGAATGGTAAAGATTTACGGTGATCGGCGAATTAAGGACTCTATTTTGATATCAGTGACTAAGGCAACTCGTTATCTAAAGAAAGGGTGTCAAAGTTATTGGGCATATGTTCTCGATGCCAAGCAGGACAAGCCTGAAATAACACATATACCAGTTGTACGCGAGTTCCAAGATGTGTTCCCTGATGACCTAACTAGCTTGCCACCGGATAGGCAAGTGGAGTTTCGAATCGATCTTACCCCAGGAGTAGCACCTATAGCTCGTGTGCCCTATCGGTTAGCACCAACCGAAATGAAGGAGTTGATGGCTCAGTTGCAAGATTTTCTCGACAAGGGTTTTATTCGGCCCAGTACCTCACCGTGGGGTGCACCAGTACTATTCGTCAAGAAGAAGGATAGGACAATGCGAATGTGCATTGAATACAGGGAGTTAAACAAGGTGACTATAAAGAACCGGTATCCATTACCGAGAATTGATGACCTATTCGATCAACTCCAGGGGGCAAGTTACTTCTCAAAGATCGATTTGCGGTAGGGGTATCACCAGTTGAAAGTCAGAGAAGAAGATGTGTCGAAAATAGCCTTTCGAACTAGGTATGGTCATTACGAGTTTTTTAGTAATGCCATTTGGTTTGACCAATGCACCAGCTGCATTCATGGATCTGATCAACCAGGTGTGCAAGCCATACCTAGACAAGTTTTTAATTGTATTTATCGATGACAAATTGATATACACTAAAAGTAAGGCAGACCATGAGCAACATCTGCGGCTAACACTTAGTTTATTGAGGGAAGAAAAAGTATTTTCCAAATTTTCGAAGTGCGGGTTTTGGCTTCGGGATGTCCAGTTCTTGGGACATGTTGTAAACGAACATGGTATCAAGGTGGACCCAGCAAAGATTGAGGCGATTGAAAAATGGGAACCACCAAGAACCCCATCAGAAGTTTGAAGTTTTCTTGGGTTGGGAGGATATTATCGAAGGTTTATACAAGACTTCTCGCGCATAGCTGCACCGCTAACTACCCTGACAAGGAAAAATGTGAAGTTCGAATTGAGACCAGAGCAAGATAATGCCTTTAACGTCTTAAAGGAAAAGCATAGCAGTGCACCAGTATTATCTTTACCAGAAGGCAATGATGGCTTTGTTGTTTATAGTGATGCATCCAAGTTAGGCTTGGGGTGTGTTTTGATGCAAAACGGTAAGGTGATTGCTTATGCCTCACGACAGTTAAAGGTTCACGAGCGTAAATACCCAACACATGATATGGAGTTGGCTACAGTAGTGTTCGCTTTAAAGTTGTGGAGACATTATTTGTATGGGACAAGGTGTCAGATCTTCACTGATCATAAGAGTCTGAAATACTTGTTTGATCAGAAAGATTTGAACATGAGACAACAACGGTGGATGGAGCTATTAAAAGATTATGATTGTGATATATTGTAGCATCTAGGGAAGGCAAATGTGGTAGCTGATGCACTAAGTCGTAAGGAAAGAAGAGAATCACCTAAGACTCGGATGATGAAGATTAACATAACCACCAGCTTACTAGATGATTTGAGAAAGAATCAAGAGGAGGCCTCGAAGGAAGAGAAATGGAAAAGTGAAAGGGTGGCGGGAGTAATACAATCATTGGAAAAGGATAGTCGTGGCTTGAAGTGTTTCCAAGGAAGGGTTTGGGTACCACAAGTGGGTGAAGTGCGTAACTTACTTCTCAAGGAAGCGTACATGTCAAAGTACTCAATCCATCCGGTAACAAACAAGATGTATCAAGACTTACGAAAATCTTACTGGTGGCCTGGTATGAAAAAGGATATAGTCTATTTTGTTGAAAGGTGTTTTGACGTGCTTGAAGGTGAAGACTGAACACCAAAGGCCATACGGTCAGTTACAGTCAATGGAGATTCCAGTGTGGAAATGGGATCACATCACAATGGACTTTGTGACTAAGCTACCTAGGACACCAAAAGGTTATGACGCGATTTGGGTAGTTGTGGATAGATTAACCAAATCGGCGCACTTCCTTCTGATTAAGGAGACGTACCCGTTAGAAAGGCTAACTAAATTATATGTTGAAGAGATAGTGAAACTGCATGGAGTTCCATTATCTATTATTTCGGATCGGGATAGTCGCCTTACGTCAACATTTTGGGGTAGTTTTCAACTAGAAATGGGTACTCGAGTAAAATTGAGCACGACATACCACCCACAAACAGATGGGCAAAGTGAACGGACAATACAGACCTTGGAAGACATGTTAAGGTCTTGTGTTATTGATTTTGGAAGGTCATGGGAAACTTATTTGCCGTTAATTGAGTTTGCCTTCAACAATAGCTATCATGCAAGTATAAAAGTCGCACCATATGAGGCTCTATATGGCAGGAAGTGTAGAACTCCATTATGTTGGAATGAGGCGGGGGAGAAATAGTTGGCTGGACCTGAACCTATTCAGCAAACTACCGACAAAATCCAGGTGATTAGGGATAACATTAAGGTTGCTCAGGATCGGCAGAAAAGTTATGTAGATAAGCAGAGAAAGCCAATAATGTTTCAGGTCGGTGATAAAGTTATGTTAAAGGTGTCCCCATGGAAGGGCGTTGTTCGTTTTGGTAAGCGGGGGAAGTTAAGTCCTCGCTACGTTGGACCCTTTATAATTAAGGAACGAGTTGGAGAGGTAGCCTATCGATTGGAGCTACCAAAGGAAATGCAAGGCATTCATACCACGTTCCATGTCTCTAATCTAAAGAAGTGTCTAGCGGACGCCGCCATGGAAGTGCCACTTCAAGAAATTAAGGTTGATGAGAAACTATGATATACAGAAGAACTTGTTGCAATTGTAGATCGAAAGGTCAGAAAGTTAAGGAACGTGGAGATACCTCTAGTGAAAGTTCAGTGGAAGTATCATAAAGGTTCAGATGCAACATGGGAGACCGAGCGAGATATGATGACTAAATACCCTCACTTATTTGATTAGTTCAAAATTCCGAGGACGGAATTTTTCTAAGGGGGGAAGTTTGTAATAACTTGTGTCAAAAAAAATATATGTAATATATATAATCTGATTATATCAACTTAAAAGAAAGAGGATTAGTTCACAATTAATGGGTTAATTATATACAAATTATGAGGCTTAATGATCAAAACCGTCACCTTGATTAGGCTAGTTAAATACGAGCAAATGAAAGGGTTTTGCCGGTTATAGACTTAGGCACTATATATAGCATGAAAAATCAAGTGGAAACCCCACTGGAATTGTGAAAAAAGACGAAGAATCAAGGGAGAAATCGGGTGTGGAATTTCTTGAAGATTTCCGAAGTGTTTCTTGAAATTAAGGGTGCGGGTAGCGTGACAAGCTCTGGTTAAGTCCTAACAGCCAACATGGTGAGTTTCGTGTGAATTTTGTGGTTGCTTGCATGAAAAGTTGATTCTAAATTATTTGCAATCATATGTTACTGTTGTTATTGCTATGAATATTTGTGTGAAATTTTGTGATTTATTTCATATAAAAGGGTGAAAATGGTGGGTGACATATGGGGAACAGGTGTATTTACACGGTCTTATTATTAGTCATCGTACAGGGTGTTAGTACGCGGCGGAGAGCTTACGCTATGTTTATCTAGCCGTAAGCATATTTGTTGTGCCCGACGGAGGGACTTGTTCCCTGAAAATGACAGTAGTTCCCTAATGTGTCATCAATGGTGGAAAGAAATGAAAAGAATTATATTGATAAATCGTTGCATTATTTTTATTTTATTGACGTCAATATGCATGAAAACCACGAACTCACTAGGCCCTAGGCTTACCCATTAGAATCTTAAAAAGCACGCAACCCAGGAAATAACGTAGCAAGTGGCAGCGGGAATCGAAAGGATAAAATTCAGATTTGAAGAAGGCGACAAGTTTTGAGGAAGACGTAGCGCACCAAGTGTTTAATTAAATTTCTATTTGCTTCTGCTATTATTATTAATAATTACTTTAGTATTTGAATCTTGATTTTTGGAAGTTTTGGGACTATGTTAAGTTATATTTATATTTGAAATTTGGGGTGTTACAATCATCCTTCAATCCTCCATAAGAATCCATAGTTTCCCAAAAAAATCAAACTGTTTAACACTAACCCATAATATTGATCTTTATTGACTTTGTATTTGATACCTTCAACGATCACAATCCAAGAATTATAAGGCAAATTCACCATGATCACAAAAACTTGAAGATTTCTAGAGAGAGAAAGGGATTTTGAATGGTTTTTCTAGAAAGAGAAAGCAAAAACCACTTGAATTCTAGTGAAGAAAATCGAATTATGAATAGAAACAATGATGAATTCGATTTCTAGAATCCAAAAACTCTCCAAATCACGAAGATCAAAACACAATGAAGAATCACCAAATCAAAATAACCATCAAGGATCAATTCTTGATTAAATCAAGAACACCCACTCTGATACCAATTGTAGTGGTGTTGTTTATGATGGCATGTACAGAATAAGAAAAGATCTAGTGAATCATCATACAAATTCAAGAATAGAAGGAGTAAATAAATTTGTGTAAGCTCATATTATATCTAAAAAGGATATACAAATGGGTTTGTACACAATTTCTCTCTCTAGTCTAACAGTCCAAATGGTTTCTTTTATAATGGGAGTCACTCACTTCCTATTTATAGGAAAGACTCAACCCATTTACACATATAAGAGGGTAAGCCTAAAACACTACATCCAAGAGTGACTTTACACCCTAACAGAACCTAAAAAATACATGGAAGCCATGGCAGGCCCCGAGTCTGCTAAGTGGAAGGAGACTATGAACAGCGAGATTCAATCCATGTATGACAATCAAGTTTGCAACTTGGTTGACAATGTACCGTCTCGTAAGACAGTCGGGTGCAAATGGATCTTCAAGAAGAAGACCGAAATGGATGGGAAAGTACACACTTATAAGGCGCGACTAGTTGTGAAGGGTTGTACTCAAAATCTGGGAGTTGACTATGATGAGACCTTCTATCCAGTACCGAAGATTAAGTCTATTAGGGTTATGCAATCCATTGTTGCATTTCATGATTATGAAATATGGCAAATGGATGTCAAAACCGCTTTCCTTAGTGGAAAGTTGGCTGAGGATGTTTACATGAGTCGGACAGAGGGTTTTGTCGATGCAAAGTACCCTAATAGAGTGTGTGAGCTTGAGAAATCCATTTATGGATTGAAACAAGCATCTCGTAGATGGAATCTTTGTTTTGATGAGAAAGTCAAAGAGTTTGGCTTTTCGAGAAGCGAGGATAAGTCCTTTGTATATGTCAAGGCTAGTGGGAGCATATTTAGCTTTCTGGTATTGTATGCGGATGACATACTACTCATAGGAAATAACATCCCAACCTTGTAGGAGGTTAAGTCTTGGCTTAGGAAGAGTTACGCTATGAAGGACCTTGGAGAAGTTGCCTATATTCTTGGGATAAGGATATTGAGAGACAAGAGTAAAGGACTAATTGGAATTAGTCAAAGTACCTACTTGGATAAGGTTTTGAAAAGGTTCAACATGCGGAATTCCAAGAAAGGGGACTTACCGATCCAGCACAATGCCAAACTGAGTAAGACTCAGAGTTTGAGTATAGAGGCTGAGATAGCTGAGATGAGTTGATTACCATATGCTTCCATTGTTGGCTCGATCATGTAGGCTATGACTTGTACTCGTCCTGATGTGGCCTTTCCTTTGAGCATGGTCAACAGATATCAGGGAAACCCTGGCAAGGCTCACTGCACTGCGGTAAAGAACATTCTTAAGTACCTGAAGAGGACTAAGGACTGGGTTCTTACTCTCGGTGGGAGTGATGACTTGAGATTAGTTGGGTATAGTGATGCTAGCTTTCAGACAGATAGGGATAATTTCCGCTCTCAGTCAGGCTTGGTCTTTACCCTAAATGGAGGAGCAATTACTTGGAAAAGTTCCAAGCAGGAGACAATATCTGATTCTACTTGTGAATCAGAGTACATAGCATCAAGTGAAGCGTAAAAGGAGGCGATCTGGCTAAAGAAGTTCATTGGAGACCTTGGAGTTGTGCCAGTTATACTGGAGCCTATAGAGATTTTCTGTGACAGCAATAGTGCGGTTGCCTTAGCCAAGGAACCAAGAGATCACGGTAGATCCATACACACTGACAGAAATTATCACTTCATAAGGCACAAGATAAAAGAAGGAATCCTCATGGAAAAGAGGGTATCGTCAAAAGAGAACCCTGCAGATCCTCTCACAAAAGGATTGACTAGCATTAGGCATTTGCTGCATGCAAGGAGCATCAGGCTGAGGGACTATATTAGTTTTAATAAATAGATAGCTATTTTCTGAAACTTGTAAAATGTAATTGACATTTGATGATTAAATAAAAGTTGTTGTTTATTTATGAGTAAGGTGTTACTATCTTGTGTTAATCGTTTACTATTGTTTCGATTTTGCATGTTTTGACTTCCAGAATAATTATGTTATTCAATCTCTCCACATTCAGTCATACTTTGGAAGTAGGTAATGAATTAAGAGTGTCATGAATTGGGCTTGTAGATTTGTCTAAGGTACATTAGACATAGCAATGGTTGTTGCAACATTCATGAGTACTCATATGGTCTGAGTATTGGATTAAACCCATGCTCACTTGTATCACTTCATGGAATTTATCTCAAACTTAGAGATATGAGTTATTGACTATGAGTTGGTTATCCATTGATTGTAGGAAAACGCATCGGTAACTTGATGTCATAAAACGTGCTTTTGTGCATAATTCAACAAGTAGTTAGTACAAGCATATGAGTCGAAGTTTATCTGTTCCCTCTAGGAATAGAAGCGATATTTGGGCCCCTCGATGATTTGGTTTTGACTTATGTGTCGGGCCCGGTCAAAAGCTAATTGATGTGTTCAATTTAGTTTTATGTCAAAAACATTAGAGATCGAGAAACAAACTGTTGGACGATAAGTATGACATTGTTCCATGTATCTGTCCGACTGATATCTTGAGAACAAAGAATTATATGATCACTTATCTAAAGTGGCACTTCATAGTTCTACAGAGTTTTAAAGAGATACGGTTGTTGGTTGATTCCTGAAGTTGTACTTGCAACTATAGTAAACTTATCCAAGTGGGAGACTGTTGGATAAGGTGTCTAAGTCCGTAACTATATTTGGTATGAACTTGACCCGACCCGACATGGTCCATTTGGGTTGAACTTCACCTAACAATTTGTATGGATATATTTTTGAGAATAAGATATTTATGATGTATTAATATATTATAAGTTATAATATATTAATATGAAATCATATTATTTAATTAGTATTGATCAAGAATTAATTTGGAATTAATTTTGTGATCAAAAGGGGCTAGTTAAATATGGACTCTTACAAATATATGGATTGGGCTTAGATTTATTTAGGATGGGCTAAAAGTGTATGGAAGTCCATGGATAGTCCATGGAACTTTTAACCCATGGATCCTATGTAAATGAAAAGTCATGGGTATTAGGGTTTACATGCATGTAACTCTAATCCTCCATACTATATAAAGATGTCCTTGTCACTTGAAATGGCACTAATGTGTGTGAGAACAAAGGTGGGCTGATTTCTAGAGTGCATGATATTCTCTTAAAGTTTCCAACTTGTTTTCGGTGATTTGTGATTCCACTTGAGGCATCCATATTATTGGTGCTAAGCTCTAAAGACTCCAAGCAATCAACCACAAGTAAAGGTATGTTACTCTACTAAAGTTTTATATTACAAGTACCCCATAACATGCTAGTTAGGTTGAGAACCTTGGAAAATCAAATTTGCATGTATATTAGAGAAAAAAATAGATCCAAGGTTTCTAGGGTTGCATGTACACCATAGGAGTGTTAGAATGCTCCAAACCCATCAGTTCTGACATATCACAAAATCAAATAACAGTGTGGTAATTTGGAGTCTACTTATTGGCTCTGGTTGATCTTACACATCACATCCTCTTTGATTATTTTGAAAACAATTTCTAATTTTTTTTAAAATCTTTTCCTTAGTTTGAGACTAGATTCACACAAGTGTTCCTCCAGTTCACTCAAACCAAGGCTCTGATACCAACTTGTAACACTCATGAAAATCATAATAAATTTAAACTTTTAAAATCAACCAGTTCCACAAATTGTCTACAAACATAGTTTTCAAAACATGTTCAAGATCAGAGTCTCCCAAAATCATAAGTCAGAACATGAGGATGTGTGCGGTTACGCCTTCGCTTTCTCGCGATCATACGAAGAACCTGGAACATAACCCAAAACTATAAGCCAATGCTTAGTGAGATCCCCTAAATACCAAAACATAACATAAGCATAATACAAACAACATGCATAAAAAGCCTTCAGTCTGACTGGAATGCCTCACCGGCCTACAGTCTATCTGGTATGCTCACATAACATTCAACATGACTAGTACACCTCACCTGGCCTTCAGCATATCTGGAACGTTCTCCAGGCCTTCGGCCTGACTGGTATGCCTCACTGGCATGCAGTCTATCTGGGACGCCCTAGGTTTCTTGGTATTCATTCTACACTGGTCCTCCTCAACCCAACCACACATAAACCATGTCAACATATACATAAGAGATAAACATACATATAACCAGTCAACAGACAATTAGACAGATCTTACTGATCACTAAGCATAGCATCTTCCTATCTACCAGGATACAGGTTTAATAGATCACTACAACATACCAACATGCGATAAACCAGGATATCAATCCAATGGGCCATCCATGGTGCCTTCGATCCAAAACTACCGTGGGGAAAACTCACCTCACAAACTGAACAAAAGTTGATGAGGTCCCTACTCTGAATCTCAACTCTTTAACCGGCACCTAATCCCATAAACAACCAATTCCATCAAACTCCCAAAATACCCAAAATAACCTCAAGGTCAAACTTAGTCAAACCTAGTAAACGTTAACTAGTCAAACCCACTAAGTTAATTGAGTCAACCCAGTCAACTCAACCCAACCGAGTCAACTCATCCGAGCTGACCCAGTACGAGTACGCGGGGCGTAATCCGGAGGTACGTTGAGCTTACTCCAATCCTCGTAGTAGACCACCATCGGGGTGGTTGACCTCGTACGTAGGGTGTACTTCGAGTACGCAGGGCGTACCCTCGCATCCTTCAAAACTCGATAAGTGCTTAATGATTTAAGCATCGATGTCTATATTTCAGATCAAGACTCAAATACACTATGGAGTCATAAAGTTTCCGACTTTACAACTTTACATGCCCATTAAGTTCCTTAACTCAAGGTCTTAATCCATTAAGACCTTCTACAAGATGCATGAAGTAAAACTAACCACTATGACTTCATTTTTATAAGTGCATATTATCTGTGTTCTTGATATCTATGCTTGATGAACGATGTATACATGTTTTACTTGATTTAAACAGTATATGTATTTTATACCTATCAATATGTTGAGAAAAGATGGGTAGATGAAATAGATGATGAAAGATGAAATAAAATGATGAGAGGCCACGATGTTGAAATCTGACCCAATCATCTAGCAGAGTATAGATGACGACCATAGACTATTCTAGACAGTCTAATGGAACGCTAGACGGCATGCAACCGGTAGTTTTTTGTGAATGATGTGTTCACCCGGTGAACTCCATCCCCCACACAGTTGCCTTACTGACATATATTGTCGAGGAATCCCTAAGTAGTATTGTCTATCCTGATGATGATCCTCAAGATAGGTCCCTTAAATTAGATACTTTAGGGATAGGAAGTGACAATTATGGGAATGGGTAATCGGGTTGAATGATTTGATGAAATTAAAGAACTTAATTATTTTAGATTGAAAACCCTATGTGCTCACCTGGATCCTAAGCCTGGCCCACTTAGTTTCTTGTATTACAGGCTGAGGCAAAAGAGCACAGATGTGATGATCAGATGAGAGATATATGGATTATAGGCCATTAGAATAATAGATGTTGTAAGGTCTATGTTATTTCCGTTTATGCTTATGTATTGTATTGACGATGGCATCCCTGATGGGTTTTAAGCACTATAACACTCCTTTGGTGCACATGTAACCCTAGATGCTTTGGATATATGTTTTCTCTAATTATGCATGCATTTTCAATTTTCCAAAGCATACATGCTAACTAGCATACAATAGAGGATATAAAATATAAAACTCATAGTTTGATGACTACCTCTTATGTAGTTTGAAGTTCTTGGCCTTAGAAAGCTTTAGCACCTCAAGTGTGATGCCTCTAATGTGTCACAAACACTAAATGGAAGAGGAGACTTGAGAGAATGGGCTAGTTAGCAAAAAATCAATTATCACTCTCTTAGAATCAATGGGGCAACCTATTTTGGCTCTAGGGGATTGCCTCTATAGTGTTACAAAGGCTAGGGTTTCATCCATGCAAACCCTAATGCACCATGACCCTTCATATTACTTAGGCTCCATGGGTTAAACCTCCATGGACTATCACCATGGACTATCACATTGGTTTATCCCATCATAATTAACCATGTATCATTGGCCCAGACTATAAGAATCATTGATTTACTTAATCAGTCCCCATATATTTAATTAGTCTCTTTTGATCACTAAATAAATTACAAATTAATTCTTGATCAATACTAATTAAATAATATGATTTCTCAATTACTATATTATACTTATAATATATTAATAAATCACAAATAACCTTTCTCTCAAATGTCCATCCTATTAAATTGCACTGGTGAAGGCAACCCAAAAGGACCACGCTACAATCGGTTCAAGTACATCCCAGTTATAGTTATGGGCTTAGACACCAAATCCAATAGTCTCCCACTTGGATAAGTCTAATAACTATAACTTCTAATGCTTCTTCAAAATCCAATTAGCAATCATAGCTTTCAAAAGCCGCTGTTGAACTCTGATCTAGTCAGTGACACATCCTTTAGATAAGGGATCATATAGTCCTATATTCTTCAAGATATCATGCGGACAAATACATGGAACATAGTCATACTTATTGTCCTACAGTTTGTTTCCCGATTTCCGATTCGTTTGACATAGAACATAATTGAACACATCAATTTAGTTTTGACCGGGCCTGGCACATAAGTCAAAACAAAATCATTGAGGGGCCCAAGATATCGCTTTTAATCCGCTTTAGGATAAAAGGAACAGATAAACTTCGACATTATATGCTTGTACTAACTACCAATTAAATCATGCACCACGATACGTTTTATAACATCAAATTACCGATACATTTTCGTATCATCAATGCACAACCAACCCGTAGTTGTGACAACCCGATATTTCGAGACAATGTAATGTAAAACCAATCAAATCTAAGTCAAAATATAACTTTCCTAAAATCTTATTTGGGTTAAATAAAGTAGTAGGAATCGTATCAAGGTTTTCGTACATGTAAAGAACCCTAAAATCCGAGTTATAACGAAGAAGTTATGACCAACCAAAGATTCTCGGCAAAACCGGCAACAGCGATTAAACGAAAAACGCGAAGTTTCAATACAATAGTTTTTAGCCTTAATTATCTAAATCAAAGTTATAGATAACCTCAAACCGTGAGCGTACATAAAAAGAACGTCCAAATCTGACTTCAGATGAGGAAGTTATGAATTTTTGAAGAAATTCCTTAATCACGTCATTTTAATAAATAAATAATAAAAATAATTTCATAATTTGCCAACGGAATCTAAACGAAAGTTGTAGATCTTAGTCTCACCTACGCGTGGATATAAAGAACGTCGAAAACGGAGTTCGTATGAAGGAGATATGAATTTTAGAAGTTTATTTAAAATAAATATAAATTTAAATATAAATTCTTGGTAATATCCGAAGGGGAGTCAGCAGATAGGACCGGAGTACGCCCTGCGTACCCTCGTATGCCCCGCGTACTCGAATCAATGGCCTCAGATCGTCCACGTCGCCCCTATGCGAAGCTACCGACCCGCCCCATCCGACCCGTCCCATCCGATCCGTCCCATCCGAAGCCGAGGCAGTCGAGGACTCGCTCATGCATGACGTACACGTACGCGCTGCGTACGAGCGTACGCCCCGCATACTGAGGCTTCTCAAACCCCCTATAAATAGAAATGCGAGGGTTCCGGGAAAATCACCCCATTTCTCTCCTTTCTCTCACGATCTTGCCTCAATTTCCATGCCCGTTCAAACCCAAAGCTCTGGTCTTTTTGCTCAAGTCCCGAGGGTCGATTTTGGCGTGGCCTTTGACTAGGAAGAGAAACAAGAAAGAGCGTTCCAAACGCTCAAACGAGCCTTGTGCACCGCACCAATACTATCCCTTCCCGAAGGAATAGAAGACTTCGTATTCTATTGCGATGCATCAAATCAAGGGCTCGGATGTGTCCTGATGCAGCGAGGTAAGGTCATCGCCTACGCCTCGAGACAGTTGAAGACACGCGAGGTTAACTACACGACCCACAATCTTGAACTAGGAGCAGTAGTGTTTGCTCTGAAGATCTGGAGACATTACTTGTATGGAACGAAGAGCACTATCTTTACCGACCACAAGAGTTTACAACACATTTTCGATCAAAAGTAGCTCAGCATGAGACAACGACGGTGGGTCGAGCTACTCAGTGATTACGAATGTGACATTCGTTATCATCCAGGTAAAGCCAACGTAGTTGCAGACACCCTAAGTCGGAAAGAATATTCTGGTCGCAAAGTCAAGTCATTGTCAATAACCATCCATTCACACTTGTCTAAGCAAATTCAGGCGGCTCAACTTGAAGCCATGAAACCTGAAAGTGTGACGCGTGAATCCCTTAGAGGAATGGACAAGAAATTAGAAGCCAAGGGTGACGGAGCCTTATATTTCATGAACCGGATCTGGACACCAAAACATGGTGGTTTCCGAGACTTGGTCATGACCGAGGCGCACAACACTCGGTATTCTGTCCACCCAGGTTCATATAAGATGTATCTGGATCTTAAAAAGCTATACTGGTGGCCTAATATGAAAGCAGAGATTGCTACCTTCATAAGTAAATGCCTTACTTGCGCAAAGGTTAAGGTCGAGTACCAGAAGCCCTCTGGTTTATTGCAACAACCAGAGATCCCGGAATGGAAGTGGGAGCAGATCACTATGGATTTCATAACCAAGTTGCCCAAGACAACGGGTGGACTTGACACCATATGGGTCATCGTTGATAGATTGACCAAGTCTGCACACTTCCTGCCTATCAAAGAAACTGAAAAGATGGAGAAACTTACGAGAACATACATTAGGGAAATCGTACGGCTACATGGTGTACCTATGTCCATTATCTCCGATAGAGATAGTAGGTTCACCTCAAGATTTTGGCAATCACTACAACATTCCCTAGGAACAAGGCTGGACATGAGCACAGCCTACCATCCTCAGACCGACGGACAGAGTGAGAGGACCATCCAAACACTGGAAGATATTTTGCGAGCCTGCGTGATTGACTTTGGGAAGGAATGGGATACTCATTTACCCCTTGTCGAGTTTTCCTATAATAATAGTTATCACACGAGCATCAAGGCTGCTCCATTTGAAGCTCTCTACGGCCGAAAGTGCAGATCCCCTCTGTGTTGGGCTGAGGTGGGTGATACCCAATTAGCCAGGGGGCAAGCTTCCGACAGTACTCTCACCGGTCCGGAGATCATTCAGGAAACGACAGAGAAAATCGTTCAGATCCGTGAATGATTGAAAGCCTCTAGAGACCGACAGAAGAGCTACGCTGATAAACGAAGAAAACCTTTGGAATTTTAGGTGGGAGACCGAGTCCTTCTCAAAGTCTCACCCTGGAAGGGCTTGATACTCTTCGGCAAGCGTGGGAAGCTTAATCCGAGGTACATAGGGCCTTTCGAGATTCTAGCAAGAGTCGGCCCCGTAGCTTACAAACTCGACCTACCAGACGCACTTCGTAACGTACATTCTACATTCCACGTATCTAACTTGAAAAAGTGTCTATCTGACGAGACTCTTGTAATCCCACTCGACGAGATCGAGATCAACGAGGGCCTCAACTTTGTGGAAGAACCTGTAGAGATCATGGACCGTGAGGTCAAGCAGACAAAGCAAAGCCGTATCCTTATCGTGAAGGTTCGCTGGAACGCCAAGTGAGGACCGGAATTCACTTGGGAATGTGAGGATCAGATGAAACTGAAATACCCTCACCTTTTTGCTTAGTTATTCGTAATTTCTTACTTGCTTAAATTCTAATTTCGGGACGAAATTCCTTCTAACGGGGGGATGATGTGACAACCCGATATTTCGAGACAATGTAATGCAAAACCAATCAAATCTAGGTCAAAATATAACTTTCCTAAAATCTTATTTGGATTAAATAAAGTAGTAGGAATCGTATCAAGGTTTTCGTACATATAAAGAACCCTAAAATCCGAGTTATAACGAAGAAGTTATGACCAACCAAAGATTCTCGGCAAAACCGGCAACAGCGATTAAACGAAAAACGCGAAGTTTCAATACAATAGCTTTTAGCCTTAAGTATCTAAATGAAAGTTATAGATAACCTCAAACCGTGATCGTACATAAAAAGAACGTCCAAATCTGACTTCGGATGAGGAAGTTATGAATTTTTGAAGAAAAATTCCTTAATCACGTCATTTTAATAAATAAATAATAAAAATAATTTCATAATTTGCCAACGGAATCTAAACGAAAGTTGTAGATCTTAGTCTCACCTACGCGTGGATATAAAGAACGTCGAAAACGGAGTTCGTATGAAGGAGATATGAATTTTAGAAGTTTATTTAAAATAAATATAAATTTAAATATAAATTCTTGGTAATATCCGAAGGGGAGTCAGCAGATAGGACCGGAGTACGCCCTACGTACCCTCGTACGCCCAGCGTACTCGAATCAAGGGCCTCAGATCGACCACGTCGCCCCTATGCGAAGCTACCGACCCGCCCCATCCGACCCGCCCCATCCGACCCGTCCCATCCGATCCGTCCCATCCGAAGCCGAGGCAGTCGAGGACTCGCTTATGCATGACGTACGCGTACGCGCTGCGTACGAGCGTACGCCCCGTGTACCGAGGCCTCTCAGACCCCCTATAAATAGACATGCAAGGGTTTTGGGAAAATCACCCCATTTCTCTCCTTTCTCTCACGATCTTGCCTCGATTTCCGTGCCCGTTCAAACCCGAAGCTCTGGTCTTTTTGCTCAAGTCCCGAGGGTCGATTTTACTCCCGAGATTCCTGAGAATCCCGAGAAAAATCCGTTTCCCAAGACGAAACTCTGCCCGGTTTTCCATCTCGCTATCTTCAAACTTTCAAGTGAGTTCATACCCCTTTAATCAACCTTTGAAATGATTTTAAATGTTTTAAATACTTATGGGGGGGAATACAAGTTAAATACTTATAGTTATTGCTTCAATCACATGTGATTGCATTAATCACATGTGATTAATAACTAGGGAAACCAGTGATTTTATCACTGTTCAAACTGTCTATCAAACTGTTTTACTTCAAAATGTTTTACAAACCCTTTTACTTTTCAAACTTATTTACAACTGTGATTCAAACAAATGTTCCTTGTACTTAAACTGTTTTTTCAAACCTATGCCTTCAAATTGTTTTGTAGATTGACATCAAGTCGATCTTTTCTTAAAATAATACTTATGTTTCAAATGTCTTATAAAAACTTATTTATGCTTTTATATTATAAATTGCATGCCCATATATGTATAGATGTATAAATAATGTTTAAAGGGCTTAGGAAGGCCATCCGCCCTATTTCCTTTTTCTCGATTTGGATGTGGCCTGGTGGGATTTCGGGTGACCATCCGAAGGTCGTTTCAATATTAATTATATATCAAATATACATATATAGACATAAAAGTACTTCCATATTCATACGTATTCGACACACCATTAGTAAGTTACCATCGGGGTAACACAGGATCATACTATTACAACTGCGAGATCAATGAGTCGGTTCATTCATGAGTCCATATACAACTATACTACGAGAACATATAAAACTATACTAGGAAGAGAACATATACAACTATACTAGAACGAGAAACATTACCCTTACATTAATACGTTAACAATTGTGATCCACTGTATCGGAGCATGCCTTAAATGTCATGGCCCGAGTTGTAGCCAGAATTCTCTTGGAGGGAGAGCGTGAGTTTGTGTATAGATCTATACTGGATTGACTATCCTACACCTTGCTGCTAGCTATAGCCGGACCTACAGGTCTGCGGGTGCCAAACGTCATTCCGTTATTACGACCATTCGTATGTCGTTGTTACCAGTCGATAGCATGGTGCAATTATCACATTTTACCTTAATATAAATCCGGTTTAAGGTAGTTAGTACAGCAGTAGTTACTATAAAACTAAGCTACAGTACTACAATGATTTACCCATTACATATTTTTAGTGATAACCTCACTTGAACTTTAATGTACAAACTATATTTTGTTAAAAGATAGTTGCACTTGGGAAATTACACACTTTTACAACAAACGAACATGCAAAACAGTTAAGCCTTGGTAGATGGTTACTTTAATAGAAAATATAGGTTTTTCTGAGAGATTCAAACTTTTACAAACACTTACATACATTTTACAAACTTATACCTGAGACACGTTCAAACGTTTTTTATAACAAACACCGACACTAAAATACTTATGAACTCACCACCTTAATGCTGATAAACTCTTTCAAAATAACTTGTATTCTCAGGTCATCAGTAGACAGGTACCGATGCCAGCTTTTGAGAAGATGGAGCGCATTCAAGACTCATCATATTATTATTTTGATTTACGTTATATTTTTGGTGTATAAAACTGTACAGAACACGCTTGTATTAAAATTATATATTTAATGCAATGGATGATGTTGTTTGCTTATTTACATTTACTATGTTGTGATACTTTACATGACGTCCTCCGCCCCAGAACGTTTCCGCCGTTCTTGGTTTTGGGGTGTGACAGTAGTCAACAACTCATATATCTTGGTTTGAATACTATACGATATTATCGTCTCACAATCACTTGTGATAATTTCCAAGAAGTGATTCAGGTGATCGTGGATTTAATCCAATACTCAAATCTTATTTTAGGAGCACTCATGAATGTTGTAGCATACTTTTGCTATGTGTAACACCTTAGACAATCTACAAGCGAAATTCATGATAGTCTAGCCACATAACCTACTTCCAAAGTATGATCGACTGTGGATAGTTTGAATAATCTTATTATTCTGGAAGTCAAAACATGCAAAGGTGAAACACTAGTAAATAATTGACACAAGACAGTAACTTTACTTATAAATAAAACTCCTTTTATTCAATCATCAAATTTCAATTACAATTTACCTATTACAAGTTTCAAAATATTAATCTAATCACTAAAACTAATATCGTACATTAGCCTCATGCCCCATGCATGCTACAAGTGCCTAACCCTTCTCAGTCCCTTCATGAGGCGTTGGGTCAAAAATATGGTTTATACTTTACTTTTCTAGGAAAGTGTATTTTTGTGTCTTGGACCGTAAACAGCTTGGTGTTTAAGGTCGTATACATGTTTACGGTTGTGTTTATGGCCGTAAACAGGTTTACGACCATAAACCCATTTACGACCCATGTCCACCAAGCCCATGCTTCTTATGTATAAATATAGGTGTAAGGGGTGAGGAGTAGATTGAAGAACACTAGTGGAGAGCTTAAGTGTGTGCATTTGCAGGTGTTCTAGAGAGAGAAGAACAAGTGTGTGTTAGTGTGTGTGTGTGAATCTTGTATCCGGATCTTCATTCTAATCATATCATACATAGATTCATCATTATCTTCATCTTCTCCTTCTCTTCTATTTGATCTGACATCATCCGTTTGATTGGGATTCCGTACCATCAAACAGATCTGATTGATACACAGGCATTTTTGGGGACTTACAATTGGTATCAGAGCAAGGTTGTATCAATCAATTTTTTCAGATCTGGAGCTTATTTGATCTTATTTCGAAGAGATTTTTGCGTTTTTGGATAGATCTCGCAAAAATAAGGGGGGTTTGTTCTTCTCGTTTTTCATAAAAACGAGTTTTTGATCGAGTTTTGGAGCAAAAATGGTGAAAAACGTCATTTTTTTCGCGATCTGAAGCTGTGTTTACAGTTCTTGAAGAGTTTACGGTCTTTGAAACGAGTTTACAGTCCGGAGTCTACGGCCGGAAACGTGTTCACGGTCGCCAGAGTTTGCGGCCTCGGCTCGGTTAGCAGCAGTTTCCGGTTCTGACGCCTTCTCGGTCAGCAGCATCCTCGCACCAGGTCCTCGCCTTCGGTCTTTGGACTAGCATCTCACATCGGCTCGCACCTCGGATCCTCGGCCTCGCTTCATCCTCGGACAGGAGCTCAACTTTGCAACAGCTTCACATTAAAAAATAGAAAAGCGATTTGAGGTTGCCAGGGATCGAACCCGATACCTCAAAGTATTCAACCAAGCGCCTTACCATCTCGGCTAGCCAAGCACTTGTGATTTCCTTTCGAAATTTTAAACTAAAACACTCCCTGCCGCTTCCAAGTTTCGCAAATTTTACACTTTTTGCCCAAAAATCAATTTCTTTTATTTTTAAGCTCCATTTTCAACCAAAAATTTTAGTTTTTATTTTTTGACTTTTATTTTTGACTTTTTACTTAAATTTTTTACTTTGACTTTTAAAATTTGACCTTTGACCTTAAGCTTTGACTTTCTCATTTAACTTTTAAAGTTTCAAATTTAGCTTTTCGGTTTGAGTTTTCAAGTTTGACTTTTGAGTTTGACTTTTTAAACTTGACTTTTGAGGTTTATAGTCAAAGGACATTTTTGAATTTAAAGTTTGACTTTTAAGTTTGATTTTGCCTTTTAGTTGTGCTTTTAATAGTTTTTGAAGTTTACAAGGGAATTGAAGACATGAAAGAGAGTCGTCAGGAGATGCTAAGACAAAACTTGAACCTGTTCGATTATATCCCTGGAGAAACCCTGGAAGCTTAGTTGCGGCGATTTACTACACTTACTACTGAGATAAATATAGTCGGGATCTTCTTGACCAAATTTGAGATAAACAAAAAGTTGCCGAATGCACTTCCGAAATCGTGGGATATGGACGTGGCTGACATCAAGAAGACAAAAGATCTCAATCGTCTTAGTCTTGCTGATATAATTGAAGAACTTGACGCTTTGAATTGTCGAAAAACAATGAGTTCCGCAAACCTTCCGACCAATAAAGTGTCATGTTCTCATTCATGTGAAGTTTCATGTTCTCAATCTTGTGAAACTACGATTAAATTTCTTTGGGAAAAAATTGATTTATTAAAAAGAGAAGTTGAGGACCTGAGATATGAAGGATATCAACTCAGGAAATGACAAAAACCCCTGAAGGCCCAGTTAGAAACAAAAATAAAGGATTTTAAGAGAATTCAGATAGAATACAGTGAAAAATGTGAACTTTATGACTATATTTAGAGACAACTTGATGCTGTAACCGAAGAACTTGACGCCTTGAAAATTAAGTGTGGAAAAACAGATGTTAGTTTCAAAAATTATACTACATCAAGTAAGACAGCCGAGTCCTTATTTGAAACCAAATTAAAGTTCAAAGATAATCAAAACAAGGGTCTAGGGTATGATAGTGTTCCTCCACCTTTCAATCATAACTACACATCCATCCATATGACACAGGAAGAAATTGACAGGGAGGAACATCTTCGATATGGCAAACCAGCTGGATTTGTGTCAGGAGGTATTCAGATTGAAAATACTAATGTTTCTGCTTCATGTGCAGGTAAAGTAGCAGAAGATGAGAACAAGGAGAAAAACATTGAACAAACCAACATCTCCTTGAACTCTGAATCTTTTGCTTCGAACTCAGCTGTTTCTGATCAACCTGCTGTTGAGAAATACAGGCCACCAATTCCAGCGAAACAGAGTGCCTCCTGCAATTGTGCATGTGGGAAAAATCAGAGATAAGGCAAGGATACGCCACCAGGGGCAGAAAGAAACAACTTCACAGTGAAGAAAAAGACATGTTTTCACTGTGGAACACCTGGACACATTGCCAGAAATTGTCCAAATCGCGCATACGTTCCTTACTATGCACAAGGCTGGCAGAACGCGCCAAGAGGGAGATACTTCAAAAGAAACCCCTCGAGATCACGATCAGACATTGACGACTGGAATGCCAAGAAGGCCAAGAATTCAACTCCTAAGGCCAAGAATCAAACTCCAAAGGACAAGAATAAAAATCCCAAAGTCAAGAAGGGAGTGTCAGCCAAGAAGCCAAATCCAAGAGATGCTCCTATGAAGCCAAAATCAAAGTCATCTCAACGGCCGACATCAAGATCAAAAGCAAGTACTACGCTACCCATTAGATCGAAAAATAAATGGGTTAAACCCAACTACAAATGGGTTCCAAAGGATCACTCTCCCAAATCAACTGATGACTCTAATATTTCTTCATCTTCTGTTTGTGATAAACAGGATATGCCATGGGAGAGAGTATCATGCAAGGATGACAAAGGTCGACCCAATTTCAAAATGGACTGGGTTCCAAAGACCAACTGATCCCGCTCTGTGTCGGAGCAACTATGGAGGCATATCATCAGACTTCGGTTTGTTGGTAGTGGCTGTTCCTGGCACTTGATAGGAGACATCTCTCAACTGTACAACACTCAGAACATTGTTTGGGAGAATGTATCCATTGCGGGAAGGGAAGAAAGGAAGTGATTACTCACGTGGTTTGTGCTTAATGACATGAAGAATTTTCGGATTTGTTCTGAAATTACGCGTGCTATTCTCAGGCCTTCTGGATGCAAATTCAATCGGTGACTTATGGTTTGAGTTTTCTTCTCTATACTCTTGAGTTTTTCTTAAGCTGATTCGCTTCAAAGACTAATTTTTGTTTGAGGATAGTTTAAATTTGCGTATTTACTTTCGTTTATCTCATATGCTCAAATTTAGGGGGAGAAATAAAAACAAAACAAAAAATAGAAAATTTTTTAAAAAAGTCCGAAAACGTTAGAAAATCATAAAATCATAAAATCAAAAAAATATGTTGGTTATGAAATGTGCTTGAGGGAGATGTTTTGGGAAGTGATATTATCTAGTGATAATAGGCAATCTAAGTCTTCGTAATGTACCCGAAGTTGAAGGGTCTATGCTCTTGTTTGATGCGTTGGTAGGCACGAAAGATTCTAAATGGACATGACTAGGCAGAGCTGAACTTAGGAAATCTATAGACTTGAAAAATCTTGACCTAGTTACATCTGTTTAGCAGGGAGATATATATGGGAATCTACTGGTCACATTAAAGAACCTGTACTTGGAACCGTGGATTAACTTTTCCTTGATGTGCGGATTCTGTCCTTAATTCCGGTATTTATGGGGCGACTAGTGAATTCCGATAAATTAGGTATGTAGAAGGTTATATTCTTTCTTTCTATCTGTTAGTCATATGTTACTTCCTCTGCGTGACTCAAAATCTGACCTGGACTGTAACATATGCAACTCGCTTTCTCTGCATCTTCTATCTATGCAATTCTTTCTATCTGTTAGCCATATACTGTCTCCTTTGCGTGAATCACAATCCGACCTGGTACACAGTATATGCACCATTCTACTTCTCAATCCCTCTAAAACTTCAGTTAGTCATATGTTTCACCCTCTGCGTGATTAGAAGAGATCCAACCTGGGTGTATAGCATATGCATTCTAAATCTATCTTCTCTCTTTATATTTGTATGCTCACCCGATGTTAGGATTATTCTAGAAGACTTTGATTGCTATGGCATATCAGGAAGCGGGAAACATGTTCCAGTACAATTAAAACCGAACAGTTAAAGATTGTCTATAGATCTCGTTGCTCAATTTAGGTGGACAACAATATCCTCGGTCGTCGTCAGCTGAATGGTCCTTAAGAAATATTTTCTAGGAACTTAGGATCACTTTCTCTTATAACTAATAGTATGTCCTAATTTTGTCACAATTTTTCGTGTTTAAGTGGACAACAATACCGACGATCGACCAGACAAAGACGTGAAGATAGAAGGTACCGACAAGCGGATAAAGGCTGTCTAAAAAACTTTGATCCCAAATCACTCTTAAAGTTAGATATCAATTATTTTTGTTAAGTTTTTTTATAGTTTCTTCTAATTTAAACATTATGGGAGAATTTTAAAAAAATATATTAAAAAAAACAAACAAAAATCAGAAAATTAAAAATTCAAAAAATAGTGTTATTTCTGTTTTATTTCTTTTTCAGAAAATATGAAAAATCCAAAAAAAAATAATAAATAAATAATATTGTGTGCTAAATTTTTCTTTTAGTTTTGTTTTGTCTTGAAAAGGGAATTCAGGTGAAGATGAAACTCATGGAAGTTTGTGTCGAAGATTTCGGAGCCAAGGCTTCATCCGTGATCATCGAAGAATTCTCATTCGAAGGAGCAAGAAATGAATATTATTCTTTCGACATTCAATTCTTCAACCCCAGAAGCAAGGTGAAGCTGCAATTGAAGATTATGTGACGGATTGCATTGAAGCCTCCTTAATCAGTCTGCTGCTATCTTTGTACCTGCTGAAGTGATCTACAAGTTCAGTTCTATCTGATGTTCTTTCTGAAGATTCTCAAGCTGAAAGCGCTATCTTTCAAGAATCAGTACGTCAAGCCTCCTCACCCAATGTGTGTTCAATGCCAAAATTTTGAAGAAAAGTCCAACTGCAAAAGATGAAGTCATTCATTGAAGATAAATGTTGAAGCCAAGCTCTCGATGAAGATTAACAAGAAAAGTCAGCTACTTTTTAGGGGGAGCTTGTTGGGTCAATTAAGAAAAGAAAGTTATAAACCAGGGGGAGATTGTTGGGTCAAAAATATGGTTTATACTTTACTTTTCTAGGAAAATGTATTTTTGTGTCTTGGACCGTAAACAGCTTGGTGTTTACGGTCGTATACGTGTTTACGGCCGTAAACCCATTTACGGCCCATGTCCACCAAGCCCATGTTTCTTATGTATAAATATAGGTGTAAGGGGTGAGGAGTAGATTGAAGAACACTAGTGGAGAGCTTAAGTGTGTGCATTTGAAGGTGTTCTAAGGAGAGAAGAACAAGTGTGTGTTAGTGTGTGTGAATCTTGTATCCGGATCTTCATTCTAATCATATCATACATAGATTCATCATCATCTTCTGCTTCCCCTTCGCTTCTATTTGATCGGACAACATCCGTTTGACTGGGATTCCACACCATAAAACGAATCTGATTGATACACAGGCATTTTTGGGGACTTACATGAGGGGATCTGATGGGTTGTCCTCTAACGATATCCTGTTCACCAAGAGGTGTCCTTCTCCTACTTGATGTATTATGAAGTGGTACTTTCTGTCGATATGCCTTGATCTACCATGATCTCTCGGTTCCTTGGTTAAGGCAACCACCCCTTCATTATCGCACAAAATCTCCACAGGCTCCTTTATGGACGACACAACTCCAACGTCTCTGATGAAGTTTTTCAACCATATCGCCTCTTTCGATGCTTTGCTCGCTGCTATGTACTCTGATTCACACGTTGAATAAGCTACAATCTCCTACTTGGAACTTTTCCATGTTACTGCTCTTCCATTTAGGGAAAACACCCAGCCCGACTGATAGCGCAAATCACTCCCACCGAGGGTAAGAACCCAATCCTTAGTCCTCCGCGGGTACTTAAGAATGTTCTTTATTGCAGTCCATTGAGCTTTACCAGGATTCGCTTGATATATGTTGACCATGCTCAAAGCAAAGGCCACATCAGGGCGGGTACAAGTCATAGCATACATGATCGAGCCAACTGCGGAAGCATATGGTACTCGACTCATCTCCGCTATCTCAGCCTCTATACTCAGACTCTGAGTCCTACTCATTTTGGTATTGCTTTAGATAGGTAGGTCACCTTTCTTGGAGTTCTCCATGCTTAAATGCTTCAACACCTTGTCCAAGTAGGTACTTTGACTAAATCCTGTTAGTCTTTTACTCTTTTTCTCAATATCCTTATTCCTAGAATATAGGCAGTTACTCCAAGGTCCTTCATAGTGAAACACTTCCCAAGCCAGGACTTAATTTCCTGCAAGGTTGGGATGTCATTTCCTATGAGTAGTATGTCATGTACATACAATACCAGAAAGACAACTATACTCCCACTGGTTTTGACATATACACATGACTCATCCTCGCTTCTTGAAAATTCAAACTCTTTCAGTTTCTCATCAAAACAAATATTCCATCTGCGAGATGCTTGCTTCAATCCATTGATGGATTTCTCAAGCTTACACACTCTATTAGGGTACTTTGCATTGACAAAACCCTCTGGCTGAGTCATGTAAGCATCTTCAGCCATGTAACAGCCCGGATTCCCAGGTATTATTTATTCTTATAAATTTTGGTGATTTGTGAGGAGACTCGGCGAGTTGGAGCTCAAACTCGCCGAGTATGATCGTGGTTTGGGGGCGGGATCGCGTCCAGACTCAGCGAGACCAAAAAGGTGGACTCGGCGAGTCCATGCTGTTTAATGAAACCCTAATTTCCAGGGTATGAGACCTATTTAAAGGGGCTTATGGCCGTCATTTGCGGCCACCAACCCCAGAGAGAACCCTAAAGAGTCTTTGAGCATTTTGTGAGAGAGTAGAGGAAGATCCTTGACTATTTGTGGGTGTTTTGCATATAGAAGAGGATCAAGGCAAGAGGAGACCAAAGAGGGTGTTAATCCAGTGATTCGTGAGCTCAGAGACTTCATTTGAGGTAACCATTCGTTCCTTTCTCAGTCCTTGGTGTAAATCTAAGAATTAGGTTTTCTTTGTGGAATGATCATGGAGTAATTGGCCTCTTCTTGTGTTGGTGCTTTAGATCTGGACCCAAAGAGGTCCAGAGACTCTTTTCCCTTAAGCTTTATGAGTGTTAATGGAGGCCATGAGCTTAGAATAGCATTCTAGAGACCATATCATCAAATGAGGCCTTTGGACCTTTGCATGAGCACCAAGATTGTAACTTTACGTGATGTATGTGCTTGGAAGGACTGGATCTATGAGTTGTTGGAACGGATCTGACCTCAGGAGTGAGTTTGAGTGTATGCATGGCATAGACTCGCCGAGTCCGAAGAACAGACTCGGCGAGTAGCATGAAGATGGTCCATAACCACTCAGCAAGTGGTCTTGCCGAGTTAAGGGGTTGACTCAGTGAGTCAGGGAGAGTCAGAGAGGGTTGACGGGTGGACTGAGTCAATCTGGAACTCGTCGAGTTGTTCTTGAGACTCGGCGAGTTGAGTCGTGGTGGCCCCGCAACTCATGCCAGGTGGAACACGTCGTGTTGGGAAAATACTCGATGTGTCGAGAGAGGATCCCAGGGAATTAGTGGACATGTATAGACTCGCCGAGTCACTCTAGTGCACTCGCTGAGTCTGATCAAGTTGACCGTTGACCAGAGTTGACTAGTGTGGACTTGATAGGGGTAATCAACCTTAGTTGTGAAAGTGTTAATTAGAGATATATTGTGTTATAAGAGGATTATAGCTCGGGGGATCGAGCGTGAGTGATTTCCAGGATTTGCGAGTTATCGATATACGCGAGGTGAGTCTTCTCACTATACTTTACCTAGTGTGGTAACAGAGTTAAGAGACAGAGTATTATAGAGTTATATGCCAGTGTGATTGCATGTTATTATTTGTTGTGATTTATTGTGATACGTGATATGCATGATTCAGAGTTACAGAGTTGGGACTTTCGGGTCCCTAGAGCTAGGGCCAGAGGGCCCACAGAGAGTTAGGGCTGGAGGGCCCCACTGAGACACATTGACCAGAGGGTCAACAGAGTTACAGCCTCGAGTGGCTATTATGTGATTATTGTGGTATTTTGGGGAAACTCACTAAGCTTATGCGTAAAGTGTTCAGTGTTATGTGTTTCAGGTACCAGTGATGACCGCGGGAAGGTGACGCCTTGATTCGTACACACATATGGGAATTGGATGTATTTTGATGTTGGGAGACATTGTGATTTGAAAACTTGATGTTATGACGTTTCGTGAACGAATTGTTTAATTAAAAATGTATTTTCAAAAGTGAAAAATTGTTTTAATTTTTACGGTGTTACAAGTTGGTATCAAAGCCTAGGTTTGAGGGATTCGGGTGCACCTTCGGGCGTATCTAAACTTAAACCGAGGATTTGAGAAATTGTTTTGATAATAAAACAAGTTTTCAAAAGAACTTGCGAGATAAACAGAGCAAAGTCGTGTGTACGAACAACCAGCGCCCGAACAGTGATTTCCCAAAATACCATCATTATAAGTGTTATAATATATGATGTAATATGTTATCTGATGAGCTATGATATGCATGCTAGAGTAGACTAGGTATTCTTATTAGGACTAGAGTGGCCTGATATGTGATGCCTGAGTCTAGGAGTCTTACTGCTACAAATATTTCAGAGTGGTTAGGTAGCTGCGAGGAGATATTGAGAGATCTGTTGTGAGTATCATATGATTAGAGAGAGTATAGTGCTTGGGACTCTGGGAGGAGGACTTGGGGTGGATGCTGATGCGGTGTGGATGGTAGTATTGGGCCCGTACTACTGAAGACACCGGGTCAGTGCACAGTCAAAGTAAGAATCTTTGGAGTACCAGGTAACAAGTAGGATGGAGTACTCAAGTGTGAGTATAATCGAGTGAGTCCCTGATATTATTCTTATGTTGTATTTCAGAGAGAGGGAGAGATCATGGTTGGGACTCGCCAGACATCAGGGACCAATGACACGAGGGATGAGGATATCCATAGGATCATCCAGGAGGAGGTGGTTGTGGCCATCAGGGCAGAGATACCAGAGATGTTCGGGTCTATCATGACCACGTTGATAGAGACATTTGATGAGAAGTACGTTTCTCTTTCTGAGGCTGCTGTTGCTGCAGCCACTGCAGCCATAGCTGCGACAAGGCTGCAGGGTGGTGATGCGTTGCTGTTCCGAGAGTTCAGCAACACGAAACCACCGGAGTTTGACGGGACCCAGGACCCGATTGCGGTGATGAGATGGATTTCAGACATAGAGGGGTGTTTCTTCACTTGCTCATCTCCTGAGCATTTGAAAGTTTGGTTCGTCCTGAACCAGCTTCGCTTGGGGGCGAAGGACTGGTGGAAATTTGTGACGGCGCACTATACGCCTGCTGAGCTTGCAGCAGTGACCTGGGAGAGGTTCACTGCTATGTTCCGAGATGAGTACGTTCCCTAGGTGGAGAGGGAGCGTTTGGCCCAGGAGTTTCTGACCCTCAAGCAGGGTACTGAGTCTGTTACTGTGATCACGAGGATGTTTCATGAGCGGGTGATGTTCTGCCCTGAGCACGTGTCCTCCGAGCAGGCACGTATGAGTCGATATTTGAGCATTCTGAGGAGGGACATACGTGAGTTCGTGGCGAACTCGACGTACCGGACATTTTCCGAGCTTCAGGCAAATGCCCGGAAGAGGGAGATAGAGCTGGAGACTCAGGCTAGGGAGGAGGCTGAGTCTCAAGGGAGGGATCGGCGACCGGCACAGTCCTAGCCGGTAGCCAAGTGGGCCAAGCCCGCCGATTCGAGATCAGGGAACCAGAGGGGCCGCACTTGTGGCAAGTGCGGCAAGAGTCACGACGGAGTGTGAAGAGTAGGGTCTTGCTATAAATGTGGAAAGGAGGGGCATATGGCCAAGGACTTCCCCAAGGGGTTTGCAGTATGTTTTCACTGCAACCAGACCAGACACCGGAAGGCAGAGTGTCCGCAGTTGCGGGGATCAGCACAGGGAGCACCTCAGGGATCTGCCCCTTCCTCCATCGGAGCTACCGAGAGTCGGCCAGTGAAGGCCGAAGCGCTGAGGGCACTAGGGAGAGCCTTTTAGTTGACCGCGGAGGAGGTCCGCGCAGCGCCCAATTTCATGGCTGGTATGTATTCTTTCATGTATTTATTTTGATGTTGAGATATTGTGCTTATATTATGTTATGCGTAAGTACTTTTCTTGTGAATTTTGTACCTGACTTGGTGTTATTTGACTCGGGTACGAGTCGGTCTTTTGTATCTTTGGCTTTTAGTTAGCATATCAGTGCTAGTCGTGAGGCGTTGAGTCGGCCTCTGAGAGTTTCCATAGCTGACGAGAGGGTGATTTATGCCACAGAGGTGATCCGAGAGTGTGTATTCGAGATTTTCGGTGTTGACTTCCCGATTGATTTGATTCCTATTGCGATGGGTGATGTCTTTGTCATTGTGGGCATGGACTGGTTGAGTAGATTCGGTGCGGTTATCGACTGCGAGCGACAGCTGGTGACCATACGAGACCCTAGTGGGGGAGTTCTTACGGTGTACGGCGAGGGTGCACATTTTGGGTCACACATTTTGTTCGGCCGCGAGGGTGAGGCAGCGGCTACAGCAGGGTTGTAAGGGCTTTGTGGCGTATGTGATGGATACGCGGGTTGATTCAGACAGACCGAGGTCAGTTGAGGAGGTTCCGATAGTGCGTGAGTTCCCGGATGTATTTCCAGAGGAGTTGCCGGGTGTGCCTCCCGTGAGGCAAGTGGAGTTCAGTATCGATTTGGTTCCGGGGGCCGCGCCTATTGCCAAGGTGCCCTATCGCCTTGCACCTCCAGTGATGCAAGAGTTATCCTCGCAGCTTCAGGAGCTGTTGGGGAAGGGCTTTATTCGGCCGAGCAGCTCGCCGTGAGGAGCGCCTATCCTTTTTGTCAAGAAGAAGGATGGTTCACACCGGATGTGCATTGATTACCGGGAGTTGAACAAGCTGACGGTCAAGAACCATTACCCGTTGCCGAGGATCGATGATTTGTTCGATTAGTTGCAGGGAGCATCTTGGTTCTCCAAGATCGATTTGAGGTCGGGGTATCATCAGGTAAGGGTGCGAGATGAGGACATCCAGAAGACAGCGTTCAGGACTCGTTATGGGAATTATGAGTTTGTGGTGATGCCTTTCGGACTCACCAATGCCCCGGTAGTGTTCATGGATCTCATGAACAGAGTGTGCAGGCCGATGTTGGATCGGTCGGTGATCGTGTTCATCGACGATATTTTGGTGTATTCGAGATCCAGAGAGCAGCATGAGGAGCATTTGAGGGAGATCCTCGAAGTTTTGAGATCGGAGAGGCTTTACGCCAAATTCTCCAAGTGTGATTCCTGGTTGCGAGAGGTCCAATTCCTAGGGCACCTCGTTAACCAGAAGGGGATTCTGGTCGACCCGGCCAAAGTGGAGGCAGTGATGAGTTGGGAGGTGCCAAGGTCACCGTCCGAGATCAGGAGTTTCTTGGGGTTGGCAGGATATTATCGGAGATTTATCAGGGATTTCTCCAAGATCGCCATGCCACTCACCAGGTTAACCCGGAAGGGTATCGCTTTTTCATGGGGACCAGAGCAGCAGACCTCCTTTGAGACGCTTCGCCAAAGGCTATGTGAAGCCCCAGTGTTAGCCCTCCCGGAGGGGATGGAGGACTTTGTGGTGTATTGTGATGCATCGATCTTGGGGTTGGGAGCAGTGCTGATGCAGAGAGGGCATGTGATAGCATACGCATCGAGGTAGCTGAAGCCTCATGAGACGAGATATCCCACCCATGATCTAGAGTTGGGGGCAGTGGTGTTCGCCCTTAGGATTTGGCGTCACTACCTGTATGGGGTTCGGTGTATGATATACACGGACCATAAGAGTTTGAAGTATTTGATGGATCAGCCCAACCTAAATATGTGACAGAGAAGGTGGTTGGATGTGTTCAAGGATTATGATTGTGAGATCTTGTGCCACCCAGGCAAGGCTAATGTTGTAGCCGATGCACTGAGCCGCAGGGCGGAGAGCACCCCGCTGCAGGATGTATGTTTGAGATTGACCGTGATAGCTCCTGTGTTGGACGCCATTCGTGGGGCATAGGTCGAGGTTGTGCAACCTGAGATGCAGAAGAAAGAGCGAGTTGTTGGATTGATTTCAGAGTTTGTTACCGATGGTCGGGGGCTTATGACATTCCAGGGGCGTATCTAGGTGCCGTTTGTGGGTGGAACGCGTACCATTTTGATGGAAGAGGCCCATCGGTCGAAATTTTCGATCCATCCTGGGGCCACTAAGATGTATTTGGACCTGAGGAAAGAGTATTGGTGGCCCTGTATGAAGAGGGATGTTGTGTGGTTTGTTGAGAGGTGCTTGACCTGCCGTAGGGTTAAGGCCGAGCACCAGAGGCCGCATGGTAAGTTGCAGCCGTTAGAGGTTCCCAAATGGAAGTGGGAACAGATCACCATGGATTTTATCACCAAATTGCCAAGGACTGCCAGAGGAGTTGATGCAATTTGGGTGATTGTGGACAGGTTGACGAAGAGCGCTCACTTTCTTGTTATCAGCGAGAGTTCTTCAACAGAGAAATTGGCAGAGGTGTATGTGAGGGAAGTGGTGTCACGACATAGAGTGCCGATCTCGATTGTTTCAGACCGTGATGTGCGTTTCACTTCCAGATTCTGGAAGAAGTTTCACGAGGAGTTGGGTACTAGACTACATTTTAGTACCGCATATCACCCCAGACAGACAGACAGAGTGAGCGGACGATTCAGACGCTCGAGGACATGCTCCGGGCATGTGTGTTGGATTTCGGGGGGAGTTGGGATACGTACTTGCCCTTGGCAGAGTTTTCCTACAACAACAGCCATCATTCGAGCATTGGTATGCCACCCTTTGAGCTGTTGTATGGGAGGAGGTGCCGGACCCCCATTTGCTGGGGAGAGGTCGGACAGCGTGTGATGGGAAGTACAGAGATCATGCTTCAGACGACAGAGCAGATCCAGCAGGTCAGACAGAGGTTGTTGACTGCTCAGAGTCATCAGAAGAGTTATGCAGACAGACGCCGGTCCGAGCTTGAGTTTCAGGTCGGCGACCTTGTGCTCCTGAAGGTCTCTCCTTGGAAAGGAGTGATTCGATTCAGGAAGAGGGGCAAGTTGGGGCCCCGATATATTGGTTCATTCCGAGTGATCGCGAGGGTAGGCAGGGTAGCCTATCGTTTGGATTTGCCAGTAGAGTTGAGGCAGATTCACGATACTTTCCATGTGTCGCAACTGCGGAAGTGTATAGCCGATGAGTCGCAACTGCAAATTCACGACACTTTCCATGTGTCGCAACTACGGAAGTGGTCCGATTAGAGGATATTCAGGTGGATGTGAGCCTGAATTATGCTGAGAGACCAGTGGCAATCAGAGATCAGAAAATCAAGGTTCTGAGGAACAAGGAGATACCCTTGGTCTTGGTTCAGTGGAAGCATCGGAAGGGGTCCGAGATGACTTGGGAGCCGGAGCGTGAGATGCGTGAGCAGCATCCGGAGTTATTTGCAGAGCGAGACTTCGAGGGCGAAGTCTAGTTCTAGTGGGGGAGAATTGTAACAGCCCGGATTCCCAGGTATTATTTATTCTTATAAATTTTGGTGATTTTTGAGGAGACTCGGCGAGTTGGAGCTCAAACTCGCCGAGTATGATCGCGATTTGGGGGCGGGATCGCGTCCGGAATCGGCGAGTCCAAAAGGTGGACTCGGCGAGTCCATGCTGTTTAATGAAACCCTAATTTCCAGGGTATGAGACCTATTTAAAGGGGCTTATGGCTGTCATTTGCGGCCACCAACCCCAGAGAGAACCCTAAAGAGTCTTTGAGCGTTTTGTGAGAGAGTAAAGGAAGATCCTTGACTATTTGTGGGTGTTTTTGCATATAGAAGAGGATCAAGGCAAGAGGAGACCAAAGAGGGTGTTAATCCAGTGATTGCTGAGCTCAGAGACTTCATTTGAGGTAACCATTCGTTCCTTTCTCAGTCCTTGGTGTAAATCTAAGAATTAGGGTTTCTTTGTGGAATGATCATGGAGTAATTGGCCTCTTCTTGTGTTGGTGCTTTAGATCTGGACCCAAAGAGGTCCAGAGACTCTTTTCCCTCAAGCTTTATGAGTGTAAATGGAGGCCATGAGCTTAGAATAGCATTCTAGAGACCATATCATCAAATGAGGCCTTTGGACCTTTGCATGACCATCAAGATTGTAACTTTACGTGATGTATGTGCTTGGAAGGACTGGATCTATGAGTTGTTGGAACGGATCTGACCTCAGGAGTGAGTTTGAGTGTATGCATGGCATAGACTTGCCGAGTCCGAAGAACAGACTCGATGAGTAGCATGAAGATGGTCCATAACCACTCAGCGAATGGTCTTGCCGAGTTAAGGGGTTGACTCAGTGAGTCAGGGAGAGTCAGAGAGGGTTGACGGGTGGACTGAGTCAAGCTGGAACTCGCCGAGTTGTTCTTGAGACTCGGCGAGTTGAGTCGTGGTGGCCCTGCAACTCATGCCAGGTGGAACACGTCGCGTTGGGAAAATACTCGACGTATCGAGAGAGGATCCCAGGGAATCAGTGGACATGTATAGACTCGCCGAGTCACTCTAGTGCACTCGTCGAGTCCGGTCAAGTTGACCGTTGACCAGAGTTGACCAGTGTTGACTTGATAGGGGTAGTCAACCTTAGTTGTGAAAGTGTTAATTAGAGATATATTGTGTTATAGGAGGATTATAGCTCGGGGGATCGAGCGCGAGTGATTTCCGGGATTTGCGAGTTATCGATATACGTGAGGTGAGTCTTCGCACTATACTCTACCTAGTGTGGTAACAGAGTTAAGAGACAAAGTACTATAGAGTTATATGCCAGCGTGATTGCATGTTATTATTTGTTGTGATTTATTGTGATATGTGATATGCATGATTCAGAGTTATAGAGTCGGGACTTTCAGGTCCCTAGAGCTAAGGCCAGAGGGCCCACAGAGAGTTGGGGCTGGAGGGCCCCACTGAGACAAATTGACCAAAGGGTCAACAGCGTGTTTGGTCCAGTTAGTGTTGCGTCTTGGGCTCGTTAGCTAGTCTAGTTTAGTCTCCGGTATGGGCCTGTCCATCTGTGAGTTATTTTGTAGGGTTTATTATTTATAGATGCTTGCATGCATTCTAGAACGTAAGATTTGATAGAGTTTTTCATAGCGTTCACAGTTCTTATATTTTGTAACCCTAATATCCTCTACATTGGAAGTTCTTCATCGAGCTCTGTTGAGGATTGAGTTAATTGAATCATTCGACTCATTCAGATCCATTCTTATGTTTTTATCTTACTGTTATTACTTTCTTGATTTGCCTGTTATAAGATCTAATCGATCAAGAGTTTTATAAACTCATCAATTGGTATCAAAGTAGGAGGCTGTGTAATACATACACATCTCTTATGTGAAAGAAGTGATTAGGGTTATTCCGCATTAACTGATATTTATTGAGCCGTCACTCCATAATTGATGTATCTCATTATTTATTCGTTTTGCCCTAATATTACATATTACAAGTCTGATCTTGCAACAGGTTAAACGATCAAGCATGGACGATTCTCAATCTAATCCTATCAACATCTCAAACAGTATTGGATCAACAACAAAGATTCCAATTCTTTACACTCAAGATTACGAGGTATGGGCGCATCATTTTGAAGACTATGTTATCGGATCTGAAGATAATGGGTATCTTATATGGGAAGCTATTGTATCTGGACCATTTGCTCATTCAGGAACATCCAGAATCATTAAAACTTAGAAAGAGTATAATGATCTGTTAAAAGATGTGAAAGACGTTGCTCAAGACGAAAAGAGAAGTTTCAATGCAACATCAAAGCATTGAGACTTATCCGATTCGCTCTTCAGTCTGACACATTTAGGTTGGTGAGTTCCTGCAGTACAGCTAAAGAAATCTGGGATCGGCTACGAGAGCTGTATTCTACAGATGAAGATTTGGAACACTCAATTCAGACCTTGCTTTTTTCTGAGTTTGGTGAGTTCAAGCAAAACTCCGATGAGTCTGTTACATAGAAGTTTGATCGCTTCAATCATTTTCTCAGCAAGATGATCAAACATGATATCGAAAGGAAGCTGATTGAACAGAAGGTCACCTTTCTGAATGGCTTAAAATCCGAATGGAGAGCTGTTGTGTCTACAGTTAAAGCTCACGAGCTGTTCAAGTCATATTCGCTGGCAAAAATGGTGGGAATTCTGACATCCCAAGAAAAGATAGTGATGCAAGAAAAGAGTGTGGTCTCAAATTTGGGGTCCTTTGCCCTCCTGTCAAAAAACAAGAATGTAGTAGAAGATGAAGATCTGAACCTGGAGGACTACGATCTAACTTCAGAATATTATGCTATGATGGTGTCCAATCCAAAAAGGTTCATCAAGAAGAGGTTTCCTACCAATAAGAAACGAAATTGGCAGGGAAGCTACAGTTCAGAAAAAGTAAGGGAGGAGCTGAAGACTGGGGAACCAAAGAAAGAGGCAAAGGTTGAAGGAGATTCTGGTGTCAGCTGCTATTACTGTGGAGGAAAGAATCATTATGCCAAAGATTGTGTTCTAAAGAAAATGGCAGAGAAAGATGAAGGGGCAATCCTGATGAAAAAGATAGAAGAGATTAAGAGAAAGAAAGCTGCTACTAATCCTTCTATGAATGCTCTTATTGTACAGGGTTCGGCAGAGGATGACGAGTTCGGTGGCGTACTGGTGTGGTCGACCGACTCAGAAGATGATGAGGTGAGAAAGCCTTCGCATGGATAGGCGTATGTCGCAAGAGGTGGTAAAAGCAGTGGAAAGTGTCTGATGGTGACTGACATATCTCACATGAGGGGATACAATACAGATGGTGGAAATGAGGACACCAAGGAGCGAGAGGACTTATGCTTTACAACAAAACCTCTCAGTATGCAGATCAATGAACTTGATGAATTGATCAAGAAGGTACAATCTCTTTTTATTTCGTTCAAAATTCCACAGAAATCATTTGAAAAGGAATTAAATAGCTTAAATTCTAGAATCTCAAATCTGGATAGTTGTTTAACTCAAACACGGGTCACCAATTCTAACCTAACTGACCAAATAAGCAGGGTGTCATCCAAGAGTGAGGAGCGAAGGATGTGGATTGAGCAGAAGGAGTCGGAGCTGATTAAGTCTAAGGATGAAAACATTTATTTGCAAAGAGACAATTTGAAACTTTTAAAACAAAGAAATGTTTTTTGTTTGATTGCTAAAAGACTTTATGCTAACATTACTCAACTGCATCTGAATTGCGAAATACGGTAGAAAATACATCGCATGATTTTACCCTTCCTTGAGTTTAAGGAGGATGAAATCGATGCTGAAGCATACAACTGTGAAAGTGTTGTATCGTCTGATGATGTGAATCCTACTTATATGTACGGTCTGGACAAAATAGAATCTTTTATAAAGTCCAAAGACCATAAGGACATGCTGAAAAATCTTTTGGATGAAAACGATAAGCTGAAACTAAGGACCGAAACCATACAAAAATTTGACTCATTGAGTGCCAAGTTAAGTTCAGAGAATAAAATTGATGTTGAAAACGCATCTGAACTTAATGAGTATGATAACATGAGTGAAATTTCTGTAGCGGTTGAATTTGACTGTTCTGAGTTTTTCAAGAGCGAACCCGAAAACCACAAAAACCTAATTTCTGAAAATTCTGTGGAATTCGCTCGTTTGTCCAAGAATAAGTCCCCAGCCCTCAAAGAAAAAGCTCTTGTGTTTCAGAAGTTTAGAACTACTCCAAATCAGGTGTATAAAGTCACAGGAGTAACCGAACATCAAACAACCGAACTCACTGCCATAGTGAACGAAGATAACGCAGATGGCTGTGATGAGTTCTTCTGGGTAGCTCCTATAGATAATGTCGACGAAACAATTGGTTTTTCAGAGCGAACGTCCTGGAAAACAAAAGGAAGATATGTACTAGAGCCGTTGAATAAGCCTGACAACTTTGACGTGCCAAGCACAAGTGGCACAAAAGAAATACCTGTAGAAGAAGTCAACTCCACAAGCGAAACCTCATCTACGAAAAACGAACCAGCTGTCAAGAAGCTAAAGCAAAAGGCTAATATCCATAGACAACCGAAACAGGTGAAAAATCAAAAGCAGCAAAGAAACCTAAGGTACAAAAAGAATCTCTCATAGCGAAAGCAGTTTTGGCGCTCTCAAAATACTCATTTCTCTTATCATGATAGAAATTCAAAGTTAGAGAAAAAGACTTTCGGGCCGCATGAGGAACAGAACCGAAAGGTTAGGTTCGGTCCCGAGAGCAATAGCAACCGAAAGGATAGGTTCGGTCACGAAGGTAAAAGCTACCGAGGGTCCAGGTTCGGTCCCTCAAATGACCAAAAACAAAAGGGTCATTTAGAACCTCAAGTCAGGAAAAACTCCCAGTCTAAATTCACCCATTCTAATTCTTCTCATTCTCAATTCTCTTCTAAACCCTATTCTGTTCCTGCACAAAATTCAAAATCATCAACGAACTTGAAAGGAAAATCGAAGATTTCCTCAGTCCAGGAAGACCGAAAGCAGACTAATGCCCAAACACCAAAATTTGAAACCAAAACGTCTGTAACTAACCCTAACAAAATCAAAGTTTTCACTATTAAGAGGAAAGATGAAACAACATTAATAAAAAGAACATATCTTGTTAATGTTTCTCTTACTATTCCTGTTCCTGTGAAAGGCTCACGTGGACCCAAGAAACTTTGGGTTCCTAAATCTGCTTAATTTTTGTAGGTTATAAGTGACGAGCAGTTCGACGAAGAATGGTACATTGACAGTGGCTGCTCACGTCACATGACAGGAAGGAAGGAAGAGCTAAGGGAGTTTCGATCTCTTCAAAATGGTGGGAATGTCAAGTACGGTAGCAACTCTTATGGAACGATAAAGGGTTATGGGATGATAACCAATGGAGACTTTACAATAAGAAAGGTGGCGTACGTTGAAGGGTTGTAGCACAATCTCATCAATGTATCTCAACTGGTGGGCGGTACCGGTCTCAAGGTTTCATTCGACGACGAAGGTTCAGAGATTATAGAGAAGAAATGTAACAAGGTTATTCTTAAATCAGACCGAAAAGGAAAAATGTTTCCTCTCAATCTCAAACCAATCAAAGGAAATCCAGCTATATGTCTCTTGTCCAAAGCTCATTCTGACGAAAGCTGGTTGTGGCACCGAAGGCTCTCACATCTCAACTTCAAAGACATCAACAAGCTTGTCACCGGAGGTCATGTTCGGGGTCTTCCATTGCTCAAGTTTGATCGAGAACACTTGTGCGCTGCATGTGAAATGGGGAAACAAAGTCGTCAAAGTCACCCATCCATCATAAACACAAAAGTTGTTGAACCACTTGAGTTGCTTCACATTGACTTGTGTGGTCCATCATCAATCGAAAGCATTGGCGGTAGCAAGTATATTCTTGTTATTGTTGATGATTTCTCACATTTTACATGGGTGTTCTTTTTGAAACACAAATCTGAGGCTACTCCTAAGCTAAAGATGTTCATCAAGTAGGTTGAAGTGCAACTGAGAAAAGTCGTTCGCAACATTAGGAGCGACAATGGACTGGAGTTCAAGAAAAGAGAATTTGAAGACTTTTTGGCAGAAAAAGGAACCAGTCACAACTTCTCAGCCCCCTACACGCCTCAATAGAACGGAATTGTCGAAAGACGAAACCGATCCTTGTGTGAGGCGGCCCGAACTATGCTAAGTTTCGCTTCTCTTCCTTTATATTTCTGGGCTGATGCTATTGTTGCAGCGTGTTTTACGCAGAACAGGTCTTATCTCAACAAGCGTTTCTCTCTTACTCCTTATGAGATCATCAATAACAGGAAGCCGAACGTAAAATTCTTGCATGTGTTCGGCTCACGATGCTTCATCTTCAACTCCAAAGAACATCGTAACACGTTTGACGTTAAAGCTGATGAAGGAATATTTCTGGGATATTCTCTTACTTCAAAAGCCTACCGGGTCTTAAACAAGCGTTCTAGGAAGATCGAAGAAACATATTATGTGACTTTCGATGATAACTACGTCAAGAAGCTAAAGGCCGCTGAAGAAGCAATTGGAGAGATTTTCTCTCAAACAGATCAGGTCACGGCCACCATTGCTAATTTGTTTGACCAGTTTGTGGAATTATTCGATGAACCTGAGAAAGCTACTCTCTCGGAAGCCAAGGCAGCATACAACAAAATCGACCATCTAAAGCAAATCATCGAAGATGCAGCCAAACAAATGGGTGAAGGAGAACAAGTTCCAAACGAACCTCCTCAGCAAGGTACTTCAGTCGAGGGGGAGAATCCATTTCCTTCAAATCAACCGAACTCACACTCTCAGGGGGAGAATTCTATTCCTGCTACACCCGAAAGTCCTGTAGCATCCGAAAGACCTGTAGCACCCGAAATCTCTGCTACACCCAAAAGTTCTGTAGCACCCGAAAGCTTTGCTACACCCGAGAGTCCAGCAGCACCAGGAAGTCCAGCTACACCTGAGAGTTCTGCTGCACCTGAGAGCTCATCAGTCGAGGGGGAGAATTCCGACATGTTTATCGATGACGATAGTCAATCTGAATTGGAAGAAATGGTCAATGCTGAATTGGATCCATCTTATGATCCAAATTGTCCTCCTCTTATTAAATGGACCAGAGATCATCTTGTATCTCAGATAGTGGGTAATGTCTCTGAAAAAGGTCCTGACCCGATCTCAACTGAAGGCAAAGCAATCATCTCTATTCTCCAAAGTAGAGTTTTGCATGTATAATTCTTTCGTATCCAAAGTTGAGCCTAAGACTATCAACACAGCTCTTGATCATTCCGATTGGGTACAAGCCACGCAAGATGAACTTAATGAGTTTGAAAGAAACAAGGTATGGCGCCTCATTCCAACTCCTAAAGATGCCTCAGTCGTTGGTCTCAAATGGGTTTTCAGAAACAAAATGGACAAGGAAGGCAATGTAATACGAAACAAAGCTCGTCTCGTGGTAAAAGGATACTGCCAGGAAGAAGGAATTGATTACGAAGAAACTTTTGCTCCGGTAGCTAGGCTGGAATCTGTTCGAATATTTCTGGCCTATGCTTCACACAAGAACTTCGAGGTGTACCAAATGGACGTAAAATGCGCCTTTCTGAATGGAGAACTTGAAGAAACGGTTTATGTGGAGCAACCTCCAAGTTTTGTCAATGAAAAGTACCCAAATCACTGTTATATTCTGGACAAAGCAGTTTATGGTCTGAAACAAGCACCTAGGGCATGGTATGAAACACTAACTAAGTTCTTAAAGATGTCAAAATTCAAATAAGGTTTGGTTGATCCAACCTTCTTTCGTAAGAAGGAAGGTAACCACCTTATGATAGTTCAAATGTATGTCAATGATATCATCTTTGGCTCAACGAATCCTAGCTTAACAACTGAGTTCAGAAAGCTGATGGAGACTAAATTTGAAATGATCTCAATGGGTCCGATTAACTTTTTCCTTGGTTTAAATATTACACAGGGACCCTAAGGCATCTTTATCAACCAAGAAGCATACACCAAGACTCTTCTTGCTAAATTTGGCATGATGGAAGACTCAAAGGTTAAAGTTCTAATGGCGTTTGGCACCAAGCTCACACCATCCTTGGAAAAACTGGCAGTCGATATAACGTTATACCGCCAGATGATTGGGTCCTTAATGTACCTTACTGCTAGTAGGCCTGATATAATGTTCTCTGTGTGTTATTGTGCTAGGTTTCAGGCCAATCCTCGTGAACCACATATGCTTGCAGTGAAAAACATGCTCCGGTATCTGAAACGAACCACCTCCCTCGGTCTATGGTATCCATCAAACTCAGGTTTCTTCGTTCAAGCCTACTCAGATGCAAACCTTCGAGGATGTGGTTTAGACAGGAAAAGCACCACTGGAGGCTGCCAATTCCTAGACGGGAAGTTGGTTAGCTGGCAATCAAAGAAACAGACATGTGTTTCTCTGTCTACAGCCGAAGCAGAGTACATTGCAGCTGCCTCCTGTACATCTCAAGTGATTTGGATCCAAAGCCAGCTCCGTGATTATGGACTTAATATGAAAAAGATCCCACTTTATTGCGATTCAGAAAGTGCAATTAGGATCTGTCATAACCCAGTGCAACACTCCAAGACCAAGCATATAGCACCGAGGTATCACTTTATAAAGGATCATGTGCAAGATGGAAACGTTGAAATTCACTTTGTTCGAACCACTGATCAACTGGCCGATATCTTCACCAAAGCTCTTCCTGAAGCGAGTTTCAATAAAATTTTACAAGGGCTAGGAATGATGGAATCGGAATCAGTACCAAAAACTACTTCTCAAAACTAAAAGTTGGAAGTGAAATGAACCAAACGTTTGGGTTCGGTTTACGTGTGTGCCGAAATGAGCCGAACGCTCGGGTTCGGTCCTATTCTCTTATCTTCGCCTATCACTCAAAGGTAGTTTCTTTGGCTATAAACCTTTTGTATCTTTTTCAAATTTCATCTCTCTTATTTTCAAAGTTTTTTTTCTCTTCTCAAAGTTCTTTTCTTTTTCAAATTTATTTTTTTTTGCAACTGAAATAGACCGAACGCTTGGGTTCGGTTCCAAAATTTTTTTTCTTTTCCTTTTTTTTTTCTTATCAATCAACAAACTCCAAAACAATTTTTATTTTTGTGTTCGTTAATTTTTTTTTGTATGACTATTTGTGTGGAAATTCTTTCATTAGTTAAGTGTCCCTAGAAGCATGTTGTTGTATGTGTCCAAAGCCTCACTCGATTCTGAATAATAGCCTTACTGACTTGGTATATACAAACCTTGTCTTCCCAATTAGGCTTTTATATTTATTCTAATCATGAGCTACCTTACTCTCCTTTCACATGAGATAAGAGTTTTTTGCTTGGTCCTTATTTTAATAGCAGAGGTACTTTGGTTTCTTTACACCATCTACACTACTTTTCTCCATCTCATTCGCTTCATCAACGTAACCCTTGAGACTCTCAGAAATTACCACTGAGGTTTATGGTTACATAATTTTTGTATTCATGATCTTAGCTTCGTGCCACTACATGCTAAGTGACATCCACAATTCAATACCTACTATGCATTGACGGTGAACAATCAACTTTGTTCTAGCTTTCACTAACGAATTGACGAACTTATCCATGGGGATGTAACATGAAATCTCTAATTTCTTTTTGTGTGATTCCTATGAAATTGTTAAATCCCATAACATTTCTTCCCTTCGAATCTAGTTTTATTTTTCTTTGATATTTCACATAAAATATTTTCACGATACCACTTAGATTCTTTTCAAACCTACTTGTTCAACAGACTACATTGGTCTCACAAGTACTTCGGTAGATTTCTGTCTTATGTCAAGATAAGAAATTCTAAACTGAAGCGAAAGCCACCCAAATTAGACTGATTAAAAGAAGCCTTTCAACACTTCTCAATAAGTGTCTGATCGTTATTCAACGGGAAACCAAACAAACACTTTAAGGTCTCTCTTGACTTTGAAGGAAGCGATTCGTGTCCGGGATCTATTGTTTTGTGTCTTGATTGACATCACAATTTCCCACATATGTTTTTCTTTATTTCTTTTTCTTTTACACACTAAGCACGAAAATCATTTTGATTTTCCATAATTCTGGTTTCATTACTTACAAAGCAATTTTTTTTTAAAGAGGTGTGGCTCACATTGTTACACGTGGTCATTTTGCTTTAAGATGGCGTTCCCTCTAAAGGGATAAGATGCTGACTCAGGCGGGAGTCCAATCGCTTTGATTTTCAAATGGCGCTTGAATGACAGGCGTGCGAAGTGGAACCGTTTTTTTTAAAACGGCGTCTGATGGGAAGGCGCGTGAATCGGGATAGTTCTTCTCTCTCCTACATAATCATCGGGGCTACCAACTGTCACGCATCAATCACCTCTGAAAAATCCTTCGTATTTCCTTCGAAGATTTGGGAACAAATTCTTCTCTCTCTCCTTTAGCCACAATATAAAAGGTAATCTTGACCATTATTTACCTCTTTACTGCACCCAAAATTCAGAGAGCAAGAAAAGCTTTGAGAATTCTACTGTTCATCATCTCTCCCAACTTCTTTACTTCAATGGCGGATTCATCATCTGCTCATGCCACTTCCCACATCCTGCCGATTCGTCCTCAACAGAGTCTGATCATCGATCTTACTCCACATGTTTATGATGCCTTCATGTTCCCGATTATCGAATGCCTCAAATACTCGCCGCTTGCTCCCGCTCTCACCAAAGCTGAAGCTGTTCCAATGGATTGTTTATCCCAAATCTTTGCCACTGCTCATTATGATAAGTCTGTCGATAGGATCTTCTTCGACATTCTTAATCACAAGGCATCAATCTCCAAACAGCAATTCTGCTCACTTTTAGGGTTTGAACCCGATTCATCTAGGGTTAATCCTGAATCCATTCCGGTGGGTCACCTGTTTTCTATGTTCTATAACATGGGATACACCGAGGTTCTGACGACGGTCACTAAGTTCAACAAATCATGCCTGCCTCCACAATGGAACGAGTGGTGCTATTCAAGGGGTTATCGGAACGCAGTGCGAGTTCAAACGGAGCAAGTCGTCTATTCATCATGATTCTTTATGGGGTATACAACGAAATCAACCTTGACTATGGGTCGGTGTTATGGCAGCAACTGATCCAGAGCCTTGCATCCACGTCTCGACACTCAGAGATCTCCTACGCTCGATTCAGGACTCTAGTCACAAATGGGTGATGGACAAGTATCGTGTCCCCATGGTTGCTGATTCTCCACTCTCTTCGATAGGTACTTTCCATACCACGAAGATAATAGTCTCTTATGCATCAAAATTTCAGTTTATTGGCTCCATCCCTGAGTCAATGTTTGGAGACGTTCCTGCCGAAAGACGCATCATCCGAACATACAAGGATTTTCGTCGCTCTGGTCCTAGAGAGCTCACTCCTGAGATGATCAAATCCATCCACGAAGCTAATAAGCTTGCTCCAAGGGGAAAGAAGAATGAAAAGGGAAAAGACAAGCAGGTTGGCAAGGGAGCGAAAGGCCCTTCTCCCATGAAACGAAAACCTACCAAGGCTGCTCAATCTCCTCCACTGAAGAAGCGAAAAACCCAACCCAGGCAAAAACTGATACTCGCTTCCTCCTCAAGCGAATCTGAGGAAGAAAATTCAGACTCTGACGAGTCTCCTCGTGGTAACACTCCTACATGATCGCCTACCCCAGAAGTACACTTTTTCAGTTCACCTGTCTCTTCTCCACCAATCACCATTCCTATTTCCATTCCCCCCATAACCTCTACCACTCAAATACCACCTACTTCTATCCCAGTACCCCCTCCCATTTTCACTGAAGCTACCACAACAACCGCTGAAGTAAGAACCAACGTATCTAATACGGGGGCTCCTACTAAAGCACCCAAACCCACTCCTACTACCGAACACACATCAAAACCCGAACCTACTTCCACAACCGAGCCTCCACCATCCCATCCACGATCATCTCCTGCTCTGTTCACAAAGGATGAAGAACCATTTCTTGGCAGGGAGAATATGACATTTGATTCGGTCTACTACAGTCTGTATCAGGTGTAGAGTGACGATGATGATGATGCTCCCGTCACCGAAAAGCATCTCAAGGAGCTTCACGAGAAGATTGATTCTCTCATCGCTTCCTCTTCTTCTTCATCACAGTCTACCATCTCTAACGCTGCTATTCAGAAGATTGTTGATGCTTTTTCTAAGGCTCATGAAGCCTCTGTTAGCTCAGCTACTGCCGCCATTGACGCCTCCACCAAAGCCTGTGTTGCAATGACTGAAAAAGTCGAAAAACTATTTTCTGATGCCTCCTCTCTTTTGCAGTCTTTACAGGAAACTGCTGAAGCCACCAAAACGAAGCTTGACCCGATTGTCAACAAGCTGGCTACTCAGTTGCCTCAGAACTAACGTCTTTCGCCACTCTTCGTCAAACTCTCACCGATGACAACTCAGCATTTAAGGCGACCATTGAGGAGCGCCTCACCAAGCTTCATGAAGATCTAGCTGTTGAGAACTCCCTCATGGATGCTCTCGCTAGAAAGACCACTGCTCTTAAGGTCAAGCATCTTCAACTCTCTAATTCTCAAAAGGAGATTGAGTCTCTTCGATCTGAAAGAGAGGTGATTTCATCGTGTGTTTCGGATGTCCACGCAGCCCTTTCAAACATCCTTGAAGCACATGATCCAATTTTAAACTATTTAGTGAGGCGTACTCTTGCGGAAAAGCTTGCTCCCGCCCTTTCTCTCCTGAGCAAAATTGAAGGGCTCCTTGAGTTCGTGTCCATTCCGAAACAAGGGGAGAGAATGTATCTCAACCGCCTCCCACTTCTATAGCAACAAAAACAACTGAACCTCCTCCAACAGGCCAAGCCTCAGGTTCGGGTGTCAAAGACAAAGGGAAACAAATTGCTGAAGATAGCGACGACGACAAAGAGACGATTGTTGATCTCTTGAAAAAGCAAGGTCGAGACAAGGACGTTGATATGAGCGCTTAGGTTGCTAGAGAGGCTGAGGAAGCTGAAAGAAAGATGAAAGAGGCTCACGACCTTTTTGAGAGTAGGAAAACTCTTTTTCCTCCATGGACTCTTGAGAAGTTGCTGAAAGAAGCGATTGAAACCCCAAGCATCTTGTGGCTCGAACCGGTGATCTCACTAGATCGTATCAATTCTGTCGATTCTCAGTTCGACATGCCACTGACCCGAAAGGACTTCATTTTCCATGCCTTTGACAACGTTGCAGATATCCCTCATCATCATCCTAAGGTTGACAGGGATCTTGTCGAGTTCTATCTGAGAGCTGCTCAACCACAGTATCAAACATGGAGTGCTTAGAAGATTATCAACGTTCGGGTCCTCAAGCCGTATCGAGAAGGGAACTTCACGAACGTTCGATTCAAGGTGCTGAGAGGTTCTGCCAAGACCAAACATGCCATTTCGCTTGCTGATCTTCCCAATTTAAATCCACATGATTGGATAATTTTGCACAACATCCTTCTCACAAATGAAGCAGAATATGGTCCGATCATTGACCACTTCAAGAGGATGCTTGTCTGCTACATAATGGAAGTTTCCAAGATGGATCAAGAGATTGCTAGTGTCTTGAAGAAAAAGCCCACTATTTCTCTTGTTGGCTCAGCAAGTGATCTGAACATGATGCAGATGGGGAAGATAGACCCGAAAAGAAATTCTGTTATGTTTACCAGAAACGAAGGCCAAAAATGCCTGTTCGCTTTGGCAGACAAACATCTATACACCACTGCATGCCTGGAACATGTTTTGGGTATCATTCATCGTTGCAAGCAAAACTCAGCAGACGACAAGAAGTACTTCGATGATATGATCCAGTGGTACATTCGCTTCAGACAGACAATCCTTGCTCTTATCCCTCGTCTGTTTGATACCACTAAGAAGGTTCCGGCAGCTGGACCCAGCAAGAAGAAGTGATAGTCTCGCTCCAATTGACGCAAAGGGGGAGATTGTTAGGTCCGGTTAGTGTTGCGTCTTGGGCTCGTTAGCTAGTCCAGTTTAGTCTCCGGTATGGGCCTGTCCATCCGTGAGTTATTTTGTAGAGTTTATTATTTATAGATGCTTGCATGCATTCTAGAACATAAGATTTGACAGAGTTTTTCATAGCGTTCACAGTTCTTATCTTTTGTAACCATAATATCCTCTACAGCGGAAGTTCTTCATCGAGCTCTGATGAGGATTGAGTTAATTGAATCATTCGACTCATTCAGATCCATTCTTGTGTTTTTATCTTACTGTTATTACTTTCTTGATTTGCCTGTTATAAGATCTAATCGATCAAGAGTTTTAAAAACTCATCAAAGAGTTACAGCCTCGAGTGGCTATTATGTGATTATTGTGGTATTTTGGGGAAACTCACTAAGCTTATGCTTACAATGTTCAGTGTTATGTGTTTCAGGTACCAGTGATGACCGCCGGAAGGCGCCGGCTTGATTCGTACACACATATGTGAATTAGATGTATTTTGATCTTGGGAGACATTGTGATTTGAAAACTTGATGTTATGATGTTTCGTGAACGATTTGTTTAATTAAAAATGTATTTTCAAAAGTGAAAAATTGTTTTAATTTTTACAGTGTTACAAGCCAACTTTCCATTAAGGAAAGAGGTTTTGACATCCATTTGCCATATTTCATAGTCATGACATGCAGATATGGCTAGCATAACCCGTATAGATTTAATCTTCGCTACTGGTGAGAATGTCCCATCATAGTCAACTCCCTGAGTTTGAGTAAAGCCCTTCACATCCAGTCACGCCTTATATGTGTGTACTTTCCCATCCATGTCGGTATATTGTCAACCACATTCCAGACTTGATTGTCATACATGGACTGAATCTCGCTACCCATTACCTTTTTCCATTTAGCAGACTCGGGGCCTGCCATGGCTTCCTTGTAGTTGTTAGATTCATCCAGATTTATCAATGTACTATCACTGATAAATGTATCACCCTCATATGTTATATGAAAACCATATAACACAGGTGGAGCACTAACTCTGCTGGAACGTCTTAGAGGTACGGAATGGTCAGTCAGTTCAACAAGAGTTTCTTCCCCGGTTTGAGCACCAGTGTTTGAGGTTCCTTCATCACTTAACTGTTGAAGCTCTTCAAGGTCAATTTGCCTCCGACTGTCCTCTTGGCATATGAGTTCTCTCTCTCTCTCAAAAGACTCCTCTCCTCGCAACGAAGACAACATTGTCACTCATTCTATAGAAGAGATATCCAAAGGATTTATGTGGGTAGCCGATGAAAATACATCGCTCACTACGAGGTTTGAGCTTGTCGTGGGTCTCGCATCTCACCAAAGCCTCGCAACCCCAAACTTTGATGTGATCCAACGAGGGAACCTTCCCTGTCCACATCTCCTGAGGTGTTTTGGCAACCTTTTTAGTAGGGACTAGATTAAGGATATGGACGGTAGTCTCTAAGGCATACCCCCAGAATGAGATAGGTAACGAAGCTAGACTCATCTTGGAATGAAGTAATGAACCATGTCCAACAAGGTTTGATTGCGCCTCTCAGCCACACCATTCAACTACGGTGTCTTAAGTGGCGTCAACTGTGAAACAATTCCACCTTTCTTAAGATAGTCTAAGAACTCGATAATAAGATACTCTCATCCTTGATCGGATCGCAACATATTTATCTTCCTGCCCAATTGATTCTCCACTTCTTGCTTAAACTCTTTGAACTTTTCAATGGTTTCTGACTTATGCTTGATTAAGTAGATATAGCCATATCTGTTGTAATCATCAGTAAAAGTCACATAGAAGCGGTTAGCATCCCTCGTGGCGGTTCTGAAGGGTCCACACACATCATTGTGTATGAGATCCAACAAACCTTCATCCCTTTCACAAATACCAGTGAAGGGTGACTTCTTCATCTTCCCAAGCAAACAAGAATCGCAAGTGTCATCCGACTTCAAGTCAAATGACTCCAAAACTCCAGCCTTTTGGAGTTGGCCTATGCGCTTCTTGTTGACATCTCCACGACAACAATGCCACAAGCATGGCTTGTCGAAAACATTGGATAAATCAATATTCAACACATTATTTCCTAGGTTATCTACAACCATCACAGTTTCATATATACCATTACAAGGTAATGCTTCAAAATAAAACGTACCATTATAATAAATTATTAAAAGAAAACGTAAAACCTTGTTTATACAAATTGTGAAAGGCAATAATATTTCTCGCCATATACGTCGAGTAACAACAATTATTTAATTCTAATTCTAACCCATTAATAAGAAATAAAGAATAAACTTTGATCTTGGTGACAAGCGACATTTTCCTATTTCCCATGATTAAGTTTATCCTCCCGTGCTCCACATCTCTACTTCCTTTTAGTCCCTGGAAATTAGAACAAATGTGAAATCCACAACCTGTATCAGGGACCCAAGAATTAGCATGTGATGAGTTATTAGAATGAATAGTATAAATACCTGCAAAAGTGGGCTTTATCTTCCCATCCTTAATGTCCGGCAAGTATTTGGGGAAGCTTTGTTTCTAGCACCCTTTTTCATGACAATGGAAGCACTTTGTATCCTTTGGATTGGTAGAAGGATTAGCATAACCAGATTTCGTCCCACTGGAAGAGGATCCAACAAGAGACTTTCCCTTGCGGCTCTTAGAAGGAGCCTTCCTCTTCTTCCCTTTCCCATGTCCAATTGTCAGAATAGGGGTAGCAGTAGTAGTAGTAGGAGTACGTACAACCGACTTGCCTTTCAAGTTGCTTTCTGCAGTTCTTAGAAGGCCTTGAAGCTTACTAAGAGTGACCTACTCCTTGTTTATATGATAGGTCATACGAAATTGATCATAACAAGAAGGAAACAAATGTAGGATGATGTCAATGGACAACTCTTCATCGAAGTTTACATTTAACTTCAGCAAGTGGTCCACATATCTCTGCAACTTTTACAAGTGGGCCGTGATGGACTCTCCATCCTTCATTTTGGTTGTGATCATGGAGGAAATGATCTCATACCTATCCTACCGAGCACTTTTATGGTACCTTTCCATAAAATCTTGGTGCATTTTGAAGGGCCAGAAGTCCTCATAGGACTTTTGAAGCTCAGTAGTCATGGTAGCAATCATAATGCATGACACCTTTGTCGCGTCCCTCTCATGAACCCTGCATTCCTCGATTTGTTTAGGAGTAGCAGTTTATTCATCAAACTCCTTCAGCAATTTATCCATGACATATTCTTTGTCATCATAGCAAAGGGCCATATGAATGTTTCTTATCCAATCGTTAAAGTTTGACCCATCGAAGATAGTTCTCCTAACCAAATTCATGAGGGAGAATGAGCTAGAAGGGTTGGAGCCTGAAGCATTGTTTGAGATAGAAATCTGAAAAGAAAAATAACAGAGTTTAGATTAGATGATAATCCTTAATATAACACCCAAATGAAATATTAAGGATAGGACCCAACACAATATTTTACAATTCGGAAGCGGGATGCTGTAATCCAATTGCAAAATATTATAAGGTTGGTAAATTACGATTTACCAATTTCCACCATGAAAAACGAAATTGATTATTAAGTTTTAATTGGATTGAAATACCTAGATTCTTTTAGATTCATTGAGCTTTTCAATGGCATGTTTAAATCTCGATTGTGCCCTTCAAGTTTGTGACTGGGATGTCGAGGATCACAAACAAGGTGTGAATAACCATGCAAATGTGCTTGGTACTCTTAATGTTACATATCACCTAATCAATGTGTCGGTTAACCACACACGCTCCATTGATCTATGATTAACATCAAGCTACCCTTTGCCACTCTTGCTAGTCCCAGATTAGTGTGAAAGTTAACCACACATTCTCCACTAACAACTTAGCAAGGTGCAAAGTGCAATTTCATGGAATAGCACCATTTTCACATTTTCCCCAAAGTAACTAAGATTGGGAATTTAATAAAAGTTTAGTTACTTTATAATTATCATTATACTTTTAACGAGAATTAATGTCCTCTCCTACCCGTTCAGCTAACGACCCTCCACCAGTCAAGGAAGTGGTAGGTGAGAGTGGACACCCATTAAACCACCATTTTATAGGCAATAACCTTATACCCCCTTTATAGACTGGCTTCATGAATGAGACCTACAAACGGTAAGACTGGCTTTTCTTATATATATATATATATATATATATATATATATATATATATATATATATATATATATTAAACTTATAATATTATAATAGTATAAGGGTTTAATTTTAACTTTTAAAATTCTAAGGTTTGGAATTAAATGTTCCTAAGTGAGACTTTACAAATTCCAAAGGTTTGTAACTTTCAACATAACTTATGAGTTTTAATGTTCATGAATGAGACTCTTCATATAACTTGAAGAAAAGTTACAAAACTTACTTCAAGAACAACTTAGATCAATTTTAGCTTAGAACATTATCATATAATTTCACTATTGATCTAATCAAACTCATAGCAAGGCAATTCACACTACAAGAAAAAGACCCTTTTAGGACGCGCAAACCACGACACTTGTTGATTTATGTTACGCAAAAGAGAGTGACATTAAAAATGTGTCATCTCTTCAAAAAAATTAAGAATTTATGTCACGCATTATTGCGTGCCCCTAAATTAGTGTCTAACAAAAAAAAACACAGAGGGCATCTCTATCAAGATGCGTGTCATCTAAGGATGTCGCTTTATAAATTTTAATGGAACGCGTGTTCCATCTTTTAATAGCCAGGGGGAAAATGAAATCCTAAAATATTAAAAACCCCGCCTTCCTTTTTTTCTCCTTTCCCTCTTGCCCTAATTATCGACACCGCCAACTTCTTCCCTCTCACTTCAACCATCGTTACTTGCTATTCTCGGTCGTCCGTCGAGCAAGGCAACAATAGACTTGCCTTTCTATGTAAACCCTAGACCTCATTTGCAGGTTTCATTCTATGATACAGTTTCGTTCATCTGGAATCAACCACCATCGTCGATCTGGTATGCTTTTGTTGAATTTTTTTGCAGAAGGTTTTGGAGATGGTGGTTTGTGGCGGTGGTTCCTCTGTCCGATAATACCAGATAAGAACCCTAATTCTATTTCTTAATGAGTATATATATATATATATATATATATATATATATATATATGAGGGGCGGCATCTTTTAACGTATACGCTGAGGTAGAAGACTTCACGGTGGGTTTTCCTCTGGCGTTTCCCCCAAAGCTACTTGCTAGTTTTTCATCCCCTTTTCCATCGATCCTTCATTGTAGCTGAGTCGCCCCTCCGACTTCTTACACCTGGGTAAAATAATAAGGTATTTTTGTTTTTTGGTTCGATTGGCAATGATTCTTGACGCTTACGACCCTCTGAACCTCTTCTTCCTCACGTCATATTTTATCCTATCGTTCTTGCTTTTCATCTCCTTCTCACTATAAATAGTTGCAGGTTCTATCTAACAAATCAATTTTAGGGGGTATTAGGGTTGGAATTTTCTAATTTAATGGTTTGTTGTTTTCAAAATTAGGATTAATCGATGCTGGTGGTTTGGTCGCATGCCTTCTTCACTGTGGGATAGAGATCCTGGCCATCTAACCTCTCTATCTCTCTCATGCCAAATAACACGATTTGATGGATTACCAATGAAAAATGATTGGTTATAGTTATGATTTAAAAGGCAAAGAAAATGGCAGTTGAGGTAGCTGGATCTTTTTTTATCACGGGAATTGCAATTGGAGGGTTTATGGCCCACATGAACTGTCAAAGTATATTCTTGCTTCTTTTTGTCGGATGTTTCCACTTGTGTTGGTGTTTGGTTGGGTAGCCATGTAAATGAGCTTCAAATACAAAATCGTTGTAGTCTTGTTCATCATTATCAATTTTATTCATGCATTGGTAATTAATTAGATCACATGAAAGCAGGGGTTTTTCATCACCTGATATTAGAGACAAAGGATCCCCTCATTCTCGATTTAAACTCATCATAGTACCATATTATTACTAAAAACTGAAAATATTTATTTTGTTTCCTTCTGACTATTTTATCATGTAGGACAACTGAGTTGCCTCCGTCATGCCTTGCATCATGCTTTTGGGAGCTGCAGGTAAAACCTTCATTTGATTATAGTTATTTGTTCAGTTTTGTGATATAGGATCAGATCGGCTATTGGTTGGTTTGTGTTATTAGTAATGGTAAAATTAGTTTAATTACCTTGTTAGAAATAGTATTTTAGTCATTTACAATCAAAACTCAAAACTCATATTAGTGTTATCTTTTTCTGCACACAATATAGCGTATGAAATAATTAAATTTTTTTCCTCACTATAAATTTCATATAATTATGTGGCAATTTTCTATAAATTATGCATTGATGGCTTTGATGTTTACAGACTGTGGATCTTGATTTCCCTAACACAACTGAAAGCTATAGACTTTTTTGCCAGGTTTGTTATTATATGGATTGGAAATTCCTTTTCAAAATTGTTATAATCATTATTATTATTATTATTATTATTATTATTATTATTATTATTATTATTATTATTATTGTTGTTGTTGTTGTTGTTGTTGTTGTTGTTATGATGATAATTATTACTGTTACAGAGGTTTATTGCCAGTGATATAAAGGAATGTGTGTGTCGTGCCCCTGATACTCCATATGATGGTTGGTGTTCCTTTTTTCATATATCAGTTTATTATTTCCTTGTTTGCAAATTGCAATCACAAGTCATAAAGTGATGTACTTTTTGGTCTCTACATCGTCGTTTGAAATAGATAATTGGGGTATTCTATTGTTTTAACAAACAGGGAAGAAATGGATATGAATTCCTTCCAAACATTGGCGGAATTGGATTTTATGCGTTTGGAAACCAATTATGCCATAGAATGGAATTTGGAATTCCGGTTCTGTAGGAATCTGTGAACGTAACGTGGTTGTGGAACATGAATGGGATCCTTCCGCCAATGAAGAATAAGATTTTTAGTGCTTTTAATTTATCTCGATTAACAGGAGCGTAGAGATCGGTTCTGACAGATTTAAGACTCCTGATGTTCTGTTTAATCCGTCTCTGATCAAAGTATTGTTTTATTGTTTCTATTATATTATATTATATAATAATAATTATTATTATTATTTTGATTATGCATCTTTTTTTTGATCTCACAGACTATACCTGGCATGGAAGGTTCTATATATATTGCTTCTTCTGCTCATGGCTTGCCACAAATGGTAAATCATCTCAAAACATTTTTACCTTTTTGGTTATATATCTATTCTAGGGTTAAATGCAATAAATAGCAATGTACTTTCATTGGTTTGTTCAATATAGCATTTCATTTGTATATCTGTATCAAAATTCTAGTTTTAAAAACTTAAACAATCAGTAATAGAAGGAAGTGCAAGTAAAGTAGATTGGTATTTAATAGCCCCTTTATTTTGTTTGTTGATATTGTTTATTCAAGGTATTGGAGGCCCAGGCCTAGGAGCTGGAGAGCTTGACAATTCCGCCTCTTATTGTGTCAAGGTACCACTTTCTTAGTTATAGTGATAGCGATATTAGGCTATGTACTTTATTAATCATCCGTAATAGCGTTATACTTACAATTTATTACCCATAATAGCAACTTACCTACATTTTATGCCAATAATAGCAATATGTAATTCACAATATGCCCTTTAGCAGATACGCTGAAGGCACTAAGAGAAAATGTGTCATTTGGGAAGGTATTACATCAAAGATTCTTATATCAAAATATGAAATATACATTAATAATTTTTTATTACTAAGTTATAAATGATTATGTGTTAAGGCGATGAAAACCACCCAAAAGGGGAAGAATCTAAACAAGCTGAAGCAGATGCTTTCTGTGTTTGACGTTGCAATGGTATGTCACATAACACACTTTATTTATTTTAGTAAATTTCAAGAATGGTCCCTGTGGTCTGTCACCTTTTCTAGGTACAACCTAAAAAAGAATGACTTTCTAATAAATAAAAACCAACAAAAGTTTTGAAGCCATTTGTGATTTGAATGTTAATTACAAACAGAGGCACAAAGAAGCGGGGTAGGATACTGTTGTCTTGGTGGGTGCAGAATATGGAAGTGGGAGTTCAAGGGTCTGGGCTGCAAAGGGACCAATGTTACATGGGGTGAAAGCGGTGATAGCAAAAAGTTTTGAGAGGATTCATAGGAGTAATTTTGTTGGTATGGGGATTATTCCACTGTGCTTCAAGGCAGGTGAGGATGCAGAAACGTTAAGTTTATTTTATTAGTTTTGTCGGAACCATGTGGTTGCTATAGTTGAAAAAGAAGCTAGATGGATAATTCTTTCATCCTTGTTGTCTTCCATGCCAAAGGAGGTATAACTGTTATTCTTCTTCAGTGGCGTTATAGTAATTCTTGATTATGAAAACTGAAAACTGCTGCATGAGGTGTACAGAGATGGAAGACCAAGTGTTTGATATTCCTTCGTTATGGGCTTATGTCTTTAGTGGTCGTGGCCAAGAGCATCAAGCAGATTCATCTAAGGATCTGTCTTCTAAAATAAGCTTAGCACACTTTTCATTAGTAATGCCATTTTTGTTGGTAAAATTGCCCATATGCCCTTTTGGATCAGCTTGGAACACGCGTCCACCGCTTGTCTCACTTACATGATTCTCAACTGTGGAATTTATTTTTTCATTAAACTCTTATTGTATATTGGTTGTAAATTAGCTGTAAAGGTAATGCTTATCTTTTCTTGTATTTTCCTTGTTTAGTGAGGTGTAACACCCCGTTCTTTCAGTGCTTAATTATAAGTCCCTGAGATTTAAAAGGAAGGGTAATTCTGGTCCTTTTGCGAGAAATGAGTTTCATCCGAGAAGGTTTCGGGCTGGTGTATGTGTTAGAAGCATTTAAACTTCTCGTCACCCCCATATGAATGTAAAGTTATTTGGGAGCAGGTTTAGATTAGAGAAGTTGCGGTGTTTTGAAGTTGATCATTGTTTATAGCTCTTTGCGGTATGAGTGGATAAAGGGTCCCATGCATGCATGGCATGCATGTAATTATTGGTGAAGTCTGGCTGGGTACGCCCAGCGTAAAGGGACGAAAAGTTGCGGGTGGCCGGGTGAGTACGCCCAACGTACTCTCAGAAACCCCAAACACTATTTTAGGGTCAGCCACTATATAAGGAACATGTTGGTTCACCCCTTAGCCTCCTTATGCTCATCTTCAACCTCAGAGAAACCCTAGATCTCGTGTTCTCTCCATTATTGGGTGTGTTTGACCTTGGAAACCTCCTTTTGGCAAAAGAAAGGTTTGAAGGAGAAAAGAGAAGTTGTCAAAGAAGAAGAAGAACATGTGGAGCTTGTAGATCTGAAGAGATACCATCCTTTGGAGCTTGTTTGAGGTATAAAGCTTCTTGCTTGACCTTCATATTCTATAGATCTATGTATTTTGAAGCTTTGTCTCCATTCTTGTCCTAAAAGTCCTCACCTTGTTGAATAGTTCGATTTGGTCAAGATTATCTGTCCTTTCAGACCTTTGGAGAGGTCTAGAGTGAGAAAAATGAGGTCCCAAGGGTTGTAGTTGTTCCATGTGTGAGATATATAGGTCTTAATGGATTAAGACCTTGTATTAAGAGCTTAAGGACGTCCCAAGTGATAAAGTCTAAGACTTTATGAATTCTAATCATATTTGGCCCATGGATCTGAAGTTTGGGCTTAAGAGCTTAAGCCAATAAGAGGTTAAAAGGACTTATTGAGTATTGCAGTTACACCCCGTGTAACCCTTGATTACGCTCCGCGTAGCGGGCCAAAGCCCCGATCCTCGTTTGCGTTTCAGTTCAGTACGCCCAGCGTACTCCTCCTGTTGGACTTTCATTTTTGGGCTTTGAGTTTGGGCCGTTGATGGAAAATTGGTTATTGGGCCAAGTATGGGAATTTATGGAGAGAGTATTTTGGGCCCAATTATTGTTATGGACATTGGTTCTAGGCCCATTTGGTGAAGTGGGCCCAATATGGTAACTTGGGCTAATGTTGGACTTTGTATGAGATTTGGACTTTGGTCTTGGCCCGATAAGTGGAAGTATGATTGACCTAATGCTTATTTTTGTTATGTTGGTTAGTTCGGGATTTGCGGTGAGTTTGTGGTTCGAGAGTCTGCTTCCTTAGTTCAGAGTATCGGCATTCGCGAGGCGAGTTATCCTCACTACATCAACAGGGTCTAAGGCACCAAGGTCGGCCCTTATCGGATTGAGATCCGGGTATTTGTCGTTATGATATTGCTTTGATATGTTTGCATCCTGGTAGCTAGGATGGTATATGTTAGAGACCTGATTGAGGTTGGTATTTTTAGATGTAAGGTGATGCTATGCTAGTGACCGGTTAGGTCGGTATCCTGGTTAGGATGATGATATGTTATGTGATGTGTTTGATCGGCTTGTTGACTGTGAATTGCTATACGATTGTATGTTTATGTGCACATGGTTGTTCGGACTGGAGTTGGGTTGAGGCGGGTCCTGCTTTGTGCTGTAGACCAAGATACCCAGGGCGGACCGGTTGTCCCGAAGGCCCAGCGAGCGGTCCGGATAGGATGTAGGCCCCAAGAGGGCGGACCAGACGTGCCGAGGCTCGGAGAGTGGACCAGGCCGACTGAAGGCCCGGTGCGGGCGGACCAGTCATACTGTAGACTTAGAGAGTGGACCAGGTGGATTGAAGGCCCGGTGCGGGCGGACCAATCACACTGCAGACTCGATGTATGTGGTTAGATTCGGAGAGTGGACCAGGTGGATTAAAGGCCCCGTACGGGCGGACCAATCACACTGTAGACTTGAAGGACATGACTAGACACGGAGGGTGGATTGAAGGCCGATAAGGCGGACCAGTCACACAGTAGACCCGATATGCATGGCTGTTCTATGTTCTGTTATGTTATGTATGCTATTTCTGTTATGGGCCGGAAGGCAATATGTTTTGGATCGGAAGGTCATAGCCTGGAAGGGAGTATATGTGGTTGGTATTTTAGGGGTATCTCACTAAGCTTTCGGGCTTACAGTTGTGGTTTAATGTTTTTCAGGTTCTTCAGGAGACCGTGGCAAGGCGAAGGCGTGATCGTACCGCTCCTCGTGTTTATATTGTGATGAGATTCTGGGAATACTTAAAATAAATTGTATTGAAAACCTTTTTGTAATAACTTTAATGGATTCGGGTTGTTTTCGAAAATTTTAAATTTATTGAAATTTTTGGTCGTTACAAGTTGGTATCAGAGCCTTGGTTTGAGTGAATTGGAGGAACACTCGTGTGACTCCAATCTCAAATCGAGGAGATTTTTCAAAAGAGTATTTAAAATGGTTTTCAAAATGAGTAAAGGAGGACACGGAGGTACGATCAGCCGGAGCCAGTAAGTAACCCCAAAATACCATACATGATATTTGTTTTGAGCTTTGTTAGAACAGCATGCTAGTGCTAGGCTACGGATCTTTAGGATTTCATGATAATGTTGCCTGATTTGTGATGCCTGTAGCCTAGGGCTCCCTTGTGAGAGATTTCCAGTGTTCCTCTAGTTGTGAGGGTTGAGCGTTGTTATGCATGTTTTCACTAGGGTGTTGTGGTAGTACTTCATACAAATATGGGTAGGTGTGGAAGGTAGTATGGGCCCGTACTACTGAAAGCACAGGACCCATACGCATATCAGGGAAACCATGCCCTCTAGGGTTGGGTTGAGAGAGTTGGTTCCCGGGATAGTGGGAGGTGTCTGAGATTTTGTGTGGTGTTTTTCAGTATGGAGATTCGGAGGCATGCTGGGAGTGGATCCGGATCAGGATCGGGAGCAGGAGAGGGAGTTCCGGGCGGGTCGGTACCGCCCGAGGTTATTGGTCAGATGAGCATGTGCGAGTTGGACGCGAGGATTCGTGAGATCCTGCGTGATGAGATTGTTGAGTTGTTCCGGGCTGAGTTGCCGGAGCTGTTTGGGTCGATCAAGAATGCCATGGTTGAGTATTTTGATGAGCGCTATGCAGCTCTCCCAGAGACGGCTGCCGCGGCGGCTACAGCAGCTGTAGCAGCGGTATGGGGAGGAGCTGGCCGGGGCTTTTAGTATCGGGACTTCGATAATACGAAGCCTCCCACCTTCGATGGAGTTCAGGACCCGATTGTTGCTATGAGGTGGTTATCGGACGTGGAGGGGTGTTTCTTCACGTGTTCATGCCCTACTGAGCAGAGGGTGAGGTGTGCTCTGAACCTGTTGAGGCTCGGGGCGAAAGATTGGTGGAGATTGACCATGGGATCATATTCGGATGCGCAGAGGGCTGCGGTTTCATGGGATCAGTTCAGGGAGATGTTCAGCAATCACTATGTTCCGCGAGTTGAGAGGGAGAGATTGGCTCAGGAGTTCCTTGAGCTGAAGCATGATTTGGAGTCGGTGACTGAGATCACCAGGATGTTCATTGAGAGGGCGATGTTCTGCCCTGAGTTCGCTTCGGAGCAGGCTCAGATGTCTTGATATCTGAGCATGCTCAAGAGGGATATCAGACAGTTTGTGTCTACGCAAAGGTGTGAGACCTTGTTGGAGTTATAGGAGGCCTCCAGGCGGCGCGAGTTAAAGATTGAGTTGCAGATGCGTGAGTTGAGGCAGGATCCAGTACAGTTGCAGCCGGCGCCAAAACGGTCCAAGACCGTTGATTCTAGAGTGGGGGATCTGAGTAGCCACACTTGTGGGAAGTGTGGAAGGAGTCACACCAGAGTTTGTAGGACCGGTGGTGCATGCCGCAAGTGCGGAAAGGAGGGGCACTATGTGAGGGATTGTCGGCAGTCAGCGCCGGTTCGGGATTTGAGGATTTGTTACCATTGTCATCAGGTTGGACATTTGAGGGTCAACTGTCCACAGCTCGCTGCAGGACCGGTGCAAGCTCCAGCACCGGCCACTTTGAGGATCACGGGTGGAGGTCAGGGTGGAGCGGAGCCCCCTAGGGCTCAGGGTCATGCTTTCCAGCTTGTAGCAGAGGAGGTCGGAACAGTGCCGGATGCAGCTGCAGGTATGTTTCTTCCTTGATGTCTTGTTATCTTATGATTATTGTGGAGTGTTGTTTATGTGCTAGTATCTTTGTGTGGTTCTTGGTGTGGTATTTGTTGTTTTTGAGAGTTATGGCATGATTACGGGATAGTGTTGGGAATTTCGTTGGTTATCATTCATGGGGTTGTTAGTGGGAATCTGGTGTTGGTCTGAATGTCGGGTAACATCTGCCTTCTGAGGAGTGGTTAGCTGCAGATTGAGTTTCTTTTGAGCGGGAGGATCAGTGTGGAAATGTGATTTTGTGAAGGTTGCTAGTGCAAGTGGGAGATCAGTCCACGTGTAAGTGTGGTGTTGTGCAGGGTTGTTTTGGGAGGTCGGTGATAGCGACCGGTGGTTGATAGTCAGTGCCCTAAGTGGGGGAGAATTGGAAAATTCTCCGGATGATCGATGAGTATGTGAGATTGTTGAGCTGTCTGGGATTCAGCAGTGTTCTGTCAGCAAAGAGCGTAGGCTGGCATGAGTAAGTGGCAGGCATGTGGGGCGGAATATAGACCAAAAGTACTTATTTGCGGAGGGTCTGGGATCAGGCCGGGATTGAGTTGTGTGATGGAGATAGAGTTCGGAACCCCTAGAGGGCTAGAACGGTATGCATGGGAAGATTTCTTGGAGTGATAGCTCGGAATGATGAATGTTAGTTGAGCGGTCCGGATAGACTGAAGGCCGGTAGGCGTACCAGTCAGGCTGAAGGCTCGAGGGGGGAAAACGGTCCAGCCAGGCTTAAGGCCCGAGAGGGCGGTCCAGATTGGCTGAAGGTTCTGAGAGTGGTCCAGATTGGCTGAAGGCCTGGTAAGGCGGTCCAGTCATGCTGAAGACTCTGCAGGTATTGTTAGTCCGGTTCGATGAAATTGATTGAGTGTGTTGCGATGTGTCAGCATTAGAAGGTCTGGCCCCGGGTATTGATCTTGATTTAGTGGAGATGGTGCATGGACAAGAGAGTCCTTGCGAGCAGATTCAGAGTAAGTGTGTTGCATGGATAGCGGTTATGCTATTAAGGAGTGGTGTAGCGTTGGGCGAGCACCGTGGCACTTGTCGTAGTGACAAGGCGGCCGAGTGAACTTCCTTGGTAAGGAAAGAGAAAGGAATGTAGCTTCGAGAGGGAGTGTAAATTCACGGAAGTGAAAGCGGCAGTGGTATGGGAGCACATCCGGGTTGGATGGTTGCTGAGGCTCGGCAGGAATGCATGGGTGGAATTTCGGAATTCCAGATAGATTTGTTTATGTGGTGAAAATGCATCCGGAAGGGTGTTTGGAAGTGTCAGCAGTGTATCGGGGTTTTCCTAACCCGAGGACACTAGAGCCAGTTTGGTGCGGTTATGAGATTGCGGTGGAGAACTCGTGGGAGTTGCTCTAGGGCTGAAGCTTGTGTCATCCTGTCAGCAAGAAAGATAAAGTTGGGTGTCAGATTTCGATGGTTGAGTCTTGGTTAGCCTAGTTCGGTGAATGTAGGGCGGTGCATTGCAGGGATAGTTTCGGAGTAGAGTTGTCGCAGGCTTCGAGGACGAAGCCTAATTTAAGTGGGGGAGAATTGTAACACCCCGTTCTTTTAGTGTTTAATTATAAGTCCCTGAGATTTAAGAGCTTAAGCCAATAAGAGGTTAAGACTTTATGAATTCTAATCATATTTGGCCCATGGATCTGAAGTTTGGGCTTAAGAGCTTAAGCCAATAAGAGGTTAAAAGGACTTATTGAGTATTGCAGTTACACCCCGCGTAACCCTTGATTACGCTCCGCGTAGCGGGCCAAAGCCCCGATCCTCGTTTGCGTTTCAGTTCAGTACGCCCAGCGTACTCCTCCTGTTGGACTTTCATTTTTGGGCTTTGAGTTTGGGCCGTTGATGGAAAATTGGTTATTGGGCCAAGTATGGGAATTTATGGAGAGAGTATTTTGGGCCCAATTATTGTTATGGACATTGGTTCTAGGCCCATTTGGTGAAGTGGGCCCAATATGGTAACTTGGGCTAATGTTGGACTTTGTATGAGATTTGGACTTTGGTCTTGGCCCGATAAGTGGAAGTATGATTGACCTAATGCTTATTTTTGTTATGTTGGTTAGTTCGGGATTTGCGGTGAGTTTGTGGTTCGAGAGTCTGCTTCCTTAGTTCAGAGTATCGGCATTCGCGAGGCGAGTTATCCTCACTACATCAACAGGGTCTAAGGCACCAAGGTCGGCCCTTATCGGATTGAGATCCGGGTATTTGTCGTTATGATATTGCTTTGATATGTTTGCATCCTGGTAGCTAGGATGGTATATGTTAGAGACCTGATTGAGGTTGGTATTTTTAGATGTAAGGTGATGCTATGCTAGTGACCGGTTAGGTCGGTATCCTGGTTAGGATGATGATATGTTATGTGATGTGTTTGATCGGCTTGTTGACTGTGAATTGCTATACGATTGTATGTTTATGTGCACATGGTTGTTCGGACTGGAGTTGGGTTGAGGCGGGTCCTGCTTTGTGCTGTAGACCAAGATACCCAGGGCGGACCGGTTGTCCCGAAGGCCCAGCGAGCGGTCCGGATAGGATGTAGGCCCCAAGAGGGCGGACCAGACGTGCCGAGGCTCGGAGAGTGGACCAGGCCGACTGAAGGCCCGGTGCGGGCGGACCAGTCATACTGTAGACTCAGAGAGTGGACCAGGTGGATTGAAGGCCCGGTGCGGGCGGACCAATCACACTGCAGACTCGATGTATGTGGTTAGATTCGGAGAGTGGACCAGGTGGATTAAAGGCCCCGTACGGGCGGACCAATCACACTGTAGACTTGAAGGACATGACTAGACACGGAGGGTGGATTGAAGGCCGATAAGGCGGACCAGTCACACAGTAGACCCGATATGCATGGCTGTTCTATGTTCTGTTATGTTATGTATGCTATTTCTGTTATGGGCCGGAAGGCAATATGTTTTGGATCGGAAGGTCGTAGCCTGGAAGGGCGTATATGTGGTTGGTATTTTAGGGGTATCTCACTAAGCTTTCGGGCTTACAGTTGTGGTTTAATGTTTTTCAGGTTCTTCAGGAGACCGTGGCAAGGCGAAGGCGTGATCGTACCGCTCCTCGTGTTTATATTGTGATGAGATTCTGGGAATACTTAAAATAAATTGTATTGAAAACCTTTTTGTAATAACTTTAATGGATTCGGGTTGTTTTCGAAAATTTTAAATTGGTTGAAATTTTTGGTCGTTGCATGAGGTAGGCTCTAGTATAAATTTAGGCTCTCTCTTGTATCATTCATCCCAAGAAACACATTCACCATTTCCTTCTCTCCCCAATGGTGGATCTGTTTGAACATATTTTTTTTAATGCTATTAAAGTTAAATTGTAGGGATAAATGCAAATCACAGCAATGTAATGGTTTGGTTGGTTTTCTTTTCTGATTTGGTGCCAGGTGAATCTAATGAATCAGGATCTGCCTTGAAGATAGGAGTTGTGTTGTCAGGAGGACAAGCACCAGGAGGGCATAATGTTATATATCTGGGATTTTTGGTTAGGATTTTGAACTTCCATTTCCTATTGTTCATATTTTTCATACTTTATATGATAGATTGAAGGATTGACTAGTAAACATCAGCAATATTGGTTCCAGGTGAATCTAATTAGTAAAGAAAGTTGAAGGATTGACTAGTAAACATAAAAGTAGAATGAAAATGAAAAGTGATTTTGTGTTGTGTTTACAGGGTTGATGAAAGCGAATAGCTCTCGAGTTAGAAGTGGAAAAGAAAGCTCAAGCCGAAAGAGATAAGATGCTGAAAATGCAAGTGTTGTATTCTTCATTTCAATTGTTAGTATGAAACATAGAGCAGATTAAATGAATGCAAATTTATATATTGTAAGAAATAGAATTGTATGACATTAAAGTTTATGCAATGGATTGTATTTTTTTTGTATATGGTATTTTATTTCTATTATGACACATTAAATACAAATTTAATTTAAAAATTAATAAATATATATTTTTTTAAATATCTAAATTTACGATACACAAAAATGTGTGTCATCTTCATTTATGACATGGGCTTTCTTGACAGGGGCTTTCTTGATACGCATTGCGTGTCATTAACACGCGCGTCGTAAGGTTACGACACGCGAATGCGTGTCGTCTTCCTTTATGATAGGGCCTTCCTTGATACACATTGCGCGTCGTAAACGCGCATCGTAATTGTGCGTCGTAAATGAGCGTCGTAAATGCACACTGTCTCTCTTTATGACAGGGCCTTCCTTGACACGGATTTGCGCATCGTCTGAGCCTTTTACGACGCGTAATGAGCGTTGTAAAAGGCTGTTTTTCTAGTAGTGTCATATCAAATAATACAAATAATCAACTTATTATCTTAAAATTGGACACTTTTCCTTTAATTGGATGAGGATCACGATTACCAAATTATAAAATACATTTTTTATGATTACAAAACAGTTTGTGGTAATGATACTAAATGAATTTTGGCCAAAAACTCGAAATTTTGCAACCAGAAGCATCTACTCGACAAGTACATGAACTGGACTCGTTAGGTTGCCCTTTTACTGAGTGGACTCATCGAGTCAGGCATTGGACACGGCGAGTTCATCAGTCAGAGGCCAGAAAATAGATTTTCAGCTTTGAAAATTAGCAAGCATCAAATATAACAGAAAACAATCCTAGGCTCTGATACCACTGTCGGGTTTTAAGCACTATAACACACCTGTTGTGCACATGCAACCCCAGATGCTTTGGATCTATGTTTTCTCTAATTATACATGCATTTTCAATTTTCCAAAGCATACATCCTAACTAGCATACAATAGAGGATATACAACATAAAACTCATAATTTGATGAATACCTCTTATGTAGTTTGAAGTTCTTGGCCTTAAAAAGCTATAGCACCTCAAGTGTGATGCCTCTAATGTATCACAAACACCAAATGCAAGAGGAGACTTGAGAGAATAGGCTAGTTAGCACAAAATTGATTATCACTCTCTTAGAATGAATGGGGAAACAAATTTTGGCTCTAGGGGATTGCTTTTATAGTGTTACAGAGACTAGGGTTTCATCCATGCAAACCCTAATGCACCTTGACCCTTAGTATTACTTAGGCTCCATGGGTTAAACCTCTATAGACTATCCATGGACTATCGCATTGGTTTAGCCCATCCTAATTAACCATGGATCATTGGCCCACACTATAAGAATCATTGATTTACTTAATCAGTCCCTGTATATTTAATTAGTTTCTTTTGATCACTAAATTAATTCTTGATCAATACTAATTAAATAATATGATTTCTCAATTAATATATTATACTTATAAGATATTATTAAATCACAAATAACCTTTCTCTCAAAAGTCCATCGTATCAAATTGCACTAGTGAAGGTAATCCAAAAGGACCATGCTACAATCGGGTCAAGTACATCCCAGTTATAGTTATGGGCTTAGACACCAAATCCAACAATCCCACAACTTTTAATATAATTAAAATACATTTCTTCAGAAATGCTTTGATAATATCTTTTTCATATTTTTGGGAACAAATTCTGCAATATTATTCTTCAAAAGAATACTCTGATTTTTAAATAAAGCATAAACAAATCGGTCTTTTGTGGCCATGAAATTGGGAATGTAACGTTGGTATCAAAGCATTAATTTAAGCGAACTAGGAATTTGTAGGATTTCTAGATGACTTAAACTTAGAATGCTAAGAGATGATTGTGAAATGAGTTTCTGCTATATTTAGGAAATATACCTAAATAAACACAAGCACTAGCTTATTTTAGGAACAATGTCTAAATTACTTTTATGTGCTAAATAATTTATGTTACTATTTGATCGGATCTATGGTCTATTCCCGACCGGGTTTGGAAACTTTATGTGTTCAAATTTCTAAACGTGTGATTACGGTATTAGAACTAGCATGTAACTTTTTTGGAGGGAAAAGGTGGATTTAAATGTCTACTGTAAATAAAGATCTAAATTCGTCTACTTTGGCGTATAGATCGACATGGCGAGAACCTGAAGTGGATTTGGAAATGTAATGGAAACTGCCAACCTAAGCCATGAGTAATTGAGCATGCACCTGAGCTAGCAGCTGCACACGAGCCAATCATGCTGACAGGAGTACAAGCGATGCTACAAATGATGTTAGATCTTCGGATGGAAGAGACAAGGCGTCTACTTCAACAGGACATTGATGAACCTACTGCACCCATTGTACAACCTGGACTGAACATTGAATAGTTCGAGAAAGGAAACTTTGGTCAGACTGATAGTCAAGCTAAGCCACGTATGGTTAGAAGAAACCAACACAATGGAGAGAATGACGGATGTGGATATAAGTACCAGGATTTCATGGAATCCAAGCCACCAAGTCTTTATGGTAGCCCAACACTGATGGAAGTCATCGATTGGATCTCCGAGATGGAGATGATGTTTGAAAGTTGAGATTGTAGCAACTAACAGAAGACCGCTCTCGTGGTCACACTGTTGAAGACTGGGGTATGAAGCTGGTGGAAGCTACTAGCTAATACCATGCCCAAGGGTGAAGCTAGAAAGATATCATGGGAATACTTTTTGGTGCAACTGAAAATGCAGTACTACTCGGAGTAGGATCTACTAGAGATCAACAATGACTTTCAGAACCTAAAGAATGGAAGAATGAGCATCACCGAGTATGCTACAAGTTTTACGGAGAAAATGAAGCTTGTTCCTTACTTAGTTCCAACTGAACGCTCCATGGTCAACAAGTTTGCCAATGCATTACCAGCAGACTTTGGTCCAATGGTCAAACAAGCAACCACCTTGAAAGTTGAAATTTGGGAAGCTAAGAATGTTGACACCCAGATAAAGGTGAAGGGTCTGGAGAGAGATGAGGTAGGAGAGAAAAGGAAGTTTCATGGATCTTCATGGTCTAACAAGAAAAGCAAATTCTCAAAGTCTTGTTCTAAAAAGTTTGGAGGAGGAGGGGGTGAAGAAAGATGGTGTGATAAGTGCAAAAAGAAACACTTTGGAAAATATGGCGATGAGGTGACCTGTTTCAAGTGTGAAAACTTTGGGCATTACGCTAATGAGCTCACATTCAACAAGTGTAACACCCCAAAAATCATTATATAATTTTTTTTGATTAATAAATCGTTAATACATGTCTTTCCCACAAAAACCAGAGTAATTAAGTTTTAACAAAACATTGACAAATCAAAGTAATTCACAGAAGACGAAAACATGTGGCGTGTACTCTGAAATCATCCCAAGCCCTTCCATTTGAAACCAAAGTAACTGAAACATAAACTGAAAACCATAAACACAAAGCTTAGTGAGTTCCCCTAAAATACCGTACAACATACAGCCACAAATTATCATGAAACATACATATAGTTGCCATGGGCTCCCCCATGGTCTTTATATAATATGCCATGGGCTCCCCCCATGGTCTCTACCAGGAATGTCATGGCCTCTCGCCCCCATGGTCTGATATCCAAATGCCATGGGCTCCCCCGTGGTCTTCCATGCAAGTATCACAGAGACAACTAGCATAGCACATAACACGTAATGGGCCGACATTGGTGCCTTCGACCCATGGATATTGTTAGAAGACTCACCTAGAATGCTAAACGATAGCTTACTAGATCCCGGCCCCAATATCAACTCTATTGAACCCCTAAACAGAAACAATTCCTTAAGTACAACTCAAAATGCCGCAAAACCCCTTATAAGTCAAACTTGGCCAAACGGTCAAAAGGTCAAGAAAGTCAACTCAGCCTGGCCACCACGTCGTGGTACCCTTGTACGACGTCGTGGTGCTGGATACGACAAAGCAGTCACGAACCAACCCACCACCACATCGTGGTTATAGGGTTTTAAGCAACTTAATGCATTTAGCCACTTCATTCGATTCCAAAAGGTCTCCAACTCATATCTGGTCCAAAATAGAGTCTAAATGGATAAAGTTTCCAACTTTATCCAATAGAACCCTCCAAAATCAATAGATATTGACTTTTAAGATCCAAAACACTTCATGGCTTCACCAATACTCGTCGAATCCATGGGGTTACTTGACCAAAAGCTACAAGAGAGTCTCTAACTCAAAACATACCTTAAAAGTTGATGCTTTTCTGACATGCATGACCAATGCATGTCTTAACTCTTATTAGGTCAAAATAGGGAAAAAGGGCCAAGATTCCATGCATTACCCTCAAAAGTCAAATCTAGACTAGATCCAAAGTACCAAATGCTCCAAATGGCCTTGAGACTCATAAAGTTGCAAGCTTTATGAAGTGCAACCACCCAAGGCAGCAAGATAAAGAGAAAAAGGTGGAAACCCCATAGATCTAATCATAAATTCATCAAGATGAAGACTTTATACCTCTTTAAGATGCTAAAGGAAGGTAAACTCCTGGATCTTCTTTCCCTTGGACTCCCAATGAGGTCTTCTACCACCTTTTTTCCTTCACAAGCACCAAAAACTCAAACTTCTAAGGTTTATACTCACAAAATGGCTCTAGGGACTCAAGGGACGATTCAGAGAGATGGAGGATGATGGGTGGTGGCTAGAAGGGGGATAAGGATCTTTAAATAGGGATCAACCCTTAAACTTTGAGGTTTTCCCCTAACATCTACCACCACGTCGTGGTGGTTCATTAAACCCCAATGCCCGAACTCATCACCCCGTCGTGGTAAGGCTTCACCATGTCATGGCTTCCAAAGAAGATTACCATACATACTCTAAAATAATACCATACTTGGAACCGGGTGTTACAAAGAAGATTACCACTGTAGAGAACAAATCTGGATAATGCTCCCGCATCCCCGTCTCCGACCCCCAGGTCCACTCAGAGCCCCTCCGATGCTCCCATTATACCTTCACCGACTTCATCTCTTTGCTACGAAGAGCCTTACTCATTCTATCCATAACTGCAATGGGCTTCTCAACATAATTCATGCTCTCATCCACCTGAATGTCATCCGATAAGTTGACTGCAAATTCATCTGATACATTCTTTCGGAGCTTAAACACATGGAAAGTGTTATGGATCTGACTTAACTCATCCAGAAGATCCAATCAATAAGTGACCCTGTGGACTCAAGCAGAAATATAGAATTGTCCAATAAATTGGGACCACTGATTGCCCCTCTTCCAAAACCAAATGACACCCTTCCAAGGTGATACCTTTAGCAACACAAAATCACCCACTTAGAGCTCAATATTTGATCGACGTCGGTCAGTATAACTCTACTGACGACTCTCAGTCTATCATGCACCTGCTAAATCAACTCAGTGGTCTTAAGCACTACTTTGGTGCTTCCCAAAACTCTATGTCCGACCTCACCCTAAAAACCTGGGGTTCTACACCACTGACTATACATCATCTCAAACGAGGGGTCGGCTAATAGTAGCATGATAACTATTGTTATATGAGAACTCTGCTAGTGGAAGGTAAGTATCCCAACTCCCTCCAAAGTCTAATACACATACCTGAAGCATATCCTCGAGCATCTTAATCATCCGCTCACCCTGACCATCGGTATGGGGTAGTAAGCGGTGTTGAAATGCAATTAAGTACCTAACTCCTCATGGAACTTCCTACAGAACCTGGATGTGAAACGAACATCATCGTTCGGGACCACCAACACCGCCACTCCATGCATGACAACTACCTCACGCACATAAATGTCTGCTAATTTCTCGGCGGAGATACTCTCGCAAATCGGAATAAAATGTACACTCTTAGTTAACCAGTCCATAATAACCCAAATGGAATCCACACCCCGCATTGTCTTAGAAAGCTTCATAATAAAATCCATCGTGATATCTTCCCATTTCCACACAGGAATAAGTAGCGGTTTCACCTTGCCGTGAGGCCTCTGATGTTTGGCTTTGACCTTCATGCAAGTCAAACACCGCTCGACGTACCACGCAACCTCTCTCTTCATGCAGGGAAACCAATAACTCAATCTTAGGTATCGGTACATCATTGTGGCCCTGGATGAATAGAAAACTCGGGAGGTCAAAGCCACAACTACTCAACCTGAAATCTGAAGTCTCGGGATGGTTTGTCTCCATGACAGACCGCCCATACCGAACCCTTGCTGAGTCCATTCCACTTAATTTTCCAAATGACTACTTAATTTCAGATACCTGAGATTCCCATTAGAAAACATAATCACAGACCAAACATCGCTGCTGAACACTTATGCTTGGCAGAAGGCTCAGATAATCTTTCGAGTAGGAGACTTATCCTTGCAACGGTTAGAATCAGACGAGAGCTGTGCAATAGGATCAAATCATATACTCCAAGATTATCCAATTCCAACTGCAAGCAACCTAACATCTCCTCTAAATAACAGGCTACCCCCCCCCCCCACACACACACACAAGTGCCAAATCAATAATACTGCCTTGACTTATCTCGACACCCTTCAAAAATAGAACCAATCCATGACACAATCACACGAACTTGATCTGTCATCCAAAACTGAATCCATTTATTAACCTTGAACCCTTCAATTGATGCCCTTGGCATATAATTACCCCAATCCTTAATCCATTAAAACAAAAATCCTAAACAAAACATACGCGATACCCAACTTGAGATCTTACCCAAAACCAATTTGATACTCCACTCATAGCCCGAGATCCATGAATCTGTACTTACATTTCACACTACAACCTATTGATTGCCGATGACCCCTCACCTGACCGATAAATAAATACTCCGAAACCATATCTAAGACTACCAGTCTCACACCTAGTCCAACCACCAGGCTCCCAAGAGTCCGACAACAAGCCTACCCAACCTAATAACCCCTTTGCGCCACACACTGATCTCCCACCAATACAACCTCAAACTGAATAGCCATTTAATTCTCCCCCACTTGGACTCGACGAAGGTTTCTCGCCTCTTAATCCTTATAGATTCCTGACCCGTCTCCCTCAAATAGAATGGACCGCCCATACCTTGCGTTAAACAATACTAGTGTTCCATTTCTAGCCAACTCCATGATCACCCAAATCCTGAAACCCTGAAGGATACTCTTGAAATCTTAACCAACCTAATAATCTAGATCACCTGAAATGACACCATTCCTGAGTTCTTATGCTAGCGACTAAAACCATAACCCTTGCCCTGAACCAATGAATCTTTATCCCAACTTCCATTCTAAAAGAATTATTGGTTCCTGATCGAATGAAACCTGACCGGATATAAAACTCCCCTGACATTACCAATAACCAAACAACTCATGCAACTGACACTACCATCTTCCTACTACCGTTCCTCACATAGCAACGGTAGTATTCGTACCCAATAGTTCTTCCATAGGAAACTGCCGCTTCTACCAGAACAAATACTAAAACCACTGAAACTTGAAGATTATCGGAGAACTAACCTGTTGAATCCAGGCTAAAGGCCTTCCACACAATACTATGAACTGATTCTGATGAAAAACCAGAATAACAGCCGAACACATTGGGACCCGCTACACAATATACAACCCTTCAATGAACCACTAATGATTCATGGCATGTAAAAGACATGAAATAAATCCTGAATATATAACCCAACGATAACAGAGAAACAACCTGAAGATAACGCTTATCTAAATTTATAAAAATACAAGCAACAAGAAAACTGATAACAACCAAAGAAAAGAAAAAGACAACATACCCGCAATATCACCTGCTGGAGCATTGGCTTCTCCCAGTCCTACACTAAAATAACTAGCTACTCTTTGTTGGGGCTCCAAATTTATCTCCCTCTCTCAGGCTTTGGAAATCATATCATTCAGGTTCTTACACCCTGAAATACTCTCAAATTCCCTAATATCATCCGCCACATATCTTGATATGTCCCTTTCTTAATTTCCTCGTCTGCCGCATACCGTGGAACCAATAAAGTCCTCTCTCGGAACTTGCCAGTGATCTATGCCTTGATCCCAATAGTCTGGCAGAGATCCTGAAACTCTCGCGCCAACTGCTACACCTCAATCTCTAATGCGACTCAACTTGGAACTTGGTTGAGAAATCATCCCAGAACATGGTATCAACAACATCATCACCCACCTCACGACCAATCTCTTCCTACCAATCTCACGTCTTGACCTTGAATAGGTAGGAAGCATATCTGAACTTCGCCTCCTCGGCAGAAACTTGTCCTGAACGCGTTAGCTATATCTGCTAACCACCTCCTACTGGAAACGGGGTCCCTCTCCCCATAGAATGCAGAAGCTCCACAAGCATGAAACTCATAGAAAGAACGAGTGTGAGCTCCAAGGATAGCAATAACCTCAGCACAGAACGCTCCTAATCGTTCATCCAAAATCTTCAAAAACCCCTCCTTGACTGAATCAAAGACATGGGAATCTTCTCTAAAACACCGCGGGTAATCATCGACGAGATGAATTCTCGCTTCTGCTCATTAATCGGCTCGGTACCCTTACCTAAGTCGGAATGAAAACCTAAACCTCCTTCATGGAAACTCATCACCAAACTGAAATACCATCATGCAAAAGTTTTGGATAAGGTGTCTAAGTCCATAACTATTTCTGGTAAATACTTGACCCGACCCGGCATGGTCCATTTGGGTTGCATGGCACCATGCAATTAGATAAACTAATGAGAGAAATAACACATATGGTTATTAATATATTATAAGTTCTAATATATTAATAATATTATTTAATTAGTTTTGATCAAGAATTAATTTAGAATTAATTAAGTGATCAAAAGAATAACTAATTAAATATATGGGTAGATTATTTAAATCTTCCATATCTTATATAGTGGGCTAAAAGGCTCCATGGATTATCAAGTTGGGTTCCACCCATAGGATGCTCCATGGATGCTCCATGGAGTTAACCCATGGATTGAGAAATGAAGAGTCATGTTACATTAGGGTTTTACCTAATGCAACACACTATATAAGGACCATGTCTCTCCCCAAAATCGGCTACACTAGTGAGACACTAGAGAAACAAGAGGGCTTTGCCGATTTTGAGTGTGTTAATGTATTCTCCCAAGTTTATACTTTGCATTTGGTGTTGTGTGACGCATATGAGGCATCACACTTGAGGTGCTAGGCTCACAAGGTTTCAAGGAACACTATCATCAACAAGTTATGTAATTCTATCTTTTATACAAAGAAAAATTGTTCCCCATGTATGCTAGATAGGTTCATAACCTTGGAAAACAACTTTGCATGATTATTAGACAAACATAGATCCAATGTTATTAGGGTTGCATGTACAATTAAGAAGTGCTAGAATGCTCAAAACCCATCAGTGGTATCAGAGCCTAGGCTTGCTTGTTTGATTTTTGTTCAAACTGCTTGAAAAATCGAGTTTTTTGTTTTCTGCCCGTATGAACACGCCGAGTCCATGGGGGGACTCGATGAGTCCATGACCAAATGCAAGCTACTTGTCGAGTCAGTTCACACACTTGACGAGTAGAGGCTGCAGTTTTCAGAATTTCGATCTTTGTTGCAGGAAATGGACTAGGAACATTACCCTAAACTGTTTTGGTGTTTTAAAACTTGTTTTATATGGTGTAATGTTCATGCTAATCCATTTACAATGACAAATTATCAAAACTAAAAGTTTTAAGTGTAATTTTTGATTCATGAAAGTGTTCATATTCATTTTCTTGATCTTATGATGTTTAGATGATCATAGGAATTATTTGTAACCTATGTGGTAGATTAACTCATGATCTTGATGTGTTTTAATGGAGTCCATAACTTGTCCTCAAGTTATGGAAAACCAAAAGTCTTTTTGTTTAAAAACCATTAAAAGAACACATGAGCTATAAAAATGAAGAGTCTTCATTTTTAATACTCTAGTTAACTCATAAGTTACAAGAAATGAAAAGTTTTGAAAGTTTACAAAACTTGCCCTCAAGTTTTGGAACATGTAAAGTCTTGATTAAAACTTTAGTTCCAACCCTTAGAATTTATAAGTTAAAATTCAACCCTTATACTTATAATATTATAAGTTAATAATATATATATATATATATATATATATATATATATATATATATATATATATATATATATATATATATGTATAAGATTAAAAGTCGTCTTACCGCTAGTACGCCTCATTCACGAAGCCGGTCTATAAGGTGGGTATAAGGTTGTTGCCTATAAAATGGCAACTTAATGGGTGTCCACTCTCACCCACCGCTTGCTTGACTGGTGGAGGGTCGTTAGCCGAACGGGTAAGACAAGGACTTATAAATTATCATTAAAAGTATGATGAATATTATAAAGTAACTAAATGTTTTATTAAATTCCCAATCTTAGTTACTTTATGAAAAATGTGAATAAGGTGCTAATCCATGAAATTACACTTTACACTTTGTCTAAGTCGTTAGTGGAGCGTGTGTGGTTAACCGACACGCTAACTTGGACTTAACAAGGTAGGTAAAGGGTGACTTAATATTTAGCATAGTATCGATGGAGCGTGTGTGGTTAACCGGCACATCGATTGAGGGGTAAACATTAAGGGTACCAAGTGATTTGCATGGTTACTTCACACCTCGTTTTGTGATCCTCGACATCCCAGTCACAAAACATGGAGGGCACACTCGATATTGAAACATGCCTTTGAAAAGTTCATTGAATCTCAAAAGAATCTAGGAGTTTCTAAGAACCAAATTAAATATTTTTAATATTTCGTCATTGGTGGAAATTGGTGAATCGTCATTCACCTACCTTTCAAATATGTTATTACTTAGATTACGGCATACCTCTTCTAAGTATAATATATTGTGATTGGGTCCTAGCCTTAATACTACATTTGGGTGTTTTATTAAGGACAATCTCTATATCTAAACTAATCCTTTCTTTCTTCTCTTTTAGATGTCTGCAAACAAATCTGCTTCTGGCTCTAATTCTAGTGGCTCCTTTTCTCTTATGAACTTGTGTCGGAAAGTCACTTTTGATGGATCCAACTTTAATGAGTGGATCAGAAACATCTGAATGATTACCCGCTACGAGGACAAAGAATATGTCCTCGATAAGGAGCTTAAGGAGATTGATGAGACAGTTGCTACTCCTCAAGAGATCGTTGAGTTTAGGGCACATGAAAGGGATGCCACCAAGGTGGCATGCATCATGATGGCCACTATGACCGCGGATCTCCAAAAATCCTATGAAGATTTCCACCCCTATGAGATGCACCAAGACTTGATGGAAAGATACCATCAAAGTGCTCGTCAAGAGAGGTATGAAATCATCTCCTCCATGATAACAACTCGCATGAAGGATGGTGAACCCATCACGGGCCACATGCAGAAAATGCAAAGATTTGTGGACCGTTTGCTGAAGCTTAATGTGAACTTCCCCGAGGAGCTTGCAATAGATATCATTTTGCACTCCTTACCTTCATGTTATGATCAATTCCGCATGACATACCACATGAACAAGGAAGAGGTCACACTCAGCAAACTTCAAGGACTCTTCAAGAACGCAGAAAGTGGTCTTAAGGGTAAGGCGATTGTTACTCCTACTCCTACAAACTCCACCCATGTCTTGGCAATCGGGAAAGGACGAGGGAAGAAGAGAAAGAGTTCTTCGAAGGGTACCAAGGTTAGGACCCTTGATGGCTCTTCTTCAAGTGGAACCAAGAAAGGTTTCATCACTCCTTCTTCTGACCCAAAAGAGGCTGAATGCTTCTATTGTCATGAAAAGGCACATTGGAAGCGGAACTGCCCAAAGTATCAGCAAGATGTGAAGGATGGGAAAGTTAAACCCAACCATGCAGGTACTTACACTATCATATCTAATAACTCACCCCATTCTAACTCATGGGTCCTTGATACCGGTTGTGGTATTCATATTTGTTGTGACTTGCAGGGACTAAGAAGAAGTGAGAATGTGGTGCAAGGAAGAATAAACTTAATCATGGGGAATAGGAAAGTTACACCTATCACCAAGATTGGAGTTTATACTTTATCGCTAATTAGTGGGTTTAATTTAGATTTGAATAAATGTTGTTACTCGCCAGAAATGGCAAGAAATATTATTTCCTTTCATGCATTGTATAAACAAGGTTTTACCTTTTCATTTAATAATGAAGTTGGTTCTATTGATGCTTTCTTTAATAATGTTCTTTATTTTAAAGCATTACCTTGTGATGGCGTGTATGAAACAGTATCTGTGGTTGATAACTTAGGAAATAATGTGATGTGTATTGATTCTATTAATAATGATAATAACTTGGATAAAGCATCATTATGGCACTGTCGTCTTGGACATATAAGCAAGAAACGCATAGGTCAACTCCAAAAGGATGGAGTCTTGGAGTCATTTGACCTAAAGTCAGATGATAGTTGTGAATCATGCTTACTTGGAAAAATGACAAAGTCACCCTTCACAGGTTCGTGTGAGAGGGGTGAAGGTTTGTTGGACCTTGTACACATGGATGTGTGTGGACCATTCAAACATGCCACAAGGGATTCTAATCGTTATTATTTGACTTTTACTGATGATTACAATAGATATGGATATGTGTACTTAATCAAGCATAAGTCAGAGACTTTCGAAAGGTTTAAGGAATTTAAACAGGAAGTTGAGAATCAATTGGGCAGGAACATTAAGATGCTTCAATCCGGCCGAGGTGGTGAGTATCTTAGTTCAAAGTTCCTCGACTATCTTAGGGAATGTGGGATTGTCTCACAATTGACACCTCCCAGGACACCACATTTGAATGGTGTAGCTGAGAGGCGTAATCGAACCTTGTTGGATATGGTTCGTTCCATGATGAGTCGAGCTTCGCTACCAATCTCATTCTAGGGGTATGCCTTAGAGGCTGCCGCCCATATTCTTAATCTAGTCCCTACAAAGAAAGTTGCCAAAACTCCTCACGAGATGTGGACTGGTAAGGTACCCAAACTAGACCACATCAAGATTTGGGGTTGCGAGGCTTTTGTGAGGCGCGAGTCTCATGATAAGCTAGAAACCCGAAGTGAGAGGTGTATTTTCATCGGCTACCCACAAAGATCCTTTGGTTACCTCTTCTACAGACCTAGTGACAATGTCGTCTTTGTAGAAAGAAGAGGAGTCTTTCATGAGAGAGAATTTATAAGCCAAGGAGACAGTGGGAGGCAAATTGACCTTGAAGAACTTCAAGAGTCAAGTGGTGAAGAAACTTCAAACCCTAGCCCTCAACTTGAGGAGGAAACTCCTGTTGAGCTAATTGACGAGTTTGTACCTCTGAGGCGTTCCACGAGAGTAAGGAATGCACTTGAGCATTACTATGGTTTCCATATTACTGCCGAAAGTGAGACACTTATTAGTGATGAGACACTAGTAGGTCTGGATGAACCTAACAGCTACGCGGAAGCCATGGCAGGCCCCGAGTTTGCGAAATGGAAAGAGGCTATGGATAGCGAGATACAATCCATGTATGACAATCAAGTTTGGAACTTGGTTGAGAATGTATGAGGTCGTAAGACTGTAGGGTGCAAATGGATCTTCAAGAAGAAGACCGACATGGATGGTAATGTACACACTTATAAGGCTCGACTGGTTGCAAAGGGTTTCTCTCAAACTCCTGGAGTGGATTATGATGAGACCTTTTCTCCAGTAGCCAAGATTAAGTCTATTAGGGTTATGTTAGCCATAGCTGCATTTCATGACCATGAAATTTGGCAAATGGATGTCAAAACCGCTTTCCTTAATGGAAAGTTGACTGAAGATGTTTACATGAGTCAGCCATAAGGTTTTGTCAGCAACGAGTACCCTAATAGAGTGTGTAAGCTTGAGAAATCCATTTATGGATTAAAGCAAGGACCTCGTAGATGGAATCTTTGCTTTGATGAAAAGGTCAAGGAATTTGGCTTTTCTAGGAGTGAAGATGAATCCTGTGTGTATGTCAAGGCTAGTGGGAGTATAGTTAGCTTTTTGGTATTGTATGTGGATGACATACTACTCATAGGAAATGACATCCCAACTCTGCAGGAAGTTAAGTCCTGGCTTGGGAAGTGTTTATCTATGAAGGACCTAGGAGAAGCTGCCTATATTCTAGGGATAAGGATTATGAGAGACCGGAGTAAAAGACTAATTGGACTTAGTCAAAGTACCTACTTGGACAAGGTGCTGAAGAGATTCAGCATGCAGAACTCCAAGAAAGGAGAGTTACCTATCCAGAGTAACGCCAGATTGAGTAAACCTCAGAGCCCAAGTACTGAGGCTGAGATAGTAGAAATGAGTCGAGTGCCTTATGCTTCGGCAGTAGGCTCGATCATGTATGCTATGACTTGTACTCGACCTGATGTAGCCTTTGCTTTGAGCATGGTTAGCAGGTATCAGGGGAACCCTGGCAAGGCTCACTGGACTGCGGTAAAGAATATCCTCAAGTACCTACGGAGGACTAAGGACTGGGTTCTTACCCTCGGTGGGAGTGATGACTTGAGAGTTGTAGGGTATTGTGATGCTGGTTTCCAGACCGATAGGGATAATTTCCGCTCTCAGTCAGGCTGGGTCTTCACCCTAATCTGAGGAGCAATCACTTTGAAGAGTTCCAAGCAGGAGACAGTGGCTGATTCTACTTGTGAATCAGAGTATATAGCAGCAAGCGAGGCAGCAAAGGAGGCTATATGGCTAAAGAACTTCATTGGAGACCTTGGAGTTGTACCAGCTATAAAGGAGCCTATGGAAATTTTCTGTGATAATGAAAGTGCTGTTGCCTTAGCCAAGGAACCAAGGGATCACGGGAGATCCAGACACATCGACAGAAAATATCACTTTATCAGACATCTCATAGAAGAAGGAATCCTCGTGGCAAAGAGGGTATCATTGGATGAGAACCCAGCAGATCCCCTCACGAAGGGACTGAGTAGGGTTAAGCATCTCCAGCATGCTCGGAGCATAGGGCTGAAGGATGATATAAGTTTTAGTAGTCAGATAAATTATGAAATTTGTAAAGTTTAATTGACATGAGATGATGAATAAAAGTTGTGTTTATTTATGAGTAATGTGTTACTATCTTTTGTCAATCGTTTACTATAATTTCTTTTGCATGTTTTGACTTTCGGAATAGTATGTTGTGGTTTCACATATTATTCAAACCTCCACAGTCAGTCATATGTCAGAAGTAGGTATGAATCAAGACTGTCATGATTGGTTGCAGAGGTCTAAGGTGTTGGACATGGCTACAACACTCATGAGTGCTCATAAGTTCTGAGTATTGGAATCAACCCATGCTCACTGGAATCACTTCATGGAATTTTATCTCGAGTGATCGTGAGACGGTAATATCATATAAGTCTTCAAACCTAGAGATATGATTTGTTACTTACGAGTTGGTTATACATTGATTATACGAAAACACATTGGTAACTCGATGTTATAAAACGTGCTTTTGTGTATAATTCAATGAGTGGTAGAACAAACATATGAGTCGAAGTTTATATGTTCCCTCTTGGATTAGAAGCTGATATCTGGGCCCCTCGATGATTTCGTTTTGACCTATGTACCGGGCCCGATCAGAACTAAGTTGATGTGTTCAATTAAGTTCTTTGTCAAACAAATCGGAAATCGGGAAACAAACTGCTGGACAATAAGTAAGATATTTTTCCATGTAATTGTCCGGCTGATATCTAGAACAGAGGATTATATGATCACTTATCTTAAATGGCGTATCAACATCTTCTTAGTTCCGAGAGACCTTGAAAGAGCTACGATTGCCGATCGATTCCTGAAGTATTGCAGTTATAGTTATTAGAGTTATCCAAGTGGGAGACTGTTGGATAAGGTGTCTAAGTCCATAACTATTTCTGAAAATACTTGACCCGACCCGGCATGGTCCATTTGGGTTGCATGGCACCATGCAATTGGATAAACTAATGAGAGACATAACACATATGGTTATTAATTGTCACACCCCCGAACTAGACGGCGGAAACGTCCGAGGGCTATTATGACTCAATTGAATACCATCACAATGAATATACATGAAACATAACATCATACAATACCAAGCATTGGAATATTACAACTGATAGCATTTACATTAAGTACATTGATCCATAATATTACATGCTCAAAAGTAAATAGTTCGGTACTAATTAAAACGACAGCAAGACATTATTGAGTACATTTTTCCTTTTCGGTTTACCTGTTACCTGAGAATACAAGTATTTTGAAAAACGTCAACATATGAAATGTTGGTGAGTTCATAAGTAATGTTTGAAATATAGTGGTTTGTATTGTTTTGAAAATCACCAGAAAATCCGATATTTTCTGAAAAGAACTTAGTATAAAAAGTGTGAAGATCCGTATGTATGCTTGTTTGTTTCTATAAATGTAAAAGTACGATTTGTAAAACTCGGTATGTAACTCGTAGGTGTATTAATTGAAAACCCTAGGAAAACCCGATGTTTTCCTAATACTTTGCATCAAATGATTTATGTCTTGTTATTTCGTTACGACAGGTGTATTCGTTGAGTCCCGGTGACGTTGGATTAATTATGGATTGTGAATTGTTATAAACACACATTAATGAAAATGAGTAGTTTACAACCATACAAACGATTCCCTTAGGCGTCGCTCGCACTATTCACTTAATCCAAACACCCGGACTTCATGTAGCCCCACAACCGAGGAGGAAAAGAGGGTGCAAAGCCTCGATATTTTTCGTAAGTCGTTCAAGGCTATCGTGAATGCGAAGGGCCCTTAGCCCGACTCACATTTGGTGAATTCTCGACTTTACTAGCAGCACCAGAGGGCCCTTGGGGTCCAATAGCACAAAGCCTGTAAGCGAGTTTCCTTCGGGCCTAAAGATCATGTCATTGGGCTAGCTAGGCCCAACAAACACGATTTGAAACTTTTGGGCCCAAAGACGGTGTATCGACGTCTAGTGTATTCTCACTTGTGTATTGACTTCCCGAAATTTCCGCGTGTGTATTGAAGTTTCGTCGTGTTAGTAATTTCGGATTCATTCTTGATTCGAGACCGAATCAATTCGTTTGATAACGATTTTTGGTGTTGAAGGTGTATTATAATTTGCCGATAGTCGAGGTGCTAGTATTTCATCATGACGGATTTATTGTTTAAAACATTAGGAGGTTTCATTATTGCAGCCCCTTTCTTTTGGATAACTTACACATTTAACCCTTTGTATAAAATAAGTTTCTATTTTAGTCCTCAAACCATTTTTCTTGACACTTTAGTATCAAAACTTGTAGAAAAGTTATTTTTCAGCCCAAAGTTATTTGAAAAACAGTTTTAGTCCACCAAATGAAATTTTTCTCGGCTGAAACCCTTATGTTCGCAGTTTTTACACTTTTGGCCCAAAATAGAAAATTTTTGCATTTTTGGTCCCTTTTAAATATGAAAAGCATATTTAACCCTTGAAATGGACTTGGAGCACTAGTAGTCCCCTTTTTTTACAGAAAATCACAGTTTCAGCCCCTCTAATTTGAAAATCTCGCATATTGGGCTTTATTGGGCCGAAAAATTCATTTTTGGCCCATTATGCTTAAAAATTTCACATTTAATCCTTCAAAGAGAATATTTCCAGAAAAATACCTTATTGAAACTGTTTTGACTCATTTCATCCATCAGAATTTGTATTTTGTCATTTTGGGCCCTTTATCCTTATATTTTTAACATTTTGAGCCCAAAAATGGGATTTTTAGCCCAATGAGTTCATATTAGCCAACTTGGTTATTTTTCTAGAAATGATTTGTGTGTAATAATATGTTTAACACTTGTTTCATACATCCTAATGCAAATCTCGATTTTAAGGACTTTTTGACTAGTTTCAACACCATAATCACATAAGAACATGTAAACAAACATAGAAATCATACAAAGCATACATATACTCATAGATCTACACATTTGCTTGTATTCCCTCCCCCCCCCCCCACAAAACTTATAAAAACCGAAAAATAGGGGGTATGAAGCTCACCTTTGGGTGTGGTTTCGGTTTTGGAAGAGAATGGAAGAAGTTTGATGTTGTTTTTGGCCCTAGCAACACCTTGATGATGATCTCGAACTTGAGGGGATTCTAAGAGTATGATTACCACAAATGTTTAAGAGAAGGGATCTAATCATGACAAAAGAGTTATAAAATCCTTGGATATGTATAACTTACCAAGAAGTGATGATATTTTCTTGAAATCCTCTTAATGCACAAGCAAAATTTCGAGATTTTGAAGTGGGAAGGAGGAGAATATTTGAGAGAGTTTGGAAGAGTTTTGATGTTGTGTGTGTGTGTGGGATCGGCCGAGAAGCAAGAAGGAAGGAGAGAAGAGAGAAGTATGAAAGGATGGTGCATGGAAGTATGAGTCCTCTTGCATGGAAGTCCCTTGGATAATTGTGAGGTGTCACTCACAAAGTCAACCCCTTCTTCTTTTGGGCTTGGGCCGAGAATGGGGAGGGTGAGAGGAGATTTTTGGGCTTTTGCCCTTAAGCCCATGTTATAGCTAGGTTGGATGATTTTTGGCCTAAAAAAATATAAATATGATTTTTATGACCCATCAGATTAGATTAGGTTAATTATGGTCCAAAATGGTTCATATAGTTAATCTATCTCAATCTAGGCCCAATATGGCCCAAAATATTGAGTTAAATGGAATTGGGTCCAATTAGAGCCCATTTAAAGGTTCTAATCCCATGATAGTCAAATTGGAAGCTTATTGGTCCAATGAGTCCAATAAGGAAGTCCTAGCCCAAAATGGACCTAACAAGAACTTCTAGGGTTTCTAATTGCTTGTTGACTATTTGTAGTACTTGTATGGTGTATTGGATTGAAGTTTTGTTGTCATAAAGTACGCATCATACATGCTCTTAAGTTTTTGATTCTACATTTTACTAGAGTGTAGTGATTACAAGACACAAAATTTCTAGTTGTGACATTAATATATTATAAGTTCTAATATATTAATAATATTCTTTAATTAGTTTTGATCAAGAATTAATTTAGAATTAATTAAGTGATCAAAAGAATAACTAATTAAATATATGGGTAGATTATGTAAATCTTCCATATCTTATATAGTGGGCTAAAAGGCTCCATGGATTATCAAGTTGGGTTCCACCCATAGGATGCTCCATGGAGTTAACCCATGGATTGAGAGATGAAGAGTCATGTTACATTAGGGTTTTACCTAATGCAATACACTATATAAGGACCATGCCTCTCCCCAAAATCGGCTACACTAGTGAGACACTAGAGAACAAGAGGGCTTGGCCGATTTTGAGTGTGTTAAACTATTCTCTCAAGTTTATACTTTGCATTTGGTGTTGTGTGAAGCATTTGAGGCATCACACTTGAGGTGCTAGGCTCACAAGGTTTCAAGGAACACTATCATCAACAAGGTATGTAATTCTATCTTTTATACAAAGAAAAATTGTTCCACATGTATGCTAGATAGGTTCATAACCTTGGAAAACAACTTTGCATGATTATTAGACAAACATAGATCCAAGGTTATTAGGGTTGCATGTACACTTAGGAAGTGTTAGAATGCTCAAAACCCATCAGAGATCATAACATACTCAAGAATCCTTTTCCCCAAGCTTCTTAAATTCTCCAACACTCTCCCAGATTCGAGTATGGATCCTGTGCTTTTAGTAGTACGGGCCCAATACTACCTTCCACACCTATCCATACTTTTCTGAAGAATCAACCCGAATCTTCTAAGTCACCTTCTCAAACTGATGCACTAAAGCTCACTAAACAATGCGACTATAACCACTGCAGAACTCCCTAGGCTCACCTAGGTTTATAACCTCACTCTGCTATCAGCTGCTAAAGAACTCTTCATAATGCCAGTCATCCACCTCATGAATACCTTCGTATTCACTCAGTAGCTAACCCTCATCATCCAAGAGTTCCACAAAGCACAAAGCAAGCAACATTCGTGCAGTAATACTCCAATCTATAGAACTATCATAGAACATTCACCCCACACACCAACACTTATGCTAGAAATTCCACCCTTACTGTTGATTGCCTTATGCATGCAACTTATACACAAAACATGATAAAATAGATTGTCGAATAATAGACTTTACCCTAAAACTACAAACAGAAAATGAACAGGAAATAAGGCCAAATCAATTATTCTAGGTATATCATATCCTAACCGTATACAATTTTTAAAGCATACACTTAGAAATTACTGATTCCAATAGATATTTCCATCTCATTATAGCATCCAATACCCCCAATGTAACAAGGTATCAGATATCAGATCAATTACCTCTAACTAATCAGCACTAGCATGCAAGTCTAGCAGCTCTTACAATATACATACAAAAGCATCTCTCCTACCATTCTATCATGCAAAAATTAAGTAGATCCTTAGCCCTAAATAGCATGCAATTCCCAAATTCATAAATCAAGTCATACCAAATAACATGTATGGGTACTTTGGGAAAACTTATTTGAGCTCGGCTAATTGCATGCACCACACCTTTTCTTATCTTAGAAAACACTTTTCTTAAAATACTTTTCTGTTTAAAATTTTTACCAATTCCTCAGTTTGAGTTCAGACACACCCAAGAGTATGTCTGAATCCCTCAAACCAAGGCTGTAATACGTGTATTTCCCACAAAAACCAGAGTAATTAAGTTTTAACAAAACATTGAAAATCAGAGTAATTCACAAAAGACGGAAACATATGGTGTGTGCTCTAAAATCATCATGAGCCCTTCCATTTGAAAACCAGAGTACCTAAAATATAAACTGAAAACCATAAGCACAAAGTTTAGCGAGTTCCCCCAAAATACCATACAACATACAACCACATATTATCATGCAACATACATATAGTTGTCATGGACTCCCCCATGGTCTTTATCTAATATGTCATGCGCTCCTCCCATGGTCTTTACCTGGAATGCTATGGGCTCCCCCCCCCCATGGTCTGAGATCTAAATGTCACGGGCTCCCCCCCCCCCCCCCCCGGTGGTCTTCCATGCAAGTATCACAGAGACAACTAGGATAGCACATAACACATAATGGGTCGGCATTGGTGCCTTCGACACATGGATATTGTGAGAAGACTCACCTCGAATACTGAACGATAGCTGATTAGATCTCGACCCCAATATCAGCTCTACAAAACCCCTAAACAGAAACATATCCTTAATTACAACTCAAAATGCCCCAAAATCCCTTATAAGTCAAACTTGATTAAATGGTAAAAAAGTCAAGAAAGTCAACCCAGCCTGGTGGCCACGTCGTGGTACCCTTATACCATGTCATGGTGTCGAATATGAAAAAGCAGTCGTAAACCAACATGCCACCACGTCGTGGTTCAACGTTTTCAGCAGCTTAATGCATTCATCCATTTTATTCGATTCCAAAAGGTCTCCAACTCAAATCTGGTAAAAAATAGGGTCTAAATAACCAATGCATGTCTTAACTCTTATTAGATCAAAATATGGCAAAACGGACAAGATTCTACGCATTACCCTCAAAACTCAAATCTAGACTAGATCCAGAGAGCCAAATGCTCCAAATGTCCTGAAGACTCATAAAGTTTCAAGCTTTATGAAGTTCAACCACCCAAGGCAAAAAGAAAAACGAAAAATGGGGAAAACCCATACATCTAACCATAAAATCGTCAAGATGAAGACTTTATACCTCCTTGAGATGCTAAAGGAAGGTAAACTCCTGGATCGTCTTTGTGTTGGACTCCCAATGAGGTCTTCCACCACCTTTTTCCTTCACAAGAACCAAAAACTCATACTTTTAAGGCTTATACTCACAAAATGGCTCTAGGGTTGCAAGGGACAATTTGGAGAGATGGAGGCTGATGGGAGGGGGCTATAAGGGAGATAAGGATCTTTAAACATTGCTCAACCCTTAAAATTTAGGGTTTACCCCCAACAACCACCACCACGTCGTGGAGCAACCACCACGTCGTGGTGGTTTATTAAACCCGACGGTCCAAACTCATCGCCACGTCGTGGTGAGGCTTCACCACTTCATGGCTTCCAAAGAAGATTAACATACATAATCTAAAATAATACCATACCTGGAACTTGGGTGTTACAAAAAGAAGGTGTGTTTCCGATGTAATGAAGAAGGGCATATTCCTAGGGACTGCCCAAAAAAGAAGGAGGCAGCAAGGCCTAATGTTCCGCCGAGGCCAAGGGCAAGAGCATTCTAGATGACCCTAGAAGCAACAAGGGATGAAGCAGATATCGCTTCATGTACCTTTCTTGTAAATGGATTGCTTGCCAATATATTGTTCGACTCTAGAGCAAACTACTCATTTATATCACATAAATTTGGTGGAAGACTAACATTTCCTGTAAATAAACTTGATAATGATCTAGTTGTAGAAGTTTCCAGTGGAAAATTCATACTTGTTAGCGATTGCATTAAAAACATTGTCATCGACTTGAATGGGAATAAATTCCACAAGGAGTTGTTGCCTAATGAGTTGAACAGTTCTGATATCATACTAGGAATTGATTGGCTTAGTGTGAACAATGTCGAGTCACTATGCAAGAAGAAGATGGTGAGAGTAAACCCACTTTAAAAAGAGTCATTTGTGGTGTATGGGGACAAACATAGAGTAAATTCTGGAATCATTTCCCTGATGAAAGCTAGAAAATGTTTGTCCAGAGGATGCACATCATACTTGGCATTTGTGATCGACACCAAGAAGGAGAAGAAAGGGATACAAAGAATACCAGTGGTGTGTGACTATCCGAAAGTCTTTCCCGAAAACCTTCTTGGATTTCCCCCTGATGCAAGTGTTGGGTTTTTGAGCATTCTAACACTCCTAAGTGTACATGCAACCCTAAATACCTTGGATCTATGTTTTCTCTATTATACATGCAAATAAGAACTTCCAAGGTATTATCCTAATCTAGCATACAAAACAATGAAAGTAACAAGATAGAATACATACCTCTTTGATGTAGAATGTCTTCATGAAGCTTAAGTGCCTAGTGCCCCAAGTGTGACACCTCAAATGGTTCACACGACACCAAATACACTTGGAATAACTTGAGAGAAATCCACGAATCATGAAATCGGCAAGCCCTTCTATTACTCACTCTAGTGGCCGATTTTGTCAAGAATAAGATCTTTATATAGTGTTACAATTAGGGTAAACCCTAATTGTCATGACTTTCCATTTCCTTGGATCCATGGGTTCAAATACACCATGGAGCATCCATGGACCATCCTATGGGTTTTAGCCCAACTTGATTATCCATGGAGCATTTACAAGTATGGATGATTTACACAATCAACCCATATATTTAATAAGTCTTCTTTTGATCACTTAATTAATCCTAGATTAATTCTTGATCAATACTAATTAAATAATCTTATTATTCTTATTATTAATATACTAGAACTTATAATATATTAATAACCATCAGTGTCTTATTTCTCTCATTATAGTCTATCCAAGTGCATGATGCCATGCAACCCAAATGGACCATGTCGGGTCGGGTCAAGTCTTACCAATTATAGTTATGGACTTAGACATTAATCCAATAGTCTCCCACTTGGATAAGTCTAAAACTATTATTGCGTATGACTTCAGGAACCAACTGGCAATTGTAGCTCTCAAAAGCTTCTGTCGAACTCTGACCTTGTCGATGAACTCTGACCTTTGTCAATGACTTGTCCATTAGATAAGGGATCATATATTCCTCCATTCTAGATATCATATGGACTGAGACATGGATTATAATCATTCTCTCTGTCCATTTGTTGTTTCCCGATTTCCGATTTATGACGACTGACTAATTGAACAAATCAAATCAGTCCTGGCTCGGCTGAGCACTTCCATTTGTCATCATCAAATCATCGAGGGGCCCACAGATATCGCTTTTATCCCGAAGGTAAAAGGAATGGATAAAATTCGACTCATATGGCTTGTTCTACTACTTGTTGAATCATACACAAAGACACGTTTTATAGCACCGAGTTACCAAATGCGTTTTCGTGCAATCAATGTACTATCAACTCATAGTAACAACTCATATCTCTAGGTTTGAAGAATATAAGATATTATCGTCTCATGATCACTCGTGATAAAATCCATGAAGTGATTCCAATGAGCGTGGGTTGAATCCAATACTCAGAACTTATGAGCACTCATGAGTGTTGTAGCCCTTTGTCCAACACCTTAGACCTCTACAAGCCAACCCATGACAATCTTAATTCATATCTACTTCCAACATATGACCGACTGTGGATGGTTTGAATAACTTAGTCATTCCGGAAGAATAACCTAGTTTATTCGGTAAGTCAAAACATGCAAAGTGAAACACAATAATAATTGAATCCAATATGGTATCAAAACCTATGAACATAAATAAAACACCTTTTATTTATCACCATATGATTACACATTATTCATTGTATACTGTTTCATCTATCAACTTTATTCTTGAATTTAAAACAATAATTGTCCCATGCTCCAAGCATGTACACTATGTTTTCTAAACACTAGTCATGCCATACACCAAGTATGCATACTATGTTTGTCTATGATCTTTACTTTGTGAACTAGATCAATTGAACATAACCCAAATGATCCTCTTTTCACAGTCCCAAATCCTTAGTGCAAATGCAAGAATTCCAAATTCATGCCATTTACTGAAATCTGTTAGATTCTAAACTTATATGCATTGATCTTCTTGTAATGATTATGCACAAAGTCAGAAAGACTTGACAACAATCATTACATAGCATTCCAAAGGAGATCAACTCCTTGGAAACATCCTTCTTGCATTAAGTTTCCTAATCTTAAACAGATTGAAAATTCTAACTTTGAAACATTTCCAGATTCCATTTTGACTATTACTTCTAAACAAGAGTTGCCTCCTTACAAACTATGTCAATATGGTCCTTCCAGATTTATCACTATACTTCCAACTGTCCTTGAGCACCCAATCTTTGGTAAATCTTAGATTATCCTCGACAATTGTTTAATCCTTTTAGTCATATCCAGTTCTAAACCTTTTGCATTCTTAATGCCCCATGCATTTGGAAAATTTTAGAAAGGATGAATATAGCACATGTAATCGATCCTATATCCGAAGCATATGGGGAATCGATTCATGATGTCTCACATAAAGACTAAATCAGTCTTTTGCTATAACATTTCCATTTCAATTTGCCAAGTTCTGATAATTCAGATTATGAAAAGGGATGTCGTAATCATAATCGAATTTTAGAACGCAAATAATGGACTCATATACAAAATTTCCTTATGTTGTGCCATTCCAACATGAAATTCATATATATCCTTGACTAAATGATTAAAACCTCACGATCTAAGCTTATAGATTTGAGATGAAGTATAATTTCCTCTCCCTTAATTATAGCAAAACAACTCTTTCCCAATTGAAACTTTTGTTTTCTATAATTAACTTATGCTCCTACTAGCTTTGACATTTACTCAGAAATCAACTGACTTTCTTACCAAAGTTCAGATTTCTGATACTAGATTGTTTTGATAAAAATTTATCAAAATCATACACCTTCCCTTAGATAGCACACTTGTGTGTCTAAACAATTAAGGAGAGGGATGCCATAATCATAATTGTTAGACCTTTTTGCCACTTCTCACAAGTCCAGGTTAGTGTGCCAGTAAACCACACACGCTCCACTAACGACTTTGAGAATGCAAATATCACAATTGCTATCTAGCTAAAATCTACTTTGTGAAAGTGTTTCCTCACCATCATTTTCATGAATCGGAGAGAAACCTTATGACACTTACATTTAATGGTGTATGAGTTCCTACCCATATGAATTTGTCAAAACCATAATCACAAGACAAGGATAATGACAAATCCAAACTCATATGGATTGAACTCAATCTTAAATTCTTGCCACCTCGCAGCTCAAGGGCCTGCCATTGCTTCCAAGTTGTTGTGCAACCAATTAAGAACTCTAAGAACTCATATGTGAAAAGCCTTTAGATCAATCGATTTATCAAACAATGATAGTAAATAAGAATAAGAAGAATTCACGAAGAAAAACTTTCACTAAGAAGGATAATCTCACAAAGAGATTATCATGTGCACAAAGCAGCGATTAGGGTTTGTGAAAGGCGTGTCCTTTCACAAACCTATACAAAAGATTATATACTGCTATTCTAGACAATCACTACAAATCAGGGATATGCCAGCTAACTAATTTACGCTAACTATGGAAATAAGATAAATACAAAATCTGTTACAATGCACTGAATAAACTAAACACACTGAGCTTCTGAAACGATGATGCTGATACTGAGATATATGCTGATGCTGAGATTTATTTCAAACATCATCATATTTCAAGGTTTAACCTTTCAATCTCCCCTAATATGATGATGTTCAAAACCAACTAAATTAGAACACCTCTGGACAAGAATTCTTCATACTCAGCTCCAGCCTCTATTTTTACTGGCCAGTAAGGACTATCCAGCAACTCCTGTCTTCTATTCAGCAGCTCCATAGCAATAAGGATGTGAAACTCTCCGGAGAGATCTTGATGACTCATGCACATTTGCCTTAAGCCAACGAGATGAGTGGTTGGAGCCTTTGGGATCTCAGCAGTTCGCTGAAAACACATCTTTCTGTTTTTATCGAGATAGAACATCCCGTGTTCAGGAACTGAGATAAATTTATGTTGAACTGGGTCAACACTGATAGGAAGAGAATTGTTTATCCCACCAGCACCAAAGTCCAGAACCAACACGTCTTCACAATCAACTTGAAATTTGGTTCTTCGAGTTCTAGGAACAGATGACCTTTGGCCTTGATGCTGAGGTTGTTCTTTAGGAACAAGGTCCAAACGCTGAACTTTCTTGATCAGCAGATGAAGAGCACATGTCAGTTCAGAGGAGTGAGCTGAGGTTTGCTTGGATTCTAATTCGAGTAATTCCATCCATTCAGAATATCCATATTTGATCAGCTCATCCCTCTTGACAACTTCAGTGTATGAATGCTGAAGACATTGACGAGTGATCAGCAACATGAGAATTTTCTCATTGCGTGGTTTGGAAGCTTTAACCTTGATGATCTTATCACCACACACTCGTTGTTTAAGAACGTCTTCAAACCTCTTTCGATCAATCCTGTCAAGAACACTGTCAGTCTTAGGCTTACTGCTGCAAGGAGGAGGCTGAGAAGATTGAGATTTGGACTGAAATTCCAAGAATTTTTGCATCTGAGCTTCAAAAGATCCTTTGGCCTGAAGTTTATGCTAAATGAGAGATTCATCAGCTTGAGCAATATTCTTTAGAAGCTGAGCTTGATTAGCTTCATCAAGAATTTGTTTAACTTGATCAGGAGACATGTTCCATTCAGCCGCCAAATTTGATATACTAACTATGGACTTGGGTTTCTTGCCAGACAAAGAATTATCAGTTTGTGAATGAGCCAAGTCAGTATCTGCTACCTTACGCTTGCGAGATAGCGGATGAGAATCTTCACTGGCAACATCTGAATCTTCTCCTTGGACCGGAATAATGGGATCAACAATGGGATCAACAAATTTCATGTCTGGCCTTTGAGATTCATTATCAAGATCATCTGAATCTTCTTCTTGGACTGGAATAAGGGGATCAATGAAGTTCATATCTAGTATTTGACATTCATCATCTTGTTCATCATCATGCTCACTATCCTCAACAAGCTTTTCAGTATCTGCTGGACTATTAGGCTTCGCAGAGTCAGACTCGGGCACAGACTCGGGCATCTGCTTTGGTGGCTCAGTCTGAACTAAGGAGTTGTCAACATGTTCGGTGTCTCTCTCTTTGGGATTATCATCAGCATCTTTTGGATTATCATCAGCATCATCATCATCATCAGTATCTCCCCCTTTTTGAGCATCATCAGATTGAGGGCTAGAGGAAGGAGTATGCAAGAGAACTTCCTTAAGCTGATGAACATCAGCCTCAATGCGTAGAAGACGCTGACTCATATCCCGAGTCAGTGTCAGAAGTTCATTAAATGTTGAGGCTGGAATTTGAACGAATGAAGTACCTGGAGCTTCTTGTGAACGTGGTGGCATCCCAGGAGAAGATTGGTCTCTCTGGGGTGGATTCTCCCCCTGTGAGGGATGCTCCCCCTAAGATGGGTGCTCCCCCTGAAATTGTTGCTCCCCCTGAATCAGTGAATCCTTTTGAGCTGAGGGAACTTTCTCAGTAACAGAGACGGTATGATGAGAAAGTTGAGGAGAGAAATAACCACCATCATGTGGTTCATCCTCTTGACCGGCAGGATCTTCATGGTTACCATCAGCACCTCCTTCATCAGTATCAGCGGTGAGAGAAGGAACAATGTATGGATTTGCAATCCATTCTCTCATCCTATCAGAGATTCCGATATCAGTATCTAGTGGATCGTCTTGATACATTCGAATTGACATGCGAGGGCATTGGATGGGATTTCCAGGGTGTGAGAAGTAAGCTGCAACAAAAAATTTATCGAACACAAGAGCAATCCAGCGTGAGAAGGGAACGTGATCAGCGCGTACATTTGCATGAAGAAGCTGAACAAGTTGATCAAAGAATAAGGCCCCATAATCAAGTCTTTTGTTGAGAAGAAGTGAGCAGACGACTTGTTGCTCATAGGTGCTCAGTTGATCACCACTTCGAGACTTGTGACCCACACATTTGCACAGAGCCCCGGTAAAGAATTTCCATCCAGGAGTCATACATTGGCGCAGAACAAGAGCTGATCGAGCACCAGCCTTTGAGTGATCATACCCCAGTTGATCGAATAAACGTCGACAACGTTCAATAGAAGGAAGTTCAGAAAATGGTTCAAAGATAGGTAACCTGAGTGCAACACTGAGGAGTTCTGCGGTAATAAAGACAGAGTGTCTTCCACGGCCAATGGTCCCGGTGATGACATTGTTTTCATCATTTACTGTTGCAGTGTAGTAGAACTCATAGACTTGTTCAAGGAAGAACTCTGATGGAATGTCACTGATGGCGTATCGTAGACGGCAGGAGGCTAAGAAATTAACAAAATCATCGAGTCCGAGACCTCGATGAATATCTGGAATATCAGGGTTGAAAACAACGTTGGTGGCTTTGATGTATATTGGAAGAGGAGGAGAGTTTGGGGCAGGGATTACCCTTCATGAGGTAGAGGAGAAAGTGAATAGAGATGCCTCCATTAGAGAGTTTTTAGGGTTCTAGGGTTTTGAATATAAGTGAAGGAAGTTTAAATTGTGGAAGGAAAGTTTGAAATAAGGGTGGAAGGAGGTTTAAATATGGGATTAAATGGGCCTCTAAAAAGGTAATGATTATCTTCTTCAAAAATAACGGCGTATCGTAACAACCTGTCAGATCAAAAAAATAGCCGTTGGGTAAAAGAGCCGTTGACTGACAATGAAACGTCAATCAGTGTTTGCGGAAGCACTTAGATCAGTGTCACAAAAGTTAAATGCTGAGGATATTTCTCCGTCAATTCAAGGTACAACTTGCTCGATTGGGGCTAGCAAGGAGATTGGTGAGTGTGATAGATACTAGTTGTATTATCTAACCATCGGCATAGAGTGTTGTGTCTTTATCAGTGAGTGGTTTATCTTACTGAATCATTAGACACTGAATGAGAAGAAGGTAAAGAAAGGATTGTTGCGTGTGATAAACCTTGGTGTTTTGGTCTAACCATCGGCAAAGATTCTTTAGATTCTTATCAGCGTGTGTTTTGTCACACTGAATCACGGAATCAATGTAAGATTGGTAAGAAGAGATAGTTGCGTGTGATAGATCTTGGTGTTTTGATCTAACCATCAGCAAAGATTTTTAGATTCTCATCAGCGTGTGTTTTGTCACACTGAATCATGGAATCAGTGTAAGATTGGTAAGAAGAGATAGTTGCGTATGATAGATCTTGGTGTTTTGATCTAACCATCGGCAAAGAGTTTCAAGTTGTTATCAGTGTATGGTTTAATACAGTGAATCATTCAACCTTATTATAGAAGACTTGAAGAAGAGAGAAAGATAGGAGATCGAACCAAGTACTCAGTATGCAAATATCACCAGCATGTCATCATCAGCACAATGTACATCAGCTTATAAGACAATACCAAACATTAGCAAAATTAATCAGCAAAATTAATTACAAAGTAATCATTCCAAGTTCTCCAATAATGTAAGCAGTTGTTTGAGAATCCAGTGCCTTGGTGAAGATATCAGCAAGTTGCTCTGAAGTCTTGACATGTTCGAGAACAACCTTTCCCTTCTCAACATTATCTCTGATGAAATGATGTCTGATTTCGATATGCTTCGTCTTTGAGTGCTGAACAGGGTTTTGTGTGATTTGAATGACACTGGTGTTATCACAATATATGGGAGTCTTTGAGAACTTGATCCCATAGTCTAGAAGCTGATTTTGAATCCATAAGAGCTGAGCACAACATCTCCCAACTGCAACATACTCAGCTTCTGCAGTCGAGATGGCTACTGATGTTTGCTTCTTGCTAGACCAGCTGATGAGACGATTTCCAAGGAAGTGACATCCACCAGACGTGCTCTTTTTGTCTAAGTTGCATCCTGCAAAGTCTGAATCAGTGTATCCAAACAGTTCAAATGCTGAGTCGCGAGGATACCACAGTGCTAAGTTTTGAGTCCCTTTCAAGTATCGAAAGATGCGTTTGACGGCCATGAGATGGGATTCCTTGGGATTAGCTTGGAATCGAGCACAGAGAATGGTTCCAAACATGATATCAGGACGACTTGCCGTGAGATACAAAAGAGATCCAATCATTCCTCGATACAAAGAGTGATTGACATCAGTTCCAGTTGGATCAGCGTGCATCTTATCAGTCTTGGACACTGGAGTAGAGGCTGGTTTGCAGTCACTGAGAGAATACTTAACGAGCAAGTCAGAAATATATTTACTTTGGCAAATAGAAATACCTGATCTTTGTTGCTGAAATTCAAGACCTAAGAAAAAGGTCATCTTCCCCATCATGCTCATTTCGAACCTCTGAGGAATACTTCTTCTTCTAACACACCATGAAGAAATGTTGTTTTCACATCCATCTGATAAACAATGAAATTCATGTAGGATGCGTATGCGAGAAATAGTCTAATTGCTTCAATGCGAGCAACTGGAGCAAAGGTTTCCCCATAGTCGATGGATTCAATTTGAGTAAACCCCTGAGCGACAAGCCTTGCCTTGTTGCGAGTAATGATTCCATCTTTATCAACCTTGTTGCGATAGACCCAGCGAATTCCGGTGATGGTCTTTCCTGATGGTCTTGGGACAAGAGTCCAAACTTTGTGCCTTTCAAACTCATTCAGTTCTTCTTGCATGGCTTTAATCCAGTCAGCATCTTGAAGAGCTGTGTGTATCTTGTCAGGTAAGATCATTGAAACGAAATTAACATACATGCAAAAGTTATTAGATACACGAGATCTGGTTCGGACACCATCATGAATATTCCCAATAATTTGATCAACAGGGTGAAATCGATGTTCAGAAACTGATGTTGATTCCAGAGAATTTGACACTGACGAGTTATCAGTTGCAGGAGAATCTTCAGCTTCAAGGGTTTCATCAGCACCTGACGGATTATTTGATGATCTGGCTGCAGTATCTTGATTCAAGGAACTTGGAAATGGAATGATAGAATCAGAAATATCAGCTTCATCTCCAGTAGGAGGAACTTCGTCAAATGGATAAGAAAGAAGCTCTTGAAAAATGGAAGAGGAATGAGTGACTTTTTCATCAGTGTATGATTCCTCATCAAACTTCACATGAATGGATTCGTCAATGCATTGCCTGTTCACATGAAAAACACGAAAAGCTTTTGAAATAGACGAGTACCCAACAAAAATACCTTTGTCTGCCTTAGGTTCAAATTTAGATCTTGGGTCACGCTGATTTAGAATATAACAAATACATCCGAACACGTGAAAGAAGGATACGTCTGGCTTTCGATTTTTCAACATTTCATATGGTCTCTTCTTGTGAATCCTGTGAATTAGAGATCGATTCTGAGTAAAGCACGCTGTATTGACAGCTTCAGCCCAAAACGACATAGGAAGACCAGGATGAATCAACAGGGTCCTTCCTGCCTCAATCAGTGTTCTATTTCTTCGTTCAACAACTCCATTTTGTTGAGGAGTACGAGGAGCTGAGAAGTTTTGCCCAATGCCTTTATGATCACAAAATTCTTCAAGAGTTGAATTTCGAAAATCAGTACCATGATCACTTCTTAGTTGTTTAACCTTGAGTCCTGTCAGTGTCTCATTTTTACGAATCAGTGAGATAATTTCCTGTGCAGCATGACTTTTTTTCTTCAGGAAAGCCACCCATGTAAATCGAGTGAACTCATCCACAACCACTAGAGTATACTTATTTCCACCTAGAGAGCGGACAGGAATAGGTCCAAACAAGTCCATGTGGAGAAAATGTAGAGGGACAGATATACTGGAACATGACTTGGGTTTGAAAGATGACTTGGTTTGTTTTCCTTGTTCACAAGCTGAGCACATCTTGTCTTTAACAACGCTAAATTTTGGGAGCCCTCTAACTAGATCTTGATTGGATATTTTGGATAGGTTCTTGAAGTTCAGATGAGAGAACCTTTTGTGCCAAATCCAATTGAGATTGGTCTGAGACTTTGTGAAGAAGCATTGCATCAGCGCCTTGTCACATGAGAACATATCAAGAACATATATATCATCCTTTCTACTTGCTAAAAGTACGATGTTCTTGTCAGTGTTGACAACTCTACCTTCCTTCTTTGTAAAGTGAACTTCATAGTCAGCATCACACAATTGGCTGATGGAGATAAGGTTGTGTTTAAGACCCTTTACATATGAAACGTTTTGAAAAAACACGTTATTGCATTTGATATTTCCATATCCTTTAGTAAACCCCTTTCCATTGTCTCCATAAGTTACTGCAGGACTAGTTTTCTTGACATAGTCTTCCAGGAGAGACTTGGATCCTGTCATATGCCTTGAGCAACCACTATCTAAGTACCAAAGATGCTCCTGACCCTGCAGTGCTGAGAAACTGGTTAGAACACACTGACCCATTTGAGGATGGCTCATTCACAAAGTTATTTGATAATAGATTATAACACTCCTTAGGAAGACAGTTTAAAGAATTTGACTTAAGAGTCCATTTTTCATTTCTAACTTTAATATTATCAGCTCTTAAAGATAATTTATCAAATAAACATTCACTGATCTTGTGAGAGGAATCACCACATTTGTAACAAACTCTAGTACCAAAGTTCTTCTTGGTGAGCAAATTTTTGGACTTAACACATTTCGACATGTAAGATTCACCAAGAGAGCTTTGAGTCCTTTTGTTTATCATTGAGTCACAACTGAATTCAGTGTCAGAAAAAATTGATCAGTGATAGATGATGAGCTATCATCAATGTCTGATTTGGACTTATTCACAGATGCATTGCAATCAGGAAAATGCTTAAGTTGTTCATGAACAGCATGAAACACTCCGTTTGAGATAGGGAAGGCAATAATATTCTCAGTGAGGGGAGATGGTCTTACAAGATGTGCAGGGTAAGAGGTTGGATCAATTCCGGTAATTTCAACATTACATTCAGTAACACCATCAGAGTTAGTAACACAATATTCATCAATTAGACTCTGATTAATAAAAGAGTTACTGACAAACTTATTTTTGAAATTGTTTTTCATCTCATTCATGGAATAAAATTCAAATTCTTTTTCTTGTGATTTAAAAACTTTTTCAGCTTCTGCAAAATTACCCCCAAGAATTTTCTCACATGAATGTGGAATTTGAGCAGAGATAATATAATTAGCATTTTTGTGAGATTTTGCCCAAGTATGAAGCACAGTTTGTTCTTTGATCAAAATATCTTTAACATTGTCAATTTCAGTAGACAAAGATGAGTTTGACAAACTAGTGATTCTAAGATTTTCCTGAGTTGACTCAATAATGTTATTTTTCATGGATATTTCAGTTTTAAGAAGATCAATTTGATTTTGCAAATCTCTTATTGTTTGATTCTTCTTAGAATTAATAACACCCAAATACTCAAACATTTTGATTTGTTCATTCATTGAATAGGAAACAAAGTTTTTAACCTGATACATTGAAGAAGAGTTAGTGTTGTGCTTCCTGGAATTTTCAACTGCATCAGACATATCAGCATCAAATGTACTTGTGCCTTTCTCAGGAACATCTGTGTTTTCTATCTTTACCATTAGACACTTGACTTCATCATCTGATGACTCCTCATCAGTCTTCCATTTTTCTTCTTCAGCAACAAGAACTTTATGTTCCAAATTCTCTGCTTTCAGCTTCTCAATCAACTTGTTGTACTTCTGCTTCCAGTATTCATCCGAGCCTTGTTTTTTTTGTTTACATTCCTTTGCAAAATGATCAGTGCTCCCACAGTTAAAGCACTGAGCCTTCTCTTTCTTATCAGTACCATGTTTTTTATCAGCTTCTGATTTTTTTGAAAATTTTCCACCCATCTTCTTCTGAAACTTTGAGAAGTTTCGGCCTGATTTCTCAAAAGTCTTTACAATCAAAGCTACACTAGCCACAACCTTTTCAAGATCATCAGTGTCAGTTTTAGAGGAATCAGTGTCTGAATGGCTTTCAGTGTCTGAATCTGACACTAGCTTTTTGTTTGAGAACAAGGCTACAGATGATTCACGCTGAGAATCTTTCATCAGCTCCTTTCTTTGAAACTTGGATTCCTCATAGTATCGAAGATTTCCATACAGACTTTGTAAGTCCATAGTGTTGATCTTCTCACTATTTTTTAGCACATCAACATGGTTCCCCCAACCTGCACCCAGAGAATCCAAAATTTTCTGCACTAGAACAGTTTTATGCTTCAACTGATCTAATCTTCGTAGATCATTAACAAGAGTATTGAATCTGTTAAAGGTTTGAGTCAATGTTTCACTTTTCTTTGCAAAAAAATGTTCATACCTTCTGTTAAGATCATTTATTTGAGTAGCCTTGACTTCTTCAGTGCCTTCAAAAGATGCAGTCAGAGTATCCATCATCTCTTTTGATGAGATGCAATTTTGAACCAGCCCAAAGATATTGTATGGCAGAGCGTAGCTGATTGCAGCACGAGCACGAAGATCTAGACCATTTTTTCTTTTGTCATCTGTCGTCTAGTTTTCTCTAGGTGTTTTCTTCATAGCACCATCAAGAACGTTGTTTTTCAGAGGCTGATACATTGGAACGTATGGACCCTTTTCGACGATGTCCAACATGTCTTCATCTACAGACTCTAAAGCATATAGAGCCTTTATTTTCCACATGACAAAATTTGTTTCATCAAAAGGAGGAATTTTAACGGAGGGATGATTTGATGAGTTCGATGAAGAAGAAGATGAAGCCATTTGTTTGATAAGAGAAACCTGCTCTGATACCAATTGAAAAGCCTTTAGATCAATCGATTTATCAAACAATGACAGTAAATAATAATAAGAAGAATTCATGAAGAAAAACTTTCACTAAGAAGGATAATCTCACAAAGAGATTATCGTGTGCACAAAGCAGCGATTAGGGTTTGTGAAAGGCGTGTCCTTTCACAAACCTATACAAAAGATTATATACTGCTATTCTAGACAATCCCTAAAAATCAAGGATATGCCAGCTAACTAATTTATGCTAACTATGGAAACAAGATAAATACAAAATCTATTACAATGCACTAAATAAACTAAACACACTGAGCTGCTGAAACGTTGATGCTGATACTGAGATATACGCTGATGCTGAGATTTATTTCAAACATCATCATATTTCAAGGTTTGACCTTTCAATATGCAAAGCCAACTTTAACTGGAATGGCCACAGAATATGTCAACACGATAGGTTATAAACCTCAAGTCGTGTGCTAGTGAAGAACTTCAGGTTTTATTCTTGATTAGTTCTTGAGACTTTCAAGACCTTTAAGACTCCCACTGCCCTCTTGACATATAAGACTTTCTTGTCAGTTATTCAAGAGATAGTGTGGATTCTAATCAAGACAAACACTTCACAAAATTGGCCTAAGTTGGTCTTTGTTTTATCCAAAAATCACAACTTACCAATTTCAAATGTACAAGAGTAGAAAACTTTTACTCTTACATTTGACAAGTGTTTTAAACCTTCTTTAAGACATGTCACTCAAGTTACAATCTTGGAGTATGACTCTAAGACTTGTATTGGAACGAAGTATGACTCATCTTCTTGATTTAACCATTTCAACAATTCAAGTTCCTCTTCTTAGTCATAAGAATGCACTAAGATTTCCTTAGAGAACTAATTGTGCTATGGTTTCTTAATCATTAAGATGATCACAAAAACTGATACTAAAGTACTCTCCCATCTTTTCAGATTTGAGAAACTTTTATCCTTCTGCCTAATTTGATTCTTCTTATTTGCTCTGCCATACATTGGAACCTTTTCCAATGTCTCAGAGTTACACTTAAGCTTGTAAGTATAATCATATTTACTGATCTTTAGTAAACTATGAAGAATAGTCTTATCAACCTTTTGTGGTGGAGTTAATCAGTGCACAAGAATGTGTACTCGATCCCTTAGTCCTTTACTTGAATCACACATCCATGTGACCGAGTAATTAGTCTTAATTTTTCCAATACTTGAAAGTTCTCATTCATCATGCTATACAACTTGCATGATTCCAAGTTCCGGTCCAATTGAAACTTGGGTGATGAGAATCTTTCCTTATTTGGTAAATTTAGACATTACCACAAATGAAAGAATCAATTTCATATTTCCACTCTTGCTATTAATGGAATCTCATAAGCAACAAAAATTTCCACAAATGCCATTGTAAGGTTATTTTTTAAAATAAATAAAATCAAAATTTTCCTTTTATTTTAAAACTTTGCGGAAAAAACTATCATTACAGTGCAAAAGCATAGGAAAACTTTGTTGCTATCCATTCCTAAGAAATATATCATAACTCCTAAGAAGTAGCTCTAGAATCCGATCTTCAAACTACGCGATAGAAATCCATCTACGCGATCAGATTCAACATGTTGGGCTGAAGTTTTGTTAAAGATTACGTCATTTGGGCTCGGCTGTGTATTTATTTAGTTTGTATTCCAGTTTGGGCCTGTCCAACCGTGAGCCCTTTTTGTTTATTACATAAGTATATGCTTGCATGCATATTAGGTTAACGATTAGAACGATAGATCAGAGTATAACGATAGTATTTTCCAGATTTCTTTAATCGTTCTTGTAACCTACCAATCCTCTACAGTTGATGTTCTTAATCGAGCTCTTCTGAGGATTTTGTTTTAATCATTCGACACGTTTGATTCACTTTTGTCTTGTTCTTATTTTCGTGTTCTTGCTGTTTTTATAATTAATTACCTGTTTAAGATCTAATCGATCTTCATAGATTAAGGTTTTAATCTCATCAATTGGTATCAGAGCGGGAGGCTGTGTAATCGATACACATCTTTTCTGTGAAAAGGTTTCAATTAGGGTTTTTCTGCAACTACCGATATTTATTGAGCCGTCATCTCATTATTGACGTATCTTGATATTTATTGTTTTGCCCTAATCTGCTTTATTACAAGTCTGATCTTTAAATAGGTTTTTCGATCATAATGGACGAGTCGCAATCAAATCCTATTAATATTTCCAACAGCATCGGTTCGACGACAAAGATTCCAATCCTATATACCCATGACTATGAAGTCTGGGCGCATCACTTCGAAGACTATGTAATAGGATCTGAGGATAATGGGTACCTCATATGGGAAGCCATCATTAATGGACCGTTCTCTCATTCTGCAACGTCCAGGATTATTAAAACTCAAAAGGAGTACAATGATCTGCTGAAGGATGTTAAAGATATTGCACAAGACGAAAAGGACAAATTCCAGTGCAATATCAAGGCGTTAAGGTTAATCAGATTCGCCCTTCAGTCCGACACCTTTAGGTTGGTCAGCTCATGCACGACGGCAAAGGAAGTTTGGGATAGACTTCGTGAACTGTACTCTACAAACGAGGATCTTGAACATTCTATCCAAACCTTGCTCTTATCTGAGTTTGGAGAATTCAGGCAAGGAGCCGAAGAAACGGTGACCCAGACGTTTGATCGCTTCAATCATCTTCTCAGCAAGATGATCAAACACGATATTGAAAGGAAGCTTATCAAGCAGAAGGTTACTTTCTTAAATGGTCTGAGGTCTGAATGGAGAGCAGTGGTGTCTACAGTCAAACCCCATGAGCAGTTTAAATCATACTCTTTGGCGAAACTGGTGGGTATTCTCAAGTCCCAGGAGAAGATTGTGCTGCAGGAAAAGAACGTTGTTTCAAGCCTTGGTTCGTTGGCCCTCCTATCAAAAAGTAAAGTTGTGATGGAGGATGAAGACCTTAACTTGGAAGAGTATGACCTCACGTCTGAGGATTATGCTATGATGGTGTCTAACCCCAAGAGGTTCATAAAGAAGAGATTCCCCAGCAATAAAAACCAAAACTGTCAGGGGAGTTACAGTTCAGAAAAAGTTAACAATGAACCGAAGGTTGAAGAGCCCACGAAGGAACCGAAGGTGGATGGCGATTCCGGAGTAAGCTGTTACTACTTTGGTGGGAAAAACCACTATGCTAAAGATTGTGTTCTTAAGAAGATGGCTGAAAAGGGTGATGAAAAGGATGAGGAAGCTGTGTTGCAGAAAAGGCTGGATGAGTTGAGAAAGAAGAAGTCTACCGCTAACCCTTCTATTAATGCTCTTATTGTGCAGGGTTCAGTTGCTGATGACGAGTTCGGTAGCACGGAAGTTTGGTCTACCGACTCAGAAGATGATGAAGTGAGGATGCCTACTCATGGAAAGGCTTATGTGGCAAAGGAGGAGAGCAGTGGAGGAAGATGCTTCATGGTGACTGATGTATCTCAAATGAGGGGATACACCACTGATAGTGGAAGCAATGAACCGAAGGTGCAGGAGGACATGTGCTTTACGGCCAAACCACTCAGCCAGTAGTTCAACGAGCTTGATGAACTGATAAAGAAGGTACAATCGGTTTTTGTTTCATTTAAAGTACCACAATCCTCATATGAGAAAGAACTAAAAAATGTTAATACAAGAATTTCTCATCTAGATAGTAGCTTAACTCAAACTCGAGTCACCAATTCTAACCTAACTGATCAATTAAGCAGGGTGGCGTCGAAGAGTGAGGAGCGGCGGATGTGGATCGAGTTGAAGGAGTCTGAATTAGTTAAAATTAAAGACGAAAACATTTATTTACAAAGAGATAATTTAAAGTTGTTAAAACAGCGGAATGTTTTTTGTTTAATTGCAAAACGTCTTTATTCTAATATTACTCAGCTTCACTTAGATTGTGAAATAGGCCAAAAGATCCATCGCATGATTTTGCCCTTTCTGGAGTTTAAGGAGGATGAAATTGATGCCGAAGCTTATAATTGTGAGAGTGTGATATCGTCTGATGATGTCAATCCGACTTACATGTATGGACTGGACAAAATTGAGTCCTTCATTAAATCCAAGGACCACAAGGACATGCTTAAAAATCTTTTGGATGAAAATGATAGACTTAAACTGAGAACCGAAACCATACAAAAATTTGACTCTTTGAACGCCAACGTAAGCTCAGAAAACAAAATTGTTGTTGAAAATGCATCTGAGCTTAACGAGGACGACAACATGAGTGAAATTTCTGTAGAGGACACGGTTGACTGCTCAGAATTTGTAAAAAGCGAACCTAAAAACCACAAGAATCTAATTTCTGAAAATTCAGTGGAGTTCGCTCGATTGTCCCAACAAAAGTCCCCGATCTTAGCAGAGAAAGAAGTTGTGTATCAAAAGGTCAGGACCACTCCAAATCAAGTATACAAGGTCACTGGAGTAACCGAACATCAGACGACTGAACTCACAGCTATTGTAAACGAAGACAATGTTGATGGCTGTGATGAGTTCTTCTGGTCAGCTCCAATAGATAATGCAAACGAAACGGTTGGCTTATCTGAAAGAACCTCCTGGATGAGTAAAGGAAGATACATACCTGAACCCTTGAATAAGCCAGATAACTTCGATGAGCCAAGCACCAGTGGTTCGAAAGACATTCCTAAGGAGGATGAAAGTTCGGCAAAAGAAGACGTTCCCTCTACACCCTCAGCTCAAAGTGAAACTCCTTCAGTTCAAAAGGAACCAGCCAAGGAGAAACCGAAAACGAAAGCTAATGTTCATCATCAACCAAAACAGATGAGGAATAAGAAGCGAGAAAGGAACCAAAGATACAGGAAGAATCTCTCTGAAATGAGACAATTCTGGCAATCCCAGAATGCATACTTCTCACATCAAGACAAGAATCTGAAGTATGAAAACAATCCTGTCGGAAAACCTGAGAGTCACAATAACCGAAAGCCAAGGTTCGGTTCACAAGAAAATACCAACCGAAAGCAAAGGTTCGGTTCTGAGAAAGACTTCAACCGAAAGCTAAGGTTTGGTTCACAAGACAATTCCAACCGAAAGCAAAGGTTCGGTTCTGAAGTCAAAAGAGATCAAAACTCTAAGGTCAGTCCCTCCAATGATCAAAAGCAAAAGGGTCACCTAGAGTCTCCAGCCAAAAAGTCCTCTCAATCTAAACCCACTTCTTCTAGTTCTTCTAACTCTTCTATTTCCACCAATTCATCTCCATCTTGCTCTAAAGCTAATTCTATTCGTTATCAAAAATCTCATTCGTCAGCTGAACAAAAGGGCAAACAGAAGGTCAATGAATCCAAACCAGAGTCCAAACCGAATGCACCCAATCCTAATAAGATAAAAGTATTTACCATTAAAAAGAAAGATGAAACAACACTTATAAAACGAACATATCTTGTTGATATCTCTCTTACTGTTCCTGTTCCCATGAAAAGCTCACGTGGACCCAAGAAACTTTGGGTTCCTAAATCTGCTTAATTTTTGCAGGTTATAAGTGACGAGCAGTTCGACGAAGAATGGTACATCGATAGTGGCTGCTCACGTCACATGACAGGGAGGAAAGAGGAGCTTAGGGATTACAGATCTCTTGCAAATGGTGGCAACGTCAAGTTTGGAAATAATTCTTTCGGCACCATAAAGGGATACGGGATGATAACAAATGGTGACTTTACTATAAGGAAGGTGGCTTATGTGGAAGGACTCCAACACAACCTCATCAGTGTATCTCAGCTTGTTGGAGGTACAGGTCTCAAAGTCTCATTCGATGATGAAGGTTCTGAAATTATTGAGAAAAAGACAAAGAAAGTGATTCTCAAGTCGGAGCGAAAGGGTGAAATGTTTCCTCTAAAACTTAAACCCATCAAAGGAAACCCAACTATATGTTTGTTATCAAAAGCTCAATCTGACGAAAGCTGGTTGTGGCACCGAAGACTCTCTCATCTCAACTTTAAAGATATCAACCGACTTGTCACTGGAGGTCATGTTAGGGGTCTTCCATTGCTCAAGTTCGATAGAGATCATTTGTGTGCTGCATGCGAAATGGGGAAGCAAAGTCGTCAAAGTCACCCATCTGTAATTAACACAAAAGTTGTTGAACCACTCGAATTACTTCATATCGATTTGTGTGGTCCTTCATCTATTGAAAGCATCGGTGGTAGCAAGTATATTCTTGTTATTGTTGATGACTTTTCACGATTTACGTGGGTGTTCTTCCTAAAGCTCAAATATGAAGCGACTCATAAGCTGAAATTGTTCATCAAGCAGATTGAAGTACAGCTCAAGAAGGTCGTTCGCAACATCAGAAGCGATAATGGTCTTGAATTCAAGAACAGGGAGTTTGAAGAATTTCTTGCAGAAAAGGGAATAAGTCACAACTTCTCAGCTCCCTACACACCACAACAGAACGGAATTGTCGAAATACGAAACCGATCTTTGTGTGAAGCTGCCCGAACTATGCTAAGTTTTGCTTCCTTACCTCTTTATTTTTGGGCTGACGCTATTTCTGCTTGTTTTACACAGAACAGGTCTTATCTCAACAAGCGATTCACGCTCACACCTTATGAGATACTAAACAACAGAAAGCCCAATGTGAAATTTTTCCATGTGTTCGGCTCACGGTGTTTCATCTTTAATTCTAAAGAACACCTCAATAAGTTCGACGTCAAAGCCGACGAGGGAATCTTTCTGGGGTACTCGCTCACATCCAAGGCATACCGAGTCCTAAACAAGCGTTCGAGAAAAATTGAAGAGACATATTACGTGACCTTTGACGACGCCTATGTCAAAAAGCTACAAGCCAAAGAAGACATCGCTGGGGAAATCTTTCCTCAAACTGGGCAAGTCACAGTCTCGATCGCTAATTTGTACGATAAATTTCTAGAGCTCTTTGACGAACCAGAGAAAGCTTCTCTCTCAGAAGCAGGTGCAGCAGACAACAAGGTTCACCACATGAAGCAGATTGTCGAAGAAGCTGCAAGGAGAATGCATGAAGGAGGATCGACTACTGATGACCCTCCATCCAACAATGCTTCAGTCGAGGGGGAGCCAAGCTCACAAGTCGAGGGGGAGCCAAGCTCAAATGTTGAGGGGGAGCCAAGCTCTACAACTGCAACCGAAGGTGCTTCTCCAACCCAAGGTGCTTCTCCAACCGAAGGTGCCTCTCCAACCGAAGGCGCTTCAACGCCTGCAAGTCCAGCATCACAAGAAACCCCTGAACCTCAAGTTTCTCAAAGCTCATCAATCGAGGGGGAGCATGATGATATGACGCTTGATTACGATAACCAATCTGAGCCAGAAGAAATGATCAATGCTGAACTAGACCCAACCTTTGATCCGAATTACCCTCCCCTTACCAAATGGACCAGAGATCATCCTATCTCTCAAGTGGTTGGTGATGTATCTGAAAAGGTTCTGACCCGATCACAACTGAAGGCAAGACAGACATCCTTATTTTCAAAAGTTGAGTTTTGTATGTTTAACTCATTCGTATCAAAAGTTGAACCGAAGACAGTTAACACTGCCCTCGATCACTCTGATTGGGTTCAAGCAATGCAAGACGAACTGAACGAATTTGAAAGGAACAAAGTCTGGCGCCTCATTCCAACTCCTCCAGATGCTTCGGTTGTTGGTCTCAAATGGGTCTTTAGGAACAAATTGGACAAGGAAGGGAATGTAATAAGGAACAAGGCTCGTCTGGTAGTAAAGGGATACTGTCAGGAGGAAGGTATAGATTATGAAGAGACTTTCGCTCCTGTAGCTAGGCTGGAATCTGTAAGAATATTTCTTGCTTATGCTGCCCACGAAAACTTTGAAGTTTTCCAAATGGATGTCAAGTGTGCATTTCTTAATGGAGAACTCGAAGAAACCGTGTATGTGGGGCAACCTCCTGGGTTCGTGAACGAAAAGTATCCAAACCATTGCTATATTCTGGATAAAGCTGTGTATGGCCTTAAACAAGCTCCGAGAGCCTAGTATGAAACGCTAACTAAATTTTTAAAGATGTCTAAATTCAAACAAGGTTCGGTTGACCCAACCTTCTTTCGCAAAAAGGAAGGTAACCACCTTATGATAGTTCAAATTTATGTCGATGACATCATCTTTGGCTCTACGAATCCCAGTTTAACAGCTGAACTCAGAAAGTTGATGGAGACTAAATTTGAAATGAGCTCAATGGGTCCTATTAACTTTTTCCTTGGTTTAAATATTAGACAGGGACCCGAAGGCATCTTTATTAATCAGGAAGCTTACACGAAGACTCTCCTAGCAAAGTTTGGCATGATGGGAGACTCCAAAGTCAAAGTCCCAATGGCATTCGGCACCAAGCTAACTCCATCCCTAGATAAACCGGCTGTCGATATAACGCTCTATCGTCAAATGATAGGCTCACTAATGTATCTCACTGCTAGCAGGCCTGACATCATGTTTTTTGTGTGTTATTGTGCTCGATTTCAGGTGAACCCACGCGAATCTCACATACTTGCAGTGAAGAACATCTTACGCTATCTCAAGCGAACCATCTCCTTAGGTCTATGGTATCCTTCCAACTCAGGCTTCTTCGTTCAAGCCTATTCTGATGCTGACCTTGGAGGATGTGGATTCGACAGAAAAAGTACTACTGGTGGCTGTCAATTCCTTGATGGGAAGTTGGTCAGCTGGCAATCCAAGAAACAAACGTGTGTGTCGTTGTCTACTGCCGAAGCGGAGTACATTGCCGCTGCATCCTGCACATCACAAGTGATTTGGATCCAGAGTCAACTTCGAGACTATGGACTCAATATGAAGAAGATCCCACTATATTGTGACTCTGAAAGTGCAATTAGGATCTGTCGTAACCCAATGCAACACTCTAAAACCAAACACATAGCACTGAGGTATCACTTCATCAAAGATCACGTGGAAGATGGAAACGTCGAAGTTCACTTCGTAAGAACCACTGATCAACTGGCTGACATCTTTACCAAAGCTCTTCCTGAAGCATCATTCAACAGAATACTGCAAGGGCTAGGTATGATGGAATCAGAGTCAGTACCTCACACTACCTCTCAACCTCAAACGTAAGAAGCGAAACCAACCGAACGTTCGGGTTCGGTCAAACCATCTGTCTCGCTCATCACTTCAAAGGTAGTTTTTCTCTGTTGTATATTTCTTGTACAAAATTGTTTTTCTTAATATTAATAGTATTAAAATTGTTTTTCTAAATCTCTTGGTTTCTCAACATTTTCCAAAACCGAAACCTACCGAAAGTTCGGGTTCGGTTTTTCAAAATTTTGTTGAACCCAAACCAACCGAAGGTTTGGGTTCGGTTTTTCAAAATTTTGTTGAACCGAAACCAACCGAACGCTCGGGTTCGGTTTTTCAAAATTTTCTGGAACCGAAACCAACCGAAGGCTCGGGTTCGGTTTTTCAACTTTTTCCCAACCGAATCCAACCGAACGTTCGGGTTCGGTTTTCCATTTTTTTCCAAGTCTTATTTTTTTTTCCAAGTTTTTTTTAAGTCTTAATTTTTTTTCCTTACTTATTTTTTTTAACTTATTTTTTTTTATTTTATTATTTTCTAATTTATTTTTCTTCTTTAATAAATCTCAAAAACTCCAAAAAAATTTTGTTTTATTTTTTTTGTGTGTTCGTTCGTTTATGGGATATAAATGTTGGCTTAATTAAGTGTCCCTAGAAGCATGCTGTTGTATGTGTCCCAAGCCTCATAAGATTTTGAACAATAGCCTTCATGACCTGGTATACACAAACCTTGTCTTCCCAATAAGGCTAACATATTTATTCTAATCGTGAGCTATCTCACTCTCTTCTCACATGAGATAAGAGTTTCCTGCTTGGTCCTTATTTTGCAGCAAAGGTACTATGTTTTCTTACACCATCTCCATTACATTCGTTTCATCAACGTAACCCTTGAGACTCTCAGAAATTACCACTGAGGTTTATGGTTACACAACATCTGTGTTTATGATCTTAGTTTCGTACCACTACGAGCTGAGTGAAACCCAAAATTCAACACCACATATGAATTGACGGTGAACAATTAATTTGCTCAAGTTTTTCACCAAAGAATTGACGAATGTACCTTCATGAAATCTCAAATTTTATTTTTTTTGTGATTCCTATGAAATTGTTAAACACCGTAACATTTCTTCCCTTGGGATCCAGTTTTAGTTTTTTTTTAGATTTTATATTTTTCCAAGCCAATTTAAAATAAATTCCTACCTACTTGTTCAACAGGCTACACCGGTCTCACAAGTACTTTGTTCACTTTCTTTCTTATTTCAAGAATAGAATTGTTGAATCAAAGCAAAAGCCACCTTTATTTAGCCTAATTAAAAGAAGCCTTTCAACATTTATTAATAAGTGTTTGATCGTAATTCAACGGGAATCCACACTAACACTTTAAGGTCTTTCTTGACCTTGAAGGAAGAGATTCGTGCCCGGGATCATCAGTTTCGTGTCATTATTGACATCACAGAAAATCCTTAAAAGAGTTGCTTTATTTCTTTTTCTTTTACACTCTTTGCACGAAAATCTTTGATTTTCCAAAACTCCGTTACTAACTATTACAGGCTGTATTATTACTTTAGTGGTTAATTATGAAGTTGTGGTCAAAAATAATCCACGTGGGTATTTAATTCAAAAGATGCCGATTAAAAGGATAAGACGAAAGGTTGCTGACTTGGCGGGAGTTAAACGGATTAAAATTCAAACGACGGTAAAAAGGGGGCACGTGTGAATTTGAAACGCCCATACTTTTACTGACCTCAGGGACGCGTGTGCGAAATCCAAGCGACATCCCTCTGGCATTTAAAGGCGCGTGAGGATTTGAACCGTTTTTCTTCTGAAACGGCGCTTGTTGGGTGGCGTGATCCTAGGAATCTGACACTATCTCTCTTACGTGATCATCGCATAGAAGATTTGATACGATTTTTCTCTCTCCAATCCCTCACTATAAAAGGCAGTTTACAATCTCATTTACCTTTTTACTGCTTCCGGATTTTCTAGAGAGCAAAAACTCCCAAAAGCTTCACTGTTCATCTTCTTCTTCTACTACCTTCAACAATGGCAGAATCTTCTTCCGTCCATGCTACTTCACAAATCCTTCCCATTCGTCCGCAACAATGCCTGGTGATCGACCTCAATCCTCTGGCGTACGACTCTTACATGTCGCCGATCATCGAGTGCCTGAAGTACTCCCAAATCACCACCACTCTCTCCCAGATCGAATCTGTGCCCATGGTGGCCCTATCGTAGGTTTATGCGACTGCCTATTACGACAAAGCAGTCGACCGGGTGTTCTTCGAGATTGCTGAACACAAGACATTTGTTTCTCGACAACGTTTCTGCACCATGCTTGGGTTGGCTGTTGACCCATCGAGAATAAATCCGGAGACGATTCCGGTTGGGTATCTGTACAACATGTTCTACAATATGGGGTACACGGAGGTTCTTACCTCTGTTGCAAAATTCAAGAAGTCCTGCTTGCCGCCACAGTGGAACGGTATGTTCACAGTCCTCTTCAAGGACTTGTCGGAACGGAGCTCAGGGTCCGACGGTGCTAGTCGACTTTTCTTGTCGATCATGTATGCAGTCTACAACGGGGTCAACTTGGATTTCGGGTTGGTCCTCTGGCAACAGCTCATCCAGAGCCTTTCTTCATCATCACGACACTCCGAGGTGTCGTTGGCCCGGTTCTGGATTTTGATCACAAAGTGGGCGATGGACAAGTTCGACATTCCCACTGCTGCAGGTGCATCGATGTCTTCAATTGGTACGTTTCATACCAAGAAGATCATCGTCTCGGATGCATCTAAATTTTCGTTCATTGGCTCCATTCCGGAGACAATGTATGGCAACGTACCCTCTGACAGCAGGCTGATTCGGACGATCAAGGAATTCCGGCCAACTGGTCCTAGGGAACTTACACCGGATATGCTCAGGTCCATCCACGATGCTGACAAACCGGTGAACAGAGGCAAAAAGGCGGACAAAGGGAAGCAAGCGACCAAAGCTCCTACGGGTCCTTCTCCCAAGAAGAGGAAACAGACAAAGGCTGCACAGTCCCCTCAGCCGAAGAGGAGGAAGACACAACCGAAGCGCAAGCTCATTATTCCCTCTTCTTCGAGTGACTCAGGAAACGAGAGTTCGGGTTCGGACGGCTCTCAAGGAGGCGAAACCCCTCAACGAGGCAACACACCACCTCGGTCACCTACCCCAGATATGGAACTTCATAATTCACCAGTTCCTTCACCTCCTCCAACCATTCCTACTTCCATTCCGACCATAATCCCCAATACCATTATTCCACCAACCTTTTTCCCTATACCACCACCCATTTTCACTACTGCAACCGAAACACCACCAGTAACCGAAACCCCACCCGTAACCGAACCACCACAAACCGAAACCCATACAACCGAACCTACCCACACTCAACCACCACCCAAAACTACCCCACCCCATACTCAACCTCAACATACCCCAACCACAACACCCCCAGCTTCACCACCCCCTCCATCTCCAGAAAATGCCTCTGATGGAGATAACCCTTACCTTGGCGGTGATAACATGAACTTCGATTCGGTCTATTACAGTCCGTTTCAGGTTCAGAGTGACGAAGAGGATGATGCTCCAGTGACAAAGAAGCATCTCAAGGAGCTCAACGAGAAGGTTGACCTACTTCTCGCCTCATCTTCCAACCAACAGTCCTCTCTCTCTGAAGCTGCACTTCAGAAGATTGTTGATGCCTTCTCCAGGGCTCAACATGATTCGGTAGCCTCAGCCACTGCTGCCATAGACGCCTCAACCAAAGCCTGTGAGGCTACGACCGAAAAAGTCGATAAACTATTCTCAGACGCCTCTTCTTTGCTGAAATCATTGCAAGAGAGTACGGATTCCACCAAGACAACTTTGGAACCGATTGTTCAGCAATTGGCAAAGTTCGTCTTAACGGAGTTGACTTCGTTCGCTGCCCTTCGCCAATCAATAAGCGACGACAACTCGGCCCTTCGTGCCTCCATCGATGAACGCCTTGCTAAGCTACAAGAGGATCTTGCGGCTGAAAACTCTTTGATGGACGTTCTCGCAAGCAAAACCACCGCCCTAAAGATCAAGAGCACTCAGCTATCCAACTCTCAACAACAGCTGGAAGCTCCTTGATCCGAAAGGGAGGTCATCAAGACATATGTTTCGGATGTACACGCTGCCTTATCCAACATCCTAGAAGCACATGATCCGATTCTAAACCATTCGGTGAGGCGAACCCTTGCTGAAAATCTCTCTCCGGCCATGGACCTTCTCAGCAAAATAGAAGGCCTTCCTAGTTTCGTGTCCATTCCGAAACAAGGGGGAGATGAGAAGAAGAACGGATCGAAACCACCTCCTTCCTCCAAAGCTACTCACACAACCGAACCACCTCCGACTGGTCAAGCTTCGGGTTCGGGTGTGAAGGACAAAGGGAAAAATATAGCTGAAGATGAAGATGAAGATGAAGATGATGAAACCATTGTTGACATGTTGAAACGAAAGAACAGTCGCAATGTTGATGAAGATGTAAATCGTGTGGCGCGAGAGGCTGAAGAAGCCGAACGCAAGCAGAAGGAAGCCCACGATCTCCTCGAGAGCAGGAAGACTCTCTTCCCTGCATGGACCCGGGAGCGCATGATTAAAGAGGCCATAGATACTCCCAGAATCTTATGGCTCGAGGCGGTTATCTCGTTCGACTGCAATAATACTGTCGACTCGCAGTTCGACATGCTGCTGACTCGAAAGGCGTTTATCTTCCACGCCTTCTCAAATATCTTTGAAGTCCCTCATCCGAATGCTGAACTTGATAGGGAGCTCATCGATTTCTATCTGAAGGCTGATCGTCCTCAGTATCTCACTTGGAGCGCCCAGAAGATAGTGAACGTTCGGGTACTGAAGCCTTACGCCGAAGGAAGGTTCACAAACGTTCGGTTCAAGGTGATTCGGGGATCTGCAAAGACTGCACATCATATCTCCCTGGCGGATCTACCGAACTTAAATCCTCATGATTGGATTGTCTTGCATAATATCCTTTTGACTAATGAAGCCGAATATGGTCCCATTATAGACCATATCAAAAGGATGTTAGTCTGCTACATCATGGAGGTTGCCCTTATGGATCAGGAGGTTGCCACAGTCTTCAAGAAGAAACCGAAGATAGCTCCTGTGGGATCGGCCAGTGATCTCAACCAAATGCAAATGGGCAGAATCGACCCGAGACGCAACTCAGTTATGTTCACTAGAGCAGAAGGACAGAAGTGTCTCTTTGCTTTAGCTGACAAACACCTTTACACCACTGCTTGTCTGGAGCATGTGTTATCGATCATCAAGAGGTGTAAAGAGAATTCAGCGGATGATGTAAAGTACTTCAACGACATGATCCAATGGTACATCAGGTTTAGATAGACAATACTCTCGCTTACCAAATGTCTGTTTAACACCGTGAAGAAGAAGGTACCTGCCTCCGCTGCTGGCCCAAGTAACAAGTGAAGATCTCCCTCCAATTGACGCAAAGGGGGAGATTGTTGGGCTGAAGTTTTGTTAAAGATTGCGTCATTTGGGCTCGGCTGTGTATTTATTTAGTTTGTATTCCAGTTTGGGCCTGTCCAACCGTGAGCCCTTTTTGTTTATTATATAAGTATATGCTTGCATGCATATTAGGTTAACGATTAGAACGATAGATCAGAGTATAACGATAGTATTTTCCAGATTTCTTTAATCGTTCTTGTAACCTACCAATCCTCTACAGTTGATGTTCTTAATCGAGCTCTTCTGAGGATTTTGTTTTAATCATTCGACACGTTTGATTCACTTTTGTCTTGTTCTTATTTTCGTGTTCTTGCTGTTTTTATAATTAATTACCTGTTTAAGATCTAATCGATCTTCATAGATTAAGGTTTTAATCTCATCACAACATATTCTTTCTTTAAGTTCCTTTACTTTTCATTGATTCTTAAAACATCAACATGTGACCCAGTCACATCATGTAATAAGAATCTCAGAATAGAAACTTAGCAGAGTTAGATAGTGGACTTTACCTGAAGTAGAGTCAAACTTATTGACTTTAACATCCTTAGGTAAATTTGGCAGCTTCTCAACCAATGCCCCTTTCTTTGGCAATATAAACATATGGACCCTTTGATAATGGTACACGGGACTATCACAGACTTAGCTTTTCTCTTTACCATTTGGTCAACCGAGTTGACTATGGTCAATCCCTTTCCTTAGGAAGAGAATGCTTTTTCTGGATTTCCATTGTCACCATTGTCAATGTCCATAAAGTTTTAGGAAGTTGATCTTAGCAAATATCATTAAGGGTCTTGTCATATTCTATTTCATAGGAATCCCAAAAGAACTCACTATGTGACTTAGAAGGTGACTGAGCCACCAACCTTCTCAAGACTTTGGCACCCAACTCTCTCGGCTTGTCAATATGTGACTACATCTCCAAGATGTGATCACACCTAGACCTTGCCTTGCCAATAGGGCTTCAGTGACCTTAAACTTTTCAAGAACTTGTGGGTTAGGGAGAATAATTGGAGGAGGTGAAAGAAGTATGATTTCCAAGGAACATCATCTTCATTTAGGAAAGCTTGTTTCAAGAGATTTGGGAAGATCATAACTGTCTAAACCAGACATCTTTTGGGAGATATTCAAGATAGTTGATCTTAAGTCCTTAATATGACACCCAATATGAAATATTAAGGCTAGGACCCAACAAACTATTTTATAACTTAGAAGAGGTATGCCGTAATCCAAGCTATAAAATATTTGAAGGTAGGTGAATGACGATTCACCAGTTTCCACCAAGATAAACGAAATGTATTATTAGGTTTTAATTGGTTTTGAAACTCCTAGATCTTTTGAGATTCATTGAACTGTTCAATGGCATGTTTCAATCTCGAGTGTGCCCTTCAGGTTTTGTGATTGGGATGCCGAGGATCACAAATCAAGGTGTGAAGTAACCATGCAAATTACTTGGTACCCTTATGTGTTTACCCCTCAATCGATGTGACGGTTAACCACACACGCTCCATCGATACTATGATAAACATTAAGTCACCCTTTGCCTACCTTGTTAAATACGAGTTAGTGTGCCGGTTAACCACACACGCTCCACTAACCGACTTAAACAAAGTGCAAAGTATAATTTCATGGATTAGAACCTTATTCACACTTTCCTAAGTAACTAAGATTGGGTATTTATAAAAGGTTTAGTTACTTAGTATTTATCATTAATACTTTTAATGAAGGGAGAATTCTAGTCCTGTCAAACCCGTTCGGCTAACGACCCTCCACCAGTCAAGCAAGTGGTGGGTGAGAGTGGACACCCATTAAGTTGCCATTTTATAGGCAACAACCTTATACCCACCTTATAGACCGGCTTCGTGAATGAGGCGTACTAGCGATAAGACTGACTTTACTCTTATACAAATATATATATTATTAACTTATAATATTATAAAGTATAAGGGTTGAATTTTAACTTTTAAAATTCTAAGGGCTAACTTGGAATTAAAGTATTCATAAGAGAAAACTTTACAAATTCCAAAACCTGAGGGCAAGTTTTAAAACTATTCAAAACTAATTAATTCCATGATTTATGTGTTTAAAGTAGTTTTAATCCAAAAACTCTTCAAGTTCCATAACTTGAGGACAAGTTATGGAAGACTTTAAACTAATAAAAGAATTACTTTTCTTTATTTTATAACTTATGGAATTAATTATGGTTACACTTTATTTATTTATTTATTAATGAAGTGACTCTTGAACCTCCATAACTTAAGGACAAGACTCTTCATCTTTTGTAACCATTGTCAACTTTTATGAGTTTTATGAAACTTAAATGTGACTTTTCATATAACTTGAGGACAAGTTACAAAAACACATTTTAGAATCACCTTTTAGATTAATTTGGATTGAAAACAACTATTTCACTCAACTTTCTATTAATCTAAGCAACTCATAAGAACAAGATAATTCAAATCAAACTTTTTCATGTAATTAGTCTAAACCTTAAACTAATACAAAACATGAATCTATTGACAATTATCTTTGAAATTGGATTAGCATGAGCATTACCATATCAAAAACAAGTTTATAACTTCAAAAACATCTTAGGGTAATGTTCCTAGTCCAATTCCAGCCAAAAATGTCGAGTTTATGCCGTCTGGGGGTCCAACTCGTCGAGTGCATGAACCAACTCGGCGAGTTGGATCGATTTGATCACTTTTTAGGCATGGACTCGCCGAGTCTCCTGATGTACTCGCCGAGTCTGATGATCAGACAGCAACAACTTCGATTTTTTAAGCAGTTTTGCAAGTATAACAAGAAAACAAGCCTAGGCTCTGATACCACTGTTGGTTTTTTGAGCATTCTAACACTCCTAAGTGTACATGCAACCCTAAATACCTTGGATCTATGTTTTCTCTATTATACATGCAAATAAGAACTTCCAAGGTATTATCCTAATCTAGCATACAAAACAATGAGAGTAACAAGATAGAATACATACCTCTTTGATGTAGAATGTCTTCATGAAGCTTGAGTGCCTAGTGCCCCAAGTGTGACACCTCAAATGGTTCACACAACACCAAATACACTTGGAATAACTTGAGAGAAATCCACAACTCATGAAATCGGCTAGCCCTTCTATTACTCACTCTAGTGGCCGATTTTGTCAAGAATAAGATCTTTATATAGTGTTACAATTAGGGTAAACCCTAATTGTCATGACTTTCCATTTCCTTGGATCCATGGGTTCAAATACACCATGGAGCATCCATGGACCATCCTATGGGTTTTAGCCCAACTTGATTATCCATGGAGCATTGGCCCACTATACAAGTATGGATGATTTACACAATCAACCCATATATTTAATTAGTCTTCTTTTGATCACTTAATTAATCCTAGATTAATTCTTGATCAATACTAATTAAATAATCTTATTATTCTTATTATTAATATACTAGAACTTATAATATATTAATAACCATAAGTGTCTTATTTCTCTCATTATAGTCTATCCAAGTGCATGATGCCATGCAACCCAAATGGACCATGCCGGGTCGGGTCAAGTCTTACCAATTATAGTTATGGACTTAGACATTAATCCAACAGCAAGTACATTTTCGAAACGCATGTTGCCAAGATCGACACCAATAGCGAAAGCACCATACCGATTAGCACTGACAGAGATGAAGGAGCTTATGATGCAACTTTAGGAGTTGTTAGACAATGGTTTCGTTAGACCTAGTTCATTACCCTGGGGAGCTCCGGTGTTATTCGTGAAGAAAAAGGATGGGAGCATGAGGATGTGCATAGACTATAGAGAGTTGAACAAGTCAACGATAAAAAAATATCCATCACGAAGGATTGACAACCTGTTCGATCAGCTGCAAGGTTCGAGCTATTTCTCAAAGATCGATATTAGGTCAAGATATCATCAGTTGAAGGTGAGAGAGCAAGATATTGAGAAGACTGCATTCAGAACGAGATACGGACACCATGAGTTCTTGGTTATGTCATTTGGACTAACCAATGCTCAAGTAGCATTTATGGATTTTATGAACAGGGTTTGTAAACCCTTCTTCGATAAATCCATAATAGTGTTCATAGATGAAATTTTGATTTACTCAAAGATCCAATAGGAGTGTGGCAAGCACCTGCAAGAGGTATTAGAAGTTTTGAAGAAGGAGAAGTTGTATGCAAAGTTCTTTAAATGTAATTTTTGGATTCGAGAAGTCCAATTCTTGGGTCATGTGGTTAACCAAGAAGGAATAATGGTTGACTCAACAAAGATTGAAACCGTGATGAAATGGGAACGAACAAAAAGTCCAACTGAGATCAAAGCTTTCTGGGATTAGCTGGATATTACTGAAGGTTTATCCAAGGCTTTTCTTCAATAGCTGCTCCGTTGACATATTTGACCCATCAAGGAGCTACATATACATGGAGTGGGAAACAAGAAGAAGCATTCGAGAAATTAAGAACAAAGTTGTGTAAAGCACCAGTTCTTTCTTTACCTAGCAGAGTTGAAGACTTCGTAGTCTATAGTGACACATATGGAGTGGGGTTAGGTTGTGTTCTGATCCAGAGAGATAAAGTGATAGTATACACATCTCGACAATTGAAAGAACACGAGAAGAAATACCCCACTCATGATCTGGATTTGGCAGTGGTAGTATTCACATTAAAGATATGGAGGCATTATCTTTATGGAACTAAGTGCAAACTCTTCACTGATCATAAAAGTCTCCAGTATCTCTTTGATCAAAAGGAATTGAATATGAGGAAACGACGTTGGCTAGATTTTCTCAAGGATTACGACTGTGAGTTACTTTACCACCCTGGTAAAGCAAATGTTGTAGCTGATGCTCTAAGTCAAAAAGTAAACCTAGAAAGAAAAAGGACAAGTGTGTTAAGAATAGAAGTTTTCTCGACAATTTTGGAAAGCATTAAGAAAGCTCAAGTAGAAGCTTTGGAGAAAAATAAATAGTCAAGGATTGAAGGTATTCCAAGATAGGATTTGGGTGCCTAAGATGGGAGGAATAAGGGATCTTCTAATGGAAGAGGCTCACAAGACCATGTACTCGATTCATCCCGGCAACACTAGGATGTATAGAGATCTGAAACCTTACTATTGGTGGCTGAAGATGAAGCTCGATGTTGCAAAGCATGTGGCAAAATGTGTAACATGTGCAAGAGTTAAAACGCAACATCAAAAACCATATGGGATTTTTGTCACGCCCCAAAACAGGAACGGCGGAAACGTTCTGGGGAGGATGACGTCATGTCAAGTATCACAACACATGCATTATAGTAATCAAAGTACAACAACCATTGCATTAATAGTAATAGTTTTACATGATTTACATAACAATACAACACAGTAATACAGGTAATAATATAAGAGCAGCTTGGCACAAAACCATCTTCAATAGAAGCTCCTGGAATGTACCTGTCTAAAGCTGACCTGAGAATACAAGTTATTTGAAAAGCGAGTATCAGCATTTTTACAAATGCTGGTGAGTTCATAAGTATTTAGTGTCATTTTCTCCTGCTTTCTTTAATGTAATGGACACTCTAAAACTACCACTTTTATAAAAGTTATTTGGATAGGAATGTACCTGTCTAAAGCTGACCTGAGAATAGAAGTTATTTGAAAAGCGAGTATCAACATTTTTACAAATGCTGGTGAGTTCATAAGTATTTAGTGTCACTTTATCCAAATAACTTTAATAAAAGTGGTAGTTATAGAGTGTCCATTACATTAGTGTCTTTTCCAGAAAATCCTATATTTTCTTTAATAAAAGCAGTCTTCTACCAAGATTGAACGGAGTTATGTGGTAAAAAGTAGTTTTCCCTTAATTGCTATCACTATCAAAATACAGAATTTGATTATTAAAGAAAGCAGGAGAAATCAAGGAAAATAACATATGCCTCAGCAGTGAAGACTGCTGACTAAGGCAAGAGGAATCATAGACTCCAGGAGAGTATCGAACGAACGACACGCCTGGCTCAGTCTAACAAAAGAGACACAGACCCCAGACGGTACCAAATGAAAGGTACGACTAGCATGGTCTAAAAACAGAGGATACAGACCCCAGATAGTATCAAATGAAAGATACAGCTAGTAAGGTCCAAAAACAGAGGATACAGACCCCAGACAGTATCAAATGAAAGATACAGCTAGTAAGGTCTAAAAACAGAGGATACAGACCCCAGACAATATCAAATGAAAGATATAGCTAGTAAGGTCTAAAAACAGTGTGACTCTAAGAGTGGGTTTCCAGCATACAGTGTAAATTGCTGGTGAAATACAGTGTAAAATACCGTTACCTTAAGGCCATGAATTATAAGGTAACCTGGGATACTCGTAACCATACTAACCGACACTAGAGTACCTGACGCCATGCAAGTGTCTATAAAATGTGACATTTGTCACCCCTTGGCTTGGTAGGCCGTGGACTGTAGTTAGCATTCAGGGTGCAGGGGTGTCAATCCCGTATAGATCTATACACACAATGTCCGCTCTCCCTACAGGAGACTCTGGTTACCAACTAGACGACGGAGAAGGCCGTGTCCCGAAGATGCATCCCAAATAGTGAGTAGTGGGTTTCCAATATAAGTGTTGAACTAGAGGTAAAGATTCATAAGTGAACTAACTAATGCAAACCTATATGTCTATGCTTGTATACATAATATATAACTAATGAATCAAACGACCTTCGGACGGACATCCGATCCCATTATTTATATGCATCTATACAAGCACGGGCATACATCTAACTACGCTTGAGTGTGCAACAAGTAGAAACATATCATGAAGTATAACCAAATCGTGATGTATAACCAAATCGTGTGGAATAACCATATCATGAAGTGTAAACGAACAGTGTGGAATAACCGAATCGTGAAGTGTAAGCGTACAGTGTGGAATAACCGAGTCGTGAAGTATAAGCGTACAGTGTGGAATAACCGAATCGTGAAGTATAAGCGTACAGTGTGGAATAACCGAATCGTGAAGTACAAGCGTACCAAATATAAGTTTATCACGAAGTGGAAGCGACAACAGGTGAAGTAAGAGCGTCTAATAGGTATAAGCGAAATAGAGGCAATAACAAGTATAAATGCATCACAAAGTGAAAGCGTTATCAAGTAGGAGTTTAAACTAAGAGGGAGTATCAAAACATGGAAGAAAACCTTTATACTACTTGAGAAAATCACAACTTGGTGTTCTTTGGTAAAATAAGTTTGAAAACCTTTAGAAGTTCTTTGGAAACTTTTCATAAACCAGTTTAAAATGAACTTTGATAAAATAGTATAAGCAAGAGTTTTGAACAAGTAAAAACCTTTTGGAAAAACCATTTATAGTATCCTACTTGGTAAAACAGTTTACAGTGTGGTAAATCCTTGTGCATGCGGGTTATCAATCACATGTGATTGATATGATAACTGGCATGTTTAACTTGTATTCCCCCCTATAAAACATGTAAAAACATTTAAAAGGTTCATTCAGGGGTATGAACTTACCTGGTGTAAGTGGATCCGACGAAGGTGCTGGTTGGGTGCTCGGTGTCAAGTAAAGACTTGGACACACTTAGTGACCTATTTAACATATGATAACATATGTTCACATACAATTAGTACATTTAATACTAATTAAACAAGTATACGCACTCTAAGGAGCGGAAAACACTTTGGTTAAGTGTTTGGGGTGTCCCGGGTAACATTTAAGGGTGTGAATGGCTTAGGAATGGAGTTTACTCTCCAAGAGTAAACTCTCCATATGGTGTTTACGGCCCTGGGACAACTCCCCATGAGTTTATGGCTGTAAACTCATGGTGAGGGGTTCTAGGATGTTTAAAGGCCTTATATTGATCGTGGAATTTTGCTAGGTCCAAATCTAAAATGTATTAATGGGTTTAAGTCATTTAAAGGGACCAAATGGAAGTTTACGGCCCATGAACCACCCCTATGGGAGTTCACGGCCGTGAACACCTATACCTTGATATTATTGAAGTTTAAGCCCTTGTTTCAACCCTAGCATTTTCTAGTGAAGGTATAACGCCATTTGGGGGGATTAAAACTACCATTTGACATGGTTTGGAGGTGTTTATGGCCTAAGCATGTGCTTGGGCTGTAAACTCCATTTCACCCTTCAAATCTATGTGTTTAAATGTTCTAAACCCGAAATAGCAAGTCCCTAATTTATGTATTAAGCCTAAGGGTGGTTTGGGAGTGTTTGGAACTTGATTTTACAAGTTTAGAGGGTGTTTACGGCCTAAGCATGAGCTTGGGCCGTAAACCCTCTTTTAAGTCCCAAAAGTTGTTGTTTTATGCTTCAAACACTCCTAGGCTAAATCCTTAATTGGTTCCTAGGCTCAAAGAGACAACTTTGGGTCATTTTGGCCTCATTTAAGGGATTTACAGCCCTAGATGGTTCTTGGGCCATAAACTCCTCTTTGACAGCTTATATGGTCGAATTTTGAGCTATAATCACAAGCCATGAGGTTTAGAATAAGCTAGGGTAAGGAGACTTACGATTTAGAGGCGTTTGGTTGCGGATTTTAGACGAAATCGGACTTTTATGAGTGAGAGTATAGAGAGAGAGTGAAAAGGGGTGGAATGAAGTCCATTCCCCCTTATATATGGGTTGGAGTTGGAGCTCAGTGGGAATCTACCCGATACTGCCGTTACACGGGGCTTTTAGTCGCACCCGATTTAGTGGTCGTAATAAAATTTTACTTTTTCCCAAATTGATATGGAAATGTAAAGTAATTGTTTTATTTATTTTATTACGACTTTAACGACATAAAAATATAAATAAATAAAACATTTATTTATTTGGCGACCTCTAATTAACAGAACTATTATAAAATGGAATATTCTGTTAACGGTAACGGGGTAATGTAACGGAATAAACTTGGGTTGTCACATCATCCCCCCGTTAGAGGGAATTTCGTCCTGAAGTTCAGGTCTAGGCATGGTAGTAGGTATGAATGATAGATGCAGGAGAGTACTTCCTATTCGGTTTGTCCTCGCATTCCCAAGTGAACTCTGGTCTGGGTTTGTCATTCCAACAAACCTTCACCTACGGGATGCGGATTCCGTCTCATGTAGTTAGCGTTTTCCGACTGGTGTATCTAAGAGGTTAGGGTTCTCAATGGTCTCTATCAAGATGAGTGGGATACGAAGAGTGACGTCGAGTAAACACATATCAAGTCTAATAAGTGGTTCGATCAGGTGTGAAACTTGTGGAATATCCGAAAGTAGTAGTGGTCTGACGAAGGTTGGACCAAATCTCCATGAGGATTCTCAGATGGTCCTAAGCTCTCGGAAGGGTATAGCTTTTCAGTACTTAGAACATAGTGTATTTCTATGGCAAGATCATCACTGGCGTGATCGCCATTCCAAAGTTCCTAACATTCTCTCCCATACTGGCAGTGTAGTCCTTCAGGTTGGTTCTTAGGAATCTCGGGTTGTCCTTGGTTTCGCATTTCCTGTCAATTGGTTGTTAGAGACTTTCTAGATCATCGGATGGGTTGCGTGTCTACGGTTATCTGTCTGATGTAGAGTGTCTATCTCAAGCTCTTGCAAAATGAACCTGCACTAATGAACCTTGAGATATCCCTAGCGGAAACCCTCAGGGTCAGGGAGATAGGGTTTCACCAGACGAGTGTTGGACTATCTCGGGAGGTGGTTCTACTATTTCTGCGTGAGATAGTATTCGTGGAACACCTAATAGTCCAATGAATCTCTAAGACTTTGGTTTATTTTAGTGCGGAAAGCGCATGCTCCTGCATAACCCCTCGACTAACACCAAGGCTGGTGTCAAGTCTATAATCTCTTCGGGATCTGGGTCATGAGGCTTAACGCAACTACTTTCGCACTTTGATCAAGTATTCTTGGCTGCGGAGGTTATCCTGTGGTTCTCGGTATTCTAGTGTTTACTTCGGAAAATGAAGTCTATCGTCTACAGGGCGACGACGATTTCCTCCATGCGAGAGGGTGGATGGTTATAGGCACTAATTGTCTGTAACAGGGTGGACGAAGTGCCTGAGTAGTGCGAACATCTACTGCAACTACTCTTCCGAAGGTTCTGAGTTTTCCAGGTCTAGGTCAAATCTAGTGAGTATAGGTTCCCATCACTCGGAAATTTAATCTCTTTACTAGCTGAGGGTGTTAGCTACTATGTGGGCTTAACCGGTATGACAACAAACTTCAGATTTGTGGTCATTATAGCATCTCCCTATCTCTCAAGACTCCAACTCCTATTTTATGGAATAGGATGAAGGGCTTTACCATGAGGTTCATGGTAGAGCTCATACTTGGCTTAACCACTAATACTTGGTGTATGCAGGCCGTAGATAATTGAGGTCGGCAGGACGTTCAATTGTGCGACTCCACCCCAGACCCACAACCCAACGAGGAACAGGGAGTAGGGAGGAAACACACATCTTAAATCTTTTTTATCTCAATTATATACCACCTTTACGCCTATACCTGGTTATAGTGGTCATTCCTATGAGTTCTATTCTCTGGGTTCACGAACCTGATGTGCGAGGTGCGCAGGGTCTTTCTGGGGAATCTACGAAGTATGCTTCGGATGGTCCTTGTCTTCTGGAGTATCTTGCAGTGTCTTTCGCTTCGGTTTCCATATGACTAAGAGGGGTCGGTCAACAGCGCGCGGTACCCTTCTCCTGGGTACTTCGGAAGGTTTGAGATAAGAGGGACGACTGAAGGATCGCATTAGGTTTAATCATTTGTGTTATGTTTTAGGTTCGGAAGAACCTTTATTTGCCGACATGGCTACGGAGAAAGTTCTTTTTACACAGCACTAGGGATGTACACATGGTTGCACTACGTCAAACCATGATCGATAGAGTCGTCGAAGTTGGCATACTTCGACATGATATAAAATGAGGATCGATAGAGTCATGTGCCGAATGAGCACACAAGTTCTAGGCGTCTCGGGTTTCGTCCTGTGTATCACTGCCGCGGATACTCGGACCGATAGAGTCGACGCGGAACTATAGAGAGTCCTAAGTGTTTCTGAGTAGAGTACCTTTTCATGAATGGATTCTCACGAGGCATTTCTATAATCGCCTAACATATACTAGTCATGTATAGTTAAGGTGGGAAGGACTGTTGACTGAGCGACTCCGCCCTAAATCCACAACCAAACGAGGAACAGGAAATGAGGCGGCATTCACTCACTCTAGGTCTATCCATCTTAACTATACATGGCCATAACGTATATGTTTAGCCATTATAGTTTTACCTGATGGATTTTAAATTTTATAACAGTGCTGCGACTTTCGCCTTAATGGGGAAGTATTTATATTTGAATTAGTCTTTTGATGTTTTGCGTTAGTTATCTGAGATCGAGAGATGTACCAAAATCTATGGGGTTCCTTGATGCTTCTCCTTAAGCAGTAGAGTTAGGCTCCTCATGTTTCTTTGTTGTTTCCTTCTGTTGGGCAATTCTTCTTGAAGTGTCCAACCTCACCACATAAACGGCAAACTGGATTGGTCGTCACGTTGGTTATTGATGCAATACGCTCCATCGGAGTTCTACATACACGAGCAGTATGCCCCTTCATGTTGCACCTAGCACATAAGAGTTCCCGGCATATACCATGATGATGGTAGCTACACTTGCCGCAGTGGGGAAGGTTTCCTAGGTATGGTCTTCTTGGAGTCAGGAGGGAAGGATCGACAGGGGTATTGACTGCCTCAGCTCGTTGCCCTCTAGAAGGTCCTTGAGCCGAGGTACCTCCCTCCTCGATCTTGAGTTTTCTCTTTAGTGGAATCGGTTGAGGTTCTTGGGTGGCTGGGTATACAAGTGTTGGTTGCTGCTGTCCATTGCTAGGATCGTAATTCCCAACAGGGCCCTTGCTAACATTGGAATTGTTAGCATTCAGGTGAGCCATGACAGCTGCTACGGCTGCCGAGACCGCAGCTTGGAACGTAGCTTCATCGAATAAGAGAGTAGGTTTCTTGCTTGTGGACTGGTTATGCTTCTTCGGAGGCATGGTTTTTCCTACACGGAAAGGAATACAAGATAATGAGAGACAATGGCTAACCCTGGACATATCTGTCCCGACTGTATTAGGCATAAATTTTTCCCGTGCCTCGGGTACTGGTTGTCTGAGTGTCGACCTACATCCCTATGATGTAGTCCTGGAAATCAAGGTAGGAGTATGGGTATCGGAAAGAGCCATAAGATGCGAGTCGTTCCTACTACATTACCTTTATACTGGGAAAGGTTCCACTTTCCGGTCTGGAAAGATTTGAGAACAGTTCGGAACGAAACCGCGGAAAGAGAGGCTCATGAAGGCTTATGGCTAAATACTCTCAATAGAGGTGCGGGGATCCGCTCTAATCGTGTAACTAGCAACGGGAAATGAAGATTTACCTAACACATAGAGTGAGTAGTGTAACCACTAACTCACAAAATTGTATTATTTTAAGGGTGTATTAGCATGACGAACACGAGGGTAAGACACTTCTTGGGTTCCATGTACTGGCTCCCTATGTCTGCCTCGTATCTTTGATTGGAATCGGCGTTGGTTTCCTTTGGGTAGTTACCTAGGGTTCTTTTCTCATGAAGACACATTAAATTTCTACTCCACCTTACTCTCGAATCCGGCTCCGGGTGTCATCACTTCATGATGGATGACTGGAAATTTCGGAAGTTTAGGCGAATTTCTCACCGATGTCCCTAAATAGATATAGGCACTTGGTGAATTCAATAGTCTCAACCCAGTTCATTCATTTCCAAACAGGAAATCTTCTCAATGAACCTCTTCTGGGTCTGCATCAACTCTTCTGTCAAGCACTGAAGTGGATAGGGTTTTCTACAGGGTTCGTGCGAGAATGGAAATGCCTAAAGAATCCTAAAAGATAATTAATATTTCACTGGATGATCCATATCGAGTCCTACCACAATTACACAGGGTATACAAATCATATATAGATTAGATCCGATAGGCCTTCGAATATGTGATACTACTTTATATCCACATCCTAACGAGGAAAAAGGAAGTAGAGCGAAACCTCACATTCTTAGCCTATGGGATCCTTATTATATATAACCTTGGGAGTATACCCTCTGTAGTTGTAGGTATATCAATAAGGATCTTTTTAGTTCTTCACACAAGGTTATCTATGTATCCTAAAATACCCCTATGGTATTTTAATTTCTTGTTTGTGTTCTTATCTTCTGAATGTGATTATGGGATTTGTGTGAGTCTTTTAGTATTCCAAAATACTCCTATAGTATTTTGACTTTATGTTTGGCTCTAGCATTCCTAGTTGGTAAGTTTCAGACTTGTTGCAACACCACTATCACTCCCGAGCACATGTTCATCGCATCTCGAATAAATGTTGTTGATCAGGTTACATTTATTCCAGCTTATGATTACATAACTGCCCAGGTTTGACAGTAATGATCAACATCCGAAGACTTTTATTATTGTTCTTCTTGTGATACTTTTGTTCGAGTGTTTAGATTCTGGATGTTCTTATACTTTGGTAAAATATGGTTATATTTTAAAGTATAATTCTTGGTCAGAGTGTTTTATCCCTTTTGTATTTATAGGCTGTATATCTTTTATGAATTGATATACTTAGCTCACTATAAACAATGCTCTGATACCAATCTGTCACACCCCAAAACCGAAACGGCGGAAACGTTCTGGGGTGGATGACATCATGTCAAGTATCACAACACATGCATTATAGTAATCAAAGTACAACAACCATTGCATTAATAGTAATAGTTTTACATGATTTACATAACAATACCACACAGTAATATAGGTAATAATCTAAGAGCAGCTTGGCACAAAACCGTCTTCAATAGAAGCTCCTATAATGTACCTGTCTAAAGCTGACCTGAGAATACAAGTTATTTTAAAAGCGAGTATCAGCATTTTTACAAATGATGGTGAGTTCATAAGTATTTAGTGTCATTTTATCCAAATAACTTTAATAAAAGTGGTAGTTTTAGAGTGTCCATTACATTAGTGTGTTTTCCAGAAAATCCTATATTTTCTTTAATAAAAGCAGTCTTCTACCAAGACTGGACGGAGTTATGTGGTAAAAAGTAGTTTTCCCTTAATCTCTATCACTATCGAAATACATAATTTCATTATTAAAGAAAGCAGGAGAAATCAGGGAAAATAACATATGCCTCAGCAATGAAGACTGCTGACTAAGGCAAGAGGAATCATAGACTCCAGGAGAGTATCGAACGAACGACACGCCTGGCTCAGTCTAACAAAAGAGACACAGACCCCAGACGGTACCAAATGAAAGGTATGGCTAGCAAGGTCTAAAAACAGAGGATACAGACCCCAGATAGTATCAAATGAAAGATACAGCTAGTAAGGTCCAAAAACAGAGGATACAGACCCCAGACAGTATCAAATGAAAGATACAGCTAGTAAGGTCTAAAAACAGAGGATACAGACCCCAGACAGTATCAAATGAAAGATACAGCTAGTAAGGTCTAAAAACAGTGTGACTCTGAGAGTGGGTTTCCAGCATACAGTGTAAATTGCTGGTGAAATACAGTGTAAAATACCGTTACCTTAAGGCCATGAATTATAAGGTAACCTGGGATACTCGTAACCATACTAACCGACACTAGAGTACCTGACGCCCTACAAGCGTCTATAAAATGTGACATTTGTCACCCCTTGGCTTGGTAGGTCGTGGACTGTAGCTAGCAGTCGGGGTGCGGGGGTGTCAATCTCGTACACAATGTCCGCTCTCCCTATAGGAGACTCTGGTTACCAACTAGACGACGGAGAAGGTCGTGTCCCGAAGACGCATCCCAAGTAGTGGGTAGTGGGTTTCCAATATAAGTGTTGAACTAGAGGTAGAGACTCATAACTGAACTGACTAATGCAAACCTATATGTTTATGCTTGTATACATAATATATAACTAATGAATCAAACGAACTTCAGACGGACATCCGATCCCACCAGACCACATCTCAACGAAGAAAAGGAAATAGGGTGGACAAACCTTCCTAAGTCCTTCAATCATTATTTATATGCATCTATACAAGCATGGGCATACATCTAACTACGGTTGAGTGTGTAACAAGTGGAAACATATCGTGAAGTATAACCAAATCGTGATGTATAACCAAATCGTACGGAATAACCAAATCGTGAAGTGTAAACGAACAGTGTGGAATAACCGAATCGTGAAGTATAAGCGTACAGTGTGGAATAACCGAATCGTGATGTATAAGCGTACAATGTGGAATAACCGAATCGTGAAGTATAAGCATACAGTATGGAATAACTGAATCGTGAAGTATAGGTGTATAGTGTGGAATAACCGAATCGTGAAGTATAAGCGTACCAAATATAAGTGTATCACGAAGTGGAAGCGACAACAGGTGAAGTAAGAGCGTCTAACAGGTATAAGCGACTACATATATAAGCGAAATAGAGGCAATAACAAGTATAAACGCATCACAAAGTGAAAGCGTTATCAAGTAGGAGTTTAAACTAAGAGGGAGTATCAAAACATGGAAGAAAACCTTTATACTTGAGAAAATCACAACTTGGTGTTCTTTGGTAAAATAAGTTTGAAAACCTTTAGAAATTCTTTGGAAACTTTTCATAAACCAGTTTAAAATGAACTTTGATAAAACAGTATAAGTAAGAGTTTTGAGCAAGTGAAAACCTTTTGGAAAAACCATTTATAGTATCCTACTTGGTAAAACAATTTACAGTGTGGTAAATCCTTGTGCATGCGGGTTATCAATCACATGTGATTGATATGATAACTGGCATGTTTAACTTGTATTCCCCCTATAAAACATGTAAAAACATTTAAAAGGTTCATTTAGGGGTATGAACTCACCTGGTGTAAGTGGATCCAACGAAGGTGGCGGTTGGGTGCTCGGTGTCAAGTAAAGACTTGGACACACTTAGTGACCTATTTAACATATGATAACATATGTTCACATACAATTAGTACATTTAATACTAATTAAACAAGTATACGCACTCTAAGGAGTGGAAAACACTTTGGTTAAGTGTTTGGGGTGTCCCGAGTAACATTTAAGGGTGTGAATGGCTTAGGAATGGAGTTTACTCTCCAAGAGTAAACTCTCCATATGGTTTTTACGGCCCTGGGACAACTCCCCATGAGTTTTCGGCCGTAAACTCATGGTGAGGGATTCTAGGATGTTTAAAGGCCTTATATTGATCGTGGAATTTTGCTAGGTCCAAATCTAAAATGTATGAATTGGTTTAAGCCATTTAAAGGGACCAAATGGGAGTTTACGGCCCATGAACCACCCCTATGGGAGTTCACGGCCGTGAACTCCTATACCTTAATTTTATTGAAGTTTAAGCCCTTGTTTCAACCCTAGCATTTTCTAGTGAAGGTATAAGGTCATTTGGGGGGGATTAAAACTACCATTTGACATGGTTTGGAGGTGTTTACGGCCTAAGTATGTGCTTGGGTCGTAAACTCCATTTCACCCTTCAAATCTATGTGTTTAAATGTTCTAAACCCGAAATAGCAAGTCCCTAATTTATGTATTAAGCATAAGGGTGGTTTGGGAGTGTTTGGAACTTGATTTTACAAGTTTAGAGGGTGTTTACGGCCCAAGCATGAGCTTGGGCTGTAAACCCTCTTTTAAGTCCCAAAAGTTGTTGTTTTATGCTTCAAACACTCCTAGGCTAAATCCTTAATTGGTTCCTAGGCTTAAAGGGACAAATTTGGGTCATTTTGGCCTCATTTAAGGGATTTACGGCCCTAGAGTGTTCTTGGGCCATAAACTCCTCTTTGACAGCTTATATGGTCGAATTTTGAGCTATAATCACAAGCCATGAGGTTTAGAATAAGCTAGGGTAAGGAGACTTACGATTTGGAGGCGTTTGGTTGCGGATTTTAGACGAAATCGGACTTTTATGAGAGAGAGTATAGAGAAAGAGTGAAAAGGGATGGAAAGAAATCCATTCCCCCTTATATATGGATTGGAGTTGGAGCTCAGTGGGAATCTACCCGATACTGCCGTTACACGGGGCTTTTGGTCGCACCCGATTTAGTAGTCGTAATAAAATTTTACTTTTTCCCAAATTGATATGGAAATGTAACGTAATTGTTTTATTTATTTTATTACGACTTTAACGACATAAAAATATAAATAAATAAAACATTTATTTATTTGGCGACCTCTAATTAACGGAACTTTTATAAAATGGAATATTCCGTTAACGGTAACGGGGTAATGTAACGGAATAAACTTGGGTTGTCACAATTTTAGAACCTTTACATGTACCCGTGGGTAAATAGGAAGACATCACCATGGATTTTGTCACTATACTACCTAGGACGAAGACTGGTCATGACATGATTTGGGTAGGCGTGGATCGTTTCACAAAGAGTACTCACTTCATAGTAGCTAATGAGAGGTGGTCTATGGATAAACTTGCAAATGCTTGTGTGATGAAGATAGTAAGACTTCATGGTGTACCTTTAACGATTGTATCAGATCGTAACAATCGTTTCACATCAAGATTTTGGAAAAGTATACAAGAGTAAATAGGTACAAAGTTGTGTTTAAGTACAGCCTACCATCCGCTGACTGATGGTAAGAGCATAAGAACAATTCAAACATTGGAAGATATGTTAAGGGTATGTACCCTAGAATTTCAAGGTAACTGGGATGAGCATTTACCCGAAGTAGAGTTTTCCTAAAACAATAGTTACCATTCGAGCATTAATATGGAACCTTATCAAGCCTTGTATGGACATAAGTCTTGTACGCCATCTTGTTGGCTTGAGTCCGGACAAAATCAGTTTATGGGTCCCGAAATAGTCCACCAGACTGCTGAAAAGCTAAAGGTGATTAGAGAAGGGATATTAGTAGCTCAGGATTGCCAAAAGAGTTATGCTAACAAGAACGACGACAAATGACATTTGAAGTTGGAGATCTAGTCTTGCTCAAATTCTCGCCGTGGAAGGGACTTATAAGATTTGGAAAGAGAGGAAGTTGAGTCCAAGATTTATTGGGCCATTCAAGGTTCTTCAAAGGATTTGGAATCAAGCTTACAAACTGGAAATGCCAGAAGAACTGGATGGTATTCATAATATTTTCCATGTGTGTTATTTGAGGAAGTTCATGGGAGAAGTTCCCGATATGATTCCATTTTCAGAGTTAAGAATTGATGAAGAAAACAGGTTAGTCGAAGTGCCTAAAACAATTGTTGATCGTAAGACAAAGAAGTTGTGACACAAGATGGTCAACCTAGTGCTTGTGCGATGGAAACATACGAATGGGCCGAACCTCACCCGAGAGACAGAGAGTGACACGATGAATTGCTATCCATATTTGTTTGCTGATGCATAATTCTGGGACGAAATCGACCTAAAGGGGAGAGAATTGTAATGCCCCCGTTTTTGGCTAAGCATTATTATAGTGATGTAATAGTTAGGGTCAACAATTGTAACCTATTTTGAAGTAATAAAGAAGAATTAGTTGAGTATTATGTGATTTATCTGATTTATATGCAATATACATACTTATAACGATATAATAAATAACAATAAAATTAAACATCAAAAATAGAATGAAGATTTTGATGGGTTTTGAGCATAACAACATCATATGTGTTCATGCAACCCTAATTACTTTGGATCTAAGTTTTTAACTAATTGAACATGAAAAAGAAATTCCAAACCAATAAACCTAAATCTAGCATTTATAATTTGAAACTCATATATAAAAGGGTTAAGAAGATTACCTCGCTTTTTATATACCAATAACAAGAATTCCTTGATTGATCTTGACTCTTGAAAGCTTTAGTGCCTCAAATGTTGCACCTCTAATGGCTCACAAACACTTGTAGAAAAAGGATGAGAGGAGAGAGAGAGAAGGGAATATGCAGAAACTCGGCTAGGGTTTCTATGTTCTAAGCATTTTCAGAAAACCCTAAGTGTAGGGGTCTTTAAATAGATGAGGCTGCTAGGGTTTCAGGTGGAAATCCTAATTTCCTGCTTAGGCCTTAAGCAGTCCATGGACCTCTTCTTCTAGAAACGCTGGACGAATTCTATAGGGCCTCCCTATAGATTTCGTCCACTCCATCCAAAAGGAGTCCAACAGCCCAGTTCTACTCCATCCAAAAGGAGTCCAGCAGCCCAGTTTTGCAACTATCAATGATTTGCAAAACAACCCCGGTTCTTTTAATTAGTTCCTTTAATCCCAAAATAATTCCAAATTAATTTTTTATCAAATACAAGTTAAATAATGTGATTTCTAATTAATATATTATTCTCATAATATATTAATAAATCATTTATTAACCTCTATCTCCATAAGTTATCCTGTCAAGTTGCAAAAGTAAAGGTAACCCAAAAGGACCATGTCACTATCAAATCAAGTTCATACCAATTATAATTATGGGCTTAAACACCTAATCCAATAGATTTGACCCAATATATTTAAATAAAGTTGAAGTAGTCATAACAAGGATTTCGGGATATAAGGAACGCTGAAATCCGACTTATAACGAAGAAGTTATGACGCGTCGACATTTTGCAACAAAACCGGCACGGCACCGCGTATCGCAAAAAGTCATTTTTTTTATAAACTACTTTTTAGCCTTAGCAGTCTAAACAAAAGTCATATTATATGTTAAACCGAGAACATACATAAAAAGAACGTCCAAATCTGACTTCGTTTGAAGAAGTTACGATTTTTCTAAGATTTAACGTAGCAGTACACAGCTTGAAAATTGAATTTTAGATCGGTCGATTTTTAGACAACACAACCTAAATGAGAATTCAAGATCTCACTAATAAGAGCTCAGCAATATAAAGACAGTCGAAAACGGACGTCAGATAACAAAGTTATGATTTTTTAACAGACTTTAACTGTCCAAGCCTATTAAAATATAACTTTAAAAATAAAGTCAAAAATAGCCGACGGAGTCTAAACAAAAGTTGTAGATCCCGTCGATACCTAAGTGTGGATATAAGAACGTAAAAAACGGAGCTCATATGCGCAAGTTACGGATTTTAGAAGATAATTAGTTTTTGGAGTATCCAGCGAGTGACACGTGGCGCGATCTGAGCCACTGCTTCCTCACCAAGGCTTGCCACCAGATGGTGACAAATGTCCACGAATGTCCAACGTTCAGCTAGGGAACACCCAACGTTCGCACAACTCTCAACCTATAAATAGAGGTACAAACCACTTCATTTCGCACACCATTCTAACCTATTATCTCCCAAACCTCCTCAAACCCTCTAAGCCTTTCCCTAGAACCTCCTAGGTGTTAGAAGTGAGTCCTAGAGCGCTGAAAATCCCGGAGAAGAAGAGCTTTTGGCTCAAAAGTTATGTCCACGTATAGCCCAGTTCCTCGCTAAACCCCCTTGTAAGTGAGTTATGCTTACCTTACTTTAAGTATAACTTATGTTTAAGTTCATTTATCGTTATTACGAACCTATAAACAAGATTTATCAATGATTCAAATTCATTATACTGATTGATCTAATTATGGGGATGAAGTCTAGGATATGATTTAGTGAGGTGTTTAAAGTGGGCTTTCCAAACAGTATACTTCATATACCAAACGGACCCTACCTCCGATATGACCCTACCTGGTTGTTCCTTACTTGATAGATCATGAAAGTAGACTTTGAGTTAATAATGAATCTACACTAATAATTAGTCGCAATAATATATTAGACTAAAATCTAGTAACAATGATACTAGGTTTATTCGAAAGAAAAGAAAATTGTTAGAAGCGAAGCGCTGCCCAAATTTCGAGACATCACTTAAACAAGTGAGTGCATGATTACTTTCATCTTACACACAGGCATGAAATATTTAATATATATTACGTGTTATAAGTGCATATTATCTGTGTTCTTGATATCTATGCTTGATGAACGATGTATACATGTTTTACTTGATTTAAACAGTATATGTATTTTATACCTATCAATATGTTGGCAAAAGATGGGTAGATGAAATAAAATGATGGGAGGCCTTGATGGTGAAAGCAGACCCAATCATCTATTGGAACGCTAGTAGGCACACAACTAATAGGTGTTTGAGAACGATGTGTTCACCCAGTGTACTCCATCCCCTTCATGGTTTCCTTACTGACATATATTGCTGATGAATCCCCTAAGCAGTATTGTCTATTGTGACAACCCGAATATTTCATATATATAATTTCTTCAGTCAAACATTTCATTTGGAAGTCAAATTCATTTTCCGTCATCTTTTAGCACAAATTAAAGTCTGTTTTAGTATTCCGAGACTTTCACACTTAAGGATCAAGTCTTAGAAAACAACCACTAAAGCCCTAACACCAAACATCATACCATAACCTCCATAAGATGGAGTTTACGGCCGTAAACATGGGGTTTACGGCATTAAACTCCGGGTAGTAAACCCGACAGTAAACTCGGTAGTAAACCCGGCAGTAAACTCGACAGTAAACTCTGGGCGGTAAACTCTTGTGCAGCAAACTCACCCTATATAAGGATTTATTAGACTTCATTTGCACTCTTTCCACTCTCTCACTCTACCCTCTCTCTCTCTCTAAAAACCCGATTTCATCCAAGTGTCGTCACGTTTTCGACCCCAAATTGTAATTTCTCTTACCCTAGAATGTGTTTAATCTTATTTCATGTCCATATAGCATTGAAATCACCAAAAAAAGAGTATAAACAAGGTGTTTACGACCCAAGAACTTCTTAGGTCGTAATCCCTTAAAAAGGGTGCCAAAATGCCCCTAAATCTCTTCCTTAGGCTTATAGGGTAGCTTAGAACTTACGCTTGAAGTGTTTTAGACATTAAACACCAAGTTTGGAGGCTTGAAAGAGGGTTTACGGCCCAAGAACATTCTTAGGCCGTAAACTCCCTCAAACTATGCAAATCAAGCCCTAAACCCCCTATTTAGCCTTATACCTTCACCTAGAAACATGTAGGAGTGAGCTAAGGACCTCAAAATCGAAGTATGAAGTGTGTTCAAGGGTTTACGGCTGTAAACCATGGGGTTCACGACCGTAAACTCCCAAGTAGTGTTCCTAGGACCGCAAACTCCAAGGGAGTGCCCCTTTTGAACCCTAAACACCCCTCAAGCCTTGGAATTTACCTTGGAACCCTCCCTAGTGATACAAGAGACTTGAAAGAACACAAATACACTCCTCCCATGAGTTTACGACCGAAAACTTATGGGGGAAGTGGTCCCTCAGCCGTAAACTCACCCAAGGTGAGTATTTGGGGAGTAAACTCCATAGTGAGGCCTAACACTTCTTCCTTGCAACCCAACAGCCTCCTAGCCCTTGACCAAAGAGTTTTTCTTCGCATTAGGATGTCTTTATGTGTTTAATTAGTGTCTTAATCACTAATTACTTGTAAACATATGTCGTCATATGTTACTAGGGTCATAGAGTGTGTTCAAGTCTTTACTTGACACCAAACGCTCATCCGACACTTCCACCCGATCTACTCGCTACAGGTGAGTTCATACCCCTTATTTAACCTTTTCAAATGTTTTTACATGTTTTAGGGGGGGATACAAGTTAAATGTAACAAGTTTTAGTATCAAATCATATGTGATTTATAACTTGCAACCAAAAAGGATTTTCTATACTTTTAGCTACTTGTCAATAAAATTGTTTTAGATAATTATCAAACGCATTTTCTATGTTAAATTGTCATTAAATTATTTTCAAACTGATTTTAAATTACTTTTCTTTTAAACTACATCTACACCAATATATTTATATAAGTAAGACTTGAAGGACTTAGGACCGATAACTCGCCTTATTTCCTGTTCTTGTTTGATTGTGGTCTTAGGGTATACTGTTATCTGTCCGACTGTCATTGAATTCTTAGTTATATATCATATATATTTGTGTTAGATATGAAAGTCTTCATCTTACTCAATACCTTTGTAAATCAAAGGCTTGCAATTCCACACTCTATTTAACTATAATAGGTATAGTTAAGACTACTGCTCGTTACCTCTATTACTATGATACTCAATATAACTACTACTATTACAAGTTAATGCACATTAAAGAGAACACTCTATATACTATACTAAAAGTTTACTATACTATAATACAAGAGAATACACTAATCCAGAATATAACACACTATCCCTCTATACGGCACTCTACTGCGCAAATACCATGTAACCAGAGCTTCCCGGAAGGAAAGCAACACTACATGTATAGATCTATACAGGACGGATGCTATTACATGTCACACCCCAAAACCGAGAACGGCGGAAACGTTCGCGGGCGGAGGACGTCATGTAAAGTATCACAACACAGTAAAAGTAAATAAGCAAACAATATCATCCATTGCATTAAATATATAATTATAATACAAGCGTGTTCTGAACAGTTATAGACACCAAAAAATAATGTAAATCAAAATAACAAGATGAGTCTTGGATGCGCTCCATCTTCTCAAAAGCTAGCCTCGGTACCTGTCTACTGATGACCTGAGAATACAAATTATTTTGAAAGCGAGTATCAGCATTAAGCTGGTGAGTTCTTAAGTATTTTAGTGTCGGTGTTTGTTATCAAAACGTTTGAACATGTCTCAAGTGTAGGTTTGTAAAATGTATGTAGATGTTTGTAAGTGTTTGTAAAAGTTTGAATCTCTCAGAAAAACCTATATTTTCTATTAAAGTAGCCTTCTACCAAGGCTTAACTGTTTTGTATGTTCGTTTGTTGTAAAAGTGTGTAATTTCCCAAGTGTAACTATCATTAACAAAATATAGTTTGTACATTAATGTTTAAGTGAAATAATCACTAAATATATGTAATGGGTAAATTATTGTAGTATTGTAGTGTTGTATTATAGGAACTACTGTTGTACTAACTACCTTAAACCGGATTTATATTAAGGTATCATGTGGTTAATTGTACCATACTATTGACTGGTAACAACGATATACGAATGGTCGTAAAACGGAATGACGTTTGGCACCCGCAGACCCGCAGGTCCGGCTGTAGCTAGCAGCAAGGTGTAGGATATTCAATCCAGTATAGATCTATATGCAAACTCACGCTCTCCCTCCAAGAGAATTTTGGCTACAACTCGGGCCATGACATTTAAGGCATGCTCCGATACAGTGGATCACAATTGTTAACATATTCATGTATATGTAATGTAATGTTACTTGTTCTAGTATCGTTGTATATGTTCTCTTCTTAGTATAGTTGTATATGTTCTCTTTCTAGTATAGTTGTATATGTACTCTTTCTAGTATAGTTGTATACGTTCTCTTTCTAGTATAGTTGTATATGTACTCATAGTAATGTAATGTATATGTTCTCATAGTAATATAATGTATATGTTCTCATAGTAATAAGTATTGACTCATGAATGAAATGACTCATTGATCTAGCAATAGTAAAAGTATGATCCTGTGCTACCCCGATGGTAGCCTATTAATGATGTAACTAGTACGCATGAATATGGAAACACTTTTATGTCTATATATGTACACATGATATATAATTAATATTTAAACGACCTTCGGACGAGTACCTGATATCCTATCAGACCACATCCAAATCGAGGAAAAGGAAACAAGGTGGATAGCCTTCCTAAGTCCTTTAAACATTTCTTATATAACTATACATATACGGGCATGCAATTTATAATAAGTATAACAAAGTTTAAATAAAAGTATTTGTTAAGTAAAAGAGTTTATAAAGCAGTTTGAAGTAAAACAGTTTGATAAATAGTTTGAACAGTAATAAAATCATTGGTTTTATAGTTATTAATCACATGTGATTGATGTAATAACTATAAGTATTTAACTTGTATTCCCCCCCCCCCCCCATAAAAGCATTTAAAACATTTAAAAGTATTTCAAAGGTTAATTAAAGGGGTATGAACTCACTTGTGGTGAGTGGATTGGATTGAAGTGTCGGATACTATTCTAGGTGGCAAACGGAGACTTGTTCACACGCACGAGCCTAGTTATCATATAATGAGCATATATATAACTAATTAGCCAAATAATATCTAATGAATTAAGTTGGGACACTCTAGAACATGTAAACACTTTGTATAAGTGTTATAAGTCCTAAGGGTTGCTTCTAGGTTGTTGTCGGACAAGGCTAAAGGGGTTTAAAGTTCCAAAGGGCCTTATATATGTGTTTACTCTTCAATAAACTCCACACAAGGAGTTTACGGTCGTAAACCCTTGAGTTTACGGCCGTGAACTCCCAAACTTGATGGCATTTGGTGTTCTGAAGTGTTATTTGATTTCTAGAATAAGTTCTACTTGGTAGTTTACTCCTTGGACTAGTTTAGGGCATAGAAACACTCCTTTGAGGAGTTTACGGCCCCAAGGCCAATTCCTTTGGATTTTACGGCCGTAAACTCCCTTGGAATGATGTTTTTGATGCTTTCAAGTCCTTTGCACATGTACGATAGTTTCTAGGCATTTGTTTTGAACTAATGAAGGTCCTAGGCACACTTTGGTGCCCTTGATTGATGTTCACGGCCCAAGCACATTAATAGGGCCATAAACTCACATAGGAGGTGTCTTTGATGTTTTAAAGTCCTCAAATTAATTAGGATTAAATAGGGGTTAAAGTCCAAGGCTTTAGGAGTGATTTAAACACTCTTTGGCACTTGATTTTGGAGTTCACGGTCCAAGAACTTCTTGGGCCGTGAACACCCTAATGTTGGTGTTTTTGATTGTTTTCTAGTCTTAAATACGCTTATAAATAAGCCTAAGTTCGTTACCTAACATGGGGAAAAGGCTAGGTAGCATTTAAGCCACATATAGGAGTTTACTTTCCAAGAACGTTCTTGGGCGGTAACTCCCGAATCTCACAGATTTGCTATGTAATCTAAGTTATTAAGCACATAATAAGCATTATAAGACAACTAGAGAAGTGTACTCACAATTTGGGATAAACACCCAAATATCTGTGAGAGAGAAAATGGCTTTTCTCTAGTTGGAAATGCGAATAATGAATGAATTTGGTTCAGAAATCTATTTATAGTCCTGAGATATTTTTTGCAGAAAATATTTTTATTCCGGAAATGAACTCTAATATTACGAAGTTTTGAAATACTCGAGTTTCACTAACCCATGTGCATCCACTCTCCTGATATCTCCTTAAACGTAAACCCTAATATACTCAAACTTATTCGGAAAAGTCTGAAATTCACTGTAACTGGTCTAGCTTCTTTTGAATTGATAGTGTTCGTACAAAATGGAAATTTCGGGTTGTCACATTACATCCCGACTGTTAACTACAGTCCGAGCCGACTAGGCCCATGGGTGGCACTACATCGCTACACTACGTATGACCGGGAAGGTCATCGGACCCTCTATTATCACTCAGTTTGGTTACATGAGAGATCACATCCATATCCAAATTAACACACTAAGACTTAAAGTCTACCCTAACTTCCTGAAGTAAATAAATATATATTGAAGTTTGCAACACTACTACAGCCAACCAGCAATACTTTTCCTCATCTACGTCACTTGAATGAAATTTATTACCTTATTTTTATAACTGAAAGTTTCAATGGAAATACTTTTACACACTCGAAGGATTTAACTTACAAATGCTCAATTTTGGAAAATATAGGATTTTCTAGGGATTTCTTCTATTCTCAAACAATAATTACAACTTTTATATTACATGATTGTAAACACTTTTATACAAACAATGACACTAAATTCTTATGAACTCACCAGCTTGATGCTGATACTCGTTTTCAAGATAACTTGTATCCTCAGGTCAAAGATAGACAGATACTGGTGCAGCTTTTGAGAAGATGGAGCGTATACAAGACTCATCTTATATATTTTTTATACTTTTGGTGTTTATTAACTATGCAGAACACGTTTGTAGTATAATCACTATATTAATGAAGTGGTTGTTTTCGCTTGTTTTACTATTATGCAATTGTTATGATACTGTACATGACGTCCTCCACCCCATAACATATTTCTCCGTTCTTGGTTTTGGGGTGTGACAGATTGGTATCAGAGCATTGTTATAGTGAATCAAGTATATCAACCCATAAAAGATATATGAACTATAAACACTTCGGGACTAAAACACTCTGACCAAGAATATATACTTTTAAATACTAAAATATTTAATTAAGTATATATATATATATATATATACATTCACCAATACAAAGGTTCAGTATCATACTAGAACAGAACAAAAGTATTAAGATTGTTGAACAGCACAATTAAGCTTAGAGACATATAGTCACATCTGGGTGGATGTAGCCTGATCAACTACATCTTTCTAGGAGTGACTAGCATGTGCCTAAGAATGATTGTGGTGTTGCAACAAGTCTAAAAACTTACCAACACTACCACAAGAACGTTAGAACAAGAATACTATAGGAGTATTCTGCCTTCTACTAACTACATATGTGATAACTAAAAGGGTCGTTACTAGTAGGGCAATAGTTGCTAAGTGGATACACCACGGTTACATGTAACTAGGGCGCTATAGACTTAGAATCTGTGACCTTTGCTTCATTTCCTGTTCTTGTTTGATTGGGGATCTGGAGTTAGGGTCGCTTATTCGAGGGACTATCTTGCTTCGGTTACATGTAATTGGTAAGCACTATGCAAGTATTGGGTCGACTAATAACGATCATCCTATAAGTATCCTAGATTAGTACGTCTATTAACCTTTCCTTCCCCATTCTCGCGTAGATAGCATGGCTGGCTTCCACCTTCCCGGCGATCCGTATTATCCGAACCAAGGCAATGGAGGATGGCTCGATGAGGAACCAGAAGATGATCACCTAATCCCTTTGGATGATCACCGTGCTGAAGGCTTGTCGGATAGCTTTGACTCTGATCCAGAAGTCAACAACCTGCCACCAGTAGCTCCAAACCCTAACCCCCGTCCGGCCTCTCAAGGCCCCACTCCCATGTGGGCAATAACCTTGAACCAATGGAGCGATGAGCAGGGTCAACCTTTACCTTTTAATGGAGACTGAAGCTTCTACAACATAAGCGAGGGAAGTTCAGCGGACCGAGTCTTGCACATCATGGTCCGAAGGATTGCCAGGAACGTCGAGCAAGGTCAAGCAGATATTGGCCGAGTTGTGGAAGCTGATGCCAACTCTAACCTCAACACTATTCGCATCCGCCAACTGGAAGAAGCTATGGATAGGATGAGGAGGACCAATGAGGCTTTGCAGCAACAACTAGCTGCATCCCGAGCCGAAGCCAGGGGACTCCGGGCGCGTCAAAGATCACAAGAAAGACACCTTCAAGAAGTTGTGCGCCAACTGGCTGATCTTAGGGTTCGCCGAAGGGATACCCGTCGCCAGTAGAAGATGTCCACTTATCTCCCTCTTTTGTTTAAGGAATAATCTTTTCTTTTCTATGCTAGGTGGAGCACTTGTCTGTAAACATTCCTAACTTTGAAAGTACTCTAATTAGGCCTCTAGACTGCCAACATTTTTTCCTTATGGTTTGATGTAAGACCTACTGTTAGGTCACTTTTCCTGAACTCATATTACATCATTAATACCAATAAATTTGGCAGTTACCTACTTTGATGCTATGACTCTCTCTGATTATTGGGCTATGTTGATTTAGTCCATGAAATACTCTTCTCATACTTGCAATAGACTCTTACTATTGAAATCATATCTATGAACTTTCAGTAAAAGATGCCTCCTCACAAGCGCCCGAGCAGAGGAAGACCTGCGACTCAAACCCCACCTCCACCACCTCCTCCTTCGCAGTTCGATCCAGTGTTGTTTCAGACAGCTGTGACCGCAGCTGTAATGGCAGCCATGGCCCAAATGAATTCGGGCGATGCTAGTGGAGCCGGAATGGGCACCAACTCCAGACATGGCGAAATCCATACATGTACGCAGGGGTGTACTTATAAGGATTTCATGAACTGTAAACCAACATTTTTCAATGGGACCGGAGTAACCCTTGCTCTGTCCCAATGGATCGAAAGGACTGAAGCTGTCTTCGAAATGTGCCCATGCACCGAAGAAAGCAAAATAAAGTTCGCTGCTGCCACTTTCACTGAGAGGGCCTTGACATGGTGGAATGGCCATGTCAAATCACTCTCCTTGGTAACAGCCAACGCCATGGGCTGGGACACACTGAAGGACCTACTGATGAATGAGTACTGCCCTAGGGGCGAAGTTTAGAAACTTGAAAAAGAACTTTGGAATCTCAAGATGAAGGGGACCGACATAGTAGCTTATACTGCCAGGTTCTGCGACCTGGTAGCTATGTGTCCTAACATGATCCCTTCTGAAAGCAAGAAGATATAACGATACATCTGGGGTTTAGTGCCCCCATACAGAGGGAACGTGTTAGCATCACGCCCTGCGACCTTTGACAGCGCTAAGGAATTGGCCCACAGATTGATCGATCATGAAACTCCTTCCACTCTATCAACAGCAACAACAACTGCCACTGCACAACCCAAGACATCCGACAACAAGAGGAAGCGGTGGGACAAAAAGAAGGATAAGAAAGCTCAACCCTCTTCCAAAAACCAACAGATAGTGGTTGTCCATGCTGCCACCACTCCTGCTACCCCTGTACCAGCAAAAACCTATGTTGGAAACCTGCCCAAGTGCCCCAAGTGCCCTTTCCATCACAACGGTCCCTTCCGTGATTTGCACTGCACCAACTGCGACCGGAAGGGCCATACCGTCCGGTTTTTCAGATCCCAACCCAAACCTATCTCCCAAGTCTCCAGTTAGGGAGTAAGCCAGGCCTGCTATGGCTGCGGCGAAGTGGGCCATTTCAAGAAAAACTGTCCGAAGGCCGAGAATACAGGAGGAACAGGAAGACTACTCGCTATTGGCCACAATGAAGCAGTAGCAGACCCCACAATAGTCACGGGTACGTTCCTTCTCAACAGCTCTTATGCTTGTGTCTTATTCAATAGTGGTGCAGAAAGACGCTTTATAAACCAAAACTTTAAACACTTACTTAAGCAATCCCCTCAACCACTAAATGAAACATTCGTCGTAGAAATGGCTAACGGAAAAACAGAGAGCTCTAACGAAATCTACATAGGTTGCACCCTCACGCTATATCATTCATTCCTAATCGACCTCATACCAGTATCGATCAAGAGTTTCGATGTCATTGTTGGCATGGACTGGTTGAGTCTCCATCGCGCTGATATCCTATTCTTCGACAAAGCAATCCGTCTAAATCTACTGAATAACGAAACCCTGTTAATCTATAGAGTCAAACCCAGTACGAGCCTTCGCATCATCTCGAGTATTCAAGCTCAGAAGTACTTGCGTAAGGAGTATCATGAATTCCTTGCTCACGTGGTCGATACGAGCCAGAAGACGAAAGATCTAAAAGACTTGCCCATTGTATGCGACTTCCCTGACGTCTTTCCAGAGGAACTCCCAGGTTTACCTCCCAAACGTCAGGTTGAGTTCAGAATCGACCTAATCGCAGGGGCTACCCCCGTGGCTAAACCGCCCTATCATCTAGCGTCTGCTGAGATGCAAGAACTGTTCGGTCAACTTAATGAGCTGCTCGGCAAGGGCTTCATAATACCAATCTCCTCACCTTGGGGAGCACCGGTCTTGTTCGTGAAGAAGAAGGACGGATCATTCCGTATGTGTATCGACTACAGAGAACTCAACAAGCCGACGGTCAAGAATCACTACCCTCTTCCCCGTATAGACGACCTATTCGACCAACTCCAAGGGGAGAGTTACTTTTCCAAGATTGATCTTAGGTCCGGGTATCACCAGTTACGAGTGCTTGAGGAGGATGTTCCGAAAACAGCCTTCCGAACTCGTTACGGATACTACGAGTTTGTAGTAATGCCGTTCGAACTGAACAACGGGCCCGCAGTATTCATGGATTTAATGAATAGGGTGTGTCGTCCTTAATTGCATCAATTTATCATCGTATTCATTGATGACATACTCATCTATTCTCGAAGTAAGGAGGAGCATAGCAATCACCTACGACAAGTCCTAAAAACCCTACGATCAGAGAAGCTATATGCGAAATTCTCGAAATGCGAATACTGGATCCGAAGAGTCGAATTCTTAGGACATGTGGTTAGCGAAGAGGGAATCCACGTGGACCCATCCAAAATCAAAGTTATTGAAAACTGGTCAGCACCGAAGACGCCTACAGAAATTCGTCAATTTCTAGGCCTCGCTGGCTACTACCGCAGATTCATTCAGAACTTCTCTCAGATTGTGAAACCCCTCACCACATTGACTCATAAAGGCATGACATTTGATTGGGGAGAGAAACAGGAGAAGGCATTCCAAACCCTGAAGCGATCCCTATGCACCGCACTGATATTATCCCTTCCCAAAGGGACAAATGATTTCGTGGTATACTGCGATGCATCCAACCAGGGGCTTGGTTGTGTTCTGATGCAACAAGGTAAGGTCATTGCCTACACCTCAAGATAGCTGAAGACACACGAGGTCAACTACACCGCGCACGACCTCGAATTAGGAGCGTTTGTGTTCGCCCTAAAGATCTGGAGACATTACCTGTACGGTACGAAGAGCACAATATACACCGATCACAAAAGCCTACAACACATATTCAACCAGAAGGAGCTCAACATGAGACAATGGCGGTGGGTCGAGCTACTCAATGATTACAAATGCGAAATTCGTTATCATCTGGGTAAAGCCAATGTAGTAGCGGACGCCCTAAGCCGGAAGGAACATTTTGGTCGAAGAGTCAAGTCGTTAACAATGACTATCCATTCGCATCTCTCCGCACAGATCAAGGAACCTCAGCTCAAAGCGTTGAAGCCTGAAAATGTGGCGGGAGAATCCCTGCGAGGAATGGATAAGAACTTGGAGGTCAAGGGTGACGGAGCCTTATATCTCATGGAGCGAATCTAGACACCGCGTCACGGTGGCTTCAGAGACTTGGTCATAAAGGAAGCCCACAACACTCGATACTCCGTCCACCCCGGATCAGATAAAATGTATCTGGATCTCAAGAAGTCATATTGGTGGCCTAACATGAAAGCAGAGATTGCTACCTTCGTAATTAAATGCCTTACTTGAGCCAAGGTCAAAGTCGAATACCAGAAGCCATCAGGTCTTCTACAGCAACCGGAGATACCGGAGTGGAAGTGGGAGCAGATCACTATGGATTTCATAACTAAGCTACCTAAGACAACGGGTGGTCTGGATACCATATGGGTCTGTTGGATTAATGTCTAAGTCCATAACTATATTTGGTAAGACTTGACCTGACCCGGCATGGTCCATTTGGGTTGCATACCATCATGCACTTGAATGAGAGAAATAAGACACTTATGGTTATTAATATATTATAAGTTCTAGTATATTAATAATAAGAATAATAAGATTATTTAATTAGTATTGATCAAGAATTAATCTAGGATTAATTAAGTGATCAAAAGAAGACTAATTAAATATATGGGTTGATAGTGTAAATCATCCATACTTGTATAGTGGGCTAATGCTCCATGGATAATCAAGTTGGGCTAAAACCCATAGGATGGTCCATGGATGCTCCATGGTGTATTTGTACCCATGGATCCAAGGAAATGGAAAGCCATGACAATTAAGAGTTTACCCTAATTGTGTAACTATATAAGCATCTTATTATTGAGGAAAAATTGGCCACTAGTAGTATTCAAGAAAGGGCTAGCCGATTTTGGTGAGTGTAGAATTCTCTCAAGTCATTCTAAGTGTTTTGATGATTGTGATTCCATTTGAGGTGTCACACTTGGGGCACTAGGCACTCAAACTTCATGAAGACATTCTACACCAAAGAGGTATGTATTCTATCTTGCTATAGTCATTGTTATGTATGCTAGATTAGGATAATACCTTGGAAGTTCTTATTTGCATGTATAATAGAGAAAACATAGATCCAAGGTATTTAGGGTTGCATGTACACTTAGGAAATGTTAGAATGCTCAAAACCCAACAGTGGTATCAGAGCCACGGGTTGTTTTCTGTTATATTGATGCAAATATTTTATTTTCAAAGTTGAAAAAAAAAATGAAAAAAAAACATGAAGTTTGTCAAATTTTAAGATAATTACTTGTTCTTGTGAAAAACTAATTATTTGTAAAATTTGAATAATATGCTTTATGAGTTGAATTAGGTCAAATTTAATAAAAGATAAAATAATATGATTATTTTATTAGTTTTAAAAGTTTGATCTAAAGAGTTTTATTTTTTTTGAAACCTCCATAAGTTATGGATATGAAAAGGTTTTTAAAAAAAATTGATTCAAAGTTTTATGGAGTTACAAAAAATTTGGCGTTAATGTTTTAAAGGATTCCATAACTTAAGAATAAGTTATGGATCACCAAAAGTTTTTTGTGTTACCTTATTTTATGAGTGAATTTAGATTAATGAATAAAATTATGTGATAGTTGGTTTTAATCCAAATTAATCTAAAAGAAGTTCATAAAATGTGTTTATGTAACTTATAAGTCACATTTATGAATCTTAAAACTCATAAAAGTTGGCAAAGGTTACAAAAATGAAGAGTCTAGTTCTAATTAAATGGCTTTATGACTCCATAACTTGTCCTCAAGTTATGGAGGACCAAGAGTCTCTTCATTTAATAAAATTAAAAAAAAAAAAAAGTGTAACCTTAATTAATTCCATAAGTTATAAAATAAAGAAAAGTTAATTCTTTTATTAGTTTAAAGTCTTCCATAACTTGTCCTCAAGTTATGGAACTTGAAGAGTTTTTGGATTAAAACTACTTTAAACACATAAGTTATAGAATTAATTAGTTTTGAATAGTTTCAAAACTTGCCCTCAAGTTTTGGAATTTGTAAAGTTTTCACTTATGAATACTTTAATTCCAAGTTAGCCCTTAGAATTTTAAAAGTTAAAATTCAACCCTTATACTTTATAATATTATAAGTTAATAATATATATATGTATAAGAGTAAAGTCAGTCTTACCGCTAGTACGCCTCATTCACGAAGCCGGTCTATAAGGTGGGTATAAGGTTGTTGCCTATAAAATGGCAACTTAATGGGTGTCCACTCTCACCCACCGCTTGCTTGACTGGTGGAGGGTCGTTAGCCGAACGGGTTTGACAGGACTAGAATTCTCCCTTCATTAAAAGTATTAATGATAATACTAAGTAACTAAACTCTTAATAATACCCAATCTTAGTTACTTAGGAAAAATGTGAATAAGGTGCTAATCCATGAAATTACACTTTACACTTTGTCTAAGTCGTTAGTGGAGCGTGTGTGGTTAACCGGCACACTAACTTGGACTTAACAAGGTAGGTAAAGGGTGACTTAATATTTATCATAGTATCGATGGAGGGTGTGTGGTTAACCGGCACATCGATTGAGGGGTAATTTATTAAGGGTACCAAGTGATTTGCATGGTTACTTCACACCTTGTTTTGTGATCCTCGGCATCCCAGTCACAAAACCTGAAGGGCACACTCGAGATTGAAACATGCCTTTGAAAAGTTCAATGAATCTCAAAGATCTAGGAGTTTCAAAACCAATTAAAACCTAATAATACATTTCGTTTATCTTGGTGGAAATTGGTGAATCGTCATTCACCTACCTTCAAATATTTTATAGCTTGGATTACGGCATACCTCTTCTAAGTTATAAAATAGTTTGTTGGGTCCTAGCCTTAATATTTCATATTGGGTGTCATATTAAGGACTTTAAATCAACTATCTTGAATATCTCCCAAAAGATGTCTGGTTTAGACACCTATGATCTTCCCAAATCTCTTGAAACAAGGTTTCCTAATGAAGATGATGTCCCATGGATATCATACTTCTTCACCTCTTCAAATTATTCTCCCTAACCCACAAGTTCTTGAAAAGTTTAAGGTCACTCAGGCCCTATTAGGCAAGGCAAGGTCTAGGTGTGGTCACATCTTGGAGATGTAGTCACATATTGACAAGCCGGGAGAGTTGGGTGTCAAAGTCTTGAGAAAGTTGGTGGTTCAACTACTTTCTAAGTCACATAGTGAGTTCTTTTGGAACACCTATGAAAAAGACTATGACAAGACCCTTAATGATCTTATCTATTTGTTAAGATCAACTTCCTAAAACTTTATGGACATTGACAATGATGACATTGGATATCCAGTAAAGCATTCTCTACCCAATGGAAAGGGATCGGCTATAGTCAACTCGGTTGACCAAATGGTAAAGAGAAAAGCTAAGTTTGTGATAGTCCTGTGTACCATTATCAAAGGGTCCATATGTTTGTATTGCCAAAGAAAGGGCATTGGTTGCGAAGCTGCCAAATTTACCTAAGGATGTTAAAGTCAATAAGTTTGACTCTACTTCAGGTAAATTCCACTATCTAACTCTGTTAAGTTTCTATTCTGAGATTCTTGATACATGATGTGACTGGGTCACATGGAGATGTTTTAAGAATCAAAGGAAAAAAAGTGAAGAAACTTAAAGAAAGAATATGCTGAATCTGATCGCGTAGATGGATTTCTATCGCATAGTTTGAAAAATCGGATTCTTGAGCTACTTCTTAGGAGTTATGAGATATTGCCTAGGAATAGATAACAACAAGTTCTCATATGGATTGTAAGGATAAGTTTTTTCCGCAAAGTTTTAAAATAAAAGAGAATTTTTTGATTTTATTTATTTTAAAATATCCTTACGATGGCATTTGAGGAAAAATTGTTGCTTATATAATTCCGTTAAGAGCAAGAGTGGAAATATGAAATTGATTCTTTCATTTGTGGTAATGTCTAAATTTACCAAATAAGGAAAGATTCTCATCATCCAAGGTTCAATTGGACCGGAACTTGGAATCATGCAAGTTGTATAGCATGATGAATGAGAACTTTCAAGTTTTGGAAAATTAAGACTAATTACTTGTTCACATGGATGTGTGAATCAAGTAAAGGACTAAGGGATCGAGTACACATTCTTGTGCACTGGTCAAGTCCACCACAAAAAGTTTGATAAGACTATTCGTCATGATTTACTTAAGTTCAGTAAATATGATTATACTTACAAGCTTAAGTGTAACTCTGAGACATTGGAAAAGGTTCCAATGTAAGGCAGAGCGAATAAGAAGAATCAATTTAGGCAGAAGGATAAAAGTTTCTCAAATCTGAAAAGATGGGAGAGTACTTTAGTATCAGTTTTTGTGATCATCTTAATGATTAAGAAACCATAGCACAATTAGTTCTCTAAGGAAATCTTAGTGCATTCTTATGACTAAGAAGAGGGATCTTGAATTGTTGAAGTGGTTAAATCAAGAAGATGAGTCATACTTCGTTCCAATACAAGTCTTAGAGTCATACTCCAAGATTGTAATTTGAGTGACATGTCTCAAAAGAAGGTTAAAACACTTGTCAAATGTAAGAGTAAAAGTTTTTCTACTCTTGTACATTTGAAATTGGTAAGTTGTGATGTTTTGGATAAAACAAAGACCAACTTAGGCCAATTGGGTAAAGTGTTTTTCTTGATTAGAATCCGCACTATCTCTTGGATGTTTGACAAGGGAGTCTTATATGTCAAGAGGACAGTGGGAGTCTTAAAGGTCTTGAAAGTCTCAAGAAATAATCAAGAATAAAACCTGAAGTTCTTCGCTAGCACACGACTTGAGGTTTATAACCTATCGTGTTGACATATCTGTGCCCATTCCAGTTAAAGTTGGCTTTGCATATGAGTTCTTAGAGTTCTCAGTTTGTTGCATAACAACTTGGAAGCAATGGCAGGCCCTTGAGCTGCCAGGTGGCAAGAAGTTAAGATTGAGTTCAATCCATATGGTTTTGGATTTGTCATTATCTTTGTCTTGTGATTATGGTTTGACAAATTCATATGGGTAGGAACTCATACACCATATAAATCTAAGTGTCATAAGGTTTCTCTCCGATTCATGAAAATGATGGTGAGGAAACACTTTCACTAAGTAGATTTTATCTAGATAGCAATTGTGATATTTGCATTCTCAAAGTCGTTAGTGGAGCGCGTGTGGTTAACCGGCACACTAACCTGGACTTGTGAGAAGTGGCAAAAAGGTCTAAACATTATGATTACAGCATCCCTCTTCATAATTGTTTAGATACACAAGTGTGCTATCTAAGGGAAGGTGTATGATTTTGATAAAGACTTATCAAAACAATCTAGTATCAGAAATCTGAACTTTGGTAAGAAAGTCAGTTGATTTCTGAGTACATGTCAAAGCTAGTGGGAGCATAAGTGTTATGCTAATAATCATCATGTTAGTGGGAGCATGATAATTATGATAAGTATTGCAAGTTAGCAATGTTAATTATAGAAAACAAAAATTTTAATTGGGAAAAAGTTGTTTTGCTATAATTAAGGGAGAGGAAATTATACTTCATATCAAATCTATAAGGTTTAGATCTGAGGTTTTAATCATTTAGTCAAGGATATATATGAATTTCATGTTGGAATGGCTCAACATAAGGAAATTCTGTATATGGGTCCATTATTTGCGTTCTAAAATTCGATTATGATTACGGCATCCCTTTTCATAATCTGAATTATGAGAACTTGGCAAATTGAAATGGAAATATTATAGCAAAAGACTGGTTTAGTCTTTATGTAAGACATCATGAATCGTGTCCCATATGCTTCGGATATAGGATCGATTACATGTGCTATAATCATCCGTTCTAAAATTTTCCAAATGCATGGGGCATTAAGAAGGGAAAAGGTTTAGAACTGGATATGACTAAAAGGATTAAACAATTGTCGAGGACAATCTAAGGTTTACCAAAGATTGGTTGCTCAAGGACAGTTGGAAGTATAGTGATAATTCTGGAAGGACCATATTGACATAATCTGTAAGGAGGCAACTCTTGTTCAGAAGTGATAGTCAAAATGGAATCTGGAAATGTTTCAATGTTAGAATTTTCACTCTGTGTAAGATTAAGGAAACTTAATGCAAGAAGGATGGTTCCAAGGAGTTGATCTCCTTTGGAATGATCTGTAATGTTTGTTGTCAAGTCTTTATGACTTTGTGCATAATCATTACAAGAGGATCAATGCATATAAGTTTAGAATCTGACAGATTCCAATAAATGGCATGAATTTGGAATTCTTGCATTTGCAGTAAGGATTTGGGAGTGTGAAAAGAGAATCATTGAAGTTATGTTCAATGGATCTAGTTCACAAAGTAAAGATCATAGACAAACATAGTATGCATACTTAGTGTGTGGCATGACTAGTGTTTTGAAAAAAACATAGTGTACATGCTTGGAGCATGGGACAACTATTGTTTTAAATTCAAGAATAAAGTTGATAGCTGAAACAGTATACAATGAATAATGTGTAATCATATGGTGATAAATAAAAGGTGTTTATTTATGTTCAAAGAGTTGATACCATATTGGATTCAATTATTATTGTGTTTCACTTTGCATGTTTTGACTTCCCGAATAAACTAGGTTATTCTTTCGGAATGACTAAGTTATTCAAACTATCCACAGTCGGTCATATGTTGGAAGTAGATATGAATTAAGACTGTCATGATGGGTTGTAGAGGTCTAAGGTGTTGGACAAGGCTACAACAATCATGAGTGCTCATAAGTTCTGAGTATTGGATTCAACCCGCGCTCATTGGAATCACTTCATGGATTTTATCACGAGTGATCATGAGACGATAATATCTTATATTCTTCAAACCTAGAGATATGAGTTGTTACTATGAGTTGATAGTACATTGATAGCACGAAAACGCATTTGGTAACTCGGTGCTATAAAACGTGCCTTTGTGTATGATTCAACAAGTAGTAGAACAAGCCATATGAGTCGAAGTTTATCCGTTCCTTTTACCTTCGGGATAAAAGCGATATCTGTGGGCCCCTCGATGATTTGATGATGACAAATGGAAGTGCTCGGCCGGGCCAGGACTGATTTGATTTGTTCAATTAGTCAGTTGTCATAAATCGGAAATCGGGAAACAACAAATGGACAGAGAGAATGATTATAATCCATGTCTCAGTCCATATGATATCTAGAATGGAGGAATATATGATCCCTTATCTAATGGACAAGTCACTGACAAAGGTCAGAGTTCATCTACAAGGTCAGAGTTCGACAGAAGCTTTTGAGAGCTACGATTGCCGGTTGGTTCCTGAAGTCATACGCAATAATAGTTTTAGACTTATCCAAGTGGGAGACTGTTGGATTAATGTCTAAGTCCATAACTATATTTGGTAAGACTTGACCTGACCCGGCATGGTCCATTTGGGTTGCATACCATCATGCACTTGAATGAGAGAAATAAGACACTTATGGTTATTAATATATTATAAGTTCTAGTATATTAATAATAAGAATAATAAGATTATTTAATTAGTATTGATCAAGAATTAATCTAGGATTAATTAAGTGATCAAAAGAAGACTAATTAAATATATGGGTTGATAGTGTAAATCATCCATACTTGTATAGTGGGCTAATGCTCCATGGATAATCAAGTTGGGCTAAAACCCATAGGATGGTCCATGGATGCTCCATGGTGTATTTGTACCCATGGATCCAAGGAAATGGAAAGCCATGACAATTAAGAGTTTACCCTAATTGTGTAACTATATAAGCATCTTATTATTGAGGAAAAATTGGCCACTAGTAGTATTCAAGAAAGGGCTAGCCGATTTTGGTGAGTGTAGAATTCTCTCAAGTCATTCTAAGTGTTTTGATGATTGTGATTCCATTTGAGGTGTCACACTTGGGGCACTAGGCACTCAAACTTCATGAAGACATTCTACACCAAAGAGGTATGTATTCTATCTTGCTATAGTCATTGTTATGTATGCTAGATTAGGATAATACCTTGGAAGTTCTTATTTGCATGTATAATAGAGAAAACATAGATCCAAGGTATTTAGGGTTGCATGTACACTTAGGAAATGTTAGAATGCTCAAAACCCAACAGGGTCATCGTCGACAGATTGACCAAGTCCGCACACTTCCTACCCATCAAAGAAACAGACAAGATAGAGAAACTCACAAGAACATACGTTAAGGAAATCGTACGGCTGCATGGTGTCCCTATATCTATCATCTCCGATAGAGATAGTAGGTTCACTTCGAGATTTTGGCAACCGCTACAAAGCGCCTTAGGGACGAGGTTGGACATGAGTACAGCCTACCATCCGCAGACCGGCGGGCAAAGTGAGGGAACTATTCAAACCCTGGAAGATATGTTGCGAGCTAGTGTGATCGACTTTGGTAAGGCATGGGATACCCACTTACCCCTTGTCGAGTTTTCCTACAACAACAGCTATCACACGAGCATCAAGGCAGCCCCATTCGAAGCCCTCTATGGCCGAAGGTGCAGGTCCCCTCTGTGCTGGGCTGAGGTGGGTGACACTCAGTTAACTAGACGAGTTCTTGACAGTGCTCTCACGGGTCCGGAAATCATTCGAGAAACGACTGAGAAGATCATACAAATTCGCGAACGATTAAAAGCCGCTAGAGATTGATAGAAAAGCTACGCATACAAACGAAGAAAACATTTGGAAGTCCAGGTGGGAGACCGAGTTCTACTGAAAGTCTCACCCTGGAAAGGCACGATACGCTTTGGAAAGAGTGGAAAGCTGGATCCAAGATACATAGGGCCTTTTGAGATTCTCGCTAGAATCGTTCTCGTAGCTTACAAACTCAACCTACCCCACGAGCTCAGTAACATACATCCTACCTTCCACGTCTCGAACTTGAAAAGTGCCTATCCGACAAGACTCTCGTAATTCCACTCGACGAGATCGAGATCAACGAGAGCCTCAACTTCGTGGAAGAACCTGTGGAAATTATGGATCGAGAAGTCAAACGAACGAAGCAAAGCTGCATCCCAATTGTAAAGGTTCGCTGGAATGCCAATCGAGGACCGGAGTTCACTTGGGAGCGCGAGGATCAAATGAAACATAAATATCCTCATCTTTTTGCTTAGTTATTGTGTAATAGCTTAGTTGTTTGAATTCTAATTTCGGGAAGAAATTCCCTCTAATGGGGGGATGATGTGACAACCCAAATATTTCATATATATAATTTCTTCAGTCAAACATTTCATTTGGAAGTCAAATTCATTTTCCGTCATCTTTTAGCACAAATTAAAGTCCGTTTTAGTATTCTGAGACTTTCACACTTAAGGATCAAGTCTTAGAAAACAACCACTAAAGCCCTCACACCAAAAATCATGCCATAACCTCCATAAGATGGAGTTTACGGTCGTAAACATGGGGTTTACAGCAGTAAACTCCGGGTAGTAAACCCGGCAGTAAACTCGGTAGTAAACCCAGCAGTAAACTCGGTAGTAAACCCGGCAGTAAACTCGGCAGTAAACTCTGGGCGGTAAACTCTTGTGCAGCAAACTCACCCTATATAAGGATTTATTAGACTTCATTTGCACTCTTTCCATTCTCTCACTCTACCCTCTCTCTCTAAAAACCCGATTTCATCCAAGAATCGTCAAGTTTTTGACCCCAAATTGTAATTTCTCTTACCCTAGAATGTGTTTAATCTTATTTCATGTCCATATAGCATTGAAATCACCAAAAAAAGAGCATAAACAAGGTGTTTACGGGCCAAGAACTTCTTAGGTCGTAAACCCTTAAAAAGGGTGCCAAAATGCCCCTAAATCTCTTCCTTAGGCTTATAGGGTAGCTTAGAACTTACGCTTGAAGTGTTTTAGACATTAAACACCAAGTTTGGAGGCTTGAAAGAGGGTTTATGGCCCAATAACATTCTTAGGCCGTAAACTCCCTCAAACTATGCAAATCAAGCCCTAAACCCCCTATTTAGCCTTATACCTTCACCTAGAAACATGTAGGAGTGAGCTAAGGACCTCAAAATTGAAGTATGAAGTGTGTTCAAGGGTTTACGGCTGTAAACCATGGGGTTCGCGACCGTAACTCCCAAGGAGTGGTCCTAGGATCGCAAACTCCAAGGGAGTGCCCCTTTTGAACCCTAAACACCCCTCAAGCCTTGCAATTTACCTTGGAACCCTCCCTAGTGATACAAGAGACTTGAAAGCACACAAATACACTCCTCCCATGAGTTTACGGCTGTAAACTCATGGGGGAATTGGTCCCTCAGCCGTAAACTCACCCAAGGTGAGTATTTGAGGAGTAAACTTCATAGTGAGGCCTAACACTTCTTCCTTGCAACCCAATAGCCTCCTAGCCCTTGACCAAAGAGTTTTTCTTCGCATTAGGATGTCTTTATGTGTTTAATTAGTGTCTTAATCACTAATTACTTGTAAACATATGTCTTCATATGTTACTAGGGTCATAGAGTGTGTTCAAGTCTTTACTTGACACCAAACGCTCATCCGACACTTCCACCCGATCTACTCGCTACAGGTGAGTTCATACCCCTTATTTAACCTTTTCAAATGTTTTTACATGTTTTAGGGGGGGATACAAGTTAAATGTAGCAAGTTTTAGTATCAAATCATATGTGATTTATAACTTGCAACCAAAAAGGATTTTCTATACTTTTAGCTACTTGTCAATAAAACTGTTTTAGATAATTATCAAACGCATTTTCTATGTTAAATTGTCATTAAATTATTTTCAAACTGCTTTTAAATTACTTTTCTTTTAAACTACATCTACACCAATATATTTATATAAGTAAGACTTGAAGGACTTAGGACCGATAACTCGCCTTATTTCATGTTCTTGTTTGATTGTGGTCTTAGGGTATATTGTTATCCGTCCGACTGTCATTGAATTCTTAGTTATATATCATATATATTTGTGTTAGATATGAAAGTCTTCATCTTACTCAATACCTTTGTAAATCAAAGGCTTGCAATTCCACACTCTATTTAACTATAATAGGTATAGTTAAGACTACTGCTCGTTACCTCTATTACTATGATACTCAATATAACTACTACTATTACAAGTTAATGCACGTTAAAGAGAACACTCTATATACTATACTAAAAGTTTACTATATACACTAATCCAGAATATAACACACTATCCCTCTATACGGCACTCTACTGCACAAATACCATGTAACCAAAGCTTCCCGGAAGGAAAGCAACACTACATGTATAGATCTATACAGGACGGACGCTATTACATCCCGACTGTTAACTACAGTCCGAGCCGACTAGGCCCAGGGGTGGCACTACATCGCTACACTACGTATGACCGGGAAGGTCATCGGACCCTCTATTATCACTCAGTTTGGTTACATGAGAGATCACATCCATATCCAAATTAACACACTAAGACTTAAAGTCTACCCTAACTTCCCGAAGTAAATAAATATATATTGAAGTTTGCAACACTACTACAGCCAACCAGCAATACTTTTCCTCATCCACGTCACTTGAATGAAATTTATTACCTTATTTTTATAACTGAAAGTTTCAATGGAAATACTTTTACACACTCGAAGGATTTAACTTACAAATGCTCAATTTTGGAAAATATAGGATTTTCTAGGGATTTCTTCTATTACAGCTTTTATATTACATGATTGTAAACACTTTTATACAAACAACGACACTAAATTCTTATGAACTCACCAGCTTTATGCTGATACTCGTTTTCAAGATAACTTGTATCTTCAAGTCAAAGATAGACAGGTACTGGTGCAGCTTTTGAGAATATGGAGCGTATACAAGACTCATCTTATATTTTGTTTATACTTTTGGTGTCTATTAACTATGCAGAACACGTTTGTATTTATAATCACTATATTAATGAAGTGGTTGTTGTCGCTTGTTTTACTATTATGCAATTGTTATGATACTGTACATGACATCCTCCACCCCAGAACGTATTCCGCCGTTCTTGGTTTTGGGGTGTGACATCTATCCCGATGATGATCCTTAGGATAGGTCCCTTAAATTATATACTTTAGGGACACGAAGTGAGGATAACGGGTACGGATAATCGGGTTGATTGATTTGATGAAATTAAAGAACTTAACTATTGTGGGTTGAAAACCCTCTATGCTCACTAGACTCCTAAGTTTGACCCATTCAGTTTATTGTATTACAGGTAGTGGCAAAAGAACACAAGTGTGATGATCATATGAGAGATCTTTGAATTATAGGCCATTAGAATAATAGATGTTAAGGCCTATGTTATTTCCGTTTATGCTTATTTACTGTATTGACGATAATATCCCAACCTTTTTAATATAATTAAAATACATTTCTTCAGAAATGTTTTGATAATATATTTATCATATTTTTAGGAACAAATTCCGCAATATTATTCTTCAAAAGAATACTCTGATTTTTAAATAAAGCATAAACAAATCGATTTTTCCTGACCGTGAAATTGAGGATGTCACGCCTCATGAATACTTCTCATGCCATATACCTTCCAAAAGTCTTGAAACTACATAAGCGATGGAAATTTTGTGACATATATAGATTTTTACATTCTTTTCCTTACAAACTTAAAAAATTACTTTAATATCCTTGTAAACTTTAAAATTACTTATATATCCTTCTATAACTATAAAAATTACATCAATATCCAAATCCATATTTTAATTAGGATTATAACAATTTTTTAATAATTTACTTATCAAATATTCAAAAACATATTTTAGTTTACCAAAATACCCCTGCCTATATTTTCAGTCGAACCATGCCTTTTCTTCATTATATCCTCCCACGATTCAACACCTCATTTACAATCTCCTACACTTTTTTCTCCCTTACAACCCTATACCGAGTACCAGAGAATTAAACAACGTGAACGAAGCATGTTTAGTCTCATAACCAAAGGGTTAAACATGTTATATGGGGGAACCCAGATGATTGGGTTTGTGATGATCGGTTAGATATTGGCTTCAAAAGCAGGAAGACGAGGGGGTTGGCCAGAATCGGAGTGGTGATGGTGCTCAATACCGGAATTTGGATCGACGATTGTTTAATCAGGGGGATGTTGTGTTTTACTCTTGGATTTTTGGTGCGGAAGTAATCTAGGTTGGCTGATACAAAGCAAAAGTTCACAAAATTTATCACATCTTCCACACTAATTTCTGGTTTTTGTTCCTCTTATTAGAATTTGTCTATGCATCTTCTTCTACCGCTTTTCCTTTCCCTCGTGAAACTTTCGATTTTCCAAAGATACATTCCAGTTATGCATGTGATTCTTTTGGTTTAAAAGGTCCCTCCCCTCTTCCCCCCCCCCCCCCCCAAAAAAAAAAAAAAAAATCATTAATCCGTATTTCAGTAGTTTCTCCTTCAATCAGTACTTATCTCAAGGCCGGTCCAAACATATATGAGGCCCAGGACGAAAAGAAAAAAAATGGCTCCTTAAACACAAATATAATAAAGCTTAAAAAAATATCATTTATTATTCACTATAAATGCGTTTAATTAACAATAACAAGCAACTCAAATTGTTTATCTTTTGAGCTAGTTTGAGTTTAAACCAACTTTAGGCCCTAAAAATCATTTAGGTAATAATTTTTTATATATATACACTACCTAGCTCATAAATTTTGGGCCCCCTGGAGACGTGGGCCCTGAGCGGTCGTCCGGGTTGCTCACCGTCTGGACCGGCCTTGCTTATCTGATTTGCAACAATTTAATCTCACACGACCATAATTAGTTTTTTTGATCAGAAGCTGACTTTATCGCCGGCGGGTTGGGTTTCGGCAGTTGTTCATCGATAGCGGTTTATCTGTATATTATTATGAATTGTTAAATAATATCGTACTCATAGGTATCAAAATGCCAAATTGGATATTGATGCAAGAGGGTACAAGATAGGAACATGGTAGCTGTCTGCTTTAATGTGTTTAATATGTTTATTTGATTATTGGTTATGTTAACATTTTATATCATTAAAAACTTGACATAATTTATTCACCATATAATTATGTATAAGCAAACGAGTAATCGCCATCCGTTTGTAAGCTACCAATCATATTAAAAAAAATCAATCCAACAATAATTTGACAAGTATTGATGTCGAGTTAGAAAAGTTGTTGAACTCATACTCCAATAATATTATTACCACATAATAATAATATAAAAATAAAAATAAAAATAAAAGTATTTGAAAACATTGAAACTAGACATCTACCACCATCCTAGAGGCGGATGATAACAACATTTGCATCAAAATCCTTCGAAGAAGTTAATGGTCAGTTCGAAGTATCCGAATCTAGGAATCTACACAGATAAGAATTTAAGTTTGACTTTCAATTTTAAATAAATTATTTCTAAAATCAAATTCAAGTAAAAATGACATATTAATATGCGTGAAAGTATGTAATCAACTATATAATAATTTTTTATTTTTTAATAATTCGTATAATAAAATAAATTTATAGTTGAAATATATATTCATGTTGTTTTATAAAACAAAAGTATATGATGTGATATATGAGAATGGGTTAGGGTTACTTCTCAATATAATAATTAGAGAGTTTTTGTAAAGTTCAGATCATACCCGTGTCTTTCCGCGAGAAAATATGTCAAATAGTTGCTTTGTAAATTGCACAAGTAGTGTGAATAAAAGAAACACAAATTATGGATAAATGGTACAAAAAGATTCGATTTAATAGAAATTTTTGTAGTTCAAAAGCCAATAATTATGGGTGGGTTCAAGTCATAGTCAAAGAGAGGTTGCATGTTAACATGTAGTGGAATGGGAGTACTGTACAGTAAGGAATAACAGCGACCATCTAACAACTTTTCTGTGCATCCAACGGCGTTGACACTTGACACGATTCCTATTCCCTCGTGTCTAATCACTAAAATACACAAATATATATAAAAAATAAATAAAAAATCATTATTAATCAAAAAAACCAAATAATCAACAAAACGATCATCGTAAAAAGAAAAGGTTGTAAACTTTTATAATAGCTGCACATGTATTAGATTACAACAAAACTCATTTTCTATTTTTCATTTAAAAAAAATTTTAGGCCAAGTTTTATCGAAAAAAAAAAACCGAATATACCATTGTTCACGATTTTTCATCCACTTTCCATAGAGATCCATGATAATATATAAAAAAAAAACTTTTTTTTTTGAGAAAAACTCAATTTTCTTAGTTTTCTAATATTTAAGTTTATGTTTATCAAAAAAAATTAATTATACCAAAAATATGATTTTTTTTACTCTATTATTAATAAACATCAACACCGATTAGAAAAAAAAAACCTCGAACAGTGTAGATTCACACTGTGAATCTAAACTGTAAATATTTAAAATTTTAACATTCACAATATGAAAAATCTCGAACAGTTCAGATTCACATTGTGAATCTGAATTACTATTATGCACACTCTAAATCTTAGATGGTACCAAAAAAAAACATCGATCATTTACACTGTGAATCTAAACTGTAAATATTTCAAATTTTAACATTCACAATGTGAAAAAGCTTCGATCAGTTAAGATTCACACTATGAATCTGACTTATTAATATGCATACTGTAAATATGAGAAGATTCACAATATGAATCTAAACTGAAATATAGTTTTTTTTAACATGAATTTGAGTCTATGTTTAAAAAGTACAAAAAATATGAATTTTGATATATTTATTAATTTTTTTTCTATAAAAAAATAGACCTTAACTTTTTTCATCAAAGAAAATGAAGTGAATTTTTTTTCGAAAAAAAAAAATTTGTTTTCATATATCATCATGGATCTCCATTGAAAGAGGACGAAAAATCGTGAACAACGGTATATTCAGTTTTTTTTTCGATAAAAAACATGGCCTAAAAAAATTTTAAACGAAAAAAAGTGGTAGGTTTTTTTGTAAATGATGGATTTTTTGGTATAATCCGGTGTGTGTGTGTGTCTAATGTAAAAGTGTACATCTATTTCCTTGGTCGTTGATCGTTATGATTTCCGACGCTCACGATTGGTTCGTTGGTTCCTTGGTTAATTATGGTTCTCTACTGAACCTCACCCTATATATATATATATATATATATATATATATATATATATATATATATATATATATATATATATATATATAGGGAAATCTCCAATAAAGTCCTAAAATTTTAGCCCGGTTTATGTTTTAGTCCTAAACTAATTTTTGTTTACGAAAAAGTCCCAAAAACCGGTAACAAATTAATTTTGGACTATTTCATAAATTGACACAAAATATTGGGACTTTTCTACAAAAACAAAAAATATTAGGTTTTTTCTGCAAACAAAAACCTTATTATTATTATAATTATTATTATTATATTAAAAATATAAATAAGTATACTATTTTTTAAATTTGTTATTATTAATATTTTTAATAATACATATAAACATATTTAAATTAAAAAATATATTAAAGACATTTTATAAAGGTGAAGGTTGAGCGGATGGTAATGCTTTAAGCTTTGAAATCATGAATGTCTGTTTGTATATTCTAACTTTGTATATGGTCATTTTACATTTGTTATTATTTTTTTTAATTCAGAATATTAACAATATAAATTTAAAAGAAGCTACTGATGTTTCAAATTGTTTACAAATAGTGAGCATGTGATATGCATGTATGTCTTGTGTGTAAGTATTTGAATTACCAACATGTGTGTTGCTCTTTTTCATTGTTTTATCCTTGTGGTTTTTTTGGAAACATAACAGATATAGTGTAATAAAGCAAAACAAGTCATATTACTTTCTATTAAATAAGATATTTTAATTAATATTTTCGAATTTTGATATGGGCCACCAATGTAAATATTTATTGTGGATCTATTGGATTTGAAAAGAAATCATTCTACCTTAAGAAATTTTATATACAAAGTGAGAAATCATTTTATCTTAAACTATTTATAGACAATTTTACAAATATGCAACTTCTTTTAAATTGTTAAGTGTTAATATTTTGAATTGAAAACAATAATAAGAAATGTGAAATGGTCATATACAAAGTGAGGACATACAAGCAGATATTCATGATTTCAATGTTTAAAGCATTATCGTCACTACCACCTTCACCTTTAAATAATTTCTTTAATATATTTTTTATTTAAGTGTATTTATATGTATTATTAAAAATATTAATAATAATGAATTTAAAAATTAGTATACTTGTTTATATTTTTAATATAATAGTATTAATAATAGTATTAATAATAGTAATAATAATAATAATAATAATAATAATATGATTTTTGTTTGCAAAAAAGTCCCAATATTTTTTTTTTGCAGAAAAGTCTCAATATTTTGGATCATTTTGTGAAATAGTCTCAATATTTTAGATCAGTTTATAAAATAGTTTCAAATTAATTTGTTGTCGGTTCCAACCGGTCAAAAAGGGTCAAAATGCATACTTTTGCCGGTTTTTAGGATCTTTTCATAAACAAAAATTAGTTTAGGACTAAAACGTAAACCAGGCCAAAATTTTAGGACTTTATTGGAGATTTCCCTATATATATATATATATATATATATATATATATATATATATATATATATATATATATATATATATATATAGGGCTAGGTTAAAGTGTTTTTTACATTTATTATGTGCTAGAATGCACCAATAGATATTTAGTAAAATTATATTATTATTTAATTAAATAATGATAGATATTAAATGGTTTCTATAATTGTATATATATATATATATATATATATATATATATATATATTAAATGATATCCATAATTATAATTTTCTCTTTATGGAAATTAATTAAATTCGTCATTATTGTCAGCAATAACATTCTTTCAGAATGAATTCGTATCTAGGTTTTTATGTCAGCAATAACATTATTTCAGGACTCACTCACTTAAAATAAAATAAAGTTGTATGGAATATGAAGAATAAGGGTGTATTCTAGTAGAATATACTTCCGTTCTCCTAGAATACACTCTTATTATTTTATATATGAATTCATTCTGAAATAATATTATTATTGACATTAATGACGAATTAAATTAATTTCCATAAAAAAGAATTATAAATATGGATATTATTTAATATACATTTAATGTTTACTCAATTCTTATTGGTGCATTCTAGAGGTGAGAAACATTTGAACCTATCTCTCTCTCTCTCTCTCTCTCTATATATATATATATATATATATATATATATATATATATGGATGGTTCCCTTGAAATTAATAAAAAAAAAATTAGAGATTATGAGATTAAATATCAGCCAATGGAACTTAACGTCAACTAACATCAACTGTTAAATGATTAAGGGGTATAACAGTAAACTTCAAATTAATGTTCAGAAAACGGACACCTTCCTTCTCTAAAAATCATCATATCACTAAATCATCGATTTTCAGTATCAGTCACGTAATCATATCATCCAATCTTCAACAAATCATTCAATATAATAAAAAAGATCATATTTTTACTGAATCTGTTATCAAATTATTCGCAATCTTCAAATAAAAAAAATGATCGAAACAGAGCATCAGTTCATATCCTCATAAATATGAGATACAAACCTCAAATCGAAGAATCAAGCACCTCACAATCCTAAACTAAGCATTTGAAAATTTAATCAAAATCAATTTTCATAAATGATGTCGAATCCAAAAGAAATTGACAAGTCGATCGCAACTGATACTATTATAGCTGAAATCAATTCATCTCGTAACGACGAACAAATCAATTCAATTTATTTCACTTGAAGAACTTCAAAATATGATTCGTATTGAAGGTACAACTAATTTGTTTTAATACTACATATTACATTACAGTTTCTACACTTCATTCTGATTCTTTTATTATAAATTATGAATAATCATATATGATTATATAATACAATATCCGATTTAATCATATAAGGATGAATAATCATATATGACTGTTCATATCTATGATTAATCATATGTATTTATAGTTTCTAATTATGATTTATCATATATGTTTTCTAATTGAAAGCTATATTAATATTATAATCGGATGAATAATCATATATGATTATACATCATAAAATAGGATTAATCATATATTACAACCTACAAATAAATATGATTAATCATACATGATTAAACAATATCAAGTATGATTATTTATAAATTAATATGTATAATTATTTATGAATACACTGTTATATGATCAATCATATAATACAATGTACAAATAAATATGATTTAGCATCTAATAATATATTAATATCTAAAATCATATATGATTTTTTTTACTAAAATATAAATACATATCGTTAATCACATATGATTATTAAAACATAAAATTATATAATAACATATTTGTCATTCCCTTCTTTTATCAAGTGAAAATTCCAATTCAACAAATGAATCATATTGCAGTAACATAATTGAAGAATCTGAATATAAACCAGATGTCCCTAAAGAATTTGTACCAGTTGTAAATAGTGTTTTCAAATCACTAAATTTAGCAGTAAAAATGTATACGGATTATGCAGAAATGGCAGGTTTCCATACAAGACTGAGTAGCCAATCAAAATACAATAGCCAAATAATAAAAGAAAAATATGTTATATGTAATAAGGTGGCAAAGATAAACCAAAACCTTGTGATACATTGGCTACAAGTTCTGTCAAGAGGAAACCAAATTCAAACAAGATAATTATTGGGTGTACAACAAAGATTATATTTGAAAATGTTTATGAAACAACAAATTACAAAGTTAAGAAATTCTTTGAAATGCACAACCACCCACTGGAAAGTATCAAGGAAAGACCTTATACGAAAAAGACAAGAAAGATGTCATATTCTGAAAAAGAGTTTGTAGTACATGCATCAAAATCTAAAATTGGTCCCACAATGGCTCACAAAATACGAGCAGTTTTGAAAGGAGGATATGAATATGTAGGGGCAAAGGTAACAGACTACAAAAACTTGAGGAGAGGAGCAGATAGAATCTTATGTTACAAGGATGATCAAATAATGATAAACAAAATGAATGATAGTAGAGATCATTACCCAAATTATTCATTTGATTTCCTACGTGATGAAGATATGCTGGCTGCTATGTTTTGGGCAGATGAAAGAGAAAAGGCTTTTTATGCAGAGTTTGGAGAAGTTATATCTTTTAATGCAACTTTTAGAACAAACAAGTAAGTTAATGTATATAAATTCAAACATACTATTAATCAAATATGATTGTACTAAACACATTTTCTTTATATAGGTATAAAATGGTATTTGTTCCATTCACAGCAGTTAACCACCACAAGAAATCAGTTACTATTGGTGCTGGGTTGTTGAGTAGAGAGACAATTGAGTCATATGAATGGCTACTTAAAGCTTTTCTTAGAGCTCATGAAGGGAAAGCACCAAAAATTGTTATAACTGATCAAGATGCAGCAATAAAACAAGCAGTGGAATCTATCTTACCAAATTCAAGACACAGACTATGCATGTGGCACATAAAGAAAAAATTGCAAGCAAAGGTATAACAAAAATACATTATATAATCATATATGATTATATAGTATTATGACAGATGATTCATATATGACTTATCACATATCATACTATATAACCATATATGATTAATCATATATGGTTAACTATTCTAATAATATGAATTATCAGATACCATACTGTATAAAAATATATGATTACATAGTATGTAATATGATAATACAGTATATAATGATATATGATTATATAATCATATTATTAAAATACTTACTCATATATGATTAATAATATATGATTGATATAATGATATATAATTAAGTATTTCAATAATATAATTATATAATCATATACGATTATATATGATTAATCATATATGACTATAATAATATAAGTTATCATATATCATACTATGATTATGATGATACAGTATATAATCATATATGATTATATAATACGATTATATAATAATATATGATTGATCATATATGATTAATCATATATGAGCAATCCTATAGGACACTACATGTATGATATACGATTAATCATATATGATTATATAATAATATATGATTATATAATCATATATGATTAATCATATATAATCATATATAATTAATCATATATGATTACAGTACATATATGATATATGATTAATCATACATGATATATCCTACATTATAGTAATCATATATTATTACTCATATATGATATATGATTAATCATATATGATTATATAATCATATATGATTAATCATATATGATCCTACATTACAATAATCATATATGATTACTCATATATGATATATCCAAATAGGTATATAATTTATACTTATATAAGCAAAATTGTTCATTCATATGTTATTGGCGATTTATTTAAAAACAAAGACTTCAAGAAAAGATTTTACAAACTTGTTTGGAACATGCATATCAAACCTGATGAATTTTAAAAGAAGTGAGATTTGATTATTAATGAATTATATCTGGAAGATAAAAGATGGTTCAATGATATGTTTGAATTACGTGACGAATGGATACCTGCATACTTCCGTGACACAAGAATGTCTGGATTGATAAAAACCACTTCAAGATCAGAAAGCATGAATTCCTTCTTCAACACTTACTCTCAATCTAGAAATTTAATTTTACATTTCATGATGAACTATGACACATCAATTCAAAAACAAAGAAATACATAACAAGAGCTTGATCATCAAACAAAGAAGGCGGTATATAAATTTATTTCACCACGACCAATAGAAAAACATGCTGCAAAAGTTTAAACAAGTACATTGTTTTATGAAGTATAGAAAGAAATCTATAAAGGTTCCTGGTACTGCCAATACCAACATCTTGGAACAAAAAATGGATGGGAGTTATACAAAGTGGAACAACTGAACAAAAACAGTGATCTAAAAACAGAATTTGAGGTAATATATTCTTATTTTAAATTTTGTTGAATTAGCACATAATATAAAAAAATATTCAGTTATGATTATAAAACACTTAATAATTTAATTTTATTTTGAATACGTAGAAATAAAACTTCCAACAAATGATGTAATATGTACTTGTGAACACTTCAACCGCTTTGGGACTTTATGCAGACATGCATTCAACATACTCGTGAAACATGGAATTAAGGGGATACCTGAACAGTACATTGAGAATCGTTTGAGAAAGGATGTGATATCAAGGCATTATAATTTTTGTAGACATGTATATGATACAGGAGACAGTGAAATTAACAGATCTGTCAATCATACTACAACTTTGAAGCATGTTTGGAATACGTAAGAAAAAATAAAGGAAAAATGGATTTGTTTGTTAAGAAAACAGAAAGCATGCTGAAGGAATATGAAAACATTGACATCAATGTTCCAAATGTTCAAAGCAATAAAGGATGCGGAAAGAAAAGTAGAATTCAAAGTGCAGCAAAAATAGTGTATAAAAATTCAAACAAGCAAACAAGAAGATTCTTAGGATGTGGAGAAAGGGCTCCTCATAACTTACGGACATGCCCAATCAAACTTGCAATAGAACAATCATCAAAAGCTACATAGATATTTACTGCTTTAATCAGTAATGAATAAGTCATGAATTTTTTTCAAAATAATATACTTTTTCTTTAGTACACTTTACTCTTTTATAAAATAGAATTTACTATGATTTTGTGTACTGGATTTAATCTGCTTTGATAATTCTTTCTTTGATTGGATAATATATTCATTCATGATTAAACTTCTATTAAATGTTACTACAAGCATTTAAGATTACATATAAACTGTTATTCAATACATGTAATCATTACACATAACCATATACAATATTCATCTGTATAATCATAAAATATTATGTAATACTACTTCATATGTTTTGTTTAATCATAAGTGATTAAAAATAAGGTTACACATAAAAAAAACATCTAACCATTACATATAACCATATACAACACAATTGTTCCTAACAACTATACAACACTACTCATAAAAAATCTAAATATAACAATATTCGTATTCCTATTTCACAAGTCCTCAATAACAAATAATTTCACAAGTCTCAAATATCACGTTACCCATTTTCCAAGATTCTTGTTTTTCATATTCCTAGCTAGATTTTGATACAGATTGTAGCTGACTCCAAGAACACTTCCACCATTACTTAGAAATATTATCTCCATTGAACATACAAAATCTTTACTACATATCTGATGTACAGAAATGTTGTTCATTAAAAAGAAATCTTCTTTAAATGAACAACATCCCTCTACTTCAAAGACATCTAGTAAAGATATTATATGTTCAATGAAGATAAACTTTTTAAGTAATGGCGGAAGTGGTGTTCTTGGAGTCAGCTACAATCTGTATGAAAATCTAGCTACAAATAAAAGAACAAGAATCTTGAAAAAATGGGGAACATGTCATTAGGTACAACAAAATTAGTTCTTTTACACTTATAGACTCCATATTTTACTTGAAACAAAATGGAAGTTGTTTACATCATAAATAAGTAATGGTGATATATAAAATTAAAGAAATTAATAAACAGAAGCATAAGGACTCATCTTTGAAGAAATACAATGGTAGCACGAGGTTATCCCCTTTATACAAACATAATCACTTATCAAAAATACACTATATGGTTGTTCCAATCAGTTTTCATTTATAAAGAAAAGATTCTTCAATACAAACACTAAAAAACAATACTAAAATCTTACAAAGATAAGATTCTGCATGGTGATGTATTCCATGCAGTAATGATAAGCTCACTTATCAAGAAAAAGATATAATAAGTTATAATGTGTTGTACAACAAATATAGTCATTTATGATTACAAAAACAGAAAAAAAAAATCGAATACAATCACTAATGATTACATATAAGCAACATATAATCAATACTAAAAACATAAATTAAATATAAAAATATAACATAATCACTTATGATTAACATTCAATAACATAATTCACACAAACAAACTTACATAATAAAATCCACCAAAATACATATTAACTTGTTTTCCATCATCATAAAAACAAACATTCTTCACAATATCCATAACATACATAACATAAACAGACTTCTTCTTATAACATCATCAATAAGAGAATATTCAATCAAAAAAATTTTGACAACCTTCTTTCTATATTCCATTGAGCATCATATGCATGCTTACCACGAATCTTTTGATCAACTTTTTGATACTCATATGCAACTTTCAACACATCACCACGCTTTGTATTAATCCCAGAAGTTAAAATTGTTGCTGCATATTTCATTCTCAACTTTTCCAGAATTTTCTTTTTAGAACCACCTTTTTTTGGAAGACCACATTTCCATTTAGAAGCCTGTTCTCCAAAATAACTCTCCATATGTCTCGTAGCAAAAACTCCACAATCCACTTTGTTATAAATTGTGGCATTGCCAATCTTACTGGAGTAAGATTTTTATCAGCCATTTCATTTGCTTTAACATGATCGATCTCTTTTAGATACTTCAAAAAAGACTTTTTCAGAAAATCATATATGATTTCAAGTCAGAAAAATATAAGTATAATAATTATAAAACATATCATATATGATTTCAAATCTAAAGAATAAATATCATTTGAAACTTACAAGAGGTTTAAAAACTGCACCATACTTATCATCGAAATCAGCATCATCTGCACCATTATCGATAACCTTAAAAGCACGCTTCTTCAGATTCATAAAAATAAGATATATGTGCTTATGCCTCAAAACCGGGAAAAATACCTAACATCAACATGTATAATACTATAAATAATATATATATATATATATATATATATATATATATATATATATATATATATAAACGTATAAAAAAATAAATATACCATATCAACAACCTTCAAGTCTCTATCACCAGAAACACTTCGAGAGAAGCTGTCCTTGAAAACTTTATATTCTGCAGTTTCATTCAAATGACAAATTCTGTAATATAAGAAAATCATAAATGATTATATAATAACATGTAAATATTTAATAAAAAAAATTATTAATGATTATCAACATATGAAAAACATAGAATAAAATAAAAACTTACGGTCTCAGAATTCATGAACAATCTAAATGGAGAATTAACAACATTTATGAATTTCTCTTGATGATTTAGTATACGAGACCATGAATCAAGAAGACTAACATGCCAATGAATTTTTTTTAAAGACTTTCATAATTAGCTCTAAAACCAATAACAATTGTTTCCATAAGCAATACAATATCCATGTATCTATTTATTTAAATGTTATTTAAAATAAAAAATTATAATGATAAAAATAAAAATTTATATTAAAAAAAAATTACCCTGGATTTCATTGAAGATTGAAAAGCCATTCACAAACAACATTTTCTACTTGTGACAAACTAGGTTTAAAATCAATTAACTTTTCCTTAAATGGTGACTTATAAACATAAGAAAACTTCATTTGTCTTTTTCCTTTGACATCCACTACTGATGTTGCTTATTCATTTGTATCTTTAGGCTTACCAGAAACAGGTTTTGATGGTCCTTCTAATGTACCCAAAGGGGGTGCAAAAGAAACTGGACTAGCATCAATTACATCAACATTTGGAATAACACACTCTGGACCAGCACTTGGTTTTCCCAAAATAACTCTATCCTTAATCTTTTTCTTTGTCATCCATTTAGAAGAAATTAGACTTTGAGATGAATTCTTGGAACCTTCAGAATCTTGACTAAATCCAAGACTAAAACTTGGAACAATATCATTTTTCAATGATCGAGTCTCATTTGAATCCTTGTTTTTATTTGAACAATCTTCAACATTTTCTACCCAATAAAATTATAAAAATCATATATGAATAAACAATAATTATAAACACAATTATATATGAATAAACAATAGTTATAAACAAATTACCTTCATCTTTATTTTTATTTGAACAATCTTCAACATCTTCACCTTCTCCATCCTTCTTTGCTACAATAACTTTATCAACAGTATGATCTGAAATTACTTTATTCTTATGATCATCCTCACCCAAATTTACAGTCCCTAAATTATTAAAATCATAAATGAATCATCTATATAACATATTTATATATATTTTATGTATTAAAAATACATAAATAAATACTTACCATCATCAATACCAGTCAAATTCAAATTCACATCATCTTCAACTAGTTTCTGATTTAAACAACCATCAGTACCTATAAAATTCAAATATAAAAAATTAAAATCATACATGATTAAACTATATATAATAAAAAATATGCCTACCTTGATCCAAAGTTTTAAGAAAACTTTCAACAACTGGATCGCAAATAAATTGACTAAAAGATACACCTTCCTGGCTATCAATTAGACCCACACTCTTAGTAACATTTTCGACAACGAAATTTAAATTCATGGCCTCTTCTTTATTACACCCACGTCCATTTCCTTGTTCATCATCTTTATTATCATCACCTTTACTTTCAACATAATTTTTACCAATATTGCCCTCATGTGGACCACTTCCATCCCCCTGACCACTAGAACATTTCCCTTGATCATAATCTTCAACATTTTCATCATCATTAAGAAAATCATTCCCATAATCTTCATCATTAACTTGAACAAAACCAGGTGTTAATATCGGTTCTTTATATTTTTGTGAAACATAATGGAAATCAAAACTTTATGTGCTTAAATCTTCAACGGGAAATAATAATTTCCTGTTTTTCAAGTTTTTACTTTGAGGAAACTTCAACACTCCCTCGTCTATCTTTACAACAAGATCCTTTTTCAAATCCTCCATCTTCTGATACATACAAGAAATTTTACTTTCATACACCTACATAAGAAAAAAGATACTTACAACTAAAATACTTAAACATAAAAAGTCATAAATGAAGAAGCTAATTAAATCATAAATGAATAAAACTATAGAATTACCTCCATGTCACTAACTTTATTAACATCAAAATTTTCTTCATCCTCATCACATAAATCCTCTTCACCATTAGATTCAACCTCATCACAATCAGATTCCTCGTCATTATACTCAGATTCTTGAAATTATTCTTCAACATATGCATCATTAACATGTCCACATCCAAATCCTTCACTCTCTTGTAAAATATACTCAAGAAACCTTATCTTCTCTAACGTCCAATAAAAAATAGTTGGACGTTTACGTGTGACTTGCAAATGATCAAACTTGAAAGTATCCACATACAACTACAAAAAACATATATAACATCATAACATATATAACATCATATATGATTTTGATGTGTAATATATAATTAAACAAAAATTATACTACATAATCATATAAGATTATATGTAATAAAATCATATATGATTTATTACAAAAACAATCATATTCTTACAACTAACAAGAAAAATAAATATTAAAAAATAACTCACGTACCATAAGGTATGTTGTTGGTCCATAAAAGAAAGAAGATTCTTTCTCTGGATTGTAAACCTTCTTCGTCCTTACCAAACAATCCAAAATGTAATCGCACCAGTTAATGCTACTTAAATCAGTATCTCTTATGATTAAATACAATGGATTCAGATTACATTTACTCATGCTTGTTGACTCACAGAAAATATTAATAAAAAGAACCAAAAAATTGATTCTGAAGTTGTCATCTGCAGCACTAGTTTGAACAAGTTCATTCTTTAGCTATTTCAATCTTAATTTATCAATATTTTCATATTGTTTCTTCCACTCAAACATACAACTCTCTTCATTATTCTCCGAAATGTAATCCATGTTTGAAACTAATGAGCCACCAGATGGTAATCCTAACATCTCTTGAACAGACTTTCTGTCAACACGAACTTCATAATTATCAAACTCCACCTTCAAAGATTCAAAATTAAAATGATCAAGAACATAATAAACAATCTTCAACGGTACGTCAATCATCTTCATCCCTAACAAACTCCCAAATCCCATAGCCCTAACACAATCCTTCTATTCTCTACTTAAACCTTCAATAACACCCAACAATGACCCCGGTGAACATCTATTCTTCAATGAAGGAAAATCTTTTATAACAACAACTTTTTTATCTTTCTTCAAAACTTTAGTTTCTCTCTTTGGTTTCTTTGAAGATCCAGGACGACTCTGAAAATCTGAATTATCTTCATCAGATAGTTCACGTTTCTTACTTACAGTTTTGACCTTAACCCTTAGCTTCACTTTTGGTTGTTCAATAACTGTTTTTTTTTATGTCTTTGAACGTGTTTGTGACACCTCATTTGCCTTTTCTCGTTTGGAAGATGACCGTGTCTTCCTTGAGCTATCTACATTCCCTTTTTTAACTATAATTTTCATTACAAACATAGTGTTAGTAAAAAATAAAACATACATTTATCATTACTATTCACTAATGATTATACACAGACGTATAAAATCATTTATGATTAGAACAATAAATAAAAATACAACTAAATGTTATATACAATCCACTTAAAAGAACCACAAAATCAGTTATGATTACAAAAATAACTTTATATTCATGTTTGATACATAAAAATACATTTATCATTACTATTTACCAATGTTTATAAACAAACGTATAAAATCATCTATGATTAGAAGTAGAAATAAACATATAACTAAATGTTATGTTCAATACACTGAAAAAATAAAAAAATCACTTATGATTACAACAAATAACTTCAAACATTAAGTTATATGTTTATTTCTACTTCTAATCATAGATCATTTTTTTTAACTGTACCTTCGGAAATAACAACACGTCTACCGCATTCGATATTTTTTTGATTTTTGATTTTTTTTCCGAACATAGTTTCTTTTGAAATCCTTATTTGTGTAAAAATATAAACAAAAACTTACATCAAAAACCACCACAAACAAACATAATAAAAAACATATCAACTCTAAACGAGACAATCATCAAAATCAAGTTAAAATGACGAAAAACCTCCTGAATCAAAACAAAAAACACCATTATCAACATAAAACGACAGTTAACTAATTAATAAAAACATGCATTATCAATAAAATGAAAAATAACTCGCATTCTAACATTTCATTTCGATTAACGAAGATGCGACTTCGTTTATATTTTCTCCTGAAGACATTTACTGATTTCTCAATAACAGGTAAGAAACGAAAACTTGGGCAAAATGAGATAAAGAAAGAAAAAGAGGGTTTCCTGAGAGTTCGAAGTGAGACTTTGATTGAGAAAGAAAAGAAAACAATAGACGGTTACAGGATCGTACCCTGCAAAATTCATATAAATCTTTGTAAAATTACAACAATAGCCCCACAATCGTAAATTAACAGCGTTAGTTTAATAAGTTACCAATATAATTACAAATATGACACCGCATAGTTTCAGAAACAAACATAAGCACATCAAACGGTTATACACATATCTCACAATCTCTAATTTTTTATCTCAAGGGAACCAACATATATATATATATATATATATATATATATATATATATATATATATATATACTACCAAATAAATAAACAAATTTTTGCCACATGACATTTTCTCCTTCATTTTGACAAATGTCAATTTTTGTTAATTTACAGTTAAATCATTTCCACTTGTGAGTATAAGACAATGACACCTAATAAAAACATATACGATCTAAGTTAAGTAAATTAAATAAATCAAGCAATTCAACCAAATATTTTTAAACATATATTGGGAAAGTCTTTAATCAATCTTCAATTCAGTTTTGATCCTCCAACAATCAAGCATCGGTTATATTGTTTCTTTACAAATTTAAGCTTGATTCATTAATCATTCAAAACTTTTACTTGATTTGCTTCAAAACTTTTACTTGATTTCTTTCAAATCGGTCATTGAAATATTTTCATTTGTATATAAAAAAAATTACGTTGAAATTGGAGATTTAGATAGTGAAGGAAATCTTATTAAAAAGACATCGAATGTTGTATTCAAAGAAGTATTTTGAAATTTCTGATTTTTAAAAATTATTTAGAATATTTCATTAATGCTTTTTTGTATTTTAGGTTCAATTACATATTTATTCAATAAAGTCTTTACTTATATGTATTGTATTTCTTTAATAATTGGTTGATGTTCAAAATTTTATATTATTTTTTTTTAACAAACTCGTGTAATACATAGATTTTACACATATTATATATATAATGTTCAACAGAGAACCATTATTAATCAAGGAATCAAGAACTAATTCCAAAGCATCGAAATTTAAAGTGATCAACGGCAAAAGAAATAGTTGTAGACTTTTACAAATGACGCAAATGCACCAGATTATAACAAAATCTATTTCGTTTTTTCGTTTAAGATTTTTTTAGACCATGTTTTTTATCGAAAAAAAAAACGAATATATCGTTATTCATGATTTTTCATCCCCTTTCCATAGAGATCCATGATGATATATAAAAAATGAACTTTTTTTTTCGAAAAAAAAAAACTCACTTCATTTTCTTTGTTGAAAAGTTAAAGTCTATTTTTTTATAGAAAAAAAAAACTAATAAATATGTTAAAATTCATACTTTTTGGTATTTTTTAAACATAGATTAATATTCATGTTAAAAAAATAATATTTCAGTTCAGATTCACATTGTGAACTTGTACAGATTCATATTGTGAACCTGTTTAGATTCACATTGTGAACCTTCTCAGATTCACAGTGTGAATAATACTAAGTCAGATTCATAATGTGAATCTGAATTAAAGTGAGCTATTTCATATTGTGAATGTTAAAAATTGAAATATTTACAGTTTATATTCATAGTGTGAGTCTACACTGATCGAGGTTTTTTATTTATTTTTAATTTTTTTAATCGTTGTTGATGTTTATTAATGGAGTACAAAAAATTAATATTATTGGTATAATTAGGTTTTTTTTTAATAAAAATAAACTTAAATATTGAAAAAACTAACAAAATGAAGTAGACTTTTTTTGAAAAAAAAAGTTCATTTTTTATATATCAACATGGATATCTATGAAAAGAGGACGAAAAATCGAGAACAACGGTATATTTGGTTTTTTTTTCGATAAAAAAGGTGGATTTTTTGATAAGGAGGTGGATTTTTTGGTATAATTAGGTGTGTGTGCGTCCAATGCACAAGTGTACATCTATTTCCTTGGTCGTTGATCATTATGATTTCTGATGCTCACGATTGGTTCCTTGGTTCCTTGTTAATTATGGTTCTCTATTCAACCTCACCATATATATATATATATATATATATATATATATATATATATATATATATATATATATATATATATATATATATATATATATAGGAACGATCATTTGAGAACTCAAAGTTTCCCGAGAAACCGAGAACTAAAGAAGGAGCGTTAGATCAAAAAAAAAAGGTTGGTCGAGATGCAAGGTGGCGTTCTTGTAAATAATCGGAAAACAAAAGAGGCGCGGGCATTTAGTTAAATGAGATAATGGATATTATTGGAATATTACATTATATGTTAAATCTGATTTACTAAAACAGAATACAAAATATCCCAATAATATCCCAATGTTGCCTGCGATCTTCCACAAGCGATCCTCGCCTTCTTCGATTCTGGTGCCGACGATTCCTCCTCCCCCATAGACGACGTCGGTGAGTTGCTTCTTCAGATCGACGGATCATTGGAGATTGATGATCTACCAAAATCACCATCGATTTCCTCGAAAATCACCACAAGGTTGCAATCCACCACCACCTTCCTCAATCGTCAATCTGGTAGGTCAGGTTCAGATTTCAAAGAGAGATAATGATCTTTTGTTTATGAATATTAATAGATTGATTACATTTTGAGGATGGATGAATGGAAGGCGCTAGTATTATATATGTTGGGACCTGAAGTGTTGCGTCTTTGGCTCGCTCCTTAGCCCAGTTTTGTTACTGGTTTGGGCCTGTCCAACCGTGTTTATTTTTATTAGGGCTTAATATTTAAGGTGCGTGCATGCATCCTTTGTTACGATCGCATTCATTATTATTCTCATAATTTTACTACAAACCCTAGCTCGCCTCTACAGTGGAAGTTCTTCATTGAGCTCTGTTGAGGCGTGACTATTCTTGAATCATTAAGCAATACTTTGATTCCATCTCATGTTTACTGTGTTTGTTTGTTTTATTGATTAACCTGTTGAAGATCTAATCGATATAAGATTTTTCAACTCATCAATTGGTATCAGAGCAGGAGACTGTGTAATCCATACACATCTCTTCTGTTGAAGAAGATCTTAGGTTTTTCCGCTTTGATCGATATTGTTGGAGCCGTCATCTGCTATTGACGTAATTCTTTAATAGTCGATCTTACCCTAACGCTATTTATAAGTCTAATCTTAAGCAAGTTTTTGAACAAACATCATCATGTTCATGGAAGATTCTCAGACAAACCCAATCAATATCTCCAACAGTATAGGATCGACGACAAGGATTCCTATATTATACACTCAAGATTATGAAGTTTGGATGCATCACTACGAAGACTACGTGATTGGTTCAGAGGAAAATGGATACTTGATCTGGGAGGCGATTACTGTAGGTCCATTCGCTCACTTAAGCACTTCAAGAATTGTTAAAACTGAAAAGGAGTACAATCAACTCCTCAATGATGTGAAAGACATACCCCAAGATGAGAAGGACAAGTTTCAGTACGACATCAAAGCTTTAAGGATGATAGGGTTCGCTTTATAATCAGACACGTTTCAGTTGGTAAGCTCATGCACAACAGCGAAAGAAATTTGGGACATGTTGAAGGAACTGTACTCTACGGATGAAGATCTTGAGCATTCAATCCAAACATTATTGCTCTCAGAATTTGGTGAATTCAAGCAGAAGCCCAAAGAGAAGCTTATTCAACCCTTCGATCGCTTTAATCATCTCCTTAGTAAGATGATCAAGCATGGGATTGAAAGGAAAGTCATTGAACAGAAGGTTACATTCATGAATGGCCTTAGACCCGAATGGATGGTTGTGGTGTCTACTGTGAAGGCACATGAACAATTCAAGTCTTATTCTCTGGAAAAACTGGTGGGAATATTAAAGTCACATGAGAGTGCAGTGACTAAAGAAACAAACGTGGTTTCTAGCATGGGGTCCTTGGCCCTAATCTCCAATGGAAAGAATGTTGATGAAGAAGAAGAAGATTTAGATCTTTCTGAATATGATCTAACAAGTGAGGATTATGCTTTGATGGTGTCAAATCCCAAGAAGTTCATCAGAAGAAGGTTCCCAGCTAATAAGAACCGAAACTGGCAGGGAAGCTACAGTGTCGAGAAAGCGAAGGAGGAACTGAAGAGTGTTTCTCAGACCCAAGAACCAAAGAAGTAAGTAAGACTTGGTGGTGACTCAGGTTTTAATTGTCACTACTGTGGAGGCAAAAATCACTTTGCCAGAGATTGCATGTTGAGAAATATGTTAGAGAAGAATGACGATGATGATGAGGAAACGAACCTCATACGACAATTGGAGGAAATCAAGAAGAAGAAAGTTGAATCTAATAACACTATGAATGCTATTATTATGCAGGGAAATACTGTTGACGATGAGTTCGGCAATGTTGAAGTTTGGTCCACAGATTCTGAAGATGAAGAAGTGAGGAAGCCCACTCGTGGCAGGGCTTTGTTGGTGAAAGAAGAGGATGTTGCAGGAAAGTGTCTAATGGTGACCTCTGGGGTGTCACAAAAGAGAGTCTATACCACTGATGGGCGACTAGACGAAGCAAAAGAGTGAAAAGTGTGACAACCCAAGTTGTCCCGTTACATTTCCCTGTTACCGTTAACGGAATATTCCACTGTATAAAAGTTCCGTTAATTGGAGGGCGTCAATTTAATAAACATTCCATTGCTTTACATTAATATGCCGTTAAGTCGTGATAAAAAGAAATAAAAACACATAACACACATTTCCATTTAATTGGAAAAAGTTAGTTTTTATTATTACGACCACTAAATCGGGTGCGACCAAAAGCCCCGTTTAACGGCAGTATTGGGAAGAATTCCACTGAGCTCCAACTCCCACCCATATATAAAGAGGAGTAAACTCCATTTGGAGCTTTTCCACCCTCTCTCTCTCTATACTCTCTCTCTAGACTCGTTTTCGCCCCGAATCCGCAACCAAACGCTTCCAAATTGTAAGTCCGCTTACCCTAGCTTATTCTAAACATATTGATTCGTGTTTATAGCCCAAAAATCGAACTTAGAAGCTGATGAAAAGGAGTTCACGGCCTAAGATCCTCCTTAGGCCGTAAACACCCTATTTAAGGCCAAAATGACCCAAACTTGTCCCTAATGGCTTGGAAATAAATAGAGGAATTAGCCTAGGAGTGTTTGCACATTTAAAACAATCATTTTGGGGCATAAAAGAGAGTTTACGGCCCAAGCACTTGCTTAGGCCGTAAACACCTCTAAACCATGTCAAAAGGCCCCAAACACACTCCTAAAACACCCTTAGGCATCATACATAATTTAGGGACTTAGTATTTGGAGATTTGATCATTTAAACACAAGGAAATATGGGGTAACATGGAGTTTACGGCCCAAGCAAGTGCCTAGGCCGTAAATACCCCTTAATCATGCCTAAATGTCCCAAAAACACTCCTAAAACACTCTTGGACTTAATACATAAATTAGGGGCTTATTCTTTTGGGTTTAGAACATTTAAACATAAGGATTTGGAGGATTAAAAGGAGTTTATGGCCCATACATGTGTCAAGGTCGTAAACTCCCCAAAACACACCCAAATGATAGTTTTAATCCCCCAAAAAGTCATCACACTCCATTATAAATTGCTAGGAAGGTATTAAGGGCTTAAAACTTCACTAAATCCATGGTATGAGAGTTTACGGCCGTAAACTCCCATGGGAGTTGTCCCTAGGCCGTAAACTCCTATATAATGCCCATAGAAGCCTTAAACCCACTCATGCCTTTTTGGAAAAGTACTTAGAAAAATCCCGTGAACAAGATAGAAGCCTTAAACACCCTAGAACCCACCACCATGAGTTTACGGCCATAAACTCATGGTGAGTAGTCCCTGGGCCGTAAACATGGTATTAAGGGTTTACTCTCGGAGGGTAAATTCCATTCCTTAGCCATACACACCTTTAGACGCTACCCGGGACACCCAAACACTTATCCAAAGTGTTTTCCGCTCCTTTGAGCGCGTATACGTGTTTAATTAGCATTAAATATACTAATTGTATGTGAACATATGTTATCATATGTTAAATAGGTCATTGAGAGTGTTCGAGTCCTTGCGTGACACCAAACGGCACCTTCGTCGGACCTACTTACACCAGGTGAGTTCATACCCCTGAATGAACCTTTTAAATGTTTTTACATGTTTTATAGGGGGGAATACAAGTTAAACATACCAGTTATCATATCAATCACATGTGATTGATAACCCGCATGCAAGATTTTACCACTTTACACTGTTTTACCGAGTAGGACACTATAATGGTTTTCTAAAAGGTTTTCATTTATTTCAAAACTCTTATTTATACTGTTTTGTCTAAATTCATTCTAAACTGATTTATGAAAGATTTCCAAAGGTTTCCAAACATGTTTTTACAAAAGAATACAAATTGTGATTTTCTCCGAATATGAAGGTTTTTCATCAAAAGTTTCTCTTTCACGACATATACTTTTACTTATTAGATAATGTTGCTTCGCTTATACTTATTTTATACTCCTACTTAGTAACGCTTTCACTTATACTTGTAGTCGCTTATACCGATAGACGCTCTTACTTCACTTATCGTCGTTTCCACTTCGTGATACACTTACACTTGGTACACTTATACTTCACGATTCGATTATCCCACTCTGTACGCTCATACTTCACGACTCGGATGTTCCACTGTACGCTTATACTTCACAACTCGGATATTTCACTATACGCTTATACTTCACAAGTCGGTTATTCCACACTGTACACTTATACTTCACGATATGATTCCACTTGATATACACTCAAGCGTAGTTAGATGTATGTCTGTGCTTGTATAGATGCATATAAATAATGATTGAAGGACTTAGGAAGGCTTGTCCGCCCTATTTCCTTTTCTTCGTTGAGATGTGGTCTGGTAGGATCGGATGTCCATCCGAAGGTCATTGATTCATTAGTTATATATTATGTACACAAGCATAGACATACGGGTTTACTTCAGTCAACTCAGTTAAGAGTCTCTACTTCTAGTTCAGCACTTACATTAGAAACCCACTAGTTGGAAGTCTCTACCCGCTATTTGGGATGCATCTTCAGGACATGGCCTTCTTCGTAGTCTAGTTGGTAACCAAAGTCTGCTGTAAGGAGAGCGGACATTGTGTGTATAGATCTATACGGGATTGACAACCCCGCACCTAGACTGCTAGCTACAGTCCCGGCCTACCAAGCCAACGGGTGACAAATGTCACATCTTATAGACGCTTGTAGGGCGTCTGGAACTCTAGTCAGTATGGTTACGAGTATCCCGGGTTACCTTATAATTCTTTGGCCTTAAGGTAACGGTATTTCGCCAGCAATTTACACTGTATGCTGGTAATTCATTTCGGAGTCACACTGTTTTGACCTTACAATACGTATCTTTCATTTGATACTGTCTGAGGTCTGTTTTCTCTGTTTTTGACCTTACAAGACGTATCTTTCATTTGATACTGTCTGGGGTCTGTAGTCACTGTATTCACTGTATCCACTATATTCACTGTTTTAGACCTTGCAAGACGTATCTTTCATTTGATATTGTCTGAGGTCTGTTATTCACTGTTTAGACCCTACCAGTTGTACCTTTCATTTGGTACCTTCTGGGGTCTGAGTCTCTATTTGTTAGACTGACTAGGCGTGTCGTTTGTTCGATACTCTCCTGGAGTCTATGATTCCTTGCCTTAGTCAGCAGTCCTCACTGCTGAGGCATATGTTATTCCCTGATGTCGTTTGCTTTCCTCAATAATCAAATTCAGTATTTTGATAATGATAGCAATTTAGGGAAAATGACTTTTTACCACATAACACTGACCAGTCTTGGTAGAAGGCTGCTTTAATAAAGAAAATAGAGGATTTTCTGGAAAGAACTCTAATACATAATAAACACTTAAACTACTACTTTATAAAGTTATTTGAATAAATGTCACTAAATACTTATGAACTCACCAGCATTTGTAAAAATGCTGATACTCGCTTTTCAAATAACTTGTATTCTCAGGTCAGCATTAGACAGGTACATCCCCGGAGCTGTTGATGAAGATAGTTTAGTACCATGCTGTATTTATTCTAATACTTGTATTACATTGATGTATTAATGTAACCATGTAAAATTATTACTATTAATGCAATGTCTTGTTCTACTTTGATTACTATAATGCATGTGTTGTGATACTTGACATGACGTCATCCACCCCCGAACGTTTCCGCCATTCCGGTTTTGGGGTGTGACAAATTGGTATCAGAGCATTGTTTATAGTGAGCTAAGTATATCAATTCATAAAAGATATACAACCTATAAACACAAAGGGATAAAACACTCTGACCAAGAATTATACTTTTAAATATAACCATATTTTACCAAAGTATAATAACATCCAGAATCTAAACACTCGAACACAAGTATCACAAGAAGAACAATAATAAAAGTCTTCGGATGTTGAGCATTACCGTCAAACCTGGGCATTTATGTAATCGTAAGTTGGGATAAATGTAACCTGATCAACTACATTTATCCGAGATGCGATGAATGTGTGCTCGGGAGTGATAGTGGTGTGCAGCAGGTCTGAAACTTACCAACTAGGAATGCTAGAGCCAAACATAAAGTTAAAATACTATAGGAGTATTTTAGAACACTAAAAGATCCACACTAATCCCAAAATGAAACTCAGAAGATAAGAATCAGACAAGAATTAAAATACCATAGGGGTATTTTAGAATCCATAAACAACCTTGCGTGAATAACTAAAAAGATCCTTATTGATATACCTACAACTACAGAGGGTGTACTCCCAAGGTTATATATAATAAGGACCCCATAGGCTAAGAATGTGTGGTTTTGCTCTATTTCCTTTTCCTCGTTGGGATGTGGTTCTAGAGTAGTATCACATATTCGAAGGCCTATCGGATCTAAGCTATATATGATTTGTATACCCTGTGTAATCGTAGCAGGACTCGATATGGATCATCCAGTGAAGTGTTAATAATATCTTAGGATTCTTTAGACATTTCCATTCTCGCACGAACCCTGTAGAAAACCCTACCCACTTCAGTGCTTGACAGAAGAGTTGATTTCGACCCCGAAGAGGTTCATTGAGAAGATTTCCTGTTCGGAAATAAATGAACTAGGTCGAGACTATTGAATTCACCAAGTGCCCATATCTTTTAGGGACAACGGTGAGAGATTCGCCTAAACTTCGGAGATTCCCAGTCATCCATCATGAAGTGGTGACACCCAGAGTTGGAATCAGAAGGAAGGCGGAGTAGAAATTCAATATGTCTTCACCAGAGAAGAACCCTAGGTAACTACCCGAAGGAAACCAACGCCGATTCCAGTCAAAGATACGAGGCAGACCAAGGGAGCCAGTACATGGAACCCGGGAATTGTCTTTTCCTCGTGTTCGTCACACTAATAAACCCTTAAAATAATACAATTTAGTGAGTTAGTGGTTACACTACTCACGCTATGTGTTAGGTAAATCGTCGATTCCCGTTGCCAGATACACGATTAGGGCGGATCCCCGCACCTTTATTGAGAGTGCTTAGCCATGAGCTTTCATGAGCCTCTCTTTCCGCAGTTTCGTTCCGAACCGTTCTCAAATCTCTCCAGGCCACAGAGTGAAACCTTTCCCAGTATAAAGGTAACTTAGTAGGAACGACTCGCATCTTATGTCCTTTTCCGATACTCATACTCTTACCTCGATTACCAGGACTACATCATAGGGATGTAGGTCAACACTCAGACAACCAGTACCCGAGGCACGGGAAAAATTTATGCCTAATACGTTCAGGACAGAAATGTCCGGGGGTTAACCAACGTCTCTCATTACCTTGTATTCCTTTCCGTGTAGGAAAAGCCATGCCACCGAAGAAGCGTAACCAGTCCTCAAACAAGAAACCTACTCTCTTGTTCGATGAAGCTACGTTCCAAGATGCAGTCTCAGCAGCCATAGTAGCTGTCATGGCTCACCTGAATGCTAACGCCGCCAATGTTAGCAAGGGCCCTGTCGGGATTTCCAATCCTGGAAATGCACAACAGCAACCAACACTTCCATACTTAGCCACCCAATAACCTCCACTGAACCCACTAAAGAGAAAACTCAAGATTGAGGAGGGAAGTACCTCGGCTCTAGGACCTTCCGAAGGGCAACGAGCTGAGGCAGTCTATAACCCTGTCAATCCTTCCCTCCCGACTCCAAGAAGACCGTACCTAGGAGACCTTCCCCACTGCAGCAAGTGCAGCTACCATCATCATGGTGCCTGCCGGGAACTCTATTGTGCTAGGTGCCACATGCTGGGGCATACCGCTCGCGTCTGAGAACCTCGGTTGAGTTCATTACATCAACCACCAATGTGGCGACCCGTACAGTTTGCCACATATGTGGTGAAATGGGACACTTCAAGAAGGACTGCCCAACCGAAGGAAACACAAAGACACAGGAGGAGCCTAACTCTACTGCTTAGGGAGAAGCATCAAGACACTCGTTAGATTTTGGTACGTCTCTCGATCTCAGATAACTAAAAGAACAATAAAAGACAAATTCAAATGTAAATTCTCCCCAGTAAGGCGAAAGTCGCAGCACTGTTATAAGATTTAAAAAAAATCATTAGGTAAAACTATAATGGCTAAACATATACGTTACGGCCATGTATATTTAAGATGCACAGACCTAGAGTGAGCGAATGTCGCCTCATTTCCCGTTCCTCGTTTGGTTGTGGATTTAGGGCGGGGTCGCTCAGTCAACAGTCCTCCCCACCTTAAATATACATGACTAGTATATGTGAGGCGATTATAGAAATGCCTTGTGAGAATCCACTCATGAAAAGGTACTATATTCGGAAACGCTTAGAACTCTCTATAGTTCCACGTCGACTCTATCGGTCCAGGTATCCACGGTAGTGATACATAGGACGAAACCCGAGACTCCTAGAACTGGTGTGCATGTTCGGCACATGACTCTATCGATCTTCACTTTACATCATGTCGGAGTGTGCCAACTTCGACGACTCCATTGATCATGGTTCGACTTCATGCAACCATGTGGACATTCTTAGTGCTGTGTAAAAAGAACTTTCTCCATAGCCATGTCGGCGAATAAAGGTTCTTCCGAACCTGAACATAACACAAATAATCAAACCTAATGCGATCCGTCAATCGTCTCTCTTATCTCAAACCTTCCGAAGTACCCAAGAGAAGGTACCACGCGCCGTCGACCGACCCATCGTAGTCAGATGAACACCGAAGTGAACGACATTGCAGATACTCCAGAAGACAACAACCATCCGAAGTGTACTTCATAGTCTCCCCAAAAAGACCCTTCGCACCTCGCACGTCAGGTTCGTAAGCATAGAGATTAGAACTCGTGAGACTGACCACTATAATTAGGTATATGCATAAAGGTGGCATATAATTGAGATCAAAAAGATTTAAGGTGTGTGTTTCCTCCCTATTCCCTGTTCCTCGTTGGGTTGTGGGTTTGGGGTGGAGTCGCACAGCTGAACATCCTACCGACCTCAATTGTATACTGCCTGCATACACCCAGTATTTGTGGTTAGACGAAGCATGAGCTCTACCACGAACCTCTTCGCAAGAAACTTTCACTCTATTCCATAACATAGGAGCCGGAGCCAAGAAAATCACTGTGGGTTAAGCTAGTAAAGTTCCGAGTGATGAGACCCTATACTCACTAGAATTGACCTAGACCGATAAAACTCAGAACCTTCAGAAGAGTAGTTGCTGTAGATGTTCGCACTACTCAGGCACCTCGTCCACCCTGTTATAGATAAGTGGTGCTTATCATCCTCCACCCTCTCGCAAGGAGGAAATCGTCGTCGCCCGGTAGACGAAGAATCACACTTTCTGAAGTAAACACTAGAATACCAAGAACCACAGGATAACCTTCGCAGCCAAGAATACTTGATCAAAGTGCAAAAGTAGTTGCGTTAAGCCTCATGACCCAGATCCCGAAAAGATTATAGACTTGACACCAGCCTTGGTGTTAGTCGAGGGGTTATGCAGGAGCATGCGTTTTCCACACTAGAATAAACCAAGGTATTAGAGATTAATTGTACTATTAGGTGTTCCACGAATACCATCTCACGCAGAGATAGTAGAACCAACTCCAGAGATAGTCCGACACTCGACTGGCAAAACCCTATCTCCGCGACCTCCAGGGTTTCCGCATCTCAAGAACCTTTAGTGCGGATTCGCTTTGCACAAGCTTGAGATAGACACTCTACAGCAAACCGATAACCATAGTCACGCAACCCACTCGACGATCTAGAAAGCCTCTATCAGCCAGTTGACAGAAAACACGAAAGCAAAGACCACTCGAGATTCCTAAGAACCAACGTGAAGGACTACACGCACAGTACGAGTGAGAACGTTAGGAACTTAGGAATGGCGATCACGCCAGTGATGATCTTGCCATAGAAGTACACTATGTTCTGAGTACTGAAAAGCTCTACCAATCCAAGAGCTTAGTACTATATGAGAATTCTCAAGGAGATTTGGTCCAACCTTCGTCAGACCACTACTACCTTCGGATATACCACAAGATTCACACCTGATCGATCCATTTCTTAGAATTGATATGTGATTTCCCGACATCACTCTTCATGCCTCACTCATCTTGATAGAATCCATTGAGAACCCTAACTTCGTAGATACACCATTCGGAACCCACTAGCAACACGAGACGGAATCCGCATCCCGTACGTGAAGGTCTGTCGGAATGACAAACACAGACTAGAGTTCACTTGGGAATGCGAGGACAACCGTATAGGAAGTACTCTCTTACCTCTACTTGGCCATTCATACCTACTTCCTTGCCTAGACCTGAATTTCGGGACGAAATTCCCTCTAACGGGGGGATGATGTGACAACCCAAGTTGTCCCGTTACATTTCCCTGTTACCGTTAACGGAATATTCCACTGTATAAAAGTTCCGTTAACTGGAGGGCGTCAATTTAATAAACATTCCATTGCTTTACATTAATATGCCGTTAAGTCGTGATAAAAAGAAATAAAAACACATAACACACATTTCCATTTAATTGGAAAAAGTTAGTTTTTATTATTACGACCACTAAATCGGGTGCGACCAAAAGCCCCGTTTAACGGCAGTATTGGGAAGAATTCCACTGAGCTCCAACTCCCACCTATATATAAAGACGAGTAAACTCCATTTGGAGCTTTTCATCCCCTCTCTCTCTATACTCTCTCTCTAGACTCGTTTCCGCCTCGAATCCGCAACCAAACGCTTCCAAATTGTAAGTCCGCTTACCCTAGCTTATTCTAAACATATTGATTCGTGTTTATAGCCCAAAAATCGAACTTAGAAGCTGATGAAAAGGAGTTCACGGCCTAAGATCCTCCTTAGGCCGTAAACACCCTATTTAAGGCCAAAATGACCCAAACTTGTCCCTAATGGCTTGGAAATAAATAGAGGAATTAGCCTAGGAGTGTTTGCACATTTAAAACAATCATTTTGGGGCATAAAAGAGAGTTTACGGCCCAAGCACTTGCTTAGGCCGTAAACACCTCTAAACCATGTCAAAAGGCCCCAAACACACTCCTAAAACACCCTTAGGCATCATACATAATTTAGGGACTTAGTATTTGGAGATTTGATCATTTAAACACAAGGAAATATGGGGTAACATGGAGTTTACGGCCCAAGCAAGTGCCTAGGCCGTAAATACCCCTTAATCATGCCTAAATGTCCCAAAAACACTCCTAAAACACTCTTGGACTTAATACATAAATTAGGGGCTTATTCTTTTGGGTTTAGAACATTTAAACATAAGGATTTGGAGGATTAAAAGGAGTTTATGGCCCATACATGTGTCAAGGTCGTAAACTCCCCAAAACACACCCAAATGATAGTTTTAATCCCCCAAAAAGTCATCACACTCCATTATAAATTGCTAGGAAGGTATTAAGGGCTTAAAACTTCACTAAATCCATGGTATGAGAGTTTACGGCCGTAAACTCCCATGGGAGTTGTCCCTAGGCCGTAAACTCCTATATAATGCCCATAGAAGCCTTAAACCCACTCATGCCTTTTTGGAAAAGTACTTAGAAAAATCCCGTGAACAAGATAGAAGCCTTAAACACCCTAGAACCCACCACCATGAGTTTACGGCCATAAACTCATGGTGAGTAGTCCCTGGGCCGTAAACATGGTATTAAGGGTTTACTCTCGGAGGGTAAATTCCATTCCTTAGCCATACACACCTTTAGACGCTACCCGGGACACCCAAACACTTATCCAAAGTGTTTTCCGCTCCTTTGAGCGCGTATACGTGTTTAATTAGCATTAAATATACTAATTGTATGTGAACATATGTTATCATATGTTAAATAGGTCATTGAGAGTGTTCGAGTCCTTGCGTGACACCAAACGGCACCTTCGTCGGACCTACTTACACCAGGTGAGTTCATACCCCTGAATGAACCTTTTAAATGTTTTTACATGTTTTATAGGGGGGAATACAAGTTAAACATACCAGTTATCATATCAATCACATGTGATTGATAACCCGCATGCAAGATTTTACCACTTTACACTGTTTTACCGAGTAGGACACTATAATGGTTTTCTAAAAGGTTTTCATTCATTTCAAAACTCTTATTTATACTGTTTTGTCTAAATTCATTCTAAACTGATTTATGAAAGATTTCCAAAGGTTTCCAAACATGTTTTTACAAAAGAATACAAATTGTGATTTTCTCCGAATATGAAGGTTTTTCATCAAAAGTTTCTCTTTCACGACATATACTTTTACTTATTAGATAATGTTGCTTCGCTTATACTTATTTTATACTCCTACTTAGTAACGCTTTCACTTATACTTGTAGTCGCTTATACCGATAGACGCTCTTACTTCACTTATCGTCGTTTCCACTTCGTGATACACTTACACTTGGTACACTTATACTTCACGATTCGATTATCCCACTCTGTACGCTCATACTTCACGACTCGGATGTTCCACTGTACGCTTATACTTCACAACTCGGATATTTCACTATACGCTTATACTTCACAAGTCGGTTATTCCACACTGTACACTTATACTTCACGATATGATTCCACTTGATATACACTCAAGCGTAGTTAGATGTATGTCTGTGCTTGTATAGATGCATATAAATAATGATTGAAGGACTTAGGAAGGCTTGTCCGCCCTATTTCCTTTTCTTCGTTGAGATGTGGTCTGGTAGGATCGGATGTCCATCCGAAGGTCATTGATTCCTTAGTTATATATTATGTACACAAGCATAGACATACGGGTTTACTTCAGTCAACTCAGTTAAGAGTCTCTACTTCTAGTTCAGCACTTACATTAGAAACCCACTAGTTGGAAGTCTCTACCCGCTATTTGGGATGCATCTTCAGGACATGGCCTTCTTCGTAGTCTAGTTGGTAACCAAAGTCTGCTGTAAGGAGAGCGGACATTGTGTGTATAGATCTATACGGGATTGACAACCCCGCACCTAGACTGCTAGCTACAGTCCCGACCTACCAAGCCAACGGGTGACAAATGTCACATCTTATAGACGCTTGTAGGGCGTCTGGAACTCTAGTCAGTATGGTTACGAGTATCCCGAGTTACCTTATAATTCTTTGGCCTTAAGGTAACGGTATCTCGCCAGCAATTTACACTGTATGCTGGTAATTCATTTCGGAGTCACACTGTTTTGACCTTACAAGACGTATCTTTCATTTGATACTGTCTGGGGTCTGTTTTCTCTGTTTTTGACCTTACAAGACGTATCTTTCATTTGATACTCTCTGGGGTCTGTATTCATTGTATCCACTATATTCACTATATTCACCGTATTCATTGTATCCACTGTATTCACTGTTTTAGACCTTGCAAGACATATCTTTCATTTGATACTGTCTGAGGTCTGTTATTCACTGTTTAGACCCTACCAGTTGTACCTTTCATTTGGTACCTTCTGGGGTCGGAGTCTCTATTTGTTAGACTGAACCAGGTGTGTCGTTTGTTCGATACTCTCCTGGAGTCTATGATTCCTTGCCTTAGTCAGCAGTCCTCACTGCTGAGGCATATATTATTCCCTGATGTCGTTTGTTTTCCTCAATAATCAAATTCAGTATTTTGATAATGATAGCAATTTAGGGAAAATGACTATTTACCACATAACACTGACCAGTCTTGGTAGAAGGCTGCTTTAATAAAGAAAATAGAGGATTTTCTGGAAAGAACTCTAGTACATAATAAACACTTAAACTACTACTTTATAAAGTTATTTGAATAAATGTCACTAAATACTTATGAACTCACCAGCATTTGTAAAAATGCTGATACTTCGCTTTTCAAATAACTTGTATTCTCAGGTCAGCATTAGACAGGTACATCCCCGGAGCTGTTGATGAAGATAGTTTAGTACCATGCTGTATTTATTCTAATACTTGTATTACTTTGATGTATTAATGTAACCATGTAAAATTATTACTATTAATGCAATGTCTTGTTGTACTTTGATTACTATAATGCATGTGTTGTGATACTTGACATGACGTCATCCACCCCAGAACGTTTCCGCCATTCCGGTTTTGGGGTGTGACAAGAAGACAGGTGTTTTTCAGCGTAACCTGTTAGTGAGTTGATCAACGAATGCGATGAGTTGACCAAGAAGGTACAATCTATTATTGTTTCTTTACAAATCCCCATCACAAACTATGAAAAAGAACTAAATTGATTAAAATCTAAATTTTTTAGTATATTGGTAGTTTAACTCAAACTCGCATCACAAACTCTAACCTAACTGATCAAATCAGCAGGGTATCATCGAAGAGTAGGTAGAGGCGTATGTGGATTGAGCAGAAGGAGAAGAAGTTGATTAGGTCTAAGGATGAAACAATTTATTTGCAAAGAGATAATTTAAAGCTTTTAAAACAACGAAATGTTTTTTGTTTGATTTTTAAACGATTATATTCCAACATTACTCAATTTCATCTTGATTGTGAAATAGGGAAGAAGATACATCGTATGATTTTACCCTTCCTTGAGTTAAAGGAGGATGAAATCGATGTCGATGCATTAATTGTGAAAACTTTGTTTTTTCTAATGATATCTCTCCCACTTAAAAAATTGGTCTTGACAAAATAGAGTCCTTCATAAATTCAAAAGACCATAAGGACATGCTCAAAAATTTGTTGGATGAAAATGACAAATTAAAAATCAAAACTGAAACTGTACAGAAATTTGACTCTTTGAATGCCAAGTTGAGTTCAGAAAATAAAATTGATATTGAAAACACTTATGAATTCAATAAGGATGATGATATGAGTGAAATATATGTAGAAGATGAGGTAGATTGTTCCGAATTTGTCAAGAGCGAACCCGAAACCAACAAAAATCTTATTTCTGAAAATTCTGATGAGTTTGCTCGTTTGTCCAAAGACAAGACCAAAGTCCTCAAGGAAAAGGTTGTCGTATATCAAAAGCTCCAAACAACTCCAAATCAAGTTTATACAGTTAAAGGAGTTACTCAGCAACAAACAGCTGAACTGACAGCATTAGTAGACAAAGATAATGTTGATGGCTGTGATGAGCTTTTCTAGTCAGCACCGATTGATAACGCCGATGAAATAGTAGGTCTATCTAAGAAAACATTATGGAGGGTTAAAGTTAGGTATGTGGCAGAACCACTTAATAAACCTACACACTTTGATGTGCCAAGCACAAGTGGTACCAAAATTCCTTCAAGCGAATCGATCATGGTGTCAAGCGAAACCTCTTCGCTAAAGAGCGAAACTCATGCTCAAAGACCGAAGCAAAAGGCCAACATCCATAAAACTCCAAAATAGGTGTTAGAAAGAAAGCATCAACGTAATTGGAGATACAAGAAGAATCTCACTGAAAGGAAACAGTTTTGGCGATCTCAAAACCCTAATTATGTTCGCTATGAAAAGACCACTAAGTCAAAGGAAGAAGCAAAATCAAACTCATCTTCTCGTGCTCAACATAATGAAAACAACCGAAAGAAGAGTTTCGGTCCCCAAAATCAAAACAACCGAAAACAGAGTTTCGGTCCACAAAAGAATAGCAACCAAAAGAGGAGTTTCGGTCCTCAGATGGATGAAAACCGAAAAGGAAGTTTCGGTCCTCAAAGTGAAAGCAACCGAAAGGATGGTTTCGGTCTTAGACCAACAAATGAGAAGAACCGAAGGGAAGGTAGTTTCGGCTCTCAACCAAGTAAGAGCAATGACCGAAAGCTTAATTCTGCTCTTAAGTCCCATCTTTCTCATTCCACTCTTACTCACAGAATGATCGAAAAGGAAAAGGAAAGCTCTTTCCAGAAAACAAAAAAAGACAACGTTTAAACACAAAGTAGAGAACCGAAATTCTGCTAACGACAAATTCACAAATCCAAAAACTAAACCTAAAGTACTCAAATCTAATAAAATCAATGTTTTCACCATAAAAAGAAAAGATGAAACAACATTAATAAAAAGAACCTTTTTAGTTGATGTTTCTCTTACAATTCCCTGTTTTGTAAAAGGCTCACAAGGACCCAAGAAACTTTGGGTTCCTAAGTCTGCTTAATTTTTGCAGGTTATGCATGACGAGCAGTTCCATGATAAATGGTACATAGACAGTGGCTGCTCGCGTCACATGACAGGAAGAAGGGAAGAGCTGAGGGAGTTTTGGTCCCTAAAAGATGGTGGAAGTGTCAAGTATGGCAATAATTCTATTGGCAAGATCAAAGGTTATGGTATGATCACCAATGGTGATTTCAAAATACGAAAGGTGGCGTACGTTGAAGGCTTACAACACAACCTTATCAGTGTTTCTCAACTGGTGGTTGGTACCGGGTTAAAAGTTTTGTTCGATGATGATGGCTCAGAGATTATTGAAAAGAAGACGAACAATATTCTGCTGAAATCGAAGCGAAAAGGAGAGATGTATCCTCTGAATCTCAGTCCCATACGAGGGAAACCAACTGTTTGCTTGCTAACAAAATCTCACTCAAACGAAAGATAGCTTTGGCACTGAAGACTCTCCCATCTCAATTTAAAGACATCAACAAGCTAGTGCTTGGGGATCATGTTCGCGGTCTTCCTGTTCTAAAGTTTGACAAAGAACACTTGTGTGCTGCGTGTGAATTGGGAAAGCAAGGTCGACAGAGTCATCCTTCTCGATTCAATACAAAAGTTATTGAACCAATATAATTACTTCACATTGATCTTTGTGGTCCAGCTTCAATCGAGGGCATTGGTGGTAACAAGTATATACTTGTAATAGTGGATGACTTCTCTCGGTTTACCTGGGTGTTCTTTTTGAGGCAGAAATCAGAGGCCACTCCCAAGCTTAAACTCTTTATCAAGTAAGTAGAAGTTCAACTACGAAAGGTAGTTCGAAACATAAGAAGCGACAACGGGTTGGAGTTCAAGAACAAATACTTTGAGGATTTTCTTGCAGAGAAGGGGGCAACTCACAAGCCACAACTTCTCAGCTCCATATACTCCACAACAGAATGGAATTGTCGAAAGGCAAAACCTATCTTTGTGTGAAGCAGTCCGAACCATGCTTAGCTTCGCTTCTCTACCTCTATATTTCTGGGCTAATTTCATCGTTGCTGCTTGCTATACGCAGAACAGATCTTATCTCAACAAACGTTTCTCCATCACTCCTTATGAGATCTTGAACAACCGAAAGCCTAATGTAAGGTTTTTCCATGTGTTCAGTTCAAGATGCTTTATCTTCAATTCAAAGGAGCACCGAAACAAGTTTGATGTCAAAGAAGACGAAGGAATCTTTCTGGGTTATTCCTTAAACTCCAAAGCATATAAGGTCCTAAACAAGCGTTCAATGAAAATTGAAGAGACCTATTATGTCACCTTCGATGATAACTATGTCAAGAAACTGAAGACAACTGAAGGTTCTGTGGAGGAAATATTTCCAAAATCTGGTCAAGTTACGATACCAATTTCAAACCTCTTTGAGCAATAAATGATGCTATTTGATGAACCAGAAAAGGCTATTCACTCTGAATCCAAAGCTGCAGACAACAAGGTATACAACTTGAAGAAGATAATTGATGATGCTGCAAAGAAAATGGCAGATGAACAACCGATAACAACCGAACAGCGTGACACAAGCGAACCTCCAAGAGATAGTTCTCATATTCAGGGGGAGGGTTCGTCTTTTCCAGATAATTAAGATTCACAATTCCAGGGGGAGAGCCCATCATCATCAATACCAACCGAAAGTCAAGTCCAGAGGGAGAATTCTGAGCCTGAAGTTAAGGAAGTATCATCATTCGAGGGGGAGAATGCAAATACAAATGATGATGAAACTCAGTTAGAATTCAAAGAAGAAGTGAATGTTGAACTGGATCCATCATATGATCCTAATTACCCTCCTCTCACCAAATGGACCAAAGATCATCCACAAACACAAATTATTGGTGAATAAACAGAAAAGGTACTCACATAATCACAACTGAAAGCGAAACAAACTGCACTATTCTCTAAAGTGGAATTTTGCATGTTTAATTTGTTCGTCTCCAAGGTTGAACCGAAGACGATCAACACTGCACTCAATCATTCTTATTGGGTACAAGCGATACAGGACGAACTCAATGAGTTCGAGCGAAATAAAGTGTGGAGACTGATTCCAACACCAAAGGATGCTTTTGTGGTTGGATTAAAGTGGGTTTTTAGGAACAAGATCGATAAGGAAGGAAATGTGATTCACAACAAGGCAAGATTGGTTGTGAAAGGTTACTGTCAAGAAGAAGGCATAGATTACGAAGAGACCTTCTCTCTAGTAGCAAGGCTAGAATTGGTTTGTATATTTCTCGCATATGCTGCACACAAGAAGTTTGAAGTATACCAAATGGATGTGAAGTGTGCCTTGTTAAATGGAGAATTGGAAGAGACAGTGTATGTAGAGCAACCATCGGGTTTCGTGAACGAGAAGTATCCAAATCACTGCTACATTCTGGACAAGGCAGTCTATGGTCTAGAGCAAGCACCAAGGGCATGGTATGAAACGCTAACCAGATTTCTCAAAATGTCAAAGTTTAAACAAGGTTCGGTTGACCCAACCTTCTTTTGTAAGAAAGAGGGTGACCACCTTATGATCATTCAAATTTACGTTGATGATATGTAACGCCCGTAGATCCGGACTGGTCAATTTAGAGATAATAGGGGTCGAAAATGACTTTTCGACAAAAGATTATTTAGAATAAATAATTTTAACCAAGTTGTAGAATATGTCTCAAGGGTTCCGTACATATAAAGAACGCCGAAATCCGAGTTATAACGAAGAAGTTATGGCCCGTCGAAGTTTTTGGCAAAACCGGCACGACACCGGGAGACGTAAATAGTGAATTTAAGATAGAGGACTTTTTAGCCTTAGTGATCTAAACAAAAGTTATAGTATACGTTAAACGGAGAAGATACAAAAAAAAAAAGAACGCCCAAATCTGACTTCGTATGAGGAAGTTATGATTTTTCTAAGATTTGGCATAGTAGTGCACGACCCGAATCTCGAATTTTAGTTTGAGCGGTTTTTGGCTTACGCAACCTTAATGAGAGTTGAAGATCTCATTAATAGGAACTCACTGGTAAAAAGATAGATGAAAACGGAGTCCGTATGAAGGAGTTACGAATTCTTCATGGTCATTTAACAGTCTAATCTCCCCGTACTGTTAAATTTAAGATCAGTCGGGAATTAGCCAACGGAGTCTAAATGATAGTTGTAGATCTTATTTTTACCTATGCGTGGATATAAATACTGTCGAAAACGGAGTTCGTATGCAAAAGTTATGAATTTTTGAAAATCATCTATTTTACCTTCTATGTGCGATGCCACGTGTTAGCGCCAGGTTTTGCCTTTGATCCTAAGCAAGCTCACGAGGTGAACACAAAAAAAACTCACAAGGTGAGTGACCCCAATTCATCCTATAAATAGAGACGCACCCCTCCTTCATTTCTCACACCAAACTCTTTCTTCCCTCTCTCCATACTCTCTCTAATACCCCCAAACCCCCCCCCCCCTAAAGCCTAAGGTAACTCCCTAGCACGAGGTGGAAGCCCCGGAGTGCCCGACGGCTCCGAGAAGAAGGGTCTTTTGGTTTGGAAACGCTGCTACAGCGGAGCCCGGTTTTGAGAAAAACCCGCTGTAAGTGAGCTACGCCTAACCTATCGTCAGTATAACTTATGTTTTAATATAGTAATGTTATTAGGACCTTAAAATAATTATTTGGGCTATTATTATGAGTTATATAAGAGTGTTTCTTAACACTTATATAATAGTAATAATAGCTATACTATTAATTAGTCGCGATTAACGTTAAACTAAACCCTAGTGGTAATGATACTAGCTTTTGTCGAGGGAAATTGTTTTAAGAGTAACAAAGCACTGTCTAAATTCAGAGTCACCACCTAATCAGGTGAGTGCATAGTTACTTTCATCTTACACATAGATATGAAGTATTTTATATAAATTACATGCTATGTGTGCATATTATCTGAGTACTTGCTATCTATGCTAGATAAACGATTTTATACATGTTTTAAATAATTTAAACTATATATGTATTTTATATCTACAATAACGTTGGGGTAAAACTAATGGGTTTTGAGCATTCTAACACTCCTATGGTGTACATGCAACCCTATAAACCTTGGATCTATGTTTTCTCTATTATACATGCACATATTAACTATTCCAAGGTTTCATCCTAACTAGCATATTATGAAGCACCTATACTACAAAGTTCTAGTTACATGACATACCTTTTGATGTAGCTTGATGTCTTCAAGCTTTAAGAGCTTATCCCCAATAGTGTGGAAGCCTCAAATGGAATCACAAATCACCAAAACACCTTGGAAGAACTTGAGAGAATATGTATGCACACTAAAATTGGCCCACTCTTATTTTCACACACTTGTGCCAATTTTGTGAGCCAAGGACCCCTTTATATATTATAGAGGATTAGGGTTACATTCATGTAAAACCTAATACCCATGACCTTTCATTTCATACAATCCATGGGTTAAAACTCCATGGACTATCAATGATAGGTTAGCCCAACCTAAATGAACTTGGCCCATTCCATATATATATATATATATATATATATATATATATATATATATGTATATATATATATATAAGAGTCCATATTTAATTAGTTCCTTTTGATCAATTAATTAATTCTAAATTAATTCTTGATCAATACTAATTAAATAATATGATTCTATATTAATATATTAGAACTTAGAATATATTATTATAAATCATAAATATACTATTCTCAAAAGACTATCCATATAAATTGTGTTGGTGAAGTGCAACCCAAATGGACCATGTCGGGTCAGGTCAAGTACATACTAAATATAGTTATGGACTTAGACATTAATCCAACAAAAACATGGGTAGATGTAATAGATGGAGTATGAGTTGGATGATGAGTTTAGAGGTGAAATTGACTGTGAGGTGAGGATGAGAGGTGGACAATATGAGAAGCGTTTTTCCCAAATGATGGCCCCGTCATTCAGCAGAGTATGGATGATAACCATGGACTATTCTAGACGGTCTAGTGGAACACTAGCAGGCTCTCAACCTGTAGGTGTTGTGAATGATGTGTTCACCCGGTGTACTCTAAACCATGGCGTCCATGTAGACTTGGTGCCTAAACCTTGGTGATCATGCCGACTTGAAGCCTAAACGTTGGTGATCATGCAGACTTGGTGCCTAAACTGTGGTGATCATGCAGACTTGATGCCTAAACCTTGGTGATCATGCAGACTTGATACCTAAACCTTGGTGATCATGCAGACTTGATTCCTAAACCCTGGCAACTATGCAGACTTAGTACCTAAGCCCTGGTGACTATGCAGACTTAGTGCCCGTTGTGTAAACTGTGGCAACGATGGACTTCGTGCCGATTCCTTAGGATGATCCTTAGGAATGAATGAACGAGGAATAGCTGATTCTTAGGGTAGATCCCTAAGAGTAAAGAAGATAATAGGGATGGGTAATTGGGTTGATTGTTTGATTGTTTAAACATAATAATTATATTATTGTGGGTTGAAAACCCTATGTACTCACCATGTTTCCCAACCTGACCGACTCAGTTTATTTATATCACAGGTGTCGATATGAAGTTACATTACACTGAGAGATTAAGGAGATATAAATCACTAGTGATAATAAATGTAAGTTCTGTTTATGCTTATGTTTCTATATTGACGATGACATCCAAAATGTTTTAAAATGAATAAAAACACTTTTCTTCGGAAATGCTTTGATAACGTATTTATCACGTTTTACTAGGAACAAATTCCGCAACATTTTTATTAAAAGAGATACTCTGATTTTTATAAAGCATAAACAAAATCGGTCTTTTCTGGCCGTGAAAATGGGGATGTCACATGATATCATCTTCGGTTCAACAAATCCTGGCTTAACAGCTGAATTTAGGAAGTTGATGGAGACTAAATTTGAAATGAGCTCAATGGGTCCTATTAACTTTTTCCTTGGCTTGAATATTAGACAGGGACCCGAAGACATTTTCATTAATCAAGAAGCTTGCCAAGTTTCGAATGATGGGAGATTCGAAAGTAAGGGTTCCTATGGCGTTTGGCACGAAGTTAACACTTTCTCTAGACAAACCGGCAGCTGACATGACCCTCTGTCGTTAGATGATAGGGTCCCTAATGTATCTAACAGCAAGTCGACCATATATAATGTTATCTGCTTGTTATTGTGCTAGGTTTCAAGCTAATCCACGCGAACCTCACCTGCTAGCTATGAAGAATATCTTTCAATACCTGAAGCGAACCTCTTCTCTCAGTCTATGGTACCCATCCAAATCAGGGTTCTTTGTCTAAGCATTCTCAGATGCTGATCTAGAAGGATGTGGACTGGACCGAAAGAGTACCACTGGAGGATGCCAATTTCTGGATGGCAAACTTGTTAGCTAGCAGTCAAAGAAACAAACTTGTGTGTCTCTCTCTACAGCCGAAGCAGAATACATAGCCGCAACATCGTGCACATCTCAGGTCATTTGGATACAAAGTCAACTTCGAGACTATGTCATGAACATGAAGAAAATCCCACTATATTGTGACTCAGAGAGTGCCATTAGGATTTGTCATAACCCAGTGCAACACTCAAAAACAAAACACATAGCACCGAGGTATCACTTTATCAAGGATCATGTGGAAGATGGTAATGTAGAAATTCATTTCGTAAGAACCACTGATCAATTGGCTGACATCTTTACTAAGGCTTTGCCTGAAGCAAGTTTTAATAAAATCCTACAAGGCTTAGGAATGATGGAAGCTGAAACTGTACCTAAATCACTTTCGCCTCAATAAAAGTTGGAAGCGAAATTGAGTGAACGCTCGGTCCATTTCGGGTTTGGTTCTCTCGGGAACCGAAATGAATCGAACGTTCGGTCTATTTCGGGTTCGGTCCTTCCGGGCTCGGTTCGCCTCTTATCTCCAAGTGATGGTTTCGGTTGTATAGTATGTATATTCTTTTTTTTCTCGTAATTTATTTTATGTTTTTCCTTTATTTTCATAAAATCCAAATATTTTTCTTTCTGTTTTTAATTCTTTTTCAGAAAATATTATAAAATCCAAAAATATTTTTCTTTTTGTTTTTAATTCTTTTCCAGAAAATCTTATAAAATCCAAAAATATTTTTCATTTCTGTTTTTTTCTTTTTTTTTTAGAAAATTCAAATCATAATTCAAAAATATTTTCTTTCGTTTTATTTCAATTTACTTCAGTCTTAATCTAATTCGCGTATAAGGACTATTCTCAATGATGGAGTTGGGGCAGGTATAATTCTTTATCTATGTATTAGCTAAGTGTCCCTAGAATCATGCTGCTGCATGTTGACCCAAGCCTCCAAAGAATTTGAGTGAAGCCTTAATGACTTGATATATACAAATCATGTATTCCCAATTAGGCTGTCAAATTCACTCTAATCATGAGCTACCTTACTCTTCTCCAATTGAGTTAAGAGTTTTTCTGCTTGGTCTATCTTTTATAGCAGAGGTACATTCGGTTCCTCAACCACCTCAAACTTATTCTCCATCATAATTCGTTTCATGAATGTTACCTTTGAGACTCTCATCAACTACCACTGAGGTTTACGGTTACACAACTTATGTGTTATTGATCTTAGTTTCGTGCCACTACGTGTTAATTGAAACCCAAAATTCAATACATATAATGCATTGACGATGAACAATTAAATATCCTAGCTTTCACCTTTGAATTAACGAAACCACTTTTGTGGAAGTACCTTGAAATCTCCTTTTATTTTGAGAGATCCTTATGAAAATGTCCATCACCACGACATTTCTTCCCAAAGGATCTAGTTTTTATTTTTCTTTGAGATTTCTAATAAACTTATGTCAACAACTCACTGAATATGTTCCAAACCTACTTGTTTATCAGGCCACATCGGTCTCACAAGTACTTCGTTCTATTTCGGTCAAGCAAAACTGTTCCACCGAAGGTCACCACTGAACGACCGAAGGGTAATGAAGCTTTGGGTTCTAGTGCGAAGGACAAGGGAAAAGGTGTTCTAGAAGATAGTGACGAAGAAGAAGAGACCATTGCTGAGGCTCTAAAGAGAAAGCAAAGGGACAGGGAACTTGATCTCAATGCTAAGGCTGCTAAGGAAGCCCAAGAGAAGGAGAGAAAAATGAAAGAAGCTCACGATCTCTTAGAAAGCAGGAAAACACTTTTTCCTCTTTGGTCGGTGGAAAAGTTGATTAAGGAAGCTATCGAACGTCCAAGCACACATTGGCTTGAGCCGATAGTGTCACTAGACCATGAGAACTCTAGGGATTCTTAGTTTGACACGCCTATAACCCGAAAGGCATTTGTCTTTCACTGTTTCCTTCCTATTGCTGAAGTTCCCCATCCTAACCCAAAAGTCGACAGGGATCTGATTGACTACTATCTTGAGTTTGCTCAACCTCAGTATCTTACCTGGAGCGCTCAAAAGATAACGACTGTCAGGGTACTAAAACCGACTGCAGGAGGGAAATTTATCAATGTTAAATTCAAGGTGACCAGAGGTTCAGCTAACTTTTAGCATACAATTTCTCTGGCTGATCTACCAAATCTCAATCCTCATGATTGGATTTAGCCATACAACTTTTTGCTCACCAATCCAGTTGAATATGAGCCGATCATCGATTACATCCAGAGTATGTTGGTGTGCTACATTCTAGAAGTGGCAAAGATGGATCAAGAAATTGCTTCGGTCCTTAAAAAGAAGCCAACGGTGGTACCCAATGGTTCATCTAGCGACATCAACAAAATGAAGATGGGGAAAATAGACCCGAAGCTCAACTTTGTGATGTTCACCAGAGGCGAAGGTCAAAAGTGCTTGTTTGCTCTAATTGACAAACATATTTTCACTACAACTTGCTTGGAACACGTTTTGGATATCATGCATAAATGCAAGCAGAACAGTGAAGGTGACAAGAAGTATTTCACTGACATGATTAGATGGTATATCGATTTTCGTCAAGTCCTGCTTGCTATCATTCCGAAGTTGTTCAAAGTGGTGAAGCGTACTGCAGCAAAACAACAGAAGTGAAGTTTTGCCCCAATTGACGCAAAGGGGTAGATTGTTGGGACCTAAAGTGTTGCGTCTTTGGCTCGCTCCTTAGCCAAGTTTTGTTACCGGTTTGGGCCTATCCAACCATGTTTATTTTTATTAGGGTTTAGTATTTAAGGTGCATGCATGCATCCTATTTTATGATCGCATTCATTATTATTCTCATAATTGTACTACAAAAAAAGTTCTTCATCGAGCTCAGCTGAGGCGTGACTATTCTTGAATCATTAAGCAATACTTAGATTCCATCTCGTGTTTACTGTGTTTGTTTGTTTTATTGATTAACCTGTTGAAAAAAAGTTCATTTTTTATATATCAACATGGATCTCTATGGAAAGAGGACAAAAAATCGAGAACAACGGTATATTTGGTTTTTTTTCGATAAAAATTGTGGCCTAAAAGAAATTTTAAACGAAAAAAAGGTGGATTTTTTGGTATAATTAGGTGTGTGTGCGTCCAATTTACAAGTGTACATCTATTTCCTTGGCCGTTGATCATTATGATTTCTGACGCTCACGCTTGGTTCCTTGGTTCCTTGTTAATTATGGTTCTCTATTGAACCTCACCATATATATATATATATATATATATATATATATATATATATATATATATATAGGAACGATCATTTGAGAACTCAAAGTTTCCTGAGAACCCGAGAACTAAAGATGGAGTGTTAGATCAAAAAAAAGGACGGTCGAGATGAAAGGTGGCGTTCTTGTAAATAATCGGAAAACAAAAGAGGCGTGGGCATGTTAATTAAATGAGATAATGGGTATTATTGGAATATTACATTATATGTTAAATCTGATTTACTAAAACAGAATACAAAATATCCAATAATATCCCAATGTTGCATGCGATCTTCCACAAGCGATCCTCGCCTTCTTTGATTCTGGTGCCGACGATTCCTCCTCCCCCATAGCCGACGTCAGCGATTTGCTTCTTCAGATCGACGGATCATTGAAGATTGATGATCTACCAAAATCACCGTCGATTTCCTCGACAATCACCACAAGGTTGCAATCCACCACCGCCTTCCTCAATCGTCAATCTGGTAGGTCGAGTTTTACGTATGTAATCATCATCGCCTAATTTCGATTTCAATTTCGTTTTACTTTTTCTCGTCAACATTTTGTGATTGATTTGAGGAAATTAGGGCAAAATTCGGTTTATTAACAATTTGAATTCACATTTTTCTTAGATAAATTTTGTGTTGACATGTAAAATCTATGGAAGGCAATATCTTTCAGGACCGATGTTTAGTTCATATTCATTCATAAATATTGTTGGTGGAAGAGAAGGCAGTGATGGCGGGAGCAAAAGAAACATGGTTGAGGTGTCTATTATGGTTAAGATAGTGCAGAAACTTTATGCATGTATATTATTTATCTAATCCTTTTCTTTGAAGATTTGTAGCTATATGTTCAATGATTTCTTGAACAGATATTAATTTCATGTTTATTGAGTGGCAGCAGTCCAAGAAAAAGCTTAGCATTGGTGTTGTATCTCCTTATGCTGCACAAGTTGTATCAATTGAATAGAAACTTCGTTACAAGTATGAGAAACATAATGGATTTTCATTAAATGTAAAGTCAATCGATGGATTTCAGGGTGAGAAGAAGATATCATAATTTTATCTACTGTAAGATCGAATAGCCATGGGAATGTTGGATTCACTTCTAGACATCAAAGAACAAATGTTGCCTTGACCAGAGCACGGTGGGATGCTTTGACTTTCTTAACAATTGGAATTTATAGATAACTTCCCATTTTTAGAACTACATCTAATTCTTTATTTCTTCTCTTCCATTTCTATCAAGATTTTTTTTATTTGTTCATGTGTTAGTTTAGCAGCCTCTACATGTATGGTGAAAGAAATGGTCTCCTAAAACATACAAATAATCAAGGCTGGAATCTCAAAAAGGCTTGTTTGCCAAATCTCATTTTTGGGTTTGGTAAGAAACACTAATCAGCTCAGAGAATTGGCATAGTTTTTTGCCATAGGCCTATGGTATTGGAGCATTTCTTTTCACTATTACATAATGTGGTTAAAGCCACACGCACAACTATCATCCATATCTTTTTTTAATATTTACTTGATGTTCCATTTTTATACATTTGTCATTATTATGTGTTCTTGTAGCGTCTATGTATTCTATACTTCATGACAAAATAAATTTTCATTCTTCACATCTTTGCATCATTTGCTTGTGAATGTAAATCGCATATTTATGTAAATCAGATGTAATTCTGTCATACCCCCGAACCAGGACGGCGGAAACGTCTGGGACGGGTGACTTCATCTTGTAATACCATCACAGTGTATATAATTGAATCATAGACAACATCATCATCACACATGAAATATAATAACCATCATAGTTTACATAGGTGTGTTGGTTTACAAATTACATTCCAAATATTTAATGTATGATGATAATAAAAATAAAACAAAATCCACGTGTTCTTGGTTACCAACCTGCTTAACGATTCCATGAGAATACACGTTATTTTGAAAACCTCAACATATATAATGTTGGTGAGTTCATAAACATATTTGTATGAAAAAAAATTGTATCATTTTGTAAATACCAGAAAATCCACTATTTTCTGTTGAAAATGGTTTGCCGGTTTTGTTTCAAATCTAGTTGTAAAGCATGTGTGTTCTTGTTTTTTACAGTGTATAAAATGAGAGTTCCAGAATATTCGATATTTTCTGCTTGTAAAAGAGTTGTGGTCTTAGTACCCTTAGACCCGAGTAGTGTAATGAATGTATTTATCATGAGTATAGTATATATCTATTCTGTAAATTTACAGTGTTCGTTAATCTCTATGTGAGTCGTTATAACCATGCTTGATATGACTAATCTGTCTATCATGACGTTTTTCAGGTGTCGACTTGTTTAAGGTAAGCCATTTGTCACCCTAGACTGGCCTAGTCTAGCTGTAGCGAACAGCTCAGGTGCGGGGTTGTCAACCCCGTATAGATCCATACACAAACTCTCTCTCTCTCTCTCTCCCTCCTAGAGACTCTGGTTATAACTACAGGACTTACGGTTGTACACTAGGTAGGTACGAATGAAAGAACGTCTCACAAGAACCTTAACTAAATTTACGCGAATAGTGTATCACATTGTTTACCGTTTTAAAATAATATTTCGAGTATGCATTTGATTTCAAAACCATTGGTGATGAAAATACCATTTGTTTTTATGAAAGTGTCAAGTATTGTTATTGGCCTAATTAACATAAAATGACTGGTGAGGCCCAATAAGAAAATTTATAGGCCTATAAGGCCCAAATAACATGTAATGAGAACACAAGGCCCAATAAGCATGAAAATAGGTATTTAAAGCCCAATAAACATGTAATAAGTTTACAAGACCCAATTAAATTGAAAAATGGCGTAATTAGCCCGTTTGTTATTATAACGCTTGTTTTAGCTCAATTACTACCAAAATGACATAAAATGCTCATTTTCCTTAGAAATGACCTTTTTGGCCCAAATAATCAAGATTTTTCAATAAAATCCCACTATTATCAAATTTTAATTATTTGGCCACTAAAACCAAAATTTACAAAAAGGCCCATTTTCATTTCAAATGACATTTTAATCCCATTAAAAACCGAAAGTTTCTAAATAATGCCCTTTTTTTTTGATAAAAATGACATTTTAAGTCCATTAAGGCCAAAAATTTACATTTCGAGCCCATGAGACCGTGAATTCCAAATAAGGCCCGTTTTTATAAAAAAACGAGCATTTTAACCCGTTAAAACCGTGGTGTGGAGGCCCAAAATAAGCCCAGTTTGTCAAAAAAAACACTTTTGACCCCTACAAAAACCGTGAATGTCTTAAAAACCCATTTTTATCCAAAAATGACTCTTTTGGTCCTTTCAAAACCATGAGTTGTCACAAAAAGGCTCACTTTTTGTTTTTTTGTCAATAATGGCCCTTTTTGCAATATTTCTTTGTTTTTCTAGTAACTTTTGCATGTTTAATCATTTCAACATAATACAAAGTTACTTCTAAGAGTTTTTATAGAAATATCACCAATATTTGGAAGGTTTTTCGAATTTTATGAGGGTTTAGCAAGCTTTCATGGCATATTCACAACATATAACATGAAATACACACATACATGCATAAATACTTACCTCTAACACAAACCCAACTTGTATTCTCCCCCAAAATATAGTAAAACCGAAAACAAGAGGGTATGAAGCTCACCTTGCGTGTTGGATTCGGTTTTGATGATGAAATGAGAGGGAATGAAGGTGTTTTCGATCTAGCTTGCTCCTTTGAATAGATTTTTGGACTTAGGGAGTTCTAAGAAGCAAGAATCATGAAATGGAGTGTTTATGAGTGATAATTTTATCATAAAAATGAAGTTAAACTTCTTGAATAGAAGTAAATTACCAAGAATGAATGAACTTTGATGAAGTATTCTTGAAAACACACGCAAGCATACACGATTTCTTGAATGAAAAGGAAAGATTTATTTGTGTTCTAGAGAGAACTGGAGGTTGAAATTTAGATGAAGTGGGGGTGGAAGGGCCGAGAGCTTAAGGGGGAGGAGGGAAGTATTAGTGTGTCTATTACATGGTGGTTAACAATCTTGGACCTAGAAATAAGGGGGTTAATGCATAAATTACCATTATACAAAAATGATGTGTCACTCCCTTGTCTACCCTTCATTTATTATATTTTTTTACATATATATATATATATATATATATATAACCGAGAATAGAGATGGGGGTGGAAATAAAACGAATGTTGGGCTAGTATTGAATATCAACCGAAAATTTAAGGTCTAATAAAGAAATTTTCATCCCATTAGGCCTAGATATATGTTTACGGCCCAAAGTGATAGAAGGAATGGGTTTCGGCCCATATAAATAAAGAAGATGGTTTTCGTCCCAAGAAAACCCATGATGTGTCTTATAGCCCAAAATGCTATTGCTTATTGAATGTGGGTCCAACTAGGGCCCAAATGAGGTTTCTTAGCCCAAAAGAATCAAGTTGAGGGTTTATTGGTCCATTAGGGCAGATAAGAGGATCTTGGTCCAATTAGAGTTTGAACTGGGAAGTTAAGGTTTCAAGCCCAAAGTTGAGAGAATATAGTGTATTGAATTAGGTTTAGGGCTTGCACAAATTGAATTTTGATTCGAATTATTGTTGTTGAATGAATAACATGTATAATGTAGTACTTAGGGTTACAAGATGCATCGAAAGTTAGTTACACATGAACAAAATTTCCTAGCCCTAAAATGCTAGTTGTGACATCGTCCCCCGTTAAAGGGAATTTCCTCCCGAAATTCTTTTGAAAGTTGTTCTTAGGAACTAGAGAAAAGGTGAGAGTACTTTTGCATCATTTGATCTTCACGTTCCCATGTGAATTCCGGCTCACGCTTTACATTCCATCGAACCTTCACAATCGGAATGCGGCTTTTTTTTGTACACTTTACCTCTCTGTCCATGATTTCAACCGACTCTTCGACGAACATGAGGTTCTCGTTCATTTGAATCTCATCCAGGGGAACAACGATGGTTTCATTTGACAGACACTTTTTCAGATTTGACACCTGGAATACTGGGTGTACGTTGTTAAGTTAGGGGGTAGTTGTAGTCTATAGGCCACCGAACCAATCCGAGCATGAATCTCGAATGACCTGATGTATTGTGAGTTTAGCTTGCCCCGCTTTCTGAATCGTACCATCCCCTTCCAGGCAGACACTTTCAGTAGTACACGATCGCCTAAATGGAATTCCAGGGGCTTTTGCCTTTTATCAGCATAGCTCTTTTGTCGGTCTCGCGATGCTTGGAGTCATTCCTTGATTTGAACTATTTTCTCCGTCGTTTCCCGAATGATCTCGGGGCCTGTAAGAGTGTTGTTCGATCTTTGTGATGGGTTTTATACAAACAATCCTATATGTGCATGCAACCCTAGAATTGGATCTATGTTTTCACTATTAGATACACAACATTATGAACACATAATAAAACCCTAATGAGTCATACTATTTTCGAAATTCACCAAGAAGATTAGATTACATACCTCTTGTTGTTATGTTGCAATAACAACTCAAATCCTCCTTGTAATGCCTTTAGAAAGCTTAGAGTCACAAGTGTCACTCCTCTAATGGCTCACAAACACCAAGAGCAAGAGGATGAAGAATGATAAGAGAGGAGGCACCAAAAAACGTGTGGAAACCATAAGGAAACTCTTAGCCACGTTTTTGGTGCTCTAGGGATCCTTAAATAGTGAGGCTATTAGGGTTATCTAACAAGGAAACCCTAATTTGACTACTTAAGCCCTAAGCAACCCATGGACTCCCTCCTTAGAGGCCTAGGACGATTTCTAATGGGTTTCCCCATAGAATTCGTCCACCCCTCTAATATGGAGTCCATTAGCCCAATATTCAACTATCATACAATTGACAGTTCTAGTCCCTTAAGTTTAATTAATGTCTTTTAGCCACAAACTTAATTCTTAATTAATTATTGACTAATATTAATTAAACAATATGATTTCTCCTTTAATATATTATTCTCATATATATATATATATATATATATATATATATATTAATAAATCATAATTAATCCTCTCTCTCCATAATTCATCCTATCAAGTTGTTTTGGTGAAGGCAACCCAAAAGGACCATGCACCATCGGGTCAAGTACATACCAAAATAGTTATGGACTTAGACACTAATCCAACAGTTTGCCCTCTTTCCAGCTGAGTGTCTCCCACTTCATCCCAGCAAAGAGGTGATTTGTATTTCCGGCCATACAAGGCTTCAAAAGGAGCAACCTTAACGCTTGTGTGATAGTTGTTGTTATATGAGAATTTGATTAGGGGAAAGTGGGTATCCCATGCCCTGCCAAAATCTATTACACAAACTCGAAGCTGATATTATAACGTTTGAATGGTTCGCTCGCTTTGGTCGTCGGTCTGAGGGTGATAAGTAGTGCTCATATCGAGCTGGATCCCCAGTGCCTTCTGGAGCGACTGCCAAAATCAAGAGGTGAATCTACTATCTCGATCAGAGATAATGAATATCCACACCCCATGCAACCTTACCACTTCTTCTATGTGGATTCATGTTAACCTTTCCATCTTGAATGACTCTTTTATTGGTAGGAAATGGACGGATTTGGTTAACTGATCGACAATCACCCAGATAGCGTCCAGTCCGTCTATTGTCTTGGGTAATTTGGTTATGAAATCCATGGTAATCCTTTCCCATTTCACTCGGGTTTTACTGGCTGCTGTAAGAATCCCGAGGTATTCTGATATTCCAGTTTCAATTTGGCACAAGTGAGACACTTGCCCACATAAGTGGGAATCTCTGCTTTCATGTTCGGCCACCAATAATGTTGTTTAATGTCCAGGTACATCTTCTCAAAACCTGGATGGACGGAGTATCGTGTCTTATGAGCTTCGTTCATGGTCACATCTTTAAATCCCCCAAATTTTAGAATCCAGATTCGATTCATGAAATAGTAAGTTCCATCTTCTTTGACTTCAAGATTTTTATCCATTCCACGTAGTGCTTCATTCGCGGCATTTTTCGGCTTCAATGCCTTCATTTAAGCTTCTTTGATTTGTGAGGCTAGGTGGGAGTGGATGGTTATTGTTAGTGTTTTCACTCGGCGATCCGAATATTCCTTCCTGCTCAGGGCATCGGCCACCACGTTAACCTTGCCTGGATGGTACTTGATCTCGCATCCATAGTCATTTAGCAGTTCGACCCATCGTCGCTACCTCATGTTCAGCTCTTTTTGGTTCAGAATATGTTGGAGGCTTTTGTGGTCTATGAAGATGGTGCACTTAGTAGTGCCTCCAAATTTTTAGGGCGAAGACCACAGCTCCTAACTCAAGATCATGGGTGGTATAGTTTACTTTGTGGGGTTTTCAATTGTCTGGACGCGTAAGCTATCACTTTTCCACGCTGCATAAGAACTCAGCCTAACCCTTGATTTGAAGCGTCACAATATACTACAAAGTCTTCGGTTCCCTCTGGAAAAGATAATACCAGAGCACTATAGAGGGCTCGCTTCAGGGTTTGAAAGGAAGCTTCTTGTTTGTCAGTCCAGTTGAAGGGTATGCCTTTTTAGGTGAGGGTGGTGTGGGGCTTGGCAATCTTGGAGAAGTTCTGAATGAACCTTCTATAGTAACCAGCAAGGCCCAAGAATTGTCTGATTTATGTTGGAATTATTGGAATCGTCCAACCTTCATAAGCTTTGATCTTGGAAGTATCCATATGAATTCCTTCCTCACTGACTACATGACCCAAGAAATTCACACTATGAATCCAGAACTCGCATTTGGAGAGTTTTGCATATAGCGTTTTAGCTCTAAGAGTTTCCAAGATTTGGCGTAGATGCTGACCGTGCTCCTCCTTACTTCAAGAGTATATGAGTATGTCATCAATGAAAACGATTACCAAATCATCGAGGAATAGGCGGCAGACTCGATTCAAGAGGTCCATAAATGTTGTAGGAGCATTTGTCAGACCAAAGGGCAAAACAACGAATTCATAATGACCATATCGGGTTCGGAAAGCAGTTTTGGGGATGTCTTCTTCCCGAACTCATAGCTGATGTTAACCAGACCTTAAATCTATTTTAGAAAAATAGTTGGCTCCTTGGAGTTGGTCGTATAGGTCATTAATCCGAGGGAGTGGATATCGGTTCTTGATAGTGAGCTTGTTCAACTCATGATAGTCGATGCACATAATGAAGGCTCCGTCCTTCTTCTTTACAAACAAGACTGGAGCTCCCCAGGGTGAGAAGCTCGGCCTGATGAATCCTTTGTCTAAAAGTTCGCTCAATTGGCTAGATAACTCCTATATTTCGGTGGGAGCTAACCTATAGGGTGATTTGGCAGTTGATGTGTCTCCGGGTACTAGGTCAAATTGAAATTCGACTTGGCTTTCAGGGGGTATTCCCGGAAGATCTTCGGGAAATACGACTGGAAATTCACATGCCACTGGGATATCTTAATGTTTATTTCCTCTTTTGTTTTATCTACAACATCGGCGAGGAAGGCATAATTTTTTTCTTGTGCAGGCATTTTTGTGCCTTGATGCACGAGATAAGACGAAGATTGGTTCCAGGTTTATCACCGTAAATTATAAGGGTTTCGTCGTTGGGGAGGTGAAGGCGAACGGCCTTCTCATGGCACATAATGTCGGCATGATGGTGGCTTAACCAATCCATGCCTATAATCACATCAAAACTCCTAATATATACCAACATCAAATTTATTTGAAATGAGTGGTTGTTTAATGTTAACGTGCATCCTACGTTAACGTCTTTGGTTGTTTCAGTTTTCCCATTAGCCATCTCCACCGTGAAGGCTTCGCTTAGCTTTTGGGGTTGTTGGTTTAGTAAGTGTTTGAATTTATTACTCACGAAACTCCGCTCAGCTCCACTATCAAATGGAATGCATGCGTAAGTGTTGTTGAGGGGAAATGTACCAGTAACAACCGTCGGGTCTTGAACTGCCTCTCCTTGACCCAATGTCAGGACCCGGCCTGATCCTCCTACTCCTTGGTTATTGGATTTGGGGAAGTTTTGTCTAAAACGGCCAGTTCCTCCACATCCATAACAACTATGACTGGCCCCGACGTTATTTTTGTTGTTGCTGTTGTTGTTGTTGTTGTTGTTGTTGTTTGGCTGTTGGTTCTATTGGGGTTAAGATCTGCAGTATCGGGCGGTGTACCCCTTGCGGTTGCAGTTGGTACACTATATTTCTGAACTCTCCATTGTGGTGGTAGTTGCATTTGTTACATTTTGGTAAGGTTCCTGAGTATGGCCTGGTAGCAATTTGCGCAGATGAGGTTGGAGCAGCTGGTGCTGGCGCAACTTGAGAGGTAGCAGCGTGGACTGCTATGGTTTGCTGCTTTTTAGAGGATCCCAGTTTCTGTCGCCCCTTTCGTTTGTTTTCCCCATTTTTCTTGTTATTCCCTTCTTTCTTGGTCTCAGTCTCAGCAGTTTTGGTACTCTTCTTGTTGCCATGATCGTAAAGCTCCTGAGCTAGCCTTTTCGCACTGTCAAAAGTCTCAGGATTTGCTGCAATCATGTTTCATTGGATTGGGGAAGTTAATCCCCAAATGAATCGCTCAATCTTCTTTCCCTATGAACTGATCATACTTGGTCACAGAAGGGCTAGTTCACTGAACCTTGAGATGTACGCCTTGACGTCTGAGTTTTGCACTGTGAGGCTCCATAACTCTTGTTCTAGTTTCTGTACTTCCCTATGAGGACAATATTCTACCATCAACATCTCGTTAAGTTCTCCCTAAGGCATAGCGTTTGCGACTGGAAAAGTCATGTCCATCACATGACCATTCCACCAAGATAGGGCTTGGTCAACAAATGTGCAGGCTGCGAACTTCACCATGCTTTCCACCGAACATTTGCAAATATCAAAGACGGACTCGGTCTTTTCAATCCAGCGCTTCAAGGCTATCACACCACCAGTTCCATTGAATTTTCGAGGTTTGGCATTTGATAAATCTTTGTAGGTGCATAATTTTGTAGGCCCTTGGTTCATTCCTTGGTTTGAGCTTCCAGTTCCTTGACCATTTCCGCCACCATTGTTTACATTATGAGTATGAGCCAATGATGCGGTGACCGCAACCGATACTGTTGCCTGGAATGCAGCAGAGTTTACCTCCGGCGGAGGCGGTGGTGGTGGTGGTGCCGTGTTGTTGTTTCCGTGTATCGGTCTTTGAGGCATCTTCTGTCATGGAACAGGAAGTTGGTGAGTACATAGCATTCTGTGGTTTTGGGTTCCTTTGGCATATATCGGTTTTGGTGGTTCGGTTGTGCATATAAGTGAATGCCTACAATATCATGAAAAAATAGAACACATAGCAGATAACAACATCATAAATAAAACATAGAACCATTTCATTAATGATAAACTTTGTAGTACAATGCGTGAAAATTCGCCTTTGCAAGACGTATAGTGCATACAGAAAATAAAATCCATCGGCATAACGGCTCTATGAGTAGTGTAGTCACTTAATCATAGAGTCGGTCCTACATACAATAGTACATGAAAACAATAGGGGTGGTGAAGAGAGAGCAAATCCTACTCGCGGCGTATGTCTTCTGGTGGTGTTGATGAGGAGGTGGATGCACCCTGAAGTCTGGCCAAATAACGCTCAGTGGCACGTAGTCGGGCCTCCAATGCTCCCTGTCTCTCCTGGTAGTCCCTAACCACCTCATGAGTCAGTTTCTCTGAGCGCTCAACCACAGCCCTCATCGCAACCATCTGATCGGCGGTCGCATGTGCCTGCTCGCCTATATCATGCATCCTCCTAACCATCACTGGTAGGGCTCGGTCTACAGGTCCGTCGTGACTAAGGTGGTAATAGTCCCGGTTCATGCTGAATGGGAGACGCACCCCCTGGTGTCGAATCCATCTCTAGATCTCATGTGTCCATGGGGGTGTAGGGATGTTAGGACCCATCCTATGTGGGGGCACCCTAGCTACGTATGGTGGACTGTTGACTTTGGACTCCACGTTTGAGTCATCTGCTTCATCCCTGTCAGACTCCTCCTCCTGGAAGTCCACCACCGGTTCTGTTGGTCCCTCTCCGGGTTCCTCATCTGGTTCCTCTTCTGGTTTCGGCTCTAGCCATCCTCTGTTCCCCTGGTTGGAGAAGTAAGGATCCCTGGGGAGATGAAATCCAGCCATAGAGTCTGCACATAACTATATGAATGCAGGAATAAAAAGGGATAGCATGTGAGAATACTCCTATAGTATTTTAATTGTTTATGTTTGAGTTTCTTAAAACTTTTTGGATACGAGGTTGGTAAGTTTCTAGATTCATTACCCACTACGATCACTCCCCGGCACATGTTGGTCATATTTTGAATAAATATAGTGGATCCGGCTATTTTTACCCCCAATATGATTACATAACTGCCTGAGTTTAACCACGAAGTTCAATTCCTCCAAAGACCTTTTCTTCTTATTGTAGTAATGAACACATAGGTATGTATTTTACTTTTGTTCAGAGTATTTTAGTCCCAATGTGTTTATAGTTGCATATCTTGTATGATTAGATATGTCAGTTCACTATAAACATTGTTCTTATACCAATCTATCACACCGCCGAATCAGAACGGCGCAAACGTCCGGGGGCGGGTGACTTCATCTTGTAATATCATCACAGTGTATATAATTAAATCATAGACAACATCATCATCACAAATGAAATATAACAACCATCATAGTTTACATAGGTGTGTTGGTTTACAAATTACATTCCAAATATTTAATGTATGATGATAACAAAAATACCATAAAATCCACATGTTCTTGATGACCAACCTACTTAATGATTCCATGAGAATACAAGTTATTTAAGTCAACATATAAAATGTTGGTGAGTTCATAAGCATGTTTGTATGAAACTTTTGTATCATTTTGTAAACACCAGAAAATCTGATATTTCCTGTTGAAAATGGTTTGTGGGTTTTGTTTCAAATCTAGTATTAAAGCATGTGTGTTCTTGTTTTTGACAGTGTATAAAATGAGTGTTCCGATATTTTCTGCTTGTAAAAGTGTTGTGGTCTTAGTACCCTTAGACATGAGTAGTGTAATGAATGTATAATCCATACAATGTATCGTAAGTATAGTATATGTATTCCTTAAATTTACAGTGTTTGTTAATCTCTATGTGAGTCGTTATAACCATGCATGATATGACTAATCTGTCTATCATGATGTTTTTCAGGCGTCGACTTGTTTAAGGTAAGACATTTGTCACACTAGACTGGCCTAGTCTAGCTATAGCGAACAGCTCAGGTGCGGGGTTGTCAACCCCGTATAGATCTATACACAAACTCTCTCTACCTCCAGGAGACTCTGGTTATAACTACAGGACTTATGACTGTACACTAGGTAGGTACGAATGAAAGAACGTCTCATAAGAACCTTAACTAAATTTACGCAAACAATGTATCACATTGTTTACCGTTTTAAAATAATGTTTCGAGTATGCATTTGATTACAAAACATTGGTGATGGAAATACCATTTATTTTTATCAAAGTGTCAGGTATTGTTTGTTATTGACCCGATTAACATAAAATGTGTCGTGAGGCCCAATAAGAAAATCAATGGGCCTATAAGGCCCAAATAACATGTAATGAGAACACAAGGCCCAATAATAATGTAAATCGGTATTTAAGACCCAATAAACATGTAATAAGTATACAAGGCCCAATTAAAGTGAAAATGACGTAATTAGCCCGTTATTATAACGCTCCTTTTAGCTCAATTACTACCAAAATGACATAAAAGGCCCACCTTCCTTAAAAATGACCTTTTCGCCCAAATAATCAAGATTTTTCAATAAAAGCCCACGTTTGTCAAATTTTAATTATTTGGCCACTAAAACCAAAATTTACCACAAATGCCCATTTTCATTTCAAATGACATTTTAAGCCCATTAAAAACCGAAAGTTTGTAAATATGGCCCATTTTGATAAAAATGACATTTTAAGTCCATTAAGGGCAAAATTTTACATTTAAAGCCCATGCAACCGTGAATTTCCAAATAAGGCCCCTTTTTTCTGAAAAATGACCATTTTATCCCATTAAACCGTGAAAGCCCAAAATAAGCCTAATTTGTCAAAAATAACACTTTTGACCCCTACAAAACCGTAAATGACTTAAAAACCTATTTTTATCCAAAAATGACGCTTTTGGTCCTTTCAAAACCGTGAGTTGTCACAAAAAGGCTCGCTTTTTGTTTATTTATCAAAAATGGCCTTTTTTTGCATTATTTCTTTGTGTTTCTAGTAACTTTTACATGTTTAATCTTTTCAACATAATACAAAGTTACTTCTAAGAGTTTATATACAAATATCACCAATATTTGGAAGGTATTTCGAATTTTGTGAGGGTTTAGCAAGCTTTCATGACATATTCACAACATATAACATGAAATACACACATACATGCATAAATACTTAGATCTAACAAAAAACCAACTTGTTGGATTCGGTAAAACCGAAAACAAGGGGGTATGAAGCTCACCTTGGGTGTTGGATTCGGTTTTGATGAAGAAATAAGAGGGAATGAAGGTGTTTTCAGTCTAGCTTGCTCATTTGATGAGATTTTCGGACTTGGGAGTTCTAAGAAGAAAGAATCACGAAATGGGGTGTTTATGAGTGATAAGTTTATCATAAAAATAAAGTTAAACTTCTTGAATAGAAGTAACTTACCAAGAATGAATGAACTTTGATGAAGTATTCTTGAACACACACACAAGCACACACGATTTCTTGAAGGAAAAGGAAAGATGTTCTTTGTGTTTTAGAGAGAAATGGAGGTTGAAATTTAAATGAAGTGAGGGTGGAAGGGCTGAGAGTTTAAGGGGGAGGAGGGAAGTATTAGTGTGGCTATTACATGATGGTTAACAATCTTGGACCTAGAAATATGGGCGTTAATGCCTAGATTACCATTATACAAAAATGATGTGTCACTCCCTTATCCACCCTTCATTTATTATATATATATATATATATATATATATATATACATATATATATATATATATATATATATATATATATATATATATATATATAACCGAGAATGGAGATGGGGGTGGAAAGAAAAGGAATGTTGGGCTAGTATCAATGTTTTAAAAACCGGTTTGAACTGGCCGGTCGAACCGGTTGGACCGGGAACCGGGAAAAGGAGCGGTTCAACTATCACCGGTTTTATATTTATTTCTGAACCGGATTGAACCGAATGTTGAGCTAGTATTGAATATCAAGTGAAAATTTAAGGTCTAATAAGGAAATTTTCATCCCATTAGGCCTAGATATGTGTTTACGGCCCAAAGTGATAGAAGGAATGGGTTTCGGCCTATATAATTAAAGAAGATGGTTTTCAGCCCAATAAGGCCCATGATGAGTCTTTTGGCCCAAAATGCTATTGCTTATTGAATGTTTGTCAAACTAGGGCCCAAATGAGGTTTCTTAGCCCAAAAGAATCAAGTTAAGGGTTTATTGGTCCATTAGGGCCAATAAGAGGATCTTGGTCCAATCAGAGTTTGAACCGGGAAGTTAAGGTTTCAAGCCCAAAGTTGAATGAATATAGTGTATTGAATTAGGTTTAGGGCTTGCACAAATCGAATTTTGATTCGAATTATTGTTGTTGAATGAATAACACGTATAACATAATACTTAGGGTTACAAGATGCATCGAAAGTTAGTTACACATGAACAAAATTTCCTAGCCCTAAAATACTAGTTGTGACATCGTCCCCCGTTAAATGGAATTTCCTCCCAAAATTCTTTTGAAAGTTGTTCTTAGGAACTCGAGAAAAGGTGAAGGTACTTTTGCATCATTTGATCTTCGCGTTCCCATCGAACCTTCACAATCAGAATGCGGCTTTGTTTCGTACGCTTTACCTCTATGTCCATGATTTCTACCGGCTCTTCGACGAACATGAGATTCTCGTTCACCTCAATCTCATCCAGGGGAACAACGAAAGTTTCATCTGATAGGCACTTTTTCAGATTTGACACGTGGAATACTGGGTGTACATTGTTATGTTATGGGGTTAGTTGTAGTCTATAGGCCACCGGACCAATCCGGGCAAAAATATCGAATGGCCCGTTGTATCGTGGGTTTAGCTTGCCCCGCTTTCTGAATTGTACCATCACCTTCCAGGGAGATACTTTCAGTAGTACATGGTCACCTACTTGGAATTGCATAGGCTTTTGCCTTTTATCAACATAGCTCTTTTGTCGGTCTCGCGATGCTTGGAGTCGTGCTTTGATTTGAACTATTTTCTCTATCATTTCCCGAATGATCTCGGCGCCTGTAAGAGTCATGTTCGATGGTTTCCCTCTTTCCACCTGAGTGTCTCCTACTTCAGCCCAGCAAAGAGGTGATATGTATTTTCGGCCATACAAGGCTTCAAAAGGAGCAACCTTAATGCTTGTGTGATAGTTGTTGTTGTATGAGAATTCGATTAGGGGAAATTGGGTATCCCATGCCCTGCCAAAATCTATTACACAAGCTCGAAGCATATCTTCTAACATTTGAATGGTTCGCTCGCATTGGCCGTTAGTCTGAAGGTGATAAGCAGTGCTCATATCGAGCTGGGTCCCCACTGGCCTTCTGGAGTAACTGCCAAAATCGAGAGGTGAATCTATTATCTCGATCAGAGATAATGGATATGGCACCTCATGCAACCTTACCACTTCTTTTATGTAGATTCGTGTTAACCTTTCCATCTTGAATGTCTCTTTTATTGGTAGGAAATGGACGGAGTTGGTTAACCGATCGATAATCACCCAAATAGCGTCCAATCTGTCTGTTGTCTTGGGTAATTTTGTTAGGAAATCCATGGTAATCCTTTCCAATAACAAAAAAAATAAACATTAAATGAGATCGGTAAGATGACGATCATGCCATTAATGAGTTAATTTTGATCTAACGCTCCACCTTTAGTTCTCAAGTTGTCGAGAAACTATGAGTTCTCAACGGATCTCACCCCTATATATATATATATATATATATATATATATAGAGAGAGAGAGAGAGAGAGAGAGCTAGGTTCAAGTGTTTAAAGTAAGTATTGTGTTATTGTATGCATAAATGTGGGCCAATCAAAATTTAAAATAAAAATAAATAATTAAACAAATAAATAAGGGTAAATAAGTAATTTGATAATTAGGTTCCACAAATAATAGCCTATAATTATGGTAACCATTGACTTAGCTACCTAGGCTTTTTCCATCCTTTTTTTAAACCAATATGACGATTTAAAGGGGTGTTTTGGCCCTTGTCCCTCCATCCGCCATTACCAATTTATTCCTCCGATCACGGCGCCGCTACCCCCTTCTGTCAACCCGCAATCGCCTTGTGTCCATACTGACGTCGGATAGATGAACTCACGGGTGATGCTACCGCTAGTAAGGTCGTGAACGGCTGGAGAACCCCCCCCCCCCCACCACCACCACCACCACCAAGGTCAGACACGCCAAGCTCGGACAGCGCCGCACTCTCCAGCACCGGATCCAAAATTTTGAGTTCAAATTTGCGCTTCAATAAAATTAAATCAGGAAAAAAGATGTCCTTGATGGATTTGGTTCATCGTCGGTGAACATGACGTTGGAGAAGTTGTTCGTTCAAATCTTCGATCGCAAAGACTATATAATCGAACAATCCCAGCGGAAAACACAGCGTACTACGAGCAAATTGCTTCTAGGCTTCTTATCGATGAAATTACACCTCCTCCAGGCCTTCTGAAGCCGAGATTTAACTGTAGTTCTTCGAATCCCATGGTAGGCATTAAATTATCGTTTTAAGTAGGCATCTTCTGTTAAATTTCAGATTAAACCAGGGGATTGTTGTAGTTTTCAAGGTAGAAACTTAGGTTATACATGCATGCTTCCCTTTTTTATCTGCACACTATGTTTAGCCTTCATCCCGTTGTTTTGTCATTGAAATTCATAGGAAGCCATAATGAAATAATGATAATGATATGCTTACTTCTATTTATGTATTTTGAAGTTTTAAAATCACCGATTTTGAATTGTTTGTCAACGGGCATGCGAGATTGGTATTCAATTAGGAAAAAAAGAAAAGATCATCTCCAAGCTCTTACTTGAACATCCATATCCATGGGATTCTCTTTGCTATTCAACTGGTGGCTCTTTTTTGTATGACGGACCAATTGTTTCCAATCCAGGGGTAATGGAAACCCATGCTCCTAACAAGACTAGATGGCCGGAAGTGCTGGTCATATAAGATAGAAGAGCGGTTCCAAACATATGTTTTTTTACACGCCTCTGATCGGTTACTTGATTTCTATCAGGTAACTTAATTTTGATTTTATATTTTGCTCAAACCAGATCCTGGAAATAATGAAATCATGTGATTGTGTTACATGGACTTGATTTATGTTGTTGTTGAGCAACAATTGGTGCGTTTTCTATTTCTTATTCTGTTGGCATTTGTTCATGAATTGTATGAAATCACGAATCCAATTCTGTTAGAATGGAATCATGAATTCTAATTTTGTTGGAATGGAATCACGAATCCATTTCTCTTTAATGGGTTTTGCGTGACTTTATTTTGGTTTGCTTCTTTATGCTTGAATTTTATCTTATATTGTTGGTTTATAATGATCAAGTGTTGAATACCATTATTTTTGTAGGTACAAAACGAGAGATATCAAAGCAAAACATGGTACATATGAAACTTACAACATTCTACTGGAATAGAATCTTGAATTCTGATTCTGTGAAAATAGAATCTTGAAGATGAACATTGTATGGGATGAAGATGAACAATGACCACCAATCTTCCAAAAAGAATGGATTATTCTATGTCACACCCCCAAACCAAGGATGGTGGAAACGTCCGGGGGTGGAGGACTTCATGTAGAGTATCACAACAACGAGTATAATAGTGCTCAAAGTAAATACAACCATCATAAATATAATTGAAAAAGTTACACCAAAGTATATGTTTACATGATTCAAATCAATTACATTATGATGACAAGATGAACTGTTTGACGATTCAACGTCCCATCCTCAAAATGTTGTTGGTTTTCCTGTTTCATTGAATTTCTGAGAATACAAGTTGTTTGAAAAAGTGCCAACACAAAGGTTGGTGAGTTCATAAGAGATTTTGTTAGAGAAGTAAACCGTTTTCCTTGCAAAAGCGATAGAGTATGTATCCAGAAAATCCAATATTTTCTTTAATAAAAGTTATGTGGTCCTAAAAACCGGGACCGAAAATGAACAAGTATTTGTCATACTTAAAGATATAAATGTGGTTTTTAATTGGCGCAAAACCCTTTCTGATTTGAGAAAAATCTCGTAATAAATGATGTGTAGTCTTAAATACCAATACCGAAAGTATACAATAAAATCTGTAATTATTGATGTAAAAAGTGATTTTAAATCGACATAAAACCCTTTTTGATATGAAGGCGTACAAGTATTTTTCCATACTTAAGATAATTTCTATGTGTTAAATCGACATAACTCGCTAATTTAAAGTTAGAACCCGTAAATCTTATGATTGTTAATACTACATGTGAGCTATCATAACCATACTTGACATAGACGGCCTCGTAATACGACGTTCTTCAGGCGTCACCGTTAAATGACACTTGTCACCAAAGACCTGCCGGTTTAGCTGTTGCAAGCAGCTCTGGTGTGGGTTTGTCAAACCCAATATAGATCTATACACAACTATCACGTTCTCCCTACAAGAGACTCTGGTTACAATTTACAGGACTTTTTGACTTTGTTACTTTGGAAGTAACCCGAAGTGAATGACTCACAAATTTATTCACTAACAGATTTACGTGAACTAAACTGAAAACCTTTGGTAAATAAGTTTGAGAACTAAATGATACATAAACTATACCTATTATAGTTTATCCAAAACGTTTGTGATGTATAAGAATTCTTTTATGAAAATGCCTTAATGTTATGAATCCATAAACTATGCTCATTATAGCTTAATATACGTGTTCTAAATGAATGAATAATCTTATCATGAATGACTAAGTTTCAGTTTATGATGATAAACTAACAAGGAAACACATTCAATATTTAGAACTTATCATTATACAATTTGCTCAACATAATAAAACTGTTATGAAAGTTATAAGATGTTAACTAATTTTCAACCTTTGTACACTGTTTTAGAAAAGTCATAGAAAAATCATACGAAGTCGAAAACTAAATCCGTAAATTCATATAGTTCCCAAAATGTGTCTAGTTTACTCATAATTTTTATAATGATTTTTAATGACCTCCAACTTGGGTGAAAAAGTCCATAATCACAGACTGGTCCGGATTGGTGTTTGAAATGATAGGCAGTTTTGTAAAAATCACCATAAATTGTAGAAAAATCTTATGGAGATGTGCAAGTAGTCATTTTAAAGCTAAGAACTGGAACTAATTAAACCTAAAACAGTTTTGAAAACTAAAATGTTTAAGTTGTCCAAAACAGTTCGTGAATGGAGTCCAACGTTTCTGATGAAAGCTGTTAGAAGAGTTTAGTTATGTTCTTGGTGTTTTAACTTGTATTCCCCCCCCCCCCTAAAAACTTAAGAAAACATAAAAATGTAGGGGTATGAACTCACCTTGAGTGGTTTCAGAAGATGAGTGTTGGAGATGAGAAGTGTTCAACTCAAGAACACTTGAAGAATCACTTGAAGATTCGAAGATCTAACAAGAATGTGATGATGTTTGCATAAGGAATCATTGATTTGAGAAAGAGGGAAGTGAAATAATCATAGAGAGGATGAATTATACTTACCAAGAGAAGATTAAAGCTTGAAGATCATCCTTGGAGTCTTGAAATAGAGAGAAAAAGCTTGAGAGAAAAGTTGTGTTTGATTTTTGGTGAAATGAGAGCAAGTGAAAGAAATGAGGAGAGAGGTTGAGTGTCTAGCTCTCAAAAACGTGGGAATGACTTGTGAGTGAGGTAAAAAGGACAAGGAAGTGACAAGGTATGGTGGGGAGGAGTGTGGGTTAGGCATGGAGTGGGTATGGTGGTTGCTTGTGTCATAGAATAAAGGAAAGTCAACACTCCACATCTTGTACTTCACCCACTCTTTTTGGATAAGGTTTTATCCTTAAAAATGTGATAAATCATTAATTATGGGTCCTTATATGTTAAAATAAAGTTTTGGGTGAAAATCTCGCGTTAAAATAATTAAAAACGAAGCTAAAATGAAGTCGTAGTCGAAAACCGGAAAGAAAAGGCATTACAGCGAGGCTTCTCGGAAAGGGGGGGGGGGGGGGGGGCGAAGGTTCGGTCCCTTCTGGTGTTGGGTCCGAAGCGAGGTGAGACAGCAGGGAGCGAAGGGCAGGTTTGGTCCGAAGTCCTCAGGAGCAAAATAGACCGAATGAACAGTAGCTTCGGGTTCGGTTCAGCAGCCTTCGGGTTCGGGTGAGTGTGCGAGGTTCGGTCCTGAGAGAACCCTTCGGGTTCGGTTCTAAGAAGGCTTTCGGTTCCTAAGAGGACTTTCGGGTCCTAAGAGGCTTCAGCCCTAATAAGAGGGTTTCGGGTCCTTAAGCCTATTTTATTCGTCTTTACCCCGTTTTAAGCGGTTTTTGACCCGGTTAAGGGTCGAAATGACCCGAATGACTTCAAAACGTTACGGAAACTTTTGAGAGAGATTTGGGAGAGATTACACATTCTTGGAGAGATTTCTCATACAAAGAGAGATTTGGGAGAGATTTCACATTCTTGGAGATATTTCTCATACAAAGAGAGATTTGGGAGAGATTTCACTTTCTTGGAGAGATTTCTCATGCAAAGAGAGATTTGGGAGAGATTTGACATACGTGGGGAGATTTGGGAGAGATTCCCGATAAAGAGAGATAGAGTGAAAACGATTGAGAGAGGTTTCATTTGTGACCTTTTTGAGTGTCCGGCTTCGCAACGCAAGGTCCGTAAACCCCGTTAAGCCTTGTTTAAGGATCTCACACACTCCCGATGAGTATGCAACATTGTTTTATCGGTTTGGCTCGCCACGTACCACAGTTTTAGGTTAAGGAGATCTAGATGTACGCACTTTTCGATTTATGATCTCTTATTAGAATAGCGAGTTGTTTAGTAATTACATACCGTAAGCCCTAGTACACAAGGCTTAGTTGAGTTGACCGGTTTGACTTGTTGACTTCAGTTGACTTTGACTTGACTGGAAATTGACGGTTGTCACATCCTACCAGAATAATATACAATATAATGAAAAAAATTATGTAATAGTATATTCTGGTAGAATGATTCATATATTGTGTTTTTTGTGTTATTAATAAGTGTAACATTCGCATAGAATAGTATATAATTTTTTTTCTAAGAATGTAATGAAATTTTTTTTAACTTGTATCCAAAATTTTGTTATTCTTCAAGAAGTTCATTAAATCAAAATATATATTATGTTAGAATATGTAATTCTTGTATGGTTCAATCATATTTGTTATTTTTTAATATATTGATAAACATATTCCGTCAGAATTTTCGAATTAGGAGAATTATCATCCATACAATCAAATTTTTAAAATTAATAGAATCTATTTTCCTTAAAATATGTAATTTTCCTTTTTTAAATTTATGTTAATTGACTAAAATACCCTTAGAATGAAATTAGTTGGTATTTTTTAATTATATTTAATTTAATAATATGTATTATTCACTTTCCAAACGTAAGTAAAATGATTGGCCTACAATTATGCAAACAATAATACAATACTTAGTTTGAATGGAATAACCTAAGCCTATATATATATATATATATATATATATATATATATATAGGTTCAGGTGTTTAAAGTAAGTATTGTGTTATTGTATGCATATATGTAGGCCAATCAAATTTTAAAATAAAAATAAATAATTAAATAAATAAATAAGGGTAAATAGGTAATTTGATAATTAGTTTCCACAAATAATAGTCTATAATTATGGTAACCATTGACTTAGCTACCTAGGTATTTTCATCCCTTTTTAAAACCACAATGACGATCTTTTTTTCATTCTTCACTTATCAAATCCGATCGACACATCCCAAAATCGGAACTCCTCTTCTTCGCGTCTCATCCCTCTAGTCGATAGAAGCCAAATGACTCTTTCGGCGATCTGGGTCTACGCTCCATCATAGTGCGCATCAGCAGTGCAGCCGATGTTCCTACTTATAGAATCATCCCTCAGCTCCATAAAGAAGGTCGATTCTCTGCAGAAGGTAAGTGCAGATCAAAAACCCACACAATACACTTTCCGTCTGTGAAATTTTCATTTTTTTGTAGTGTTTTGTGATTTTTGTTTCTGGTGACCAGAGGTGAGAGCAGCTTGATGAATTTTGGGATTTTTTCATAGATTTTCGAGGTTTGGTTATTGTACTTTATAGGTATAAACAATTTTGTGTTCAAGCTTCTTTTAATTTTTATTTCCATGTCTGTGTGCAAGTTTTTTTATTTTTTATGGTGTTGGATTTTCATTGCCCACCAAGTGTTTGATCATTTGCTTCACTGAGTTTTGGAATATCTTATTATCAGAGCAAGGTTTTTGTTTTCATGTGTGTGCCTTGTTCGTAAAGATGGTATGACTTGTCAAATACGTTTTCTTACTTTTTAACTAAAAACTTTCCATGTGAAAGGGGGTATTGGAGATATAGTTGAATAACATAGAGAAATACAAACTCCGAGAAGCTTTTAGGATTTGGGAATGATGAAAGCAAAGCCACTAAAGGTATGTCATTTCCTTTCATAATTACTTGATAAATGATGTTTTATTTATTTATTTATTTTGTGTATTTTCTTACATCTGAAAATCTTTGATATATATTCCAAATTTGAGCAGGAATGTATTACATAGAATACACACTTCAGAATCCAGGGGTTTGTTTGAATGTTAGATAGAAATCATTGGGGTGTTTGGGTTTGTTTCATTTGATAGAAAACAATGGGTGTTTAGATTGGGTGTTTGACAGGGTAGGGAAGGAAATGAAAAGCAGTTTTTTGGCTAATATCTATTGGAATGGAATCAAGAATTCCAATTTTATTGGAATGGAATGACGAATTCTAATTCTATCGGAATCACAGAACTTCATGCTTGAAGAACAGACCACAAAATTGAAACGGACAACATTATTCTTTTAGAATGTATTAGTCATTGTTAGATTTTGATGTAATTATTAACAATTGTTACTCGTATTCTATAAGAAATAATGTATTTGTTGTTTTTATTCTTCAATTGATTGTTCAAGAATTTGTTATTCTACAAGAAGTTTTTAAATTCATGATAAAGAAATAGGTTCAAGAATATTTTTATTATTTATAGTTTAAGAATATTTTTATTTTTGAATATACTCATAAACATATTATGTCAGAATGTCCGAATTAAAAGAATTATAATTTGTAAAATCGGATTTTTAAAATTAATAGAATCTATGATCCCTTAAAAAATGCAATTTTCCTTTATTAAATCTATATTAATTGACTAAATTACCCTTGTAATTAATTAAGATGATTTTTTCAATTATATTTAATTCAATAATATATATTAATCACTTTCTTAAAATAAGTAAATTTGATTGGCCCACATTTATGAATTCAATAACACAATAATTACTTTAAACAAAATAACCTAAGTCTATATATATATATATATATATATATATATATATATATATATATATATACGTATATATATATATATATATATATATATATATATATATATATATATATATATATATAGGGTGAGGTTCAATAGAGAACCATAATTAACCAAGACCACATCTTACGTGACAGTGGCATATGTGGTATGGACTCGGATTACCTATGTGCTATGACTCGTCTCCCCGATACGATTTCGGGATTTGACTGTAGTAGTTTCACTAATAAGGACACCGCCCCCCCCCCCCCCCTAAATCCCAAAAAGCTTTGGCGTGTGCCCTTTTTAGCAAAATTGTGACAACCCAAAATTTTCCATCCAGTACAATCAAACACTTCATTAAGAGTCAAACTCATTTCTGCTATCTTTTAGCACAATTAGGAGTTTATTTGAGCGTTCTGAGCCTTTTACACATAAGGAATAAGTATCGGGGTTTATCGGCTGAAGTTGAAGCTCAAGGAAATGACCTTAAACACCCCTGCAAGGAGTTCACGGCCAACACATGGGAGTTTACAGCCGTAAACTCTTGCTTATATGTTGAAGAGGTGGTCATGTTCATTCCTCCCTTCCATTTGGCCCAAATCCTCTCAAGTATGATCCCGATCTTCGTCCCCGATCTTCAAATCTCATAAGCTTATTGTCTTAACTAGTTGATATCTTGCATGAACTAGTAATCTTACATGATTTCATCCGTGAAATCATTCCATTTTGTAGATCTTCAAGTTTCACCAAGAACACACACCAGTGTTCTTGGCCAAAACCGACCATTCAAGCTCCTAGATCGTAAGTACTCTTGATCCAACTCATTGTACACTAGTTTTATCATATTTAGAGCTTAGAAAACATAAGTGATAAGTTATTAACAAACTTAATGATCGATTAGATCTTCTTAACAGGTAATGCGATGGATGCAAAAGCAGTAAATAACACAAGTATGGATCAATATGTGTCGAATGATTAGATCAAACAATCCTCAGCAGAGCTCGACTAAGAACTTCCGTTGTAGAGGATTTTAGGGTTACAAGAACGATAATAATAAACTTGTTGAATAATAACTCTCTGATCGTTCTATTCTATATTTCTTTTAGGATGCATGCAAGCTCCTATATATACTAAACCCTACTAAACTCACGGATGGACATGCCCATATCGGAGATACAAAATGGACTAGCTAACGAGCCCAATAGACGCAATACTTAACACAAAACACGACCCAACAATCTCCCCCTTTGCGTCAAATTGGAGCGAGACTACTTCTTCTTCTTGCTTGGGCCAGCAGCGGGAGCCTTCTTTACAGTATCAAACAGACGTGTGATAAGAGCAAGAATAGTCTGTCTGAACCGAATGTACCATTGAATCATATCATCAAAGTACTTGATATCATCCGCTGTGTTCTGCTTGCATCTGTGGATGATCCCCAAAACGTGCTCCAAACAGGCAGTGGTGTATAGATGTTTGTCAGCCAAGGCGAAAAGACATTTATGTCCTTCGTTTCTGGTAAACATGACCGAATTCCTCCTCGAGTCAATCTTCCCCATCTGCATTTGGTTGAGATCACTGGCAGAGCCAACAGGAGATATTGTAGGTTTCTTCTTAAATACGCTCACAATCTCCTGATCCATCAATGCAACTTCCATGATGTAGCACACGAGCATCCTCTTGAAATGGTCGATGATCGGACCGTATTCAGCTTTGTTGGTGAGGAGGATGTTGTGCAAGATAATCCAATCATGGGGATTAAGGTTGGGAAGATCTGCAAGGGAAATAGCATGTTCTGTTTTGGCAGATCCCCGAAGTACCTTGAACCGAACGTTGATGAAGTTACCTTCACTGTACGGCTTCAAGACCCGAACGTTGACAATTTTCTGAGCGCTCCAAGTCTGATATTGGGGTTGAGCAGCCTTCAGATAGAAATTGATTAAGTCCCGATCAACCTGTGGATGAGGATGAGGGATCTTTGCAACGTTGGAAAAGGCATGAAAGATAAAAGCCTTTCGGGTCAGTGGCATGTCGAACTGTGAGTCGACAGTGTTAGACCGATCTAAAAAGATCACAGGTTCCAGCCACAAGATACTCGGTGTGTCGACGGCTTCTTTAATCATCCTCTTAAGAGTCCAGGAAGGAAACAGAGTTTTCCTGCTCTCAAGAAGGTCGTGGGCTTCCTTCTGTTTACATTCGGCTTCTTCAGCCTCTCTTGCCACACGAGCACTGATGTCAGCCTCATTGTGTCGACTTTTACACTTCAACAAGTCGGCGATTGTCTCATTATCTTCTTCTTCTTCCTCCTCAGCAATCTTTTTGCCTTTGTCTTTCACACCGGAACCGGAGGCTTGGCCTACTGGAGGAGGTTCGGTAGTGTGAGTTGTTGTGGAAGTAGGAGGTGGTTGAGACATTGTTTCCTTCTCTCCCCCTTGTTTCGGAATGGACACGAAATCAAGGAGCCCTTCGATATTACTGAGTAGGGCGAGGGCGGGAGCAAGCTTCTCTGCAAGGTCACGCCTCACAGTGTAGTTAAGAATTGGATCATGTGCTTCTAGGATGTTGGAGATGGCAGAGTGGACATCCGAAACACACAATTTGATGACCTCCCTTTCAGATCGAAGAGATTCAATCTCCTGTTGAGAGTTGGAGAGTTGAATGCTCTTGACCTTCAGAGCGGTAGTCTTCCTGGCTAGAACATCCATGAGAGTGTTCTTGGCAGCCAAATCTTCTTGAAGCTTGGAGAGATGTTCTTCGATGGTTGTTCGGAAAGCTGAGTTGTCGTCAGAAATTGTTTGACGAAGAGAAGCGGAGGACGTCAACTCAGTTGCGACTGATGTTGCCAGCTGCTGGACAATAGGTTCCAGCATAGTCTTGGCGGCGTTGGCACTCTCCTGTAAAGACTTCAACAGAGAAGAGGCATCGGTAAATAGTTTATCGACTTTTTCGATCGCAGCCTGACAGGCTTTGGTTGAGGCATCTATGGCGGTGGTTGCAGAAGCAAGGGAAGCTTGTTGAGCTTTGGAGAAAGCATCAACAATTTTCTGAATTGCAGCTTCAGATAGGAATGACTGAGAAGTAGAAGAGGAGGCGATGAGCAAGTCAATTTTGTCATGGAGCTCCTGGAGATGCCTTTTAGTGATAGGAGCGTCGTCATCGTCATCGCTTTGTACTTGAAACGGGCTATAGTAGACCGAGTCAAAAGTCATATTCTCCCTGCCAAGGAGTGGTTCTTCTTCCTCTGATGCGTGACCAGGAGAAGATGGTGGTGGTGAAGTTGGTGGTTCGGTAGTATGGGTAGGTTCGGGTTGTGTTGTTTGTTCGGGTGTAGGTGTGGGTTCGGTTTCTGGAGTGGTTTCGGGTGCTGCGGTGGATTTAGGTGCGTCAGTATGAACCCCCGTATCAGATACGTTGGTTCTAACATCTGCAGTGGTTGTGGTGGTTGCGTCGGTGAATATTGGTGGAGGTATTGGGATGGAAGTGGGTGGTATTTGAGTAGTGGAAGTTATGGGGGGAATAGAAATAGGAATGGTTTTAGGTGGAGAGGAAATTGGAGAAGTAGAGACATGAACTTCAGGGGTCGGAGATCTGGGTGGAGTGTTGCCACGTGGAGAGTCATCAGAATCAGAACTCTCACCCTCAGATTCGCTTGAGGAGGAAGCGATAACCAGCTTTCGCCTCGGCTAAGTTTTTCTCCTCTTCTGCTGGGGAGACTGAGCAGCCCTTGTGGGTTTCCTCTTCTTTGGAGACGGGCCTTTTGCCCCCTTGACCACCTGTTTTCCCTTATCAGCCTTCTTACCTCTTGGAGCAGGCTTGTCGGCGTCATGAATGGATTTCAGCATCTCCGGAGTAAGATCCCTTGGACCAGAACGCTTCAACTCCTTGTACGTCCTGATAATCCGGCTATCAGCGGGAACATCCCCATACATGGTTTCCGGAATAGACCCGTTGAACGGAAACTTTGAAGCGTCCGACACAATGATCTTCGTGGTATGAAAGGTACCAATCGAAGACATTGGAGCACCAGCGACAATGGGGACATGGTACTTGTCCATCACCCATTTCGTGATAATGGTCCAAAACCGAGCATACGAAATCTCTGAATGTCTGGAAGTGGAGGAGAGACTCTGAATGAGTTGTTTCCACAGAACAGACCCGTAGTCCATGTTGATGCCATTGTAGATACCATACATTATGGAGAGAAATAAACGGCTGGCTCCATCAGACCCGGCACTTCGTTCAGATAAACCCTTGAACAAAACAGTGAACATCCCATTCCACTGTGGAGGTAGGCACGACTTCTTGAATTTCGTCACCGTAGTAAGCACCTCCGTGTATCCCATGTTGTAGAACATGTTGAATAAATGACCCATGGGGATGGATTCCGGATTGACCCTGGAAGAATCCACGTCAAACCCTAACAATGAGCAGAACTGCTGCTTTGAAATCGACGCCTTGTGCTCATAGACATCAAAGAAGATTATGTCGACGACCTTGTCGTAGTGAGCGGTGGCAAAGATCTGTGACAAGAATTCCATCGGAACAGTTTCAGCCCTGGTAAGTGCAGGAGCGATTGGAGAAAACTTCAGACACTCGATGATGGGGAACATGAATGCGTCGTAAGAATGAGGGGTTAAATCGATGATCAAGCTTTGCTGTGGGCAAATGGGCAAAATGTGGGACGTTGTGTGAACTGAGGAAGAATTTGCCATTGCTATGAAGAAAGTGGAGGAGATGATGAATAGTGGATTTCTTGCTCTCTGGGAATTTTAATTGCAGTAAAGAGGTAAACGGTGGATGATGTTGCCTTTTATACTGTGGGTTAAGGAGAGAGAAAGATCTTCCCAAATCTTCGATTGAAAAACGAAGGGTTTTTCGGAGTTGAATGATGCGTGACAGTTGGGGTTGCCGATGATCACGCATGAGAGAGAATGTCAGGCCCCTAATAACACGCCTTCCCATCAGGCGCCGTTTGGAGATGAAACGGTTCAGATTCACACGCTTCCCTCTTGCGCCGTTTGAAATCAAATCGATTAGACTCCCGCCTGAGTCATCGTGTCGTCATTTTATCCCTTTAGAATAAAACAGCATCTTTTAAAAAAAATTCTCCCACGTGGATCAATATTTACCGCATCCTTTAATAAATCACCAATCCAATTAAAATGCCTTGTAATTAATAGAACCTGAATTTTGGAGAATCAAAGATTTCCGTGCTTAGAGTGTAAAAGAAAAGAAATAAAGCAACACTTTTGGGAAATATGTGATGTCAATAAAGACACGAAACAAATGATCCCGGGCACGAATCTCTTCCTTCAAAGTCAAGAGAGACTTTAAAGTGTTTGTGTGGTTTCCCGTTGAATATCGATCAGACACTTATTAAGAAGTGTTGAAAGGCTTCTTTTAATTAGGCTTATGAGGGTGGATATCGCTTCGATTCAAAATTCCTAATCTTGATATAAGACAGAAATCGAACGAAGTACTTGTGAGACCGGTGTAGTCTGTTGAACAAGTAGGTTGGAGATAATTTAATTTGGCTAGGAAATTTATAAAATCTCAACAAAAAATAAAACTGGATCCCAAGGAAGAAATGTTATGGTTTTTTGACAATTTCATAGGAATCACACAAAATAGAAATAGAGATTTCATGTTGTACCCCCATGGATAAGTCCGTCAATTCATCAGTGAAAGCTAGAACAAATTAATTGTTCACCGTCAATGCATCTTGGGTATTTGAATGTTGGGTTTCACTTAGCACGTAGTGGCACGAAGCTAAGATCATAAACACAGAAATTGTGCAACCATAAACCTCATTGGTAATTTCTAAGAGTCTCAAGGGTTACGTTTGTGAAGCAAATGTGATGGAGAAATGCAATGTAGATGGTGTAAAGAAATCAAAGTACCTATGCTATAAAAAAAAATAGGACCAAGCAGAAAACTCATATCTCATGTGAGAAGAGAGTTAGGTAGCTCATGATTAGAATAAATAAGAAAGCCTAATTGGGAAGACAAGGTTTGTTTATACCAAGTCAGTAAGGCCTATTATTCAGAATCAGGTGAGGCTTTGGACACATACAGCAGCATGCTTCTAGGGACACTTAGCTAATGAAATTATATACCCACAAGAAAAGGAAAAAAAATAAAAAAAAATAAAAGCCAAGCTAAATAAGATAATAAAAAAAATATTTTTGGAGTTTTTGAATTTATGAAAGAAAAGAAAAAAAATATTTTTGGAATTTTTGATAAAATAAAAAAAAATAAGACACACAAAAAAAAATGGGAATCGAACCCGAGCGTTCGGTCTATTTCGGTTGAGAAAAACTTTGGAACCGAACCCGAGCGTTCGGTCTATTTCGGGTGAGAAAAATTTTGGAACCGAACCCGAACATTCGGTTGATTTCGGTCGCCAAAGAAAATAGATTTGAAAAAGAGAATAACTTTGACAATAAGAGAAATGAATTTGGAAAATTTATACATAAGATCTACAACCAAGGAAACTACCTTTGAGTGATGAGCGAAAAGCAGATAATGCAACCGACCCGAGCGTTCGGTTCATTTCGGTACATTAGCACAAGACCCGAACCCGAACGTTCGGTCTATTTCGCTTCTTGCTTTTGAGCTTGAGAGGTAATTTTTGGTACTGACTCTGATTCCATCATACCTAGCCCTTGTAGTATTTTGTTAAAAGATGCTTCAGGAAGAGCTTTGGTGAAGATGTCAGCCAGTTGATCAGTGGTTCGAACAAAGTGTATTTCGATGTTCCCATCTTCCACATGATCCTTAATGAAGGGATACCTCAGTGCTATGTGCTTAGTCTTGGAGTGTTGTACTGGGTTATGACAGATCCTAATTGCACTTTCAGAGTCGCAATATAGTGGGATCTTTTTCATATTGAGTCCATAGTCCCTGAATTGGCTTTGGATCCAAATCACTTGAGAAGTACAGGAGGCAGCTGCGATGTATTCTGCCTCAGCGGTAGACAGGGATACACAGGTTTGTTTCTTTGATTGCCAACTAACCAACTTCCCATCAAGGAATTGGCAGCCTCCAGTGGTGCTTTTCCTGTCTAGTCCACAACCTCCAAGGTCTGCATCTGAGTAGGCTTGAACGAAAAAGCCTGAGTTGGATGGATACCATAGGCCTAAAGAGGTAGTTCGCTTGAGATACCAGAGTATGTTCTTCACTACAAGCATGTGAGGTTCACGAGGATTTGCCTGAAATCTAGCACAGTAACAAACAGAAAACATTATATCAGGCCTGCTAGCAGTAAGGTACATTAAAGAACCGATCATTTGACGATATAGCGTAATATCAACTGCTGGTTTATCCAAGGATGTAGTGAGCTTGGTGTCGAACGCCATTGGAACTTTAACCTTTGAGTCTCCCATCATGCCAAATTTAGCAAGGAGAGTCTTCGTGTAAGCTTCCTGGTTAATAAATATGCCTTCGGGTCCCTGTCTAATATTTAAACCAAGGAAAAAGTTAATTGGACCCATTGAGCTCATTTCAAATTTAGTCTCCATCAGCTTTCTGAATTCAGTCGTTAAGCTAGGATTCGTTGAGCCAAAGATGATATCATCGACATAGATTTGAACAATCATAAGGTGGTTACCTTCCTTCTTACGAAAGAAGGTTGGTCAACCGAACCTTGTTTGAATTTGGACATCTTTAAAAACTTGGTTAGCGTTTCATACCAGGTCCTCGGTGCTTGTTTCAGTCCATATACCGCTTTGTCCAGAATATAATAATGATTGGGGTATTTTTCATTGACAAATCCAGGTGGTTGCTCTATGTACACCGTTTCTTCAAGTTCTCCATTTAGAAATGCGCACTTTACGTCCATTTGTGTCACACCCCAAAACCAAGAACGGCGGAAACGTTCTGGGGCGGAGGACGTCATGTTTAATATCAACAACAATGTAAAGTAGTAAACAAGCAACAACATCATCCATTGCATTAATAAAGTAATTATTATACAATTGTATTCTGTCAAATTTTGATAAACACTAAAGCATAAATCAAAATGAAAGATAAGTCTTGAATAAGCTTCATCTTCCTTTCTCCTTGCATCGGTACCTGTCTATGATGACCTGAGGATACAAGTAATTTTGAAAACGTATCAGCTTTAAAGCTGGTGAGATCATAAGCATTTAGTGTCTTAATTTGTATGTAAGTATTTGTAAGTCTATGTATTGTAAGAATTTGTAAATGTATATGAATTGTAATTGTTTGAAAACCCTAGAATCCCTATGATTCCTTCTAATATGTGAAGGTGTCTTCTACCAAGACCTAACTGTTCTGTGTGTGTGCCTCTTGTAAGAGTATGTGTTTTTCCAAAGTATAACTATCATTATCCAAAAATATAGTTTGTACATTGATGTTTAAGTGAGGTTATCACTAAAAATATGTACTGGAAAAATTAACGTAATACTAAACGTAGCTCTAAAAGGACTACTACCGTACTAACTACCTCAGGCCGGATTTTGGGCAAAGGCACTATGTGATAAATTGCGCCATACTATCGACTAGTAACAACGACATAATGAATGGTCATAATAAAGAAATGATGTTTGGCACCCGCAGACCTGCAGGTCCGGCTATAGCTAGCAGCAAGGTGTAGGATTGTCAATCCAGAATAGATCTATACACAAACTCATACTATGGACTGGTTCATCGACATAAGAATGGTCGAAATAAGGTATGACGTTTGGCACCCGCAGACCTGCAGGTCCGGCTGTAGCTAGCAGCAAGGCGTAGGATAGTCAATCCATTATAGAATCTATACGCAAACTCAACGCTCCCCCTTCAAGAGACTCTGGCCGCAACTCAAGTCATGAGGTTTTAAGTCATGCTCCGATTTAAATCACACTATCGACGTATTCTCGTATATGTAAATGTAATGTACTGTTCTAGCTATAATGTAATGGACTGTTCTACCAAGTATAGCAATGTAATGAGCTGTAATGTTCTATGTGTGCTAGCTGTAATGTGTGTTCTCTCTATCTAGCAAGTATAGTAGTGTAAGCGTTCTAGTATAATTGTATATGTTCTCGTCCTAGTATAGATGTATATGTAACGTACAGTAATGTTCTAGAAAGTATTGACTCATGAATGAACTGACTCATTGTATGATATCGCGTTCTAGTAATGGTTCTAGTATCTTTCTGAACTACCCATATGGTAGCTTACTAGTAATCTAAGTGGTACGTATGGATGTGGATGTATACCCTTGCTACCCAAGGGCATGGGACGAATTGGAAGGACCTTTTATGACTATATATGTACACACGATATATAACAAATCTTTAAACGACTTTCGGACGAATACCCAATGTCCCACCAGACCACATCTCAAGGCGCGAAAAGGAAATAGGGTGGATAGTCCTCCTAAGTCTTTTAAACATTTCTCATATAACTATACATATAGAGGCATGCAATTTATAATATCAAAGCATAAATAAGTTTAGTAAAACATTTGAAATATAAATATTAGTCTAAGGAAAGATCGACTTGATGTCAATCTATAAAACAATTTGAAGGCATAAGTTTGATAAAACAATATAAATACAAGGAACATTTGTTTGAAAACACAGTTGTAAATAAGTTTGAAATATGATACATAGAGTAAGAAGTACAGTGTAATAAGTAGTTTGAAAACATATAAAATGTTTATAAAAATCATTTGAAGGAAACTGTTTGGTAAAACGGCTAATGAGTAGCCAAATCCTTTGGATGCTGTATATTAATCACATGTGATTGATGTAATAAGTAATATAATCCTACTTACTAATCACATGTGATTGACATAATAAGTAGCATGATTCTACTTGTATCCCCCCCCCCCATAAAACATTTAAAATAGTTTAAAACATTAGTTAAGGGGTATGAACTCACCTGCAGTATGTGACTGGAAATGAACGGGCTGTTATCGTACGGAAGGATCGGACAAGTGCTCGGTGTCAAGTGATGACTTAGACACACACAATGATCCTAATTACATATGAAGACATATGTATATAAATAATTAGAGATTAAATCACTAATTATACAAGTATGAACATTTAAGCGCGAGGACAACACTTTTGGTCAAGTGCTAGGAGGCTAATGGGTTGCAACAAAGAAGTGCAATGCCCTTAATGGAAGTTTAAGGTCAAAAGACCATATTCATTAGAGTTTACGGCCCAGGGGAGTAAGCTCCTGGCCGTAAACTCTCAAACAAGCCATGAAATGGAGTTTAGAAGTGCTACAACCTTAGAGGGGAATTGCTTCAAGGCTAGACAAGAGTTTAAGGTACCATATTGACTCCTAAGGGGAGTTTACGGCCCAAAGACCCTTTTCCCTTGGAGTTTACGGCCGTAAACTCCCTTGGGAGGCTTCTTATTGTCCTTTCAAGTCTCTAATATATCTAGGAACAAGTCTAGGCTTCAATACTTGGATTAAGGAAGATTTATGGCACTAAATGGGACCATTTGATGGAGTTTACGGCAATAGAACTCTTTGGGCCGTAAACTCCCTCACACATGAGGTCCTAAGAATTTTAGCTAGTCCATATCTCATCTAGGTACTTGCCCTAAAAGTCTCTTGGCCTAAGGAAGTGTCTAGGGTGTCCTTTGACCCCATTAAAGGAGTTTACGGCCCAAGAAATACTCTTGGCCGTAAACTCTTCAACACTTATGCTTTTAATGTGTTATCTAGGTCCTAAACACATTAAGGTACATGCCAAAAATGAAGACTAAGCCTTAGGAAGAGTTTGAAGTGGTTTTTGGCACTAATTCTTGGAGTTTACGGCCTAAGGAGCATCTTGGCCGTAAACTCCTTTCCAAAGTTGGTTTCTAATTGTTTTGTGGGTCTAAAACACTTGCTTAAGGCTTCTAGGTTCTTGTTCTAAGGCTAAAGGATCACTAGGCACTCATTTGTGCCCTTTACTTGGAGTTTACGGCCCAAGAGGTGGTTCCTTGGACGTAAACTCCTCAAACTACTTGCTTTTGATTGGTTTCTAGCCTCTAATGATCATACACTAAGTCCTTAGTTAGATGCCTAACACGGAAATGGGACTATGTGGCCTTTAGGCTTGATTTTGGAGTTTACTCCCCAAGAACGTTCTTGGGCGGTAAACTCTCGGATCTTGTGTTTTGGACATGTAAACAATGTTATAAGGCATATAACAAGTATTAAAACACATTTAGGGAAGTAGACTCACAATCTGGGATGAAAACCCGAAGATCCGTGAGAGAGAAATTGACTTTTCTCTATTTGGAATTCAACAAATGAACCAATTTGGTTCAGAATTCTATTTATAGTCCTGAGATTTTTGGCAGAAAATATTTCTTTTCTCGGAATGGATTCTAATGACCTAGAGTAATGGAATTACAGTGTTGCCCAAAATCCTAGTGCAACCACTCTCCTAATAACTCCTTAGGTGTAAAACCCTAAAACTGCCAAACTTATTCCAAAAGTTTGAATTTTCACTGAAAATGCTCTACTTCTATTGGATTGATGTGGTTTGATTTAGAACAGAAATTTCGGGTTGTCACATCATCCCCCTGTTAAAGGGAATTTCATCCCGAAATTAGAATTTAGGCAAGGAAGTATGCACGAATGATCGAGACGTGACGAGGAAACTTCCTAATCGATTGGTTCTAGCGCACTTAAGTGAAATCGGGCTCTCGGTTGGTATCCCAACGAACCTTCACTAATTGGCGACGGCGTTGCTTCGTCCACTTGACCTCTCGGTCGAGGGTCACTACGGTTCTGATACGAAGGCAAGGATCTCGACGAGTGGACTTGTAAAAGTCCAACCAGAAAGGTATGGTTTCACGATCGAGATGCGAAAAGTAGAAAGTATGTTACTGAGTTCGCGGAGTAGGTCTAGTTTGTGCGAGGCACAAAACCGATTCTGATAAGAATCTCGGAGGTCCTGTCTAACTTGGATTTAGCTTTCCACGCTTTACGAAGCGTATAAAGCCATTCCCTAAGTGAGTTATCCTAAAGATTTTGGTCACTCACTCGGAATCTCAAAGGTTCCTTTTCTTACGTAACTTCCCAGTCAAAGGCCACCCCTCGCTGGGTCAAAGTCGTACGAGTTTCTGAAGCTTGCGAGGAGTTCTGAATGAACTAAGGAGGTAGGTCGGTAAGACCTAACATTTGGCGAAAACTGTCGGCTCCTCTGGTGTTGATGAATACTCAAATGTTTTGGCAAACTGAAAGAGTACCCAAAATTTCTCACATTACTAACAGTGAGTCCTAGAAATTTGACTCTTCAATTTCAAAGCTCAAGCCTATAGAACTTTGCTAAAAGTTCCTCAGTAGGAAATGTTTTCATGGGTTTTCTTCTTACTACGAGGGTAGATAAGTAAGTCATTTCATGGGGAGATGACGAATTGATCCAAGTAAGAAAGACGTAACCCTATTCATTTAGTTCATGAAAATCATGGGCGTACTGGTCCTATCCGAAAGGTATCACTACGGACTCGAAGCGTCCGCATCGAATTCGGAAGATAGTCTCCCAGACATCCTTCCCTAACACATCGACTGGTGATATTCGGATCTCAGGTCCACTCTTGGAAGTGGTTTCTTTCCTTACGTTTGCTCAACCATTTTGTCTATGCGAGGTAGAGATAATGATTTCTATGGAAATCTTGACGGATTCCTCGATGTCCGAGGCACATACAATGCGATCCATCAATCTCTGGAAGAATCTGACCGGGGTTCTCTAGGGTGAGAAACCTAGTCTTCTAATTCTATTTCTGTGTGGTTCGCCAAGTTGCTCGTGCTGTTCTTGTATCTCCGTGGGTGTTTAAACTATAGGGTGATCTGTTTTCGGGAGTCGTTCTGGGTTCTAAGTGTATTCACATGACGATGCGATTACTCGTATACTTAGGCAGTTTCTCCGTCCTGAAGTCCATTTTAGAATTCATATAGGGCTTCATGATCACCATTTCGTGTATACGAGTCGTATATAATTAAGATTGAAAAGGTAGTCGAATAACTGATTCCTCCTTACCCTCACATCCCAAGGAGGAAAAGAGTTAAGGCGGAATCATTAATTCTAAACCTGTAGAACCTTGATTATATAACACTCTTAGGTATACCTTCCTCAGTGATAGATCATCCGCATGAATCCCTGGACTGAACTTGACGTACTGCACGAGTGGTACTTCGGGGATTTCTTCGGATAGGAAATAACTAAGAGGTACTCCTGGAATGAGTACTTTGGCGTTCTGATATGACGGCTTTGCTGTAAAAGTGATCTAGGAGATAGGGATGTACGCAAGAAGCTGTTTTCGTGAGGATCAATTTTAATCGAGTCGTATGATAATGTCGGAATCATACAGAAACTTTAAAGACATTAGAATTAACATAAGACGGTTACAGACAAAACATAACTATGCAACCATGAACAGAGTTACAGTACTTTAGGTTTACCACAAGACTATTGTTGCGAATAAGATATACTACAAAAGACAAGTATATGCAGCACGAGAATTCCTATACAGACAGGATCTCGCAAAAGGTAAGACTCTAGTTGCACTATTCCTAGTTAGTTTATAAGTCTGTTACAACGAAACGCCTTAAATTCATTAACGTGGTTCTTGAGCAGGCTCTCCCGCAGCTGTGATCCTGAGAATCTTCCCATCAGCGCCAGAATTTTGCGTTATCGGGCAATTCCTCTGGAGGTGTCCAATTTCACCGCATTGGTGACATATATGGACAGTACCCACGTTGGTGGTGGAAGTGAAACGTCGAGTAGGAGTTATGGGAACGCGGCTGCTTTCATTGATCTCCCCTTTGGGCAATTTCTGTAATAGTGCCCTGTCTCACCACAACTATAGCAAAGTAGGCTTGCTCCCGTGGTGGAGGTAATCCTACAGAAATGAGCAATATGTCCCATCCTGTGGCAATTACTGCATTGCCGGGCTCGAGAAATTCCCTTGTGGTGATGGTTGCACCTGTCACACTTCGGGAGTGTTCCTTTATATGGTCTGCTCGGTACTGGGATGGCAGAGGTTTGTGACTGTTGCATGGCAATTCTCTGAAACCGTTTGCGTTCCACTTTGGCTTGACGTTTTCTTTTCTTGAACTATGAGTTGTTGTTTCGGGTGGTGGCGACTGTTACTATTTGTTGGTTCCCCGGATCATTAACACGATCGAGATTTTCAATTCCTTTTTCAGCCTTGTCTGCATTGGCAGTGCTGCGGTTTGCCAGGACTGCTGTAACGGTGGCTTGAAAAGTAGCGGCGTCCATAGGAAAACTAGAGGTCTCGTTGCTTGGCTGGTTGTTTCCGGATGACGACATGATTCTGTAATACGAAAGATAAGGATTTGTGAGCGATTCCGGTTGACCCTGATGTACTTAGATTGTTCACGCTAAAAGTAAGAGTATGTTCTCGAAAGTTTGACCTACATCTCTATGATGCAGCCCTAGTTAAAGAATGAAAGTATGTTCGCGAAGGTTTGACCTACATCTCCATGATGTAGTCCTAGTACGGAATGGAAGTATGTTCGTAGAATGGTCTCAAGACGTTTGTTGTTCGAGCTGAGGTATCGTGGGTTGGTGAATAACAAGATCCAACCACTGAAGGAGACTTGGAAGTGTCTCCTGAATAAATCACCATAGTCCAATGACTTGACTAAAGTATGATTCAGATAGACTCCAATGAAAGTAAGATAAAAGTACTTGAAATGAAGAATGACGCAACAGTTAGCCGGCTGTCAATATCTTTGATATTCACGATGTAAGGATTTTGGAAAACGACCTTTTTAAAGGTCTCACATCATATCCCCAGAAGATAGTTCCTGGCAGCATAAAGACCTAACTAAAGTACGTACTGAACAAGATAATTTCATAGAAAATGCCACATCGGGCATAGACAGAAAACGATTCCTTTTTATAAGGGAAATAAAGTAAAGCGTCTACTACGGGCGACGGTCATCCCTCTGGTGCACTCTTAGTTCAACAAATTGACGTTCCATGTCAAGTGGGTGTCTTTCAAACACCTTCTGGTGTACTCGGAGTTTTAAGACTTCGGTTCGTGATTCAGCCAGTGCTTGCAGCAGGGTTTCGTGGTTTCTCTCTGATCTCTCGTGAGCATCCTCTAGAAGAATGGTGTGGAGGGTATGAATTCTGGCATAGGCGACTACTTCTGTAATCTGATGTAGGGCTGTCCTGCCTTGAATCTCATTTCTGGCCTCTCTGCGGACCAAGATTGGCAAGACTATATCTGCTAAGCCCTCATTGCTCAAGTCGTAGAAGCTTCGGTCGCCGTCAAATAGCATAACTGATCTTGTCCTTGGCTCCCTGTTTCCAAGCATTCCACTCACTCAGGGCCGGGCCATGAAAAGCCGGAAGAGGGTTAGGAATTGAAACAGGAGCTGCTCGGGGTAGGTTCTCAACCTCTGGTTCGGGGTTAGCATCATACGAAAGGTCTTCGTCACGGTGATCATTCAAAGGGGATAGGATGATCATTCTCTGGTTCTTCTCCAAACCAACCAGCTATGACTTCATTCGGAAGATACTGGTTGTCAAGGGGATGGAGTCCAGTTATGATTTCTATGCGAGAATTTAGGGTAAGAAGATAATTATTAGACAACTATCTAGATAATTATTTAGACAACCTTCATTACTTACATCGCTATTTGTGAAGTGCATACCAGCTATGTGTAATCTAAATAGGATAGACCTTCGAATCAGTGACCTTAACTCCTTATTCACACAGAATAGGGGTAAGGCAAATTATCACCGATTCTGAGTCTATAACATCCTAATTACATGTAGCCTCAGTGTATCCACTTAGCAACTATTAACTTAATAATGAAGATCCCCTTTTAATTCTCAAGTATATAGTACTTATAGTAACACCAAAATACACCTATAGTATTTTAAATTTATTGTTATGTTATATTGTTCTCATTTTGGTAGGGTTGGTAAGATTTTAGCATTGTTGCAACCACACACTTAAACTTAGGCACATGCTAGTCAAACCTCGGATAATATAGGTGATCAGGCTATATCTTCCCAGTTTTGACCATATGTCTCTAAGCCCACTTGTGTTGCCCAACAATCGTAATTCTTTTGTACTGTCCTAATGACATTGATTTTAGTATGAATGCAGCACGTATACTTACTTAAATATTTTACTATTTAAAGTATAAACTCTTGGTCAGAGTATATTTAATCCCTTATGTATTTATAGTTAGTATATCTTTTATGGGTTGATATACTTAATACACTATAAACAATGCTCTGATACCAATCTGTCACACCCCAAAACCAAGAACGGCGGAAACGTTCTGGGGCGGAGGACGTCATGTTTAATATCAACAACAATGTAAAGTAGTAAACAAGCAACAACATCATCCATTGCATTAATAAAGTAATTATTATACAATTGTATTCTGTCAAATTTTGATAAACACTAAAGCATAAATCAAAATGAAAGATAAGTCTTGAATAAGCTTCATCTTCCTTTCTCCTTGCATCGGTACCTGTCTATGATGACCTGAGGATACAAGTAATTTTGAAAATGAGTATCAGCTTTAAAGCTGGTGAGATCATAAGCATTTAGTGTCTTAATTTGTATGTAAGTATTTGTAAGTCTATGTATTGTAAGAATTTGTAAATGTATACGAATTGTAATTGTTTGAAAACCCTAGAATCCCTATGATTCCTTCTAATATGTGAAGGTGTCTTCTACCAAGACCTAACTATTCTGTGTGTGTGCCTCTTGTAAGAGTATGTGTTTTTCCAAAGTATAACTATCATTATCCAAAAATATAGTTTGTACATTGATGTTTAAGTAAGGTTATCACTAAAAATATGTACTGGAAAAATTAACGTAGTACTAAACGTAGCTCTAAAAGGACTACTACCGTACTAACTACCTCAGGCCGGATTTTGGGCAAAGGCACTATGTGATAAATTGTGCCATACTATCGACTAGTAACAACGACATAATGAATGGTTGTAATAAAGAAATGACATTTGGCACCCGCAGACCTGCAGGTCCGGCTGTAGCTAGCAGCAAGGTGTAGGATTGTCAATCCAGCATAGATCTATACACAAACTCATACTATGGACTGGTTCATCGACATAAGAATGGTCGAAATAAGGTATGACGTTTGGCACCCGCAGACCTGCAGGTCCGGCTGTAGCTAGCAGCAAGGCGTAGGATAGTCAATCCATTATAGAATCTATACGCAAACTCAACGCTCCCCCTTCAAGAGACTCTGGCCGCAACTCAAGTCATGAGGTTTTAAGTCATGCTCCGATTTAAATCACACTATCGACGTATTCTCGTATATGTAAATGTAATGTACTGTTCTAGCTATAATGTAATGGACTGTTCTACCAAGTATAGCAATGTAATGAGCTGTAATGTTCTATGTGTGCTAGCTGTAATGTGTGTTCTCTCTATCTAGCAAGTATAGTAGTGTAAGCGTTCTAGTATAATTGTATATGTTCTCGTCCTAGTATAGATGTATATGTAACGTACAGTAATTTTCTAGAAAGTATTGACTCATGAATGAACTGACTCATTGTATGATATCGCGTTCTAGTAATGGTTCTAGTATCTTTCTGAACTACCCATATGGTAGCTTACTAGTAATCTAAGTGGTACGTATGGATGTGGATGTATACCCTTGCTACCCAAGGGCATGGGACGAATTGGAAGGACCTTTTATGACTATATATGTACACACGATATATAACAAATCTTTAAACGACTTTCGGACGAATACCCAATGTCCCACCAGACCACATCTCAAGGCGCGAAAAGGAAATAGGGTGGATAGTCCTCCTAAGTCTTTTAAACATTTCTCATATAACTATACATATAGAGGCATGCAATTTATAATATCAAAGCATAAATAAGTTTAGTAAAACATTTGAAATATAAATATTAGTCTAAGGAAAGATCGACTTGATGTCAATCTATAAAACAATTTGAAGGCATAAGTTTGATAAAACAATATAAATACAAGGAACATTTGTTTGAAAACACAGTTGTAAATAAGTTTGAAATATGATACATAGAGTAAGAAGTACAGTGTAATAAGTAGTTTGAAAACATATAAAATGTTTATAAAAATCATTTGAAGGAAACTGTTTGGTAAAACGGCTAATGAGTAGCCAAATCCTTTGGATGCTGTATATTAATCACATGTGATTGATGTAATAAGTAATATAATCCTACTTACTAATCACATGTGATTGACATAATAAGTAGCATGATTCTACTTGTATCCCCCCCCCCCCCATAAAACATTTAAAATAGTTTAAAACATTAGTTAAGGGGTATGAACTCACCTGCAGTATGTGACTGGAAATGAACGGGCTGTTATCGTACGGAAGGATCGGACAAGTGCTCGGTGTCAAGTGATGACTTAGACACACACAATGATCCTAATTACATATGAAGACATATGTATATAAATAATTAGAGATTAAATCACTAATTATACAAGTATGAACATTTAAGCGCGAGGACAACACTTTTGGTCAAGTGCTAGGAGGCTAATGGGTTGCAACAAAGAAGTGCAATGCCCTTAATGGAAGTTTAAGGTCAAAAGACCATATTCATTAGAGTTTACGGCCCAGGGGAGTAAGCTCCTGGCCGTAAACTCTCAAACAAGCCATGAAATGGAGTTTAGAAGTGCTACAACCTTAGAGGGGAATTGCTTCAAGGCTAGACAAGAGTTTAAGGTACCATATTGACTCCTAAGGGGAGTTTACGGCCCAAAGACCCTTTTCCCTTGGAGTTTACGGCCGTAAACTCCCTTGGGAGGGTTCTTATTGTCCTTTCAAGTCTCTAATATATCTAGGAACAAGTCTAGGCTTCAATACTTGGATTAAGGAAGATTTATGGCACTAAATGGGACCATTTGATGGAGTTTACGGCCATAGAACTCTTTGGGCCGTAAACTCCCTCACACATGAGGTCCTAAGAATTTTAACTAGTCCATATCTCATCTAGGTACTTGCCCTAAAAGTCTCTTGGCCTAAGGAAGTGTCTAGGGTGTCCTTTGACCCCATTAAAGGAGTTTACGGCCCAAGAAATACTCTTGGCCGTAAAATCTTCAACACTTATGCTTTTCATGTGTTATCTAGGTCCTAAACACATTAAGGTACATGCCAAAAATGAAGACTAAGCCTTAGGAAGAGTTTGAAGTGGTTTTTGGCACTAATTCTTGGAGTTTACGGCCTAAGGAGCATCTTGGCCGTAAACTCCTTTCCAAAGTTGGTTTCTAATTGTTTTGTGGGTATAAAACACTTGCTTAAGGCTTCTAGGTTCTTGTTCTAAGGCTAAAGGATCACTAGGCACTCATTTGTGCCCTTTACTTGGAGTTTACGGCCCAAGAGGTGGTTCCTTGGCCGTAAACTCCTCAAACTACTTGCTTTTGATTTGTTTCTAGCCTCTAATGATCATACACTAAGTCCTTAGTTAGATGCCTAACACGGAAATGGGACTATGTGGCCTTTAGGCTTGATTTTGGAGTTTACTCCCCAAGAACGTTCTTGGGCGGTAAACTCCCGGATCTTGTGTTTTGGACATGTAAACAATGTTATAAGGCATATAACAAGTATTAAAACACATTTAGGGAAGTAGACTCACAATCTGGGATGAAAACCCGAAGATCCGTGAGAGAGAAATTGACTTTTCTCTATTTGGAATTCAACAAATGAACCAATTTGGTTCAGAATTCTATTTATAGTCCTGAGATTTTTGGCAGAAAATATTTCTTTTCTCGGAATGGATTCTAATGACCTAGAGTAATGGAATTACAGTGTTGCCCAAAATCCTAGTGCAACCACTCTCCTAATAACTCCTTAGGTGTAAAACCCTAAAACTGCCAAACTTATTCCAAAAGTTTGAATTTTCACTGAAACTGCTCTACTTCTATTGGATTGATGTGGTTTGATTTAGAACAGAAATTTCGGGTTGTCACAATTTGGAAGACCTCAAAGTTCTTGTGTGCAGCATAGGCAAGAAATATTCGAACAGATTCCAGCCTAGCCACAGGAGCAAAAGTTTCCTCATAATCGATTCCTTCTTCCTGGCAGTATCCTTTCACCACTAGACGAGCTTTGTTTCTTATCACATTGCCTTCCTTATCCATCTTATTTCTGAAGACCCATTTGAGACCAACAACCGAGGCATCTGGAGGAGTTGGAATGAGGCGCCAAACTTTATTTCTTTCGAATTCATTAAGTTCGTCTTGCATAGCTTGAACCCAATCGGAGTGATCAAGAGCAGTGTTAACTGTCTTTGGTTCAATTTTTGAGACGAAGGAGTTAAACATACAGAACTCTACTTTTGAAAATAAGGAAGTTTGCTTAGCCTTTAGTTGAGATCGGGTCAGGACCTTCTCAGAGACATTACCGACAACCTGTGAAATAGGATGATCTCTGGTCCATTTGACAAGAGGAGGGTAATTTGGATCATAGGATGGATCCAATTCAGCATTTACCATCTCTTCTAGTTCAGATTGACTATCATCGTCATAAGACATATCGACATTCTCCCCCTCGACAGATGAGCTTCCAAGTGTATCTTGACTTTCCAGAGCTACAGGAGTTTTGGGTGGTGTTGAGCTTTCGGGTACCACAGGACTTTCGGGTGCAGATTGGCTTTCGGGAGCAGCTGAAGAACAGTTCTCCCCCTCAACATGTGAGCCCGGCTGTGTTGAAGAAGGTGGATCCTCCCCCTCAACTGAAGAACTGTGTTGTGGCAGGTCGTTTGGACTTGATCCTCCTTCATTCATTTGCTTGGCAGCATCTTCGATGAGTTGCTTCAGATGATCTACTTTGTTGTCTGCTGCACTACCTTCCAAGAGAGTAGCCTTCTCTGGTTCATCGAACAACTCAACAAACTTCTCAAACAGATTTGCAATCGAGGCAGTGACTTGGCCTGTTTGAGAAAAAATTTCTCCAACTGTGTCTTCACTGGCCTTCAGCTTTTTGACATAGCTGTCATCGAAAGTTACATAATAAGTTTCTTCTATCTTCCTCGAACGCTTGTTTAATACTCGATAGGCTTTCGAAGTGAGAGAATATCCCAGGAAAATCCCTTCATCGGCTTTGACATCGAACTTGTTACGATGTTCTTTAGAATTGAAGATAAAGCATCGTGAGCCGAATACGTGGAAGAATTTGACGTTTGGCTTTCTGTTGTTGATAATCTCATAAGGAGTAAGAGCGAAACGCTTATTGAGATAGGACCTGTTCTGCTTAAAACATGCTGCAGCAATAGCATCAGCCCAAAAATATAAAGGTAAAGAGGCAAAACTTAGCATGGTTCGGCCGCCTCACACAAAGATCGGTTTCGTCTTTCGACAATTTTGTTTTGTTGAGGGGTGTAGGGAGCTGAGAAGTTGTGACTGGTTCCTTTTTCTGCCAAGAAGTCTTCGAATTCTTTATTTTTGAACTCCAGCCCATTGTCGCTCCTGATGTTGCGAACGACTTTCCTCATTTGCACTTCAACCTGCTTGATAAACATCTTTAGCTTGAGAGTTGCTTCAGATTTGTGCTTCAGAAAGAACATCCATGTAAAACGTGAAAAGTCATCAACAATGACAAGAATATACTTGTTACCGCCGATGCTTTCGATAGATGATGGACCACACAAGTCAATGTGAATTAACTCTAATGGTTCAACAAATTTAGTGTTTACAATCGATGGGTGACTTTGACGACTCTGCTTCCCCATTTCACACGCAGCACATAAATGTTCTCGATCGAATTTGAGCAATGGAAGACCTCGAACATGACCACCTGTGACAAGTTTGTTGATTTCCTTGAAGTTGAGATGAGAGAGCCTTCGGTGCCACAGCCAGCTTTCGTCAGATTGTGCTTTGGATATCAGGCAAATAGCTGGATTTCCTTTGATGGGTTTGAGATTAAGAGGAAACATTTCGCCTTTGCGCTCCGATTTGAGAATCACTCTTTTTGTTTTCTTCTCTATTATTTCTGAACCCTCATCGTCGAATGAGACCTTGAGACCGGTACCTCCAACGAGCTGAGATACACTGATGAGGTTGTGTTGTAGTCCTTCAACGTATGCAACCTTTCTAATCGTGAAATCTCCATTTGTTATCATTCCATAACCTTTTATCGTGTCGAATGAGTTGTTCCCGAACTTGACGTTTCCCCCGTTTGAAAGAGACCGAAATTCCCTCAGCTCTTCCTTCCTTCCTGTCATGTGACGTGAGCAGCCACTGTCAATATACCATTCTTCGTCAAACTGCTCGTCACTGATAACCTGCAAAAATTAAGCAGATTTAGGAACCCAAAGTTTCTTGGGTCCACGTGAGCCTTTCACAGGAACAAGAATAGTAAGAGAGATGTCAACAAGATATGTTCTTTTTATTAAAGTTGTTTCATCTTTCTTTTTAATGGTGAAAACCTTAATTTTGTTGAGATTTGTTACAGTCGGTTTGGATTCAGGTTTAGGCATTTGGACTTTGGAATGATTTTGATCAGTCTTGACTAAGGAAACCTTCGATTTTCCTTTCAAATCTGTTGAAGATTTTGGATTTTGAGTATGAACAGAATTGGATTTAGAATGAGGTTGATAGGAATTAGAAGAATTAGAACGAGAGAAGTTAGACTGAGAAGTTTTATTGATTTGAGGTCCTGAGTGACACTTTTGTTTTTGGTCATTTTTGGGACCAATTCTCGAACTTTGGTCGCTTTTGCTCTTGGAACCGAACTTATGCTTTCGGTAGCTAGAGTTCTCTGAACCGAACCTTTCCCTTCGGTTGTTATGATCCTCAGAACCGAACCTTTCCTTTCGGTTATTATTACTTTCTTGCTGCCTAACAGCACTTTTCTCTGACTTTGAATTTCTGTCATGATAAGAGAAATGGGCGTTTTGAGATCGCCAAAAATGTTTTCGTTCAGAGAGATTTTTCTTGTATCTCTGATTCCTTTGCTGCTTCTGATCCTTTACTTGCTTCGGCTGTCGGTGGATGTTGGCTTTTTGCTTTTGCTTCTTGTCAGCTAGTTCACTTTGAACTGATGATGTTTCGCTTGAAGGAGTGACTTCTTCTGCAGGAACTCCTTTTTCTTCAGGAACTCCTTTTTCTTCAGGAACTTCTTTTGCACCACTAGTACTTGGCACGTCGAATTTGTCAGGTTTGTTTAGTGGCTCTGGCACATATCTGCCTTTGGTTTTCCAGGACGTCCACTCCGACAGACCAACGGTTTCATCAGCATTGTCGATGGGGGCGGACCAGAAGAACTCATCACAACCATCAGCATTATCTTCATTTACAATGGTCGTGAGTTCGGCTGTCTGATGTTCGGTTACTCCTGTGACCTTATACACCTGATTTGGAGTCGTCCTTACCTTTTGGTATACAACAGCCTTTTCTTCAAGGATCGGGGACTTTTGTTGGGACAGACGAGCAAACTCCACAGAATTTTCTGAAATAAGATTTTTGTGGTTTTCGGGTTCGCTTTTGACAAACTCAGAACAATCCACTTCATCCTCTACAGAAATTTCACTCGTATCATCATCCTCATTAAGCTCAGATGCATTTTCAACATCAATTTTAGTTTCTGAACTCAAGTTGGCATTCAATGAGTCAAACTTTTGTATGGTTTCGGTCCTTAATTTCAATTTATCATTTTCATCCAAAAGGTTTTTCAGCATGTCCTTATGGTCCTTGGACTTTATGAAAGATTCGATTTTGTCTAGTCCATACATATAAGTCGGATTTACAGCCTCAGACGAGACTACGCTTTCGCAATTATATGCTTCAGCATCGATTTCATCTTCCTTAAACTCAAGGAAGGGCAAAATCATGCGATGAATTTTCTGTCCTATTTCACAGTTAAGATGAAGTTGAGTGATGTTAGAATAAAGACGCTTAGCAATCAAACAAAAGACATTTCTTTGTTTCAAAAGTTTTAAATTGTCTCTTTGTAAATAAATGTTTTCGTCTTTGGATTTGATCAACTCCGACTCCTTCAGCTCTATCCACATCCTCCGTTCCTCACTCTTTGAAGACACCCTGCTTATTTGGTCAGTTAGGTTAGAATTGGTGACCCGTGTTTGAGTTAAACTGCTGTCTAGATATGAGATTCTTGAATTTACATTTTTTAATTCCTTTTCATATGAATTTTGTGGGACTTTGAATGAAACAAAAATGGATTGTACCTTCTTGATTAATTCATCAAGCTCATTAAACTGCACGCTGAGAGGTTTTTCTGTGAAACACAAGTCCTCTCGCTCCTTCTTGTCTTCATTCCCACCGTTTGTGTTGTATCCCCTTATTTGAGATACATCCGACACCATCAGACATTTTCCACCACTTCCTTCACCTTTCGCAACATAAGCCTTTCCATGAGATGGCTTTCTAACTTCATCATCCTCATAATCGGTTGACCAGACTTCCACGCCACCGAACTCATCATCCGCTACCGAACCCTGCACAATTAAAGCATTCATAGAAGGGTTAGTAGTAGTTTTCTTTCTCTTGATCTCTTCCAGCTTTTTCATCAACACAGCTTCTTCATCTTTTTCTTCATCCTTTTCTGCCATTTTCTTTAGGACACAGTCTTTGGCATAGTGGTTCTTTCCTCCACAGTAGTAGCAGTTCACCCCAGAATCCCCTTCAGCTTTCGACTCTATCTTTGCTTCTTCTACCTTCGGTTCCTCCCTCACTTTTTCAAAACTATAGCTTCCCTTCCAATTCCGGTTCTTATTGGTAGGAAACCTTTTCTTAATAAACCTCTTTGGATTTGACACCATCATTGCATAGTCTTCAGAGGTAAGGTCATAGTCTTCTAAGTTAAGGTCTTCATCTTCCATCACACTTTTGCTTTTAGAAAGAAGGGCTAAGGAACCCAAGCTTGAAACCACATTCTTTTCCTGCAAGACAATCTTTTCTTGGGATTTCAAAATTCCTACCAGCTTAGCCAATGAATAAGATTTGAATTGCTCATGAGCTTTAACAGTGGACACAACCGCTCTCCACTCAGATCTAAGACCATTCAAAAACGTAACTTTTTGTTCAATCAACTTCCTTTCAATATCGTGTTTAATCATCTTACTGAGAAGATGATTGAAGCGATCAAATGTCTGAGTAACAGTTTCCTCGGGATTCTGCTTAAATTCTCCAAACTCAGATAAAAGTAGGGTCTGAATGGAATGCTCCAGATCTTCGTCTGTGGAATATAACTCTCGTAGCCTATCCCATATTTCTTTGGCAGTGCTGCATGAACTCACTAGCCTGAAAGTATCCGGTTGAAGAGCGAATCTAATTAGTCTCAACGCTTTAATATTGCACTGAAACTTATCTTTTTCGTCTTGAGAAATATCTTTTACGTCCTTCAATAGATCATTATACTCTTTCTGAGTTTTAATGATTTTAGACGTTGCTGAATGAGCGAATGGTCCAGACACGATTGCTTCCCAGATAAGATATCCATTGTCTTCAGATCCAATGACATAATCTTCAAAGTGATGTGCCCAGACTTCGTAATCCTGGGTGTAAAGGATGGGAATCTTCGTCGTTGATCCAATGCTATTTGAGATGTTTATGGGATTTGATTGTGACTCGTCCATGCCTGATCGTATAACCTATTTGAAAGATCAGACTTGTAATATATATAAGATTAGGGCAAAACAAATAAATGCTGAGTTACGTCAATTATGGGATGACGGCTCAATAAATATTAGTTAATGCGGAATAACCCTAATCGCAACCTTTTTCACAGAAAAGATGTGTATGAATTACACAGCCTCCTGCTCTGATACCAATTGATAAGTTATTAACAAACTTAATGATCGATTAGATCTTCTTAACAGGTAATGCGATGGATGCAAAAACAGTAAATAACACAACTATGGATCAATATGTGTCGAATGATTAGATCAAACAATCCTCAACAGAGCTCGACTAAGAACTTCCGCTGTAGAGGATTTTAGGGTTACAAGAACGATAATAATAAACTTGTTGAATAATAACTCTATGATCGTTCTATTCTATATTTCTTTTAGGATGCATGCAAGCTCCTATATATACTAAACCATACTAAACTCACGGATGGACAGGCCCATACCGGAGATACAAAATGGACTAGCTAACGATCCCAATAGACGCAATACTTAACACAAAACATGAACCAACAATAAGAAATCATGGGATTCAAGGAGTTTACGGCCAAGACATGTTCTTGGGCCGTAAACCCCTTTTAAGGGTGCAAATGACACCCTAACACCTTAGTAAGCCTTGGTTAGTGACATAGAACCTTACACCATTGACCTAAGGACCACAATTCACGAAATGGTACTTCTTACCATGAGTTTACGGCCGTAAACTCATGGGGAAGTGGTCCCAGGGCCGTAAACAACAAACAAGGTCATTTTAGGACCTTAAACCCACCCAAACTCTTGTTTAAAGCTTTGGAGCACTTAACCACTTAAGCCCTTAGAGTTTTAAGCCCCTTTTGGTGACCAATTGAGAGTTTACGGCCAGTAGTAAACTCCCCTGGGCAGTAAACTCCAACAAAGATGGTCCATTAACCATAAACTCCCGTATGAGGCCTTGCACTCCTTTGTTGCAACCCGATAGCCTCCTAGCACTTGACCAAAGTGTTTTCCTCGCAATAGGATGTTTATACATGTTTAATTAGTGTTATAATCACTAATTATATATATACATATGTCTTCATATATTATTAGGATCATTGTGTGTGTCTAAGTCTTCACTTGACACCAAGCACTTGTCCGATACTTCCATTCGATCCACTCGTTGCAGGTGAGTTCATACCCCTTAATCAATGTTTTAAATGTTTTTAAATGCTTTTATGGGGGGGGGGAATACAAGTTAAGTCATGCTAGTTATTATATCAATCACATGTGATTAATAACCAACATACCAATGGATTTACTACACTTTTAGCTATTTTATCAAACAAATTACTTCAGATAGCTTTCTTAAACATTTTTACTTGTTTAAAACTCTTTATTAAACTATATTATGTTCTGTAAGTTTCCTTTCAAACTCTGTTATACTTTGTTATCAAAAGAATTACTTTCGAAATGCTTTATAAAATGACATCAAGTCATTATTATTTATTTATTGTTCAAAACCCTTAAATGTTTTACAAAACTTCTTTTATACTTTTAAATTGTTAAAAGCATGCCTATATATATGTGTAGTTATATAAGTAATGCTTGAAGGACTTAGGAAGGCTAGCTCGCCTTATTTCCTTTTCCTCGTTGGGATGTGGCTTTAGTATATCGGTTATCCGTCCGAAGGTCGTTCAACTATTAGTTATATATCATGTATACATATATAGACATAAAAGTACCCTCGGTCAATTCAGTACCTTTGGCTAGCAAAGGTATACCTTCGTTATACTTGTACCTTACTAGTAACTATTATAGGTATAGTTAGGAGATTCTAATTACCATTCCAAGTACAAGGAATACACCAGAGTCAGTTCATTCATGAGTCTATACTAAATGCTATATGAAGAGATACACTTACTTGGATACACTTACATGGATACACTTACATGGATACACTTACTTGGATACACTTACTTGGATACACTTACATGGATACTTTTACATAGATACCTTGTTAAAAGCATGCATGTATATGTATAGTTATATAAGTAATGTTTAAAGGACTTAGGAAGGCTAACCCACTTTATTTCCTTTTCCTCGTTCGGATGTGGTCTGGTGGGTATCGGGTATCCGTCCGAAGGTCATTTAGATATTTAGTTATATATCATGTGTACATATACGGAAATAATAGTTCTAATCAGTTAGTTCAGTACCTTTGGGTAGCAAAGGTATACGTTCATATATCCCTAGTAAGCTATTATAGGTATAGTTTGGGCTTATATATGATTTGGTAATAAATATGGATTTTGACCTAGCGATTCGTTGCGGAAGTCACCTTTAGTTCCAAACGTAGAATAGGGACTACCAATCATATTATTACTTACTTACAGCAGGTCTCGTGAGAAGACTACTTACTTACAGCGGGTCTCGTGAGAAGACTACTTACTTGCTTACTTTCTTTCACTTAAGTCTTGGTAGAAGACTACTTTCAAAACAGTCTAGTTTTGGTATAAGACTACCTTTTTATACTAGTAGGAAATATGGGATTTTCTAGGAAATTCAAATGTTTACCCCTTTACTTATAGGAATTTTCATTAATACTTATATAAATAACGACATTAAATACTTATGAATTCACCAGCTTTAAAGCTGATACTCGCTTTCAAAATAACTTGTATTCTCAGGTCACAAATAGACAGGTACCGATGCAAGGTTTAGAGAAGACGGAGCAGTCAAGACTCGTCTTTAATTATATGAGTATTCATTATGTTATTATTACCATGAAAGAATACACTTGTAAGTAAAATTATACTAATAATGCAATGGATGATGTTGTTGCTTGTTTACTAATTTGCATTGTTGTGATACTGTACATGACGTCCTCCGCCCCCGGACGTTTCCGCCGTTCCGGTTTTGGGGTGTGACAAAAATCGTCCAGGATATGGAAGTCGACTTTGACATGACTGTCAGACAAAAAGCAGTCTTTGAGTGTCTACGGGCGCCTCATGCTCAGGATTTTCTGCTAACTATCCCTATTTATGGTCTTGCCCAGCATATGTCTCCTGTGGAGTACTGAACTATCCTTCGTTACCGCCTCATGATTCCCATATTCCCAATTGACAAGATATGCCCAGTTTGTCGCAAGGCATGTTTGGATACCTTTGGGAAACATGTGGTTCATTGTAGAGAGCTCCATGGTTTCAAGTATAGACATGATGTGGTTCGGGATGTTCTCTTTGATGATTGTCGGCGTGCTGGTATTTTTGTGAAGAAAGAAGCGTCAGTGAACTTTTTGACGGACCCGCAGGATGGCAGGTCCACACTTAGATCGGCTGACATTTTGGTCTTTGGATGGATAGGAGGGAGGCATGCGTGCGTGGATCTCACTGGGGTCTCTCCTCTCGTTGGTTTCGGGAACGGGGGCTTCACAGCTGGGCAGGCCGCTTTGAAATTCGTTGCGTGCAAAGTGGTAAAGCACGAGAATGCATGTATAGAAAATCAACATGTGTTTGTTCCTTTTGCATTCGATACATTTGGTTTTCTCGCATTAGAGGCAGTGGGGCTCCTTAATAGAGTCCAACGGGTCATGCATTCTAATGTTATATCTCCTAGATCCACAAATGTTGTTTTCAAAAGAATTGGTTTTGCCATCCAAAAAGGGCTAGCGGCGCAGCTTGTTGCTCGTTTGCCTTCAATCGATATGTATTGAATTTTTAAATTATTAATAGATAGAATTATAAAATATGTTTTTGATTTTAAAAAAAAAAAAAAAAAAAAAACTTTTAGAACATATTTTTTATCAAAAAAAAAAACTAAAAATACTGAAATTCATAACTTTTTATCCTTTTTCCAATGATATCAAATTCGATTTTTTTTTACGTCAAATTCACAATGTGAGTCCGAAAAATATTTTTCACATTCACAATGTTAATATATGAATTTAGATATTTTTAGATTTTTTTTCAAAAAAAAAAAAATAAGCTCTAGAAATTGAAAAAAAGATTTGGTTTCTTGAAGAACCAATAATTATGGTTCTCTATTGAACTTTTCCATATATATATATATATATATATATATATATATATATATATATATATATATATATATATATATATATATATATATATATATATATATATATAGTATGGTTCATGTGAGACGGCCTAATTTTGTGAGACCGTGAGACGCATTTTTTTTTTAATTTTTTTTTATTTTTTTTAGTTAATTCAAGTTCCAAAAATAATATTTAAAAAAAGAATTTTTGGATTTTTCCATTTATTTTGTATTTTAAAATTATTTTTTAGAATATGTACAGTGTAATATTCTATTAGAATATTTCACGTATTTTTCAAAAAAAAAAAAAGGGATTTTTTTTGTTTTTTTTATTTTTTTTTAGTTAATTCAAGTTCCAAAAATAATATTTAAAAAAAATTTAGATTTTTGCATTTTAAAATTATTTTTTAGAATATGTACAGTGTAATATTCTATTAGAATATTTCACGTATTTTTCAAAAAAAAAAAGATTTTTTTTATTTTTTTAGTTAATTCAAGTTCCAAAAATAATATTTAAAAAAAATTTAGATTTTTGCATTTTAAAATTATTTTTTAGAATATGTACAATGTAATATTCTATTAGAATATTTCACGTATTTTTCAAAAAAAACACGTTTTATTTTTATTTTATTTTATTTTTTTTAGTTAATTCGTGTTCCGAAAATAAAATTTAAAAAAAGAATTTTTGGATTTTTCTATTTATTTTTCATTTTAAAATTATTTTTAGATTTGGTTTCACGGTCTCACAAAATTAGAATGGTTTCAAATAAACCTGAACCTGAACCTATATATATATATATATATATATATATATATATATATATATATATATATATATATATATATATATATATATATATATATATATATATATATATATATATATATATATATATAAAGCAATTCTTGGTATAAGCAATTTCTACAATTAATTGGCATCAAACTTAATTTTGGCCATAAACTAAGAACGAAATCGTTTTGAAAATTATAAATTATCATAGAAGGATTACAAAAAAAAATTCCGAAAAAAATGGATAATAAAAGAAAATAAAACATGAGAAAAAGGGTCAGCCGCCTCCATCCACACATGCCAGGCCGAAGGGGAAGGGGGCACCCATTGGGCCTGCTGGTGCTGGGCTTGAACTGGCTTGGACCTCACCTGGTGGTCTGTCTGCTGGTTGCTTTTGCTTGTGAGGTTCATTTTGGTCTGCTGTCATGTTTCGTTGAAACTGTATTATACGTTTGAATAAAACACAAGGTATTATATTTGATTTAATTATCCAACTGTTGCATTATACAGACAGATGATTTGTTATCTGATTAATTTATGTTTATTGAGATCATATGACTGATGTCCACAAAAAAGTAAATAAATAAATAAAATCACGAAATTAGCATATTAGAAAATAGGTGTAGAAACGATTGAGAGAGTAGCAACCTATCTTTTATAAGCGACAAAGGCTGCCTAACGTATTGTTCTGACTTGATAATATGGATACCAATATTTCAGTTACCATGTCGAAATTCAAGACTTTTGGTCACTCACTATCTAATAAACGATCATAAAGTTATTAATCAATCTTAGACAGATCCTCCAAAAGTTGTCATGTCCAATGAAGTTAAGTTGAGTTGATGGATGATGAAAAACATTAAATAAACCGACACTACTTGTTGCTCTTGGATTTTTTCTTCGATGCTGCAATATACATCTCTGCATCATCGATGCTCTCAGCCGATTTTCGATTTCCCAACTCCTTGGCTTTTTTCTGCAATAAATAAATGCCAATGGAATTTCCATTAAAATCAAGTGCTATAGCAATTGTGTGTATTATAATATACTTTCATCTCTATCTTGTTCTTTTCTTACCAATAAAACTTGTATGTTTGATATTTGTTCTTGTTATGACTTAGGTCAGAGACAATTAATTGCTTTTGTATTTTGATGAATTGAGTAGATTTTTTCAATATAAAATTGTCATAATAAACAATTAAATTTCGTGCATTTACCTCTTGGATAGCATGAAAAATAGTAGGTGATACATATTAATTACATATACCTTCAAGGATGTAGTCATTGCAGCAATGTCTTCCTTGTCGTTTTTAATTTTATCATCCTCTTGTTTTTGGGCTTCCTGAATATCCAAAACAATAATTTAAATGAAACGGAAAGACTTTAGAAAAAATGTGTAGAGGCTATTTATTAATGATGAATGATATGACCTCTGGAGGCTTAAATGCTTCTTCCCGCTTCCTCTTGTTTTCAGCAATTTTTTCAGCCTGTTTTTCCTGTCTTTCTTGCCATTTCTTTGCAGACTTCTTTTTGTCACTTAAAAAGTATTCACCGCTGTCTAGTTGCATGTCAATCTGAAAACAAAACAATAAGGATGGAGTTGGTTATCATGCATATTTGGAACGAAACAAAAACTTGAAATTTTAGTCCCACTCAAAAGACGTAAATGCCCTCCTAATAGAAGTGTTCAAAATACCTAAACTGAATAAACCGCCTGAACCAAATAACCGATTATCGGAAACCTTAATTGGTTATATTTTCATTACTCGGTTTAACCAATTAAGGTAACCTTTTCAGGTATTTTATTTGTAGAACTTATAATTTGAATTTTCCATATTAAAGTTTATGGATTGGAATTTAGTTTTCACCTACCATTAGAATATAATACTCCGCATTTATTTATTTTGTGGGTATCCAATTTCCAATTCATTTAGCAAATGGGACGAGTGGGACTTATATATAGATCAACATGTTCAAGGGAAAAAAAAGCATTATAATTAATAGGCTATGTGTTGTTTGAAAAAGATTAAATTAATATAATCTTTTCAGAGAACAACATCAATGAATATAACAAAAATAATAAATAATATAATCACCTTGCTTGGCTGTGGGGGTGGTGGGAAAGGTGTATATTCTTTCTTCTCTTTACTCTTAACCTTCTTTTGTTTCACATTTTTCCTAAAAAAACAAATAATCAAGCCAACCGTTATTTTGTCCTATCAAAACAGGGTAACCCGAAGAAATGCCTAGTATGGATGGGTTCAGTATGTTGTGCTTTTTTTTTCTGTATTTCAACAGAACATTTTATGATCATAAATCATATATAAAATTTCAGAAAGAGACAATGAGTGTTTACTTTTTGAACTTGGGAAGAAACCTATCCCAATTCTCATTTGCAAGTTCTGGATTGCTTGCAAGATCTCTCCTCATCATCAGCACCTGTTAAACAACACACAAAACATTATTAGTGCATCGGATAATATCAAAAAAAAAAATTGTAATACTCACTTTGATGTTGTACAAGGGATGCATTTTATTTAACATGCATTCTTCTACTATCCTCCTTACTTGTTTCAATCCTTTAAATGAACCCATTGAAGCCACCGAGTTTCCCTGTGCATCAACAAATAGAAAGAAATAAGCTTTCTAGGTTTTTTCTTTTTTAAGCCAACAAGTCATACACTTATACCTGAACAAGAATATAGCAGCCTGTCAAAATCTCCAGTGCCTGCATTCCGAGTAAACTGTCAGAGGACATAAATGTAGAAAATACAAGTGTGTTGCTATTATGAATAAAGAAATATAGTTGTGTTGCTATAATGAGCAACAAAATAGAGTAATTTACAGATTTCCTAGCCAAATTACTATAAACATTCAATTTGAAAAGTAAAGTGACTTTAATAACGATTTTGAAAGACTTGTGACCAAATTAAAAACAAAGTGAAAGTTGTTACAATGTATTTGCCCAAATAAAAGGATGAGTAAAATAAATCAATTTTTATAGTGATGCACTTCCAACTTCCAAGAGATTGATTTTAAATGAAATGTACACCTTTAGAGTGGACGAATTGGGCCCAACTAGCCGCTGCCTTCGTTTCACAAATTTTTCCTGAAAACATCATCAGAATTAGTCGATAGCAATTTTTATCTACTTTTCCAAATTATATAATAATAAATTATTGTACCTTATTTCGTACTAAACCTCCAATCTTGATGATGTCACATTGCATTTCATCGTTTAAAACCTTAATGGCCTGCAACAAAATTCACTTTCACATCAAAGCAGATTCTAACAAAAATGGAATTCGGAATTCCATTTTGTGACAAGTATATATCAAAAATTATCATTAAAAACTGTAATTTAGATTTTTATTCATAAATATATAAAGGGAACGAAGAAATGAAACTAACTTCCATTCAAAACATCAGCTTAATGTGATGTGATGCTTACCTGAGGTGCAGGGACACTTCGTGACAAGAGTTTAATCAGATCCCTAGATTTCACTATGATATATGGATCCCTTGTCTTTCTAGTTGTGGAAACAGTCATCGACCCTTTCACCTGATGTCATACAATATCAAAAGAAAAGTTTTGAAAATGCAGATAAAAACTTTTAATGCACAATCAAAATCATTTGATCACGAACCAAATCCAGCTCACATGAAATCCCATGTTCTTTCAGTGCACCTTTCACGATAGGCCAAGCTTCCTGCAAATACTTCTCTGCATACACAACATCATTTGTGTTACTTACCTGTTGTTTCTTTTTTTTTCCTATTAAGTGTTGCTGTTGCCTGGATAAATGATATTTTAAAACCTCTTTTCCCTAAACTTCTCTTTTGAGTCAAAAAGAAACACCCATATGTAGCTTAAACATGTAAAGAAGAAGGTGTTTCTTTTTTATTAATGCAAAAAAGACAACATAATAGAAATAATATATATATATATATATATATATATATATATATGGCAAATGCTGTGAGTACCTCTGTATTGAGGGAAGAGAGTAGAGAAAGAGCTGACTTCAAGTAAACCGCCTTCATTCCAAGAAGGGTCAAACTTTTCCACCTTCCAGTGATCAACAGTCTCATCATCCCATGGCTTTGGCTTGTCATGCTTCCCCTTGTGTCTCTTTCCCTTCTCTGTTACTTCTTCCACATCCATAATTTTCAAATCTGATATTAAATCAAAAGACAATGTTATCTGATATTTAAATATCCATGCGCCTAGGTTAATTACCATTTAAGTTGTACTCAATTTCTAATATAGCTCAGCCTTCCTTCTTTTGAACAAAAGAAACCTCAAAGATTACTTTTGACATATTCAGGCAAAAGTTTAGGTGTGGTTTATAATGTTTTCAGATAAACTTCAATTGAATTGTATGCTTTCAAACTCTTGCTTCTTTAAGAAAATAGGACAACATATATGAATTTTCTTTTTAGCCAAAGAAAATGGTTCGTCAACCATGAATTTTTATCGAATGCTCAACAAATATGAGCTAAGAAACGGTATATTTTATGCATAACAGAAGCAACTATAAGAGAAGTCGTTATTTGAATTTTCTCTAATGAAAATTACAAAAACTGACTAAGAAGCATTCATGTAAACTCAGCAACATTAATTCACTAAATTTTGAGAAATGATAAACCCACAATGATAAGAAAACCGGATCTAAACCTCGACTATTATCAGGCTAACCAATTCCAGTCTAGAAACTAACATTTGCATATATCAAATCGAAGAAAAAAAATCGAATATTGAAAAGGGATTGAAGAATTACCAGAAAAGAGGAACAGATACTGACGGGGTGGTTGACGGTGGTGGATCGATGCAGGGGTTAACGGCGGTGGTGGTAGGGGTCGAAGTAGAAGAGGAGAGCGAGAGGGAAGAAGAGAGAAAATAGCGGTGGTTGTGAAGAAGAGAACGAGAGGGATGATAGCAACGTATGTTCATTAGGTTAAGAAAAGGGTTTTTTTGGTCATAAAGTTTTTTTAAGATGTCTAAACTAGCCCCCTCCAAGGCGCCAATTGGATTTGGTTTAGGGGCGTGGTTAATTTTGTAAAAAAGTTTTTTTTAGAAGGAGTCTTTAAAATGTGTTCGGGTTTTTAAGAATTTTAAGAAATAAAAGTTAAAAGTCATAGAAAAATGATTTTATTACTTTTTAGAAAGGTTTTTTTTTATGGTAAAAAGTTGATTTAAAAGAATTTTTCAATTTTGTCAAACATTTTTTTGATTTTTTTTATTTTTTAGAAAATTTAAAAAAGTCTAAAAGTTGTTTTAAAAGGAAAGTCAAACACCCCTAAAGGTTGACGAGTTGGCCGAAAGCACTTAAAAAGAAGGGAAAAAAGGGATATGACTTAAAAATGTAATATATTTTAGAAGGGTAATATTTTTCGATTTATACATATTTGGTCATTACGTTTTTTTCGTCCATATTTACCCCTTTAACTTGTTGAACTGTAGTACAGTCCCTATGACCGATTACTCTAGGTTAACCAAGAAAAATGACTTAATAGGGTAATGTATTTATCATTTTGTACACATTTAGTCATTAATATTTTTGTATACATTTTATCCCTAATGTTTTTTTGTTTCAAAATAAGTGATTTCTGTTTTTATACTTATTTAGTGCTTATGAATGATTTCTTTAGTTTTTCTCACGACATCTTACGTGAGACAATCATTGATGGTGTGTTTGGGGCTGTTGATGCTTCTGTCCATCGTGATCTCGACTGTTTGGTTGTGTAAGTCTTGTGGTTTGGCTTAGGTTTTATGTTCTGAACGTCGTAACTTCTTCGTACGATATCAAATTTTAACAATCTTTATATTTATTTGTTCACTTTTTTAGTCTAATACAATTTTCGTTAAGATTACTCTCGTTGAAATGTAATGTACTTCTACTTACGATTTTATAAATAAATAAATAATAGCATTCATACATGCATTCAACAAAAATATGGATATCAATATCGTAAGTAAAAATATATTACTTTTTAACGAGAGTAATCTAAACAAAAGTTGTGGTAGACTAAAATACGAACACATGGATATAATGATTGTTAAAATTCAAAATCATATGAAGAAGTTATGACGTTCAGAACACATGACCTAAGCAACTAAGTAGTCGAGATCGCGATGGACATAAGCATCAAAAGACCTAGACATCTAAATAATGATTGTCTCATGTAAGATGTCGTGAGAAAAACCTAAGGAAATCATTCATAAGTACATAATATAAACAAAAACAAAAATGACTTATTTTGCAACAAAAAAAAATATTAAGCACTAAATGAGTATAAAAATATTAAGGACTAAATGTATACAAAGTGAGAAATATATTACCCTATTTAGTCATTTTCATCGGCTAACCTGGAATAGCCGGTCATAAGGACTGAATGTGTACAGTTTAACAAGTTGAAGGGGTAAATGTGGACGAAAAAAACTCAGTGACCAAATATGTACAAATCAAAAAATATATTACCCTTTTTAGTTATTATCCCTAAAAAGAAAATATAAGATCTTGAAAACCAACAGACAAAGTCTTTGTACCCGCTACCAAGTCGCCTATTTTTCTAGAATATATTTGTCACGTAGGTAGCTCTCAATATCACATTTGGTTTTTTTTAATAGTTAAATAATTATACATATATATTAGTTCTCATACCACTTAGGAACAGTATCTCTTCCATTCATCTTCCGCCACATCTGCTTCCCCTAACTCATTCTCTTCCTGTCACCTGCTCGGTTTACCGTTGCTTCCTTCCGATAAGATTTCACCTACGTATATTATCCACTTGTTGTTCTCTGCATTGCTATTTATCCATCTTCATTGTTTATCCTCCAAGCCCCGACCCTCTTTTGCAATTACCATGTCACACCCCTAAACCTGAACGGCGGAAACGTTCGGGGGCGGAAGACGTCATATTCATTATCATAATAATTGAATAGTAAAGAAAGTATACACCACCATAATATAAATATATTTGAAAATTTTACATGATTGTATGTGTTACATGTTTGAATATCAAATACAATATGGTGATCCAAAATATGTTAATAACGCCAGCGCGTTAGTCTTCAAAAGTAGTTGCTACCTGGTTTAGTGTTTCCTGAGAATACAAGTTATTTCAAAGAAAAATTGTCAATAATAAAGTTGGTGAGTTCATAAGTAGTGTTTTGAGAAAATGTATGACATTCGAAAGTTTACGTTTGTTTTCCAGAAAATCCGATATTTTCTTATGATTGTATGAAATGAGTATGAGTGATTGTTGTATAAATTGTATGTATTTGAACTAGGAAAATCCTATATTTTCCTAAAAGTGAAATGCAGTCTCAAATGACCAAGACCGTAACCCGTAAGCAACTATGACATGCTCAAAAAGAATGATGTATAGTCTTATTATAAAACAAAACTATAAGAAGATTTGTATTTGAATGTGAAAAGAACTGTATCTGTTACTTTTCCCGTGAAAACATAATACCATAATAATTGTCTATCCAGTGAGTTTTTATAACCGTACTATCATAATTTGCCTGTAGTGACGTTCTTTAGGCGTTGAAATGAGATGACACTTGTCACCCCGGGGACTGTAGCTAACAGTCAGGGCGCGGGATCATTAGTCTCGTATAGATCTATACACACTTGTCACGTTCTCCGGACGGGAGATTATGTTTATAAACAGGACTTCTAACGGTACCTTAAAAGGTATATTGAAGATGAATGACTCACGAATTCTCAATTAAGTCTCGTATTAAAATGAATGCACTTGTTTCTGAAATGATTATCCTTTTAAACGATATTAACAAATGCATGATAATGATTTGTATGTTCTTGCATGTTTACAAATGTTATAGTAAAAAGGGTTACCCTTGATATGATGCAAACACATAAGTAAAAATTATAATATTTAAAATTATGTTTCATCCCGAGAGGGTAGAGTGGTGTAAGATGTTTGCATGTTAACATGATCCATATGATAGTTATAAAAACGACATGAAATGTATAACAAAAGATTGATGTTTTCACACGGGATTGAATGTGTGCTTACTTGTATCCCCCCTGTAAAGTGTTCAAAAGCATTTAACATCAATTGAAAGTGTATAAATGGGGGTATGAACTCACATGGTAGTTTGATGAATGTGAGACAAAAGTAGAGCAGAACATCGACTGGAGAAAGCTGATTTCTCGGGATTCTCGGAAATCTCGGGAGCATAAAACTTCCTTCAGAACTTGAATATGAAAACTGGGGCTTCGGGATGGCTTCGAGGAGTTAAACGCGGAGCATAAGCACAAGAAAGGGAAGAAGTGAGCAACTAAACTCGAAACACCCTTAAGTTCTATTTATAGGCCAACTTTTGGGGTCTCACGACGTGAGAATTAAGTTGCTCACATCGTGAGGTCGACCATTATCCTCTTCCATGGACTAGACATCTGTTGACGGCTCTGGAACCCATCAGTCACAGGCTCACATCGTGAGCTGTCTGACAGCTTCGTTTTTTGTGTCTCGAACTTCAGAAATTCATATCTCTCGCATACGAGCTCCGAGTTTTATGTTCTTTATATGCACGCACAGGTGACATTATGCTCTACAACTCTTGTTTAGATTTCATTGGCTAATTTTGACTTTATTTTTAATATTACGTTTTTAACAGGTCGAGACATGAAAAGTCTGTTAAAAATTCATAGCTCCTTCATCTGATGTCCGTTTTTGTCAGACTTTTTAACGTCGTATTGCTATTGTTAAGATCTTCTATTCTTGTTTAGGTTGCATTGGCTAAAAGTCGCTCGATCTCTATTTCGAGTTTTTAGTTGTCTACTGCTATGACTGAAACTTCAAAAAATCAAAACTTCCTTTTACGAAGTCAGATTTAGGCGTTCTTTTTATGTAAGCTTACGGTTTGATGATATCTACAAGTTTTGTTTAGAAACATAATGTTGAAAAGTATTTGGTTGAAATTTCTCATTTTCTGCTTAACAGTGTTTTACCGGATTTGCTACGGATCTTAAATTGGTCATAACTTCTTCGTTATAACTCGGATTTTAGTGTTCTGTATACTTTTAGAAACCTTATTACGACATCTACCACCTAGTACACTCAACTGAGATTTTTGAACATTTCATTTTTGATGTTATTTTCATTAATTCACAAAATGGATTACCTTATTTTACTTTTAGTCATCACATTGACCTGAAATATCAGGTTGTTACATCATCCCCCCGTTAGAGGGAATTTCGTCCCGAAATTTATTACAAAGCAAAAGTTTATGAACTAGGGAAAAGATGTGAGTACTTTTGTTGCATTAGATCTTCTCGCTCCCAAGTGAATTCAGGTCCTCGCTTAGCATTCCAGCGAACCTTCACTATTGGAATGCGACTCTGTTTAGTTCGTTTGATTTCCCTATCCATGATCTCGACGGGTTCCTCCACAAAGTTAAGATTTTCATTCAGCTCGATTTCCTCGAGTGGAATTACAAGAGTTTCGTCGGATAGACACCTCTTCAAGTTAGACACGTGAACCACCGGATGTACTTTGTTAAGTTCGATTGGAAGTTGGAGTCTATAATCTACTGGACCAATCCTTGCAGTAATTTCGAAGGGTCCAATGTACCTTGGGTTTAGTTTCCACGCTTCCCGAAGTGTATCATGCCCTTCCAGGGTGAAACCTTCAATAGAACGCGGTCACCAACCTGAAATTCCAAGGGTTTTCGTCTTTTGTCGGCATAGCTCTTTTGTCTATCTCATGAGGCTTCCAGTCGCTCTCGAATTTGAACGATCTTTTCAGTCGTTTCCCTTATGATTTCCGGACCAGTGAGAGTGCTATCAGGGACTAGACCTTTAGATAACTGCGTGTCACCCACTTCCGCCCAACACAGAGGTGATCTGCACTTGCGGCCATAAAGGGCTTCGAATGGAGCAGTCTTGATGCTAGTGTGATAACTGTTGTTATAAGAGAACTCAACCAATGGCAAGTGAACGTCCCATGCTTTATCGAAGTCGGTTACACATGCTCGCAACATGTCTTCTAAGGTTTGGATCGTTCTCTCACTCTGTCCGTCAGTTTGTGGGTGATAGGCTGTACTCATATCTAGCTTAGTACCTATGGCTTTCTGTAGTGTTTTCCAGAACCTTGAGGTGAATCTACTGTCTTGGTCCGAGATGATAGATATCGGCACTCCATGAAGTCGCACGATCTCTCTGATGTAGGTTCGTGTTAACTTCTCCATCTTATTAGTCTCTTTGATTGACAAGAAATGGGCAGATTTGGTTAAACTGTCGACGATCACCCAAATGGTATCGTGACCACCGGTGTCTTGGGTAGTTTGGTTATGAAATCCATTGAAATCTGATCCCACTTATACTCAGGTATTCCGGGATGATGGAGTAATGCTGAGGGCTTCTAACGTTCTATCTTTACTTTCGCACAAGTCAAGAACTTGCCCACATAGGCAGCAATTTCTGCTTTCATGTTTGGCCACCAGTAGAGTTGCTTGAGATGCAGATACATCTTATCTGAACCTGGGTGCACGGAGTACGGGGTCTTGTGTGCTATGGCCATAACCATTTCTCTGAAACCACCGAACGTCGGTGTCCATATTCGGTTCATGAGGTAACGAACTCTATCACTCTTGATCTCAAAATTCTTGTCCATCCCTCTAAGTGCTTCACCTACCATGTTTTCGGGTTTCAAGGCTTCCAATTAAGCTTCCTTGATTTGTGTTGACATATGTGAATGGATTGTCGTGGTTAATGACTTTACTCTTCGACCAGAGTACTCCTTACGACTAAGGGCATCTACCACCACATTATCTCGCATTTGTAGTCGTTGAGTAGCTAAACCCAATGTCTTTGCCTCATGTTGAGCTCCTTCTGATCGAATATGTGTTGAAGGCTCTTGTGGTCTGTGAAGATGGTGCACTTCGTATCGTATAGGTAGTGCCTCCAGATCTTTAGAGTGAACACCACTGCTCCAAGTTCTAAGTCGTGAGTGGTGTAGTTGACCTCATGTGTTTTTAGTTGTCGTGAGGCGAACACAATAACCTTTCCTCGCTGCATTAGCACACAACCCAACCCTTGATTGGAAGCATCGCAATATACTACGAAGTCTTCTGTCCCCACTGGAAGGGACAAGATGGGTGCACTGCACAGGGCTTGCTTCAAGGTCTGACATGTGGTATCTTGTTTTTCTCCCCATTTGTAGGCTACACCCTTCTGAGTCAGGGAGGTAAGAGGTTTCACAATGCTGGAGAAGTTTTGTATGAACCTACGGTAATAGCCAGCGAGGCCTAGGAATTGGCGAATCTCGGTTGGCGTTGTGGGCGCAGCCCAATTCTTGATAGCCTTGATCTTAGAAGGGTCCACGTGGATTCCTTCTTCACTGACCACGTACCCTAGGAAGTCCACCTTTCTAATCCAGAATTCGCATTTTGAGAACTTTGCATAAAGCTTCTCATCTCGTAATGTTTCTAAGACTTGTCTCAGGTGATGACCATGTTCTTCTTTACTCTTTGAGTAGATGAGTATGTCATATATGAACACAATCACAAATTTGTTCAAGAAAGAACGACATACCCGATTCATTAAGTCCATGAACACGACAGGGGCGTTGGTTAGTCCGAATGGTATCACTACAAATTCATAGTGACCATATCTTGTCCGAAAGCTGTCGTGGGAATATCACATTCTAGGACTCGTAGCTGGTGATATCCCGATCTCAGATCGATCGTGGAAAAAATGTTTACTCCTTGGAGTTGGTCGAACAGATCGTCTATTCGTGGTAGGGAATACCGATTATTGATGGTAAGTTTGTTGAGTTATCGGTAGTCGATGCACATTCTAAATGATTTGTCTTTCTTTTTCACGAACAACACTGGTGCTCCCTAAGGTGAGAAGCTTGGTCGGATAAATCCTTTGCTGAGAAGTTCGTTCAGCTAACTGGATAGTTCTTGCATCTCTGCTGGGGCTAAGCGATACGACGCTTTGGCCACAGGGGTGGCTCCAGGAATTAAGTCAATTCTGAATTTGACTTGCCTTGCAGGAGGTATTCCCGCAAGATCCTCAGAAAAGACATTGGGAAAGTCACAGACGTCAGGCACGCTCTTGATGTCTTCTACTCCTCGTTTCACATCCACAATATGTGCTAAGAACGCATGACATTTCTTGCGCAGATATTTTTGAGCCTTGATGCAAGAGACGATATGAAGAGGGGTGCTAGGTTTGTCGCCATAAATAACGAGGGCTTCACCATTTGGCAGATTAAGGTGAACCGCCTTATCGAACATAAAATGTCCGCACGATGAGAACTTAGCCAATCCATGCCTATGATGACGTTGAAACTCTTTATTGAGACTGGAATGAGGTTGATTGGAAAGGATTTATAGTTTAATGAGAGGGTACAGTTTAAGTATATTTCCTTAGCGCTTTTTGTTTTATCGTTAGCCATTTCTACTATAAAAGTTTCACTTAATGATTGAGGGATTTGTTTGAGTATGTTTTTAAAACTATGACTCACAAAACTCCTCTCCGCTCCACTATCAAATAACATGCATGCATATGAGTTATCGAGGAGAAACGTACCTGTAACAACAGTGGGGTCTGCAACGGCTTCCTCCTGGCCCATTACGAATACTCGGCCACTTCCACCAGTATTCCCATTGTTTGCTTTCGGGCAGTCCCTTTGGAAGTGTCCCGTTGCTACACACTCGTAACAAGTACGACCTACTCCCATATTTGTGGCCGGAGCGACTGGTTGGGTTGGTTCCTTGCAGAAGCGGACAATATGTCCCTTCCGGTTGCACTAGGTGCAATGCATCTCACGGTAGGGTCCGTGGTGATGAAAGTTGCACCTATTGCACTTCGGCAGATTGCCGACATACGGTTTTGTTGGTGCGGGGGTGGTAGAGACAGTAACAGCGTGAGCTGTCACTAACTATTGCCTCTTGGGGTTCTCTTGCGGGGCTTGCCCCTTTCTCTTGTTCCGGGGTTTCCTTCGGTCCTCCACCTCCTTCGGTGGTTTAGCAGCCACCGTGATAGTACCCTGTTTAACCCCATGATCGATTAGTCGTTGAGCCAGGCGCTTCGCGCCGTTGAATGTGACTGGGTTAGAAGCCAAAACATGCCCTTGCATCTGGGGTGACAACCCCTAGATGTATCTTTCCACTTTCTTCGGCTCCGGGTTGACCATTCCCGGGCATAGGGCTGACAAATCACTGAACCTGGTCGTATAGGCGGCTAGGTCAGAACCAACCATTTTCAAGTTCCATAGTTCCTACTCCAGCTTTTGAATTTCACCCCTCGGGTGGTATTCTTCTAACAGCAGGACCTTCAATTCCTCCCAGTTCATGGCGTTGGCGACTGGAAGGGATACGGATTTCACATGGCCCTTCCACCATGCGAGGGCTTGGTCTGTGAAGGTACAAGCAACAAACTTGACCTTGCTTGTTTCTTGGCATGAACAGATTTCAAAGACCGTCTCAGTCTTTTCAAATCATTGCATTAGTGTAATGACTCCTCCAGTGCCGTTAAACATTTTTGGCTTGGCGTTCTAGAATTCTTTGTAGGTGCATTCCCTAACATAACCATGACCAGTGCCATGGTTATGATGATTGGCGTTAGTCTTCAAAACTAGTTGCTACCTGGCTTAGCGTTTTCCTAAGAATACAAGTTATTTCAAATAAAAAGTGTCAACAATAAAGTTGGTGAATTCATAAGTAGTGTTTTGAGAAAATGTATGCCATTCGAAAGTTTACGTTTGTTTTCAAGAAAATCTGATATTTTCTTATGAGTGTATGAAATGAGTATGAGTGATTGTTGTATAAATCGTATGTATTTGAACCAGGAAAATCCTATATTTCCCTAAAATTGAAATGCAATCTCAAATGACCAAGACCGTAACCCGTAAGCAACTATGACATGCTCATAAAGAATGATGTATAGTCTTATTATATAACAAAACTATAAGAAGATTTGTATTTGAATGTGAAAAGAACTGTATCTGTTACTTTTTCCGTGAAAATGTAATACCATAATAATTGTCTATCCAATGAGTTTTTATAACCGTACTATCATAATTTGCCTGGAGCAACGTTCTTCAGGCGTCAAAATGAGATTACACTTGTCACCCCGGGGACTGTAGCTAACAGTCAGGGCGCGGGATCATTAGTCCCGTATAGATCTATACACACTTGTCACGTTCTCCGGACGGGAGATTCTGGTTATAAACAGGACTTTTAGTGATGTATGTAAGTTGTAGAAAGTTGTTGAAAATTTTAGTTGAAATGTAGTAAGTTATAAGTTCTGTTTTTAGAAAAGTTCGCCTGTTCCTATAGAAAATCCTATATTTCCTAATTTGATGAAAGGTACGTAAAAATGATTCTACAATCCTTTCTATGAGTACTAAATGGATACAAGTTATATAAAACTCAGAGTAAACAAACAATCCATTGTGCGCATCTGCCCTAAGTCCACAACCAAACAAGGAACAGGAAGTAAGGCGGATAGCACACATCCCATTGTTTGTTACGTCCTCGTTGTATATAACCCTGGTGTATTCACTTGTTACTCATGGAGTTAATTGTAATAGTTGCTTTATAATTAATGAAAATATCCCTTAAGAAAACCCTGATTTCTTATAATCAAATAGTGACCACGGTGATTACTTCTATAATCACTTAATTTATACCGGCTATATATAATCTAATATCGAATAGATAGTTGATTAGATGAATCTGCCCTAAGCCCACAACCAAACCAGGAACAAGAAATAAGGCAGAAAGCACACATCCAACTACCTATTAGGTACTAATGATATATAACCATGATGTATAAACTAAGGTATTATAGAGTAAATCACCTAAAGTCCTTTAAGTTTACACTGGTTTAATAAAACGGATTAAACCCTTTACTGGTAAGTTTCTAGTTTTGTATGCCAAAAGTTCTGATTTGAAAAGTATGCTTTGTACTAGAAAACTATGCATTGAATTAGTATCCTATGACTTGACCCATACCTGGTAACCCTTATGATGACTTAATGTGTACGGAACATATATATAACTAAAATCGAATAGATAATAGGTTGGGTGAATCTGCTCTAAGCCCACAACCAAACAAGGAACATGAAATGAAGCGGAAAGCACACATCCTATTACCTGTCGGATCCTATTTATATATATATCCCTTGATGTATACATTGAGGAATCATAAGGTTAGCATTATGGTCCCTTTCTACTGAATGTACTAGACCCGATTGTTCTGTTTGTCGTTTGTAAAATGTAAGTACTGTAGTATTGTATATAGTAACAAGTATTGTACTAAATGCCTTAAATTGATTATTAAGGTATAATGTGATGGATAGATCCCATACTAAACTTTCTCCTTGTCAAAAGATTATGGGACCCAAACGCGACCTCTGCAATCAATTGCAAGCTGTGAACATCCACATTAAAGTTATGTGATCATGTATACCCAATATAACTATCACCTTTTGTTTAGAAGAATGCGTTAGTGATTCTTTGGTATAATTAGATCCTGTAATAGTGTCATGCTATAGCAAATTAGTGTGTTCATTCTATTTTAGTATCTTAGTATCTTCTCTTGTTATAGTATCTTAGTATGTTCTTTTTGTTATCGTGTATTGTATCTAGTATGAACTGAACCCCTAAACTATACCCATTATAGTTTCCTAGTATTCTACTTGAACTGTTATTGAAAAGACTCATTTTACTACCAAGTTATGCTTGTACTTTAAAAACGGAGTTTTGTTAAACTATAAAGCAACATAACTGTAAAATAGTTTTTGAAATGTTTTGACCATTTATAGAAGACATAAGCAACATTTTGAAAGATGTTTAACAAATAATTACACCATTATCATTGTGTTCAACTTGTATTACACCATTATACATTGTGTTCAACTTGTATTCCCCCCCTTAAGAGCATTTAAAACAGTTAAAAGATTCATTACAGGGTATGAACTCACCTAATGTGGGTGATTCAACGAATACGCGTGTAAGGATGATAAGTTCCACGAATGAAGTCCCGAGACACAATAGGTCCTAAATGACATATAAGGACACATATTGACATGAATATAGTGTTTATAAACGACTATATGAAAGGAAACACCTTCTGGGACTAGGAAACACTTTGACGAAGTGTTGGAATCACATGTGATTCAACAAAGGATGGTAGAATGAGACTCACATGAGTTTACTACCATGGGTTTACGGCCCAAGGGAGTTTACGGCCGTAAACACATGGTCAAAGATGAGTAAGTGTTGGTTTGAAAGCTATGGAAACTTTAGGGACTTTTGTTCTACACTTGAATGAAAAAGACCAACCCATTGAAGGCTTTTGATGAGTTTACGACCCTAAGGAGTTTACGGCCGTAAACTCATACTCATTTATGTATTTGAGTGAAGTTTAAGGTCCTTCAATCATCAAGGAAGGGTTATGGGTCACTAGCTTTGCATCTTATAGGGTTTATGGTCCATACATGCTTCAACATTGAGTTTACGGCCAAGGGAGATCTTAGGCCGTAAACTCAAGATGTTATTGGGAAAATGGATGTTTCAAGTCTCTAAGCATGGATACTAACTAGATAAGAAGTATAGGGAAGAACACTTACGATCTAGAAGCTTGAAATGGTTGATATTGGCCAAGAACACTAGTGTGTGTTCTTGGTGAAACTTGAAGATCTAAGAAAAGAATGTTTTCCATGGATTAAATCATGGAAGGATACTAGATTAAGAGATGTATCAACAAATCTAGGAAAAATACTTACTTATATGAAGATCTTAGAAGGAAATCTTGATGATAGTTGAGAGGATTTAAAGAAAATCGGCCAAGGAAACGAAAGAATGAGAAAAATGGCCAAGTATCATCTTATATACACTTGAGTTTACGGCCACATGAGTTTACGGCCGTAGTCTCATGGTCTTGTGGCCGTGAACTCATTTTGATGAGGTTAAGGTTTGATTTGCTACACTGTGGTTCTAGTAGGTACTTTCTAACCGGGCTAGAACTCAGTACTAATGAGTTTTACACTCAATTGAGTTGATTGACTGGGTCTTAAAACCAAAAATTTTCCGGATTGTCACATCATCCCCCCGTTAAATGGAATTTCGTCCCGAAATTAGCTTTCTTACAGTACTATTGGTGTTGCGCTCCGTTGATTCGCAAAATACCCACTCGTAAACCTGGTAATTTTGCCCTAGTGTTCATGATAGGATTCATACTTGGTCCATCTATCATTACCTTGTGTATACAAGTCGTATATGATTAGGAATAGTAAGATGGTCGGATTTGCGACTCTGCCCCAGGTCCACAACCAAACAAGGAATAGGAGATAGGGCGGAAACACATACTAGATCTGCGTAATCATAATCATATACCACCCTCGCGTATACACTGAATAGTGATAGGTGAGCTGTATTCGTCCTTAGCCTCTGTGCTTGAACTTGGTCTGTTGGACGAGTGGTATTTCGTGACGGTCTGTGGATATATGACGACAAGTCTTCGGAGGACAAAGTACTCTTCGCATGAACACTTTGGGGTTTAGAATACAGAAGATAAAACTGAGGTTTAGGTCGTACTGTCGATAAGAAAGATGAAGGTTTCGAAATTCTGACGATGGTTTAGGTCGTGCTGTTATTGTTGAGATCTTCGATTCTCGTTTAGGTTGTGTAGGCTAAAAGTTGCTCGATCTCTATTTTGAGTTTTTAGCTGTCTACTACTATGATTGAAACTTCGATAAATCATAACTTCCTTATACGAAGTTAGATTTGGGCGTTCTTTTTAAGTATTCTTACAGTTTGATGATATCTAAAACTTTCATTTAGACACCTAAGGTTGAAAAGTATTTTGTTGAAATTTCTCGTTTTCTGCTTAACAGTGTTTTACCGGATTTGCTACGGATCTTAAATTGGTCATAACTTCTTCGTTATAACTCGAATTTTAGTGTTCTTTATCCTTTTAGAAACCTTATTACGACATCTACCACCTAGTACACTCAACTGAGATTTTTGAACATTTCATTTTTGATGTTATTTTCATTAATTCACAAAAGGGATTACCTTATTTGACTTTTAGTCATTACATTGACCTGAAATATCAGGTTGTTACATACCATGCCTCCTCATCCCTCTTATTTGAGGACATCGTCGTCTGGTCCATTAATTTGTAAGCCCTAGTCGATTGAGACCTTAAATCAAATTTGTTCTCCTTCTCTCCCATACTATCCTTTCAACCTTTGAGTATAAAATTGACTTCCTATTGTACAACAACACCCAACTTCTCTCATTTTGTTCATCGATTTTCTCTCTCGTCGTACAGTCACACCTCCGCCACTGCCACCGCCGTCGCCACATTTCCAAAAGAGTCCAGGTACGTCGATTTAAGGTAGCGATAATGTTCTATTTCTTTGTTCAATTGGGATTTGTGAGAAATTGTATCTATTTTATGTTGTTCAGTGATACATCCCCATTTTCAAGGCCAGAAAAGACCGATTTTGTTTATGCTTTATAAAAATTAGAGTACTTCTTTTATTAAAAAAGTTGCGGAATTTGTTCCCAGAAAACATGATAAATGTGTTATCAAAGCATTTCCGAATAAATGTATTTTTATTCCTTTTAAAACCTTGGGATGTCATCATTAATACAGAAACATAAGCATAAACAGAACTTACATTCATTTACACTAGTGATCTACATCTCTTTTAAATCTCTCAATGTAAAGTAGCTTCGTATCGACACCTGTGATACAAATAAGCTTGAGTGGGTCAGGTTGGGAAACATGGTGAGTACACAGGGTTTTCAACCCACAATAATATAATTATTATGTTTAAACATCAAACAATCAACCCAATTACCCATCCCCATTATCTTCCTTACTCTTAAGGGTCTACGCTAAGAGTCATCTATCCTTCATTCGTTCATTCTGAAGCCCCTTGCTTACAGGGTTTATAAGACAGACACTAAGTCCATAGTTGCCAATGCTTGTTCGTAAAGCACAAATTCCATAGCTGCTAAAGTTCATTCATCGGGTACTAAATCCATAGCTACCAGTGTTTTATCTAATAGGTACTAAATCCATAGCTACCAACGTTTATCTATCAGGTACTAAGTCCATAGCTACCAACGTTTATCTATCAGGTACTAAGTCCATAGCTACCAACGTCCATTCAATTGGCACTAAGTTCATAGTTGCCGATGTTATTTATTAGGCACTAAGTCTATAGCCACCTATGTTCACTCATATCATCTTTCATCTCTCATCATTCATCTACCCATGTTATACCCAACATATTTGTAGATATAAAATACATATATAGTTTAAATCATTTAAAACATGTATAAAAACATTCATCCAGCATAGACAACAAGTATTCAGACAGTATGCACACATAGCACATAGTTTATATAAAATATTTCATATCTATGTGTAAGATAAAAGTAACTATGCACTCACCTAATAAGGTGGTGACTCTGTACTCGGACAGTGCTTTGTTTACTTAAAACAATTTTCCTTCGACGAAACCTAGTATCATTACCACTAGATTTTAGTCTATCGTTCATCGAGACTAATTAATAGTCTTTCTATTATTATTATATAAGCGTTAAAACTATACTCTTCACCCACTATGTACAAACAAGGGCCAAACATGGAACACCAGAGGGCATGATCATTTTGGCATTTAAGCACTTCTGAAATCTAGCAACCCAAGCGGCCCTCCAAACCAGATTCCCCGTACCGCGGGTGGTTAAAAAGATATAATCATGTAGGGATGGCAAAAAAACCCGAACCCGACGGGGAAACCCGAAACCCGATTATTTCGGGTCGGGTAACGGGTCGTTATCGGGTTTTTTATCGGGTTCGGGGCAGGGAGTGGGTTATCCTCGCCCCGACCCGACTCGCCCCGATTATATATATATGTTAACGACACACATTCAAAGATAAAATACTTACTGTGGACAATCTTTTTAGTTATTAACAATCCGGTGTGAATGATCATTTTTTATGTTTTGACGTATTACACTAAAATTAAATAAAATAATTTTTAATATAACGTCGATTTAATTTTATTAAAGTCATTCATCATACTTTTAATTTAAAAGGGAGGCTAGAACACATATTTTTTATGACATCGGGGTACCCTAAAACGGAATAAACATTTCGTTATGAATTGTTGTAAACCCGATAAGAAACCCGAAACCCGACTAGAAAACCCGAACCCATTGGGGCGCCCCGATAAGAAACCCGAAAGATATCGGGGCGGGTTTGGGAAACCATGCCCCGCCCCGAACCCACCCCGTTGCCATTCCTATAATCATGACACTTATATAACTCATAATAATAACCGAAATAATAATTATAAGGTCCTAATAACGTTAATATAATTAAATAAAAACTATATTAAAATTAGGTAGGCGTAGCTCACTTACAACGAGTTTTTTCTTGAAAACCGGGGTTCACTGGAGTGGCGTTTTCGAGCCGAAAGGCTCTTTTCTCGGAGCCCTAGGGAGCCTCGGGGCTTCCTTCGGGTGCTAGGGGGTTTACCCTTTGGGGGGGGGGAGCTAGAGAGAGAAAGAGGTGGATTTGGTGTGGAAATGTCGGTTGTCTTCGCATCTATTTATAGGGATGAGCTGCTGGGAATGCGCTGCGCTCCTCGGACCTACGCGGGGCGTTCCTCGAACATAGGGTGCTCTGGTCCAATGCGATGCGCTGGTACTGCCACCCATCCGAAGCTCCATGGTGCAACATGGTCCATCCGAGTCCAAGCGTTTCCGAACGCGAGACGCTCCTTGTACGCGTTGCGTAGCGAGGCCAGGTGTCCTCAATCCGAAGCAAGACCAAGGTCAGCAAAGGAAGGTTGAGATCGTGCCACGTCACCTCCTTTTGCAACAGCTTCGCAATTATCATACTCAACTTCTAAAATTCGTAACTTTCGCATATGAGCTTCGTTTTCGACGTTCTTTATATCCACGCGTAGGCGAGACCGTACTCTACAGCTTTCGTTTTGACTTCGTCGGCTAATTTTGACTTTATTTTCTAAAAGTTATATTTTTAACAGGCTGGGACAGGAATAATTCATTAAAAATTCATAACTTCTTCATCCGACGTTCGTTTTCATCTGTCTTTTTACCGTTACGCTACTATTGACGAGATTTTCGATTCTCGTTTCGTGTCGGCTAAAAATCGCTCAATCTATTATTCGAACTCCAGGCTGCATACCGCTAAGCCGAAACTTAGAAAAATCATAACTTCCTCATACAAAGTCGGATTTGGGCATTCTTTTTATGTGTGCTCTCGGTTTAACGAACACTACGACTTTCGTTTAGATCGCTAAGGCTGAAAACCACTCTATCATAAATTTACTATTTACGTTACGTTGTGTTGTGCCGGTTCTATCACGAAACTTCGACGGGCCATAACTTCTTCGTTATAACTCGGATTTCAGCGGTCTTTATGTACGGAATCCTTGTAACATATGCTATAATTTTTATTAAGTTTATTCATTCTAAATAATCTTTTATCAAAAACTTGTTTTCGACACTTATTGTCTCTAAATTGACTAGCCCGGATCTACGGGTGTTACAATTATCTCCCCGCTTAGGATGATTACGTCCCGGAATCATCAACGGACCAGGGCTGTATAATGATTCCATTCGTTCTGTCTTCATACTAGGTAATAACCATAACTTCTATGTTTCCTTGAACGAGTATCTAACTCTTGAACTTCTTGACTGCAGGTGGTGCTCGATCTTGCACCCACTCTTTATCTCATGTTAGACTTTCAATCGTGACCTTCAAGTCATAATCTCGTCCCTTATTGGAGACTCCTTATTCTTCTTAACAACTTAAGATAAGTTGTTTGATTTCCACAATAGACCACTAGGTCACGTTCTAATGACCTTTCATCATGTGTCATAACGCTTAGTGGCGTGTGCAAATAGCTACACCTAATTTTATATTTATAACCTAACTAACTTAACTAACTAAATTGCACCTAGGCAGTGCACCTAGTCAAATTATAGAATAGTTTGGGTAAGTCGGGTGTCGATCACATGGAACGGTTTTGACTAAGGTGGGGCTTTTATCTAACTTTGCAAGTTTAGATGAACTTAATTTCTTGACACGAATTCAATCAATAAACAAAACACTTCTGCTAGTTCGAATCCACTTTCCCTCAATGGTTTATAAATTAGTTATGACAATTCTTGTTGGTTACCAATTAAAACATTATTAACAATTTAGTTCTAAATTAACTAATATTAATCGATTCATGTAGATCTATGTATGGTCACACATAAGTTAACACATAATCAATTATTAAATATAATTGGAGCTATGTAAGATTGATTTGACAAACACACTTATGGTCATAATATGAGTTCTCTAGCACAACCTAATTCAATAGTTCAATTACTTATCTAAGATTGGTTTGATCTTAGCTCTAATAATCTAATGTTCACTAAATTATTAGGTATTCAAATTCATGCAGGTTCATGTTTACTAGATACAAAGAATAAGAAGTTTAAAGAATCTAATATCAAATCAAGCATGCTAGGTATAATCAATCAAACACTAGTCATAACCAACAAGCAAAGTCTAAACTAGCATAGTAAAACCAAATGTTCCAGCTTCATCTAGCTAACATAAGTAGCTAGATTTAGTTGGACATCCTAGCAAACAAACACAAATAAACTATAGTCTTAATCATATTTAAATGTACCAAACCTTAAGCTAATTATGATATCTTCTTCTTCCTTATTATGCAAACCAACTTCCAAGCCTTCTCTCCTTCTGATTTTCGACTCCAGAAACTCTCCAAGTCAGCCAAAAGTCCCTCAAGTCATAATGATCTAGAGAATATATAGTTTTCTGAATTATACACGTTCACGTCGTGAACAAGTATGTCTCACGACGCGAATACAGTGGATATCCGTGTTTGACAAGGAGTCTGATCCACAATGCTTATCTTCTGGAATATTCCCACTCACGTCATGAATCTTCAATCCTCACGTCGTGAATTAAGCTGATTTCATGGGTTTCTTTTTCTTTTATTCTTGAGGCCTCCAAAGTTCCAAGCTTTGTTGTTTTTAGTCCCTTTTCTTCAAGAATGCTTCTATTTGGCTGCAAAGTACAATTTAAATTTATAAGTATCATTATTCAATGAAAATAACCAAAATATGTATAAAAATGTAAGTAAATATTGCCTAAAAACATGTATAAATATGGAAATATCAAAATACCCTACACTTATTCTTTGCTTGGCCTAAAGTAAGTCTAATTATTTTTAAACTCAAACTCTTATCACTAACATCACATAGAACAATCCAATTCAAGCATAGTCATTATGCCAAGACTGCAAAGCATGCATTTGTGTCTAAAATTTTCCTAAGGACCCCCTAGTTCTAAATCCTCACAATCCTCATAAACACTTGCCCACTTCTTTTGAACAATGCTCATTTTGTGCATCCCTCCGAATCCATCCGCATAAAACTTTCTAACCTCAAGGTATTTTTGGTCAAGCAACCCAAGCATATATAATCTAGAAATTACAACTTTTCGATACCAGTATGGAGCTCTTTGGAATTCTTCATTTCTTTGACATTTGATTTATGATTTCTTTTAATTCACCACCTTTTTGTGTAATTTTTTGGTATCTTCAAATTTTGAATTTCTTCAGAATTTTTTTTTGATCTTTGATCTTCATACTTCATACTTTGAACGCTCCAAAAATTCTTCAACTTTTTACTTTTTTTTTTATCTCTCTCTTTTTTTTACATGTAACTCACTATTTTCTCTCTCAAAACCTACATGCTTAAGCAAGGGCGCTCAACTTCAACCTTTATTAGTTAAGGAATTAGCTTAAGTGCAATGACTACATAAGCTTTCCTGGATACATTTCTGGTACACGATGCTAAACATATTGCGATCCTCAAACTAAGCGAGGTTGTGTTTTTGTCCCATGATTTCACTAGAATAAATGGGACCACAAATGCACTATAACGTATATTGGCTCAACTAAACATTTGAGTTCTCATCAGATCATCCCATACAATACTAGCAACTTAAGTTCAAATTATTATTAGTAGATTAAATTATTAGATTATTATTTCAAATCCATTAAAAATTTTAAATTTACCTAATTCTAGCAATTTACTTTTTCGACCCCCTACCCCACACTTATTACATACAATGCCCTCATTGTATGCATAAAATAATATAAAAGCAATAAAAGGGAGAAAAGGAACATACTACACTGGGATAGTAGTGACATGATCGAAATCCAAATGTGTGGAAAAATTGTGCATCTCGAATATGGACTCTACTAAATAGGAACTTGGATCTTGAACACACGAGATATGTAAATGTGCCGACAAAATATGGAATCGAAACTTCAATATTCAACAAATATGGTGCAAATCTCCAAGGCGTGAAGAACAATGTGGGAAAGCATACGCCACATTGCATGGTAGAGAAAATGAGTCGTAATAATCTTCATAATAACTCCAAAAAGAATGGTTGTGACCCATATAGTAAATATGAATGAAAAGGCTTCAATTTTGTGAAAATATAATACTCACGACGTGAGGGATAAGGTTCATGACGTGAGGTCGCAAATATGCGTAATTTGGAAACCTTCGTAACCGAGTTCACGACGTGAGGGTAAAGGTCTCACTGTGCTCGCACATTCCATCGTCGAGGCCTTGGCTACAGTTGTTGCTCGGGTTGCTCGCGTGGTTGGTCATCATCATCATCAGTGAGCACGACACCCCAATATGACCCATAAGTTGTCACCACCCTCATCTACTTGAGATACCCCAATGTAAACTTATTTCCCTCCATACAAGTCAATGACCTCGTAATGTCGGGAATTATCATACCGAAAGATCAGGCCAAACAGGTAATGAAATGTCCTCTACATATTGGGCTCCCGGGTCGGGAACTCGCAGCATAATCCGCCAAGTAGTGGACCAAAAAGTAGGGAATGTTGCAACACACTCCCGGTTGCAAAATAGTCCATAAAAAACAAATTCAACTTTGTAACTTTGTCTCCATGGCGCTTGTGGTGGATGGAAAAAGTGATGAGCCAGTGAATAAGACGGTGAATGGGTGACTTAATATTGCTTTCTGGCGATATACCAGAGTTGAACTCTCCCGAAGCGATATTGCTCCAAAATTCGGGCCCCGAAACTCCTCCCTCATATGTACGGGCAGCCTCACGTAAAAACATAGTGAACTCGGGAGTCATGGCCTCGTGATCCTTATATAGTCCTATCCTCCATGAGAACTCAACTAGACTGCACTCCCGATATTCTCCGCCTAAATGGAAAAATAAAGCTTGTGGATAAGTGGGATCTTGGACATTTTCATGAAAGGCCACAGTAGAGAAAAACACAACACATAGTTCTTTGTACACCCATTCCTGAATGGAGAAATATTGTTCCACTCTTTACACGTGAAAGAATACTCGTTCCCCACAAATAGTTTTATAAGAAATGGGTTTAACCAATCAACAATTCCAACTTCCCTTAAACTTTACCAATTAACTGTTGGTGCGACTGCAAACTCACGATTATGCAAGCACTCCAAAAGGTTGTTATAGCGTGTGAAAACATCCCTCGACACATTTGTTGGAAAAACATAAAATGGGTGCAAGTTAGCAATCCCGACTGGAATCTCACGTCTTGGTGCCATTTCCTGCAAAAAATAGAGAAACAACAAAAACAAAACAAAACCAACAAATTAAGTAATTAAAACAAAATCAGTTCTTTTGTACCCAGGATTCACGTTGTGAGTCCGTATGACTCACGTCGTGAGTTCGTCAGTCAAACGAGAATCATTCACGACTGTTATCAAATCGATCCAAAACTATTGTTGGGGTTTACTCCTATGTCGATTCTAAGCATAATCAAGTAACATGCAGTGGGTATAGCATAATTTCATCATTTTGACTAAATACAAACCCTAGTCTCAACTAATAAAACAAAATTTAACCATGATAAGTAAGAAACAATTACCTTAAAGTGCAGATTACATAAGCCAAAATGGATTATTTGGTGGAATAAGCCGAAATCGGAATAGGGGGGGACCAGGAACCGTTCTCACTTTGTGGGGAATAAGAAATGGTTTTGGTCAAATGGTTTCTATTCTTTATCACGTGGTCCCATATTTTGAAAGTTCACGTCATGAACTTTATGGCTCACGTCGTGAGTTTTTATGGACTAATCAGTTGGGCCATTCAATTAAGCAATAGCGGGCTAGAAGATTTATTAGGCTAATAGTTTTATTTCGTATGTTCTTCTGGACTCACGTCGGGAGCCATACGTGCTCACGTCGTGAGTTCGTCTGATTAAAAATTACTTAACAAATCTATTTTTTTATTTACTAAAAACCTTAATTAATTACCACTTAATTCAGGGACCCCACACTTAATGTTTTTACCATTTATAGAGTTACTTACATGATGAGATGATTAATTTTCGTAAAAACTAAGAATTCAAAAACTAAAATGAAAAGAAAATCAAACCGGGCTCGGGTTGCCTCTCGAGAAGCGCTTCTTTTTAATGGAGTCGTGAGCCGGACTCCATGCCTCTTTACGTTGAGTTGTCTAAAGAGTCCATCACCAACTGAACTTTTTGCTCCTTACATCGCCTTTTATAAGCTTGAACTCTTCGTTTATACGCCTTTTTCGAATTCTCCTTTTTAGCTTTGATCTCATTTGCATCAAGCTTTCTTTTGGTCCCTTTAGTTTCGATTTTTTCTTCAGTCTTTTTAAGCTCCATAGGAATCTTCTTTTTTTTCCAGAACTGGACTCGTCTGCTTAGAAGTAACCTCGTCTTCATCACTTGATAAATCGTCGCTTTCCTTGCTTACCCAAGAAGTTGGTTTTGTATAGGCAATTACCTCAACTAAAAATGGGATGGATGCTCTTGGTTGTGTTCATTTGACTTGTTGAATTCTTTTTAATTCTTCTTCCATGAGCTTTTCTAATTCTCCAAGTTCATCTTCTTCATCAATGTTGAAGATTTCACCTTGAACATCACTCCCTTGGAAACCATCTTGGACTCCAAAAGTTTCCTCTTCATCTCCAACTCTCAAAGTGAGCTTTGATTCGCGAACATCAACCAAGGCTCTAGCAGTGTTAAGTAATGGGCGACCAAGAATTATTGGAACATTGACCTCTTCCTTCATGTCCATAACCACAAAATCATCTGGGAAAACAAATTTCCCAATTTTTACTAGGATGTCTTCCACAATGCCCCTAGGAAGTGTCACTGAATCATTAGCCATGTGAATTGTCATTTTTGTAGCCTTCAACTTCTGAATATTCAGCTTCTGATAAAATGAATAAGGCATCAAATTTATGCTAGCCCCAGAATCAACTAAAGCATAAGTCTTCAGATTATTCCTAAACTCACATGGAAGAGTGAGGCATTTAGGATCTCCCATCTTTTTAGGTAACTCTCCCAATACTACTTTTGAGCTTTGCTCACTTAGAATCACCTTGGAGTTTTTCTTCATTTGTTGACGAGTATCCGTTAAATCTTGTAGAAACTTTGCATATTTGGGAACCTTAGATAATAATTGAATAAAAGGTGTTTTAATTGGAATCCCCTTTACTTGATTTATAAACTCCAGATGCTCCCTTTCCAGTGGACTAAGATTAGCTCGGGACGGAATCGGTAAAGAAGGACGATAAGTCGGAACAGTTGCTCAATTTTTCTGGTCAGTCTTGATCATCATAACATGGGATTGAGCCTTTTTATCACGAAATTGTGGGGGAAATTTTTCGTTTACCAAAGTTGTTAGTTAACTAAGTTGCGCTTCGAGATTATGGATCGATGCTTGATGATTTCTTAATGAAGTTTGCTAGTCATTCATCTTGCCTATTGTTCTTTCATCATAACTTGTTGTTCTTTCATCATCTTCATGTGATCTTTTAGCGTTGCATCGGTGTCATCATGTCTTTTCTTAGAAGCTTCCATGAAATTAGCCAACATATTCTCTAAGTCAACTTTCTTATCGGCTGGTGGTTGCTCTTTTTGGTAGAAGCCTCGGCTAGTCTGCATGTATTTCTCCTCCTTTTGCTTCTTGTATTCATCATATGGCAGCTTCTTTCGTTTTCTCTAATCCTCAACATATTTATCCCCACTAGAATAGCAAACTTGAGCCTTATTGTTCCCATATTCATCCAAGTGGCAGTCCTTAGTCAAGTGTGGATCATTGCACCTTTCACAACCAACTCTAATAGCATGAATTAATTGGTCCATCTTTGTCATTTTCCTATCCATAGTATCAAGCATAGCTAGTACTGCTGGCATTTCTTCAGAATGTCCACTCCCGATGCCTTTTACACCTTTCACAACCAGCTCTAATAGCATGAATTAATTGGTCCATCTTTGTCATTTTCCTATCCATAGTATCAAGCATAGCTAGTACTGCTGCCATGTCTTTAGAATATCCACTCCCGATGCCTTTTGCTCCCTAGTGTCTTGGGTTGTGATATTCACGTAAATGCATCGCAAATTCTTCAATTAACACCTTGATCTCATTTGGGTTTTTCCTTGTAAGTGGTCCTTGAGAATCAAGGAGTTGCCTTGTCAAGACATTCACCCCATCATAGAATATGGACACTTCTTGGTGTATGTTGAGGACAATTTCTTAATAACCCTTTATAACGTTCCCATGCCTCGTAAAGTACCTCCCCTGGCTGTTGCTCAAAATTGGCTATCGCCTTCTTGAGTTTAGATATCTTGGATGGTGGGCATAATTGTTCCAAGAATTGCTCAAAATTGGCTATCGCTTTTAACCAATCCTTTGCAACTCCTTTAAAAGTAACGGGAAGCATCCTCAATAGGACGGTATCTTTGGTAACATTCGGGACATTGAAATAGTCTGTAATGTCATTGACCTCATCTAGATGCTTAAAAGCATCCTCATGATTCTTTCCATAAAAAGGAATATCCTTCAGCACGGTAAGAATGTGCCCCTTTAGCTCGAATGTGGCAGTGGCGGGAATTGCGGGTTGTACTTGTTGGGTTTTGAGCATTATAACACTCCTATGGTGTACATGCAACCCTAGAAACCTTGGATCTATGTTTTCTCTATTATACATGCATATATTGATTTTTCCAAGGTTCCATCCTGTCTAGCATATTATGAGGTACGTGTAATATAAAATTTAGATAGAATGACATACCTTTCTTGTTGTTTGATTCCTTAAAACCTTGTAAGCCTAGCACCACAAATGTGATGCCTCAAATGTTTCACACAACACCAAAACTTCTTGGAATAACTAGAGAATGAACATTTGTATGCAAATTTTGGCTAGCCCTCTTTCTTGTAATCTAAGAGCCTATTTTGCTCCATGAGGGGGTCTTTATATAGTTTCACACAATTAGGGTTACACCATGCAAACTATCACACCCCCAAACCAGACGGCAGAAACGTCCGAGGGCTCGTGTGACTATAAATTGAAATATCATCACAATTGAATATACATGAAACATAACACAATCATCACCAAACATTACATAGTACAAATTGTATTGTTCACATCAGGTACATTGTCTACATTCCATATCTAAAAACATAAATTGTACGAATATTAACATTTCACAAAAGAAAGTCCCAAAATACACTTGACGGTTCTTCAGCTTAATGGATACCTGAGAATACAAGTTATTTTGAAAATGGTCAACATATATAATGTTGGTGAGTTCATAAGCATGTTTAGCTGAAAGATTGTGTATTGTTTGTATAACCTAGAAAATCCGATATTTTCTGTAAATTGTCTGAAAATGATGTAATGATCGAGTATAAATGTATGTGTGATGTCCATTTGCAAAAACATGCATAATTAAATGATCCAAAATTTCCTGTTTTATGGTTGATGTAAGTAGAATGTATTGAATGATAGTATTTTCCCAGAAAATCCGATATTTTCTGATTTACAAAAGCATTGTAGTCCTTGCATTATCGTATAAATTGTTTTGTATCAATATGATTTAAGAATTTGATTTCCGTGATGTTTAGATGGTAATGGATCTCTATGTGAGTCGTTATAACCATGCATGATAGTGACTATTTCACCTGTCTTGGCATTTTTCCAAACGGCGGTTTTGATCAAGATTTTGTCACCCTAGACTGGCCTAGTCTAACTGTAGTGAATAGCTTAGGTGTGGGGGAGTCACCCCCGTAAAGATCTATACACAAACTCTCGTTCTCCCTCCAGGAGACTCTGATTATAACTATAGGCTACGGTCATACACTCAGTGGTGTCAACCGACAGGTCTCACTAGATCCCAATTATTACCTCATGAATATGTATAACGTTATATGTATTTTGGTTACAATCCACCAGATGATTCTTGAATGTGAAAGGATCAAGCCAAACAAACATGAAGAAGGACAACAGTGGCCCATTAGTCATGCAAGTTATTTTCAGGCTTATTAGGTATGCGACATACACGTTATAGCCCATCAAGCATATGATGAATATTCCAGGCCAAATTAGCAATGCAAATGGGCCACTAAGGCCCAATAGCATGTAATGGCTAAGTTAGGCCCATTAGGCATGTAATTGGGTCATTAAGGCCCAATAGACATGTAATGATTATATTGGGCCCAATAAACATGCAAATAGATCACGAAGGCCCAATAAACATGTATAGGGAGTACTAAGACCAATAGTCGTACCGTAGTTGTATTTCGTCTGTTTGTTATGGTATAGTACTTTTAGTCGAAAACATTTACTTGTAATGTTATAAATGTACAATGTTTGGTTATAACGATATTTTTAGTTTATTTTAATTTAAAAGTACCACTTTAACCCTTAATTTATAAAATTTATGTCTTTGGCCCATATGTTTAGTAATTGGCAAATTTGGCCCAAAAATACATATTTGACAAATTCAGTCCCTTTTTCACAGAAAATTTCATTTTAAGCCCTTGTTTGAATAACATGATACTTTTGGTCCTTTTTGGTGAAAAATAACATTTTAGTCCATTAAATCATTAAACTTAGCATTTTCGGCCCAATTATAACATAATTTAAAATTTCGGTCCAAAATACATTTATTGACATTTCCAGCCCTTATTTTGTAAAAATTTACATTTTTGGCCCAATTTCTGTAAACTTTACATTTTTGGCCCAATTTAGGAATAAGTGTCATTATAACCCTTATTTTTGGTTTATTTTCATTTTTGGCTCAAGTTTTAATTAAATAACATTTTAATCCCAAAAAATTTACATTTTTTGCATTTTGGGCCCAAAAACCGTAAGGCCCAAAATTTAAGCCCATATTGCTAAAATTTACACCTTTGGTCCTTTGAAAAGTGTGATTATCATAAAAACTCAGTTTTATGCAAATATGAACTTTTTGGTCCATATAAAACCGAAAATGTCACATTTGTCCCAAACTTTACTTTATTTGTCACAATGATCCTTATATAAGATTTTTGTTTTGTTTCTCACATCTTAAGCATATAAAACACTTTTATCTTTGTAGTATCATGACTAGTGTGTTTTAGTTTATGATTCTCACCCCTTTTTGTTAAATATTTCGAGATATGTCAAGTTTTACCACATATGTCACACCCCAAAACCGAGAACGGCGGAAACGTTCTGGGGCGGAGGACGTCATGTAATGTATCACAACAATGTAAAGTAGTAAACAAGCAACAACATCATCCCTTGCATTAAGAGTAAAAATTTTAATTACAACTGTGTTCTTTCATAATATAAGACAACATAATGAATAATCAAAATAAAAGACAAGTCTGAACTGCTCCGTCTTCATAAAACCTGATAGTCGTACCTATCTATTTGTGACCTGAGAATACAAGTTATTTTGAAAGCGAGTATCAGCCAAAAAGCTGGTGAATTCATAAGTATTAATGTGTCTTTGATTTGTAAAACTTGTAATGAAAGACTTGAAATTGTTTTGAAAGAAAGTTCGTATAAGTATGAAAATATTTGTAAGTAGTTGAAAGTGGTTGGAAAGCCCTAGGAATCCCTATGATCCCTATAAAAGAAATCTTCTACCAAGACTTAACTGTTTTGAAAGTAGTCTACTACCAAGACCCGACTGTTTTGAAAGTAGTCTTCTACCAAGACCCGACTGTTTTGAAAGTAGCCTTCTACCAAGACCCGACTATACTACTATTATTATTAATATAAGAAGTTGTATCCTTAGGTACTAGGATACTCAAATATAATTCACCTCATCGGTTATGTGAATGTGTCACAAGCTAAAGGTAATAATATAAATAACTTAAGTATTATCCTTTTGTATCAGGATAACTAACAGTGTTAACTGTAGACATCCGTAGATATACATTTACCTCTGTAGCTAACAGTTGGGTGTAGGATTAGTTAGTCCCTTAAAGTATACTTATAATAGTATCAACCGTAGACATCCGTAGATGTGCATTTACCTCTGTAGCTAACAGAGGTGATAGGAATGGTTAGTCCCACAAAGTATCCTTTGGTACTAGGATATTAAGTCCAATCTATCTCATCGGTTATGTGAATGTATCACAAAATAAAGATAAGAAGGAGAATTATATAATAGTATCTACACATATAATATGTAATAGTAACTCATCATATATTATCTACGTAAAAGTATGCATGTAAGAGTATCTATGTAAACGTACTCATGTAAGTGTATCTATGTAAACGTACTCATGTAAGCGTATCTATGTAAACGCACTCATGTAAGCGTATCTATGTAAACGTACTCATGTAACATGTAATGTATTAGTATAGACTCATGAATGAACTGACTCTTGTGTGATTCCTTGTACTTGCAATGGTAAGTAGTATCTCCTAACTATACCTATAATAGTTACTAACAATGTACGTGTATGACCTGAAGTATGCCTTTGCTACCCAAAGGTACTGAATTGACTGAGGAAAACTTTTATGTCTACATATGTATACAGGATATATAACTAATATTTAGACGACATTCGGACGGATAACCGATACCCTGTAACCACATCCCAACGAGGAAAATGATATAGAGTGAGTTAGCCTTCCTAAGTCCTTTAAACATTTCTTATATAACTATACATATATGGGCATGCATTTGATAATATAAAAGCATAAAATAAGTTTTGTAAAACCTTTGAAAAGATTAATATCTAAGAAAGGATTGACTTGATGTCAGTTTATAAAACGGTTTGAAAGTATTTGTTTGTAACGACCCGTCTCCGGTATGGTAATTCCTTGGTATTTATTTTGAAGTTTTGCAAGAGGGACTCGGCGAGTTCATAGCCTGACTCGCCGAGTAGGGTCGGGATTTCGAGCACGTGATTAGCTGGCGACTCGGCGAGTCCATATTCTGGACTCGGCGAGTCTGCCCGTCTGGGAGAAACCCTAAATCCCCGGGTTGCCCACTATTTAAGCCACCTTATAGCCCCCAATCTCGCCTCCTTCACCCTCTAAAGCTGTGAGAAAACCCTAATTCGTTCTTGAGTAATTCTAAGTGATTTTGTGTGCTAATTGTGAAGGCTTGAAGAAGGAGAAGAAGAAAGGAGCAAGGAGAAGGATTGTAGAGCAGAGATTCAAGGGAAAGCAACAGCTCTTTGAGGTATTCTTCAGATTTCCTTCCCTTTTATGCTTTGAAACCCTTTCTAGATCTTGTTTATGTCTTTCTAAAGCCTTATGTTGATATGGAAGCTCTCTTATGCCGAGATAACCTTAGATCTGTTCATTTAGGAGTTGTAGAGCCCAGATCTATTGCCTTTATGGAGCTATTTTGCACATTAACCCTAGATCTACCCCTTTTAAGCCTCTTTTAGCCTTTATTCCCTTGTTCATGCGTTTGTACACGTAAAGTTGGAAACTTTACGTGGTAAATCAGCTTATTGGACTCAGATCTATCATTTGTATGTATTGGATTCGATCAGAATCGAGTGTAGAATAGTTGCATGGCGGTGACTCGACGAGTCGGAAGAACGACTCGACGAGTCTAGTCGCGAGTCCCCGATTTCTTCCTTTTGAGCGGTATCGAGTGGGACCAGTGAGTAAGGGAGTGGACTCAGCGAGTTTGAAGGTAGACTCAGTAATCGGGGGACTCGGCGAGTTGTTCATACAACTCGGCGAGTCCAAGGCAATCTTCTTAAGCTCAAGAACAACTCGTCGAGTTGTTCATAGGACTCGGCGAGTCGGATGAAGATTGTCTGAGTTCTTGGATCGGGAGAGTACTCGTCGAGTCGATGCCATACTCGACGAGTAGCAGCGAGTTGAGTCGAGGAGTGAGAATAGGGACTCGGCGAGTTGGCGGCCCAACTCGGCGAGTCAGGTCAACTATGGGTTGACTTTGACCGAGAGTTGACTTTGTCTGAGAGTTGACTTTGACCAAGGGTAAAAGAGTCATTTTACCCAGTGCAATGTTTAGTATTTGATTGAGTGTGTTTATGGACTTGTAGCCGGGGAGATACCGGAGCAGCAACAACTAGCTTCCAGAGCCATACACTCAACAGCCAGTTCACGAGGTGAGTTTCCCTTCAGTAGGAACGGGTCTACGGCCACAATGTCGGCCCGTGTAATTATCAGTAGTTCTGGTCTTTAGTCTGATGCAGTAGCTAGAGTGCTTGATGTCTTTGTGATTCAAGCATATTCGTGTATGTGTTCCGGACTTTGGTCCGATGCAGTATGCAGTATGTGTGATTATAATAGTTGTTATGTGTTATGCTATGTCATGATCAGTCAGTTCCGGACTTCGGTCCGATGCAGTTAGTTCCGGACATCGGTCCGATGCAGTCAGTTCCGGATTTCGGTCCGATGCAGTTAGTTCCGGACTTCGGTCCGATGCAGTTAGTTCCGGACTCTGGTCCGATGCAGGGGACAAGGTCCCAGTCAGTTCCGGACTTCGGTCCGATGCAGCTAGTTCCAGACCTCGATCTGATGCAGTGGGCAAGGCCCAGTATGTGCTTATTATGTATTGTATGGTATGTGGTAGTTTGGAGGAGCTCACTAAGCTACGTGCTTACAGTTTCAGTTTTGGTTTCAGGTACTTCCGCAAGTAGAGGGAAGAGCTCGGGATGATGGCATCGCACACACCACAGCTTCAGCTTTTATCCTGGGAGTTGATTTGGTTCTTGATTTTTATATGACATGGATATGATACAGTTTTCCGCACAGTGTTTTATTATTATTTTGAGATACATCATGTATGGTTTATGATATGACACTCAGATTATGGTTTTTGGTTATGTTGAAAAACGAAATTTTTGGGTCGTATTTTTGGGTTGTTTCAAGTTGGTATCAGAGCCCTGGTTTGAGGGATTCGGATACACTTTCGGGTGTATCTGAACTCAAACTAAGGGGGAAATAAAAAGATTTTTAAAAGAAAAATGTTTCTAAAAGAATTTTGAAAGCACTTAGAAAGAAAGAAAATTTTTAAAACGAGATAAGGGTGTGGTGCATGCAATCAGCCGAGCTCAAGTAAGTACTCCCAAATTACCAATACAAGTTTTATTATTATGATTAATTGTTCCAGCTTCAGTAGAACAGCATGCTGGTATAGGACTAAGGATCTAGGAGGATGCCTTATGTGCCTGCTTTATGTGTTACAGCTTTATGAGTATTGCATGCTAGTATTGAGTAGATAGCAGTAGGATAGCTTGTTTAGGTTATGCCTGATAGTGTGAGCTTAGCATTGTATGCTAGTACAGTTTCTCGTTTTGAGAATAGTTTTGCCTGAGTATGTTTCCTTTATCCGAATGCTGCTTGCTTCGTGCTTTGTGGGAGTTCTGAGTGATGGAAGTTAGCCATTAGGTGAACACGTCACACCACATGTGATCAGGGTTGAATAATCCCAGAGTGCTGGAACTGGCCCTATTGCGCAGCTCTTGTTTGAGTCCAACCGTTATAGGGACGGGTCCTTTACTTGAAGGATTATCTGACCTTCGTCACATGTGATGGTGTTCAGGTGGTGGTTAATTAGCATTATAAGGAGACTCTCAGCAGCTGAGGACTAGTTGAGTTGAGTCTGAGATTTCCCTAGGGCAAGCCTAGGATGAGAGTAACAGAGATCAGTAGTAGTAAAAGTGACTTGGTGGAGCCAAAGCAGTTCTTGAAGAAAGTACGGATAGATGTGGAAGGTAGTATGGGCCCGTACTACTGAAAGCAGAGGATCCGTACTCGAATCAAGAAAGGCTGAGACAAGACCAGGAAGCTAGTTGTAGTATCAATGATCCCTTGAGATATTTCCGTTTTCTGATGTAGTTGTGATGTGTTTCAGAATGGTGGTTTTGCGTTCGAGACCAGCAGCCGACAGCGGAGGTGCCGGGGAGGGATCAGGTTCAGGCTCGGGGGATGAGCGCATGGATGAGCAGACCCGAGAGTTTCTTTCTTCGGAGATTACGCGTATCATTATAGAGTAGACTCCTGTGATCTTCGGTTCGATCAAGGAGGGGATTCTAGAGCTGATGGATGAGAGATTGGGCACCTTCCGTGCCGAGGTGGCGGCCATGATGGGGTCGCGCACCCTTACATTCAGGGAGTTCAGGGCATGTGGAGCTTCGGACTATCATGGGGCGCGGGACCCCATAGCGAGTACCAGATGGTTGGTGGATGTGGCCAACGCTTTCCGCACTAGCAGGTGTCCCGAGGGGGACAAGGTCAGATTGGCATCCTGTCTTCTGAAGGACAGGGCACGGTACTGGTGGGAGGAGGTCGGACATTCCATTGGAGATGACGCAGCATTGGACGCCATGACTTGGGCTGATTTCTCTACCAGGTTCAGGGCGGAGTTCGCACCGGTTATTGAGGTGCAGCAGTTGGCTAGGGAGTTTCAGGACCTCACCCAGACTACAGAGACAGTGGCGGAGATCACCGCCAAGTTCAGGGAGAGGGCTCTTCTCGTTCCTCAGTACGTGGCTGATGAGGAAATGAAGAAGGCCCGTTATCATGAGATGTTGTGGAGCGATATCCGCCAGTTTGTGAGCCGGTCCAGCTGTAAAACGCTGGAAGATATGATTGCTAGGGCTCGGGAGAGGGAGATTGATCTCGAGATGGAGAAGAAGAGGAAACCGGAGGCGGTTTCGGGTTCAGGCGGTTCGGGAAAAAAGCCCAAGGTTTCGGATCACAGATCTAGGAGTCAGCAGAGCCACGGTCAATGTGGCAAGTGTGGGAGATTGCACGAGGGAGCGTGCAAGGCAGGGATTCCGGCTGCTACAAGTGCGGTCGGATTGGGCATTTGAGTAGGGATTGTACGGCCCCTGCTACTGCCGTCGCAGCATCAGATCTGATTTGCTTTCAGTGCAATCAGAGGGGACATAAAAAGTCTCAGTGTCCGAGTTTAGCTGCAGCAGGGAAGGTGGCTGCACCTGCCCCTGCTACCTTGAGGATTACAGATGGCCGGCAGGGCCGAGCTGATGCGCCAGTGGCGAAGAGTAGGGCATTTCAGATGACAGTAGAGGAGGCGCGAGCGACTCCTGATATGGTGACGGGTATGTATCTTCCCTTTATCTCTTTATTATTATTGATTGAATATTGCTTATGATTGTATGTTTTATTCAGGGTCGTTCTCTGTGAACGGCATTTCTGCTTTGGTATTATTCGATTCGGGGGCTACCCGATCATTCGTATCACTTGCGTTTAGCAAGAGATTTAGTAGGGCTCCAGGGGAGCTGGATGGTCCATTAGAGGTTGAGATAGCAGATGATAGGACCGTGAGGGTCGACAGGGTGCATAGAGGGTGTTCTCTTCAGTTATTTGACGAGCAGTTTTCAGTGGATCTGGTACCTATTCCTCTGCGAGGGAATAAGGTTATTGTGGGCATGGATTGGCTAAGCCCCAATGGGGCGGTGATTGATTGTGAGCTTCAGCTAGTGAGGGTCCGCACTCCCAGTGGGGGAGAGTTAGTGATTCAGGGCGAGAAGCCACAGCGGGGATCGACCTTTTGTTCCGCCGCAAGGGTGAGGCGCTATGTTCAGCAGGGTTGCGCCGGCTTTGTAGCTTACGTCTTGGATGCCCGGGAGAAGGGCAAGATGACAGTTGATGATGTTCCTATTGTTCGAGACTACCCGGACGTGTTTCCCGAGGATTTGCCGGGGATACCTCCTGAGAGACAGGTCGAGTTCGGGATCGACCTAATTCCTGGTGCGGCTCCGATAGCCAAAGCACCGTATCGATTAGCTCCCCCTGAGATGCAGGAGTTGTCTACACAGCTGCAGGAGCTGTTAGACAAGGGTTTCATTCGGCCGAGCAGTTCGCCTTGGGGAGCGCCGATCCTGTTTGTGAGGAAGAAGGATGGGTCGCATCGTATGTGTATTGATTATCGGGAGTTGAATAAGGTAACGGTGAAGAACCGTTACCCACTTCCGAGGATAGATGATTTGTTTGATCAGCTTCAGGGAGCGTCTTGGTTCTCCAAGATCGATCTACGCTCCGGTTATCATCAGATGCGGGTTAGAGAAGAAGATGTACAGAAGACTGCTTTCAGGACCAGGTATGGTCATTATGAGTTTGTGGTGATGCCATTTGGGCTCACCAATGCTCCAGCCGCGTTCATGGATCTCATGAACCGCGTGTGTAGGCCGATGCTGGATCGGTCGGTTATAGTGTTCATAGACGATATCTTGGTATATTCCAAGACGCAGGAGCAGCACGAGGAGCACCTGCGGGAGGTGCTGGAGGCTTTGAGGAGGGAGAGACTTTTCGCAAAGTTCTCCAAATGTGAGTTCTGGTTGCGCGAGGTGCAGTTCCTTGGTCACCTCGTCAACCAGAAGGGTATTTTGGTAGATCCGGCCAAGATTGAGGCTGTGATGCAGTGGGAGGCCCCGAAGTCTCCATCTGAGATTCGGAGCTTCCTGGGGTTGGCAGGGTATTATCGGAGATTTATTCAGGATTTCTCCAAGATAGCAGTGCCGCTCACCCGACTGACCAGGAAGTCAGTGGTATTTCGTTGGGGTCCTGAGCAGCAGTCAGCGTTTGAGACCCTCAGGCAGAGATTGTGCGAGGCTCCGATCCTTACCTTGCCAGAGGGAGTAGAGGACTTCGTAGTCTATTGTGATGCCTCGATCACAGGTATGGGAGCAGTTTTGATGCAGCGAGGCCATGTGATAGCTTATGCCTCGAGACAGTTGAAGCCTCACGAGGCTAATTATCCTACCCATGATTTGGAGCTGGGGGTAGTTGTGTTTGCCCTCAAGATTTGGAGGCATTACCTTTATGGGGTCCGTTGTACTATTTACACGGATCACAAGAGTTTGAGGTATCTTATGGATCAGCCGAGTCTGAATATGAGGCAGAGGAGGTGGTTGGATGTGCTAAAGGATTACGACTGTGAGATCCTATACCATCCAGGGAAGGCCAATGTGGTGGCCGATGCCCTGAGCCGCAAGGTGTCGGCGGCCCCTATCAGGGATCTATGTTTGAGGATGACAGTGATCACTCCGTTGTTGGAGCGGATCAAGGAGGCTCAGGTAGAGGGTCTCAAGGAGGAGAGACAGAAGTGGGAGAGGATCGTGGGCCGAGTAGCCTCGTTTGATTATGATAGTCGTGGAGTGTGGGTACCGTACTGGGGTGGAGTACGGCAAGTGTTAATGGATGAGGCTCATAAGTCTCGGTTTTCTATCCACCCAGGGGCGACGAAGATGTATCGAGATCTTCGACCTGATTATTGGTGGCCCTGCATGAAGCGGGACGTCGCCTAGTACGTCGAGAGATGCCTGACCTGCCGGAAGGTCAAGGCGGAGCACCAGAGACCTCACGGCAGGATGCAGCCGTTAGACATTCCCGTGTGGAAATGGGAGGACATTACCATGGATTTTGTCACCAAGCTTCCCCGGACCGCACGTGGAGTTGATTCGATATGGGTAGTAGTGGATCGGTTGACGAAGAGTGCCCATTTTATCCCGATCCAGGAGAGTATATCGGCGGAGAAGTTAGCCGATATCTATGTGCGTGAGATTGTGGCACGTCATGGAGTGCCGGTATCGGTGGTGTCAGACCGAGATGTCTGTTTCACATCCAGATTTTGGAAGCGGTTCCACGACGAGATGGGTACTCGTCTCCATTTCAGCACTGCTTTCCACCCTCAGACAGACGGGCAGAGCGAGAGGACGATTCAGACTCTCGAGGACATGCTAAGGGCGTGTGTCCTAGATTTCGGTGGCAGTTGGGATACGTATCTTCCGTTAGCGGAATTCTCGTATAACAACAGTTATCATGCGAGCATTGATCAACCTCCCTTTGAGATGCTGTATGGGAGGAAGTGTAGGACCCCGATTTGTTGGGGCGAGGTCGGTCAGCGAGTCATTGGGAGCACAGAGGTGGTGCTCAAGACGACCGAGTTGATCCAGCAGGTCCGTAGTAGACTGCAGACTGCTCAGAGTCGGCAGAAAAGTTACGCCGATAGGAGGCATTCGGACTTGGAGTTGTTGGGTTATGTGCATTCTAACACTTCCTAAGTGTACATGCAACCCTAAATACCTTGGATCTATGTTTTCTCTATTATACATGCAAATAAGAACATCCAAGGTATTATCCTAATCTAGCATACAAAAACTATGAATGTAACAAGATAGAATACATACCTCTTGATGTAGCTTGATGTCTTCAAGCTTTAAGAGCTTAGCCCCAATAGTGTGGAAGCCTCAAGTGGAATCACAAATCACCAAGACACCTTGGAATACTTTAGAGAATATGATTACTTGGTTCTCTCTAGTGAATTTGGCTAGCCCTTCTTTAGTGTATCCACACTAGTGCCTATTTCACCAACCAAAGACATCTTTATATAGTATGGAGGATTAGGGTTAAACCCTAATACCCATGACCTTTCATTTCCTAGGATCCATGGGTTAAACACTCCATGGACTATCCATGAAAGCTTAGCCCAACCTAAATGAACTTGGCCCATTCCATATATATAAGAGTCCATATTTAATTAGTTCCTTTTGATCACTTAATTAATTATAAATTAATTCTTGATCAATACTAATTAAATAATATGATTCCATATTAATATATTAGAACTTATAATATATTAATATTAATCATAAACATACTATTCTCAAAAGATTATCCATATAAATTGTGTCGGTGAAGTGCAACCCAAATGGACCATGCCGGGTCGGGTCAAGTACATACCAAATATAGTTATGGACTTAGACATTAATCCAACAGTCTCCCACTTGGATAAGTCTAAAACTATTATTGCGTATGACTTCAAACCTAACTGGCAATCGTAGCTCTTAAAGCTGCTGTCGAACTCTGATCTTGTCAACGAACTTGTCCATTAGATAAGGGATCATATATTCCTCCATTCTAGATATCATATGGACTGAGACATGGATTATAATCATTCTCTCTGTCCATTTGTTGTTTCCCGATTTCCGATTTATGACGACTGACTAATTGAACAAATCAAATCAGTCCTGGCCCGGCCGAGCACTTCCATTTGTCATCATCAAATCATCGAGGGGCCCACAGATATCGCTTTTATCCCGAAGGTAAAAGGAATGGATAAACTTCGACTCATATGGCTTGTTCTACTACTTGTTGAATCATACACAAAGGCACGTTTTATAGCACCGAGTTACCAAATGCGTTTTCGTGCAATCAATGTACAACCAACTCATAGTAACAACTCATATCTCTAGGTTTGAAGAATATAAGATATTATTGTCTCATGATCACTCGTGATAAAATCCATGAAGTGATTCCAATGAGCGCGGGTTGAATCCAATACTCAGAACTTATGAGCACTCATGAGTGTTGTAGCCCTTTGTCCAACACCTTAGACCTCTACAAGCCAACGCATGACAGTCTTAATTCATATCTACTTCCAACATATGACCGACTGTGGATGTTTGAATAACTTAGTCATTCAGGAAGAATAACCCAGTTTATTCGGGAAGTCAAAACATGCAAAATAAAACACAATAATAATTGAATCCAATATGGTATCAACCCTTTGAACATAAATAAAACACCTTTTATTTATCACCATATGATTACACATTATTCATTGTATACTGTTTCAGCTATCAACTTTATTCTTGAATTTAAAACAATAGTTGTCCCATGCTCCAAGCATGTACACTATGTTTTCTTAAACACTAGTCATGCCACACACCAAGTATGCATACTATGTTTGTCTATGATCTTTATTTTGTGAACTAGATCAATTGAACATAACTTCAATGATTCTCTTTTCACACTCCCAAATCCTTACTGCAAATGCAAGAATTCAAAATTCATGCCATTTATAGAAATCTGTTAGATTCTAAACTTATATGCATTGATCCTCTTGTAACGATTATGCACAAAGTCACAAAGACTTGGCAACAATCATTACAGAGTATTCCAAAGGAGATCAACTCCTTGAAATATCCTTCTTGCATTAAGTTTCCTTAATCTTACACAGATTGAAAATTCTAACTTTGAAACATTTCCAGATTCCATTTTGACTATCACTTATGAACAAGAGTTGCCTCCTTACAGATTATGTCAATATGGTCCTTCCAGAATTATCACTATACTTCCAATTGTCCTTGAGTAACCAATCTTTGGTAAACCTTAGATTGTCCTCGACAATTGTTTAATCCTTTTAGTCATATCCAGTTCTAAACCTTTTCCCTTCTTAATGCCCCAGGCATTTTGGAAAATTTTAGAACGGATGAATATAGCACATGTAATCGATCCTATATCCGAAGCATATGGGACACGATTCATGATGTCTTACATAAAGACTAAACCAGTCTTTTGCTATAATATTTCCATTTCAATTTGCCAAGTTCTCATAATTCAGATTATGAAAAGGGATGCCGTAATCATAATCGAATTTTAGAACGCAAATAATGGACCCATATACAGAATTTCCTTATGTTGAGCCATTCCAACATGAAATTCATATATATCCTTGACTAAATGATTAAAACCTCACGATCTAAGCTTATAGATTTGAGATGAAGCATAATTTCCTCTCCCTTAATTATAGCAAAACAACTTTTTCCCAATTGAAACTTTTGTTTTCTATAATTAACATTGCTAACTTGCAATACTTATCATAATTATCATGCTCCCACTAACATGATGATTATTAGCATAACACTTATGCTCCCACTAGCTTTGACATGTACTCAGAAATCAGCTGGACAGTCTGAAATTTAGATTCACACACCCTTTCCGTAGATAGCTCACCTGTGTGTCTAAGCAATTTCAAGAACCATGAAAAGGGATACCGTAATCATGGTCTCAATTGCTTAGGCATTTGCCATTTCTCACAAGTCCATGTTAGTTTGCCGGTTAACCACACACGCTCCACTAACGACTTTTGAAAATGCAAATAACACAATTGATATCTTCGTAAAATCTACTTAGTGAAAGCGTTTCCTCACCATCATTTTCATGAATCGGAGAGAAACCTTATGACACTTAGATTTATATGGTGTATGAGTTCCTACCCATATGAATTTGTCAAACCATAATCACAAGACAAAGATAATGACAAATCCAAAACCATATGGATTGAACTCAATCTTAACTTCTTGCCACCTGGCAGCTCAAGGGCCTGCCATTGCTTCCAAGTTGTTATGCAACAAACTGAGAACTCTAAGAACTCATATGCAAAGCCAACTTTAACTGGAATGGGCACAGATATGTCAACACGATAGGTTATAAACCTCAAGTCGTGTGCTAGTGAAGAACTTCAGGTTTTATTCTTGATTATTTCTTGAGACTTTCAAGACCTTTAAGACTCCCACTGTCCTCTTGACATATAAGACTCCCTTGTCAAACATCCAAGAGATAGTGCGGATTCTAATCAAGAAAAACACTTTACCCAATTGGCCTAAGTTGGTCTTTGTTTTATCCAAAACATCACAACTTACCAATTTCAAATGTACAAGAGTAGAAAATTTTTACTCTTACATTTGACAAGTGTTTTAAACCTTCTTTAAGACATGTCACTCAAATGACAATCTTGGAGTATGACTCTAAGACTTGTATTGGAACGAAGTATGACTCATCTTCTTGATTTAACCATTTCAACAATTCAAGTTCCTCTTCTTAGTCATAAGAATGCACTAAGATTTCCTTAGATAACTAATTTTGATATGGTTTCTTAATCATTAAGATGATCACAAAAACTGATACTAAAGTACTCTCCCATCTTTTCAGATTTGAGAAACTTTTATCCTTCTGCCTAATTTGATTCTTCTTATTCGCTCTGCCTTACATTGGAAACTTTTCCAATGTCTCAGAGTTACACTTAAGCATGTAAGTATAATCATATTTACTGAGCTTTAGTAAACTATGACGAATAATCTTATCGATCTTTTGTGGTGGACTTAATCAGTGCACAAGACTGTGTACTCGATCCTTTAGTCCTTCACTTGACTCACACATCCATGTGAACCAGTAATTAGTCTTAATTTTTCCAAAACTTGAAAGTTCTCATTCATCATGCTATATAACTTGCATGATTCCAAGTCCCGGTCCAAATGAAACTTGGGTGATGAGAATCTTTCCTTATTTGGTAAATATAGACATTACCACAAATGAAAGAATCAACTTCATATTTCCACTCTTGCTCTTAATGGAATCATATAAGCAACAATTTTTCCTCAAAAGCCATTGTAAGGATATTTTAAAATAAATAAAATCAAAAAAATTTTCTTTTATTTTAAAACTTTGCAGAAAAACTTATCCTTACAATCCATATGAAAACTTGTTGTTATCTATTCCTAAGCAATATCTCATAACTCCTAAGAAGTTGCTCAAGAATCCGATCTTCAAACTATGCGATAGAAATCCATCTACGCCATCAGATTCAACATATTCTTTCTTTAAGTTTCTTCACTTTTCTTTGATTCTTAAAACATCACCATGTGACCCAGTCACATCATGTATCAGGAATCTCAGAATAGAAACTTAACAGAGTTAGATAGTGGTCTTTACCTGAAGTAGAGTCAAACTTATTGACTTTAACATCCTTAGGTAAATTTGGCAGCTTCACAACCAATGCCCCTTCCCTTGGCAATATAAACGTATGGACCCTTTGATAATGGTACACGAGACTATCACAGACTTGGCTTTTCTCTTTACCATTTGGTCAACCGAGTTGACTATGGCCGATCCCTTTCCATTGGGAAGAGAATGCTTTACTGGATATCCAATGTCATCATTGTCAATGTCCATAAAGTTTTTAGGAAGTTGATCTTAGCAAATAGATAAGATCATTAAGGGTCTTGTCATAGTCTGTTTCATAGGTGTCCCAAAGGAACTCACTATGTGACTTAGAAAGTGATTGAACCACCAACTTTCTCAAGACTTTGACACCCAACTCTCCCGGCTTGTCAATATGTGACTACATCTCCAAGATGTGTTCACACCTAGACCTTGCCTTGCCAATAAGGCTTGAGTGACCTTAAACTTTTCAAGAACTTGTGGGTTGGGGAGAATAATTGGAGGAGGTGAAAGAAGTATGATTTCCAAAGGACATCATCTTCATTTAGGAAACCTAGTTTCACTAGATTTGGGAAGATCATAGGTGTCTATTACACACATATTTTGGGAGATATTCAAGATAGTTGATTTAAAGTCCTTAATATGACACCCAATATGAAATATTAAGGCTAGGACCCAACAAACTATTTTATAACTTAGAAGAGGTATGCCGTAATCCAAGCTATAAAATATTTGAAGGTAGGTGAATGACGATTCACCAATTTCCACCAAGATAAACGAAATGAATTATTAGGTTTTAATTGGTTTTGAAACTCCTAGATCTTTGAGATTCATTGAACTTTTCAAAGGCATGTTTCAATCTCGAGTGTGCCCTTCAGGTTTTGTGACTGGGATGCCGAGGATCACAAAACAAGGTGTGAAGTAACCATGCAAATTACTTGGTACCCTTAAGTGTTTACCCCTCAATGGATGTGCCGGCTAACCACACACGCTCCACCGATACTATGATAAACATTAAGTTACCCTTTGCCTACCTTGTTAAATACGAGTTAGTGTGCCGGTTAACCACACACGCTCCACTAACCGACTTAAACAAAGTGCAAAGTGTAATTTCATGGATTAGTACCTTATTCACATTTTTCTAAGTAACTAAGATTGGGTATTATTAAGAGTTTAGTTACTTAGTATTTATCATTAATACTTTTAATGAAGGGTTAATTATAGTCTTGTCAAACCCGTTCGGCTAACGACCCTCCACCGGTCAAGCAAGCGGTGGGTGAGAGTGGACACCCATTAAGTTGCCATTTTATAGGCAACAACCTTATACCCACCTTATAGACCGGCTTCGTGAATGAGGCGTACTAGCGGTAAGACTGACTTTACTCTTATACATATATATATATTATTAACTTATAATATTATAAAGTATAAGGGTTGAATTTTAACTTTTAAAATTCTAAGGGCTAACTTGGAATTAAAGTATTCATAAGAGAAAACTTTACAAATTCCAAAACTTGAGGGCAAGTTTTGAAACTATTCAAAACTAATTAATTCCATAACTTATGTGTTTAAAGTAGTTTTAATCCAAAAACTCTTCAAGTTCCATAACTTGAGGACAAGTTATGGAAGACTTTAAACTAATAAAAGAATTAACTTTTTCTTTATTTTATAACTTATGGAATTAATTAAGGTTACACTTTTTTTTTTTAATTTATTATTTAATGAAGAGACTCTTGGTCCTCCATAACTTGAGGACAAATTATGGAGTCATAACACCTTTTAATTAGAACTAGACTCTTCATTTTTGTAACCTTTGCCAACTTTTATGAGTTTTAAGATTCATAAATGTGACTTATAAGTTACATAAACACATTTTATGAACTTCTTTTAGATTAATTTGGATTAAAACCAACTATCACATAATTTTATTCATTAATCTAAATTCACTCATAAAACAGGGTAACACAAAAAACTTTTGGTGATCCATAACTTATTCTTAAGTTATGGAATCCTTTAAACCATTAACACCAAATTTTGTAACTCCATAAAAACTTTGAATCAATTTTTTTTTAAAAACCTTTTCATATCCATAACTTATGGAGGTTTCAAAAAATAAAACTCTTTAGATCAAACTTTTAAAACTAATAAAATAATCATATCATTTTATCTTTTTTTAAATTTGACCTAATTCAACTCATAAAGCAAATTATTCAAATTTTACAAATAATTAGTTTTTCACAAGAACAAGTAATTATCTTAAAATTTGACAAACTTCATGGTTTTTTCCTTTTTTTTCAACTTGGAAAATAAAATATTTGCATCAATATAACAGAAAACAACCCGTGTCTCTGATACCACTGTTGGGTTATGTGCATTCTAACACTTCCTAAGTGTACATGCAACCCTAAATACCTTGGATCTATGTTTTCTCTATTATACATGCAAATAAGAACATCCAAGGTATTATCCTAATCTAGCATACAAAAACTATGAATGTAACAAGATAGAATACATACCTCTTGATGTAGCTTGATGTCTTCAAGCTTTAAGAGCTTAGCCCCAATAGTGTGGAAGCCTCAAGTGGAATCACAAATCACCAAGACACCTTGGAATACTTTAGAGAATATGATTACTTGGTTCTCTCTAGTGAATTTGGCTAGCCCTTCTTTAGTGTATCCACACTAGTGCCTATTTCACCAACCAAAGACATCTTTATATAGTATGGAGGATTAGGGTTAAACCCTAATACCCATGACCTTTCATTTCCTAGGATCCATGGGTTAAACACTCCATGGACTATCCATGAAAGCTTAGCCCAACCTAAATGAACTTGGCCCATTCCATATATATAAGAGTCCATATTTAATTAGTTCCTTTTGATCACTTAATTAATTATAAATTAATTCTTGATCAATACTAATTAAATAATATGATTCCATATTAATATATTAGAACTTATAATATATTAATATTAATCATAAACATACTATTCTAAAAAGATTATCCATATAAATTGTGTCGGTGAAGTGCAACCCAAATGGACCATGCCGGGTCGGGTCAAGTACATACCAAATATAGTTATGGACTTAGACATTAATCCAACAGGAGTTCCAGGTGGGGGATATGGTCCTTCTGAAGGTCTCACCTTGGAAGGGTGTCATCAGGTTCCGGAAGAGGGGCAAGTTGGGCCCCATATATATTGGTCCTTTCAGGGTTTTGGCCCGGGTGGGTCGGGTTGCTTATCGGTTAGATCTTCCTGAGGAGCTTAGTCAGATCCACAACACTTTCCATGTGTCTCAGTTGAGGAAGTGTCTGGTGGATGAGTCAGCAGTCGTTCCCCTAGAGGATATTCAGGTTGATAGCAGGCTGAATTATATTGAGAGACCGGTCGCAATTCTGGACCGGAAGACCAAGACCTTGAGGAACAAGGAAATTCAGTTAATAAAGGTGCAGTGGCAGCACCGGAAGGGGTCTGAGTGGACGTGGGAGGCTGAGGAGGAGATGAGGGAGCACTACCCAGAGATATTTGCAGATTCAGCCGTAGCAGACTTCGAGGACGAAGTCTGAGATAAGTGGGGGAGAATTGTAACGACCCGTCTCCGGTATGGTAATTCCTTGGTATTTATTTTGAAGTTTTGCAAGAGGGACTCGGCGAGTTCATAGCCTGACTCGCCGAGTAGGGTCGGGATTTCGAGCACGTGATTAGCTGGCGACTCGGCGAGTCCATATTCTGGACTCGGCGAGTCTGCCCGTCTGGGAGAAACCCTAAATCCCCGGGTTGCCCACTATTTAAGCCACCTTATAGCCCCCAATCTCGCCTCCTTCACCCTCTAAAGCTGTGAGAAAACCCTAATTCGTTCTTGAGTAATTCTAAGTGATTTTGTGTGCTAATTGTGAAGGCTTGAAGAAGGAGAAGAAGAAAGGAGCCAGGAAAAGGATTGTAGAGCAGAGATTCAAGGGAAAGCAACAGCTCTTTGAGGTATTCTTCAGATTTCCTTCCCTTTTATGCTTTGAAACCCTTTCTAGATCTTGTTTTTGCCTTTCTAAAGCCTTATGTTGATATGGAAGCTCTCTTATGCCGAGATAACCTTAGATCTGTTCATTTAGGAGTTGTAGAGCCCAGATCTATTGCCTTTATGGAGCTATTTTGCACATTAACCCTAGATCTACCCCTTTTAAGCATCTTTTAGCCCTTATTCCCTTGTTCATGCGTTTGTACACGTAAAGTTGGAAACTTTACGTGGTAAATCAGCTTATTGGACTCAGATCTATCATTTGTATGTATTGGATTCGATCAGAATCGAGTGTAGAATAGTTGCATGGCGGTGACTCGGCGAGTCGGAAGAATGACTCGGCGAGTCTAGTCGCGAGTCCCCGATTTCTTCCTTTTGAGCGGTATCGAGTGGGACCAGTGAGTAAGGGAGTGGACTCAGCGAGTTTGAAGGTAGACTCAGTAATCGGGGGACTCGGCGAGTTGTTCATACAACTCGGCGAGTCCAAGGCAATCTTCTTAAGCTCAAGAACAACTCGTCGAGTTGTTCATAGGACTCGGCGAGTCGGATGAAGATTGTCTGAGTTCTTGGATCGGGAGAGTACTCGTCGAGTCGATGCCATACTCGACGAGTAGCAGCGAGTTGAGTCGAGGAGTGAGAATAGGGACTCGGCGAGTTGGCGGCCCAACTCGGCGAGTCAGGTCAACTATGGGTTGACTTTGACCAAGAGTTGACTTTGTCTGAGAGTTGACTTTGACCAAGGGTAAAAGAGTCATTTTACCCAGTGCAGTGTTTAGTATTTGATTGAGTGTGTTTATGGACTTGTAGCCGGGGAGATACCGGAGCAGCAACAACTAGCTTCCAGAGCCATACACTCAACAGCCAGTTCACGAGGTGAGTTTCCCTTCAGTAGGAATGGGTCTACGGCCACAATGCCGGCCCGTGTAATTATCAGTAGTTCTGGTCTTTAGTCTGATGCAGTAGCTAGAGTGCTTGATGTCTTTGTGATTCAAGCATATTCGTGTATGTGTTCCGGACTTCGGTCCGATGCAGTATGCAGTATGTGTGATTATAATAGTTGTTATGTGTTATGCTATGTCATGATCAGTCAGTTCCGGACTTCGGTCCGATGCAGTTAGTTCCGGACTTCGGTCCGATGCAGTCAGTTCCGGATTTCGGTCTGATGCAGTTAGTTCCGGACTTTGGTCCGATGCAGTTAGTTCCGGACTCTGGTCCGATGCAGGGGACAAGGTCCCAGTCAGTTCCGAACTTCGGTCCGATGCAACTAGTTCCAGACCTCGGTCTGATGCAGTGGGCAAGGCCCAGTATGTGCTTATTATGTAGTGTATGGTATGTGGTAGTTTGGGGGAGCTCACTAAGCTTCGTGCTTACAGTTTCAGTTTTGGTTTCAGGTACTTCCGCAAGTAGAGGGAAGAGCTCGGGATGATGGCATCGCACACACCACAGCTTCAGCTTTTATCCTGGGAGTTGATTTGGTTCTTGATTTTTATATGACATGGATATGATACAGTTTTCCGCACAGTGTTTTATTATTATTTTGAGATACATCATGTATGGTTTATGATATGACACTCAGATTATGGTTTTTGGTTATGTTGAAAAACGAAATTTTTGGGTCGTATTTTTGGGTTGTTTCATTGTTTGATAAAACAGTTTAAGTATAAAGAAACCTTTGTTTGAAACACAATTGTAAAAGAGTTTGAAATGAAACATACACTGTTTAATAAATGGTTTAATAAAGTGTTTTAAACACAACGTTTAAGATAAAAATTTGAAGAAATTTGTTTGGTTAAACAGTTAACGTATAGTAAATCCATTTGCATGTTAATTATTAATCACATGTGATTGATATAATAACTAAACATGATTCAACTTGTATCCCCCCCATAAGCATTTATAAACATTTAAAAACATTTAAAAGGTTAATTCAAGGGGTATGAACTCACCTGCAGTGAGCGGATCGGAAGGAAGTGTCGGACAAGTGCTTGGTGTCAAGTGAAGACTTAGACACACACAATGATCCTAATTACATATGAAGACATATGTATATAAACAATTAGTGATTATAACACTAATTAAACATGTATAAACATCCTATTGCGAGGAAAACACTTTGGTCAAGTGTTAGGAGGCTATCGGGTTGCAACAAAGGAGTGCAAGGCCTCATACGGAAGTTTATGGTCCAATGACAATGTTTGTTGGAGTTTACAGACCAGGGGAGTTTACTCCTGGCCGTAAACTCTCAATTGGTCACCACAAGGGGCTTAAAACTCTAAGGGATTAAGTGGTTAAGTGCTCCAAAGCTTTAAACAACTGTTTAGGTGGGTTTAAGGTCCTAAAATGACCTTGTATGGTGTTTACGGCCTTGGGACCACTCCCCCATGAGTTTACGGCCGTAAACTCATGGTAAGGAGTACCATTCCGTGAATTGTGGTCGTTAGGTCAATGGTGTAAGGTTCTATGTCACTAACCAAGGCTTACTAAGGTGTTAGGGTGTCATTTGCACCCTAAAAAGGGGTTTACGGCCCAAGAACATGCCTTGGCTGTAAACTCCTTGAATCCCTTGATTTCTTATGTTTTCTAAGCTCTAAATAGGATAAACCTAGTGTACAATGAGTTGGATCAAGAGTACTTATGATCTAGGAGCTTGAATGGTCGGTTTTGGCCAAGAACACTAGTGTGTGCTCTTGGTGAAACTTGAAGATCTACAAACTGGAATGATTTCATGGATGAAATCATGTAAGATTACTAGTTCATGAAAGATATCAACTAGTTAAGACAATAAGCTTACGAGTTTTGAAGATCGGGGACGAAGATCGGGATGATACTTGAGAGGATTTGGGCCAAATGGAAGGGAGGAATGAACAAATGACCACCTCTTCATCATATAAGCAAGAGTTTACGGCCCACGTGGAGTTTACGGCTGTAAACTACCATGTGTTGGCAGTGAACTCCTTGCATGGGTGTTTATGGTCATTTCTTTGAGCTAAAACTTCAGCCGATAAACCCCGACACTTATTCCTTAAGTGTACAAGGCTCGGAATGCTCAAATAAACTTCTAATTGTGCTAAAAGATAACAACATTGAGTTTGACTTTCAAAGAAGTGTTAGACTGAACTGGATGGAAAATTTCGGGTTGTCACATCATCCCACCGTTAGAGGGAATTTCGTCCCGAAATTAGAATTTAGGTAAAGGAGTAGGCATGAATAATCGAGCAAGGAGGTGGGGAAACTTCCTAATCGATTGGTTCTCACGCTCATAAGTGAATTCGGGTCCTCAGTTGGTATCCCAACGAACCTTCACTAATGTGTCACACCCCAAAACCGATAATGGCGGAATACATTTCGGGGTGGATGACGTAGTGAACAGTATCATCACAATTGCATAATAGTGGAAACAAGAAACATACAACCATAGCATTACATAGTGAATTTAATTACAAGCGTGTTTTGTAATGTTTAACAATCACCCAAAAGTAATTCAAAAATAAGAGATGGGTCTTGTGTGCTCCACCTTCTCCAAAAATGCCGCGTCTGTACCTGTCTATCTTTGACCTGAAGATACAAGTTATTTTGAAAACAATTATCAGCACAAAACTGGTGAGTTCATAAGAGTTTAGTGTGAGTTTTGTATACAAAGCATTAGTGCTAAAAATGTATCATTCATGTTCATAAGTAGTAGAAACTTTAGAAAATCCCATATTTTCCAGAAAATACATTGCAAGTGACAATCGGTGAAAAATATACATTCTTCATTTCTTTGAAACAGATTATTGTAAAAACATATTGGCAAATCTCCAAATAACAAGTGTGATGGAATAGGTTGAGCCTGCAATAAATGATAGAGGTGCAAGCTTCCTTTAGTGATAGATACTTACTTACTTCGGGATACAGTTTAGCATTTAGTGCGATATTTTAGAGTAGTTGTAGCGTATTCCTTGTATATTACTAATAGTGAGGATAATAGAGGATCCCATGACCTTCCCGGTCATGCACAGTATAGTGAGGTAGTGGCATCCCTGGGCCTGTACGGCGCGGACTGAGATTAACAGTCGGGATGTAATAGCGTCTGCCCCGTATAGATCTATACATGTAGAGTCGTCTCCTGCTGGAACACTCCGGGCGTAGTGAATAGCAAATAGAGTATCTCGTAGCGGGTTAGTGTATTATTGTTTGTTTAGTGTTTTCTCTATGGTTATAGTGTAGAAATCTTTTAGTATTGGTCATAGTGTATTCTCTTACTAGTGTACCATCTAGTAATAGTGAGTATTATAGTGTAGATAATAATAACTTTAGCGAGTAGTAGCGGTAGCGACCCTAACCATACCTATTATGGTTATCTTAGTGGGGATGTTTCTTAGCATGTTAGTGACTTTAGCATTAAGTGAGGGCAGTAATATTCGTATACCATACTGATATACAGATTATATATGTAAGAAATCAACGACAGTCGGACGGATAACTACTACCCTAAGCCCACAATCAAACGAGAACAGGAAATAAGGCGAGATATCGGTCCTAAGTCCTCCAAGTCTTATTTATATAAATATATCAGAGTGGTTACATTTTCTAAGCAAATTGATTAAATAAAAGTATTTTTCCAAAGGAACATTTAAATTCTGATTCACTGTCTAAAAATAGTTTGAAAAGGGTAAAACCCGTTTTTAAGGCATAGGGACAAATCACATGTGATTTGAACTAAGAGTAGTGAATCACATGTGATTAATCCTTGTAACTCGGAAATCGTTCTGTAAAACTTTACATAAACATTTATAAGCAACTTGTATCTCCCCCCTAAAACATGTAAAACACTTGAAAGGTTCATTAAAGGGGTATGAACTCACCTGAAATCGCGGAAATCGGGTGGATCGGGTAAATCGGGTAATAGTGTCGATTGAGCGTTTGGTACCAAATAACCACTTGAGCACCCTTTTAGGACCCTAATGTCATATGAAATATGTATTTTACAAGAAGTTAATCATCTTATGCTTTTCATTAGAGAATTTGGACATTCTAGTGTCGTTTTCGGGGTTTTAAGGCCTAGAAAGGGTTCCCGGGAGTGGTACAAGGCCACGGATGATTTATGGGAGGGTCCATGAGTTCACTTTCTTAGAGTTTATGGCCTAGAAGTCACTCATTGGGAGTTTACGGCCGTAAGCCCCCTAGGCTTGGCCGTAAACTCTTGTGACACTCCAAAATGTGTGTTTAGGGCCTTATCTCACTTCCTTGATTTAGTGGTGTGTGTTATGGACCAAGAGGGAAGGATTAAACATCCTAATTTGTGACATTTTTGGGGAGTTTACGGCCAAGACTTGTTCTTGGGCCGTAAACTCCTATAAATCCTTCAAGATGTAGGTTTTACTTGTACAACATGGTCCCAAATGGCTTAGAAAAATCCTAGAAGGCCCTATAGTGAGTTTGGAACAGTTTGGCACATATTTATGGGGAGTTTACGGCCCAAGAACATCCTTGGCCGTAAACTCTTCTTTTGGTGTCAAAATGAAGTGTTTAATGGTACAACACACTTCCATAGGCCTTAGATAAATTCCTTTCATGCATTAGGGTAGTTTAGGGGCTTGTTTGACACAAAAGTTTGGGTGTTTACGGCCCAAGCTTAGCCTTGGCCGTAAACTCCACTTTTTATGTTCAAATGATGATGTTTAATGCACTTAAGCCTTCCTTGGAGTCAAGTCTAATTTACCAAACACCCTAGAAGTGTTTTTGGGGCTTAAAACATAGATTTATGGGGTGTTTGAGGTGTTTACGGCCTAAGCACATGCTTGGGCCGTAAACTCCTTTTTAAGCATCAAATCCTTGTGTTTTAGTGTCCAAACCCTTCTAGATATATGCCTTAATTTACTAACTCACAAGAAGGAAAAACTTGGTCTTTGGCTTGGATTTGGGGGTTTACGGCCTAAGGAGCTTCTTAGGCCGTAAACTCCTTTATGGTCCTTGATTTTTATGATTTTTGGCTCCTAAATTCAATGAAGCATGACTAGATTAAGATAGAGGATGAGTACTTACGTTTGGAGGTCGGAAATTAGCGGAATCGGGGTCGTTTTCGAGTCTAGAGAGAGAAAGTAGAGAGAGAGAGAGTGGGTGTGGAGTAAATGAGTGTTCAAATGTTGGGCACACTCTTTGCATATGTCTCGGGAATCGCACCCGATACACGGCTACCCGATGTTTAAAGTTAACTGGGTTAAAACTTTTTACCCGGGTGAAGTGGTTGAAATGGTAATATAACTCTATTAGGTTAAACGGGGTCTACACATACGAGTTATATTCCTTAGAATAATATCCAGCCATGTTTAAATTTAGACATTCGGATATTGACGATTTCAAATATTACATAACATAACGTATAGTGACACGTTCCGTTAGTGAAAAATGGGATTTTTAACGGAATTAGGTTTGGGGTTGTTACATAATGGGAGGTGGCGTTGCTTTGTACACTTGACCACTCCTTCGAGGGTCACTACGGTTCTTCCATGAAGGCGAGGATCTCATTGATCTCGATCTCGTCGAGTGGGATTACGAGAGTCCTGATGGAAAGGTACATTTTCAAGTTCGAGACGTGAAGGGTAAAATGTACGTTACCGAGTTCGTGGTGTAGGTTGGGTTTGTGAGTTACAGGGCCGATTCGGGCAAGAATCCCGGAGGTCCTAACTATCTTGGATTTAGCTTACCACGCTTTTCGAAGCGTATCAAGCCTTCCCAGAGTGAGACTTCCAAAAGGATTTGGCCTCTCACTTGGAATTCCAAGGTTTTCTTCCGAGTCAAGGGCCACTCCCTTCTGAGTCAAAGTCATAAGAGGTTTCGTAATCCGCGATGAGTTCTGGATGAACTCTCGACAGTAGGTCAGGAGACCTAGAATTTGGCAAATTCCTGTCGACGTCTTTGGTGCTGACAAATTTTCAGTGGTTTTGATTTTTGGCAGGGTCCTCAAGAATTCCCACATTACTGGTAATGTGTCTTAGGAATTCGACTTTTCAAATCTAAAACTCGCATTTAGAGAACTTCGCGTAAAGCTTCTCTAATCGTAATGTTTCCAGGGTTTGTTGTAGATGCTCTTTATGATTTCCTTCTTACTACGAGAGTAGATAAGTAAGTCATTTATAAGGACAATGACGAACTGATCCAAGTAAGAATCGCGTACCCTATTCATTAAGTTCATGAATACTACGGGCGTATTGGTCCTATCCGAAGGATATCACTATGGACTCGTAGCGTCCGCATCGAGTTTGGAAGATTGTCCTCGGGGCATCCTTCACCAACACTTGAAACTGGTGATATTCGGACCTCAGGTCTATTTCTGAAAGGTAAATAGTTCCTTGCGGTTGGTCAACCGACTCATCTATGTGAGGCAGAGGGTAATGATTTCTAATGGGAATCATGTCGAGGTCTCTGAAGATGGGTACATCTGGCATGAGTACTTCGGAGTTCTGAAATGATGGCTTCGCTAGAAAGACGATTTCGAAGAAGGAGATGTACGCACGAAACTGGTATTGTGTGGATCGATTTGACTCAAGTTGTATGATAATGTTGGACTTACTCAGAAGTAAAAGACATTAGATTTGAGCATAAAGGCGTTACAGACAAAACACAACGGTGCAACTTTTAACATGGTTAAAGTACTTTAGAGTAACTACAGGAATACTGCTGCGAACAAAGTATACTACAAAAGGCAAGTATACGCAGCATGAGGGTCCCTTAACTAACGGGATCTCGCAAAAGATAAGACTCGAGTTGCACTAGTTTTAAAAATGTTTTAAAATCATACAAAATACTGACGATTGGAATATAGTAGGGTCCTTTGTTGCCTCTTTCCATTCGGAGGTCAAAGTCCTCCGGATTCGCCGTCGTTCTTCTCTGCTGGACAGTCCCTCTTGAAGTGTCCCATTATGCCACATATATGGCATATCCGAGAGGTTTCGACATTGGTGTTTGAAGTAATGTGTTGGATCCGGGTCCTGCAGCTGCTGGTAGTATGTCCATTCTTGTTGCACTTAAAGCAATGTAACGGACGACAACTACCCAGATGATGGAAGCTACACTTATTGCATTTCAGTAGGTTTCCGACATACTGCCTGGCTGGTGTAGGGACAATTGGGATACCAGAAGGAATGGTAGTAGGAGGTACAGATGTCGTGGCTGTGAAGGTTGTTATCGGTGATTGTTTCTTGTTCACCCCTTGAAGCGATTTGTCCTTAGATTTAGCCCAAAACTTCTATTTGTTATTCCTGGGCTTGGGATTTCGGGTGTCGCGGTAGTTTGTTGCTCGTTGAGGTGATTGATTGTTACCTGGATTGGAAATATTGTTAACAATCCCGCTAACATTCGTGTTGTTAGCGTTAAGGTGGGTTAGAACAGCTGTCATGGCAGCCGAGACTGCAACTTGAAAGGTAGCTGCATCAATCTGAAGAGTTGGTGTTTGGTTGATGGGTTGATTGTTTTTCTTTGGCGACATGATTCTGTTACACGGAAAGAAAATGAATTTGTGAGCGAGCATGGTTGAACCTAGACGTAGTTCGATCGTTCATGTAAAGAATAAAAGTATGTTCTTGTGGGTTCGACCTACATCCCTATGATGCAGTCCTAGCAAAGAGTGGAAGTAAGTTCGTACAATGGTCTCAAGACGTTTTTCGTTCAAGCCGAGGTATTATAGGCTGGTGGATAATATGATCCAACGTTTGAAAGAGGCTTGAAATTGATTCTGGAGTTAAATTACTATAGTCCAAAGACTTGACTATAGCAAGTTTCAGATAGACTCCAATGAAAGTATGATGAGAGTATTTGAACAAAGAGTGACACGGAAGTTAGCCGACTGTCAATATCATCGATGTTTAAGATGTACCAAGTTTGGGAAAATTTGACCTTGTAGAAGGTCTTACATCATACCCGGAGTAGCAAAGGTTTTGGCCGCATAAAGGCCTAACTAAAAGTACCTACAATACAAGGCAGTTTCATAGAAAAATGCCACACAGGACATAGACAGGAACACGGTTCTTTAAAACAAGAAGGAAAGTAAAGCATCTCCTACTGGTGACGATCATCCCTCTGGTGAACCCTTAGTTCAGCTAGTTGACGTTCCACATCAAGCAGGTGTCTTTCGTACACCCTCTGGCGTACTCGGAGTTCTATGACTTCGGCTCGTGATTCAGCCAGTGCTTGAAGCAGGGTTTCATGGTTTCTCTCAGATCTCTCACGAGCATCTTCCAGACGAATGGTACGAAGGGTATGCATTCTCGCATTGGTGACAACTTCTGTGATCTGATGTAGGGCTGTCCTGCCTTGAATCTCATTTCGGGCCACTCTACGGACCAGGATTGGCAAGATTCTGTCTGCTGAGCCCCCATTGCTCAGGTCATAAAAGCTTCGGTCTCCATTAAATGGCATGGGCTGACCCTGTCCTTGGCTCCATGTTTCCAAGCATTCTACCGAAGGAGGCGTCGGGCCATGAAAAGCCGGATGAGGGTTAGGATTTGGAAAGGGAGCTGCATGGGGTAGGTTCTCAACCTCGGGTTCGGAGTTAGCATCATCCGAAAGGTCTTCATCATGGTGATCATTCAAAGGGATTAGATGATCATTCTCTGGTTCTTCTCCAAACCATCCAGCAATGACTTTGTTCGGAAGGTACGGGTTGCCGTGGGGATAGAGTCCAGCCATGTTATCTACGCGAGAATTGGGGTAAGTGTAACATACACGTTCTGAAATTGTGTATTGTTATTATTAAAAGTGAATAAAATTGAGTGTTGAGTTCTAACGGCTAGTTTTTACTAGAAATGAAGTAAAACTATGTTTAGAATCACTCATAAAATGTTGGAAGTCTTATGAGATTCCAATTAATAGCCAAATCATGAAAATTTAGCGAAAATATAAAATTTGAAATAAGTAAAATTTTATTATTGAAAGTTGTAGATAATCTTGTTAGAAACATTTAGCCGAAAACCTCATCAAAATCCGAATTATAACGAAGAAGTTATGACCAAACGAAGATCCGTGATAAATCAGGAAAATACCTTGTCGCGAAAAAATTTAGTTTTCGATAAACTAATTTTTAGCCTTAGTAATGTAAATGAAAGTTGTAGAACTCGTGAAAATAATCAACTTTCATATAAAGACCGTTTGAATCTGACTTCGTATAAGGAAGTTATGATTTTTCGAAGTTTCAGCTTAGCAGTAGACAGCTAAAAACTCGAATTTTAGATCGAGTGATTTTTAGCCGACACAACCTAAACGAGAATTGAAGGTCTCGTCATTAGTAGTGCAACAGTAAAAAGTCTGACGAAAACGGACATCGGATGAAGAAGTTATGAATTTTTAACGGATTTTCCTGTCCCGGTCTATTAAAAATAATAATATTAATATTAAAATCAAAATTAGCCGACGAAGTCTAAACGAAAGTTGTAGAGCATAATTCTAGCTTCACGTGCATATAAAGAACGTCAAAAACGGAGCTCGTATGCGAAAGTTATGGATTTTAGAAGTTTTTGCACATTTTTCGAGAAAATTCGTATGAATAGTGAAATGCCACGTCACCCTCGTATGCGAGGCTTCCACGTGTCGGACAGGTGTTCGCTTCTGATTGGACCGCAGCCTCGCTGGCACCTTCTGATTGGTCCGATGCCGTGTGCGCCTCGTTTCCGACGTCATGACTCACCCTCGCCCGGATCCGACGCGTGTCGCAATGAGTCGTCCGAAGCTGCTTAGTCGCCCGGTGACTCCTCGCATCCGAAGACGCCTGTTGCGTCCGAAGCGAGCCACCTGGAGCCCTCGCATGCGCTCCATCTGGTCTTCTCGCGAGCTGCCATCTGTCTCGCTGACTCCTCCTTCTGATCAGCGAACCCTCGCATCTCCTCCCTATAAATACAAGGCATGCGAGCCTTGCCGAGGAATTTTAGAAAATTGCCATTTTTGGCCCCCTTTTTCATATTTTGACTATTTTGACATCCCCCGAAGCCCCGGTGTCAATTTTAACACCCGAAACACGCCCCGAAGTGTCGTGAAGCCCGAAAAATTTATCTTTTCGGTTTTGAAGCTCTACCTTTTTAGAGTCCGATTTTTAGCTAATTCTCCCGGTTTTCAACAAATAAAGCCATATTTGGAGCCGATATGCTGCTCAAATTACTATTTTAACCCCCGATTATTTTAAGGTGAGTTCAATATATAGGAACAATTGTATGTTATGTGTTATATATACTATGTGCTTTTCAGTGTTATTATTCCGGGTTATTTTCCCGGATTATTTTTATTCGCTATTTTTTCTTAGCAAAGTTATACCTTTGACCATGTGATCAGTAAAAGGACTTAGATTCACGGTGGTACTGGTATGTAGCCTCTGGCCATGTAGAACATGTCTCGTAAGAGAATGACTTCTATTCTATGGCATTGGCAGAAGGTTAGATAGGACTGGTATGTAGCCTCTGACCATGTAGAGTATGACTCCGTAAGAGAATGAACTCTATTCTATGGTATTGGTAAATGGTTAGACAAGGCTTTAAGCCTGAAATCTACCAAAATGTTAATCTGAAGTTGTATATCTTCTGTGCCGTTTGGGCCAAAAGCTTTATTCATGCATATCAAGCATGGAAATTGTTATGTCTCATTAATCGTAAATCTTTGAATCAAATCTTGAGTTGATATTGAAAGCGTGACATATGATACGCATATGCTATTGTTGTTCTTGTTCCCTTTTGCTTCTGTCATATTGATATATATATAAGGCATAAGATTATATTGTATCTATTTATTGAATTCACTAAGCGTTATCGCTTATCCCTCTTAATATTTAACAATTGCAGGTGATGAGTATCCAATATAGTTTTATACTGCTGAAAGATTTAGAATAGTTAATACTATTTCTATGTATTTTAATGTTCATGTATGTATATGAATAGTAGATTCCTGGGTAGATATGAAATGTAATAAAACTTAGTCGGTTTGTATCCAATCCTTTGTAATCACTTTATCTATATAAAATATTGTTTTATAAATATGCATGTAGCTTGTTTCGAGGAAGTAACTTAAGAATAATGTTGGAATAGTATGAAAGTTTGGGTCTTTCATAAATACGAAAGTTGGGGTCTTTCAATCATGGTATCAGAGCAATGGTTTAAGTGAACTAAATATCACGGATTGGTATTTAGACTTAAACTATTGGAAGCTCAATATATGAGCTGATTCATAATAAGTATATGGATACAAACCATAGGAAATATTTAAGTGGGGGATTGGGCAATGATAAACCCTAGTATTCTAAGATATTAAGTTACTTCAGAATTTTAAGAAAAATTAGTTTAAGTGAACTAGAAATTTTGAGAATTTATAAACTTAAACAAGAATTGTTAAGTGAAAATGATACGATATGTATCTGGTATATTTTAGGTTGAATAACTAATGGAATCAAGCACTAGAATATTAAGAGGAGATATGCCTTATATTCTAATATGTGCTAAATGACAAATGAATATAGCATGCCTTAAGGTGCTTATCTATAATTGCTATTATTTGAGAAAGCTTAAGGTCTGTTGCCGACCTTGGTGTAGAAAATTTTATGTTCAGAATTCTAAGTTTATAAATAAACGATCGCGAGATATCGTAAAATAATAAATATGAATTATTATCGTAATAAGTGTATTAAGGCCAATAGAGTGGTAATATACATTTAAAGTATGTTTGATATATAATAACATCTTTGGAAGAAAGATGTGCTTTTGAAACACGTTTGGGCAAGACAAATGTGTTGGTGCAAATCCACGAAGTTGTTTCCAGCACTGTTTAGATTGAAGCAGTGATTGTTTAGAGAGTCAGAAGAGCCGAAGATGGCGGTCAATACTTCAATAGTATCTCAATTGATGTGGTACAAGATTAGAAGAATTAAATGAAGATCAAAGGAAAGGCTGATGAAGTTTTTCAGACTTAATAGGCCAAGACTTTGTGATGTAGTAAGTAGTTCGAGTAGTAACCCTATAAAAGATGTTCAGACTTAGTATTTAATAATACTAAGTGATGATTGACTTCTATCCCATCCTTATAGAAGTTACATTATGTGTTAAGCCGACTTTAACATACAAGATTGGGATGGTGAATCGAGTCATTTAATGGTAAATGGTTAAGCAACTTACTTGTTTAAGTAAGGTAGAATGCTTAATTGAAGAAGAAATACACCCATAGTATCGTATGAGAAGAGATGTTGTAGTCAGGAATGACAGAGAACCAAGTTGAAGCTAGTAGAGCTTGCTGAGAAGCAGCTAAGATGCAGACTTCTTAGGATAGACTCCTATGAAGTAGACTTAGGCTTACTCAGATATAAGAATCACGATTTCAAGGAAGAATAATGAAATGAACAAATGTGCATGATGGATTGCATGAGTTAAAAGATGATGTAGGTAGTAGAAGACCATTTGTCTCCATGCTGCTAGAGTAAATTTTGGAATAGTGTGTCTTGTAGAGTAGACACTACTCGAGAAAGAATTTATATGAAGAAATGGAAGTAAAATTTCTATCGACCTATGGAAAAGTATTAGGATATATTAAAGCGAGCATATGCATGAGAAGAATCCTAGAAGGCGAGTATAGGTAATCCAATATATGTTTGATAGAAACGTGAAAACCCTAGTTGAGTCTAGGAGAAACTGTTGTATGTATTTGTTTGAACACATTCGTGTGTGATAAGTTGCTTTGTGAAAACTTTTGAATGGTGACTTGGGAACCGCGAGACAATACTTGGGACGAGTATGAGTAGGTGTGAATAGTAGTAGAGGCCTATACTACTGGAAGCACAGGACTCACACTTGGATCAGGAAAAGTCACAAGGTTACCAAAAAGCTAGTAAATGATTTCGTTTATTCATGTGTGTCGTTACCTTCATTTCGGTAATGACTAAGAAGATAATTATCGTTCAAATCTTAATGTCATAAAGAATCGAGTCCGATTAGTATAAATCCGCGAAAGGAGTTGATTGGTTCAGAGAACCATGTCTCATATAGTGACGAAACTTCAGTAGGAATACTGAAGAAGTAAATGGTCAAGGTAGTCGATAGAAATATAAGGATCTTCATTAAAGAATTGAGCAATCATTTGCCAGAGATATGACTTGCTATGTGGTGTTACTAGACACAAGAAATATTTCTGCCCTACTCTTACTAGTCAAATGGCAGGGAGTCAAGTTTCCGTTCAACAATCAAAGAGTACTCCAACTAAAAAGGAGGAGGTACCAAAAGCTAAAAGATATGTAGGTCCAAAAGCACGAATTAGAGATACGTGGTGCTATTCTTTCTATTCCAAAGCATCTACGTGTTGATCAAACTCTTTTTGTTTTCGCTATTCTATCAGCTCGATTTATTCGATCTGATTCTAATACAAGAGTTTGGATCGTTATGTGTCTTGTGCGAGATAAAATCAAAGGTCATTAGAATAAAACCATTCAAGTTGCTTTTATAGCAAAAGTAAAGACCTTATCATGGGTTTAGTCTATAAACCAAGAAGGAGCAGGAGTCTGCAATAAGAATTGAGTTTTAACTCAAAGATTAGGATCGAAAGCCCAATAGAGAATGATGAGCGGGTGCAGGTTTGAGCACCGCTAGTAATTAATAAGTTTGAAGAGTTTGACAATCGTTTGGCAAACTAAAAGTTAAATATCGTACATTTTAGATTACCACAAAGGAAGTAAGTTAAAACTCGAATGTTGTGGCTAGTAATTTTCTCGTAAACTCTAGATCTACTCACATCTTATTTGATTTCAATACCTCAGATTCTTTCGTGCCTTATAAATTCGCATATTCTTTTCAAATTGCTTGTTACGCAATTGTCCAATTATTTCATATAGATAACATAGGAAATATATCATTACTTGCTGATAAAGCCTATAGAGTTAGTATTATAGGAATTGAAAGTTATAATTTTCCTGCTAACCTAATTCCTATCTTTGATATTATTCTCGACATGGATTGGTTGTTAAAGAACCACTCAGAGCTCTTGTGCTACAAAGAGATGATATGCATCCCTATCGAGAGGGAAGATTCTATTTATGTCTACGGTGAAAATAATAAATTTCTTTCTTAAAAAAAAAAAACTCGTAAATTATGTCGATGAGATATTCTACTTATCCAGCTTATACAGTTAATACCTTGAAAGAGGAGAAGAAAACTGATAGTTGTCGAAAAGCTGACTACGAGTGCATATTTTCTCGCCATACGTACAATGGTTCTAATGGAGAAATAAGCACAAGTTTACTTAGACGAAATTGTGGCGAGACATGGTGCGCCACTAAAGATTTTTTCCGATTGTGATACTCGTTTCACTTCTCACTTTTGGGTGAGAATGAAGCATGAGTTAGGATCTTGAGTTGCTCTTAGTACAACTTATCATCCTCAAACAAATGATCAAAAGAAGAGAGCAATCCACATAGTAGAAAATATACTGAAGGTATATAAAGTACTGTATGAGCGTAAATGTCATACTCAAATATGTTGGCGTGACATAGGACAGAAGATCTTTGGAGGATCTAAAATGATTCAAGACATCATTGACAAGATACAAATTTTCCGAGAAAGAATGAAAGCGGCCCAGGATCAACAAATGTCCTATGCAGAAAAGAGGAGACGACCCGTAGAATTCCGGGTGGATGATATAGTAATACTGAAGGTATTTCATGAAAAGGTGTTATACTACTTTGGAAGAAAGAACGGTTGGTAAGCAAGCATACTACTTGGAATTGCCTGAAGATTTGACAGATATTCATGAGGTGTTTCATGTGAGTTATCTGTGCAAATGCTTAAGAGTATATGATGAAATGATTCTGTTATCCTAAGAGATATTGGATAATAAGTTAAGATATGTAGAAAACCCTGAAAAGACCGTAAACGAATGAACGACTAATCTACATAATAAAGAAGTAGAGTTGGTGATTTTCAAGTAGAAACACCATCGAGGCTCAAATTATACTTGGGAAAACTAAGAATGAAATAAGAGTGAAGTATCCCTAATTGTTTTAATCGTTATGATTTCGGGGACGAAATCCTCAAAAGGAGGAGGTATTTGTAACATACACGTTCTGAAATTGTGTATTGTTATTATTAAAAGTGAATAAAATTGAGTGTTGAGTTCTAACAACTAGTTTTTACTAGAAATGAAGTAAAACTATGTTTAGAATCACTCATAAAATGTTGGAAGTCTTATGAGATTCCAATTAATAGCCAAATCATGAAAATTTAGCGAAAATATAAAATTTGAAATAAGTAAAATTTTATTATTGAAAGTTGTAGATAATCTTGTTAGAAACATTTAGCCGAAAACCTCATCGAAATCCGAGTTATAACGAAGAAGTTATGACCAAACGAAGATCCGTGATAAATTAGGAAAATACATTGTCGCGTAAAAATTTAGTTTTCGATAAACTAATTTTTAGCCTTAGTAATGTAAATGAAAGTTGTAGAACTCGTGAAAATAATCAACTTTCATATAAAGACCGTTTGAATCTGACTTCGTATAAGGAAGTTATGATATTTCGAAGTTTCAGCTTAGCAGTAGACAGCTAAAAACTCGAATTTTAGATCGAGTGATTTTTAGCCGACACAACCTAAACGAGAATTGAAGGTCTCGTCATTAGTAGTGCAACAGTAAAAAGTCTGACGAAAACGGACATCGGATGAAGAAGTTATGAATTTTTAACGGATTTTCCTGTCCCGGTCTATTAAAAATAATAATATTAATATTAAAATCAAAATTAGCCGACGAAGTCTAAACGAAAGTTGTAGAGCATAATTCTAGCTTCACGTGCATATAAAGAACGTCAAAAACGGAGCTCGTATGCGAAAGTTATGGATTTTAGAAGTTTTTGCACATTTTTCGAGAAAATTCGTATGAATAGTGAAATGCCACGTCACCCTCGTATGCGAGGCTTCCACGTGTCGGACAGGTGTTCGCTTCTGATTGGACCGCAGCCTCGCTGGCACCTTCTGATTGGTCCGATGCCGTGTGCGCCTCGTTTCCGATGTCATGACTCACCCTCGCCCGGATCCGACGCGTGTCGCGATGAGTCGTCCGAAGCTGCTTAGTCGCCCGGTGACTCCTCGCATCCGAAGACGCCTGTTGCGTCCGAAGGAGCCACCTGGAGCCCTCGCATGCGCTCCATCTGGTCTTCTCGCGAGCTGCCATCTGTCTCGCTGACTCCTCCTTCTGATCAGCGAACCCTCGCATCTCCTCCCTATAAATACAAGGCCTGCGAGCCTTGCCGAGGAATTTTAGAAAATTGCCATTTTTGGCCCCCTTTTTCATATTTTGACTATTTTGACATCCCCCGAAGCCCCGGTGTCAATTTTAACACCCGAAACACGCCCCGAAGTGTCGTGAAGCCCGAAAAATTTATCTTTTCGGTTTTGAAGCTCTACCTTTTTAGAGTCCGGTTTTTAGCTAATTCTCCCGGTTTTCAACAAATAAAGCCATATTTGGAGCCGATATGCTGCTCAAATTACTATTTTAACCCCCGATTATTTTAAGGTGAGTTCAATATATAGGAACAATTGTATGTTATGTGTTATATGTGCTATGTGCTTTTCAGTGTTATTATTCCGGGTTATTTTCCCGGGTTATTTTTATTCGCTATTTTTAATAGCAAAGTTATACTTTTGACCATGTGATCAGTAAAAGGACTTAGATTCACGGTGGTACTGGTATGTAGCCTCTGGCCATGTAGAACATGTCTCGTAAGAGAATGACTTCTATTCTATGGCATTGGCAGAAGGTTAGATAGGACTGGTATGTAGCCTCTGACCATGTAGAGCATGACTCCGTAAGAGAATGAACTTTATTCTATGGTATTGGCAAATGGTTAGACAGGGCTTTAAGCCTGAAATCTACCAAAATGTTAATCCGAAGTTGTAAATCTTCTATGCCGTTTGGGCCAAAAGCTTTATTCATGCATATCAAGCATGGAAATTGTTATGTCTCATTAATCGTAAATCTTTGAATCAAATCTTAAGTTGATATTGAAAGCGTGACATATGATACGCATATGCTATTGTTGTTCTTGTTCCCTTTTGCTTCTGTCATATTGATATATATATATATATAAGGCATAAGATTATATTGTATCTATTTATTGAATTCACTAAGCGTTATCGCTTATCCCTCTCAATATTTAACAATTGCAGGTGATGAGTATCCAATATAGTTTTATACTGCTGAAAGATTTAGAATAGTTTATACTATTTCTATGTATTTTAATGTTCATGTATGTATATGAATAGTAGATTCCTGGGTAGATATGAAATGTAATAAAACTTAGTCAGTTTGTATCCAATCCTTTGTAATCACTTTATCTATATAAAATATTGTTTTATAAATATGCATGTAGCTTGTTTCGAGGAAGTAACTTAAGAATAATGTTGGAATAGTATGAAAGTTTGGGTCTTTCAGTAAGGAAATAACTATTAGACGAACTATCTAGATAATTATTAGAGAATATTCATTAGTTACATCACTATTTGTAAAGTGCATACCAGTTATATGTAATCAACACAAGATAGGCCTTCGAATAAGTGACCTTAACTCCAAATTCACCAGGAACTGGGGTAAAGCAAAAATTTCACAGATTCTAAGTCTATCACATCCTAGTTACATATAACCTTAGTGTATCCACTTAGCAACTATCAATTTAGTAATGAAGATCCTTTTTAGTTCTCAAGTAAGTAATTATAGTAACACAAAACACCCCTATGGTATTTTAGACTTAGGTTCTGTTATAATGTTCTCATTGTAGTAGTGTTGGTAAGTTTTTAGACTTTTTGACACATCACAACCATTCTTGGGCATGTGCTAATCACTCCTCGGAACAACATAGTTGATCTGGCTATGCCACTCCCAAGACTTACCATACATCCCCGAGCTTACCTGTGATATTCAACAATCGTAATACTTTTGTTCTTGTCATTGTGACACGGATTTTAGTATGAATGCAGGCACGTATACTTTGTTAAATATTTTATTATTTAAAAGTATAAACACTTGGTCAGAGTATTTCTAATCCCATTGTATTTATAGTTAGCATATCTTTTATGGGTTGATATACTTAATTCACTATAAAAAACTGCTCTGATACCAATATGTCACACCCCAAAACCGAGAACGGCGGAAACGTTCTGGGACGGAGGACGTCATGTAATGTATCACAACAATGTAAAGTAGTAAAAAAGCAACAACATCATCCATTGCATTAATAGTATAATTTTTAATTACAAGTGTGTTCTTTCATAATATAAGACAAGATAATGAATAATCAAAATAAAAGACGAGTCTGAACTGCTTCGTCTTCACAAAACCTGATCGTCGTACCTGTCTATTTGTGACCTGAGAATACAAGTTATTTTGAAAGCGAGTATCAGCCAAAAAGCTGGTGAATTCATAAGTATTAATGTGTCTTTGATTTGTAAAACTTGTAATGAAAGACTTGAAATTGTTTTGAAAGAAAGTTCGTATAAGTATGAAAATATTTGTAAGTAGTTGAAAGTGGTTGGTAGTCTTCTACCAAGACCCGACTGTTTTGAAAGTAGCCTTCTACCAAGACCCGACTGTACTACTATTATTATTAATATAAGAAGTTGTATCCTTAGGTACTAGGATACTCAAATATAATTCACCTCATCGGTTATGTGAATGTGTCACAAGCTAAAGGTAATAATATTAATAACTTAAGTGTTATCCTTTTGTACCAGGATAACTAACACTGTTAACTGTAGACATCCGTAGATGTACATTTACCTCTGTAGCTAACAACTGAGTGTAGGATTAGTTAGTCCCTTAAAGTATACCTATAATGGTATCAACCGTAGACATCCGTAGATGTGCATTTATCTCTGTAGCTAACAGCGGTGATAAGAATGGTTAGTCCCACAAAGTATCCTTTGGTACTAGGATATTAAGTCCAATATATCTCATCGGTTATGTGAATGTATCACAAAATAAAGATAAGAAGGAAAATTATATAATAGTATCTACACATATAATATGTAATAGTAACTCATCATATATTATCTACGTAAAAGTATGCATGTAAGAGTATCTATGTAAACGTACTCATGTAAGCGTATCTATGTAAACGTACTCATGTAAGTGTATCTATGTAAACGTATGTAAACGTACTCTTGTAAGCGTATCTATGTAAACGTACTCATGTAAAATGTAATGTATTAGTATAGACTCATGAATGAACTGACTCTTATGTGATTCCTTGTACTTGGAATGGTAAGTAGTATCTCCTAACTATAACTATAATAGTTACTAACAATGTACGTGTATGACCTGAAGTATGCCTTTGCTATCCAAAGGTACTGAACTGACTGAGGAAAACTTTTATGTCTACATATGTATATATGATATATAACTAATATTTAGCCGACATTCGGATGGATAACCGATACCCTGTAACCACATCCCAACGAGGAAAAGGAAATAGAGTGAGTTAGCCTTCCTAAGTCCTTTAAACATTTCTTATATAACTATACATATATGGGCATGTATTTGACAATATAAAAGCATAAAAGAAGTTTTGTAAAACCTTTGAAAAGATTAATATCTAAGAAAGGATCGACTTGATGTCAGTTTATAAAACGGTTTGAAAGTATTTGTTTGATAAAACAGTTTAAGTATAAAAAAACCTTTGTTTGAAACACAATTGTAAAAGAGTTTGAAATGAAACATACAGTGTTTAATAAATGGTTTAATAAAGTGTTTTAAACACATAAAAACGTTTAAGATAAACATTTGAAGAAATTTGTTTGGTAAAACAGTTAACGTATAGTAAATCCATTTGCATGTTAATTATTAATCACATGTGATTGATATAATAACTAAACATGATTCAACTTGTATCCCCTCCATAAACATTTATAAACATTTAAAAACATTTAAAAGGTTAATTCAAGGGGTATGAACTCACCTGCAGTGAGCGGATCGGAAGGAAGTGTCGGACAAGTGCTTGGTGTCAAGTGAAGACTTAGACACACACAATGATCCTAATTACATATGAAGACATATGTATATAAACAATTAGTGATTATAACACTAATTAAACATGTATAAACATCCTATTGCGAGGAAAACACTTTGGTCAAGTGTTAGGAGGCTATCGGGTTGCAACAAAGGAGTGCAAGGCCTCATACGGAAGTTTATGGTCCAATGACCATGTTTGTTGGAGTTTACAGACCAGGGGAGTTTACTCCTGGCCGTAAACTCTCAATTGGTCACCACAAGGGGCTTAAAACTCTAAGGGATTAAGTGGTTAAGTGCTCCAAAGCTTTAAACAACTGTTTAGGTGGGTTTAAGGTCCTAAAATGACCTTGTATGGTGTTTACGGCCTTGGGACCACTCCCCCATGAGTTTACGGCCGTAAACTCATGGTAAGGAGTACCATTCCGTGAATTGTGGTCGTTAGGTCAATGGTGTAAGGTTCTATGTCACTAACCAAGGCTTACTAAGGTGTTAGGGTGTCATTTGCACCCTAAAAAGGGGTTTACGGCCCAAGAACATGCCTTGGCCGTAAACTCCTTGAATCCCTTGATTTCTTATGTTTTCTAAGCTCTAAATAGGATAAACCTAGTGTACAATGAGTTGGATCAAGAGTACTTATGATCTAGGAGCTTGAATGGTCGGTTTTGGCCAAGAACACTAGTGTGTGTTCTTGGTGTTGTTGGTGAAACTTGAAGATCTACAAAATGGAATGATTTCACGGATGAAATCATGTAAGATTACTAGTTCATGCACGATATCAACTTGTTAAGACAATAAGCTTACGAGTTTTGAAGATCGGGGACGAAGATCAGGATGATACTTGAGAGGATTTGGGCCAAATGGAAGGGGGGAATGAACAAATAACCACCTCTTCATCATATAAGCAGGAGCTTACGGCCCACATGGAGTTTACAGCCGTAAAATCCCATGTGTTGGCCGTGAACTCCTTGCATGGGTGTTTAAGTTCATTTCTTTGAGCTAAAACTTCAGCCGATAAACCCCGACATTTATTCCTTAAGTGTACAAGGATCAGAATGCTCAAATAAACTTCTAATTGTGCTAAAAGATAACAACATTGAGTTTGACTTTCAAAGAAGTGTTAGACTGAACTGGATGGAAAATTTCGGGTTGTCACAACATATCACAACAATAACCAAGAAAATAACACATAACTTGCATAAATACATAGATCTATACATAACACTTGTATCCTCCCCCCAAAAACATGTAAAAACCGAAAACAAGGGGGTATGAATTCACCTTGCTTGTTTGTTCTCGGTTTGGTGAAGAGAAGAGTGAGGTTTCGGCCCTAGTAAGCTTCCCTTGAGTTGATCTCGATTTCTATGAAGTGCTAGAGTATGGATCATGAAGTAATGTTGGTTAAGAAAAGATTTAAGGTGTAACTTGAAGTTAAAACTACGAGGTCTAACCAAAACTTACCAAATGTGGTGAACCTTGATGAAGAACCTCTTGAAAGCACCCACAAATCTCGAATTTTTTTGATGGGAGAAAGAAGAGTTCTAGAGTGTGTTTGAGAGTGTTTTGAAAAAGTTATGGAGGTGGTATGATGGATGGTTCGGCCAAGAAGATAAGAAGAGAGGGAAGGAAAGTTTTGCATGGAGGGTAATAATCTCATTGATACATGTGATTATCTAGATGTTTGCTAGATAATTATGTGTTGTCACCATTCTAATTTATCTCCTTCCATGGTTTTTTTATTTATTATTATTTTTTTAATATCTATGGGTCGAGAATTGGGCTAGAGAGGTGAAAAAATTACTTTGGGCCCAATCTTGGTCTTTGTTTGAAATCATGAGGCCCAATAATTACTTTTTGGCCCGTTGGGCTCTTAGGATGGATCACATCCCACTATGGTATAAAGGAATGGGTTTATGGTCCATTAGGGCTAATTAATTCATTTATGACCCAACGAGGCCCATTAAGGTTATTGTAATTTGTTGTGGTCCAACTTGGCCCATTAGAGGTAAGATGAACCATTTTAGGCCCATATGGCCCAAAATGTTGAGTTTTATGAATGTGGGTCCATTTAGAGCCCATTTATGGGTTCTAAGCCCATGATAGTCAAATCGAGTGCTTATGGGTCCATTAGGCCTAATGTGAAAAATCTAGTCCATAATGAACTTGAACCGGGATTCTTAGGGTTTTCAACTCCGAATTGACTATTTGAAATGTTTTGTATAGAGTTTTGAACTTTACTTGATGAACCTTGATTGATATTTGTTGTCATTGATTGATCATAATGTTTGATATCATTAAGAATTACATGTATCACCATGAATGATGTTTACATGAGTACAAAATTTCCTAGCCAAATTGCTAGTTGTGACATCATCCCCCCGTTAGAGGGAATTTCGTCCCGAAATTATTCTGAAAGCTAGGTTTGCGAAAAAAGTGAGGGTACTTCTGCTTCATTTGGTCTTCACGTTCCCATGTGAATTCCGGTCCACGCTTAGCGTTCCATCGGACCTTCACAATCGGAATGCAACTTTGTTTAATACGCTTCACTTTCCTGTCCATAATTTCAATTCGTTCATCAATGAACAGAAGATTCTTGTTGAATTCGATTTCTTCCAAAGGAATGGCAAGAGTTTCGTCGGATAGGCACTTTTTTAAATTAGAAACATGGAACACAGGGTGTATGTTGCTGAGCTCCACAGGTAGCTGCAGCCTATAAGCCACTGGACCGATTCAGGCAAGCATCTCGAATGGTCCAATGTATCGCGGGTTTAGTTTCCCCTGTTTCCCGAAATGAATCATCCCTTTCCAGGGAGAGACTTTCAATAGCACCCGATTCCCAACTTGGAATTCTAAGGGATTTTGTCTCTTGTTAGCATAACTCTTATGTCGGTCTCGCGATGCTTGAAGTTGAGCTCTGATTTGAATTAGCTTCTCTGTTGTCTCTCGAATAATTTCTTGTCTGGTGAGAGTATGTCACACCCCAAAACCGGAACGGCGGAAACGTTCGGGGGTGGAGGACGTCATGTTTAGTATCACAAGATATGTATATGGTAAGCAAGTAATGAACAACCATTTCATTTAGAAAGAAAGTGTTTACAATGTGCGTGTTCACAAAACATAGCAGTCATAAACAAATAACAAAACAAGACTTGAAGCTGTAATGCTCCATCTTCTAAATTCCTAGCACGAGCACCTGTCTAATAGTCTCCTGAGAATACAAGATATTTGAAAGAGTTGATCAGCAATTAAGCTGGTGAGTTCATAAGATTTTAGTGATGTGAGTAAGCTGTAAAATGTGGTTGAAAATGTATATGCACAATGTGACATCCCCTATTTCACGGCCAGAAAAGACCGATTTGTTTATGCTTTGTTTTATAAATCAGAGTGATCGTTTAAAGAAAATGGTTGCGGAATTTGTTCCCAAAATAAAATATGATAACCATTTATCAAAACATTTCTCGAAAAGAATGTATTTTCATTAAATAATAAAACCTCGGGATGTCATGTTCGTTACAGACCAAAAGCATAAACAATATAAAATAGATCTTACAATAGTTATTTATAACTACTGATCTATAATCCCAAAATCTCTCGTCAAGTCCACCAACTTATACCCTTGTGCCATTACCTGTGATGAAAAGAAAACTGAGTGGGTTAGGCTTGGGAGCCTGGTGAGCATATAGGGTTTTCAACCCACAATAATATAATCATTATATTTAATCATCAAACAATCAACCCAATTACCCATCCCCATTATCTTCTTAAGGTTTTACCCTAAGAACCAACTATCCTTCATTCATTCATTCGTAAGAAATTTGGCATGAATTCCATTACTGCCAAAGCTTACTTATCAAGTACTAAATCCATAGTTATCTGGTGCTAACTCCATAGTCACCAAGGTTCACTTAACAAGCGCTAACTCCATAGTCGCCAAGGTTTACTCAACAAGCGCTAAATCCATAGTCGCCAAAGTTTACTCAACGTGCGCTAACTCCATAGTCGCCAAGGTTCATCAAATAGGCACGAAGTCACATCGTCGCCAAGGGTTATACAATAGGTGCTAACTCCATAATCACCAACAATTTCCATCTACCTATGTTCTACCCGACAATTTTGTAGATATAAATACTTACACAGTTTAAATCATTTAACACCTGTATAAAACTCCAATTTCCATGCCCATCTCAAATAGACAAATAACATATAAGCACATAGCACGTATTTCATAGCAAATACTTCATATTTATGTGTTAGAAGAAAGTAACTACACACTCACGCATATAAACACCAATATACTTAATACACTCAAACCATACTTGTATTATTATCGTGTTTATGAAAGGTAGTATACACTCACTTGATCAGAAGATGATCGGACAGCACTACGACTTGCAGAAGTAGAAATCCTCAGCAGATCTGGAAGATCTCTACAAAAATCGAACTTCTTGCGGGCAGAGCTTCGACTCGGGAACCGCATTTCTCGGGAACTTCGGGATCTCGGGACTTTCCTCGGGGATCGAGAATAATACCGAGGCTTCGGGGTATTTCTGGCACGCAAAACGATGCAAAACGGGAGAGAGAAGAGAAGAAATGAACAAAACTCTCGGCTGCCCTCGCAAGCCTTTTATAGGGGCCGAGTCTCGCACGTACGCGGGGCGTACTGGTCTGAGAAACGTCACTGCTTACGTATCCGAAGCCACTTGCTGCGATGTCGACACCTTCGGAGTACGCGGGGCGTACCTCGGATCAGACCGGTGACTCGCTTCGGATAATGCTTCCGAATTTCCATTTAAATTTAAATACAAAATGATTAATAAACTTCGGAAATTCATATCTTCTTCATACGAACTCCATTTTCGACGTTCTTTATATCCACACGAAGGTGAGACTACGCTCTACAACTTTCATTTAGACTCCGTCGGCTAATTTCGAATTTATTTTTATTATTTATTTTTAATAGGCCGCGACAGAAAACTTCGTTATAAATTCATAACTTCTTCGTTTGACGTCCGTTCTCGCCTAACTTTTCGTCGTTTCGATACTAACAACAAGATCTTCGATTCTCGTTTAGATCGCTAAGGCTAAATATCCCTCCAACGTAAATTCACTTTTTACGTCGCGCTGTGTCGTGCCGGTTCTGTCGCGAAACTTCGACAGGTCATAACTTCTTCGTTATAACTCGGATTTTGGCGTTCTTTATATGCACGGAAACCTCGTGACATATACTACAACTTGGTTAAGATTAATCCTTCTAGATAATCTTCCATCAAAAAGTCATTTTTGACGCTTATTGTCTCTAAATTGACTAGCCCTGATCTACGGGCGTTACAATTATCTCCCCCTTTGGATGATTACGTCCCGGAATCATCAACGAAATAGGACTTGCATAATGATTCCACACGTTATCTCTTCATCCTAGGTAATAACCGTAAATTCTATGTTTCCTCGAAAGAGTATTTAACTCTATGGCTTTCTTGACTGCAGACGATGCCCAATCTTGCATCTGCTTATCGTACTATGTTGTACTTTCAATCGTAACCTTCAAGTTACCAAATAAGTCCTCATTATGGACTCCTTCTTCTTCTCAGGATAAATACTTTCCTTTATCTATTGTAACAAATTGATGGGTCGTGCTCTATTGAGCTCACATCGCACGATGCGACGCTTAGACTCAGTCTTTAATAAAGTTAAATTCCAGAATGGAATATACCTTCCTTCATATTCTAATGTGATTTAATCACATTTCAGCATGTAGCATTTCTACCTGCAAACTTCTTTTAACAACGAGCGCGACACTATCAATCGCATTAACTTCAACCTTCTGACTTAATTCAGATGTTACATCTAACTTGGTTCCATGAACCACGTAACAAACTCCTCGTAGTCGGACTCAATTTAAACATGACCACTAGGGTCGGAACAAGAACCATCTTACTAGTCATTACCGAAACAATGGTAATGACATACCAGAATAAAATGGAATCGATCACTAGCTTCTTGGTAACCTTGTGACTTTCCCTGATCCAAGTGTGAGTCCTGTGCTTCCGGTAGTATATGCATCTACTACCTTTCACACTTACTCGTACTCGTCCCAAGTATTGTCCCGCAGTCGACCAAGTCACCATACAAGAAAATCACATACTCATTCAACACATCAGATAGCAAAACTAGAGTTTATATTAATTCTTGAAACTATTACACAAAAGTTCAAGTTCACCCTATACTATGCCTCTAACAGGCTATGCTTCCTGATACAGACTTTATATATTAATATGAAGTCTTCATCTTTTAATCCTCCCATCCTTTTCTGCTTCGTTGAGGAACATGTTGAATGCCCTTGGCTGTGGAGGTGTGTTTTTCTGTGGGCAGTCTTTAGAAATATGACCTTCTTCGTTACACCTATAGCACACCTTCTTGAGGGGTGCGTACTTATTGGCGTAGTGCCCTGTCTTCCCACATTTGTAACAAGTCATCTCCTCGCTACATTTCCTGAAGTGTTTCTTCTTACACTTCTCACACCACTTAGCTTCATCTCTTCCCCCAGATTTCGAGAATTTACTTTCTTTGTCGATTATTGAAGATCCTTCACGCTTCCTTTTCTCTCCAACTTCAGCTCTTTCCAGACCCTTTTCTTTTATTTGGGTCTCAACATTCTTGGCTGCCCAGATGGCGGCCTTCAGAGTGGTTGCTTGTTTGACTATCGGACCAAAGTCCGCTGGTAATCCATTGGCAAACTTGTTGACCTTGGAAAGTTCAGTTGGAATTAGGTGTGGAATAAGCTTCATTTTCTCCGTAAAGCTCGTAGCGTATTCAGTAACGCTCAATTTTCCTTTTTTCAGATTCTGGAACTCATTGTTGATTTCCAGAAGATCTTGCTCAGAGCAGTATTGCAATTTCAGTTGCACCACGAATTCTTCCCAAGACATCTTGCTAGCTTCCCCCTTAGGCATCGAACCAGCCAGTAACTTCCACTAGCTCAATACTCCAGATTTTAACAGAGGGATTACAAGAGCGGTCTTCTGTCTATTGCTACACTCGCAACTTTCAAACATCGTCTCCATTTTGGAGATCCAGTCCATGACTTGCACCGGTGTCGGGCTCCCAGAAAGACATGGTGGTTTGGATGCCATGAAATCCTTGTACTTGCATCCACGTCCCTCATTTCCTCTATCCTGGTTGTTTTGGCGAACTATCGGTGGGTTGGCTTGACCAACGGTCCCACTATAGTTTCCTCCTTCAAACTGACCTCTATTTACTTCGGGCTCTTCAACTTGAATTGACAATTCCTCGCAATTCTGCCTGATCAGACGTCTGGTTTCTTCCATCTGATTATTCAACATTGCCTGGATCATCACTTGAACTCCGACCATTGTCATTGGTTCAGGCGCTGCTGCTACAATAGGTATTTGTTCAATTACTGGTATTTGATTCCTGTTTTCATCAGCATTTCCAACTCCACTCCTCGTTCTCACCATTTTTGATCTATACACCGAATAAGGTGAAATTAGATCCTTAGTCACGATAGATATTCAAATCATCCTTATCACTCCGAAACGTTTACATGTTAGTTCTAATATCGTAGACGCACGCTTAGAATCCTAAACACATAAGGTTTCCAGATCCGGTCGGCAACAGACCATAGATCCGAACAATTAACATCATATATGGCAAACATATACCAATTAGCACGTAATAGCATTTTAGGCAATTTTTCCTAAAATAAAATAGTGCCTGTGTCAATTTAGGTATACTACCTAAAATATAATGGACACACTCAACTCACAATCATTGCTTTGCATTCTAAGTTTAAGTCTAGAAATAAATCCATATTCCTAGTTCGCTTAAACTAATGCTCTGATACCAACTGTGACATCCCCTATTTCACGGCCAGAAAAGACCGATTTGTTTATGCTTTGTTTTATAAATCAGAGTGATCGTTTAAAAAAAACGGTTGCGGAATTTGTTCCCAAAATAAAATATGATAACCATTTATCAAAACATTTCTCGAAAAGAATATATTTTCATTAAATAATAAAACCTCGAGATGTCATGTTCGTTACAGACCAAAAGCATAAACAATATAAAATAGATCTTACAATAGTTATTTATAACTACTGATCTATAATCCCAAAATCTCTCGTCAAGTCCACCAACTTATACCCTTGTGGCATTACCTGTAATGAAAAGAAAACTGAGTGGGTCAGGCTTGGGAGCCTGGTGAGCATATAGGGTTTTCAACCCACAATAAAATAATCATTATATTTAATCAGCAAACAATCAACCCAATTACCCATCCCCATTATCTTCTTAAGGTTTTACCCTAAGAACCAACTATCCTTCATTCATTCATTCGTAAGAAATTTGGCATGAATTCCATTACTGCCAAAGCTTACTTATCAAGTACTAAATCCATAGTTATCTGGTGCTAACTCCATAGTCACCAAGGTTCACTTAACAAGCGCTAACTCCATAGTCGCCAAGGTTTACTCAACAAGCGCTAACTCCATAGTCGCCAAAGTTTACTCAACGTGCGCTAACTCCATAGTTGCCAAGGTTCATCAAATAGGCACGAAGTCACATCGTCGCCAAGGGTTATACAATAGGTGCTAACTCCATAGTCACCAACAATTTCCATCTACCTATGTTCTACCCGACAATTTTGTAGATATAAATACTTACACAGTTTAAATCATTTAACACCTGTATAAAACTCCAATTTCCATGCCCATCTCAAATAGACAAATAACATATAAGCACATAGCACGTATTGCATAGCAAATACTTCATATTTATGTGTTAGAAGAAAGTAACTACACACTCACGCATATAAAAACCAATATACTTAATACACTCAAACCATACTTGTATTATTATCGTGTTTATGAAAGGTAGTATACACTCACTTGATCAGAAGATGATCGGACAGCACTACGACTTGCAGAAGTAGAAATCCTCAGCAGATCTGGAAGATCTCTACAAAAATCGAACTTCTCGCGGTCAGAGCTTCGACTCGGGAACCGCACTTCTCGGGAACTTCGGGATCTCGGGACTTTCCTCGGGGCTCGAGAATAATACCGGGGCTTCGGGGTATTTCTGGCACGCAAAACGATGCAAAACGGGAGAGAGAAGAGAAGAAATGAACAAAACTCTCGGCTGCCCTCGCAAGCCTTTTATAGGGGCTGAGTCTCGCACGTACGCGGGGCGTACTGGTCCGAGAAACGTCACTGCTTACGTATCCGAAGCCACTTGTTGCGATGTCGACACCTTTGGAGTACACGGGGTGTACTCGAGTACGTGGGGCGTACCTCGGATCAGACCGGTGACTCGCTTCGGATAATGCTTCCGAATTTCCATTTAAATTTAAATACAAAATGATTAATAAACTTCGGAAATTCATATCTTCTTCATACGAACTCCGTTTTCGACGTTCTTTATATCCACGCGAAGGTGAGACTACGCTCTACAACTTTCATTTAGACTCCGTCGGCTAATTTCGACTTTATTTTTATTATTTATTTTTAATAGGCCGCGACAGAAAACTTCGTTATAAATTCATAACTTCTTCGTTTGACGTCCGTTCTCGCCTAACTTTTCGTCGTTTCGATACGAACAACAAGATCTTCGATTCTTGTTTAGATCGCTAAGGCTAAATATTTCTCCAACGTAAATTCACTTTTTACGTCGCGCTGTGTCGTGCCGGTTCTGTCGCGAAACTTCGCCAGGTCATAACTTCTTCGTTATAACTCGGATTTTGGCGTTCTTTATATGCACGGAAACCTCGTGACATATACTACAACTTGGTTAAGATTAATCCTTCTAGATAATCTTCCATCAAAAAGTCATTTTTATTGCTTATTGTCTCTAAATTGACTAGCCCTGATCTACGGGCGTTACACACAAGTGATGTAAGCTGTAAGTTTTGTTTTGAAATGTTCGTCTGTTCCTCTAGAAAATCCTATATTTCCTACTTTAATGGAAGTTAAGTAAAATGACACTACAAGCCTTTTTATGCGTACTAAGTGGGTACAAGTTATATATACTTAGAGTAAATAAACAATCGATTGTGCGCATCTGCCCTAAACTCACAACCAAACGGGGAACAACAAGTAAGGCGGATAGCACACATTCCATTGGTTGTTAGATCGTTGTCATATATAACCTTGGTGTACTCACTTGTTACTCATGGAGTTATTTGTAATGGTTCCTTTATTTCTAATGGAGACTTCTTTTAAGAAAACCTATATTTCTTATAGTAAAATAATGACTACGGTGATTACTTTTATAATAGCTTTTTTTATACTGCTATATATAATCGGATATCGAGTAGATAGTTAATTGGGGGAATCTTCCCTAAGCCCATATCCAATGGGAACAGGACGTCGGGGGAAAACACACATTTAGCTATCTATCAGATATTAGTTTTATATATAGACATGGTGTATAAACTAAGGTGTTATAGAGTTAACTCACTTAAAGTCTCTAAAATTGTACTGGCTTAATAAAATGGATTAAGCCCTTTTTTGGGAAATCTCTAGTTTTGTCTACCAAAAATACTGTCTTTGATAAGTAAGTTTTGTACTAGAATAACTGTGCATCGACTCTGTGTCCTATGACCTGATCCATACCTGGTACCCTTATGATGACTTAATGTATACTAAGCATATATATATATATATATATATATAGATTCGGGTAGATAATAGATTGGGTGACCTCGGTGCAAGCCCACATCCAACGGGAACAAGAATTACAGCAAAGAGCACACATTATATTAGCTGTCGGGATCTACTAGCATATATGTATCCTATAGCGTATACATTAAGGAATCATAAAGCTAATCATGATCCTAAACTTTAATCGTAGCCTTCTACCAAGGCATCTTCTGTTCTAAGTTAAACATGACTGTTCCTTTGTCAAATGTAGAAGTATATTCTCCCTAGTTTATAACTATCTCGACTAGAAAATAGATCAACTTTCAAGTGTTACCGACACTTTATGAAAGTAAGGGGAGAAGTAAGTACATAGATGTCGTTTATAATGACATGCAAATGTACTAATAACCTAAAAACATATTTTTCTTATTACGGTCATAATGTGAAAGCTAGAACCCCTACTAAACGCTCTCAATGAAACGAGATTAAGGGAACCAAACGCGACCCCAACAAATCCATGCAAGCCGTGTAATTCACATTAAAGTTATATGATCATGTATACCCAATATAACTATCACTAATGCATTAGTGATTCATTGGTATAATCAGATCATGTCTGTGTGTTCTTATGCTATAGCAACTTAACTTGTTATGTTCTGTTCTGGTACTGTCTGATTCTCTTCACTGTTTGTTCTGTTATGGTATTGTTTGATTCTCTTCACCGTTCGTTCTGTTCTGGTATATACCCCTGGGGTTTTTGGCAGAAAATATTTTATTCAAGCATTGAACTCTTAACTCAATAAGTTTTGGAAAATCAGAGTTTCACAATACCCTAGTGCATCCTCTCTCCTGATATCTCTTTAAGTGTAAATCCTGAAATGCTCAAACTTATCCCAAAAGTTTGAAAGTTAGCAGAACGGATTTGATTTCGCTTGCTATGGATGGTTTTACAGAATGGAAACTCTTGGGTTGTCACAGAGTACTCTTCGGTGATTGTCCTTTTTCTAGTTGAGTGTCACCCACCTCAGCCCAACATAGAGGTGATCTGCATTTACAACTATATAAAGCCCTGAAAGGAGCAACCTTGATGCTCGTGTGATAACTGTTGTTGTATGTAAATTCAATCAAAGGCAGGTGGGTATCCCACGACTTGCCAAAGTCGATCACACATGCTCGGAGCATGTCTACGAGCGTTTGGATGGTTCGCTCGCTTTGACCATCCGTATGAGGGTGGTAAGAAGTGCTCATGTCAAGTTGTGTTCCCATAGCCTTTTAAAGCGACTGCCAAAATCATGAAGTAAATCTACTATCTCGATTCGAAATAATAGATACAGGTACTCTATGAAGTCTTACAATCTCCTTGATGTGGATTCTAGTCAATCTTTCCATCTTGTAAGATTCCTTTATTGGTAGGAAATGAGCGGATCCTGTTAATATATCCACAAATACCCATATAGCATCCAACCTGTCTGGTGTCTTGGGTAATTTGGTTACAAGGTCCATAGTGATTTGTTCCCATTTCCACTTGGGTATCACTGGCTGTTGTAATAATCTCGGGGGCTTTTGGTATTCCACTTTTACTTTGGCGCGAGTGAGGCACTTGCCCACGTAAGTGGCTATCTTTGCCTTTATACTTGGCCATCAATAATGTTTTTTGATATCTAGGTACATCTTATCTGAACCCGGATGGATGGAGTATCGTGTCTTGTGAGCCTCATTCATGATTACTTCTCTGAATCCCCCAAGTTTAGGGATCTGGATTCTATTCATGAAATAGTATGCTCCATCCTCCTTGACTTCAAGACTCTTCTCCATGCCACGCAGTGATTCACTTGTGGTGTTTTCTGGTTTTAATGCATCAGACTAGACTTTCTTGATTTGTGAGGTTAGGTAGGATTGAATGGTGATTGATAGAGTTTTCACGTGACGACTTGAATATTCCTTCTAGCTCAAGGCATCGACTACCACGTTAGCCTTGCCTGGGTGGTACTTGATCTCACACTCGTAATCATTTAACGGCTCAACCCATCTTCGTTGTCTTATGTTTAACTCTTTCTGATTCAGAATGTGCTGGAGGCTTTTGTGGTCGGTGAAGATGGTGCACTTTGTACCATAAAGGTAGTGCCTCCAATTTTTCAAAGTGAAGACCATAACTCCCAGCTTAAGATCATGTGTGGTGTAATTCAGTTCATGTGCCTTTAGTTGCCTGGATGCATATGATATCACCTTCCCGCGCTGCATAAGTACACAAACTAAGCCCTGATTTGAAGCGTCGCAGTAGATTATAAAGTCTTCGTTTCCCTCCGGTAAGGATAACACTAGTACACTACAAGGGGATTGCTTCAAGGTGTGGAAGGCAACCTCTTGCTTCTCAGTCCAGTTGAAAGGTACACCTTTTTATGTCAGTGTGGTGAGAGGTTTGGCTATCTTGGAGAAGTTCTGAATGAACCTTCGGTAGTAGCCTGCAAGACCCAAGAATTGGCGAATTTCTGTTGGGGTTGTTGGGATTGCCCAACCTTCTATGGCTTTGACCTTGGAAGGATATAAATGAATTCCTTCCTTGCTGACAACATGTCCTAAGAAGTTCACACTACAAAGCAAAGACTCACATTTGGAGAGTTTTGCATACAACTTTTCAGCTCGTAGGGTTTCTAGGATTTGACGAAGATGTTGACCATGCTCTTCTTCACTTCGAGAATATACAAGAATATCATCAATGAAAACGATAATGAAGTTATCAAGGAATAGGTGGCAGGCTCGATTCATTAGGTCCATAAATGAAGCGGGGGCATTCGTTAGACCGAAGGGCATTACGAAAAATTCGTAATGACCGTAACGAGTACGGAAAGCAGTCTTTGGGATTTCCTCTTCTCGGACTTTGAGCTGGTGATAACTGGATCTCAGATCTATTTTTTTTAAAAAAAACTAGCCCCTTGTAGCTGGTCAAATAGATCATCGATTCGTGGAAGAGGGTAGCGATTCTTGATAGTGAGCTTAGTTCCCTATAGTCGATAGACATCCTGAAGGATCCGTCTTTCTTTTTAACGAAAAGAACTGGAGCTCCCCATGGCGAGAAGTTGGGTCTGATGAATCCTTTATTCAGAAGCTCGCTTAGTTGGCTTGATAGTTCCTACATTTTAGTGGGAGCTAACCTATAGGGTGATTTGGCGATTGGAGTGGCTCCTAGTACAAGGTCAATTCGAAATTCGACCTGTCTATGCGGGGGTATTCCTGAAAGATCTTCAGGAAATATGTCCGGAAAGTCGCACACCACTGGGATTTCTTGAATGTTTATTTCTTCTTTGGTCTTATCGACAATGTGAGCAAGGAATGAGTAGTTCTTCTTGTATGGGCACTTCTGTGCCTTGATGCATGAGATAAGGCAAAGATTGACACCAAGTTTATCTCCATAAATGATTAGGGTTTTGTGGTTGGGGAGGTGAAGGCGAACGACCTTCTCATGGCATATAATATCAGCATGATGGGGGCTCAACCAATCCATGCCGACAATCACATCAAAACTCCTAATATTTACCGGCATCAAGTTTATTTGGAAAGTGTGGTTATTTAGTGTTAACATGAACCCTACATAGATATCCCTAGTTGATTCTGTTTTCCCATTAGCCATTTCCAACGTGAAGGCTTCATTGAGCTTCTGGGGTTGTTGATTTAGTAAATATTTGAATTTGTTACTCACAAAACTTCGCTCTTCCCCACTATCGAACAAGATGCATGCATAAGTATTGTTAAGTAGGAACGTACCAGTGACAACGGTAGGGTCCTGGACTGCTTCACCTTGTCCCAAAGTCAAAACTCTACCCGATCCTCCAGCTCCTTGGTTGTTAACATTGGGGCAATTGCGTATGAAATGACCGGTTCTCCCACATCCATAACAGGTATGACTGGCCCCAACATTGGTGGTGTTGTTGTTGTTGTTGTTTAGTTGTTGGTTTGTTAGGGATAAGTCCTATAGTATGTTGTTGTATGACCTTTTCGGTTGCAACTGGTGCAATACATCTTGTGACATCCCCATTTTCACGGTCAGAAAAGACTTATTTTGTTTATGCTTTATAAAAATCAAAGTACTACTTCTGATAAAAATATTTCGGAATTTGTTCCCAGAAAACATGATAAATACGTTATCAAAGAATTTCCGAAGAAATGTATTTTTATTCTTTCTTAAAACATTTGGGTTGTCATCGTCAATACAGAAATATAAGTATAAACAGAACTTACATTCATGACACTAGTGATCTACATCTCTTTTAAATCTCTCAGTGTAAAGTAGCTTCGTATCGACACCTGTGAAACAAATAAGCTTGAGTGGGTCAGGTTGGGAAACCTGGTGAGTACATAGGGTTTTCAACCCAAATAATATAATTATTACATTCAAGAATCAAACGATCAACTCAATTTCCCATCCCCATTATATTCTTTACTCTTAAGGATCTACCCAAAGATTTAGCTATTCCTCGTTCATTCATTCCTAAGGGTTATCCTAAGGAATCGGAAAAAAGTCCATCGTTGCTACATTTTATACAACAGGCACTAAGTTTACATAGTCGCCAGGGTTTAGGCACTAAGTCTACATGGCCGCCAGGGTTTCTGAATTAAGTCCCATATTAAAATGAATAATGTTGTTTTTGAAATGATTATCCTTTTTCACAATGTTAACATAGGCATAATAAAAGTGGATGTTCTTGTATGTATAAAAGTGGTATACTAAAGAATATTTACCCTTAATATGATGAAAACGTATAAATAAGCTTATAGTATTTATAATCATGTTTTATTCTGAGAGGGTAAGGGAAGGTAAGATGTTATGCATGTTAACAAATCCATATGATAGTTATTAAAAACAATCTGAAATGTATAACGAAAGATAGATGTTTTCACACAAGATTAACCGTGTGTTTACTTGTATTCTCCTCCATAAGGTGTTAAAAGCATTTAAAAAGTAATTAAAAGCGTAGAAATGGGGGGTATGAACTCACTTGGTATTTTGAAGAATGTGAGACAAAAATCGAGCAGAACTTCGACTGGTGAAAGCTGATTTGTCAGGAATCTCGTGAGCGTAAAACTTCCTTCCAAATGTGAATATGAAAACCGGGACTTTGGGATGGCTCAGAGGGTTTAAACGCAGAGCTTCGGCACAAGAAAGAGAAGAAATGAGCAAATATACCCGGAACCCTCGCACCCTTTTTATAGGAGGCTGAACCGCCACGGTACGCTGGGCGTACGGGGTTACGTGGGGCGTAGCAGACGTCACTGCTTACGCACTTCGGATGGGAGGGCTTCTGTCCGATGGGAGAGCCTGTTGGCCGATGGGACGAGGCTCCTATCCTCTGGTACGTGGGGCGTAACACGTTACGTGGGGCGTAATGTGATTTTTCCAACTTCTGAATTGCATAACTTTTGCGTACGAGCTCCGTTTTTCACGTTATTTATATCCACGCGTAGGTGAGACTGTACTCTACAACTTTCATTTGGACTACGTCGGCTAGTTTTGATTTTATTTTTAATTATATAGTTTTAACAGGCCGAGACACGAAAAGTCCGTTAAAAATCCATAACTTCTTCATCGGAAGTTCGTTCTTGTCAGACTTTTCACCGTTGTGCTACTATTGTTGAGGACTTTGTTTATCGTTTAGGTTGTTTCGGCCAAAAATCTCTCGATCTCTATTTCGAGTTTTTAGCTGTCTACTGCTATGTCCAACACTTAGAAAAATTAACTTTCTCATATGAAGTCAGATTTGGACGTTCTATTAATGCACGATCACGGTTTAGTATAATATACGACTTTCCTTTAGATACCTAAGGCCAAAAAGTATTTTATTGAGATTTTGCGTTTTAGGCTTAACAACGCTTTACCGGTATTGTTACGGATCTTCGATTGGTCATAACTTCTTTGTTATAACTCAGATTTTATGGTTCTTTAAATTTTTGGAAACCTTGATACGGTATCTACCACTTAGTATACTCAAACTGAGCTTTTTGAACATTTCATTTTTGACGCTATTTTATTAATTCACAAAGATAATACAATAGTTGACTTCCAGTCGTTACATTGATCTGAAATATCGAGTTGTTACATGAAATGCTAAACGATTATGAGTCTGAAATTAAGTACCATCCAGGCAAAGCTAACGTGGTAGCTGATGCTTTGAGCCAAAAGGAATATTCGAGTCGTCGTGTGAAAACTCTTTCTATAACCATTCAATCCCACCTAACCTCACAAATCAGGGAATCCCAGTTGGAAGCAATGAAGCCTGAAAATTTAGCAAGTGAATCATTGCGTGGAATGGAAAAGAACCTTGAAGTCAAGGAGGATGGAGCATATTATTTCATGAACCGAATCTGGGTCCCTAAATCTTGGGGATTCAAAGATATAGTCATGAATGAGGCCCACAAGACACGGTACTCCATCCATCCGGGATCAGATAAAATGTACCTAGATATCAAACAACACTATTGGTGGCCAAATATGAAGGCAGAAATTGCTACTTACATGGGCAAGTGTCTCACTTGTGCTAAAGTAAAAGTGGAATATTAAAAGACTTCAGGATTATTACAACAACCTGTAATACCTTAGCAGAAATGGGAGAGGATTACCATGGATTCCGTGACTAAGCTACCCAAGACAGCTGACGGATTGAATGCAATATGGGTAATAGTCGATAGGTTAACAAGATCCGGTCATTTCCTACCAATCAAGGAGTGTTATAAGATGGATAGACCAACCAGGATTTACATCAAGGGAATTGTAAGACTTCATGGGATACCTGTATCTATTACCTTGGATCGAGACAATAGATTTACCTCACGGTTCTGGCAATCATTGCAAAAGGCCATGGGAACACAGCCTGACATGAGTACTGCTTATCATCCTCAGACAGACGGCCAAAGCGAACGAACCATTCAAACGCTCGAAGATATGCTCCGAGCATGTGTGATTGACTTTGGCAAATCATGGGATACTCACCTGCCTTTGATTAAATTCTCTTACAACAACAGTTATCACACGAGCATCAAAGTTGCTCCCTTCGAAGCACTATATGGTCAAAAATGCAGTTCCCCTCTATGTTGGGCTGAGGTTGGAGATACTCAATTAGCAAAAGGGCAAACACCAAATAGTATGTTAACAGGACCAGAGCCCGACTTCAAGCCTCATGAGACCGACAGAAGAGCTATGCCGACAATCGGCGGAAGCCCTTGGAATTTCAAGTCGGGGATCGAGTCCTATTGAAAGTCTCTCCGTGGAAAGGGACGATTTGTTTCGGGAAACAGGGGAAACTAAACCCATGATACATTAGACCATTCGAGATTCTTGCCCGAATCGGTCCAGTGGCCAATAAGCTGCAGCTACCTGCAGAGCTCAGCAACATACACCCCGTGTTCCATGTTTCTAATCTAAAGAAATTTTTATCTGATGAAACTCTAGTTATTCCACTAGAAGAAATCAAAATCAACGAGAATCTCTTATTCATCGAAGAACCAGTTGAAATCATGGACAGGGAAGTGAAGTGTACTAAACAAAGTCGCATCCCGATTGTAAATGTTCGATGGAACGCAAGGCGTAAACCGGAATTTACATGGGAACGCGAAGAAAAAATGAAACAAAAGTACCCTCTCTTATTCTCACATTCTCAGAGCTAGTTTCAAAAGAATTTCGGGAAGAAATTCCCTCTAACGAGGGGATGATGTCACAACTAGCAAATTTGCTAGGAAATTCTATACTTTTGTAAACAATATCAATGGCAACAAATTGTAACCTTAACCTGATAATGCATATGATGTTATTTAATGATAGCAAACTTTCATCAAAATCCAATTATAAAGCCCAAACATCATACAAAACATTACAAAAGTCAATTTAGGGCTTCGAAACCCTAAGAATTTCCAGCCTAAGTCCATTTTGGACTAGGATTTCCTTATTGGGCCTAATGGGCCAATAAGCTTTCAATTCGATTGTTTTGAGCTTAGAACTCTTAAATGGACTCTAATTGGATCCATATTCATAAAACCTAACCTTTGGGCCATCATGGGCCTAAAATGAATTGGTTTACCCTAATGGCCCTTATTGGGCCATAATTGATCCAATTAACCCTAATGAACCATAAAACCCATTCTAACATATAATTTGGACCGTGAACCATTTAATGAGCCCAATGGACCGAAAAATAATAATGGGCTTATAAAAATTTGATCAAGCCAAGAGTTTGGGCCCAACACCATTTTCTTCATCAATATATATAAAAGAAGAAGAAAATCAACAAGGATGCTTAAGAGATGACACCTCACTAATGTTTAGTGGTTAACCAAGCAAAAATCCCATACTTATAGACTAAACCCCCCATGTATTAACCAACCTAATCCTTCTCTTTCTTTCTTCTTATCTTCGGCCGAACACACACACACACCCTCACCATCTTCATTTCTTTCAAAACTCTCTCAAGAATTCTCTTAAGAACCCCCCTCTTTTCCTCTAAGTTTTTGAGGTTTGGAGTGTGCCTCCAAGACGTTTTCATCTAGATTATCATTCATGGTAAGTTTTCATCATACTTAATCCATTTATTTCCATTCTTAAGCTAATAACACCATCTTATATGGCTTCATTTGTGATCACACTTCTTAGAAATCCTCTAAGTTCGAAATTCCTCTCAAGGAGCTTGCTAAGAGCCAAAACCACACCATCTTCTTCCATTCTCCTTTAAAACCGAAACCACAACCAAAGGTGAGTTCATACCCCTCTTGGTTTCGGTTTTCACTCATTTTTGGGGGAGAATACAAGTGTTATGTGTGATCTATGTGTTTATGTATGTATATGTGAAATTCTTTTGTTGATTCTTGTGAAAAATGTGATAATAGTTTCTATATTCTAAGATCTATCACATGAAAGTGTGAGACATCATAAAAATAACATATTAAAACAACATACTTCAAAGATAAAGGTGTTTATATGTTTAAAATATAAAATGAAAGGAAAAAGTCTTGTTAATGGTCATTTTTGGCAAGAAAACAAAAGACGAGGGTAATCGAGTTTTTAAAAGGATCAAAAAGGGCCAAAAATGAAATTTTAGCTTAATGGGCCAATATTTGGGCCTTACGGATTTCGGGCCCATATTTGCGACAAAATAGAAAGTTTTGGGTCAAAATGTAATATTGCTTAAATGTTGAGCCATAACAGTAAATAAATCAAATATTGGGCAGAAAATAACATTTATTCAAAGTTGGGGTTAAAATTGCAAAGTTTTAGAAAAATGGACTAAAAGTGTAAAATTTCAGAAAAATGGGTGGGAAATGTAAATTTTTTATATTAAGGGGGCTGGAAATGTCAAATAAAACTATTTGAGCTGAAAATGATATTTATTGCAAGTATTGGACTAAAATGCAAAGTTTTTGGATTTTAGGTTAAAATTGTAAAAATTTGTGAATTTTAAGCCAAAAGTGTAAATACCTTTTTACAAACAAGCGTTGAATTGTCATATAAACAAATTTTGGGCTGAAAGTGTATTACCAAATACAATTGGGCCAAAAATGCTAAGAAAAATAGTTTAAGGACCAAAAATGTGATTTTTCACTAAAAAGGACTAAAAAGGTCATTTTATTTAAAAGGGTTAGAAACTGTAACTCTATAAGAAAAGAGGCTGAAATGATCAAATATATATATATATATATATATATATATATATATATATATATATGGTCAAATATGTCGAACATTATAAGGATTTATAATATATGGATATAAAAATATACATTTTTAAAACCATAGTTTCATTATAAACCGAACGTGGGTCACTACTAGAAAAATAGCCTTTTACGACGCTCATTGCGCGTCGTAAAACGCTGAGACGACGCGCAAATGCGCGTCAAGGAAGGCCCTGTCATAAATAGAGACGGCGCGCATTTACGACTTTCCTTTAGATACCTAAGGCCAAAAAGTATTTTATTGAGATTTTGCGTTTTAGGCTTAACAACGCTTTACCGGTATTGTTACGGATCTTCGATTGGTCATAACTTCTTTGTTATAACTCAGATTTTATGGTTCTTTAAATTTTTGGAAACCTTGATACGGTATCTACCACTTAGTATACTCAAACTGAGCTTTTTGAACATTTCATTTTTGACGCTATTTTATTAATTCACAAAGATAATACAATAGTTGACTTCCAGTCGTTACATTGATCTGAAATATCGAGTTGTTACATGAAATGCTAAACGATTATGAGTCTGAAATTAAGTACCATCCAGGCAAAGCTAACGTGGTAGCTGATGCTTTGAGCCAAAAGGAATATTCGAGTCGTCGTGTGAAAACTCTTTCTATAACCATTCAATCCCACCTAACCTCACAAATCAGGGAATCCCAGTTGGAAGCAATGAAGCCTGAAAATTTAGCAAGTGAATCATTGCGTGGAATGGAAAAGAACCTTGAAGTCAAGGAGGATGGAGCATATTATTTCATGAACCGAATCTGGGTCCCTAAATCTTGGGGATTCAAAGATATAGTCATGAATGAGGCCCACAAGACACGGTACTCCATCCATCCGGGATCAGATAAAATGTACCTAGATATCAAACAACACTATTGGTGGCCAAATATGAAGGCAGAAATTGCTACTTACATGGGCAAGTGTCTCACTTGTGCTAAAGTAAAAGTGGAATATTAAAAGACTTCAGGATTATTACAACAACCTGTAATACCTTAGCAGAAATGGGAGAGGATTACCATGGATTCCGTGACTAAGCTACCCAAGACAGCTGACGGATTGAATGCAATATGGGTAATAGTCGATAGGTTAACAAGATCCGGTCATTTCCTACCAATCAAGGAGTGTTATAAGATGGATAGACCAACCAGGATTTACATCAAGGGAATTGTAAGACTTCATGGGATACCTGTATCTATTACCTTGGATCGAGACAATAGATTTACCTCACGGTTCTGGCAATCATTGCAAAAGGCCATGGGAACACAGCCTGACATGAGTACTGCTTATCATCCTCAGACAGACGGCCAAAGCGAACGAACCATTCAAACGCTCGAAGATATGCTCCGAGCATGTGTGATTGACTTTGGCAAATCATGGGATACTCACCTGCCTTTGATTAAATTCTCTTACAACAACAGTTATCACACGAGCATCAAAGTTGCTCCCTTCGAAGCACTATATGGTCAAAAATGCAGTTCCCCTCTATGTTGGGCTGAGGTTGGAGATACTCAATTAGCAAAAGGGCAAACACCAAATAGTATGTTAACAGGACCAGAGCCCGACTTCAAGCCTCATGAGACCGACAGAAGAGCTATGCCGACAATCGGCGGAAGCCCTTGGAATTTCAAGTCGGGGATCGAGTCCTATTGAAAGTCTCTCCGTGGAAAGGGACGATTTGTTTCGGGAAACAGGGGAAACTAAACCCATGATACATTAGACCATTCGAGATTCTTGCCCGAATCGGTCCAGTGGCCAATAAGCTGCAGCTACCTGCAGAGCTCAGCAACATACACCCCGTGTTCCATGTTTCTAATCTAAAGAAATTTTTATCTGATGAAACTCTAGTTATTCCACTAGAAGAAATCAAAATCAACGAGAATCTCTTATTCATCGAAGAACCAGTTGAAATCATGGACAGGGAAGTGAAGTGTACTAAACAAAGTCGCATCCCGATTGTAAATGTTCGATGGAACGCAAGGCGTAAACCGGAATTTACATGGGAACGCGAAGAAAAAATGAAACAAAAGTACCCTCTCTTATTCTCACATTCTCAGAGCTAGTTTCAAAAGAATTTCGGGAAGAAATTCCCTCTAACGAGGGGATGATGTCACAACTAGCAAATTTGCTAGGAAATTCTATACTTTTGTAAACAATATCAATGGCAACAAATTGTAACCTTAACCTGATAATGCATATGATGTTATTTAATGATAGCAAACTTTCATCAAAATCCAATTATAAAGCCCAAACATCATACAAAACATTACAAAAGTCAATTTAGGGCTTCGAAACCCTAAGAATTTCCAGCCTAAGTCCATTTTGGACTAGGATTTCCTTATTGGGCCTAATGGGCCAATAAGCTTTCAATTCGATTGTTTTGAGCTTAGAACTCTTAAATGGACTCTAATTGGATCCATATTCATAAAACCTAACCTTTGGGCCATCATGGGCCTAAAATGAATTGGTTTACCCTAATGGCCCTTATTGGGCCATAATTGATCCAATTAACCCTAATGAACCATAAAACCCATTCTAACATATAATTTGGACCGTGAACCATTTAATGAGCCCAATGGACCGAAAAATAATAATGGGCTTATAAAAATTTGATCAAGCCAAGAGTTTGGGCCCAACACCATTTTCTTCATCAATATATATAAAAGAAGAAGAAAATCAACAAGGATGCTTAAGAGATGACACCTCACTAATGTTTAGTGGTTAACCAAGCAAAAATCCCATACTTATAGACTAAACCCCCCATGTATTAACCAACCTAATCCTTCTCTTTCTTTCTTCTTATCTTCGGCCGAACACACACACACACCCTCACCATCTTCATTTCTTTCAAAACTCTCTCAAGAATTCTCTTAAGAACCCCCCTCTTTTCCTCTAAGTTTTTGAGGTTTGGAGTGTGCCTCCAAGACGTTTTCATCTAGATTATCATTCATGGTAAGTTTTCATCATACTTAATCCATTTATTTCCATTCTTAAGCTAATAACACCATCTTATATGGCTTCATTTGTGATCACACTTCTTAGAAATCCTCTAAGTTCGAAATTCCTCTCAAGGAGCTTGCTAAGAGCCAAAACCACACCATCTTCTTCCATTCTCCTTTAAAACCGAAACCACAACCAAAGGTGAGTTCATACCCCTCTTGGTTTCGGTTTTCACTCATTTTTGGGGGAGAATACAAGTGTTATGTGTGATCTATGTGTTTATGTATGTATATGTGAAATTCTTTTGTTGATTCTTGTGAAAAATGTGATAATAGTTTCTATATTCTAAGATCTATCACATGAAAGTGTGAGACATCATAAAAATAACATATTAAAACAACATACTTCAAAGATAAAGGTGTTTATATGTTTAAAATATAAAATGAAAGGAAAAAGTCTTGTTAATGGTCATTTTTGGCAAGAAAACAAAAGACGAGGGTAATCGAGTTTTTAAAAGGATCAAAAAGGGCCAAAAATGAAATTTTAGCTTAATGGGCCAATATTTGGGCCTTACGGATTTCGGGCCCATATTTGCGACAAAATAGAAAGTTTTGGGTCAAAATGTAATATTGCTTAAATGTTGAGCCATAACAGTAAATAAATCAAATATTGGGCAGAAAATAACATTTATTCAAAGTTGGGGTTAAAATTGCAAAGTTTTAGAAAAATGGACTAAAAGTGTAAAATTTCAGAAAAATGGGTGGGAAATGTAAATTTTTTATATTAAGGGGGCTGGAAATGTCAAATAAAACTATTTGAGCTGAAAATGATATTTATTGCAAGTATTGGACTAAAATGCAAAGTTTTTGGATTTTAGGTTAAAATTGTAAAAATTTGTGAATTTTAAGCCAAAAGTGTAAATACCTTTTTACAAACAAGCGTTGAATTGTCATATAAACAAATTTTGGGCTGAAAGTGTATTACCAAATACAATTGGGCCAAAAATGCTAAGAAAAATAGTTTAAGGACCAAAAATGTGATTTTTCACTAAAAAGGACTAAAAAGGTCATTTTATTTAAAAGGGTTAGAAACTGTAACTCTATAAGAAAAGAGGCTGAAATGATCAAATATATATATATATATATATATATATATATATATATATATATATATATATATATATATGGTCAAATATGTCGAACATTATAAGGATTTATAATATATGGATATAAAAATATACATTTTTAAAACCATAGTTTCATTATAAACCGAACGTGGGTCACTACTAGAAAAATAGCCTTTTACGACGCTCATTGCGCGTCGTAAAACGCTGAGACGACGCGCAAATGCGCGTCAAGGAAGGCCCTGTCATAAATAGAGACGGCGCGCATTTACGACTTTCCTTTAGATACCTAAGGCCAAAAAGTATTTTATTGAGATTTTGCGTTTTAGGCTTAACAACGCTTTACCGGTATTGTTACGGATCTTCGATTGGTCATAACTTCTTTGTTATAACTCAGATTTTATGGTTCTTTAAATTTTTGGAAACCTTGATACGGTATCTACCACTTAGTATACTCAAACTGAGCTTTTTGAACATTTCATTTTTGACGCTATTTTATTAATTCACAAAGATAATACAATAGTTGACTTCCAGTCGTTACATTGATCTGAAATATCGAGTTGTTACATGAAATGCTAAACGATTATGAGTCTGAAATTAAGTACCATCCAGGCAAAGCTAACGTGGTAGCTGATGCTTTGAGCCAAAAGGAATATTCGAGTCGTCGTGTGAAAACTCTTTCTATAACCATTCAATCCCACCTAACCTCACAAATCAGGGAATCCCAGTTGGAAGCAATGAAGCCTGAAAATTTAGCAAGTGAATCATTGCGTGGAATGGAAAAGAACCTTGAAGTCAAGGAGGATGGAGCATATTATTTCATGAACCGAATCTGGGTCCCTAAATCTTGGGGATTCAAAGATATAGTCATGAATGAGGCCCACAAGACACGGTACTCCATCCATCCGGGATCAGATAAAATGTACCTAGATATCAAACAACACTATTGGTGGCCAAATATGAAGGCAGAAATTGCTACTTACATGGGCAAGTGTCTCACTTGTGCTAAAGTAAAAGTGGAATATTAAAAGACTTCAGGATTATTACAACAACCTGTAATACCTTAGCAGAAATGGGAGAGGATTACCATGGATTCCGTGACTAAGCTACCCAAGACAGCTGACGGATTGAATGCAATATGGGTAATAGTCGATAGGTTAACAAGATCCGGTCATTTCCTACCAATCAAGGAGTGTTATAAGATGGATAGACCAACCAGGATTTACATCAAGGGAATTGTAAGACTTCATGGGATACCTGTATCTATTACCTTGGATCGAGACAATAGATTTACCTCACGGTTCTGGCAATCATTGCAAAAGGCCATGGGAACACAGCCTGACATGAGTACTGCTTATCATCCTCAGACAGACGGCCAAAGCGAACGAACCATTCAAACGCTCGAAGATATGCTCCGAGCATGTGTGATTGACTTTGGCAAATCATGGGATACTCACCTGCCTTTGATTAAATTCTCTTACAACAACAGTTATCACACGAGCATCAAAGTTGCTCCCTTCGAAGCACTATATGGTCAAAAATGCAGTTCCCCTCTATGTTGGGCTGAGGTTGGAGATACTCAATTAGCAAAAGGGCAAACACCAAATAGTATGTTAACAGGACCAGAGCCCGACTTCAAGCCTCATGAGACCGACAGAAGAGCTATGCCGACAATCGGCGGAAGCCCTTGGAATTTCAAGTCGGGGATCGAGTCCTATTGAAAGTCTCTCCGTGGAAAGGGACGATTTGTTTCGGGAAACAGGGGAAACTAAACCCATGATACATTAGACCATTCGAGATTCTTGCCCGAATCGGTCCAGTGGCCAATAAGCTGCAGCTACCTGCAGAGCTCAGCAACATACACCCCGTGTTCCATGTTTCTAATCTAAAGAAATTTTTATCTGATGAAACTCTAGTTATTCCACTAGAAGAAATCAAAATCAACGAGAATCTCTTATTCATCGAAGAACCAGTTGAAATCATGGACAGGGAAGTGAAGTGTACTAAACAAAGTCGCATCCCGATTGTAAATGTTCGATGGAACGCAAGGCGTAAACCGGAATTTACATGGGAACGCGAAGAAAAAATGAAACAAAAGTACCCTCTCTTATTCTCACATTCTCAGAGCTAGTTTCAAAAGAATTTCGGGAAGAAATTCCCTCTAACGAGGGGATGATGTCACAACTAGCAAATTTGCTAGGAAATTCTATACTTTTGTAAACAATATCAATGGCAACAAATTGTAACCTTAACCTGATAATGCATATGATGTTATTTAATGATAGCAAACTTTCATCAAAATCCAATTATAAAGCCCAAACATCATACAAAACATTACAAAAGTCAATTTAGGGCTTCGAAACCCTAAGAATTTCCAGCCTAAGTCCATTTTGGACTAGGATTTCCTTATTGGGCCTAATGGGCCAATAAGCTTTCAATTCGATTGTTTTGAGCTTAGAACTCTTAAATGGACTCTAATTGGATCCATATTCATAAAACCTAACCTTTGGGCCATCATGGGCCTAAAATGAATTGGTTTACCCTAATGGCCCTTATTGGGCCATAATTGATCCAATTAACCCTAATGAACCATAAAACCCATTCTAACATATAATTTGGACCGTGAACCATTTAATGAGCCCAATGGACCGAAAAATAATAATGGGCTTATAAAAATTTGATCAAGCCAAGAGTTTGGGCCCAACACCATTTTCTTCATCAATATATATAAAAGAAGAAGAAAATCAACAAGGATGCTTAAGAGATGACACCTCACTAATGTTTAGTGGTTAACCAAGCAAAAATCCCATACTTATAGACTAAACCCCCCATGTATTAACCAACCTAATCCTTCTCTTTCTTTCTTCTTATCTTCGGCCGAACACACACACACACCCTCACCATCTTCATTTCTTTCAAAACTCTCTCAAGAATTCTCTTAAGAACCCCCCTCTTTTCCTCTAAGTTTTTGAGGTTTGGAGTGTGCCTCCAAGACGTTTTCATCTAGATTATCATTCATGGTAAGTTTTCATCATACTTAATCCATTTATTTCCATTCTTAAGCTAATAACACCATCTTATATGGCTTCATTTGTGATCACACTTCTTAGAAATCCTCTAAGTTCGAAATTCCTCTCAAGGAGCTTGCTAAGAGCCAAAACCACACCATCTTCTTCCATTCTCCTTTAAAACCGAAACCACAACCAAAGGTGAGTTCATACCCCTCTTGGTTTCGGTTTTCACTCATTTTTGGGGGAGAATACAAGTGTTATGTGTGATCTATGTGTTTATGTATGTATATGTGAAATTCTTTTGTTGATTCTTGTGAAAAATGTGATAATAGTTTCTATATTCTAAGATCTATCACATGAAAGTGTGAGACATCATAAAAATAACATATTAAAACAACATACTTCAAAGATAAAGGTGTTTATATGTTTAAAATATAAAATGAAAGGAAAAAGTCTTGTTAATGGTCATTTTTGGCAAGAAAACAAAAGACGAGGGTAATCGAGTTTTTAAAAGGATCAAAAAGGGCCAAAAATGAAATTTTAGCTTAATGGGCCAATATTTGGGCCTTACGGATTTCGGGCCCATATTTGCGACAAAATAGAAAGTTTTGGGTCAAAATGTAATATTGCTTAAATGTTGAGCCATAACAGTAAATAAATCAAATATTGGGCAGAAAATAACATTTATTCAAAGTTGGGGTTAAAATTGCAAAGTTTTAGAAAAATGGACTAAAAGTGTAAAATTTCAGAAAAATGGGTGGGAAATGTAAATTTTTTATATTAAGGGGGCTGGAAATGTCAAATAAAACTATTTGAGCTGAAAATGATATTTATTGCAAGTATTGGACTAAAATGCAAAGTTTTTGGATTTTAGGTTAAAATTGTAAAAATTTGTGAATTTTAAGCCAAAAGTGTAAATACCTTTTTACAAACAAGCGTTGAATTGTCATATAAACAAATTTTGGGCTGAAAGTGTATTACCAAATACAATTGGGCCAAAAATGCTAAGAAAAATAGTTTAAGGACCAAAAATGTGATTTTTCACTAAAAAGGACTAAAAAGGTCATTTTATTTAAAAGGGTTAGAAACTGTAACTCTATAAGAAAAGAGGCTGAAATGATCAAATATATATATATATATATATATATATATATATATATATATATGGTCAAATATGTCGAACATTATAAGGATTTATAATATATGGATATAAAAATATACATTTTTAAAACCATAGTTTCATTATAAACCGAACGTGGGTCACTACTAGAAAAATAGCCTTTTACGACGCTCATTGCGCGTCGTAAAACGCTGAGACGACGCGCAAATGCGCGTCAAGGAAGGCCCTGTCATAAATAGAGACGGCGCGCATTTACGACTTTCCTTTAGATACCTAAGGCCAAAAAGTATTTTATTGAGATTTTGCGTTTTAGGCTTAACAACGCTTTACCGGTATTGTTACGGATCTTCGATTGGTCATAACTTCTTTGTTATAACTCAGATTTTATGGTTCTTTAAATTTTTGGAAACCTTGATACGGTATCTACCACTTAGTATACTCAAACTGAGCTTTTTGAACATTTCATTTTTGACGCTATTTTATTAATTCACAAAGATAATACAATAGTTGACTTCCAGTCGTTACATTGATCTGAAATATCGAGTTGTTACATGAAATGCTAAACGATTATGAGTCTGAAATTAAGTACCATCCAGGCAAAGCTAACGTGGTAGCTGATGCTTTGAGCCAAAAGGAATATTCGAGTCGTCGTGTGAAAACTCTTTCTATAACCATTCAATCCCACCTAACCTCACAAATCAGGGAATCCCAGTTGGAAGCAATGAAGCCTGAAAATTTAGCAAGTGAATCATTGCGTGGAATGGAAAAGAACCTTGAAGTCAAGGAGGATGGAGCATATTATTTCATGAACCGAATCTGGGTCCCTAAATCTTGGGGATTCAAAGATATAGTCATGAATGAGGCCCACAAGACACGGTACTCCATCCATCCGGGATCAGATAAAATGTACCTAGATATCAAACAACACTATTGGTGGCCAAATATGAAGGCAGAAATTGCTACTTACATGGGCAAGTGTCTCACTTGTGCTAAAGTAAAAGTGGAATATTAATGTCATAACAAAAAAATAAATTACAATATACAAAAGATACAATCCATTGCATAAAATTTAATGTCATACAAATAGTCGATCCATGGAAAGATAAAACAAATCAATAAAAGTTGTTTTCTCCCTATACATGATTATCACATACTAAATAACAAACTTTATTTCATATTCATACATATGATTACATTATTCATTAAAAAAACATCTAACTACATCTTCGCGTAAAATGTTATTACATGATGCAAGTTGGCCACTTCATTGATGGATCACCAAGAGGAAGACCAACAACTGCTGTTAAGTTTCACAGATATGATAATTTTGGATTAATAAAATATTTAAGAAAACAGAAGGGCAGATTTGTAAATTGTAATTGAACCTTCTCTGCTCCTAAAGTTTTAGTGGCGGTGCCTCTTGTTTGGCGCCATATACAAGCTTCATCTAGCGGCTCCACAAGCTCGGTATCTTGTGGGATTTCCACTTTCATCCATATGTCTGTCGTGCCTATTTGTTTCATAACAACACACCATGATTTTACCTAATATTTTTTTACTAAAGAAAAATAGATACAATGGTGAAGTGAAAGAGCATGTAGATAGAGACAGTTAATTAATTACCTGGTAACAAGCTGAAATGTTGAATATGATCTGCAGGAAGTCCCAAGACACCAAAATTTTAAGCAAACATTTACATACTCCTATTAAAGATTCTATAAAACAAAATTTTATAAGAAAGAATGTCCAAACCCAACACAAAGTATCACATCCAATTAGTAAGTAAATATAAAGATATCTTGCAGGGGTAAAATGGTAATTTGTGTAATTTTATAACCAAACACAAATTACCAGGCAAATACATATGAACATGAGAATCTTTTAGAGGCCTGTTATAGGCAACAGGGCAAAACCACCTAGGTGGCCCGCCATCACTACTAATTAAACGACAAGAGTATAATTTTAACAATAATAGACACATCATGTCAAAGTTTATAAACCATGTCAAACTTATTGAGCAATCAACTATGGCGTTTCCAGTAACTCACTCACTCTATATGGCCAAGGCAGTAACTTTGTATCTCATGAGCTCCATCTATAGGTTTCTTCGGGAGCATGGTGACCTGTCATTTAGAAAGAAAATAAGAACATGCTTAAGAAAATAGTAATTGTTGACAGTATAATAATAATAATAATAATAATAATAATAATAATAATAATAATAATAATAATAATAATAATTAGATAAGAGGCCCATGCTTTGCAGTAAATTATTGTTGCTTATATATCCGAATTTACAAATAAGATGGGGATCGAAAATGTGTTTATCAACCGTCAGCATAAACATACAACATCATAATCATCCACATATGTTCCACATGGCGATGACCCTAGATGCAACTCTTTTAATGTCACTCTCCTTTACGTAACATAAATCAATGAGTGTCGTGGTTTGCGCGTCGTAAAAGGGTCTTTTTCTTGTAGTGGGTGTTTTTAGCTTCGAAATTTAATAACAAGTGTAAAACAAACCTAATATTACAAATACATCTATAAATGGAGTAAAGATACAATGGTTGGGCCTAACATTACTTATTATGCTTATTGGGCCTTTGTGGCCCAATTTCACGAATATTAGGCCCAACATAATCAACATATGTTTATTGGGCTTTCGGCGACCCAATTACATGCCTAATGGGCCTACATTAGCCTTTACATGCTATTGGGCCTTAGTGGCCCATTTGCACTGCTAATATGACCTTAGTTATTCATCATATGCTTGATGGGCCATCACATGTCCATAAGCATACTCGGTAGCCTTTAAATAACATACATGATTAGTGGGCCACAGTTGTCCTTCTTCATGTTTGTTAGGCTTTATTCATATTCTTGAAAGCACCCAACGGGTTGTAAACAATGTTATTCAAATTCATGGGGTAATAATTGGGATTTAGAGAGAAATATCGGTTGGCACCAATAAGTGTCGGTCGTAGCCTGTAGTTATAACCAGAGTCTTCTAGAGGGAGAGCGAGAGTTTGTGTATAGATCTATACGGGGTGACTCCCCTACACCTGAGTTGTTCGCTACAGTTAGACTCGGCCAGTCTAGGGTGACAAAATCTTGATCAAAACGGCGTTTGTAAAAATGTCAAGACAGACGAAATAGTCATTATCATGCATGGTTATAACGACTCACATAGAGATCCATTACCATATCATCATTCATGGGAAATCAAATTCATATATGGTGGCTATACAATATGATTTATGCGATAATACAAACTATTATACTATTTTAAATCGGAAAATATCGGATTTTCCGAGAAATAACTTCATTCATTTAACATACATCAAATGCTATACAAGAAACTCTTTTGAAAGTCATTCATTTATACATGTTTTGAAATCACGCATATACATACATATATTGGGTCATCACATCATATCGTGAACAATTTTCATTACAGAAAATATCGGATTTTCTGGGTTTTACAAACAATACAAACTATTTTATATCAAAAACATGCTTATGAACTCAGCAAAATTATATATGTTGACCGTTTTCAAAATAACTTGTATTCTCAGGTAATAGATAAGCTGAAGAAAACTACCAAGTGTGTTAGGATATTATGTCTTGTGACTTTCAAAATAAAAATTCATGTTATGGATATGTAATATTTATACAATTAATGTACTTGATGTGAACAATGACAGTTGTACTATGTAATGTTGGTGATGTATGTGTTATGTTTCACGTATATTCATTGTGATGATATTTCAATTGATAGTCACACTATCCCTCGGATGTTTCCGCCGTCCGGTTCGAGGGTGTGACATGAAATTGCAACACAAGTTTGCTTTTTCGATTGCCAACTTACAAGCTTCCCATCTAGAAATTGACATCCCCCACTTGTGCTTTTTCGGTTAAGATTGCAACCACCCAGATCAGCATCAGAAAACGCTTGAGTGAAAAATCTTGATTTCGAAGGATACCACAATCCTATCGAAATTGAACCCTTGAGATAACGAAAAATATTTTTCACCGCAGTTAAGTGTGGTTCTCTTGGATTTGCTTGATACCTAGCACAATTACTGTAACACCGTGAATTTCAAAATAATTTTTCGCAAAATATAAAAACATTTTTCATTTAAATTTCATAAAACATCAAGTTTAAATCTCCAATTCACATCATACAAAATCCCAAGATCACATATAAAAATCCCATGCGTGTGTACAGATCAAGCCGGCGCCTTCCCACGGTCATCACTAGTACCTGAAACAAACAACACTAACACTGTAAGCACAAATCTTAGTGAGTTCCCCAAAATACCACATATAACACATATTAGCCACTCGAGGCTATAACTCTGTGGGTCCGTGCACCCAAACTCTGTGAACCCTCAGGTTCTGACTCTGGGAACCTTCCGGTTCCAACTCTATAAGCATGCACAACATAAATCACATAGACATCATGCACTACAACACATAGCATACACATAACATACACATACTTTGTCACATAATTCTGATTACCTACTCAAGGTAAAGTATAGTGAGAAGACTCACCTCATATATCTCGATAACTCGCGAATCCTGGAAATCACTCGTGCTCGATCCTCCGAGCTATAATCCTCCTATAACATCATATATCTCTAATTAAAACTTTTACCACTAAGGTTGACTACCCTTAACAAGTCAACTATGGTCAACGGTCAACGGTCAACGGTCAACGGTCAACTTTGACCGGACTCGGCGAGTGCACTAAAGCGACTCGGCGAGTCTAAGCGTTTTCACCAACTCTCTAGGATTCCCTTTGGACACGTCGAGTACTCCCATGACTCGACGAGTTCCACCTGGCATGAATCGCGGGGCCACCACGACTCAACTCGCCGAGTCTCAAGAACAACTCGGCGAGTTCCAGCTCGACTCAGTCCACCTGTCAACCCTCTCTAACTCTCCCTGACTCACTGAGTCAACCCATAACTCGGCAGCACCACTCGCTGAGTGGTTAAGGACAATCTTCATGCTACTCGCCGAGTCTGTTCTTCAGACTCGACGAGTCCATGCCATGCATCAACTCAATCTAGCTTCTGAGGTCAGATCCGCTCCATCCACTCATAGATCGGGCCCTCCTAAGCTCATTCATCACGTAAAGTTCATATCTTGGTTACCATGCAACACCTACAAGGCTCTATTTGGAGAAATGACCTCTAAGATGGCAACCCTAGTCTTCAACCCAAAAGGAAGGACATAAAGCATGACATTAGGGACTCTCTGGACCTACTAAGGTCCAGATCTAAGCACCATATCTCCATGGGACCTCTCACACTTCAAATACGAAGCAATTAAGGCATGAAGAAACCCTAGATTTAACCATATCAACAAAAACATGAGAATAAGCTCTGAATGATACCTCAAGAAGCCTCCTCTGATGAAATGAAAGTAGATCCAAGCTCCCCAACTCTTCTAGCTTGACTTTCCTCTTCCTTTCTTGCAAAAACACACAAATTTGGTGAACATTGGCCTCTTAGCTCACTCACAAGAACCCTCAGCTGTTTTGGTGCTCTCAAGATCAAGGTAGCCGCAATGAAGGGCCATAAGGTCCTTTAAATAGGGCTTAGGACCGGGAAATTAGGGTATTCATTAAACAGCGAGGACTCACCGAGTCCATTCCTTGGACTCGCCGAGTCCAGGCGCGAACCCGCGTCCTGAACCGCGATCCTACTCGGCGAGTTTGAGCTCCAACTCGCCGAGTCCCCTCACAAAATTCCAATAATATAAGCATAAAAGATACCTGGAAATCCGGGCTGTTACAATTCTCCCCCACTAGAACTAGACTTCGCCCTCGAAGTCTCGCTCTGCAAATAGCTCTGGATGCTACTCACGCATCTCACGCTCCGGCTCCCAGGTCATCTCTGATCCCTTTCGATGCTGCCACTGAACCAACACCAGGGGTACCTCCTTGTTCCTCAAAACCTTGATCTTCCGATCTCTGATGGCCACTGGTCTCTCGGCATAATTCAGGCTCGCATCCACCTGAATATCCTCTAATGGAACCACTGCCGACTCGTCGGCTATACACTTCCTCAGCTGCGACACATGAAAAGTGTCGTGAATCTGCCCCAACTCTGCTGGAAAATCCAAACGATAGGCTACCCGGCCTACCCTCGCAGTCACACGGAAAGGACCAATATATCGGGGCCCCAACTTGCCCCTCTTCCTGAATCGAATCACTCCTTTCCAAGGAGAGACCTTCAGGAGTACAAGGTTGCCAACCTGAAACTCAAGCTCGGACCGACGTCTGTCTGCATAACTCTTCTGTCGGCTATGAGCGGTCAACAACCTCTGTCTGACCTGCTGAATCTGCTCTGTCGTCCGAAGCACGATCTCTATACTGCCCATCACCCTCTGACCAACCTCTCCCCAACAAATGGGGGTTCGACACCTCCTCCCATACAACAGCTCAAAGGGTGGCATACCAATGCTCGAATGATGGCTGTTGTTGTAGGAAAACTCTGCTAAGGGCAAATATGCATCCCAACTACCCCCGAAATCCAACACACATGCTTAGAGCATGTCCTCGAGCGTCTGAATCGTCCGCTCACTCTGACCGTCTGTCTGGGGATGATATGCGGTACTAAAATGCAGTCTAGTACCCAACTCCTCATGAAACTTCTTCCAGAATCTGGAAGTGAAGTGCATATCACGGTCTGAAACAATCGAGATCGGCACCCCATGCCGAGATACCACTTCCCTCACATACACCTCTGCCAATTTCTCTGCTGAGGAACTCTCACTGGTGGCAAGGAAGTGAGCGCTCTTCGTCAACCTGTCCACAATCACCCAAATTGCATCAACTCCCCTGGCAGTCCTTGGCAATTTGGTGATGAAATCCATAGTGATCTGTTCCCACTTCCATTCGGGAACCTTCAATGGCTGCAACTTACCATGCGGCCTCTGGTGCTCGGCCTTAACCCTACGGCAGGTCAAGCACCTCTCAACAAACCACGCGACATCCCTCTTCATAGAGGGCCACCAATACTCCTTTCTCAGATCCAAATACATCTTAGTGGCCCCCGGATGGATCGAAAATTTCGACCGATGAGCCTCCTCCATCAAAATGGTACGCATTCCTCCCACAAACGCCACCCAGATACGCCCCTGAAATGTCATAAGCCCCCGACCATCGGTAACGAACTCTGAAACCAAACCAACAACCCGTTCCCTCTTTCGCATCTCGGGTTGCACAGCCTCGGCCTGTGCCCCACGAATGGCGTCCAACACTGGAGCTATCACGTTGAATCTCAAACATACATCCCGCAGCGGGGTACTCTCCGCCATGCGGTTCAATGCATCGGCTACCACATTAGCCTTGCCTGGGTGGTACAGGATCTCACAATCATAATCCTTGACCACATCCAACCACCTTCTCTGACGCATATTTAGGTTGGGCTGATCCATCAAATACTTCAAACTCTTATGGTCCGTGTATATCGTACACCAAACCTCATACAAGTAGTGACGCCAAATCTTGAGGGCGAACACCACTGCCCCCAACTCTAGGTCATGGGTGGGATATCTCGTCTCATGAGGTTTCAGCTACCTCGATGCATATGCTATCACATGCCCTCTCTGCATCAGCACCACTCCCAACCCCAAGATCGATGCATCACAGTATACCACAAAGTCCTCCATCCCTTCCGGGAGGGCTAACATTGGGGCTTCACACAACCTTTGGCGAAGTGTCTCAAAGGAGGCCTGCTGCTCGGGGCCCCATGAAAAAGAAACACCCTTCTAGGTCAATCTGGTGAGTGGCACTGCGATCTTAGAGAAATCCCTGATAAACCTCCGATAATACCCTGCCAATCCTAGGAAACTCCTGATCTCGGAGGGTGACTTCGGCACCTCCCAACTCATCACCACCTCTACCTTGGCCGGATCGACCAATATCCCTTCCTGGTTAACGAGATGTCCTAAGAACTGGACCTCCTGCAACCAGAAATCACACTTGGAGAATTTAGCATAAAGCCTCTCCGATCTCAGAACTCCGAGAACCTCTCTCAAATGCTCCTCATGCTGCTCTCTAGATCTCGAATATACCAGAATGTCATCGATAAATACAATCACCGACCGATCTAGCATCGGCCTACACACTCGGTTCATGAGATCCATGAACACTGCCGGGGCATTGGTGAGCCCGAAAGGCATCACCACAAACTCGTAATGCCCATAACGCGTCCTGAACGCTGTCTTCTGGACGTCCTCATCTCGCACCCTCACCTGATGATATCCAGACCTCAAATCGATCTTGGAGAACCAAGATGCTCCCTGCAACTGATCGAACAAATCGTCGATCCTCAGCAACGGGTAACGGTTCTTGACCGTCAGCTTGTTCAACTCCCGGTAATCAATACACATCCGGTGTGAACCATCCTTCTTTTTGACGAACAGGATAGGCGCTTCCCACGGCGATCTGCTCGGCCGAATAAACCCCTTCCACAGCAGCTCCTGAAGCTGTGAGGATAACTCTTGCATCTCTGGAGGTGCAAGGCGATAAGGCACCTTAGCGATAGGCACGGCCCCCGGAACCAAATCGATACTGAACTCCACTTGCCTCACAGGAGGCACACCCGACAACTCCTCGGGAAATACATCCGGGAACTCATGCACCACTGGAACCTCCTCAACTGAACTCGGTCTCTCGGAAACCACCCGCGTATCCATTACATACGCCACAAAACCCTTACAGCCCTGCTGTAGACACTGCCTCGCCCTAGCGGCCGAACAAAACGCTGATCCTGAACGTGTACCCTCGCCGTACAACGAAAGAACTCCCCCACTAGGGTCTCGTATGGTCACCAGCTGACGCTCGCAGTCGATAACCGCACCGAATCTGCTCAACCAGTCCATGCCCACAATGACACAGACATCACCCATCGCAATAGGAACCAGATCAATCGGGAACTCAACACCGAAAATCTCGACTACGCAACCTCGGAGAACCTCCGTGGCATATATCACCGTCTCATCCGCTATGGAAACTCTCAGAGGCCGACCCAACGCCTCACGACTAACACTGATATGCTGACTAAAAGCCAAAGATACAAAAGACCGACTCACACCCGAGTCAAATAATACCAAGGCAGGTACAGAATTCACAAGAAAAGTATCTACGCATAACATAACATAAGCATAATATCTCAACATCAAAATAAATACATGAATGAATACATACCAGCCACGACATCGGGCGCTGCGCGGACCTCCTCCGTGGTCAGCTGAAAGGCTCTCCCTTGTGCCCTCGGCCTTCACCGGCCAACTCTCTGTAGCTCTGATGCCGGTAGGGGCAGATCCCTGAGGTGCTCCCTGAGCTGATCCCCGCAACTGCGGACACTCCGCCTTCTGGTGTCCGGTCTGGTTGCAGTGAAAACACACCGCAAACCCCTTGGGGCAGTCCTTGGCCATATGCCCCTCCTTGCCACACTTGTAGCAAGATCCCGCTCTGCAGACTCCATCATGACCCTTGCCACACTTCCCACAAGTGCGGCCCTTCTGGCTCCCTGGTTTGGGATTAGCGGGCTTGGCCCGCTTGGCTGCCGGCTGAGACTGTGCCGGTCGCCGATCCCTCCCCTGAGACTCCGCCTCCTCCCTGGCCTGAGTCTCTAGCTCAATCTCCCTCTTCCGGGCATTTTCCTGAAGCTCAGAAAATGTCCAGTACGAGGAGTTCGCCGCGAACTCCCGAATGTCTCACCTCAAGATACTCAAATATCGGCTCATACGTGCCTGCTCAGTGGACACGTGCTCACGGTAGAACATCGCCCTCTCATGGAACATCCTGGTAATCGCCGTAATAGACTCGGTACCTTGCTTGAGGGTCAGAAACTCCTGGGCCAAACGCTCCCTCTCCACCTGGGGAACGTACTCATCTCAGAACATGGCAGTGAACCTCTCCTAGGTCACTGCCGCAAGCTCAGCAGGCGTAAAGTGCGCCGTCACAAACTTCCACCAGTCCTTCGCTCCCAAGCGAAGCTGGTTCAGCGCGAACTGAACCTTCAATTGCTCAGGAGATGAGCAAGTGAAGAAACACCCCTCTATATCAGAAATCCACCTCATAGCTGCCACCGGATCCTGGGTCCCATCAAACTCTGGTGGTTTTGTGTTGCTGAACTCCCGAAACAGCAACGCATCACCACCTTGCGGCCTTGTGGCAGCGATAGCCGCGGTGGCCGCTGCAACATGTGACATCCCCAAAATCTTGGCCAGAAAAGACCGATTTTCATTTATGCTTTTAAATATTTTCAGAGTAAATCCTTTTGATTTGAAAGAGTTGCGGAATTTGTTCCCAAAAACAAAACATGATAAAACATTGTTTACCGAAGCATTTCATAAAAGAAATGTATTTTCATTATAATCAAAACTCGGGGTGTCATGTTCCGATACAGACCAATAAGCATAAACGAATACATTACAAGTCATATAACAAATATAAACATATGCAGACTTGTAAACAAAACAACTTGATGGTTCATCCATCTCATGCCCTTCCGCCACTACCTGTAATACAATTTAAAACTGAGTGGGTCAGGCTTGGGAGCCTGGTGAGCATATAGGGTTTTCAACCCACAATAAATATCATATTTAATTTTCACCAACCAACAATAACCCAATTACCCATTCCCGTTATTCTCACTTTAATGTCCCTAAAACAACTAACATAAGGGACCTAGTCTAAGAATATTTCATCGGGGCGACATCACATGCTTCGGGGGTACCTCAGCAATATAAGTCAAATAAGGCAACCATGAGGGGGATGGAGTACAGCGAATGAACACCCAAGTTCATTAACACCTACAGGTGGCGAACCTGCTAATGTTTCCACAAGACTGTCTAGAATAGCCAGTGGTCGTCATCTAAACTCCGCTAGATGACTCAATCAAACAACAACGAGGCCTCTCATCTGTTTATTACACACCAACTATCTACCCATGTTCTACCCAACATATTAGTAGATAAAAATATACATTTGTATACATAGTTTAAAAACCTGTATAGCATGCTTTAATCAACATAGAAATCACATAACAGATGAGGCACACACACACATAACACATATCTCATAGAGAAACGATCAGATCTATAAGATAGAAGAGGGTGAATACACATTCACACGTAACACAACCAAATATATACACATAGCACGTATTTTATATAAAATACTTCGTATTATTGTATTAGAAAGAAAATAACTACACACTCACTTGATCAGAAGATGATCGGACAGCACTACGGCTTATAGAAGTAGTAATCCACAGCAGATCTGGAAGATCTTCACAAAAATCGAACTTCTCGCGGGCAGAGCTTCGACTCGGAAACCGCACTTCTCGTGATCTTCGGGATCTCGGGACTTGCCTCGGGGCTAGAGTATGATACCGGGGCTTCGGGGTATTTCTGGCATGCAAAACGATGCAAAACGGGAGAGAGAAGAGAAGAAATTGGCAATTGGGTCGGCTGCCTTCGGTTCCTATTTATAGGAGGCTGGAGCCTCGGAGTACGCGGGGCGTACTGCGTTACGCGGGGCGTACTGCCCAAAACGTCATTGCTTACGTATCCGAAGTGCTCGAGTGCGAGTGTCGACATCCCTCGGAGTACGCGGGGCGTACCTCGGATCAGATCGGTGACTCCTTCGGATAATGCTTCCGAATTTCCAATTAAATTTAAATACAAAATATTAAATAAACTTCGGAAATTCATATCTTCTTCATACGAACTCCGTTTTTGACGTTCTTTATATCCACGCGAAGGTGAGACTACGCTCTACAACTTTCGTTTAGACTCCGTCGGCTAATTTCGAATTTATTTTTATTATTTATTTTTAATAGGTCGCGACAGAAAAACTTCGTTATAAATTCATAACTTCTTCGTTTGACGTCCGTTCTCGCCTAACTTTTTATCGCTTCGATACCAACAACGAGACCTTCGATCCTCGTTTAGATTGCTTCGGCTAACAACCGCTCGATCTCAAATCGAGTAAAACAGGCTGTATACTGCTAAGCCGGAACTTCGATAAATCATAACTTCCTCATACGAAGTCAGATTTGGGCGTTCTATATATATATATATTCGGAAACCTCGTTTCAACTACTACAACATAGATCAAAGATATTAAGTTTATTTTACACTTAAATTTTGACGCTTATTTTTATTCTTAATTAATCAAACCACATAATTAAGCAATTAAGCACAAAACACATAATACTCAAATAATACAATCTTTATTATTTCAAAACGGGTTACAGAGGTTAACTTAGACTATTATATTGCTACAAATGGCAAGCCCGGAAACACAGGCGTTACACAACAGTAGCCTCAGAAAGAGCGGCATACCGCTTGTCAAAGGTCTCAATCAGCGTGGTCTTAATAGACCCGAACATCTCTGGTATCTCTGCCCTGATGGACGCAGCCACCTCCTCGTGGATGATCCGACGGATCTCCTCATCACTGGTCTCGCTGCTCTCAGGCATCAAACGTGTCCTCACCATGATCTACCTCTGAAATACAACACCCTTCGAGCATACTCACACTCGACAACTCATTCCTCCTTGATCCTTGGTATTCCAAAGATTCTTACTTGGGCTGTACGCCGCTCCGGTGCTTTCAGTAGTACGGGCCCAATACTACTGTGTGCACCGTATCAGAATACACCCCAAGTCCTCCTCTTCGGATCCCAAATTCCAAGTACTTTATCATGCATAGATGTCACACCCCCAAACCAAGGATGGCGGAAACGTCCGGGGGTGGAGGACTTCATGTAGGGTATCACACCAACGAGTATAATAGTGCTCAAAGTAAATACAACCATCATAAATATAATTGAAAAAGTTACACCAAAGTATATGTTTACATGATTCGAATCAATTACATTATGAATCAAAATGAACTGTTTGACGATTTATCGTCCCATCCTCAAAACGTTGTTGATTTCCTGTTTTCACTGAATTCCTGAGAATACAAGTAGTTTTGAAAAGTGTCAACACAAAGGTTGGTGAGTTCATAAGTCTTTGTATATAATTATGAAAAAGCTCGTCATGTAATTGTATAGTTTTTCCAGAAAAATCCGATATTTTCCTTAAAATGAATAATGTAATCTTGTATCCAAAGACTGAAATGTATGAGTAATCTTCCTTATTTGCAGAAAATAATGTGTGTTTATTTCAATACAAACGCGTACGATATTAGTGAAACTCTCGTAAATTCTTAAGTTTGTTAATACTTTCTGTGAGCTATTATAACCATACTATGACCTAGGTGGCCTGAATACGACGTTCTTCGGGCGTCGTAGAACTGAAATGACACTTGTCACCACAGACCTGCCGGTCTAGCTGTTGCGAGCAGCTCTGGTGTGGGTTGTCAAGCCCAATATAGATCTATATACAACTATCACGCTCTCCTTCCAGGAGACTCTGGTTACAATACAGGACTTATGATTTATGTGAAGAGGATGTCTCACAAAGTTATTAACGAATTTACACTTAATCATAATGAAAGTTTCCTTTTTGTAATGTATGCATTTTGAAATCCATCGTAAACTATACCTATTATAGCTTATCAAAACGAAGGTAGTAACAGTAAAGTACGTAATTTTTACTTAACATAGTTTATTTAACGTTTGTGTGTAATAGGTATACTTCAATAATAACGCTTTGTGTAATCTATGCTTTATCTAGTAAAAATCCATTTGCTAACAGGTTTATGTCTAGATACTAACACAAGAATGTCATATATTGCAAATATGCATGAACACGTAATAATATACACCTTGCTCAACATGTTTACAAGGTGTTATGAAAATTATATGATGCTAACTAAATTAGACCTTCCTGCACTGTTTTAGAAAAGCCATAGAAAAATCATACGAAGTCGAAAACTAAATCCGTAAATTCTGAGAGTTCCCAAAATGTGTCTAGTTTACTCATAATTTTTATCATGATTTCTAATGACCTCCAACTTGGGTGAAAAAGTCCATAATCACAGACTGGTCCGGATTGGTGCTTGGAATGATAGGCAGTTTTGTAAAAATCACCATAAATTGTAGAAAAATCGTATGGAGATGTGCAAATAGTCATTTTAAAGCTAAGAAGTGGAACTATATGCACCTAAAACAGTTTTGAAAACAAAAATGTTTAAGATGTCCAAAACAGTCCGTGAATGGAGTTGAACTTTTCTGATGAAAGCTGTTAGAAAAATGTAGTTATGTTGTTAATGTTTTAACTTGTATTCCCCCCCATAAAAACTTGAGAAAACATGAAAATGTAGGGGTTGAACTCACCTTAAGTGATTTCAGTAGGTAAGTGTTGAAGAAGAGAAGTGTTCCACCCAAGAACACTTGAAGAATCACTTGAAGATTCGAAGCTCTAACACAAATATAATGGAGTTTGTGTAAGATATCCATGATTTGAGTGGAAATAATTGAGATAATCATAAAGGAAATGGATTATGCTTACCAAATGTGGAGGAAAAACTCAAGATCAGCCCTTGAATCTCGAATTTCTAGAGAGAGAAAGTGAGAGAGAAAAGAGTTTGATCTTGTTGTGAAATGAGAGCAAATGAGAGAAAATGAGGAGAGAGGATGAATATCCAGCTCTAAAAAACGTGGGAAGGAGTGATGATTGAGTGGAAATGACATTGATGTGACCTAGGTAAGGTGGGGAGGTATGGCTGGTCATAGAGTGGGTGTGGGAGTGGTTGCTTGTGTCATAAAGTAAAGCAAAGTCAACACTCCACCTATTTGTACTTTTACCCACTTGCTTTTATTATTTAAATAGAGATTTTTATGAATTTATGATTAAATTGTGAATATTTAGGGTTTATTATGTTAAAATATGATTTTGGGTGAAAACCCCGCGTTAAAATAATTAAAAACGGGCTTAAAACGCAAATTTGGTTGAAAACCGGGAGAAAAAGGCTTCACAGCGAGGCCTCTCGGTCCTAGGCCGAGGTTCGGTCCCTAGGCCGAGGTTCGGTCAGGAGAATGCTGATTCGGAGGCGAGAGGCGCGAGCCAGAGGCGAGAAGCGAAGGGACGAGGGTTCGGTCCGAAGGCTAGGTCCGAAGGCTCGGTCCGAAGTCAGAAGGGAAGCTTCGGTCCTCGGTCTGGAGATAAGAGGCTAGAATGTCAAAACCGAACGAACTGTAGTGAACAGTACCTTCGGTTCGGTTAGTGAACAGTACCTTCGGTTCGGATCAGCAGCCTTCTTCATCAGGAGGGTTCGGTTCCTAAGAGGGGTTTCGGTTCCTAAGAGGAGTTTCGGTTCCTAAGAGGGGTTTCGGTTCATAAGGTCCGTTTTTCGCGTAGACTTCCGTTTTTGGGCTGATTTCGCCAAATTCGAGGGTCGGGATGCCCCGAGTGATTATAGAAAGTTGGGAGAGATTTCGAGAGAGATTTGAGAGAGATTCCACATACTCAGAGAGATTTGGGAGAGATTTGACATACTTGGGGAGATTTCACATACAAAGAGATATTTGGAAGAGATTTCACATTCTTAGAGAGATTTGGGAGAGATTTGACATTCTTGGAGAGATTTCACATACAAAGAGATATGTGGGAGAGATTTCTCATACTTAGAGAGATTTGGGAGAGATTTGACATTCTTGGAGAGATTTCTCATACAAAGAGATATGTGGGAGAGATTTCACATACTTAGAGAGATTTGGGAGAGATTTGACATTCTTGGAGAGATTTCTCATACAAAGAGATATGTGGGAGAGATTTCTCATACTTAGAGAGATTTGGGAGAGATTTGACATTCTTGGAGAGATTTCTCATACAAAGAGATATGTGGGAGAGATTTCACATACTTAGAGAGATTTGGGAGAGATTTGACATTCTTGGAGAGATTTCTCATACAAAGAGATATGTGGGAGAGATTTCACATACTTAGAGAGATTTGGGGAGAGATTTCTGATACGAAGAGATGGAGTGAAAACGATTGAGAGAGGTTTCATTGGTGACCTTTTTGAGTGTGCGGCTATGCACTGCAAGGTCCGTACCCGTTAAGCCTTGTTTAAGGATCTTGCATACTCCCGATGAGTATGTAACATTGTTTTATCGGTTTGGCTCTCCACGTACCACCGTTTTAGGTTAAGGAGATCTAGGTGAACGCACTTTTCGACTTATGATCTCTCATTAGAATAGAGAGTTGTTTAGAAAGTACATAACGTAAACTCTAGTACTCACGGCAAATTGAGTTGACCGGTTTGACTTGTTGACTTTAGTTGACTTCGACTTGACCGAAAATTGACGGTTGTCACATCATCCCCCCGTTAGAGGGAATTTTGTCCCGAAATTTGAATTTAGGCAAGGAGTTTGTAAATGACTAGGGTCGGCTCTACATTATTTTGATTCTGACTAAGAGATGAGTTATTATACACGAAAACTTAGCTTATACACATTATGATATAACCAATACTGGGCGGATAGTAAAATGTGTGATTCTACTTCAGTTTCACATCCCAACGAGGAAAAGAAACTAAGTCAGAATTCTCACATTCTATTATCTACCAGGTATTCGTTATATATAACTGGGGAATGTATAAGTGAGGAAATCATAACAAATAACTTAGTAATCCTTCTTACTACGAGGGTAGATAAGCAAGTCACTTACAACGACAACGATGAACTGATCCTAGTAAGAATGGCACATCCTATGAATACTGCGAACGGGTTAGTCCTATCCGAGGGGTATCACTACGGACTTGCAGCGTCCGCATCGAATTTGGAGGGTTGTCCTCGGACATCCTTTTTCCAATACTCGCGACTGGTGATATTCAGATCTCAGGTCCGATTCCTAAAGGGTACCTCGTTCCTTGTGGTTGGTCGGCCTATTCGTTTATGTGAGGCAGATAGTAAAGGTTTCTACTGGAGATATTGTCAGGGCCTCTGAAGTTAATGGAACTATGAGCAATTTACCTTTCTATTTGAAGAATAAGAACAGAGCTTTCCAGGGTGAAAAGCTTGGTTCTTCAATTTTTATTGTTGAGTAGTTCGACAGGTTTGACCTAAGAGTTCTTGTAGCTCGGTAGAAAGCATGTGGGTTTGGTTTACACGTTTAGGCCTTCTTAGATGGTAGGACATTTACTCGCCCTCCTGGGCAACCTTGGCTCGAAGTTCATGGCAGAACTCATACCATATCTTTCCCAAGCTTTTGTGCTTGGACGTTGTCTGCTACATGCGTGACATTGCCAAGGGTCTCCTGTAAGCACTTGTGATAAGGTTTCGGAAGCATAACACTCCTCTGATGCGTGTTTTGGGGTTCCATAGTAAAAGATAATCCGTAGGTTCGAGCTGGATGTTTATGAGAGACGAAGGTTTCGATGTTTGGAGGGGTTAGGTGAAAGGTCCTTTTGTAGATGTTAAATTGGGAAGATGAGGGCTATATCAATGAAAATTGGATGATGACAGCAATATCTTTTTAGATAAAACTAGCTAAGCTATATTCGCAAGAAGAGATCACTAGAGTGATAGAGTATCTTGTGTTACTTTTTAGGGTGATAAATTTTGTTTGATGTTATCATTATCGTAGATGATTTATACCACAATGTCTAGCACTGGCGGTGGGTGTAATGATATTTGACATCATGACCCCTGACAGGTCTCCCTATGATCGAATGGTATATGAACGTCGTATGTGACCTGATGTTGGGGAATCGTCGAGTGGGTGGCCCCACTCGGTTCTTACTACTAGACACGGATTAGGAGTCGGGATGAAATTATTTGTTTCAAGACTTCAGTATTTTGATTATAATTAACCCCGATGTATGTACAAAGTCATCACTTCTTACAGGTAATGATCCTAAGATCATATATGAATGTATTTGGTTCGATTTAAACGAGAGAGTATTTTAACTACTTTTAGAAAGACAGTGACTTTAGCAAGCATAACAATTTCATTACAAACATATAGTACTTCAACGTTTTTGTCGTTGGAAACATCACAAAAGTCCTAATATGGTTTCCTACTGATCCTGCCGGTTCGTTGGTTATGCTCCTCCGCTTTCCCCTTCATTCCTCTCAGTTGGACAGTTTCTCTTGAAGTGTCCCGCTTCGCCACATAGGAAGCACACTGGAATTACCTTGGTACTGGGTGTTGAAGTGATGTACTGAGTCGGGGTCCTACAGAAACGGGCGGTGTGTCCTTTCCCGTTGCAGTTATCACATTGTAAAATTCGGCAAGCTCCTGTGTGATGGAAGCCACATTGGTTACACTTTGGGAGTGAACCCTTATATGGTCTGGCCGGCGTTTGGGTGGCAGACCCTGTGGCTAGTGTTGAGGCATGTGTCGTGACTGCTGTTGTGATGGTGGGGGTGGCCATAGGTTGTTGTCTTTTAGTGGATTTTTGAGATTGGTGGCGCTCTTTCATGTTCCAAAACTTTCTCTTCTTGTTCGTAGGTTTGAGACCGGAGGTATTTTTGCTGGCGGACACCCGTTGGTGTTCCTGAATATTACCACTATCTGTATTGCCAGCATCGCTTCCATTTCTGCTGGCGTTGTTAGCATCGAACTGTGCCATGACGGCTGCCACGGCTGCCGTGACTGCAGCCTGAAAAGTAGCAGCATCAATCTGCAGGGTTGGCGCCTTGCTAGTTGGTTGGTTCCCTCTTGGTGAAGACATAGTTCTGTTTCATGATGAAAAACATCTTTGTTAGTGGAAATGATTATCTTAAGTGCATCCTTACAATTTATATTAACGCATATAAATTTTTGCACATTACTGTACTACTCCTAGTGTTTCCGCTAACATTCTTGAAATAGGGTTATAGCAGTGGGTAGGGGTAGGTTTCATACGGGCGTCAAGCTTTACCCATCTTAGAATCATGTGTGTTCAAACACGCTTGGCTGGGGAGTTTTGATGGGATCCGGTGCATTAGTGCTGGTATGATCGCACCCGTAAGTCTATGATGAAGGAACTTCTCAACAAAATGATTAAGGGTGAGGTGATAATAAGTTTTTAGAATGGCTATACATCGCGAGTTTCTAACTAAGTTTTATCTTATATCGATTTGTAACGTAATTTGGTCGTTAAGGGCGTTCTGAAAACAATTCATAACGGGAGTCTTTATATGGTAACCCATGAATTTTTAGTAGTTCAGCATCCAAGTGGAGCCTTATAGTTGGCCCAGGCTAGGTCCTTATTACAACCAATTGGAGCATGTTCTCGAAGATTTGACCTACATCCCTATGATGCAGTCCTAATACAGAGTAGAAGTAAGTTCAGGTAGTGATCTTTTGATGTTTGTTGTTTGAGACCGGGTTCCATTGGTTGGTGAATGACATGATCCAACCTTGGAGAGAAGATCAGGAACGATTTCGGAGCTAGATTACTCTAGTCTTACAACTTGAATAGAGTGGGTTTTAGGCAGGCTCCTATCGCAGCATGATGGGAGTGTTTGAACAAAAAGGTGACATAGAACTCGGCTGATTGATACGTCATTGATGTTTAAGATGTAACGAATTAGGGAAAATTGACCTTGTAGAGGGTCTTATATCATATCGAAGTAGGGGTGTCTTGGCCGCCTAAAGGCCTCACTAAAGGTACCTACAGTACAAGATAGTTTCATAGGGAATGCCACATAGGGCATAGATAGGAAAAAAAAACGATTCCTTTTTAACATGAAATGAAGTAAGGCATCTACTACTGGCGGCGGTCATTTTTTTTCTTGTGATCTCTCAGTTCAGCTAGCTGCCGCTCCATATCAAGCACGTGCCTTTCATACACCCTCCGGCGTACTCGGAGTTTTATGACATCGGTTCGTGTTTCAGCCAGTGCTTGCAGCAAGGTTTCATAGTCTTCCTCATACTTTTCACGAGTGTGCTCAAGGCGATTGGTGTGGATTGTATGTATTCTTGCATTTGCATCAACCTCTGCGATACTATGGAGAGTTGTTCTGCCCTGAATCTCGTCTCGGGCAACTCTACGGACCAGGATTGGCAAATTTCTATCTGCTGGGGTTCCTTCGTTTATGTTGTAGAAGCTTCGATCTCCATCGAACGACATAGGTTGGTCTTGCTCTTCGCTCCAGATTTCCAAGCACTCTACCCAAGGAGGCATCGGGCCTTGAAAAGCCGGTCGAGGATTGGGATTTGGAACACGGGTCATCGAGGATAGGTTCACCATTTCAGGTTCGGAGTCAGAACCGTCAGCAAGGCCTTCAACTTGGTGACCATCCACAGGGATTGGGTGATCATTCTCTGGCTCCTCTCCGATCCATTCAGTATTGTTGTGGTTAGGGTAGTACGGGTCGTCATGGGGATGAAATCCAGCCATGATATCTTCGCGAGAAATGGGGATATAAGGAATAACTAAGTAGATGTACTAATTAGCTAATTATAAGATGATCTTTATCAGGTACTTCAATACATTGTTTAGTGCATACTAGTCATATGTATTTGGGACAGGATAGACCTTCGAATAAGCGACCCTAACTCTAAGTCCCCAATCCAACGAGAACAGGAAGTAAAGCAAAGATCCACAGATTCTAAGTCTATGACGTCCTGGATACATATAATTTTAATGTATCCACTAAGCAATTATTGACCTATTGATAAAAATCTATTTAGTTCTCAGATAAGTAATTATAATAACACCAAATACCCCTATGGTATTTCATTGTGGTAGTGTTGGTAAGTTTTTAGACTTGTTGCCATATCACAACCATTCTTGGGCATGTGCTAATCACTACTCGGACGATCATAGTTGATCAGGCTATGCCACTCCCAAGACTGACCATACATCCCCGAGCTTACCTGTGATATCCAACAATCATTACTTTTGTTTTGTTCTAGAACGATGTTGACCCTAGTATGTATGCATGCATGTATACTTTTAATAAGAAATTACTTATTTCTAAAAGTATAGTTGTTTTGAAAACATAAAATCAGAGACTCTAGTCCCAATGCATTTATAGTTTGTATATCTTATGTGGTTCGATATACTGAGTTCACTATAAACAATGCTCTGATACCAATCTGTCACACCCCCAAACCAAGGATGGCGGAAACGTCCGGGGGTGGAGGACTTCATGTACGGTATCACAACAACGAGTATAATAGTGCTCAAAGTAAATACAACCATCATAAATATAATTGAAAAAGTTACACCAAAGTATATGTTTACATGATTCGAATCAATTACATTATGAATCAAAATGAACTGTTTGACGATTTATCGTCCCATCCTCAAAACGTTGTTGATTTCCTGTTTTCACTGAATTCCTGAGAATACAAGTAGTTTTGAAAAGTGTCAACACAAAGGTTGGTGAGTTCATAAGTCTTTGTATATAATTATGAAAAAGCTCGTCATGTAATTGTATAGTTGTTCCAGAAAAATCCGATATTTTCCTTAAAATGAATAATGTAATCTTGTATCCAAAGACTGAAATGTATGAGTAATCTTCCTTATTTGCAGAAAATAATGTGTGTTTATTTCAATACAAACGCGTACGATATTAGTGAAACTCTCGTAAATTCTTAAGTTTGTTAATACTTTCTGTGAGCTATTATAACCATACTATGACCTAGGTGGCCTGAATACGACGTTCTTCGGGCGTCGTAGAACTGAAATGACACTTGTCACCACAGACCTGCCGGTCTAGCTGTTGCGAGCAGCTCTGGTGTTGGTTGTCAAGCCCAATATAGATCTATATACAACTATCACGCTCTCCTTCCAGGAGACTCTGGTTACAATACAGGACTTATGATTTATGTGAAGAGGATGTCTCACAAAGTTATTAACGAATTTACACTTAATCATAATGAAAGTTTCCTTTTTGTAATGTATGCATTTTGAAATCCATCGTAAACTATACCTATTATAGCTTATCAAAACGAAGGTAGTAACAGTAAAGTACGTAATTTTTACTTAACATAGTTTATTTAACGTTTGTGTGTAATGGGTATACTTCAATAATAACACTTTGTGTAATCTATGCTTTATCTAGTAAAAATCCATTTGCTAACAGGTTTATGTCTAGATACTAACACAAGAATGTCATATATTGCAAATATGCATGAACACGTAATAATATACACCTTGCTCAACATGTTTACAAGGTGTTATGAAAATTATATGATGCTAACTAAATTAGACCTTCCTGCACTGTTTTAGAAAAGCCATAGAAAAATCATACGAAGTCGAAAACTAAATCCGTAAATTCTGAGAGTTCCCAAAATGTGTCTAGTTTACTCATAATTTTTATCATGATTTCTAATGACCTCCAACTTGGGTGAAAAAGTCCATAATCACAGACTGGTCCGGATTGGTGCTTGGAATGATAGGCAGTTTTGTAAAAATCACCATAAATTGTAGAAAAATCGTATGGAGATGTGCAAATAGTCATTTTAAAGCTAAGAAGTGGAACTATATGCACCTAAAACAGTTTTGAAAACAAAAATGTTTAAGATGTCCAAAACAGTCCGTGAATGGAGTTGAACTTTTCTGATGAAAGCTGTTAGAAAAATGTAGTTATGTTGTTAATGTTTTAACTTGTATTCCCCCCCATAAAAACTTGAGAAAACATGAAAATGTAGGGGTTGAACTCACCTTAAGTGATTTCAGTAGGTAAGTGTTGAAGAAGAGAAGTGTTCCACCCAAGAACACTTGAAGAATCACTTGAAGATTCGAAGCTCTAACACAAATATAATGGAGTTTGTGTAAGATATCCATGATTTGAGTGGAAATAATTGAGATAATCATAAAGGAAATGGATTATGCTTACCAAATGTGGAGGAAAAACTCAAGATCAGCCCTTGAATCTCGAATTTCTAGAGAGAGAAAGTGAGAGAGAAAAGAGTTTGATCTTGTTGTGAAATGAGAGCAAATGAGAGAAAATGAGGAGAGAGGATGAATATCCAGCTCTAAAAAACGTGGGAAGGAGTGATGATTGAGTGGAAATGACATTGATGTGACCTAGGTAAGGTGGGGAGGTATGGCTGGTCATAGAGTGGGTGTGGGAGTGGTTGCTTGTGTCATAAAGTAAAGCAAAGTCAACACTCCACCTATTTGTACTTTTACCCACTTGCTTTTATTATTTAAATAGAGATTTTTATGAATTTATGATTAAATTGTGAATATTTAGGGTTTATTATGTTAAAATATGATTTTGGGTGAAAACCCCGCGTTAAAATAATTAAAAACGGGCTTAAAACGCAAATTTGGTTGAAAACCGGGAGAAAAAGGCTTCACAGCGAGGCCTCTCGGTCCTAGGCCGAGGTTCGGTCCCTAGGCCGAGGTTCGGTCAGGAGAATGCTGATTCGGAGGCGAGAGGCGCGAGCCAGAGGCGAGAAGCGAAGGGACGAGGGTTCGGTCCGAAGGCTAGGTCCGAAGGCTCGGTCCGAAGTCAGAAGGGAAGCTTCGGTCCTCGGTCTGGAGATAAGAGGCTAGAATGTCAAAACCGAACGAACTGTAGTGAACAGTACCTTCGGTTCGGTTAGTGAACAGTACCTTCGGTTCGGATCAGCAGCCTTCTTCATCAGGAGGGTTCGGTTCCTAAGAGGGGTTTCGGTTCCTAAGAGGAGTTTCGGTTCCTAAGAGGGGTTTCGGTTCCTAAGAGGGGTTTCGGTTCATAAGGTCCGTTTTTCGCGTAGACTTCCGTTTTTGGGCTGATTTCGCCAAATTCGAGGGTCGGGATGCCCCGAGTGATTATAGAAAGTTGGGAGAGATTTCGAGAGAGATTTGAGAGAGATTCCACATACTCAGAGAGATTTGGGAGAGATTTGACATACTTGGGGAGATTTCACATACAAAGAGATATTTGGAAGAGATTTCACATTCTTAGAGAGATTTGGGAGAGATTTGACATTCTTGGAGAGATTTCACATACAGAGAGATATGTGGGAGAGATTTCTCATACTTAGAGAGATTTGGGAGAGATTTGACATTCTTGGAGAGATTTCACATACAAAGAGATATGTGGGAGAGATTTCACATACTTAGAGAGATTTGGGAGAGATTTGACATTCATGGAGAGATTTCTCATACAAAGAGATATGTGTGAGAGATTTCTCATACTTAGAGAGATTTGGGAGAGATTTGACATTCTTGGAGAGATTTCTCATACAAAGAGATATGTCGGAGAGATTTCACATACTTAGAGAGATTTGGGAGAGATTTGACATTCTTGGAGAGATTTCTCATACAAAGAGATATGTGGGAGAGATTTCACATACTTAGAGAGATTTGGGGAGAGATTTCTGATACGAAGAGATGGAGTGAAAACGATTGAGAGAGGTTTCATTGGTGACCTTTTTGAGTGTCCGGCTACGCACTGCAAGGTCCGTAAACCCCGTTAAGCCTTGTTTAAGGATCTTGCATACTCCCGATGAGTATGTAACATTGTTTTATCGGTTGGGAGAGATTTCGAGAGAGATTTGAGAGAGATTCCACATACTCAGAGAGATTTGGGAGAGATTTGACATACTTGGGGAGATTTCACATACAAAGAGATATTTGGAAGAGATTTCACATTCTTAGAGAGATTTGGGAAAGATTTGACATTCTTGGAGAGATTTCACATACAGAGAGATATGTGGGAGAGATTTCTCATACTTAGAGAGATTTGGGAGAGATTTGACATTCTTGGAGAGATTTCTCATACAAAGAGATATGTGGGAGAGATTTCACATACTTAGAGAGATTTGGGAGAGATTTGACATTCTTGGAGAGATTTCTCATACAAAGAGATATGTGTGAGAGATTTCTCATACTTAGAGAGATTTGGGAGAGATTTGACATTCTTGGAGAGATTTCTCATACAAAGAGATATGTGGGAGAGATTTCACATACTTAGAGAGATTTGGGAGAGATTTGATATTCTTGGAGAGATTTCTCATACAAAGAGATATGTGGGAGAGATTTCACATACTTAGAGAGATTTGGGGAGAGATTTCTGATACGAAGAGATGGAGTGAAAACGATTGAGAGAGGTTTCATTGGTGACCTTTTTGAGTGTCCGGCTACGCACTGCAAGGTCCGTAAACCCCGTTAAGCCTTGTTTAAGGATCTTGCATACTCCCGATGAGTATGTAACATTGTTTTATCGGTTTGGCTCTCCACGTACCACCGTTTTAGGTTAAGGAGATCTAGGTGAACGCACTTTTCGACTTATGATCTCTCATTAGAATAGAGAGTTGTTTAGAAAGTACATAACGTAAACTCTAGTACTCACGGCAAATTGAGTTGACCGGTTTGACTTGTTGACTTTAGTTGACTTCGACTTGACCGAAAATTGACGGTTGTCACAATAGACCATTCTCTAATAGATCTCTCATAAGCCCCTCACTGCTACCTACTCACTCTCAAGCATCTCATAGCAGCTCACCTCCTCTTAGGCTAAGGCATCACACATCAGGCCACTCTAGTCCTAATAGGAATACCTAGCCTACTCTAGCATGCAAATACATCATATCAGTAACAATATCACATAACATGAGGGTATTTTGGGAAATCACCGTTCGGGCGCGGACTGATCGTACACACAACTCTGCTCTACGTTTTTCAAAAATCTTTTACTATTTTTGAAAATACTTCTCAAATCCTCAGTTTGAGTTCAAATACGCCCGAAGGTGTACTCGAATCCCTCAAACCAAGGCTCTGATACCAACTTGTAACACCGTGAATTTCAAAATAATTTTTCGCAAAATATAAAAACATTTTTAATTTAAATTTCATCAAACATAAAGTTTAAATCTCCAATTCACATCATACAAAATCCCAAGATCACATATAAAAATCCCATGCGTGTGTACAGATCAAGCCGGCGCCTTCCCACGGTCATCACTAGTACCTGAAACAAACAACACTAACACTTTAAGCACAAAGCTTAGTGAGTTCCCCAAAATACCACATATAACACATATTAGCCACTCGAGGCTATAACTCTATGGGTCCGTGCACCCAAACTCTGTGAACCCTCAGGTTCTGACTCTAGGAACCTTCCGGTTCCAACTCTATAAGCATGCACAACATAAATCACATAGACATCATGCAGTACAACACATAGCATACACATAAAATACACATACTTTGTCACATAATTCTGATTACCTACTCAAGGTAAAGTATAGTGAGAAGACTCACCTCGTATATCTCGATAACTCGCGAATCCTGGAAATCACTCGTGCTCGATCCTCCGAGCTATAATCCTCTTATAACATCATATATCTCTAATTAACACTTTTACCACTAAGGTTGACTACCCTTAACAAGTCAACTCTGGTCAACGGTCAACGGTCAACGGTCAACTTTGACCGGACTCGGCGAGTGCACTAAAGCGACTCGGCGAGTCTAAGCGTTTTCACCAATTCTCTAGGATTCCCTTTTGACACGTTGAGTACTCCCATGACTCGATGAGTTCCACCTGGCATGAATCGCGGGGCCACCACGACTCAACTCGCCGAGTCTCAAGAACAACTCGGCGAGTTCCAGCTCGACTCAGTCCACCTGTCAACCCTCTTTAACTCTCCCTGACTCACTAAGTCAACCCATAACTCGGCAGGACCACTCGCTGAGTGGTTAAGGACAATCTTCATGCTACTCGCCGAGTCTGTTCTTTAGACTCGGCGAGTCCATGCCATGCATCAACTCAATCTAGCTTCTGAGGTCAGATCCGCTCCATCCACTCATAGATCTGACCCTCCTAAGCTCATTCATCACGTAAAGTTCATATCTTGGTTACCATGCAACACCTACAAGGCTCTATTTGGAGAAATGACCTCTAAGATGGCAACCCTAGTCTTCAACCCAAAAGGAAGGACATAAAGCATGACATTAGGGACTCTCTGGACCTACTAAGGTCCAGATCTAAGCACCATATCCCCATGGGACCTCTCACACTTCAAATACAAAGCAATTAAGGCATGAAGAAACCCTAGATTTAACCATATCCACAAAAACACGAGAATAAGCTCTGAATGATACCTAAACAAGCCTCCTCTGATGAAATGAAAGTAGATCCAAGCTCCCCAACTCTTCTAGCTTGACTTTCCTCTTCCTTTCTTGCAAAAACACACAAATTTGGTGAACAATGGCCTCTTAGCTAACTCACAAGAACCCTCAGCTGTTTTGGTGCTCTCAAGATCAAGGTAGCCGCAATGAAGGGCCATAAGGTCCTTTAAATAGGGCTTAGGACCGGGAAATTAGGGTTTTCATTAAACAGCGAGGACTCGCCGAGTCTAGGCGTGAACTCGCGTCCTGAATCGCGATCCTACTCGGCGAGTTTGAGCTCCAACTCGCCGAGTCCCCTCACAAAATTCCAATAATATAAGCATAAAAGGTACGTGGAAATCCGGGCTGTTACAATTACACACAGAAAACATGATATCAGGTCGGCTTGCAGTAAGATAAAGCAATGAACCTATCTTGCTCCTGTATAAAGTAAGATCAACAGCAGGTGTGTCTAATGAAGGAGTTAGCTTCGTTCCAACTGCCATTGGTACTCTCAACTTCGTGCTATTTGTCATTCCAAACTTTTCGAGCAAATTCTTTGTATCTTTTCTTGGTTTATGAATATGCCTTCTCTGATTTGAAGAATATTTAGACCACGAAAATTGTTGATTTTTCCCATCATACTCCTTTCGAGCTGGCTTTTCATCAAATTTTCAAATTCACTAGACAAAGCAGGGTCAGTACAGCCAACAATAATATCGTCGACATAAATTTGAACAAGCATTAGATGATTCCCAACTTTCTTTCGAAATAATGTGGGGTCAATTGATCATTGTTTAAATTTTGATTGTTTTAAGAAATTGGTAAGAGTTGCATACCATGCTCTTGGTGCTTGTTTTAACCTATAAACGACTTTATCTAAGATATAAACATGATTAGGAAATTCTTCATTTACGAAACCTGGGGGTTGTTTGACATAAACCGTCTCTTCTATTTCTCCATTAAGAAATGCACATTTGACATCCATTTGGTAAACGTCAAAATCTTTGTGTGCTGCATAGGCTAAAACTATTTGAACAGCCTCGAGTCTTGCGATAGGGGTAAAGGTTTCTTCATAGTCTACACCTTCTTGTTGCGAATAACCTTTTACTACAAGCCTAGCCTTATTTCGAGCAACATTACCATCTTTGTTGGTTTTATTTTTGAAAATCCATTTTAATCCGACAATTGAAACATCATTTACTATAGGAATTAACCTCCAAACCTTGTTTCTTTCAAATTCAGCGAATTCAGATTGCATTGTGACAACCCAATATGAGTCTCCCATTGCATCCTTAACTAACTTTGGTTCTATTTTCGAAATAAACACATTAAACATGCAATATTCTTGATGAGCATTAAGTACCTCATTCTTTTCACGAATTTGAGCTCTGGTTAGAACTCCATCATGTGGATTCCCAATGACTTGTTCTTTTGGATGATTTTTTGTCCATTTTTCAAGTGGTGGATATGCCGGATCAAAATCTAATGGTGCATCTTCGTACATTTCTTCATTTTCTAATCCTGCAACATAAATATTATCATTAAGATCATGAAATTCATCATTTTGATCAAGATTTATTGAATTAGTATCATTATGCTCCCCCTCTACAAAAGTATCATCATTCTGATGCTCCCCCTCAAAAACAACATCCATACTGCTCTTCTCCCCCCTCGAAAGGATGCTGCCCCTCAACACGAGAAGACAAATCCAAGTGCCCCCCCTCCACTTGTGCATCTCGCATTCTTTTGTCATTTGCAGTTGTGTTTTTTGGGATTATCAATTCATCAAAATGTTTTGATGATTCAGGAATTTGATTATCATTAGCATGAACTTTAGCATATGCAGCCCTATCTGGAACACCAAAAATTAAATCATAATCAAAATCAGATGAATTAAAATTTTCAGGCTCATCATTTGATTCATTAAGAATTGGTTTGTGTTCGAAACACTTTTCGACTTATTTCACATAATAGTCATCAAATGTGAGATTAAAAGTTTCTTCAACTTTTCACGTCCTTCATCAGCCTTAACTTGAAATTTCGAAAGATTATCTTTAAGATTCATGATAAAACACCTACAAACAAATACATGAAAGAATTTGACGTTAGGTTTTTGGTTATTTATGATTTCATACAAAGTTATATTGAAACGACGATGAATAAAAGATCGATTTTTAGTAAAACAGGTTGTCAAAACCGCTTCTGCCCATAGATATTGTGGAAGATTCGCATATGTCAACATTGTTCTTGCTGCTTCGCAAAGAGACCTATTCCTCCTTTCAACCACACCATTTTGTTGTGGCGTATATGGTGAAGAGAAATTATGCGAAATTCCTTTCTCTATTAAGAACGAATCGAGGACATTGTTTTTAAACTCAGATCTATTATCACTTTAGATTTTACGAACTCTCTTCTTTAGACTCATCTCAATTTTCTTGATAAATTCAATCAATGTTTGAGCGACTTTAGATTTTAACCTGAGAAAATACACCCTAGTAAATTGTGAAAAATCATCAACAATAACCAAAATGTACCATTTCTTATTGAGTGTCTCAACAATTGATGGTCCACAAAGGTCAATATGAAGAAGTTCTAAAGGTTCAACAATTTTTGAATCTATGACAATTGGATGCCCTTTTCGATGTTGTTTTCCTTGTTCGCAAGCTGCACATAAAGTATCATTGTCAAATTTTAAAACTAGTAAACGTCGAACAAGATCCTCTACCACCAATTTATTCAAATTTCGAAAGTTAAAATGAGATAAATGTTGATGCCATAACTAGTTAACATCAGATGAAGCTTTCAAAAGTAAATAAACTGAGGGTTTCCTAACAATAGGTTTGATGTTGAGAGTGAACATATCGCCATGTCTTTTTGATTTCAGCAAAACTTTGTTCATTTCAACATTCAAAATGATGCTTCCTTCTTCGTTAAACACAACTTGATTGCCAGTGGCACCACAAGTTGTGAAACACTTATCAAATTATGTTGAAGACCTTCGACATAAGCAACGCGATTCATAGCAAACTGTGCATTCGTTACTTTCCCATAAGCTTTTACTTGACACTTGTGACTATTGCCGAACTTCACTACACCTGCATTTTCCAAACTTCTAAATCTCTCAAGTTCTTCTTACTTCCAGTCATGTGACGTGAGCAACCACTATTGATATACCATTTTCATCATATTGCTCATCATATAGTACCTGCAATCATTAAAAGAATTTAGGTACCCAAGACTGTTTGGGTCCTTGGTCATTAGCTTGAAAAATGAATGGAGTTTAGAACCTAAAGCCCAATTTCGAACTTTGGATTTGAAAGTATCAATTAAGTCAACATCATTAGTTAAAGATATCGAAAGATGATTTTTCGATAGATTTGGACCTTCACTGACTTTCACCTCATGCTTCTCAGTGTTTTTGACTTTTGAGATTGGTTGCCATTTCTGAACTGGAGTATTTGATTCTTTCGAAGATAAACTTCCTCATGAAGTATCATTTAAATACTATTCATAAGCTTGCTTGATCTGATGTTGAGAATACTTTCCTGATTGATATTGTTTCCCTTGTTCCTCAGGCCAATGATTGATGGTTTCCACTTCAGAAGAACCTTTTGTGAACAAAACTTTAGTAACTTTGTAAGCAGATGGATTTGGAAATTTTGGTTTTTGTGGGTTAAACTTTTACAAATGTTTTGGATTTTTCATTCACAAATGTTTGATTGTTCGCAAATTTTTGAACAATTTCAAATTTTCGAATATTTTCAAATTTTTGAACATTCTCAAATTTTCGAATATTTTCAAATTTTCGAGCATTTTCAAATTGACGAACATTGTCAAAATGTTGAGTTGTTTCTTTTGAATGAAAATTCCTCTTTGAATAAAATCTGTTTTGTGCATTTGTTGGTTTTTGAAAAGATGAATTTGAAATTGAAAACCTTTGTTGACCCTTTGAAAGAAAATTCTTTTGTAGATTGTTTGTTTGAGAAGTCTTTGAGGATGATGATCTTGAAAACTTCGTTGAAAAATCTTTTGGATTTGAATTTTGAGAATTAGACGAAATTGATTGAGCAGTATTTTTCCTGGTTGATTCATTTGATTGCTTTTCATTTGACACTACTTGCCAAAAAAAATTCTTTCATGCCTGCCTTTTCGAAATTCCTTTTTTGTTTGAAATTTTTTCAACAAGATCCTTAAATTTTTGTGAATTAAGTTTCACATTTTCATTTGTTGCATTAGAATCTTGTTTCAAAATCTCTTTTGTATTTTCTTGTTTTTAAACCCATTTTCGTTGTGGTTTTTGTCTTTGAAAAACATATGAACTCTTTGTTAGATTATTTTCGATAGTACTTTGATCTGAAAAGAATCCTTCGTCTGATGTTTTCTTGTTATCTTCCTCAACCATTTTGTTGAACTCTGGTTTGATGTTTTCAACATTCCCAACAGTAACAAACACTTGATTTGGAAAGATAACATCATCTGTGCACTTGAAATTTGGATATACCACCGTGTTTGTTTCAAGATAATGTTCACCTTTTTCATTCAACACTTTTTCGAAATGATCAATGTCTCCATACAATTGATCAACAACAATTCGTGGAATGGTTTTTCATTCAAAACATTCTTTTCGGTTTTAGAATTGTTTGACACTTCTTCTTCATTCTCATCATCACTACTATCCGTTTGACTGTCTCTTACACTCACATGATCAAAGTAACAATCATTTGAAGTAGAGGGTCTATCAGTGTCATCCTCAACCATCGAATCATCACAAATTTCTTTACCTTTTGACTTATATGTGACATTAATGACAAATAACTGAGAACAATCGATACTTTCGTCCTCTTCAATTTCACTGATTTCGCTAAAACTATCAGAATTAACATCAATATCAGCAAAATTAGATTGAGAGTAAAGTTTCGAATTCTCAGTTCTTTTCAAAATTTTGATTTGTTCCCTTTTATTTAAGGTATCATTCACAATCTCAACAAGCTCATCAGCATTCAAATATTCATCTATCTTGACAATACCATAAGCAAATCGATTATTTAGAACTTTATCAAATTCTCCTATGGTTTTCTCACAGTCATAAGACAAGCTATCAATCTTCTCTCTTTCGAAAGTAAGAAAAGGAAATAACTTCCTATGTTGTTCTTTGCTAATGTCAGATGAATGATGTAAATTAGTTAATTTTGCATACAATCTTTTGGCAGAGTTACAATATATGTTTCGTTGAGCTAATAACATTTTTACATCACTCTCACAATGTTCTCTATCATAACCAAGATTTTTCAATTGTAATTCCAAATAGTCTACTCTGCTCCTTTTCGAATCCAACAACTTTTTCACCTCTAATAACTATGAACTAAGTTTCTTAGCTTTGTTACTAGCAGAGACAACAATAGCATCGAAATAAGCAACAATATCATCAAAAGCAATTATTTCAGAATCATATGCTTGTAAAGGAATATTGAAGGATTGAAGAATAGAACGTACCTTGGTTGTCATTGGTGATTTGTCTCCTGATTTGGTCATGAAACAACGACCAATCACCAATTCATCCTTGTTCTCTTCAAATTGCACGAACATAGCCCCATGCGTAGGATTACGCATTTCTTCAGCATCAGATCCTGAGGACCAGATCTGATATGTGCCATCTTCATCACCTTCGCCTCGTGCAACCAAAGACACCCCCTTCGCCTTTGCACGCACCTCTTCCAATCTTTCAACATAATAGGCTTAGTCCTTGACTTTATTCTTTTTCTCTTCTTTCTTACGAAGCATGCAATCATTCGTCAAATGATTTGCTCCGTTGCAGTAGTGGCAATCAATTCCTGAATCTCCCTTCAGTTTCTTCTCACTCTTGGATTCAGTTGCCTTGTCATCACTTTTCTCGAATTTCTTTTTCTCCTCACTTACAAACTTTTTGATGAAACTTCCTTTAACCTCTCCTTGCTTCACCTTTGGATTGAATGTTTTCTTAAAGAATTTATTTACTCGATTGTTTGAGTAAAATTCCACAACTTCATCATCAGAGTTCAGTAGAAAACCTTCTTCATCACAATCAACTTTATCAACTATCTCCTTCTCAGACACTTTCGAAACAAGGGCTAAAGGACCTCCTAAGCTAAGTTTCAACTCTTCAGCCATCTCATTTACTTCACTTTTGTGAGTTTTCAACTGATTATACAAATCGTTCAAAGATGAAGTATCGAAGCTTTGTTGATTCTTCACCATCATGCTGACACTTCTCCATTCCTTACGAAGTCCCATCACAAAAGTGAGATTGAACTCCATAGATGACCTTGTGATTCCATATCGATTAATTCTGTAAATCAATTCATTCAGATGATCATAATAAACTTCAATGGATTCATTCTCCTTCTGTCTGAATTCTTTCAGCTCCACAAGAGACTGCTTAACAGAATTTATCTTCGTTTTCTCACTTCTCTGATACTTTTCCTTATGTGTGTTCCAAATTTCCTTAGCAGTTTTACAACCACGGACGTAATTGTAAACAACAAGTGGCAATGCACCTCGCAGTTCTCTCAAACACCGCTTTTCGTTGTTCTTCAACCTGGTGGATTGGATTGTTCAGTGACGGAGGATGATGATCCATATAATCTGATATTTTGAATATTTCTTGGAGGTTGAACTGTTCCTGAAATGCAGTTCTAGAGTTCCTCGTCCAATCCATTCAACTAATCCTCCATTCGATCAACCCACTGATCACAGTACTTAGGATTACACATAGTAATCTTCGTAGAAGATCCTAACAGACGAGAAAATGAAGTCATCATGTTCATGTTGAAATTCGCCATTAACGTACGAATGATATTTTTCAGAAAATTTTGAAATTCACAAATGAATGAATGAATTGATAAGAAACTCAAAATTGATTACTCGATTATACGATTCGATTGCAGAATCGAATCAAAACTGAAGATTAGAGATGACTTTCAAAACCAACAATGCAGAAACTTTTGAGACAAAATTGCTCTGATACCAATTGATGAAGAGTATAATCGAGTATGAATGAAACATCCCACAAAACAAACCCTGAAAATTTTATTTAAATTATTATAAAACTCATATCTGAAAAGTGTAAAATAGAAAAATCATGTCTCATGTGTATCAAACATCATCAAATCAACTAAATACAACATATGATGAAATATCAGAGTGAAAATCCCAAGCTAAAAGTTGTGGTGTGTGCCATGCGATCATCCCGGGCCCTTCCCCTTGCTACAAGAGGTACCTGAAACCAAAACTGAAACTGTAAGCACGAAGCTTAGTGAGATCCCCCAATCTACCACATACCATGTAAACACATAACACATACTGGGTCCCGCCCACTGCATCGGGCCCCGCCCAGCATCGGACTGAAGTCCGGAATATCTTGGGCCCCGCCCGACATCGGACCGAAGTCCGGAATAACTTGGGCCCTGCCCAGCATCAAACTGAAGTCCAGAATGAACTAGACATGGCATACATATATCATAATCACATATACTGCATCGGGCTTTCTCGGTAAACTACACATATCACAACATGCATGAATCACAAAGAAATCAAGCATACATAACTATTGTATCAGGTTATCCCCAGTATACTACACTACTAACAGGCCGACCTTGGTGCCTTAGACCCGTTCCTACTGAAAGGGAACTCACCTCTCAATGAGACTGCTGAGAATCTCGTGCAAGGGAGACACCGTCGACTGCTCCAACTACTCCCCGGCTATAATGACCAAATAAATACTTAGTCAAAGGCTACTGACTCCTTCATGGGTAAAATAACCATTTTACCCCTTAGTCCAAATCAGTCCATATCTAGGGTCCAAAACCATAATATAAAAGGTCCATTGTTGGGGAAGCTTCCCAAGCATATTAGTGGTCCACCAAGGGCCCAATTTGCTATATTGAGCCCAATCCTTTTATTGGGCCTTACCCTAGGCCCCAAACATATCCCTTGACTCATACTTTTTGACTTTTAGGGCCCACTAAGATATAAGGGCCCAAAGTTCAAGGCATAGCCCAAACCAAGGCCCAAAACCTTATATTCCATTGACTGAGCGTACGCTAAGTGTACCTGATTGTATGTCGCGCGTATAGCTAAAACGACTTGTACGTTGCGCGTACTGGAGAGTACGCCCATCGTACTCTCTTGTTAAGCCTTACTATACAAAATAGCTTATTCCCTTAAGACATTAAGTCCATATCATAGATCTGAGTCCAAAACTTTGTCTTAACTCATAAAGTCAGCCACTTGGTGGTTTGCAACCCACCAAATGAGCTCAACACCTCAAAATAGCAATAAACTTCCATGGAAGTGCCAAATCTTTTGCATGGCTTCAAAACAACAACAAAGCTTGCAACTTTATGGACAAAGGAATACATTGAGCTCTAAGGGTGGCAACCCTGAGCTTAAACTCAAAGTTACATGACCAAGATCCAACCTTTGGACCTAAAAAAAGTCCAAAACCTCAAAACTCTAGATCTATGCTTCTAAGAAGAAAGATAGGAGCTTTTGATAGGTTTTGGCCATATGAACATTCCTATGTGCATATACAAACCCTAATGCTTGGATCTAGGTTTTTCTAATTAAACATGCATTGAATCCAAGACTTCTAATAGCTAATAGAGTATAAGAACAATACAAAATCAAAGTTAGAAGTATACCTTGAAAAACTTGTTTGATCTTCTTGTTCTTGGAGCTTTAGAGTCACAAATGTCACTCCTCTAATGGCTTACAAACACCAACTAGCAAGAGGATGATTTGAGAGAGAGGAGAGGGAATAGAAATCGGCCAGGGTTTCTTTGCTTTAGTAGAGGTGCCGATTTCCCTTGCCCCAAGGGTCTATTTATACTTGTAAGGCTCCTAGGGTTTCACCCTTAAACCCTAGTTGGATAATCTTTACTCAAAGCAATCCAAATCCTTTCCATGATAAGCCCTTGGACGATTTGTGGCTTATCCTAAGCCCTAGAAATCGTCCAACCCTATCCAAGAAGGATTTACAATCCAAAGTGTAACTATCAAACAATTGATAGTTTATACCCTCTTATTTAATTAATCTCTTTAAGTCACCAAATTAATTCTAATTAATTTATAACTTATATTAATCAAATAACAATATTATTATTCCTTATATTATTCTCATAATATATTAATAACATTTATTCTCTCATAATAAATCATCCTGTCAAGTTGCTATGGTGAAGGCAACCCAAAAGGACCATGCACAATCGGGTCAAATACTTGCCTAATATAGTTGCAGCCTTAGACACTATTCCAACAGTCTCCCACTTGGATAAGTCTAGTAAGTATATGCACAAGTACAATTCGATTTGCAATCGTAGCTCTCAAAGACGCTGTCAAACTCTGATCTAATCAATCTTGTCCTTTAGATAAGGGATCGTATAGTCCTCTGTTAGATATCATGCTAACAATTCTATGGAATAGTTAGTCTAGCATTTGGTTTCTCGATCACTGATTTATTTGACATAGAACTTAATCGAACACATCAATTCAGTTCTGACCGGGCCCGACACATAAGTCAAATCAAATCATCGAGCAGCTGAGATATCGCTTTTACCCTCTTGAGATAAAAGTAACAGATAAACTTTGACTTATATGCATTTACTTATTCATTAATCAACTATACACAACAATGCATTTTATAACACCGAGTTACTGATGCGTTTTCGCATTATCAATGTACAACCAATTAACAAATAACAAACCATATATCTAGGTTTTAAGACTATATGATATTATCGTCTTGCGATCACCCTTTTATATCATATTCCATAAGGTGATTCCAGCAAGCGCGAGTTTGCTCCAATGCTCAAAACCAGTTCATAAGCACTCATGAACATTGCAGCAACCCTTTGCTATGTCTAAAACCATTTAAACAATCTACACACCGATTCATGACAATCTTCATTCATATCTACTTCCAACATATGAACGATTGTGGACAATTTGAATAATTCGATTATTCTTAATAAACTCAATTATTCTGGAAGTCAAAACATGCAAAATGAAACAATAGTTAAACAATTAACATAAGACAGTAACATTACTCATAAATAATACTCTTTTATTTAATCATCAAATGTTAATTACATTTATCTATTACACGTTTCTACTACTAACTAATCTATGCTAATATCATCCTTCAGCCCAATACTCCTAGCATGCTACAAGTGCTTAACCCTACTCAGTCCCTTCGTAAGCGGATCTACTGGGTTATCTTCTGATGATATCCTCTTCACTACGAGTTGTCCTTCTTCTACACGATGTCTAATAAAGTGATATTTTCTGTCGATATGTCGAGATCTACCATGATCCCTCGGTTCCTTGGTCAAGGCAACTGCTCCTTCATTACCATAGAAAATCTCCATGGGCTCCTTTATGGCAGGTACAACTCCAAGATCACCGATGAAGTTCTTCAACCATATTGCCTCCTTCGACGCTTTGCTCGCTGCAATGTACTCTGATTCGCACGTTGAATCAGCTACGGTTTCCTGCTTGGAACTTTTCCAAGTTACTGCTCCTCCATTTAGGGTAAAGACCCAGCCTGACTGCGAACGGTAGTTGTCCCTGTCGGTCTGAAGTTTGGCGTCACTATACCCTCACACCTTCAAGTCATCACTCCCTCCAAGGACTAAGAACCATTCCTTCGTCCTCCGAAGGTACTTAAGGATATTCTTAACCGCAATCCAATGGGCTCTGCCAGGGTTCCCTTAATATCTGCTAACCATGCTCAAAGCAAAAGCTACATCAGGGCGAGTATAAGTCATAGCATACATGATTGAGCCAACTGCAGAAGCGTATGGTACTCGGCTCATTTCTGCTATTTCAGCTTCGGTACTCGGACTTTGAGTCTTACTCAACTTGGCATTACTTTGTATCGGTAATTCTCCCTTCTTCTAGTTTTCCATACTAAAACGTGTTAGTACTTTCTCTAAGTAAGTGTTCTGACTAAGTCCTATTAGTCTCTTACTTCTCTCTCTTACTATCCTTATTCCCAAAATATAAGAAGCCTCTCCGAGGTCCTTCATAGCGAAGCACTTCCCGAGCCAGGACTTAACCTCCTGCAGAGTCGGGACATCGTTTCCTATGAGTAATATGTCATCGACATATAGAACGAGGAAGCTTATTATACTCCCACTGGCTTTGACATATACACACGATTCATCTTCGCTTCGTACAAAACCAAAATCTTTGACTTTCTCATCGAAGCAAAGATTCCATCTGCGAGATGCTTGCTTAAGTCCATAAATGGACTTCTCAAGCTTACACACTCTATTCGGATGCTTCGGATCCACAAACTCCTCTGGATCTTGACATCCATTTGCCAAATCTCATAATCATGAAATGCGGCAATAGCTAGCATCACTCTAATAGACTTTATCTTCGCAACTGGTGAGAAGGTCTCATCATCGTCAACTCCTGGAGTTTGAGTAAAGCCCTTCGCAACCAATCGCGCCTTATACGTGTGTACTTTTCCATCCACGTCGGTCTTCTTATTGAAGATCCATTTGCACCCAATGGTCTTACGTCCGGGCACATTATCAACCAAATTCCAAACTTGGTTATCATACATGGATTGGATCTCGCTATCCATCGCCTCTTTCCATTTCGCAGACTCCGGGCCTACCATGGCTTCCTTATAGCTATTAGGTTCATCAAGGTTTATTAGTGTACCATCACTAATATACGTGTCCCCTTCGGTAGTAATATGAAAACCATAAAACTGGGGTTGAACTCTAACTCTTTCGGAACGTCTAAGAGGTAAGGATTCGTCAATCGGTTCAACCGGAGTTTCCTCCTCGGGTTGAGTGCCAGCGGTAGAGGTTCCTTCATCTATCGATTCTTGAATCTCTTCAAGCTCGATTTTCCTCCCACTGTCTCCTTGGCTTATAAGTTCTCGCTCTCGGAAAACTCCTCTCCTCGCAACGAACACAACATTGTCCTTTGGTCTATAGAAGAGATATCCAAAGGATTTCTGCGGGTAGCCGATGAAAGTACATCGCTCACGACGAGGTTCAAGCTTGTCGTGAGTATCTCGTCTTACGAAAGCCTCGCAACCCCAAACCTTGATATGTGCCAACGAAGGAGCTTTCCCTGTCCACATCTCGTGAGGTGTTTTGGCAAACTTCGTAGTAGGGACTCGGTTAAGGATATGGGCGGCAGTCTCTAAGGCATACCCCCAAAAAGAGATTGGTAGCGAAGCACGACTCATCATAGAGCGAACCATGTCCAACAAGGTTCGATTACGCCTTTCTGCCAGACCATTCAATTGTGGTGTCCTAGGTGGCGTCAATTGTGAAACTATTCCACACTCCTTGAGATAATCATGGAACTCAAGACTTAGGTACTCTCCTCCTCGATCGGATCGAAGCATCTTGATTTTCCTGCCCAATTGATTCTCCACTTCATTCTTGAACTCTTTGAACTTTTCAAAAGTTTCTGACTTTTGCTTGATTAAGTAGATATACCCATATCTACTATAGTCATCGGTAAAATTCACATAGAAGCGGTTCCCATCCTTCGTGGTTGTTCTAAACGGTCCACATACATCGGTATGTATTAGGTCCAATAGACCCTCACCCCTTTCACATGTACTTATGAAGGGTGACTTAGTCATCTTTCCAAGTAAACAAGACTCGCATGTGTCATCTTCCATAAGGTCGAATGACTCCAACACTCCATCCTTTTGGAGTTGGGCTATGCGCTTCTTGTTGACATGTCCAAGACGACAATGCCACAAGGATGCTCTATCCATACTATTGGAAGAATCCATGCATAAAACATCATTTCCTAAGTTATCTACAATCATAACGGTTTCATAAATTCCATTACATGGTATAGCTTCAAAATAAAAGACACCATTTAGATAAGCCAAAACAGAACCATTCTCATTATTAAAAGAAAATCTAAAACCTTGTCTAAACAAACCATGAAATGAAATGATGTTTCTAGCCATTTTTGGTGAATAGCAACAATTGTTTAAATCTAAAGATAAACCATTCCTAAGCACTAAAGAATACACTCCAATCTTGGTCACAGGCGACGATCTTCTGTTCCCCATGATTAGATTTATCCTTCCATACTACACATCCCTATTTCTTCTTAGTCCCTGCACATTAGAACAAATGTGGTAACCACAACTGGTATCAAGAACCCAAGAAATAGCATGAGATGAATCGTTAGATTTAATTGTGTATATACCTGCGAAAGACGGCTTGATCTTTCCTTCCTTGATGGCTTGCAGGTACTCTGGGCAACTTCTCTTCCAATGTCCTATCTTGTGGTAGTGGTGGCACTCTGCCTCCTTTGGGTTAGGGCAGGGTTTAGTAGGATCAACTTTGGTCCCACTAGAAGAGGCACCATCTCGGGACATAACCTTGCGATGGTTCTTAGATGAAGCCTTCCTCTCCTTTCCCCTTCCTTGTCCAATAGCCAAAACAAGAGCAGCGGGTGGATTGGGAGTTGGTGCAACAGACTTGTCCTTGAAGTTGCTCTCAGCGACCCTCAAGAGACCTTGGAGCTTGCTTAGGGTGACCTCTTCTTTGTTCATGTGGTAGGTCATCCTAAATTGATTGTAACTTGGAGGCAAAGAGTGAAGCACCATGTCGATCGCCAAGTCTTCCCCAAAGTCAACATTCAACTTGCGAAGACGGTCGACATACCTTTGCATCTTTTGCAGGTGCACGGTAAGAGACTCTCCATGACCCATTTTAGCGGAAATCATGTTAGTGAAAATCTCATAATGCTCTTGTCTCCCGTTTTGGTGGTATCTCTCCAACAAGTCTTGGTGCATCTCGTACGGGTACATGTCCTCATAGGACTTTTGGAATTCGGAGTTCATAGTCGCTATCATGATGCAATGTACCTTCGTTGCATCATGCTCGTGAGTTTCAAAAGCGGTCATCTCAGCAGGAGTAGCGATTTCAGGGTTGATTTTCTCGAGCTTCTCATCGAGGACATACTCCTTGTCCTCATAGCGAGCAATAGTCCAAATGTATCTTATCCATTCGCTAAAGTTCGTCCCATCGAAAGTGACCTTTTGACAAAGGCTCATCAATGTGAATGAACTAGCAGTAGCGTTGTTTGCGTTCGACATCTACAAATAGAAAGGACAAAGATAGATTAGAATATGAATCCCTAATTATCACCCAATAAGAAAATTAGGGCTAGGATCTAACAACAATATTTACATATTAGAAAAGGGACGCCGTAATCTAACATGCAAACAATTTGAAGGTAAGTGAATGACGATTCACTAATTCTCCACCACAAAACATAGCTTTAAGTTCTAAATGTATTGAGAATTCCTAGGTTTAGATGAGATTCATTGAAACTTTTCAATGGCATGTTTAAATCTCGATATGCCCCTCTTGTTTGTGACTGGGATACCGAGGATCACAAAGCGGGTGTGAAATACCATGCAAATTTACATGGTGCCTTCATTGTAACGATCACCTATTCGATGTGCCGGTAAACCACACACGCTCCATCGAACTATGATAAACAATGAATCACCCTTTGCCACCTTTGCTTAGAACCAATTAGTGTGCCGGTAAACCACACACGCTCCACTAACTTCTTAGCAAGGGTGCAAAGTGTAATTTCATGGGATTGCTTCAATTAACTTTTCCTAAAGTAACTAGGATTGGGAAATTTTGAAAAGCATGTAGTTACTTTGTATTTCATATTATACGTTTAATGAGAGGATGAGGTTGCCCTATCCTACCCGTTCGGCTAACGACCTGTAACAACGTAAAATTTTCAACAAATTTTTCATTTCAAAATAAAGTGTTTTCAATCAAAACAAGGCATAAACATTCCACGTGTCATATCATAATACAAATCATATGAATCCCAAGATCACAAATCATCTATCAGTGTGTACAGATCACGCCGGCGCCTTCCCACGGTCCTCGCTAGTACCTGAAACACATACACAACAACTGTAAACATAATTGCTTAGTGAGTTCCCCAAAATACAACTTACGCACATACGCCTTTCCAGGCCCTGACCTTCCGGTCCGTGTGTCTCAGGGGACTTCCGTCCCTGCTGGGTAAACCTTCCGGTCCTACCCACGCCGACCCTTCGGTCCATATTATAACGCCTTCCGGCCCATCACATAATCGCCTTCCGGCCCATAACATAATGCCTTCCGGCCCACATTAAGCATAACATACATAGCACGTATAACAATTAACTTATCACATATAGCACATATATCTCATATCATATCCGACCTTCCGGTCACACAGTCAAACCCTTCCGGGTACAGTATAGTGAGAAGACTCACCTCGTGAATATCGATAGCTAGCAAATCCCGAAGTCACTCGTGCTCGATCCGCCGAGCTACAATCTCCCTATAACATCATACATCTCTTATTAACACTTTTATCTTCTAAGTTTGACTATCCCTAAGAAGTCAAACACAGGTCAACTCTGGTCAACGGTCAACTTTGACCGGACTCGGCGAGTGCACAAGGGCAACTCGGCGAGTCTAGACGTTTTCGCCAACTCCCTAGGATTCCCTTCTTACACGTCGAGTACTTCCCCTGACTCGACGAGTTCCATCTGGGAGAATCGCGGGGCCACCCCGACTCAACTCGCCGAGTCTCAAGAACAACTCGGCGAGTCCCAGCTCGACTCAGTCCACCTGTCAACCCTCTCTAACTCGCCCTGACTCACTGAGTCAATCCATGACTCGACTGGATCACTCACTGGCCGGTCCAAGGCAATCTTCAAGCTACTCGCCGAGTCTGCTCATCGGACTCGGCGAGTCCATGTCATGCAATCACTCAAACTCGCTTCTAAGGTCAGATCTGTTCCAACAATTCATAGATCTGGCCTTCCTAGACTGATTCACCACGTAAAGCCCCAAACTTGGTGCTCATACAACCTCTATATGACCATATATGAAGGATTATCAACAAATATCACTACTCAAGGTCATAACCTCCATTGCTCTCCATAAAGCTTGATGAATGAGGCTCTCTGGACCTCTATGGATCCAGATCCAAAGCCTCATCACTAGCAAGGGACTATTTGGCCATCAAATCAAACCCAACAAGGGTCACAAGAAACCCTAAAACCAAATATACTTCACAAAACAGAAGATGAGTCGAAATCATACCTCTAGATCGAAGATCTAAGCTTCAAATCCACAGAATAGCAATCCCCTTTGACTCCTCTTGGCTAGAACCTTCCTCTTCTTTGCTAAACAACACACAAAGGTCAAGAAATGCTTCCTTTCTCTCTCAAATCGCTAAAGCACTCTAGGGTTTCTCTCTATGGACTGTTGGGTGCAAATGACGGCCATAAGGCCCCTTAAATAGGTCCCAAACCCGAGAAATTAGGGTTTCATTAAACAGCGCGGACTTGCCGAGTCCATATCCTGGACTCGCCGAGTCCAGACGAATCCCGCGTCCAGAATCGCGACCCTACTCGGCGAGTCTGAGCTCTAACTCGCCGAGTCCCCTCTCAAAACACAAAAGAATCAAAACAATAAAGATACCTGGAAATCCGGGTTGTTACAATTCTCCCCCACTAGAACTAGACTTCGCCCTCGAAGTCTCGCTCTGAAAATAGCTCCGGATGCTGCTCCCGCATCTCGCGCTCCGGCTCCCAGGTCATCTCCGATCCCTTCCGGTGTTGCCACTGAACCAACACTAGAGGTACCTCCTTGTTCCTCAGAACCTTGATCTTCCGATCCCTGATGGCCACAGGCCTCTCGGCATAATTCAGGCTCGCATCCACCTGAATATCCTCTAATGGAACCACTGTTGACTCATCGGCTATACACTTCCTCAATTGCGACACATGAAAAGTGTCGTGGATCTGCCCCAACTCTGCTGGCAACTCCAAACGATAGGCTACCTGGCCTACCCTTGAAATCACCCGAAATGGCCCAATATACTGGGGTCCCAACTTGCCCCTCTTCCTGAATCGAATCACTCCTTTCCAAGGAGAGACTTTCAGGAGAACGAAGTCGCCGACCTGAAACTCAAGCTCGGACCGGCGTCTGTCTGCATAACTCTTCTGTCAGCTCTGGGCGGTCAATAACCTTTGTCTGACCTGTTGAATCTGCTCTGTCGTCTGAAGCACGATCTCTGTACTGCCCATCACTCTCTGCCCAACCTCTCCCCAGCAAATGGGGTCCGACACCTCCTACCATACAACAGCTCAAAGGGTGGCATACCAATGCTCGAATGATGGATGTTGTTGTAGGAAAACTCTGCCAAGGGTAAATACGCATCCCAGCTACCCCCGAAATCCAACACACATGCTCGAAGCATGTCCTCAAGCGTCTGAATCGTCCGCTCGCTCTGGCCGTCTGTCTGGGGATGATATGCAGTACTAAAATGCAATCTAGTACCCAACTCCTCATGAAATTTCTTCCAGAATCTGGAAGTGAAGCGCACATCACGGTCCGAAACAATTGAGATCAGCACCCCATGCCGAGATACCACCTCCCTCACATATATCTCCGCCAACTTCTCCGCTGAAGAACTCTCACTGATGGCAAGGAAGTGAGCGCTCTTCGTCAACCTGTCCACAATCACCCAAATTGCATCCACTCCTCTGGTAGTTCTTGGCAATTTGGTGATGAAATCCATAATGATCTGTTCCCACTTCCATTCGGGAACCTCCAATGGCTGCAACTTGCCATGCGGTCTCTGGTGCTCGGCCTTAACCCTGCGGCAGGTCAAACATCTCTCAACAAACCAGGCGATGTCCCTCTTCATACAGGGCCACCAATACTCTTTCCTCAAATCCAAATACATCTTTGTAGCCCCCGGATGGATTGAAAATTGCGACCAATGAGCCTCTTCCAACAAAGTAATACGCGTACCGCCCACAAACGGTACCCAAATCCGACCCTGAAACGTCATAAGCCCTCGTCCATCTGTAACGAACTCTGAAACCAAACCAACGACCCGCTCTCTCTTCTGCATCTCCGGTCGCACAGCCTCGGCCTGTGCCCCACGAATGGCATCCAATACCGGAGCTATCACGGTCAATCTCAAACATACATCTCGCAGTGGAGTGCTCTCCGCCCTGCGGCTCAACGCATCGGCCACCACATTGGCCTTACCCGGGTGGTACAGGATCTCACAATCATAATCCTTGACTACATCTAACCACCTCCTCTGCCGCATATTTAGGTTGGGCTGATCCATCAAGTACTTCAAACTCTTATGGTCCGTGTATATCGTACACCGAACCCCATACAAGTAGTGACGCCAAATCTTGAGAGCGAACACTACTGCCCCCAACTCTAGATCATGCGTAGGATATCTCGTCTCATGAGGCTTCATCTGCCTCGATGCATATGCTATCACATGACCCCTCTGCATCAACACCGCACCCAACCCCAAAATCGATGCATCACAATATACTACAAAATCCTCCATCCCTTCCGGGAGAGCTAATACCGGGGCTTCGCACAACCTTTGGCGAAGTGTCTCAAAGGAGGTCTACTGCTCGGGACCCCATGAGAATGCGACACCCTTCCGGGTCAATCTGGTGAGCGGCACTGCGATTTTGGAGAAATCCTTGATAAATCTCCGATAATACCCTGCCAACCCAAGGAAGCTCCTGATCTCAGATGGTGACTTCGGCACCCCCCAACTCATCACCGCCTCAACCTTGGCCGGATCGACCAGAATCCCTTCCTGGTTGACGAGATGTCCTAGGAACTGGACCTCCCGCAACCAGAAATCACATTTGGAGAACTTTGCATAAAGCTTCTCCGATCTCAATACCCCAAGGACCTCCCTCAAATGCTCCTCATGCTGCTCTTTAGATCTCAAATACACCAGAATATCATCGATAAATACTATCACCGACCGATCCAACATCGGCCTGCATACCCTGTTCATGAGATCCATGAACACAGCCGGGGCATTGGTGAGCCCAAAAGGCATCACCACAAACTCATAATGCCCATATCGTGTCCTGAATGCTGTCTTCTGGACGTCCTCATCCCGCACTCTCACCTGATGATATCCCGACCTCAAATCGATCTTGGAAAACCAAGATGCTCCCTGCAACTGATCGAATAAATCGTCGATCCTCGGTAACGGGTAACGGTTCTTGACCGTCAACTTGTTCAACTCCCGGTAATCAATGCACATCTGGTGTGAACCATCCTTCTTCTTGACGAACAAAATAGGTGCTCCCCACGGCGAGCTACTCGGCCGAATGAATCCCTTCCCCAACAACTCCTGAAGCTGCGAGGATAACTCTTGCATCTCTGGAGGTGCAAGACGATAAGGCACCTTAGCGACAGGCACGGCCCCCGGAACCAGATCAATACCAAACTCCACTTGCCTCACAGGAGGTACTCCCGGCAACTCCTCGAGAAAAACATCTGGAAACTCACGCACCACTGGAACCTCCTCAACTGAACTCGGTCTCTCGGAAGCCTCCCGCGTATCCATCACATACGCCACAAAACCCTTACAGCCCTGCTGTAGACACTGCCTCGCCCTAGCGGCCGAACAAAAGGCTGATCCCGAACGTGTACCCTCGCCGTATACCGAAAGAACTCCCCCACTAGGGTCTCGTATAGTCACCAACTGACGCTCGCAGTCGATGACTGCGCCGAATCGGCTCAACCAGTCCATGCCCACAATGACATAGACATCACCCATCGCAATAGGGATCAGATCAATCGGAAACTCAACCCCGAAAATCTCTAACACACATCCCCGGAGAACCTCCGTGGCACGAATCACTCTCTCGTCAGCTATAGAAACTCTCTGAGGCCGACTCAACGGCTCACGACCAACGCTGATATGCTGACTAAAGGCCAAAGATACAAAGGACCGACTCGCACCCGAGTCAAATAACACTAAAGCAGGCACAGAGTTCACAAGGAAAGTACCTACGCATATCATAACATAAGCATAACATCTCAACATCAAAATAAATACATGAAATAAAGCATACCTGCCACAACATCGGGCGCAGCGCGGACCTCCTCCGTAGTCAGCTGAAAGGCTCTCCCACGAGCCCTCGGGGCCTCGGCCTTCACCGGTCGAGTCTTAGCAGCCCTGGCAGCAGGTGCGGATCCCTGAAGAAGCTGAGGGCACTCGGCCTTCTGATGGCCGGTCTGGTTGCAATGAAAGCAAACCATAAACCCCTTGGGGCAATCCCTAGCGATGTGCCCCTCCTTGCCACACTTGTAGCAAGCACCAGATCGACATGTCCCCTCGTGACCCTTGCCGCACTTTCCGCAAGTGCGGCCCTTCGGACCTCCCGTCCTTGAATCGGCGGACTTAGTCCGCTTGGCTGCCGGCTGAGACTGAGCCGGCCGCCGGTCCCCCCCGTTGAGACTCGGCCTCCTCCCTGGCCTGGGTCTCCAACTCGATCTCACGCTTCCTGGCATTCTCCTGAAGCTCAGCAAAGGTATGATATGTGGAGTTTGACACAAACTCCCAGATATCCCTCCTCAACACACCCAAGTACCAGCTCATCCGAGCCTGCTCTGTGGACACCTGCTCGGGGCAGAACATCGCCCTCTCATGAAACTTCCGCGTGATCACCGTAACCGAATCAGTACCCTGCTTGAGGGTCAAGAACTCCTAAACCAACCATTCCCTCTCCACCGGGGGAACGTACTCGTCTCTGAACATAGAGGTAAACCTCTCCCATGTCACAGCTGAAATCTCTGCCAATATGAAGTTCGCCGTCACGAACTTCCACCAATCCTTCGCTCCCAGACGGAGCTGGTTCAAAGCAAACCGTACCCTCAGATGCTCCGGACATGAACAAGTGTAGAAGCACCCCTCAATATCAGCGATCCACCTCATCGCAGCGATCGGATCCTGCGTCCCATCAAACTCAGGTGGCTTCGTGTTGCTGAACTCCCGAAACAGCAACGAGTCACCTCCCTGTGGCCTGGCAGCGGCCACAGCTGCGGTAGCTGCAGCGGCTGCAGCCTCAGTCAATGCGGCGTACCGCTCATCAAAAGTCTCCATCAAGGTGGTCTTAATAGACCCAAACATCTCCGGAATCTCAGCCCGGATCGCTGCAGCCACCTCCTCATGAATCATCTGACGAATCTCCTCGTCACTCACACCGCTCGTACTCGGTCTGTGGCGTGGTCCAACCATGATGTCTCTAAAATACAACATAAAACTATCAGAGACTCTATCGAGTATAATCTTACTCGATAACGCAACCTTACTCAGTCTCCGATATCTAGGGATTCTTACTTGGGTTGCCCACTGACCCGGTGCCTTCGGTAGTACGGGCCCAATACTACCGACCGCACCGCATCAGCATTCATCCCAAGTCTTCCTCCCCAAACCCCGGATCGTGAGTACTCTACTTTTGTTATGCACTAACTACCTGCTCGCTATCAAAGCATCTCATTTCCACAGACTTCCCTAGACTAAGGCATCACAAATCAGGCCACTCTAGTCCTATCATGAATACCTAGTCTTCTAGCATGCATAACAATTCACATCATATCATATCTCTTAACATAACATTGTAAGGTATTTTGGGGGTCTTTACAGTTCGGGCGCTGACTGATCGTACACACTGCTTCATTCTTGTTTACCACAAAATCATTTATAAAAGTTTATGCCTTTATTTTAAAAGTTTTCCTCAAATCCTCGGTTTGAGTTCAGTTACGCCCGAAGGTGCACCCGAATCCCTCAAACCAAGGCTTTGATACCAATTTGTAACAACGTAAAATTTTCAACAAATTTTTCATTTCAAAATAAAGTGTTTTCAATCAAAACAAGGAAAAAACATTCCACGTGTCATATCATAATACAAATCATATGAATCCCAAGATCACAAATCATCTATCAGTGTGTACAGATCACGCCGGCGCCTTCCCACGGTCCTCGCTAGTACCTGAAACACATACACAACAACTGTAAGCATAATTGCTTAGTGAGTTCCCCAAAATACAACTTACGCACATACGCCTTTCCAGGCCTTGACCTTCCGGTCCGTGTGTCTCAGGGGACTTCTGTCCCTGATGGGTAAACCTTCCGGTCCTACCCACGCCGACCCTTCGGTCCATATTATAACGCCTTCCGGCCCATCACATAGTCGCCTTCCGGCCCATAACATAATGCCTTCCGGCCCACATTAAGCATAACATACATAGCACGTATAACAATTAACTTATCACATATAGCACATATATCTCATATCATATCCGACCTTCCGGTCACACAGTCAAACCCTTCCGGGTACAGTATAGTGAGAAGACTCACCTTGTGAATATCGATAGCTAACAAATCCCGAAGTCACTCGTGCTCGATCCGCCGAGCTACAATCTCCCTATAACATCATACATCTCTTATTAACACTTTTATCTTCTAAGTTTGACTATCCCTAAGAAGTCAAACACAGGTCAACTCTGGTCAACGGTCAACTTTGACCGGACTCGGCGAGTCTAGACGTTTTCGCCAACTCCCTAGGATTCCCTTCTTACACGTCGAGTACTTCCCCTGACTCGACGAGTTCCATCTGGGAGAATCGCGGGGCCACCCCGACTCAACTCGCCGAGTCTCAAGAACAACTCGGCGAGTCCCAGCTTGACTCAGTCCACCTGTCAACCCTCTCTAACTCGCCCTGACTCACTGAGTCAACCCATGACTCGACTGGATCACTCACTGGCCGGTCCAAGGCAATCTTCAAGCTACTCGCCGAGTCTGCTCATCGGACTCGGCGAGTCCATGCCATGCAATCACTCAAACTCGCTTCTAAGGTCAGATCTATTCCAACAATTCATAGATCTGGCCTTCCTAGACTGATTCACCACGTAAAGCCCCAAACTTGGTGCTCATACAACCTCTATATGACCATATATGAAGGATTATCAACAAATATCACTACTCAAGCTCATAACCTCCATTGCTCTCCATAAAGCTTGATGAATGAGACTCTCTGGACCTCTATGGATCCAGATCCAAAGCCTCATCACTAGCAAGGGACTATTTGGCCATCAAATCAACCCAACAAGGGTCACAAGAAACCCTAAAACCAAATATACTTCACAAAACAGAAGATGAGCCGAAATCATACCTCTAGATCGAAGATCTAAGCTTCAAATCCACAGAATAGCAATCCCCTTTGCCTCCTCTTGGCTAGAACCTTCCTCCTTTTTGCTAAACAACACACAAAGGTCAAGAAATGCTTCCTTTCTCTCTCAAATCGCTAAAGCACTCTAGGGTTTCTCTCTATGGACTGTTGGGTGCAAATGACGGCCATAAGGCCCCTTAAATAGGTCCCAAACCCGAGAAATTAGGGTTTCATTAAACAACGCGGACTCGCCGAGTCCATATCCTGGACTCGCCGAGTCCAGACGAATCCCACGTCCAGAATCGCGACCCTACTCGGCGAGTCTGAGCTCTAACTCGCCGAGTCCCCTCTCAAAACACAAAAGAATCAAAACAATAAAGATACCTGGATATCCGGGCTGTTACACGACCCTCCACCGATCAAGCAAGCGATGGGTGTGAGTGTACACCCATTAAGCGCCATTTTATAGGCCGCAACCTTATACCCACCTTATAGACCGACTTCGTGAATGAGGCCTACTAACGGTAAGACTATCATTTTAGTTATTCATATATACATATTAATCTTGTAATATTATATTAGTATAGGGTTGGATTTTAAACTTGTAAAATTCTAGGGTTTGAAATTTAAATTGTCTAAATTAAACTTTTAATCATAAAACATAAATTTCAAAACTTGAGGGCAAGTTTTAAACATTTAAAACATAGAGGATCAAATAACAAATAATCTTAATGTTCTCACAAATTCCCTGTTGGAATTTTTTATGTTCTTCATGTTCTTATTATTATGCTACTGAAGAAATGAAGATAATGGGAAGAAATTAATTTTGTGGTCTCCAAAAGATTGAAGATGTACTCCATGAACTTCTTTTATTTTTGGATGAGAAGACACAAATTAATGAGCTTATCTTTATTGAAGAAAGTGGAGATCTTTTTATTGAAGTTTTTTTCCCAGCAACTTTTATTCTCTTGGGTATGAAGTTCTTGTTTTTCGTATTTTTGTTGCTATGAATCTTTGATTTGAAGATGTTTGGACGTAATATTGTGTTTACAAAAGCACTTGTCCTTTTTTACTCTTTTGGGAAAAGAGTACTCCATTACTTTTGCCTTCCCAAGTAAAAATCATGTGACTATGTCCAATCTCATTACCTTTTTGTCCTTTAAAACCTCCTGCACACTCCTCTTTTTGTCTGTCTAAGACCCACTTGTTGACTTAAATGCTTTATAAAATATTTCTCTTATTAAAATATGAATATATGGTCTTTGCGGTACCATTTTTCATGAAAAATAACATTTTTTTATCACCTGTTCTGCCCTTCTAATCCCCGGGAACCGCAGCCAAAAACTGCTTACCGGAGCCTCCTAAGAAGCCTCTCAGCACCCCTTCTCAGCCCAGATCCAAAGTCCTCTCAACCCCTATCCGCGGCCTAGGACCGTAGCCTTCCTTTCCCTTCCCTACTGACCACAACCTGCTGACCGAAGACCTCAGCTCGGACCGATGTCTCGGACCTCAGCTCGGTCCGCAGGCATTCCCTTAACTTCGCTCTACCGCAACTGTCATCCACAATCTCGGACCGCAGTTGCTACTGTCCCTTCACACCATCAGCCATCGTCCGACCCGCAACCAAACCCATCCTACCCCTCTCACATCAGTACCCTCCTCACCCGCACCTGCCCCACCTTCCACCGCAACCTTCCCCGTTCGGATCTTCCCCTCCTTCCAGCCCCTTCCTTGACTTCGACCACTCCTCCTCCCTAGGGGTGCAAACGAGCCAAGCTACTCGCGAGCTACTTGGGATCGGCTCGCTAAAAGCTCGACTCGAAACCGGTTTTAAACTAGCCCAAACCGAGCTCGAGCTTAATATTAAGCTCGTTTATTAAACGAGCTCGAGCTCGAGCCTATGTCACTAAGCTCGATTAGGCTCGCGAGCCTAAACGAGCCTTTATATAATATAATTTATTATTATTTTCTTATATTAAAATAAAAATATATTTAGGAAATTATGGATTTCGGGTATTAGTAAACGAGCTTCTTAACAAGCTTGAGCCGAGCTTAAGCTTATTTAGGCGCATCAACGACAAACGAGCCGAGCCCGAGCCCGAGCCGAGCTTGTATAATTCTTTACGAGCTCGAGCCGAGCTCAGTAAAAGAAAGCTCGAATCGAGCCGAGCTCGAGCTCGAGCCTCGTATAACTTAAACGAGCCCGAGCCGAGCCTGGCCAGGCTCGGGCTCGGCTCGGCTCGTTTGCACCTTCTTTCTTTCTCCTCCCTTCCCTCCCCTCTTCTTAGACTTCGCCCCACCATTTCCCTTTTTTTCTTCTTAAAAGCTTTTTTTTAACGTTTTTTTTTTAGTTTTTTTTTTTAATTATTTTTTTATCCATTTTTTTTCAGCCAATTAAATTTTCTTTTAAAACCAATTTTTTATTTTAGCCTTTTTATTAAAACCATTTTTTTTTATTAAAACCAATTATTTTTTTTAACACCAAATTTTTTTATTTAACTAAATTTTTGTTATAACCAATTATTATTTTTTACACCAATTTTTGCCACAACCTACCTATGGATTGTCACATTAGTTTACTTCATGCCCGTTATTATTTGGAAGAATACTCCTACCGCAGTCGGACTTCATATCATTCTTTGTGATGCTTGCACCGTAACGACGATTGATCAACAAAGTTGTTTCACATTCTTCACTTTATGAGATCTTATGACTTGTTGCTCTTAATTTTTGGTTGACGAATCATGTATCTTGAGCATCTGGTCTTTAGTTGCTATTGAAGACCACTTCGAGAGTTCCGACACTGCAGTTTGGGTATTTGGGTATATTTTCGGCACAACAGGGATATTTTTCATGCGGTGATTCTCCTTACATTGGTATTTGTTCGAGCAAGCTTCAACAACTTTATCACCCACCATCTCGTGACCACAGAGTATCTCTTTTACTCTATTATCTTGCATCTTATCGAGACCCTTCATACATCTAGGGAGAGCCTTACTCTTGGTATCCGACACTCTCCATCTGATGATTTGTTGATTTTTGATATCCGCTCGTTGGTTATCTAAAATAGGGAGAGAATATCATCCGGATTTGGTTATTATGATTGTTTGAGTTTGGATTTCTGAAGACGATTATTTATTTAGTGATGCGGTATGACACTTATTTTTGGTCTTCACGGATCAAATTTTTGGCATTACTAAATGTTTACCGGCTCCAAAGAATTTATTATTCAGACTCTACCACAGGATGATTTTGTGTTCGCATCTGGTTTAGTTCTTATGATTTCTCGAGTTTGGATTTGTGATATTTTGAAGACGAAGATTATTTTGGCAATGCAGCGTGACACTTATTTTTGATCCTTGGATCAATTTTTTGGCATTGCTAGACCATGTCCTCGGATTCACATTATTTTTATCCGGACTTCATTTTATGGATGCTTCACATTATTATTAGGTTATTCTTTTGGTGTATTATGATTCGAGAACTCGAGATGTTTTTCAGACTTTTGAAGCCGACGTGTATCTTTTATTGGATCTTCTACTTGCTCATGGTGACCTTCTTCTTCCGGTGATTATGACTGGTTTGAAGATTTGGATCTTATTTTTACCGCTTCATTGGTGGTGCTTTGAAGCCGAAGATCTTCATTTTAGAGATTCATGGCCAGTTCCATACTTCACAGACACTTCAGAGTTTGAGAGATATTTCAGCATTTTGGTTCTCATTATGTTTCATTTTAGTACCACACTTGCTAGTCGGATTACTGTAATATAGCCTTTTATCACTTATTGTATCTCTCATTATTTGTAAGCATTTAGGGAGAGATTGTTGGAGCATGGAAATGATCTAAAATAATGAGTGATAGTTAGGTTGTATTTATTCCCTTTATTTGTATTATTGGTGTATTTTTATCTCCCCCTCCTAAATAAAGGGAGAGGTGGTCACTTTACTAGTAATCTATCTAATAAAAAATTCTCTATCTTAGAAAAAGCCACTTCTTACTTTTTCCAATGTAATCTCTAGAGAGAGAGAGAGAGAGAGAGTTGATGGGATCTCTCCCACCAAGGGAGAGTTTCTCTCTCCCACCATGATCTTCATGTAATATTATTATTATCTCTCTTCCTTTTCTCATCTTCTTAGAATTCTCATCATGTTCTTCATCTTTATATTTTATACACGATTATATCTCAAGATTACTTCTTCCACATCCACCGTTCATTATAAAAAATGGGTTCCAATAGTTTGCAACCCACCAAATGAGCTCAACACTCAAAATAGCAATAAACTTCCATGGAAGTGACCAAATCTTTTGCATGGCTTCAAAATAACCACAAAGCTTGCAACTTTATGGACAAAGGAATACATTGAGCTCCAAGGGTGGCAACCTTGAGCTCAAACTCGAAGTTACATGACCAAGATCCAACCTTTAGACCTAAAAAAAATCCAAAACCTCAAAACTCTAGATCTATGCTTCTAAGAAGAAAGATAGGAGCTTTATACCTTCTTTGGGTTCCAAATGATGAACTAGCTCCAAATCCTTGAGCTCAAGCTACTCAAGTGTTTCTTCTCCAACTTCTCATTTCTTCACTAAAATGAGTTCAAAAGGTTAAACATGCACAACAATGGGGTAGGAGAACGTTTTAGGGTTTCTCTGAGGGTGGAGGCTGGTAAGGAGGCCAGGGGTGAAGTTATAATAAGGTATTTATATGCCTTAAACCCTAAAAATTAGGGTTTTGTTCTTGCGCATGTTCTTGCGTACGTACACTGCGCGTAAAGCCTGGTATGTTGCGCATACGTGTGCGCGCCCCCAGAATCCCCTATGAGTCTCTACGCCCAAAGTACGTCTTATGGGCGGCCCAAAAACTTAGTCCATCTACTTGGGCCCAAACTAAAAACTTTATCCCATTAAGCCCAAAAATAAATTATAAAATACATGAATAAAACTAGTACCTCACTTATTGGTTGTTACAATGAAAATGAAATCAGATGTAACGGCGTAAATTTTCAAAACAATTTTTCATTTTTAAATCGTAATTTCAATCACCAAAAACAATATCCAACAACTGTATCCGATGTCATCATAACAAACAAATCCCAGAATCTCAAAAGATATCAAATACAAAAGTCCTCTTAGTGTGTATGGATCACGCCTGAGCCATCCACGGTCCTCGCTAGTACCTGAAAAACCCAACACAACAACTGTAAGCATAACGCTTAGTGAGTTCCCCAAAATACCACATACAACACATACGCCTTTCCAGGCCATAACTCTGTGGGACCTTCCGGTCCAAGTGTCTCAGGGGACTTCCGTCCCAAATCCCGGTAGACCTTCCGGTCCGTAACCTCCTGACCTTCCGGTCCATGTCCTCTTGACCTTCTGGTCCATATCATCTTGACCTTCTGGTCCTTATCATACATTGCATACATAACACATACATATCACATATCAGCACATATAGCACATATAATACCTTCTGGTCACAGATAGGTACCCTTCCGGGTACAGTATAGTGAGAAGACTCACCTCGGCTATCTCGAATAATCTCGCACACGTATCAACTGATCTAGCCTCCACCTAAACACATAAACAATTATCTCAAATTAATAATGGCTCTCTCGGCTAGACTAGTCTCTTCCATGACCCCTAAGAAGGCTAAAAGACCATTTTATCATTCAAATGGTCCACAAGTCCGATCGTTGACCAAACCCTAAAAGTCAACAAAAGTCAAGTGTCAAACTTTGACCAGACTCGTCGAGTGCACTCCTACGAATCAGGGAGTCCATGCATGTCCTCTTTTCCCCTGGTCCTCACTCGACTCGCTGAGTCAACCCTACACTCAATGGTTCATCACAGGTCGTGAATCGCGGGGCAACCTGACTCGACTCGTCGAGTCCCTTATGGGCTCGGCGAGTCTCTCCCATGAAAACACTCAAATGATCCTTTGAGGTCAGATCTGCTTCACCAATCAGTCGATCCGTCCTCCTAACACTTGAAAGTGACGTAAAGGTTCAAACTTTACGTTCATGCAATGCTTATAAGACCAAAATTGGAGAAATAACCTTAAAAATGGGGTTCAACCCTCAAGGCTCACATGAAACCTCATAAAGCTGGAAGCTTGGGACCTTTTGAACCTCTCAAGGTACAAATCTATCATCTATACCCAAAGGGACCTCAAATGCTTCACTATCCAACTCAAAATGGCACAAAGGAAACCCTAGATTCAAGGAATCTAAAATACACGAAATGGGAAGGAACTTGTACCTCAAAATGTGAATCTCAGCGTGAACAACATAGATCCAAGCTCCACAATCTATCTAGCTTGGATTTCCCCACTCCTTCTTGCAAGATCACACCAAAGGATGAAGAATTAGCCTCCAAATGCTCTCTAAGCTCTCTTTGCTCTCTAGGGTTTTCACAGGGGAGTAATGGCCGCAAATGACGGCCATAAGGGCCTTTAAATAGGGCTCAGGGCCTGAGATTTAGAGTTTCACTTAACAGCGCAGACTCGCCGAGTCCACTCATCGACTCGTCGAGTCCGGTCATTAATTTGGACAAAATTTGCGATCTTGCTCGGCGAGTCTAAGCGCCTACTCACCGAGTCCCTCCCTAAAACTCAAGATATATACTTAAAATAAGATACCTGGGAATCCGGATGTTATAATTCTCCCCCAACAGAAACAGACTTCGCCCCCGAAGTCTCATTCTACATACAGCTCTGGATAAAACTTCCGCATCTCCACCTCCGGCTCCCAGGTCAGCTCAGATCCCTTTCGATGCTGCCACTGAACCAGAACCAGTGGCACTTCTTTATTTCTCAAAAACTTGATCTTCCGATACATCACCGTGACTGGCCTCTCAACATAATTCATGCTCGTATCCACCTGAATATCCTCCAATGGTACCACTGCCGACTCGTCGGCTATACACTTCCTCAGCTGAGACACGTGGAAGGTATCATGTATCTGACTCAACTCCGCAGGTAGATCCAACCGATAAACTACTCTACCCACCCTCGCTGTCACCCTGAACGACCCAATATACCGGGGCCCCAGCTTTCCCCTCTTCCTGAATCGAATCACTCATTTCTAAGGAGACACTTTCAGGAGTATGAAGTCTCCGACCTGAAACTCGAGCTTGGATCGTCGCCTATCCACGTAACTCTTCTGGCGACTCTGAGCTGTCAATAACCTCTGCCTGACCTGTTGTATCTGCTCTGTCATCTGAAGCACTATCTCAGTGTTGCCCATCACTCGCTGCCCTACCTCTCCCCAACAGATGGGAGTCCGACACCTCCTCCCATACAACAACTCGAAGGGAGGAATACCAATGCTCGAATGGTGAATGTTGTTATAGGAAAACTCAGCCAACGGAAAATACGTGTCCCAACTCCCTCCAAAGTCCAACACACATGCCCGAAGCATGTCCTCGAGCGTCTGAATCATCCGCTCACTTTGTTCGTCCGTCTGAGGGTGGTAAGTGGTACTGAAATGCAACCTCGTGCCCAACTCCTCGTGGAACTTCTTCTAGAACCTGGAAGTGAAACGTACATCCCGATCTGATACAATCGAGATCGTCACTCCATGTCGTGATACCAACTCCCTCACATACAACTCTGCCAGCTTCTCAGCAGAAGAGCTCTCACTGATAGCAAGAAAGTGAGCGCTTTTCGTCAGCCAATCGACGATCACCCAAATCGCGTCGACACCCCTCGCGGTCCTCGGCAACTTGGTGATCAAATCCATAGAAATCTGTTCCAACTTCCATTGGGGAACCTCAAGTGGCTACAACATGCCATGCGGACGCTGGTGCTCGGCCTTAACCCTACGAAAGGTCAAGCACCTCTCAACAAACCATGCTACATCCCTCTTCATATAGGGCCACCAATAATCTTTCTTCAGATCCAAATACATCTTAGTGGCCCTGGGATGGATCGAAAATCTTGATCTATGCGCCTCCTCTATCAAAGTGGTGCGCGTCCCGCCTGCATATGGCACCCAAATCCGACCCAGAAAGGTCATAAGCCCACGGCTATCGGTAATGAACTCCGATACCTGCCCAATCACCCACTCTCTCTTACGGTTCTTCGGTCTCACGGCCTCTGCCTGGGCCTCCCGAATGGTGTCCGACACCAGAGTCATCACTTTCAACCGCATACAAATGTCTTGAATCGGGGCGCTCTCCGCTCTACGGCTCAGGGCATCAGCTACAACATTAGCCTTGCCCGGGTGGTACAGGATCTCACAATTGTAATCCTTTACCACGTCCAACCATCTCCTCTGGCGCATATTCAGATTGGGTTGGTCCATCAAATACTTCAAACTCTTGTGGTCCATGTATATGTTACATTGAACCCCATACAAATAGTGATGCCAGATCTTGAGGGTGAACACCACTGCCCCCAACTCCAGATCGTGGGTGGGATACCTCGTCTCATGAGGCTTCAGCTGCCTCGATGCATATGCTATCACATGCCCCCTATGCATAAGTACTGCACCCAACCCCGATATCGATGCGTCACAATACACCACAAAATCCTGCATCCCTTCTGGGAGGGCTAGCACTGGGGCTTCGCACAATCTCTGGCGAAGTGTCTCAAACGAGGTCTGCTGCTCCGGACCCCATGAAAAAACAACACCCTTCTGGGTCAACCTGGTGAGAGGCACGACGATCTTGGAGAAATCTCAGATAAATCTCCGATAATAGCCGGCCAATCCTAGAAAACTCCTGATCTCGGTGGGTGATCTCGGCACCTCCCACCTCATAACCGCCTCAATCTTGGCCGAATCGACCAAAATCCCATCCTGGTTAACGAGGTGTCCCAAGAACTGGACCTCCCGTAACCAAAAATCAAACTTGGAGAATTTGGCATAAATCCTCTCTGATCTCAATACCCTGAGAATCTCTCTCAGATGCTCCTCGTGCTGCTCTCTAGATCTCGAATACACCAAAATATCATCAATGAACACAATCACCGACCGATCCAGCATCGGCCTGGACACCTTGTTCATGAGATCCATGAACGCTTTCGGTGCATTGGCGAGACCAAAAGGCATCACCACAAACTCGTAATGCCCATAACGAGTTCTGAACGCCGTCTTCTGGATATGCTCATCTCACACTCTCATCTGATGATATCCTGACCTCAGATCAATCTTGAAGAACCAAGACGCTCCCTGCAACTGATCGAACAAATCGTTGATACTTGGTAAAGGATAACGGTTCTTGACCGTCAACTTGTTCAACTCCCGGTAATCAATGCACATCCGGTGTGAACCATCCTTTTTCTTGACAAAAAGGATCGACGCTCCCCATGGTGAGCTACTCGTTCTAATAAAACCCTTCCCCAACAGCTCCTGAAGCTGCGAGGATAACTCTTATATCTCCGCCGGCGCAAGGCGATAAGGCGCCTTGGCGATAGGCGCTGCCCCCGAAACTAAATCGATACGGAACTCTACCTACCTCTCGGGAGGCACACCCGGAAACTCCTTGGGAAAAACATCCGACAACTCGCGCACTATCAGAACCTCATCAATCGAACTTGGCCTCCCAGCGGCCACTTGTGTGTCCATCACATAGGCTACAAACCCGCTGCAGCCCTGCTGTAAACTCTGCCTCGTCCAGGTAGCCGAACAAAATGCAGACCCACATCGGGTACCCTCACCGTACACCGTAAGTACTCCCCCACCAGGGTCTCGTATCGTCACCAACTAATGCTCGCAGTCTATAACAGCCCCAAATCGGCTCAACCAATCCATGCCCACTATGATACACACGTCCCCCATTGCAATCGAGACCAGATTTATCGGGAACTCCACACCAAAGATCTCAAGTACAAATCCTCAAATCACATCCGTAGCATACACCGCTCGCTCGTCAACTATAGAAACTCGCAGAGGTCGACTCAACGCCTCTCGTCGAATACTGATGTGCTGACTAAATGCTAAGAAAATAAATGATCGACTTGCACCCGATTCAAATAACACCAAAGCAGGTACATAATTCACAAGAAAAGTACCTACGCATATAATGATATAAGCACAACACCTTAAACTTAACATAAATAAATGAAAGAATACATACCATCCACGACATCGAGCGCTGCGCGGACCTCCTCCACTGTCAACTGGAAGGCTCTCCCGCGAGCCTTCTATGCCTTGGCCTTCACCGACTGAACCTCAGCTGCTTGTACGACGGCAGGGGCAGATCCCTGCTGTGCTCCCTGTGATGTCCCTTGCAGCTGCGGACACTCGGCCTTCTGGTGGACCGTTTGGTCGCAATGAAAACAACTGGAAGGCTCTCCCGCGAGCCTTCGATGCCTCGGCCTTCACCGACTGAACCTCAGCTGCTTGTACGACGCCAGGGGCAGATCCCTGCTGTGCTCCCTGTGATGTCCCTTGCAGCTGCGGACACTCGGCCTTCTGGTGGACCGTTTGGTCGCAATGAAAACAAACCATGAATCCCTTGGGGCAATCCTTGGCTATATGCTCCTCCTTGCCACATTTGTAGCAAGCACCTGATCGACAGACCTCCTCATGACCCTTGCCGCACTTTCGGAAAGTGCGGCCCTTTTGGCCTCCAGATCTCGAATCGGTGGGCTTTGCCCGATTGGCTGCCGGCTGAGGCTGTGCCGGTCGCCGATCCATCCCTCGAGACTCGGCCTCCTCCCTGGCCTGAGTCTCCAACTCAATCTCCCTCTTCCGGGCATTTGCCTGGAGCTTGGCAAATGTCCGGTAAGTCAAGTTTGATACGAACTCCCGGATATCCCTCCTCAGAATGCCCAAATACCGGCTCATGTGTGCCTGCTCAGTAAACACCTGCTCAGGGTAGAACATCGCCCTCTCATGAAACTTCCTGGTAACCATAGTAACAGATGTAGTACCCTACTTGAGGGTCAAGAACTCCTGATCCAACCGTTCCCTCTCCACTGGGGGAACATACTCGTCTCTGAACATGGTGGTGAACCTCTCTCAGGCCACCTTTGAAATCTCTGCCAGAGTGAAGCTCGCCTTCACGAACTTCCACCAGTCCTGCACTCCCAAGCGAAGCTGGTTCAACGCGAACCGTGCCCTCAGATGCTCCGGACATGAACATGTGTAAAAGCATCCCTCGATGTCAGAAATCCATCTCATCATAGCGATTGGGTCCTGCGTCCCATCAAACTCCGGTGGCTTTGTGTTGCTGAACTCTCAAAACAACAACGAGTCACCTCCCTGAGGCCTAGCAGCAGCCACCGCTGTAGTAGCTGCAGCAGCCGTAGCCTCAGTCACTGCCGAGTACCGCTCATCAAAAGTCTCGATCAACGTGGTCTTGATAGACCCGAACATCTCTGGTATTCGCGATCCTGCTCGGCGAGTCTGAGCGCCTACTCGCCGAGTCCCTCCCTAAAACTCAAGATATATACTTAAAATAAGTTACCTGGGAATCTGGATGTTACATCAGAGTTAACAAAGTAGTATGAACACAATGAGTAAATAAGATTTGGTTTCAGCTCTATTACTTTCAGTGAACACGAGTACAAAAACAGATAGTGAACTTGTGAAAAATCTCTATCTAAACTCTATGTTCAGCTCCTATTTATAGGAGACTGAAAGTACAAAAAATACTAAGGCTATATATACATTACGCTTCGTCTAAAAAGGTGCCTTAGCAAATACATACAAAATATACGAAACTAACTATCACACGACTTTCGACATATTACAACATATTTTGCCCTTACATGTATCAGAGGTGAGTTCATACCCCATCGTTTTCACTATTTTTCCAAAGTTTTTTTTTTTTTTTTTTTTTTTTTTTTTTTTTTTTTTTTTTTTTGGGGGGGGGGGGGGGGGTGAGGGGAGGGGGTTGAATACAAGTAAAACATGGAGAAATTTTGTGTTAACTTTCAAAAGATTTCAAACAGTTTTAAAGCACCGAAAGTTGTTTCAACTGATTCAAACTATCTTAAAATGTGTTTCAAACTACTGCAAATGTTTTATACTTTTATTTTCCCAAAGTACATCTTTATATATATATATATATATATATATATATATATATATGTATATATATATATATATATATATATATATATATGCCTTCTGCATATACAAATATAATCTTATCTAAATAAAGTTTTAACCCTTTTGTAACATGTCGAGCAAAAGGGTACCTATCTCATCGTTTTATCGTGTTATTCAAACTATTAAATTACTAAGACTTTCATTGCATACCAAACATATATTTAAACTATAATAGGTATAGTTTGTGAATCAATACACTATTTTACTAAGTTCAAGAAACAATACAATAACATACTGTAACATTGTGATTTTTCACCAAGTTTTTTTTAAACATTCATTTAACAGAATACGTTGCGGAAGACTTTTAAGATTATTTGAAAAACATCACAAATGTTACTTTCATGTTAAAACAAACCCATCAAAATTGAAGTTCACAAAACATAATGATGAAAACCCAACATGTTCAGATGGTATCATAACTATAGATACTAAATAAAGCTACCCAATGGTTCCCATCCTCACCAAGTCATCATCTCAAGCTGTCTGTCCCAATGCACAAAAGCCAACAAGCAAAGAACAAGTGTTAGAATAAGCTAAGTGAGTCAATATAGTACAGTGTTAAGAGAACACAAATATCCGAAATGGGTCAAACAAAACATCATATAACATACCAAATAGCAACCAACATTCACATTTCAACCGTTTACGATACAACATTTCACCATATCATTTTAATTTCAGTTTGACCAAATATAGTTATCAACTTAATGTAACCGAATATTACATATAATTCAATCCACCATTTATTATACGTAATTTCTTTCAATAATATTAAAGCACAATTCAACCAATTATAATTATCACCTTAAAACAACCGATTATTACATATAATTTAATTCAACGTTTATTGTATGTAATTGCTATCAACCGATTATCATATGCAAGTTCAACTCAACCGGTTATTGTATATATTCACCTTTCAACCAATTATCTACTTTGGGGTTTTTCTTAGTGACAACCTACCCAACAACTTAACCCCGTTCACTACTCATGTGCTCAGCCAGTTTAGTGCTCTAAGTGGCTCATGACTTCCACCCGAATTCACCAACCTTAAGACTTCCACTTTCGCTACTCCGACATGCAAAGTACAAGTACTTCACGGTGTCATTCAGGATCGGTATACATGGTGTCAATTCTACCAATACACCTCCCGATTCCCATGTGATGTTTGATCCGACCACACCATAAAGCCAACACCACTCCAGTTCCCGTACACCGAGGTGGACACGAACCACGTGTCACACGACTATCTAGAAAGACCGTGTAACTAATCACCGTTATGGCTTAATCTCTTTCAACTGATTAAACTTGCAAGGTTCTACCCATAACACCGTTATACCCCACAAAACAAGCATACACCAAAATAGTCATGTTACTCATACAACTTTAACGTGCCATAGACATGTAATTAAAATTCATCATGTTATCACCATACCAAAGCATATGACTACCAATTCATTAAACACTATAACCGCACACAATTACAACTAACACATAACATGCATACATCAACCGATTCTATGGCATAACCATACATAAGATGCAAACAACATATTTTGGGAACAATTATCACAAGCATTCTTAATTCTAGCATGATTCCTAACTCACATCTCACATCAAACAAAGAAGAGTCTAGCATGCAACACCCTAGATATCAAAAACATTTCAATAATAATAATCAATCATCAAAAGGGCACATGCATCCTAGATAACTAGATTCATCCCAATCCATCAAAGATATGGGATACTCCTAACAATGTATTTTTAAAACCACAAAGTTGACTCACCTCGATATCGATTAAGAAGTTCACGCTATATCTCCATAATATTGACGCATGAAAAAGATGTACGATCTTAGATTGTTCAAGGAGAGAAGAAGATTCACTCGTTGTCCCTCTATAAGCTTTATGGAGAGTTGCAAGTTCAGGAGTCCACTGTACTCAAGGACTGCTCAGACTTCAGAGGTTCACTTGCTCTTGTTTCACAAACACATCACACTCAAACTTATCCCACTTCATATGAATCATCACCGCAGTCATATGAAGCAGACTCAGAATATGATGATGAAGAAGAATTTCAAAATGCCATTGCCCTTGTCAGTCAAAAATTCAATCGCTTACCACCTTCATTTCGTAAAAATCAACAGTACAACCGACCAACCTTCAACCACAACTTTCAAAATAATCAATTTCGTTCCACCAAGAATCCTCTCCCTCCACCGCAACCTCAGCAAACATAGTCTAAAGACGTACCACCGCAACCTCAATCAACTGACTCCAGTACCTCTTTAGAAGACAAAAGTGACATTGTTATATGTCACAAGTGCAACAAAGAAAACCATTTTGCTAAGGATTGCAAGGCAAACACAGTGAAAGATAGAGACTTCTATCTCAAAATGGCTCAAGAACTGGAGGACAAAGAAAAAGGAAAAGCCTACGTTGCTCAAGTGAAAAGGAATCATCAAGTGTGGTCATCCGGAGACGAAGATGAAGACAACCGCAGTAAAGGAGAAGGAAAGATCTGTATGATGGTAACTATTGATGAAGACGACTCAACCAAGCTAAAGAAGAACCATTGCTATATGGCGAAAGATGGAACTCTCAGCATTGTAGAACAGGTAAAACTTATGATTCAAACTTTAAATTATAGCATGCATGGCTGTCAACCTTACCTGGACACACTTAATGACACATGTGTTGCCCTCCTTACAGACTACAATAAAGCCTTAGATGAGAAGAACATTGCTTCGCAGGAGATGTTCCACGTTAGAGGACGTTTGGACAATAAGACACTCAAAATGGCAATGTTAGAGAAGGACTTGATGCTAGAAAAGGATGCTAGGATGTTAAGCGAAACACAATTAGAAATAACTTTAAATCAGATAAATTTAGCACAGAATGAAATTGTACGCTTAAATCTTTTAATTGAAAAGCTTTTTAATGAAACTGAGGTCATTGAGAATCTTGTTAATAATTAGAATGTTGATAAAACCTTTAATTGGGGTTGGTCCAATGGGTATCCAACCGTAACAGACTCCTCACCTCGGTTCACACTGGAACGTCCCTATGTCCCTCCAGACCGCAACTTCTTATTCCCAGTCAATGAAAAAACATTTCCGGAGGATATCCAGGCTCATTTTGGTAAACTCCATGATCTGAGTAATAATTGTGTTATCGAGGAAATTCTCCCTGAATTTTCTAATCATGTTGATAACATAGATCACTCTAATTCTCAGACATCATCCGTAGCCGATGAGGAAATTGTTGTAGAAAGTCCTGAAGTCTCATTAGACTTTCCATCTTTGCAGTCTGATCGCAGTGTTCTTAACCGAAGTCATGAACTGCAAACCATCCCATTACCCAGTAACAATTGTCCCACTAAAGTGTCCACCAAGACTTACTCTACGGTTGTCTAAAGCACTACACCGTAGACCATCGTCAAAACAACTGTGACTATTGAACCAATCAATCACGAATTACCAATCGAAAATTTTGAATTTGGTCAATGTTCTCAAAATCCTGACTTCTCCATTTCGGATGAATCAAGCCCCTATTTTTTAAACCCTCCAAAAGATTTAAGGAAACCGCAATTAAATGTCACTGACTGCGGTTCTCCTAAGACCGAAGCAAAAAGAGCTTTTAAAGAAGAATTTCGTTCCCATAGGAAGTAGCGGGAAATTCATTCAAAATGAAGGAAATTTGTGAAATATCACAAGTCAAAGAGTCCAGAAAAACTTTTCTCAAATTATCATTTCAAATCAACTGTTTCCGAGAAAACAAAAAGGAAGGAGCTTATTGTTTCTGACATTGCTCAAAAATCACCTGACCCTAAGGATAAGGCATTTCGATCAAATGGTTTTCAAGTCTATTCATTAGAGAATCCAAAATGGAAAGGTATTCTACCTACTCTGACCCTTCCAAAGTCACTTTCAAAAACTCAAAAATGGAAAGGAAGTTTGCCAACTCCGGCACTCAAAAGGTCACCTCAAGAGTTTAAGAAATCACCTCACAACATGCCTGCGCGTGTCTACACACCTGCAAGACTTGCAAAAAACACCTTTTCAAAAAATACAAACAAAAGGGTCAAATCTTACCATCCTCGGACTGGACAAAAGCGTACTTTTTCTTCATGTGTCAATGTCAATGTCAAAAGATCTACTCTCATGACAAATCTCATCGTTCTCAAAACACTTGTAACTATCCACAATCTCACAAAGCTCCAAAAGATCTCAAACACCCAGGACTAGGCTTGAAAGTTGACTTAAAACCTGTCCCTGCCACCTCACATCATGCATCAATTAATAACTCGTATGTGGCTCCGGGCTCCAAACTTGCTTGGGTACCCAAATTAACCACTTAATTTCTATAGGCTTTGTGCAAGGAGGGTCAAGAAGAAGAATGGTTGATCGATAATGCCTGCTCCTTGCACATGACCGTAAGGTTAGATACCTTCGGGATTTCAGGCCTATATGCAACGGTGGAAATGTTACATTCGGCAACGAATGGAATCATCCGAGGTTACGGTGTACTCACTACGGGGAACTTTTCAGTTTAGAAGGTTGCTTATGTAGAAAGCCTTAAACACAATCTTATCAGTGTTGGCCAACTATGTAAGGCAGGCCATCGAGTTGAGTTTGATGATCAATTATGTGACATTATGACGAGTGATAGAAGTACCTGCTTGATCAAGTCACGATCCAAGGGCACCATGTATCCTTTGGACGTCTCTCTCATCATTGGAAAACCGTAGCTGTGTTTTCTCTCCAAAGTTGTATCCGAAGTTAGCTGGTTATGGCACCGCAAGCTCGCTCGTCTCAACTTCAAGTATATTAACACCTTGGTTACTGGAGAGCTGGTCAGAGGATTACCCATTCTCAAGTTCAGCAATGACACTCTATGTCCTGCTTGTGAATGTGGTAAGAAGTCTAAGGCAAGTCACCCCATGGTGATTGATTCGTCAATATCTGAACCACTTTGACTTCTACACATTGATCTCTACGCTCCATCAACCGTATCCCGTCTTCATCACAAAAAGTACATACTGGTTATAGTTGATGACTTCACTCGCTTCACTTGGGTATTCTTCCTCAGACTCAAATCAGATCCACCGCAGATTCTTATCAACTTCATCAAAGAATAAAACTTCAGATCAAACTAACTGTAAGACACATCCGCAGTGATAATGGAACTGAATTCACTAATCATCCTCTCAACAACTTCTTGGTGTCACCAGGGATCTCTCATAATTTTTCATCTCCGTATACACCTCAACAAAATGGTGTAGTAGAAAGGAGGAATCGTACTCTAGTGGAAGCAGCCAGATCCATGCTCAACTTTGCACACCTTCCTCTTTACTTCTGGGCTGAAGCTGTAGCAACTGCATGCTTTGTTAAAAACCGAAGCATTGTGTGCAAATGCCTCAATAAAACACCAAATGAGGGTCTCAACAACCGGAAACCAAATGTACGTTTCTTTCACATCTTTGGGTGTAGATGTTTTGTGATCAATAACAGAGACCAGCTTAACAAATTTGCACCAAAGTCCGATGAAGGCATTTTTCTTGGCTACTCTACAAACAAGGTTGCTTATTGGGTCCTTATTAGATGAACGAGGTTCATCATTGAAAGCTTCGATGTGAAGTTCGATGACGCTTACATCCGCAACACCCCTCCATCTACTGAAACCACTGCCATCATGGAAAGCGACATTCCTACTTCTTCAGGTCCTCTAATGTCACACCCCAAACCAGAATGGCAGAAACATTCGGGGGTGGATGACTTCACGTAGTACCACAACAATCGAATATCGTAAAGAAAGTAACACAACCATCATATATATAATAAAAACGTACATTGTTGCGTTACGCATGTTTCCAAAAGAATATTACAATATGATGATTTAAAATGTTTGATAATAAACGCCTTAGCGTTCTTTCTTCAAAAGCTGGTAGTTACCTGTATTACTGATTCCCTGAGAAATACAAGTGGTTTCAAAAAAAAGTGACAACAATAAAGTTGGTGAGTTCATAAGTGTTTTTTGTACTGAAAAAGTATGTCTTTTTGGAAGAAAATAGATGAACTTAGTTTCCAGAAAATCCAATATTTTCCACATATAGTTTGAAAAGTTCTCAAAGTTGGAGGGCGTTAGTATCTTTCGTACTTAAATGATAACGATGAATTTTGTACTCAAAATAATGTGAATACTGAATGCATATATGAGTCTCGTAAATCAAGCTTGTTTTTATACTTTCGTGTGAGTCTTATAACCATACTATTGACATAGACTGCCTGTAACAACGTTCTTCAGGTGTTGTAGTGTTATGACATTTGTCACCCCAGACCTGCCGGTCTAACTGTAGCTAACAGCTCAAGTGCGGAGTTGTCAATCCCGTATAGATCTATACACAAGTATCACGCTCTCCCTCCAAGAGATTATGGCTTATAATACAGGACTTGAAACGCATACTTAAGAGTACGTTGAAGTTGGATATCTCACACCACTTAGTATAAATAGATTTACGATAAGAAAGTCTTTATTTCACTTTAGATGAAAGTATTTCGTTTATCAAGATGTATACGTAAGAATGTATGAATAACTCGCAAACTATACCCATTATAGTTTTTTTAGAAAGTATGTTCCATTTGGTGAAATAATAAACTTTATACATAGAGTAAGATGTTGGTATTGAATAATAATAAGATAGATGTTGTATTGATATTTATATAAAATGATACGTTTTCTTGTATTGTACTTGTATTCCCCCCCCCCCCCCCCAAAACATGAAAAGACTTGAAAAGTAGGGGTATGAACTCACTTGTTCGGTTTGAAGAGAGTGAGACTAGAGTCGAGTAGAACTTCAACTACGGAAAGTTGCGTCTTCAAGCTTCTCGGGGTTCTCGGTAGTGTAGAACCTTCGTCAGGGGCTCGGGTGTGGAACCTAGGGTGTCGGGATGGCCTCTAGTGCTTACAAGTGTGTGAAAGTGAGTGAGAGTTTGAGAAAAGTGTGCCAAAATCCGAAGTTCATGCCCTCTAATTATAGGGTTGAAGGCGTGAGTACGCTGGGCGTACCACTGGAGTACGCTGGGCGTAACTTTGCGTCATGGCTGATGACTCGGGTCTAGCTAGGTGTAGAGCTTGCAGCCGATGGGACTCGACCCTGCACCTGAGTACGCTGGGCATACTCTTGAATTACGCTGGGCGTAATTTCGGCTTCAATCTTCTAAATTTCGTAACTTTCGCGTACGGGCTCCGTTTTTCACGTTCTTTATATCCACGTGTAGGTGAGACTATGCTCTACAACTTTCATTTAGACTACGTCGGCTAGTTTTGACTTTATTTTTAATACTATGTTTCTAATAGGCCGGGACTGCTAAAGTTCGTTAAAAATCCATAACTTCTTTATCCGACGTCTGTTTTCGTTTGTCTTTTTATCATCTTACTCCTATTGTGGAGACTTCCAACTCTCGTTTAGGTTGCGTTAGCTAAATATCGTTCGATCTTCAATTTGAGTTTTTAGCTCTCTACCGCTGTTAGAAAACTTAGAAAATTCGTAACTTCTTCATACGAGGTCCAATTTGGGCGATCTTTTTATGTACGTTTATGGATTAACGAAATCTACGACTTTTGTTTAGATACTTAAGGTTAAAATGCATTTTATTGGAATTTCACTTTTTACGTTAAATAATGTTTTACCGGGTGTGTCGTGAATATTTGAGTGGTCATAATTTCTTCATTATAACCCGGTTTCGAATGTTCTTTATGTTTTTCGAAACCTTGGCACGATATCTAACATTTGATGCATCCCAATTTAGATTTTTGAACACTTTATTTTTTAGGCTAATTTCATTGATTCCAAATAGTTTCGTTGTATTTGACTTTTGAGTGTTACATTGCTTTGGAAAAATATAGGGTTGTCACATCATCCCCCCGTTAGAGGAATTTCGTCCCGAAATTTAATCTAAGACAAAGTTTACACGTTAGGAAAGAGATACGGGTACTTTTGTTTCATCTAATCCTCGCGTTCCCAGGTGTATTCAGGTCCTCACTTGGCGTTCCAGCGGACCTTTACAATAGGTATGCGGCTTTGTTTAGTTCTTTTTATTTCCCGATCCATGATCTCTACTAGTTCTTCTATGAATTGGAGATTCTCATTTATTGCAATTTCGTCCAGAGGGACGACAAGGGTCTCATCGGACAAGCACTTCTTTAGGTATGATACATGAAAGGTAGGGTGTACGTTGTGGAGTTCCTGAGGTAATCGAAGTTTGTAAGCCACCGGACCGATCCTGGCAAGGATCTTGAATGGTCCAATGTACCTTGGGTTCAGTTTCCCACACTTTCCAAAACGTATTAATCCTTTCCAAGGCGGGACTTTTAGTAGGAAACGGTCTCCAACCTAGAATTCCAAGGGTTTCCGTCTTTTATCCTCATAACTCTTTTGTCTGTCCCTTGATGCCTTCAGTCGTTCCCGGATCTGAACAATCTTCTCCGTAGTTTCCCTTATGATTTCTGGCCCAGTGAGAGTGTTGTCTGTTGCTTGTCCTCTTGCTAGCTGCGTGTCACCCACTTCAGCCCAACACAGAGGTGATCTGCACTTACGGCCGTAGAGGGCTTCGAATGGGGCAGTTTTGATGCTAGTGTGGTAGCTATTGTTGTACGAAAACTCGACCAGTGGTAGATGGGTGTCCCATGCCTTGCCAAAATCGATTACGCAAGCTCTCAGCATATCATCTAGGGTTTGTATGGTTCTCTCACTATGGCCGTCAGTTTGTGGGTGATAAGCAGTAATCATGTCTAGTCTCGTTCCTAAAGATCTTTGCAGCGACTGCCAGAACCATGAGGTGAATTTACTATCTCAGTCCGAGATAATGGATATTGGCACACCATGCAGCCGTACAATCTCCCTGAGGTATGTTCTAGTTAGCTTCTCCAATTTATCCGTTTCTTGGATTGGTAGGAAGTGCGCGGATTTAGTTAACCTCTCGACGATCACCCAGATGGTGTCGAGTCCACTTGTCATCTTGGGTAATTTGGTTATGAAATCCATGGTTATCCGCTCCCACTTCCATTCGGGTATTTTTGGTTGTTGTAACAATCCTGAGGGATTTTGGTATTCCACCTTGACTTTGGTGCACGTCAGACATTTGCTCATGTAGGTAGCAATTTTGGCTTTCATGTTCGGCCACCAGTACAGTTTCTTGAGGTCCAAATACATCTTATCGAAACCGGGATGTATGGAGTATCGTGTCTTATGGGCTTCGTTCATGACGACTTCTCTGAATCTGCCCAACTCGGTGTCCAGATCCGATCCATGAAGTAACGAACTCCATCATTCTTGACTTCAAGATTCTTATCCATTCCCCTTAAGGCTTCCCCTGTCATATTTTCAGATTTCAAGGCTTCAATTTGGGCTTCCTTGATTTGCGTAGACAGGTGTGAAAGGATTGCCATAGTTAGAGACTTCACTCGGCGGCCCGAGTATTCCTTTCCGTTGAGTGCATCAGCCACCACGTTAGCCTTTCCGGGATGATATCGAATTTCGCATTCGTAATCATTTAGTAGTTCTACCCACTGTCTTTGTCTCATGTTGAGTTCTTTCTGATTGAGGATATGCTGGAGGCTTTTATGATCGGTGAAGATTGTACATTTTGTGCCGTAGAGATAGTGTCTCCATATATTTAGAGCGAAAATGACTGCTCCTAGCTCGAGATCGTGCGTCGTGTAGTTTACTTCATGCATCTTTAGTTGTCTTGAGGCGTAGTATATGACCTTCCCTCGTTGCATCAGAACACACCCAAGTCCTTGGTTTGACGCATCACAATAGACCACGAAGTCCCCCGTTCCTTCTGGTAAGGTTAGGATGGGCGCACTACATAAGGCTTGCTTTAGTGTTTGAAACGCGATGTCTTGTTTTTCTCCCCATTTGAAGGTCAGACTCTTCTGAGTTAGGGTGGTAAGTGGCTTAGCAATCTTCGAAAAGTTTTGTTTGAACCTTCGGTAATACCCGACGAGTCCCAAAAATTTTCGGATTTCTGTTGGGGTTCTTGGAGGTGTCCAATTCTCTATTGCTTTGATCTTGGAAGGATCCACGTGTATCCCCTCTTTGCTTACTACGTGACCTAGGAAATCTACTTCCCGAATCCAAAACTCGCACTTTGAAAATTTTGCATATAGCTTTTCTGCCCTCAATGTTTCCAAGACTTGGCAGAGGTGTTGGCTGTGTTCTTCCTTGATTCTTGAATAGATGAGTATATCATCTATGAACACGATCACGAATTTATCCAGGAAGGGACAACATACTCGGTTCATCAAGTCCATGAACACCGCTGGTGCATTTGTCAATCCAAAGGGCATCACTACAAACTCGTAGTGACCATAGCGTGTTCGGAATGCCGTTTTGGGGATGTCTCCTTCCAACACTCGTAGTTGGTGATAACCAGATCTTAGATCGATCTTTGAGAAGTAGCTTGCTCCCTGTAGTTGGTCAAACAAATCGTCTATGCGCGGTAGGGGATATCAGTTCTTGATCGTGAGTTTGTTCAGCTTCCGGTAATCGATGCACATGCGAAAAAATCCGTCCTTCTTCTTCACGAATAAGACCGGTGCTCCCCATGGTGAGAAGCTCGGTCTGATGAAGCCTTTGCTCAGCATCTCATTCAATTGACTGGACAGTTCCTGCATCTCGGCTGGGGCTAGACGGTAAGGTGATTTTGCTACTGGAGTAGCTCCGGGAATTAAGTCAATTCTGAACTCGACTTGGCATTCTGGTGGGATCCCTAGAAGATCTTCTGGAAAGATGTCTGGGAAGTTGCAGACTTCCGGAATGTCTTTAATGTTCTTCAATTCTTGTTTCTTGTCTACTAAATGGGCTAGAAAGACATGATATTCCTTGCAAAGATATTTTTGTGCTTTAACATAGGAGATGATTTGTAAATTTGTACTTGGTTTGTCACCATAAATGACAAGAGTTTCGCCGTTTGGCAGATTGAGGCGAACGACCCTTTCGTGACAAAGTATATCGGCATGGTGACGGCTTAACCAGTCCATACCGATGATGACATCAAAACTTCTTATTGAAATGGGCATAAGATCGATTTGAAACAAGTTCTCGTTTAAATTTACTGTGCACCCTACGTACATATCGCTTGCGCTTTCTGTTTTACCGTTTGCCATTTCTACAGTGAATATTTTATTGAGTGGTTGGGGTTTTGGATTAAGTAGGTGTTTGAATTTATGACTCACAAAACTTCTCTCCGCACCGCAGTCAAAGAGTATGCATGCATAAATGTTGTCGAGGAGAAACGTACCCGTAACCACCGTGGGGTCAGCTATTGCTTCATTTTGTCCTATCGCCAACACTCTTCCAACACCGCCAGCATTCTTTGCCTTGGGGCAATCCCTCTTGAAGTGCCCAGTTTCTCCATACCCATAAAATGCCTGGCTTATTCCATCACCAGGAACTTGAGTGATTGGTCGTGCCGGTGCCCTACAGAAACAGGCAGTGTGTCCTTTCCTGTCGTAGTTTTTGCAGTGCATCTCGTGGCAATTACCGTGGTGACGGTAATTGCATTTGTTGCACTTTGGCAGGCTCCCAACATATTGTTTCGTTGGCGCAGGGGTAGCAGGAGTTGTAGTGGGGGCAGTAGCGGCATGGACCGCCACCATTTGTTTCTTTGAAGGTTCGTGCAAAGTTTGCCCTTTTCTCTTGTTCCAGAACTTCTTCTTCTTCTTGTTGTTGGCATTGTTGTCGTTTTTGCTTCCTTTGGTTGGTTCAACGACGACAGTCGTGACACTTTGACAGACACCATGATCAATGAGAGATTGCGCCAGTTCCTTGGCGCTGTCGAACGTCGTGGGTTTGGAGGCTAACACACTCCCTCGAAGGTGGGGTGATAGTCCCCAGATATACCTTTCCACCTTTTGGCTTTCCAAGATCATCATTCCTGGGCAAAGTATTATCAAGTCACTAAATCTGTTGGTATAGCCTGCGATGTTTGAGCCTACCATCGTAAGGCCCCACAGTTCCTGTTCGAGCTTCTGAATCTCGCCTCTTGGGCAGTACTCTCGTAGGAGCATTCGTTTCAGGTTTTCCCAACCCATGGAGTTCGCCACTACTAGGGTTAGTGTCTTGACGTGGCCGTTCCACCACGTTAGGGCTCGTTCGGAGAAAGTATAGGTGGCGAATTGCACTTTGCTTTCTTCGGGGCACACACAAATTTTGAACACAACTTCCATTTTCTCTATCCATTGGGATAGAGCCATCACTCCCTCAGTCCCATTAAAGGGAATAGGTTTGCCGTTGGTGAAGTCTTTGTAAGTACATTCCCCGGAACGGCTTTGGCTTTGGCCATTTGTAAAGTTGTTTATTCCTCCTCCTGACCCGTTGTTACTCATTTGTGCCATCGCTGCGGTTACATCGGCTGTTACAGCAGCTTAGAACATAGTTGTATCCATAGTTGGAGGGGGTGGTGGAGTTGGTGTTGGAGCTGAGTTTCTGCGTGATGATCTACGAGGAGGCATGTTCTGGTAGATAAATAATAATGAAGACTATAAGTTTCTAATGATTTGACAATCGTGCACTAGAGGGTTAGTTATATCTTGTAATATATTTTGACTTTAGTTAATGGTTTCAAAGTAGATATAGCAATTTAGATAATCCTATAAGTTTCGAGAGGTATGTAAAGAAATACTTCATATATATATATATATATATATATATATATATATATATATATATGTCACACATACGGTGCGTTACATTATGCTTCGTGTTTAGGAATATTTGACCTATCTAGAGGTCTCCGATTACAAGTTCAAAGAATGTAAGAAAAACTTTATCTAGGGTCCTATTCTATATCAAAATTGTTGGAGTTGGGCAACTCCTACTTGCGGCGTGTTGTGCGTTTGGAGCTAGACTCGGCATCCGATTGTTTGACTCCCATTAAACACCTCTCAAGAACCTCTTGTTGTTCCTTCATCTCTCTTATTTCTGCAAGTGTTGCCTCCATTTGGCTTTGAAGCGTCCCTGTGTAGAGTTGGGTATCTTCGTGTAGTCCGTCCAGACGACGGATTTCTGCGGCGTTACCCAGTGTAGCAGCATTGATCTCACAAATTCTGGCCGCTTGCATGTCCGAATGGTAGTTCTGGGTGGCTATTGTGCCCACAAGAGCGGGAAGCGCTCGATCGGCTGAGCATCCCCCACCGACATTGTAAAACTCCCGACACATGCCGAAGGGAGGGCGTACACCTAGTTGATGGCTCCAATGGTAGAGATGGCTTCACCAAATGGGAATGGGACCTTGGTAACCCATTCTAACTTCGGGAGGACGAGGAGCGGGAGGGTTGATTACTTCCGGCTCGGAGTCTGTTCCATCCGTAACTTCCTCTTCCTCCTCTATAGGCTCTTCTGCCTCTTCGACTTCCTCGTCGACTTCGAATTCTTCTCCTACTTCCTCTTCGATTTCCTCTGGGGCTTCTTCCAGATCTTCTTCTATCCATCCACCGTTACCTTGGTTTGGGTAGTAGGCATCTCCCGGTATATGGAATCAGGCCATTTTGTCTGTACTAGGATAGAGGTATAAGAATTTTATAAGAAAAGAAATTTCTATTTAACGGCATCCTAAGTTTAACTATATCTTGTGGTGTGTAGCTTTTTCATTGTCCTTATATTTTATAACAATACTCCTATAGTATTTCGAATTTGCAAGTCTAGAAATTTTATTTGGTAAGTTTTTGACTTGTTGTCCACTACGACCATTCCTCGACGTACGTTGGTCAAATCCAGGATAAATATAGTTGATCAGGCTATATTTATTCTCGATTTGACTACATACCTCGAGGCCCAATCGTAGTGTCACAACTTGCCTTTATACTTTTTAGAAAACTTTGTTATGATACGACCGATGCATGCATGTAAAAATGTATATTTTAAAAGAAAATATATTGTTTATGAAAACGTTTGTCAGAGGGTTTTTGGTCCCCTTTGCATTTATAGTTTGTATATCTTATGTGGTTCGATATACTTTGTTAACTATAAATAATGCTATGATACCAATCTGTCACACCCCCAAACCAGAATGGCGGAAACATTTGGGGGTGGATGACTTCACGTAGTACCATAACAATCGAATATTGTAAAGAAAGTAACACAACCATCATATATATAATAAAAACGTACATTGTTGCATTATGCATGTTTCCAAAAGAATATTACACTATGATGATTTAAAATGTTTGATAATAAACCCCTTAGCATTCCTTCTTCAAAAGCTGGTAGTTACCTGTATTACTGATTACCTGAGAAATACAGGTGGTTTCAAAAAAAGTGTCAACAATAAAGTTGGTGAGTTCATAAGTGTTTTTGTACGGAAAAAGTATGTCTTTTTGGAAGAAAATAGATGAACGTAGTTTCCAGAAAATCCAATATTTTCTACATATAGTTTGAAAAGTTCTTAAAGTTGGAGGGAGTTAGTATCTTTCGTACTTAAATGATAACGATGAATTTTGTACTCAAAATAATGTAAATACTGAATGCATATATGAATCTTGTAAATCAAGCTTGTTTTTATACTTTCGTGTGAGTCTTATAACCATACTATTGACATAGACTGCCTGTAACAACATTCTTCAGGTGTTGTAGTGTTATGACATTTGTCACCCCAGACCTGTCGGTCTAACTGTAGCTAACAGTTCAGGTGCGGGGTTGTCAATCCCGTAAAGATCTATACACAAGTATCACGCTCTCCCTCCAAGAGATAATGGCTTATAATACAGGACTTGAAACGCATACTCACAAACTATATCCATTATAGCTTTTCTGAAAGTATGTTCCATTTGGTGAAAATAACTTGGTGAAATACTAAACTTTATACGTAAAGTAAGATGTTGGTATCAAATAATAATAAGATATATGTTTTATTTATATTTATATAAAACGATACGTTTTCTTGTATTGTACTTGTATTGTACTTGTATTCCCCCCCCCCCCCAAAAAAAAAAAACATGAAAAGACTTGAAAAGTAGGGGTATGAACTCACTTGTTTGGTTTGAAGAGAGTGAGACTAGAGTCGAGCAGAACTTCAACTGCGGAAAACTGCGTCTTCAAGCTTCTCGGGGATCTCGGTAGCGTAGAACCTTCGTTAGGGGCTCGGGTGTGGAACCGAGGGTGTTGGGATGGCCTCTGGTGCTTACAAGTGTGTGAAAGTGAGTGAGAGTTTGAGAAAAGTGTGCCAAAATCCGGAGTTCATGCCCTCTATTTATAGGGTTGAAGGCGTGAGTACGCTGGGCGTACCATTGGAGTACGTTGGGTGTACTTCGGTTACGCTGGGCGTAACTTTGCGTCATGGCTTACGACTCAGGTCTAGCTAGGCGTAGAGCTTGCAGCCGATGGGACTCGACCCCGCACCTGAGTACGCTGGGCGTACTCTTGAATTACGCTGGGCGTAATTCCGGATTCAATCTTCTAAATTCTGTAACTTTCGCATACGGGCTCCGTCTTTCGCGTTCTTTATATCCACGCGTAGGTGAGACTATGGTCTACAACTTTCATTTAGACTTCGTCGGCTAGTTTTGACTTTATTTTTAATACTATGTTTTTAATAGGTCGAGACTGCTAAAGTCCGTTAAAAATTCATATCTTTTTTATCCAACGTCTGTTTTCGTTTGTCTTTTTATCATCTTACTCCTATTGTGGAGACCTTCAACTCTCATTTAGGTTGCGTTAGCTAAATATCGTTCGATCTTTAATTCGAGTTTTTAGCTCTCTACCGCTGTTACGAAACTTAGAAAATTCGTAACTTCTTCATACGAGGTCCAATTTGGGCGATCTTTTTATGTACGTTTACGGTTTAACGAACTCTACGACTTTTGTTTAGATACATAAGGCTAAAATGCATTTTATTGGAATTTCACTTTTTACGTTAAATAATGTTTTACCGGGTGTGTCGTGAATATTTGAGTGGTCATCATTTCTTCATTATAACCCGGTTTCGAATGTTCTTTATGTTTTTGGAAACCTTGGCATGATATCTAACATTTGATGCATCTCAATTTAGATTTTTGAGCACTTTATTTTTTAGGCTAATTTCGTTGATTCCAAATAGTTTCGTTGTATTTGACTTTTGAGTGTTACATTGCTTTGGAAAAATATAGGGTTGTCACATCTAAACCTGGTTGAAGTCTATTATGATGATCTTTTCGACCCTGTTGAAACTACAAAACTATCTGAAGTTCTTGTGTCACCAACTGCTCGACAACAACACGCTGATGTCTCTGGTCCATCTCTATCCGAAGTAGGAGCTTTCAATACTTTCACCTCTCCAGTTGAGGGGGAAAGCTCTACTCCGGATCAAGCAACAACCATCGAGGTTCCAGTATTTGATGATGCTCAAGCTCCTCTTCCTAAAAGATCACTACCATCAAACGTATCTTCGGATTCGGATGATGAAATCATAGAGACCATTGACACTCGAACCAACTCAAGGATCATTTCTCTCCCATCAGCAGTCTAGGGGGAACCTTCTCAGGTTCCAGAGGAACTCCCTTCAACAATCCAGGGGGAACCTCTTCAAACTTCTCAAGAAACTGTCATTCTCGCTCCAACAAGTCAAGATGTTTCCGCAGGCTATTCACAAATCCAGGGGGAACTTCCTTCCCCATCCGAAGCAACCTCTGATATTGAAAACATTCCTTCTACCGCAACTGTTGACCATCTGATGCATCGTCTACACGTATAGGCGAAGGATCACCCACCAGGTCAAATTATTGGCAACCCATCCGCAGGTATCCAAACTCGATCTGCCAAAGATTTATCTGATCATTGTTACTATGCAGCATTCATGTCCGTAGTCGAGCCTCGATCTATCAACAAAGCGTTATTGGACAATGCAAGAAGAACTGGAAGAATTTGAAAGAAACAAAGTGTGGCAACTTGTTCCTATTTCACAAGGCGATACTATTGTCGGAACAAGATGGGTGTTCAAAAAACAAGTTTGATGAATCTGGTGTGGTTATCATAAATAAAGCAAGACTAGTTGCAAAAGGATATAGTCAACTGGAAGGCGTTGACTACGATGAAACATATGCTCCGGTGGCAAGAATGGAAGCAATTCGAATCTTTTTAGCATATGCTGCCCACAAAAACATCAAGGTACACCAAATGGATGTTTAAAGTGCCTTTCTCAATGGGGAATTGAAAGAAGAGGTTTATTTGCAACAACCTCCCGGTTTTAAAAATATTGAATTCCCTGACCACTACTACAAGCTTCAAAAGGCAGTCTACGGTCTGAAACAAGCTCCAAGAGATTGGTATGAGACTCTTTCTGAATTCTTAGTCTCTTCAGGTTACAAAAGAGGAGTGATTGATCCCACGCTATTTAGAAAAGCAAATGGTACTCACCTTATGCTTGTACAAATATACGTGGATGATACCATCTTCAGATCGTCTGATCAAGGAATGATGGATGAATTTGTTAAGCTCATGACAAACAAATTCCAAATGAGCATGAATAGAGAGATTAATTTCTTTCTAGGTCTTCAAGTCAAACAAATCCAACAAGGGATATTCATTCATCAAGAGAAATACACCACTGAACTTTTAAAGAAATACACTATGGACAACTGCTCCTCGGCTAAGGTCCCTATAGCCTTCGGATATAAGATCTCTGCTGATCCCTCTGGCGAATCTGTGGATCACAAGACTTATAGAGGTATCATTGGGTCTCTAATGTATCTCACCGCAAGCCGACCAGACATTGTCTTTGCTACTGGTGTATGTGCAAGGTATCAGGCTGACCAAAAAGTGTCACACATGACCGTAGCCAAACAAATTCTCCGGTACCTGAAAGGAAGCAAATCTCTTGGTCTATGGTACCCCGCAGACAATGACTTCAGTCTTCAAGCGTTTACCGATGCGGATCATGCTGGATGCAAACTTGATCGAAAAAGTACATCTGGTGGATGTCAACTTTCGAGAGGTAGATTTGTCAGCTGGTCCTCAAGAAAACAAAGTTGTGTTTCTTTGTCTACCACAGAAGCAGAATATGTGGCCGCAACCAGTTGTTGTTCTCAAGTTATATGGATTAAGACTCAACTATTAGACTACGGTTACAGAATGTTGTGGATACCAATCTACTATGATTCAGAAAGTGCCATAGCGATTTCTCATAATCCTATTCAGCACTCCAAGACGAAACATATTGAACTACGATATTATTTCATCGAAGACCACATTCTGAAAGGTAACATCGAACTCATTTTTGTCCTTACTCATCAAGAGATTGTTGATGTCTTTACAAAAGCACTTGACTCTACCAAACTCAATGCGTTCTTACATATGTTAGGGATGATGAATCCGGACCCCCAATTCTTCTTGAATTGATAGGTACCGCATACCTTCTAGGTCTCCATTGCGGTTCTAGATGAAAGACACATATAACAGATGGTTTTGGTACATTCTATGTACCGCAGTCAATGTACCGCAACTATATATTATATCTATCTTTCATGGGTCTTTCTTGTTTGTTGTTACTAACTTTTCTACAAGTGCTCTTCTCAGTTTCTCCCACTGCAGTCATCCGCAATGCCAAGAAAACCATCCGCAATGATGTGTTCGTCCACAGTCACATTAACTGTTTTACAGACGGTTCATTTCTTTTTGAAAAACAAAAATACTGTGCTATTTAGTTATTCTTCATTAAATAAAACATTAAATAAAAACATTCCGTTGAGAAACTGTCACATTCCTTTCTTCCAAAAACATCGTGTCAGACCTATTTTAGGTATGATAACAAAATAAAAGATTTTCCAAATCAAATCCTCTAAAATGTCTTTTCCTATTACCCCAAACCATCCCATCCGTTACAACTTCTACTTTATCCAACGGATTTTTCTCACCCCCCCCCCCCTCCACACGTTCTCAAGACGTGATTTTACCTCTGACATTTCATTAAATGCAGAGTTCTTTTTAGTTAATCCCAATTTCAATCTTTATCCATTTTTGTCAATTTGTGGTTAAGATTAAAAGATGCTCATCCAAAGTTAAACCCAAATGTTTTTACCCAATTTCACCTAGGTTAAAAACATAAACGTTTCTCGCTCTAACAAACCACTATAAAACCCTTTTCTTCTTCACAAAGAATCTTTTACGCTCTTAAAACCCTTGATTTTTCTCTGCATTCTTCAAGCTCTTATCAACTCAACAATGGTGAAATTTGGTGCTTCCAAGAAACAAACAAAAGCCTCTGGATCAGTGAACCCAACTGGTTCAGATTCTCCCACAATTGCCTCGAGCAATTTCAGAGCTGTTTTCGATGATCAACCCACATACAATGCACCAACAAAATTGATGATCAAGTTCTTGAGGAATCATCCCCTGTCTGGACCTTTTGATGCATTTACAGACATTGTTCCACTCTCCACTCTCTACAAGTGTGCCGTTTTTGCATATCGCCCAGTCAATAACCCTCAAGAAGTCCACCTAAACCTTGTTAATGATTCCTTGGTCATCCTGACCAAAAAAAAGTTCCTTTCAGCCATTAATCTTCTAATTCACCCCTCCGTCAAGTTTTTCACACCATCGATGGAAGACATCACCTCTACAGTATATCAAATGGGCTATCAGAAGCTGATCAAAGGAATTAGTGAGCTCAAGAAGAACCAATTGCGTGCGGTCTGGCAGTTTTTCTGTCACTTCATCATCCGCAGTCTGTCCGGCAGAACCGGAGGCACAGAAAACATGGGATTAAAGCTATTAGAACTGGTTTGGAGCATCTTCACAGGCCGCGACGTGAACTACGGTCAGGTTCTTTGGGATGATTTTCTCCAATACATTACCAAGGAGAGCCCAAGGCAGAATCCATCCGAGCTTACTTTTGCACGATTCTGGTCTTCGTGCATATCTGACTTGCATGCAGATGCAAAGATTGACATCGGTGATGACATCAATTTCTTCGTCACCAAATACTTAAAAAGGTACAACCCTTCCTCTGATCAAACCATTTTTGGTCCCATCTGCAAACTCCCTACACACATTCTTTCTTCTCTTGGTATCGAGACTGCTGATGTCTAAGATCACATAAAGGCTACGGAAGGTATTGACCCATACCTTCCTACCCCGCCTCTCCCATCCGCAGTCTTAAACCTTGAAGGTACCGCAATCCCTTCTTCCACTACTCTTTCTAACGTCTCTCAAAGACGCAAACATAAGGTTTCTTCTCTCCATGGTCCCCCACACCTCAAAGAAATCTAGCACTCCCAAACAAGATGCCCCCAAGCCATCCAAACCATCAAAGAAGTGAAAAACACCACCCGTAATCAAAACTGGTGAACCAAGTCACAATGACTCCAACAGTGACTCTGAAGAGGATAACCAACCCATCTCTATCCTCAAGAAACAAAAAGTTGATTCCACCAACCATATTGTCACACCCCAAGACCGGAACGACAGAAACGTTCTGGGGTGGATGACGTCATGTCAAGTATCTGTAACAGCCCGGATTCCCAGGTATTATTTATTCATATATTTTTGGTGTTTTGTGAGGGGACTCGGTGAGTTGGAGCTCAAACTCGCCGAGTAGGATCGCGGTTTTGGACGCAGGTTCGTGCCTGGACTCGACGAGTCCAAGGAATGGACTCGGCGAGTCCGTGCTGTTTAATGAAACCCTAATTTCCCGGTCTTGAGCCCTATTTAAAGGACCTTATGGCCCTTCATTGCGGCTACCTTCGACCTTGAGAGCACCAGAGCAGTTGAGAGTTCTTGTGAGTTTGATAAGAGTCCATTATTCATCATTTTTGTGTGTATTTGCAAGAAAGGAAGAGGAAGGCCAAACTAGGAGAGTTGGGGAGCTTGGATCTACTCCCATTTCGGCAGAAGAAGCTATTTGAGGTAACATTCAGAGCTTATTCTCGTGTTTTTCTTGATATGGTCAAATCTAGGGTTTCTTCATGCTTTGTTTGCCTTGTATTTGGAGTGTGAGAGGTCCCATGGGGATATGGTACCTAGATCTGGACCTTAGTAGGTCCAGAGAGTCCCAAATGCCATGCTTTATGCCTTTCCTTTTGAGTTGGAGACTTAGGTTACCATTTTAGAGGTCATTCCATCAAAAGAAGCCTTGTAGGCGTTGCATGGTAGCCAAGATTGTGACTTTACGTGATGAATGTGCTTGGGAGGGCCAGATCTATGAGTTGTTGGAGCGGATCTGACCTCAGAAGTGAGATTGAGTTGATGCATGGCATGGACTCGCCGAGTCTGAAGAACAGACTCGGCGAGTAGCATGAAGATTGTCCTTAAGCACTCAGCGAGTGGTCTTTCCGAGTTAAGAGGATGACTCAGTGAGTCAGGGAGAGTTAGAGAGGGTTGTCAGATGGACTGAGTCGAGCTGGAACTCGTCGAGTTGTTCTTGAGACTCGACGAGTTGAGTCGTGGTGGCCCCGCGATTCATGCCAGGTGGAACTCGTCGAGTCAGGGAAGTACTCGACGTGTCAAAAGAGGATCCTAGGGAGTCAGTGAACACGTATAGACTCGCCGAGTCGCTCTAGTGCACTCGCCGAGTCCGGTCAAAGTTGACCGTTGACCGTTGACTAGTATTGACTTGATAGGGGTAGTCAACCTTAGTTGAGAAGGTGTTAATTAGAGATATATTGTGTTATAGGATGATTATAGCTCGGAGGATCGAGCGCGAGTGATTTCAGGGATTTGCGAGTTATCGAGATACGCGAGGTGAGTCTTCTCACTATACTTTACCTTGAGTAGGTAATCAGAGTTATGTGACAGAGTATTTGTATGCTATATGTATGTTATGTGTTGTACTGCATTATTTCTATGTGATTTATGTTGTGCATGTTTATAGAGTTGGAACCGAAAGGTTCCCAGAGTTAGAACCAGTGGGTTCATAGAGTAGGGTCTACGGACCCACAGAGTTATAGCCTCGAGTGGCTAGTATGTGTTATGTGTGGTATTTTGGGGAACTCACTAAGCTTTGTGATTACAGTGTTAGTGTTGTTTGTTTCAAGTACTAGTGATGACCGTGGGAAGGCGCCGGCTTGATCTGTACACACGCATGGGATTTTTATGATATGTGATCTTGGGATTTTTGTATGATATGGATTGGAGTCTTAAAACATTGATGTTTTATGAAAATTAAATGAAAATGTTTTTTATATTATGCGAAAAATTATTTTGAAATTCACGGTGTTACAAGTTGGTATCAGAGCCTTGGTTTGAGGGATTCGAGTACACCTTCGGGCGTATTTGAACTCAAACTGAGGATTTGAGAAGTATTTTCAAAAAGAGTAAAAGATTTTTGGAAAAACTCATAGTAGAGTTGTGTATACGATCACTCCGCGCCCGAACAGTGATTTCCCAAAATACCCTCATGTTATGTGATATTAATATTGATATGATGTATTCTCATGCTAGAGTAGGCTAGGTACTCCTATTAGGACTAGCGTGGCCTGATTTGTGATGCCTTAGCCTAGGGAGAGGTGAGCTGTTATGAGATGCTTGAGAGTGAGTAGGTAGCAGCGAGGGGCTTATGAGAGATTTATTAGAGAATGGATTGTGCATGATAGAGTACTTGGAATTTGGGATCCGAAGAGGAGGACTTGGGGTGTATTCTGATACGGTGCGGACAGTAGTATTGGGCCCGTACTACTAAAAGCACCGGAACGGTGTACAGCCCAAGTAAGAATCTTTAGAATACCAAGGATCAAGGAGGAATGAGTTGTCGAGTGTGAGTATGCTCGAATGGATTCTAATTTATCGTATGTTGTATTTTAGAGGTAGATCATGGTGAGGACACGTCTGATGCCTGAGAGCAGCGAGACCAGTGATGAGGAGATCCGCCGGATCATCCACGAGGAGGTGGCTGCGTCCATCAGGGCAGAGATACCAGAGATGTTCGGGTCTATTAAGACCACGCTGATTGAGACCTTTGACGAGCGTTATGCCGCTCTTTCTGAGGCTACTGTTGCAGTGGCCACCGCAGCTATTGCTGCCGCGAGGCCGCAAGGTGGTGATGCGTTGCTGTTCCGGGAGTTCAGCAACACAAAACCGCCAGAGTTTGATGGGACCCAGGACCCGGTGGCAGCTATGAGGTGGATTTCTGACATAGAGGGGTGTTTCTTCACTTGCTCATCTCCTGAGCAATTGAAGGTTCAGTTCGCGCTGAACCAGCTTCGCTTGGGAGCGAAGGACTGGTGGAAGTTTGTGACGGCGCACTTTACGCCTGCTGAGCTTGCGGCAGTGACCTAGGAGAGGTTCACTGCCATGTTCCGAGATGAGTACGTTCCCCAGGTGGAGAGGGAGCGTTTGGCCCAGGAGTTTCTGACCCTCAAGCAGGGTACCGAGTCTATTACGGCGATTACCAGGATGTTCCATGAGAGGGCGATGTTCTACTGTGAGCACGTGTCCACTGAGCAGGCACGTATGAGCCGATATTTGAGTATCTTGAGGTGAGACATTCGGGAGTTCGCGGCGAACTCCTCGTACTGGACATTTTCTGAGCTTCAGGAAAATGCCCGGAAGAGGGAGATTGAGCTAGAGACTCAGGCCAGGGAGGAGGCGGAGTCTCAGGGGAGGGATCGGCGACCGGCACAGTCTCAGCCGGCAGCTAAGCGGGCCAAGGCCGCTGATCCCAAACCAGGGAGCCAGAAGGGACGCACTTGTGGGAAGTGTGGCAAGGGTCACGATGGAGTCTGTAAAGTGGGATCTTGCTACAAGTGTGGCAAGGAGGGGCATATGGCCAAGGACTGCCCCAAGGGGTTTGCGGTGTGTTTTCACTGCAATCAGACCGGACACCGGAAGGCAGAGTGTCCGCAGTTGCGAGGATCGTCTCAGGGAGCACCTCAGGGATCTGCCCCTGCCGCCATCAGAGCTACTGAGAGTCGGCCAGTGAAGGCCGAGGCGCCGAGGGCACGAGGGAGAGCTTTTCCGCTGACCGCAGAGGAGGTCCGCGCAGCGCCCGATGTCATGGCTGGTATGTATTCTTTCGTGTATTTATTTTGATGTTGAGATATTATTCTTATATTATGTTATGCCTAGGTACTTTTCTTGTGAATTCTGTACCTGCCTTGGTGTTATTTGACTCGGGTGCGAGTCGGTCTTTTGTATCTTTGGCCTTTAGTCAGCATATCAGTGTTAGTCGTGAGGCGTTGAGTCGGCCTCTGAGAGTTTCCATAGCTGATGAGAGGGTGATATATGCCACAGAGGTTCTCCGAGGGTGCGTAGTCAAGATTTTCGGTGTTGAGTTCCCGATTGATCTGGTTCCTATTGCGATGGGTGATGTCTGTGTCATTGTGGGCATGGACTGGTTGAGCAGATTCGGTGCGGTTATCGACTGCGAGCGACAGCTGGTGACCATATGAGACCCTAGTGGGGGAGTTCTTTCGGTGTACGGCGAGGGTACACGTTCAGGATCAGCGTTTTGTTCGGCCGCTAGGGCGAGGCAGTGTCTACAGCAGGGTTGTAAGGGTTTTGTGGCGTATGTGATGGATACGCGGGTGGATTCCGAGAGATCGAGGTCAGTTAAGGAGGTCCCGGTAGTGCGTGAGTTTCCGGATGTATTTCCCTAGGAGTTGTCGGGTGTGCCTCCTGTGAGGCAAGTGGAGTTCAGTATCGATTTGGTTCCGAGGGCCGCGCCTATCGCTAAGGTGCCTTATCGCCTTGCACCTCCAGAGATGAAAGAGTTATCCTCGCAGCTTCAGGAGCTACTGGGGAAGGGGTTTATTCGGCCGAGCAGCTCGCCGTGGGGAGCGCCTATCCTATTCGTCAAGAAGAAGGATGGTTCACACCGGATGTGCATTGATTACCGGGATTTGAACAAGCTGACGGTCAAGAACCGTTACCCGTTGCCGAGGATCGACGATTTATTAGATCAGTTGCAGGGAGCATCTTGGTTCTCCAAGATCGATTTGAGGTTTGGATATCATCAGGTGAGGGTGTAGGATGAGGACGTCCAGAAGACAGCGTTCAGGACGCGTTATGGGCATTATGAGTTTGTGGTGATGCCTTTCGGGCTCACCAATGCCCCGGCGGTGTTCATGGATCTCATGAACCGAGTGTGCAGGCCGATGCTGGATTGGTCGGTGATTGTATTTATCGACGACATTCTGGTATATTCGAGATCTAGAGAGCAGCATGAGGAGCATTTGAGAGAGGTTCTCGGAGTTCTAAGATCGGAGAGGCTTTATGCCAAATTCTCCAACTGTGATTTCTGGTTGCGGGAGGTCCAGTTTTTAGGACATCTCGTTAACCAGGAAGGGATATTGGTCGATCCGACCAAGGTTGAGGCGGTGATGAGTTGGGAGGTGTCGAGGTCACCCTCCGAGATTAGGAGTTTCCTAGGGTTGGCAGGGTATTATCGGAGGTTTATCAAGGATTTCTCTAAGATCGCAGTGCCACTCACCAGATTGACCCGGAAGGGTGTTGCTTTTTCATGGTGCCCCGAGCAGCAGGCCTCCTTTGAGTCACTTCGCCGAAGGTTGTGCGAAGCCCCGGTGTTAGCCCTCCCGGAAGGGATGGAGGACTTTGTGGTATACTGTGATGCATCGATTTTGGGGTTGGGAGCGGTGCTGATGCAGAGAGGGCATGTGATAGCATATGCATCGAGGCAGCTGAAGCCTCATGAGACGAGATATCCCACCCATGATCTAGAGTTGGGGGCAGTGGTGTTCGCCCTCAAGATTTGGCGTCACTACTTGTATGGGGTTCGGTGTACGATATACACGGACCATAAGAGTCTGAAGTATTTGATGGATCATCCTAACCTAAATATGCGTCAGAGAAGGTGGTTGGATGTGGTTAAGGATTATGATTGTGAGATCCTGTACCACCCAGGCAAGGCTAATGTGGTAGCCGATCCATTGAGCCGCAGGGCGGAGAGCACCCCGCTGTGGGATGTATGTTTGAGATTGACCGTGATAGCTCCAGTGTTGGACGCCATTCATGGGGCACAGGCCGAGGCTGTACAACCTGAGATGCAGAAGAGGGAACGGGTTGTTGGTTTGGTTTCAGAGTTCGTTACCGATGGTCGGGGGCTTATGACATTTCAGGGGCGTATCTGGGTGCCGTTTGTGGGAGAAACGCGTACCATTTTGATGGAGGAGGCTCATCGGTCGAAATTTTCGATCCATCCGGGGGCTACTAAGATGTATTTGGATCTGAGAAAGGAGTATTGGTGGCCCTGTATGAAGAGGGATGTCGCATGGTTTGTTGAGAGGTGCTTGACCTGCCGTAGGGTTAAGGTCGAGCACCAGAGGCCGCATGGTAATTTGCAGCCATTAGAGGTTCCCGAATGGAAGTGGGAACAGATCACTATGGATTTCATCACCAAATTGCGAAGGACTGCCAGAGGAGTTGATGCAATTTGGGTGATTGTGGACAGATTGACGAAGAGCGCTCACTTCCTTGCTATCAGCGAGAGTTCTTCAACAGAGAAATTGGTGGAGGTGTATGTGAGGGAAGTGGTATCTCGGCAAGGGGTGCCGATCTTGATTGTTTCAGACCGTGATGTGCGCTTCACTTCCAGATTCTGGAAGAAGTTTCATGAGGAGTTGGGTAGTAGACTGCATTTTAGTACCGCATATCATCCCCAGATAGACGGTCAGAGTGAGCGGACGATTCAGACGCTCGAGGACATGCTCCGAGCATGTGTGTTGGATTTCGGGGGTAGCTGGGATGCATATTTGCCCTTGGCAGAGTTTTCCTACAACAACAGCCATCATTCGAGCATTGGTATGCCGCCCTTTGAGCTGTTGTATGGGAGGAGGTGTCGGACCCCCAATTGTTGGGGAGAGGTTGGACAGCGGGTGATGGGCAGTACAGAGATCGTGCTTTAGACGACAGAGCAGATCCAATAGATCAGACAGAGGTTGTTGACCACTCAGAGCCGACAGAAGAGTTATGCAGACAGACGCCGGTCCGAGCCTGAGTTCCAGGTCGGCGACCTTGTACTTCTGAAGGTCTCTCCTTGGAAAGGAGTGATTCGATTCAGGAAGAGGGGCAAGTTGGGGCCCCGATATATTGGTCCTTTCCGAGTGATCGCGAGGGTAGGCCGGGTAGCCTATCGTTTGGATTTGCCAGCAGAGTTGGGGTAGATTCACGACACTTTTCATGTGTCGCAGCTGAGGAAGTGTATAGCCGATGAGTCGGCAGTGGTTCCATTAGAGGATATTCAGGTGGATGCGAGCCTAAATTATGCTAAGAGACTAGTGGCCATCAGAGATCGGAAAATCAAGGTTCTGAGGAACAAGGAGGTACCCCTGGTTTTGGTTCAGTGGCAGCATCGGAAGGGGTCAGATATGACCTGGGAGCCGGAGCGTGAGATGCATGAGCAGCATCCGGAGCTATTTGCAGAGCGAGACTTCGAGGGCGAAGTCTAGTTCTAGTGGGGGAGAATTGTAACAGCCCGGATTCCCAGGTATTATTTATTCATATATTTTTGGTGTTTTGTGAGGGGACTCGGCGAGTTGGAGCTCAAACTCGCGGAGTAGGATCGCGGTTTTGGATGCGGGTTCGCGCCTGGACTCGGCGAGTCCGTGCTGTTTAATGAAACCCTAATTTCCCAGTCCTGAGCCCTATTTAAAGGACCTTATGGCACTTCATTGCGGCTACCTTCGACCTTGAGAGCACCAGAGCAGCTGAGAGTTCTTGTGAGTGTGATAAGAGGCCATTATTCATCATTTTTGTGTGTATTTGTAATAAAGGAAGAGGAAGGCCAAACTAGGAGAGTTGGGGAGCTTGGATCTACTCCTATTTTGGCAGAAGAAGCTATTTGAGGTAACGTTCAGAGCTTATTCTCGTGTTTTTCTTGATATGGTCAAATCTAGGGTTTCTTCATGCTTTGTTTGCCTTGTATTTGGAGTGTGAGAGGTCCCATGGGGATATGGTACCTAGATCTGGACCTTAGTAGGTCCAGAGAGTCCCAAATGCCATGATTTATGCCTTTCCTTTTGAGTTGGAGACTTAGGTTACCATTTTAGAGGTCACTCCATCAAAAGAAGCCTTGTAGGCGTTGCATGGTAGCCAAGATTGTGACTTTACGTGATGAATGTGCTTGGGAGGGCCAGATCTATGAGTTGTTGGAGCGGATCTGACCTCAGAAGTGAGATTGAGTTGATGCATGGCATGGACTCGCCGAGTCTGAAGAACAGACTCGGCGAGTAGCATGAAGATTGTCCTTAAGCACTCAGCGAGTGGTCTTTCCAAGTTAAGAGGATGACTCAGTGAGTCAGGGAGAGTTAGAGAGGGTTGTCAGATGGACTGAGTCGAGCTGGAACTCGTCGAGTTGTTCTTGAGACTCGATGAGTTGAGTCGTGGTGGCCCCGCGATTCATGCCAGGTGGAACTCGTCGAGTCAGGGAAGTACTCGACGTGTCAAAAGAGGATCCTAGGGAGTCAGTGAACACGTATAGACTCGCCGAGTCGCTCTAGTGCACTCGCCGAGTCCGGTCAAAGTTGACCGTTGACCGTTGACTAGTATTGACTTGATAGGGGTAGTCAACCTTAGTTGAGAAGGTGTTAATTAGAGATATATTGTGTTATAGGAGGATTATAGCTCGGAGGATCGAGCGCGAGTGATTTCCGGGATTTGCGAGTTATCGAGATACGCGAGGTGAGTCTTCTCACTATACTTTACCTTGAGTAGGTAATCAGAGTTATGTGACAGAGTATTTGTATGCTATATATATGTTATGTGTTGTACTGCATTATTTCTATGTGATTTATGTTGTGCATGTTTATAGAGTTGTAACCGGAAGGTTCCCAGAGTTAGAACCAGTGGGTTCACAGAGTAGGGTCTACGGACCCACAGAGATATAGCCTCGAGTGGCTAGTATGTGTTATGTGTGGTATTTTGGGGAACTCACTAAGCTTTGTGCTTACAGTGTTAGTGTTGTTTGTTTTAGTTACTAGTGATGACCGTGGGAAGGCGTCGGCTTGATCTGTACACACGCATGGGATTTTTATGATATGTGATCTTGGGATTTTTGTATGATATGGATTGGAGTCTTAAAACATTGATGTTTTTATGAAAATTAAATGAAAATGTTTTTTATATTATGCGAAAAATTATTTTGAAATTCACGGTGTTACAGTATCACAACATATGCAGTATAGTAATCAAAGCACAACCACCATTGCATTAATAGTAATAATTTTACATAGTTTAAATTTCATAGCCACATCAAAGTAATACAAGGAATAATATAAATGCAGCTTGGTACTAGGTTGTCTTCGCAAAAGCTCCCGGGATGTACCTGTCTATCGCTGACCTGAGAATACAAGTTATTTTGAAAGTGAGTATCAACATTTTTATAATGCTGGTGAGTCCATAAGTATTTAGTGTCATTTGTATAAATACGCATTTTTATTCAAAATAACTTTATGAAAGATAGTAGTTTAGAATCTACGGTGTGTTAGCGTCCTTTCCACAAAATCCTATATTTTCTAAATAAAAGTAGTCTTCTACCAAGACCCGACAGAGTTATGTTTTAAGGAGTAATTTTCCCCAAAATACTATCATTACCAACATACAGTATTGAATTTAAAGAAAATATGAGAATAGCACTAGTAAAAATACTAGGATAAAAATAATATATGCCTCAGCAGTAATACTGCTGACTAAGGCAAAAGAAATCATAGACTCCAGGAGAGTATTGAATGAATGATACGCCTGACTCAGTCTAACAAAAGGAAGCACAGACTCCAGACAGTATCGAATGAACGACACAGCTAGCAAAGCCTAAAACATGGAAATACAGACTCCAGACAATATCGAATGAACGACACAGCTAGCAAAGTTTAAAACATTGAAATACATACTCCAGACTGTATCGAATGAACAACACAACTAGCAAAGTCTAAAACACGGAAATACAGACCCCAGACAGTATCGAATGAACGACACAGCTAGCAAAGTCTAAAATATGGAAATACAGACTCCAGACAGTATCGAATGAACGACACAGCTAGCAAAGTCTAAAACATCCGGTAATCCTAAGTGGGTTGTTTCAAAATACTGTGTTAATGCTTGTTACCTTAAGGCCATGAATTATAAGGTAAACATGGAGATACACGTAACCATACTGATTGACAATAGAGTACTTGATGCCCTGCAAGCATCGGAATAAATGTGACATTTGTCACCCCTTGGCTTGGTAGGTCGGGGACTGTAGCTAGCAGTTAGGGTGTGGGAGTATCGGTCCCGTATAGATCTATACACACAATGCCCGCTCTCCCTCCAGGAGACTCTGGTTACCAACTTGACAACAGGGAAATCCATGTCCTGAAGATGCATCTCGTATTTTGAATTCTATTATAAGTACTGGAATAATGATATAGACTCACGAATGAAATGACTCCTTTGGAATTCTCCGTACTAGAAAGAGTAAATAGAATCTCCTAACTATTCCTATAATAGTTACTAATGTTTCTGGTCTATGAATGATGACTGGAAGGATGCCCTTGCTACCCAAGGGAAATGAACCGGTCGATGTAAATCTTTATGTCTATACATGTATACATGATATATAACTAATGTTTAAACGACCTTCGGACGGATAACCGATACCCACCAGACCACATCCCAACGAGGAAAAGGAAATAGGACGAACTAGCCTTCCTAAGTCCTTTAAACATTATTTATATAATGTCACACTCCCAAACCTGAACGGCGGAAACGTTCGGGGGCGGATGACTTCATGTGGTAACGTAACAAATGAATACATAGTAAAGAAAGCAATACAACCATCATATATATAATTGAAAGTTTACATTTTTCAAAAGTTACATGTTCAAAACCAATTACAATATGATGTCAAAATATGAGATTAAACTGGCGCCGCAGCATCCCTTCATCAAAAGCATAATGATACCTGAAATTACTGATTTCCTGGGACATACAAGTAATTTTGAAAGAGTATATCAGCATTTAAGCTGGTGAGTTTCATAAGTATTTAAATGACAATGTTTGTATGAAATGAAATGTTTTGTTTTCGTTTGTTTGTGTTTAGAAAATCCTATATTTTCTACTAGTATAAAAGTAGCCTTCACTCAAGACCAATGTTTGTTTCTAAAATGTATGTAAGTGTAAAATAACCAATGTGTTTGAAAACATTGTAAATCAATGCATTTTTAATACCCCATGTGAGTTTTATAACCATACTATTGACTCGGAATGCCTATACACAACGTTCTTCAGGCGTTGGAATGTTATGACGTTTGTCACCCCAAACGGTGGACTGCAGCTAACAGTCAGGGCGCGGGTTGTCAAGCCCGTATAGATCTATACACAAACACCATGCTCCCCCTCCAAGGGATTCTGGTATATAATACAGGACTTGAAATGTGTACTCGAACGTACGTGAAGTTAGTGTCTCACAAAAACCGTGGTACAAAAACAGATCTACTTGTTAAAATGTTACGTTTGTTCTTGTATATGAAAGTGACTTCTTGAAATTCATGTTTCTAGTACATAAGAGTTAGAAATTTGTTCGTAAAACTATACCTATTATAGTTTTCTAAAAGTGTGTCTCGTTTGTTTAGAAATACCTAGAAAAGGAATCATTTGTTATGAAAGCATAGATTTTTGGTGTAGAGTCTAAGATAGACAAGTATACATATAATCTAAGAAAAGTTTAGTTTATACATGCATTAAAACAATTTATATTTCAAAAGATAGAATGTTATTTTAACATATGTTATATATATGAAAGTTCCCTATAAAGTTTGTAAATCACATGTGATTTGGATATATAAAAGCATATAAAATAGTTCTTTATGTAACACACGATAATACTCGTGTGTTTTACTTGTAATCCCCCCCTTGAAAGCATATAAAAGAATTTATAGAACATTTAAAAGGTAAATTAAGGGGTATGAACTCACTTGAAAGTTTGAAGATAGCGAGATGGAAAACCGGGGCAGAGTTTCGTCTCGGGAAACGGATTTTTCTCGGGAATCTCGGGAGTGAAATCGACCCTCGGGACTTGAGCAAAAAGACCAGAGCTTCGGGTTTGAACGGGCACGGAAAACGAGGCAAGATCGTGACAGAAAGGAGAGAAATGAACATTTTTTTCGGAAAGCCTCGCATTCTATTTATAGGGGGGTCTGAGAAGCCTCGTACGCGAGGCGTACGCTCGTATGCAGCGCGTACGCGTACGTCATGCATGACCGAAGCCTCGACTGCCTCGGCTTCGGATGGGACGGCGGGTCGGATGGGACGGCGGGTCGGACGGGTCGGTCGGACGGGCGGGTCGGACGGGTCGGTAGCCTCGCATAGGGCGACGTGGACGATCCGAGGCCAAGGCCCTCGGGTACGCACGGCGTACAGGGTTACGCGGCGCGTACCTCGGATGAGGACACTGACTCCTCTTCGGATAATCCAGATTTTTGAATTAAATAGATATATAATTTATTTAATAAACTTCAAAAAATCATATCTTCTTCATACGAACTCCGTTTTCGATGGTCTTTATATCCACGCGTAGGTGAGACTACGCTCTACAACTTTCGTTTAGATTTCGTTGGCAAATTCCGAAATTATTTTTATTATTTATTTATTAAAATGACGTGATTAAGGAATTTCTTTAAAAATTCATAACTTCTTTATCTGACGTCGGTTTTTGCCAGACTTTTTACCGCTGAAATACCATTGTCGAGACCTACGATTCTCGTTTAGGTCATTCCGGCCAAAAGTCGCTCGATCTCCAATTCGAGTTTTTAGTTGTCTGTTGCTAAGTCGAACATGGAAAAATCATAACTTCAATATACGAAGTCGGATTTGGGCGTTCTTTTTACGTACGATCATGGTTTAAAGACATTTAAACATAGAAGAAATTTAAATAGAACTCTTTGGACATTTTATTATCAAAGTTAATTTTATTAACTCAAAAGTGGTTACAATACTTGACTTTTTAGGAAATTACAAAGAATTGAAAAATCGGGTTCTCACATCATCCCCCCATTAGAGGGAATTTCGTCCCGAAATTTAAAGTAGTAAAGATACTAGTGAACATGAAAGAGATGAGGGTACTTTTGTTTCATCTGATCTTCGCGTTCCCATGTGAATTCAGGTCCCCGCTGGGTGTTCCAGCGAACCTTCACGATGGGTATGCGACTTTGTTTTGTTTGTTTGACCTCTCGGTCCACGATTTCTACTGGTTCTTCCACAAAGTTGAGGCTCTCCTTGATCTCGATCTCGTCGAGTGGAATAACAAGAGTCTCATCGGACAGACACTTTTTCAAGTTTGAGACATGGAAGGTTGGATGTATGTTACTAAGTTCACGCGGTAGGTTAAGCTTGTAAGCCACAGGGCCGATTCTGGCAAGAATCTCAAAAGGCCCAATGTATCTTGGATTTAGTTTCCCACGCTTTCCAAAGCGTATTAAACCCTTCCACGGTGAGACCTTTAATAAGAAGTGGTCCCCTACCTGGAATTCCAAAGGTTTCCTCCTTTGGTCAGCGTAGCTTTTCTGTCGGTCTCTAGAGGCTTTCAATCATTCACGAATCTGAACGATCTTCTCTGTCGTTTCTCGTATGATTTCCGGACCGGTGAGAGTGCTCTCAGGAACTCTTCCTCTAGCTAACTGGGTATCGCCAACTTCAGTCCAGCACAGAGGGGATCTGCACTTTTGACCATAGAGGGCTTCAAATGGAGCAGCCTTTATGCTTGTATGATAACTATTGTTGTATGAAAATTCGACAAGGAGTAAATGGATATCCCATGCCTTTCCAAATTCAATCACACAGGCTCTCAGCATATCTTCTAAAGTTTGTATCATTCTCTCACTTTGCCCGTCTGTTTGTGGGTGGTAGGTTGTACTCATGTCTAGCCCAGTCCCCAGGGAACTTTGTAGTGACTGCCAGAATCTTGAAGTGAATCTACTATCTCTATCGGAGATAATGGATATCGGAACACCATGCAGTCGCACTACTTCCCTCAAGTAAGTTCTTGTAAGCTTTTCCATTTTGTCAGTCTCCTTGATGGGTAGGAAATGTGCGGATTTGGTCCATCTATCGACGATGACCCATATGGTATCGAGTCCACTCGTCGTCTTGGGTAACTTGGTTATGAAGTCCATAGTAATCCGCTCCCATTTCCATTATGGTATCTCTGGTTGTTGTAGTAATCCTGACGGTTTCTGATACTCGACCTTAACCTTAGCGCAAGTAAGACATTTACTTACGAAGGTAGCAATTTCTGCTTTCATGTTAGGCCACCAGTATAGTTTCTTAAGATCCAGATACATTTTATCTGAACCCGGGTGAACGGAATATCTTGAGTTGTGAGCTTCGGTCATGACTACGTTCCTGAAACCACCATGTTTCGGGGTCCAGATTCGGTCCATGAGATAGTAGGCTCCGCCACCCTTGACTTCTAGATTCTTTTCCATTCCTCGCAGGGATTCACCCGCCACATTTTCAGGTTGCAAAGCTTCCATTTGTGCCTCCTTAATTTGTGTGGATAAGTGGGAATGGATGGTCATAGTCAGAGATTTGACCCTCCGACCAGTGTATTCCTTTCGACTGAGGGCGTCAGCTACCACGTTGGCTTTGCCAGGATGATAACGAATTTCGCACTCGTAGTCATTTAGTAACTCAACCCATCGTCGTTGTCGCATGTTGAGTTCCTTCTAATCGAAAATCTGTTGAAGGCTCTTGTGATCGGTGAAAATAGTACTCTTTGTTCCGTATAAGTAGTGCCTCAAAATCTTCAGAGCAAATACCACTGCTCCTAACTCAAGATCGTGTGTCATATAGTTCACTTCGTGTGTCTTAAGCTGTCAGGAGGCATAAGCAATAACCTTCCCTCTCTGCATAAGAACACAACCAAGACCTTGCTTTGACGCATCGCAATACACTACGAAGTCTTCTATCCCTTCGGGGAGGGATAGTATCGGTGCGGTGCACAAGGCCCTTTTTAGTGTCTGGAATGCCTTCTCTTGCTTCGCTTCCCAGTCAAAGGCCACGCCTTTCTGGGTTAATGTAGTAAGAGGTTTCGCAATGCTAGAGAAGTTTTTTATGAATCTGCGATAGTAGCCAGCGAGACCTAGAAATTGACGAATTTCTGTAGGTGTCCTTTGTGCCGACCAGTTCTCAATGGCCTTAATTTTGGAGGGGTCCACGTGTATCCCTTTCTCGCTAACAACGTGGCCTAAAAATTCGACTCTTCGAATCCAAAATTCGCATTTAGAGAACTTCACATAGAGTTTCTCCGTTCGCAGTGTTTCTAGGACTTTTCGTAGGTGCTGACTATGCTCTTCCTTACTTCGGGAGTAGATAAGTATATCATCGATAAAGACGATGACGAACTGATCCAAGTAAGGACGACATACCCTATTCATTAGGTCCATAAATACTGCTGGTGCATTGGTTAATCCGAACGGCATCACTACAAATTCATAGTGTCCATAACAAGTTCGGAAAACTGTCTTTGGAATATCCCCCTCTAGAACTCGTAATTGGTGGTATCCGGATCGTAGGTCTATTTTGGAGAAGTAGTTTGTTCCATGAAGTTGATCGAATAGGTCGTCAATATGGGGTAGAGGATAACAGTTCTTGACAGTAAGTTTGTTCAGTTCTCTGTAGTCGATGCACATACGAAACGATCCGTCTTTCTTCTTTACAAACAAGACTGGTGCTCCTCAAGGTGAGAAACTTGGTCTTATGAATCCTTTTTGAAGGAGTTCGTTAAGTTGACTGGAAAGTTCCTGCATCTCTGCTGGTGCGAGACGATACGGCGACTTTGCTACTGGGGTAGCCCCTGGAACTAGGTCGATTCTGAACTCAACTTGGCATTGCGGTGGTAATCCTGGTAGTTCTTCTGGAAAGATATCGAGAAAGTCGCGTACTACCGAGATGTTCTTGATGTCCTTCAGTTCTTGACTTGTATCAACGATGTGCGCTAGGAATGCTCGACAATCCTTCCGCAAGCACTTTCGAGCTTGGATGCACGAAATGATACGAAGGTTTGTACTTGATTTGTCGCCGTAGATAACTAATGTTTCGTTGTTAGGGAGGTTAAGACGGACTGCTTTCTCAAAGCACATGATGTCGGCGCGAAGAAGACTCAACCAATCCATGCCGACTATGACGTCGAAACTTTTAATTTGGACCGGCATGAGATTGATTGGAAAAGAATGGTTGTCTAAAGTTAACGTACAACCCATGTATATGCAGTTAGTGTTTTCGGTTTTTCCATTGGCCATCTCTACAGTGAATGATTTTTCTAACTTGCTAGGTTTAGGTTTAAGTAAATGAATAAAGTTTTGACTCACGAAGCTTCTCTCCGCCCCACTATCGAATAATAGGCATGCATATGAATTATCGAGAAGGAACGTACCAGCAACTATAGTTGGGTCAGCTACAGCTTCGTCGTGGCCTATTGCCAAAACTCGTCCCACACCGCCGGTGCCTGCTGCCTTAGGACAGTTCCTCTTGTAGTGGCCCACTTCGCCACAACCGTAGCAAGTCTGCCTTACACCCGCACTGAGAACTTGAGTGATCGGCTTCCCGGGGTCTTTGCAGAAACGGGCTGTGTGTCCCTTTCTGTTGCAGTTGGCGCATTGCATTTCTCGACAAGGTCCATGGTGGTGGTAAGTGCATTTGGTGCACTTTGGGAGGTTACCTACATAAGGCTTTGTTGGGTAGGTATTTGTAGGAGCTGTAGTAGGTACAGTGGTAGCATTCACTGAAACCAGTTGTTTCTTTGTGGATTCTTGGGAAGACCCACCCTTCCCTTTATTCCACACTCTCTTCCTGCTATTGTTGTTGTTGTTGTTGTTTTCTTTCTGTGGTTCTGGTGCAGAAGTGGTTGAGTTCTGATGACCTCCGTAGTCAATCAGAGATTGTGCCAGTTCCTTAGCACTTTCAAAGGTGTCAGGTTTGGAAGCTAACACGCTTGATCGTATTTGGGGCGTCAGTCCCCAGATGTACCTTTCTATTTTCTTGCTCTCGGGAGCAATCATATCTGGACAAAGGATTGCCAGCTCGCAGAATCTGTTGGTATAAGTAGCGATGTCGGTACCAACCATTCCGAGAGTCCATAGTTCGTGTTTGAGCTTTTGAATCTCTCCCCGTGGGCATTATTCTCTCATCATCATGGCTTTCAGGCTCTCCCAGCTTATGGAGTTTGCCACGATTAGGGTAAGTACTTTAACGTGGCCATTCCACCAAGTTAAAGCTTTATCAATAAGGGTGAAAGTTGCAAATTTGACTTTGCTGTGCTCGGGACAGGAGCAGATTTCAAAGACTGCCTCCGTCCTTTCAATCCACTGCCTCAGGGCCATCACACCACCAGTTCCATAAAACATCCGGGGCTTGGCATTAGTGAAGTCCTTATAGGTGCATTCTTGAGGTGGTCCATGACTCTCGCCATGGTTGGATGGGTGTGTGCCAGATCCCGAGCCATTAGTACTCGAGTTATTGATCTGTGACATGGCAGCTGCCACCGCTGCGGTGACTGCTGCTTGGAACATAACAGCATCAAATTGAGGTGGTGGAGGTGGTGGTGGTACAGGTGCTTCCCCACCGTTGTTTCGCCTTGGATTCCTATGCGGAGGCATCCTTCAACTATAGGTTGAAAAGGTAAAGATAAGAATTCCATAGAATAGAAAATGTATGTGTCTCATGAACTAAATCGCTATAGTTCAACAAAAAATGATAGTATGAGTCTTAAAATAGAAGAATGAAAGTTATTTGTAAGACTAAAAGTATGAAACAAGTATTTGGTTTCACAAAGACCTTTCAAGGTTTGAACAAAATACTTAACGTAGTAATAATAGTGTCACTTATATTAATATAAAAGTTGTTACAACGATCATGAAAATTTGACCCCTATAAGGGTCTCCGATTACAAAGTTCGAGAAATTTAAAGACTTTTAGCCAATGTCCTAAGCTATAACAAAATTTGAGTCTTTGACAAGAACTACTTGCGACGTAGGTTGCGCTTGGAGCTTGACTCCGCATCTGATTGCTTCGACTCCATTAGACGCCTATCAAAAGCGGCTTGTTGTTCCCTCCGTTCAGCGAGGGCTGCAATCATTTGCGCTTGAAATGCTTCGGTTTGGAGTTGAGCATTGTCTTGTATCTTGTCCAGCCTACGGATGTCAGAAGTGTGAACCTGCACTTCCACGTTGACATCCCGGAGTCGGCTAGCTTGAACTCCGGACTGATAGGACTGATTGGCTAACTTACCCACCATTACCGGGAGTGCTCGATCAGCCGAACCCCCACCGCGGACATCATAGAAGTCCCGGCACATGCCGTAGGGAGGGCGTAGGTTTTTCTGTTGGCTCCAATGGTGGAGGTGACTTCCCCAGACGGGAGTTGGTCCTTGAAAGTTCCTTACGAAGACGGGAGGTTGAATGGGTGGTGGATCGATAACTTCCAGCTCTGAGTCGGTACCGGAGTTATCACCCACTTATATGGGTTCCTCGTCCTCTTCGGGATCATCTTCGATCCATCCTCCGTTGCCTTGGTTGGGAAAATAGGGGTTGCCAGGGTGGTGAAATCCAGCCATTTGACTGTACGAGAAATAGGGTTATAAGAATTGAATAAAGTTGGAACATGCAAAACATGTAAGTTAAACTAGTTTAGATAGCAAATACTCCTATCGTATTTAAATTCTTGTGTTTGCTTCTAGAAATGGTTTGGTAAGTTTTGACTTGTTGCTTACTACGATCATTCCTCGATATACGTTGGTCCAATCTCGGGCAAATATAGTTGATCACGCTACATTTGTCCAAAATCTGATTACATATATCGAGTCTCAATCGTAGTGTCTACTTGTCTAAATACTTGTATAGTTGGATAACATGAAAATAATTTGTGGTATGCATGTAATTGTACTTAAATGAACTATCAATTTAAGTTGGACGCAACGCTGCTTAAGCGTAAAAAGAAAAATTGTTTTGTCAGAGAGTATTAGTCCCTTAAGCATTTATAGTTTGTATATCTTATGTGGTTCGATATACTTAGTTCACTATAAACATTGCTCTGATACCAATCTGTCACACCCCCAAACCTGAACGGCGGAAACGTTCGGGGGAGGATGACTTCATGTGGTAACGTAACAAATGAATACATAGTAAAGAAAACAATACAACCATCATATATATAATTGAAAGTTTACATTTGTCAAATGTTACATGTTCAAAACCAATTACATTATGATGTCAAAATATGAGATTAAACTGGCGCCGCAGCATCCCTTCATCAAAAGCATAATGATACCTGAAATTACTGATTTCCTAGGACATACAAGTAATTTTGAAAGAGTAGATCAGCATTTAAGCTGGTGAGTTTCATAAGTATTTAAATGACAATGTTTGTATGAAATGAAATGTTTTGTTTTCGTTTGTTTGTGTTTAGAAAATCCTATATTTTCTACTAGTATAAAAGTAGCCTTCACTCAAGACCAATGTTTGTTTCTAAAATGTATGTAAGTGTAAAATAACCAATGTGTTTGAAAACATTGTAAATCAATGCATTTTTAATACCCCATGTGAGTTTTATAACCATACTATTGACTCGGAATGCCTATACACAACGTTCTTCAGGCGTTGGAATGTTATGACGTTTGTCACCCCAAACGGTGGACTGCAGCTAACAGTCAGGGCGCGGGTTGTCAAGCCCGTATAGATCTATACACAAACACCATGCTCCCCCTCCAAGGGATTCTGGTATATAATACAGGACTTGAAATGTGTACTCGAACGTACGTGAAGTTAGTGTCTCACAAAAACCGTGGTATAAAAACAGATCTACTTGTTAAAATGTTACGTTTGTTCTTGTATATGAAAGTGACTTCTTGAAATTCATGTTTCTAGTACATAAGAGTTAGAAATTTGTTCGTAAAACTATACCTATTATAGTTTTCTAAAAGTGTGTCTCGTTTGTTTAGAAATACCTAGAAAAGGAATCATTTGTTATGAAAGCATAGATTTTTGGTGTAGAGTCTAAGATAGACAAGTATACATATAATCTAAGAAAAGTTTAGTTTATACATGCATTACAACAATTTATATTTCAAAAGATAGAATGCTATTTTAACATATGTTATATATATATGAAAGTTCCCTATAAAGTTTGTAAATCACATGTGATTTGGATATATAAAAGCATATACAATACTTCTTTATGTAACACACGATAATACTCGTGTGTTTTACTTGTAATCCCCCATTTAAAGCATATAAAAGAATTTATAGAACATTTAAAAGGTAAATTAAGGGGTATGAACTCACCTGAAAGTTTGAAGATAGCGAGATGGAAAACCGGGCAGAGTTTCGTCTCGGGAAACGGATTTTTCTTAGGATTCTCGGGAATCTCGGGAGTGAAATCGACCCTCGGGACTTGAGCAAAAAGACCAGAGCTTCGGGTTTGAACGGGCACGGAAAACGAGGCAAGATCGTGAGAGAAAGGAGAGAAATGAGCATTTTTTTCGGAAAGCCTCGCATTCTATTTATAGGGGGGTCTGAGAAGCCTCGTACGTGGGGCGTACGCTCGTACGCAGCGTGTACGCGTACGTCATGCATGACCGAAGCCTCGACTGCCTCGGCTTCGGATGGGACGGCGGGTTGGACGGGTCGGTCGGACGGGCGGGTCGGACGGGTCGGTAGCCTCGCATAGGGCGACGTGGACGATCCGAGGCCAAGGCCCTCGGGTACGCAGGGTGTACAGGGTTACGCGGCGCGTACCTCGGATGAGGACGCTGACTCCTCTTAGGATAATCCGGATTTTTGAATTAAATAAATATATAATTTATTTAATAAACTTCAAAAAATCATATCTTCTTCATACGAACTCCGTTTTTGATGGTCTTTATATCCACGCTCTACAACTTTCGTTTAGATTCCGTTGGCAAATTCCGAAATTATTTTTATTATTTATTTATTAAAATGACGTGATTAAGGAATTTCTTTAAAAATTCATAACTTCTTTATCTGACGTTGGTTTTTGCCAGACTTTTTACCGCTGAAATACCATTGTCGAGACCTTCGATTCTCGTTTAGGTCATTCCGGCCAAAAGTCGCTCGATCTCCGATTCGAGTTTTTAGTTGTCTGTTGCTAAGTCGAACTTGGAAAAATCATAACTTCAATATACGAAGTCGGATTTGGGCGTTCTTTTTACGTACGATCATGGTTTAAAGACATTTAAACATAGAAGAAATTTAAATAGAACTCTTTGGACATTTTATTATCAAAGTTAATTTTATTAACTCAAAAGTGGTTACAATACTTGACTTTTTAGGTCATTACAAAGAATTGAAATATCGGGTTGTCACATATAACTATACAAATACAGACATGCATTTAACGAAGTAAAAGCATAGAAGGAAACTTTGGTGAAACCTTTAGAAAACTTTCATACATAAGAAATTTATGACTCGATGTAATTTTTTAAAACAAGTTTTGAAAATCTTTGGAATCTTTTGAAAAACCTTTCATAAACAGCTTTGAAAATGATTTTTAATAAACGGTTTAAGTGAAGAAAACCTTTGATAAGAAATTATGACTGGATGTCTCTTAAGTAAACAAACTTTGAAAAACTTTGGATAACCTTTGATGATCTAAAAAGGGATATTCATACTTTAGCAAGATATGAAAACATGATTTGGAAATATTTAAGCTGGATAAACAGTTTAATATGCAAAAATCTATTTTGCTATACAGTTATCAATCACATGTGATTTATCTAACAACTATACAGTTCAACTTGTATTCCCCCCCCCCCCTATAAAAGCAGTTAAAATCATTTATAAAGTTAATTCAGGGGTATGAACTCACCTGTCGTGGGCGATTCGGATGAATGGATGGTATAGGACTCTTGGTGTCAAGTGAAGACCTGAATACACACTCGGACCCTATTTAACATGTAATGATACATTTAAGTATCCAATTAGTCATTTAATAATTGATTAAGCAAGTAAGGATGTTTTACTACGTGAAAACACTTTGCGATAAGTGTTAGGAGTGTTAAGGGTTGCTTCTAAGGGAAGTATAGCCTCACTTTGGAGTTTACTCCTCAAATGGTAGTGTCTAGGGTTGTTTACGGTTTTGGAACCATATCCACCATGAGTTTATGGCCGAAACTCATGGGTATGATGCATATGTGTGCTTTCAGGCTTCATGCTTCCCAAATAAAGGTTCTAGAGTTGATTCAGGGGCTATGGAAGGGATTAGGGCTCAAAATGGACACTCTTTGGAGTTTACGGTCCTTGGACCACTCCCTTGGTAGTTTACGGCCGTAAACACATGAGTTTATGGTCGTAAACTCATGTTAGTCCATTTCTTTTGTGCTTTTGTGGTTCTAGGTCATGCATGCAAGGTTCTAGTCATTTATACAAGCATTGGAAGGTGTTAAGGGCACTTAAGCACCCTTAAGTTGTGTTTACGGTTTTGGGAGGCCTTCCCAAACCGTAAACTCATGTTTTTCCCTTCAATTCATGTTCTTGGGGTCCCTAATTCATGCAAGTAAGGTTCTACTCCATCTCACAACCATTAGAAGGCATTAAGGGCATCTAAACACCTCTAGGAGGTGTTTACGGTTTTTGGGATGATCTCCCCAAACCGTAAACCCATGTTTGCTTGGGAAATGGATGATTTTCGAGTGTTAAACTCAACAAGAAGGGATCTATGCTAGTTGTCAAGGCTTAGACTGAACCAAGGCACACTTTGGCACCCATTTAAGGGTTTACGGTCCAAAAATGTTCTTGGACTGTAAACACCTTGTTCTTGGTGTTCTTGGATGATTTCAAGTGTAAACAAGTTTCTATTAAGCACACAAGAAGCTAGGGTAAGTGCACTTACGTTCTACGAGCTTGGATGATCGTTTTTGGCGGATTTGACGGGATGAACTTATGATAGTTGAGAGAATTTCTTGAGTGTTCTTGAGGTGGGATTTGGAAAAATGAGAGAAAATGACTAAGTGTCATATTTATACTCTCGGGGGTTCGCGGTCAAAAACTCCGAGTTTTTGTCCGTAAATTCCAAAATTTTGGAGTTCCGCGACTTACGCTAAACACGACAAGTTCTAAATTTTATTTCCTTAAATTTTGGTTCGCTTGACGAATATTATTTAAAATATTCCAACGAGCTTAAATCCGGCCAAAAATATTTTTGGATAAATTTGGCTAATTTTTTACGTGCTTAATTACGTCGTTAAAACAAACGGGAAATTTCAGGTTGTCACATTATCCCCCCGTTAGAGGGAATTTCGTCCCGAAATTAGAGTTTAGGCAAGGAAGTAGGCATGAACATTTGAGTAAAGAGATGAGGGTACTTCCTATTCGGCTAGTCCTCGGACTCCCATGTGAACTCCAGCCTTCGCTTGGCGTTCCAGCGAACCTTCACTAACGGGAATGCGGATTCAGTTTGTTCGCTTGACCTTTCGGTCCACGGTTTCCTACAGGTTTTTCTACGAAGTTAGGGTTCCCAATGATCGTTATCAACACAAGTGGAATTTCGAGAGTTACGTCGGGCAAGTAGGTTTTCAAGTCTAAGATGTGGATCGATTTGGGGTGAAACTTATGAAATTCCGAAAGTAGTCGTGGTCTGACAAGGGTTGGACCAATTCTTATAAAGAATCTCGGATGGTCCTAAGCTCTTGGAAAGATAGAGCTTTTCAGTACTTAGAACATAATGTACTTCTATGGTGAGATCATCACTGGCGTGATCGCCATGTCGAAGTTCCAAAAGTTCTCTCTTACAGGAGTCGGGTTCCTGGGTTGGTTCTTAGAAGGCTCATGTCATTTTCGGATTTATGTTTCCTACTGATTTGCTTTTGGAGGTTTTCTGGATCATCGGATGTATTGAATAAATACCGGCCTCTATTGGTTATGAGACACCTATCTCTTTAGTGCAAAAATGGACCTGAACTTTTGACTCTCGCGGTGTTTCTATCGTAAACTCTCAGAGTCAGTGAGATAGGGTTTTATCAAACGATGTTTAGAGGGTTTAAGATTTCCATCATCGTCTGACGGATGCTTTCATAGTATGATTCTTACTGGAAAGAGTCATGCTCTTACTTGCTCTGCTGTTTCATGAATAGCAGTCTCTGAGTAGGGCTAACTCAGTCCTTAGAGATTTTCGGAAGTGTTGGACTATTTCGGGATGTGGTTCTATTATTTCTGTGTGAGATAGTATCCTTGGAACACCTAGTAGTCCAATAAATCTCTAAAACGTGCCCTACTCTCCAGAGTGTCGGTTCATTCCAGTAGCAGAAAGTGTGTGTTCTTGTATAACCCATCGACTAACACCTAGATTGGTGTCGAGTCTATAATCTCTTCGGGATCTGGGTTATAAGGCTTAACGCAACCTACTTTCGTGTTTTATACAAGTATTCTTGGTTGCGGAGGTTATCATGTGGTTCTTGGCATTCTAGTATTCACTTCGGAGAATGCAGTCTTTCATCTACAGGGCGACAGTGACTTCTTCCACGTGAGGAGGCGGAGTGTCGTAGGCACTACTTGTCAGTAACGGGGTGGACGAAGTGCCTGAGTAGTGCGAGCATCTTCTACAGCTACTCTTCCGGTGGTTCTGAGTTTCCTTGATTTAGATTAGGTCTAGAAGTATAGGGTTCCGTCACTCGGAACTTCTAATCTCCTCATCCACTATTCTCAGAGTTTAACTTATTACAGTTTCCAGGTTTCCGGGATATCCGCTGAGATGCTTAATTCGTGGGATTAAGCGTGAATGGATGGTTTCCTTGACTCTTACGACTCAGATTTCTTTACCAACTGAGGGTGTTAGCTACTATGTTGGCTTAACCGGGATGACAACAAATTTCGGGTTTGTGGTCATTATAGTAGCTCAACCCGCAATGGTTCTCTTGACTCTAGTTTCTATTCTGTGGGATAGGATGAAGGGTTTTACTATGAGGTTCGTGGTAGAGCTCATACTTGGATTAACCACTAATACTTGGTGTATGCAAGCCGTATATAATTAAGGTCGACAGGATGTCCAGCTGTGTGACTCCACCCCAGACCTACAACCCAACGAGGAATAGGGAGTAGGGAGGAAGCACACATCTTAAATCTTTTTGATCTAAATTATATACCACTCTTTTGCATATACTCAATTAATAGTAGTCAATCCCATGAGTTCTTTCCTCTAGATTCACGAACCTGATTGTGAGGTGCTGAGGGTCTTTCTGGGGGATCTACTGAGTAGGTTTCAGATGGTTATCGTCTTCTGGTATGCCTGCAATGTCTTTCGCTTCAGGTTCTATTTGTCTAAGGAAGGGTTGGTTAACAGCACGCGATACCCTACTCAGGGGTATTTCGGAATGTTTTAGATAAGAGAGATGACTGGAGGATCGCATTAGGTTTTATTATTAGGTTCGAAAGAACCTTTATTCACCGAAATGGCTACGGTGAAAGTTCTTTTTACACAACAATAGGAATTTACACATGGTTACACTAATTCGAACCATGATTGATAGAGGTTTCAAAGCTGGTATACATCACCATGACATAGAATGCGGGTCAATAGGGCCATGTGCTGAACGGGCACACAAGTTCTTGGCATCTCGGGTTTCACCCCGTGTATCACTGTCGCGGATACTTGGACCGATAGAGTCGACGCATAACTATAGAGGGTCCTGGGATTTCAGAATAATGTACTTTTCATGAATGGATTCTCACGGGGCCTCTCTATAATCGCTTAGCATACACTAGGCATGTATAATTAAGGTGGAAAGGACTGTTGACTGAGCGACTCCACCCTAAATCCACAACCAAACGAGGAACAGGAAATAAGGCAACATCACTCACTCGAGGTCTACCCATCTTAACTATACATGGCTTTAACGTATATGTCGAGCCATTATAGCTTTACCTGATGAAATTTTGAATTTTACAACAGTGCTGCGACTTTCGCCTTAACGGGAGAGTAATTACATTTAGAATTAGCCTTTTAATGTTTTCGATTAGTTATCTAGGATTGAGAGACATACCAAAATTTTACCGGGTTCATTGCTGCTTCTCCTAGGCATTAGAGTTAGACTACTCCTGTGCCATTGTCGTTCCTTTCAGTTTGGCAGTCTCGCTTCTTTTTGCACCTAGTGCAAAAGAATTCTCAACAACTACCATGATGATGGTAGCTACACTTGCTGCAGCGGGGGAGGTTTCCTAGGTATGGTCTTCTTGGAGTTGGGACGGGAGGGTTGACAGGGGTATTGACTACCTCGGCTCATTGCCCTTTGGATGGTCCTTGAGTCGAGGTACTTCCCTCTTCGCTCTTGAACTTTCTTTTCAGTGGATCTGGTCGAGGTTCTTGGGTGGCTGGGTAGACAGGTGTTGGTTGCTGCTGGCCATTGCTTTGATCGGGAATCCCGATAGGGCTCCTGCTAACATTGGTGTTTTTAGCATTCAGATGAGCCATGACAGCTGCTACAGCTACTGAGACTGCAGCTTGGAACGTAGCTTCATCGAATAGGGAGATAGGGGAGTCGGTTTCTTGCCAGCGGATTGGTTACGTTTCTTCGGAGGCATGGTTTTTCCTACATGGAAAACGAACACAAGATGATGAGAGACGATGGTTAACCCTAGACGTATCTATTCTGACTGTATTAGGCAGAGATTCTTCCCACGCCTCGAATATTGGTTATCTGAGTGTCGACCTACATCCCTATGATACAGTCCGGGTATCAAGGTAGGAGTAAGAATATCGGAACCATAAGATGGGAGTCATTCCTACTAAGTTATATTTATGCTGGAAAGTTTCACTCTCTGGCTTGGAAAGATTTAAGGGAAGTTCGGAACAAGGATCACGGAAGAAAAGGGCTCATGAAAACTTATGGCTAAACACCCTTAATCGAGGTTTTGAAATCCGATCTAATCGTATTACTTGCGACGGGAAAGGCGATTTACCTAACACATAGTGTGAGTAGTGTAATCACTAACTCACTAAATTGTATTATTTTATGGGTGTATTAGCGCGACGAATATGAGGAAAAGACACTTCTCGGGTGCCATGTATTGGCTCTCTCTGTCTACCTCTTATCCTTGACTGGGACCGACGTTGGTTTTCTTCGGGTAGTTACCTAGGGTTCTTTTCTCCTAAAGACATATTGAATTTCTACTCCGTCTTACTTCCGATCCTGACTCTGGGTGTCATCGCTTCATGATGGATGACTGGAAATCTCAGAAGTTCAGGTGAATTTCCCACCGGTGTCCCTAAAAGGTATAGGCACTTGGCGGTTTCAATAGTCTCGTCTTGGTTCATTTATTTCCGAACTGGAAATCTTCTCAATGAACCTCTTCTGGATCTGAATCAACTCTTATGTCGAACACTGAAGTGGATAGGGTTTTCTACCGGGTTCGTGCGATAATGGAAATGTCTAAAGAATCCTAAGAGATTATTAAAACATTTCACTGGATGATCCATATCGAGTCCTACTACAATTACATAGGGTACACAAATTATATATAACTTAGATCTGATAGGCCTTCAAATATGTGATACTACTCTATATCCACATCCAAACAAGGAAAAGGAAGTAGAGCGATACCACACATTCTTAGTCTATGGGATCCTTATCATATATAACCTTGGAAGTATACCCTCTGTAATCATAGGTGTATTAATAAGGATCTTTTTAGTTTTTTCACACAGTTATCTATGGATCCTAAAATACCCCTATGGTATTTTAATTACTTGTTTGATTCTTAACTTTTGAATATGATTCTGGGATTAATGTGAATCTTTTAGTATTCCAAAATACTCCCATAGTATTTTAAACTTTATGTTTGACTCTAGCATTCCTATTTGGTAAGTTTCAGATTCGTTGCAACACCACCATCACTACCAAGCACACGTTGGTCACATCTCGAATAAATGTAGTTGCTCAGGTTACATTTATTCCAGCTTACAATTACATAACTGCCCAGGTTTGACGGTAATGGTCAACATCCAAAGACTTTTATTCTTGTTCTTCTTGTGATACTTTGTTCAGGTGTTTAGATTCTGGATGTTCTTATACTTTTGTAAAATATGGTTATATTTTAAAGTATAATTCTTGGTCAGAGTGTTTTATCCCTATGTATTTATAGGCTGTATATCTTTTATGAATTGATATACCGAGCTCACTATAAACAATGCTCTGATACCAATCTGTCACACCCCAAAACCGGAACGGCGGAAACGTTCTGGGGTGGATGACGTCATGTCAAGTATCACAACATATGATGTATAGTAATCAAAGCACAACAACCATTGCATTAATAGTAATAATTTTACATAGTTTACATTTCATAGCAACATCAAAGTAATACAAGGAATAATATAAATGCAACTTGGTACTAGGCTGTCTTCGCAAAAGCTCCCGGGATGTACCTGTCTATCGTTGACCTGAGAATACAAGTTATTTTGAAAGCGAGTATCGGCATTTTTATAATGTTGGTGAGTCCATAAGTATTTAGTGTCATTTGTATAAATACGCATTTTTATTCAAAATAACTTTATGAAAGATAGTAGTTTAGAATCTATGGTGCATTAGCGTCCTTTCCAGAAAATCCTATATTTTCTAAATAAAAGCAGTCTTCTACCAAGACCCGACAGAGTTATGTTTTAAGGAGTAATTTTCCCCAAAATACTATCATTACCAAAATACGGTATTGACTTTAAAGAAAATATGAGAATATCACTAGTAAAAATACTAGGGGAAAAATAATATATGCCTCAGCAGTAATACTGCTGACTAAGGCAAAAGAAATCATAGACTCCAGGAGAGTATTGAATGAATGATACGTCTGGCTCAGTCTAACAAAAGGAAGCACAGACTCTAGACAGTATCGAATGAACGACATAGCTAGCAAAGTCTAAAACATGGAAATACAGACTCCAGACAGTATCGAATGAACGACACAGCTAGCAAAGTCTAAAACATTGAAATACAGACTCCAGACAGTATCGAATGAACGACACAGCTAGCAAAGTCTAAAACATGGAAATACAAACTCCAGACAGTATCGAATGAACGACATAGATAGCAAAGTCTAAAACATGGAAATACAGACTCCAGACAGTATCGAATGAACGACACAGCTAGCAAAGTCTAAAAACTCCGGTAATCCTAAGTGGGTTGTTTCAAAATAATGTGTTAATTCTTGTTACCTTAAGGCCATGAATTATAAGGTAAACATGGAGATACTCGTAACCATACTGATTGACAATAGAGTACTTGATGCCCTGCAAGCATCGGAATAAATGTGACATTTGTCACCCCTTAGCTTGGTAGGCCGGGGACTGTAGCTAGCAGTCGGGGTGTGGGAGTGTCGGTCCCGTATAGATCTATACACACAATGCCCGCTATCCCTCCAGGAGACTCTAGTTACCAAATTGACAAGGGGAAATCCATGTCCTGAAGATGCATCTCGTATTTTGAATTTTATTATAAGTACCGGAATAATGATATAGACTCATGAATGAACTGACTCCTTTGGAATTCTCCATACTAGAAAGAGTAAATAGAATCTCCTAACTATTCCTATAACAGTTACTAATGTTTCTGGTCTATGAATGATGAATGGAAGGATGCCCTTGCTACCCAAGGGAAATGAAATGGTCGATGTAAACCTTTATGTCTATACATGTATACATGATATATAACTAATGTTTAAACGACCTTCGGACGGATAACCGATACCCACCAGACCACATCCCAACGAGGAAAAGGAAATAGGGCGAACTAGCCTTCCTAAGTCCTTTAAACATTATTTATATAACTATACAAATACAGACATGCATTTAACGAAGTAAAAGCATAAAAGGAAACTTTGGTGAAACCTTTAGAAAACTTTCATACATAAGAAGTTTACGACTCGATGTCATTTTGTAAAACAAGTTTTGAAAATCTTTGGAATCTTTTGAAAAACCTTTCATAAACAGCTTTGAAAATGATTTTTAATAAACGGTTTAAGTGAAGAAAACCTTTGATAAGAAATTATGACTGGATGTCTCTTAAGTAAACAAACTTTGAAAAACTTTGGATAACCTTTGATGATCTAAAAAGGGATATTCATACTTTAGCAAGATATGAAAACATGATTTGGAAATATTTAAGCTGGATAAACAGTTTAATATGCAAAAATCTATTTTGCTATACAGTTATCAATCACATGTGATTTATCTAACAACTATACAGTTCAACTTGTATTCCCCCCCCCCCCCCTATAAAAGCAGTTAAAATCATTTAAAAGGTTAATTCAGGGGTATGAACTCACCTGTCGTGGGTAATTCGGATGAATGGATGGTATAGGACGCTAGGTGTCAAGTGAAGACTTGAATACACACTCAGACCCTATTTAACATGTAATGATACATTTAAGTATCCAATTAGTCATTTAATAACTGATTAAGCAAGTAAGGATGTTTTATTATGTGAAAACACTTTGCGATAAGTGCTAGGAGTGTTAAGGGTTGCTTCTAAGGCAAGTATAGCCTCACTTTGGAGTTTACTCCTCAAATGGTAGTGTCTAGGGGTGTTTACGGTTTTGGAACCATATCCACCATGATTTTACGACCGTAAACTCATGGGTATGGTGCATTTGCGTGCTTTAAGGCTTCATGCTTCCCAAATAAAGGTTCTAGAGTTGATTCAGGGGCTATGGAAGGGATTAAGGCTCAAAATAGACACTCTTTGGAGTTTACGGTCCTTGGACCATTCCCTTGGGAGTTTACGGTCCTTAGACCACTCCCTTGGGAGTTTACGGCCATAAACATATGATTTACGGTCATAAACTCATGTTAGTCCATTTCTTTTGTGCTTTTGTGGTTCTAGGTCATGCATGCAAGGTTCTAGTCATTTATACAAGCATTGGAAGGTGTTAAGGGCACTTAAACACCCTTAAGAGGTGTTTACAGTTTTGGGAGGCCTTCCCAAACCATAAACTCATGTTTTTCCCTTCAATTCATGTTCTTGGGGTCCCTTATTCATGCAAGTGAGGTTCTACTCCATCTCACAACCATTAGAAGGCATTAAGGGCATCTAAACACCTCTAGGAGGTGTTTATGGTTTTTGGGATGATCTCCCCAAACCGTAAACCCATGTTTGCTTGGGAAATGGATGATTTTCGAGTGTTAAACTCATCAAGAAGGGATCTATGCTAGTTGTCAAGGCTTAGAATGAACCAAGGCACACTTTGGCACCCATTTAAGGGTTTACGGTTCAAGAATGTTCTTGGACCGTAAACACCTTGTTCTTGGTGTTCTTGGATGATTTCAAGTGTAAATAAGTTTTTATTAAGCACACAAGAAGCTAGGGTAAGTGCACTTACATTCTAGGAGCATGGATGATCGTTTTTGGCGGATTTGACGGAATGAACTTATGATAGTTGAAAGAATTTCTTGAGTGTTCTTGAGGTGGGAGTTGGAAAAATGAGAGAAAATGACTAAGTGTCATATTTATACTATCGGGGGTTCACGGTCAAAAACTCCGAGTTTTTGTCCATCAATTCAAAAATTTTGGATTTCCGCGACTTACGCTAAACACGGCAAGTTCTAAATTTTATTTCCTTAATTTTGGTTCGCTTGACGAATATTATTTAAAATATTCCAACGGGCTTAAATCCAGCCAAAAATATTTTCGGACAAATTTGGCAAATTTTTGACGTGCTTAATTACGTCATTAAAATAAACGGGAAATTTCGGGTTGTCACACATATGCATGACCGGACTGATACCTCAGCCTCTCAACAGGCTCTGGTAGTCCTTGGGATGCCTGCACATCCATTTGACAACACCATCTTTTCATTTCAGACTCAGAAAGTGAGTCTGATTCACAACAAAGAGGAGACTCCCCACCAGTACATTCCCAAAGGGATAATACTGGTTCTCGCCCTAAAGTCTCTAGGGCTTCCTAACTGCATATTTTTTCATCCGAGGATTTGAACTCCATGCTGTTGAACGTCACCCAAACGCTCCAAACACAGTCCCATCCGCAGGGCACTTCTTCCGCCTTTGCCAAAACTGAGTCGAGGCCAAACTTGACCACGGGTCAAGGAGACCAAGGAAGCTCAGGAAATCCTACTCTGCTTACCTTACAATCAGGTGGTTTAGGCACGGTGAGGACAAATGTGCAAGTATCCGTGAACCCAAGGGACACCTTGGTGTGATTTACAGGAATTGACGGAGAAGATTCTAATGATTCTTGGAGCAGATATCAACCCTCTAGCGAGGCTGAAGCCAAGAAATATGCCGCTTTTCGTAGGGAATTTCAAGCTTGCAAGGATCAGCAAATCAAGCAACAACAGCTCAAGGAATAGGAAATTCAAGCCGTGGCCAAATATTGGGCAGATGCCATAAACAATGCCAATACCGCAACCACCATCCTGAAGGTTCAAGAATGGATGTCCGCAATGGCAGACAATGTTCAACAAGCTCAACAAACTGCGGCTGATCAGCATGTTTCTCAACCTCCCCCTGCTGTAGGTTCACAAGATGAAGAATCTGAAATCGAAGTGAGCTCTACTCCCATTTTTGGCTTCGATGATGATGAACCACAAGAGGTAAACAAACCCTCTCCTTCTGATGACGATCTGATGATGTTTGATGAAGATGAAGAATCTAGTGGTTCTCATCACTCCACTTCTAAGCCAAAAGAAAAGAAGAAGAAGAAGAAGAAGAAGAAGAAGCAATCACAAGAAAAGAATTCCTCAGTCTTCAGGCTAAGGTTGATCAAATCTTAGCCGCGGTCAAGCCAAATCAACCGCAACCAGAAGACAGCCCCGGACCGTAGTCCCTGATGGAAAGAATAGAAAGATTGGAAACCAGAGAGAGAATGGCTGCGGAGCGCATCTCTCTGAAGGTTGAGATGGGAATCAGATCACTTGACAACAATCGTCATGCTGCTATGGAACGCCTCATCTCTGAGGTTACCGTAATCAAAACTGACCTTCAAGCAGCCATCGCGGATCAGGCTTCACATTTTGAGAAGTTGATTGCTGAAACTCATACTGCCTATGAGTCCGCAATCTCCGTTCTCCAAACAACAATCAACAGAATGCAACGATCACTTTCTACCAACTTCCATGGGCTGGAAATTCTCTAACTCACCAAGGAGATTCATAAACTACTCTTCAATCCCTCCATTTCCAATAATCATCAATTAGCAGAAGACCTCAAAGCACAATTTCAAACCGTTTTTGACAAGGTTGATGGCCTTCGTCAGTGGCTTGAGGAGGCTCCTGGTCTGAACTCCTCAAGAGGGGGAAGTGAAGAAGTCCATCATTCCAACCAATCCCCTTCGCATCATCAAACTCCCCCAGTCTCTACTTGAAAAATTCCCACTCCGCAACCTTCACCGCAACCATCTCATCACACTCCACCTCATAACTCCACTCCTCAAATTGACATTACTCCTAAAAAACTAGATACTACTCCGCACTTCAAGAATTTGGAGGAGTATATGTCTTTTCCCAACACAAACGACTCTCCTGCCACTACTCAAAGAAAAAGTGATTGGAGAGCAGCCAAGCTTGCTGAAGAAGTTTGGAGACTCTGTGGATTCGACACAGTTATGGATGAATCCTTGATAAACTCTTGGATCAATCCACACAGAAGGCTTCTTGATGATGACTATGTCCCTCATCTTACCTATGCGGAACCCCCCTCAGACGGTTACTGGGTTGTCCCAATCTCACCGAATGCCAGGTACTTCACTGTATTTGAGCAGTTCGACCGCAGCCTTCTAGACGACAAAAGACTTTCGATGGAGTTCGAGAGACTTCGCCAATTCTATAGTAAGCATGCCTCTCCAATTGAACACATATGGTCTAACGATAGACCATCCGCAGTCAATAATTACAAGATCCAGAAGTTCATGAAGGCTGAGTTCATCCAGTACACCCTGAGTAGGAGGGAGCATGACTACATCCGCACCTAGGCTGATTTTCCGTCTATGAAGCCTGAAGAAGTGTTTCTCATTGCCAAGGTCTTTCAGTACAAGTCTGAGAAACATCCAAAGATGAAGATCGCACTAGAAAGGGCCAGTACCTTTCTTAAGGAAACAGTCTTTGACTTCGCCAAAATAGATGCAGACATTCATCCCATCATTTCATAGATTGCTGACTTGCCACCACTCGAACCCGCACCCATGCCTACCGAAGGCTATGAGGAAAGATCATTAGCAGCAACCAATTATCCTAAGCTAGGAGTCATTTTCAAGAGGAAGACTGACAACGTCAAATATTTCATTCCAATGACTGCCATGCACCGTATCACTAGAAAACAACTTGAGATCTGCCGCAACGCAGTTGAAAAATCCAAGCATACCACAGCAGAAGTCAAGTTTGAAATACTAAGAAGAATCAACTGGTTAGAGAACGTCAGGAAGTTTTGGTGGATCCTGATCAAGTTCCTTAAACTTGATAACTGACCAAAGTTAAAAAGGTAACTTAGGGGGAAATTGTTGTATCAAAAAAGTGACCCTCTTGAACTTTAGCTACCGCAATCTTCAAGCCACCGCAGTCAAGCAATCTTATCATCTGGCCATCCGAAGTTTTCAGCACCGCAGTCGTTATCTTTACTTAGTTTATTTTTTTCTTTTCTATAAAACACTCTAATATCTAGTATGCCTTGCATGGCTGCTTTTAGAGTTGTAAACTTGTCTCTATAAATAGAGTTCATTTCTCATGTAATCTGTACCGGTGTGAATCTCTCATCAAATTCTAATACACATCAGTTCTCATTCTATCTTACTTATCAAACCTTCTTGCTCTCATAATCAATTACCATCTCTTTTAAAGAGCAAGTCACGTGTGACTTAATCACTAAGCTATATCTCATTTACTAACTTGGCTTGAATGCATTCCTTGTTATGAATTTGCTTATGTGTATACTTGATATAACAATTGTTGTCATTTACATTCCTTTACTTTTCTGCATCTAACTCACTAACTTCTAACCCTTAATATTATTGTTGAGCTAACAGATCCTTCGAGATTAACTATTCCGCTATATACTTGTTCTAACGATTTGTTCAAGTGTGTCTCAAAGTTTTTCTCTCAACAGGTGGCGTATCCTTGCCTTTTCTCTTATTGTTCCCACATGAAAACCTGCAACAAGCACTCTGTTGCACTGGAATTGGTGGCGTGTATTTCTCAACGGCAGTTTTGTTAGGATTAACATAATTCGAAGCAACAGTTTCAGGGCTCAAGGAGAGGTTTTCTCCTTGTTCTCATCTTCTGCTACTTTAGCTACACATGAAGTAGAAACATTAGAATCTTCAACCTGAATACCTCCTAACACAAATCCAGCTAGTTTTCCATATTAAAGATGTGCCTCCCTGTCAATTTCTTCAGGTGTTATAGGGATGGATGTGTAGTTATGATTGAAAGGTGGAGGAACACTATCATACCCTAGACCCTTGTTTTGATTATCTTTGAATTTTAATTGGGTTTCAAATAAGGACTCGACTGTTTGACTTGACGTAGTATAATTTTTGAAACTAACATCTGTTTTTCCACACTTAATTTTCAAAGTGTCAAGTTCTTCGGTTATAGCAGCAAGTTGTCTCTTAATATAGTGATAATTTTCACACTTGTTGCTATACTCTTCCTGAAGCTTCCTAAAGTTTTTGGTTTTTGCTTCTAATTCAGCCTTCAGGGATTTTTGTCCTTTCCTAAGTTGATATCCTTCGTATTTTAGGTCATCGACTTCCCTTTTTAGCAAATCATTACGTTCACGAAGAATTTTAATCGTATCTTCACAAGATGGAGTACATGAAACTTCATTGACCAGGATGTTTGTGGAACTCATTGTTTTTCCACATTTCAAAGCATCAAGCTCTTCAATTACAGCAGGAAGACTAATATGATTGAGATCTTTTGTCTTCTTGATGACAATTACGTTCATATCCCACGATTTCGGAAGTCAATCCAGTAGCTTTTTGCTTATTTCAGATTTGGTCAAGAAGATCCCAGCTATATTCATCTTAGTAGTGAGTGTGGTAAATCACTGCAGCTGAGCTTCCAGGGTTTCTCTGAGAGTGTAGTTGAACATGTTGAAATTTTGTCTTAACATCTCCTGACGATTCTCTTTCATGTCTTTATTTCCCTCGTTGACAATAAAAACCATTAAAAGCCCAACAAGAAGCCAAAATCAAACTTAAAAGTCAAACTTAAATTTAAAAGTGTCCTTTGACTATAAACCTCAAAAGTCAAACTTGAAAAAGTCAAACCAAAAAGCTAAATTTGAAAATTTTAAAGTCAAACGAGAAAGTCAAAGTCAATTTTTGAAGACAAAAATAAAAAATAAAAGTCAAAAATTAAAAACTATTTTTTTATTTATTATTATTATTATTATTTATTATTTTTATTTTTTTTGATGTAAAAGGAATTTAAAAATAAAATAAATTTAATTTTTGGGTTAAAAGTGTGAAATTTGCGGAACTAGAAACGACTGGGATTGGTTTTGAATTAAATTTTGAAGGAAAGTAACGTCTTCCTTGCTAGTTCAATTGGTAGGACGCCTGTTTGATGAAGCTGAGGACCCAAGTTCGAAACCCGGCACCCTCAATTTCGCTTTCTTTTTTTATTGGACGCGCGAGTAAACCACTGATGTTGCCGAGCCGAGCCTAACCCTCCGTCGACCGTAATCTCTGGCAACCGCAAACTCCGTCCGTAAACTCCATGAAACCCTAGCCATAAACGCCGACGCCGCCGACCGTAAACCCTTCGCAGATTACGTGAAAACAACGTTTTTCACCTCTTTTTGCTCCAAAACTCGATCAAAAACTCATTTTTATCAAAAACACGAAGAACAACCCCCCACCCCTTTTATTTTTCAGAGATCTCTCCAAAAACGCAAAAATCTTTTGAAAATAAGATCAAAAATGCTCCAGGTTTGACAAAAATGACTGATACAATCCAAGCTCTGATACCAAATGTAACTCCCTAATCTGCTTGTGTATCAATCAAATCCTTTTGATGGTGCGGAATCCCAATCAAACGGATGATGTCGGATAAAATAGAAGAGAAGGAGAAGAAGAAGATGATGATGAATCTTAAATGATATGATTAGAACTGGGTTCCTTACAATAGATTCGCACACACACACAAATGCTCTCTTCTTCTCTCTAGTTTCTCTCTTCTCACGTTCATGAATCTACTCCTCACTCCTTACACCTATATCTATACTTGGAGAATATGAGCCTAATGGGTTTACGGTCATAAATGGGTTTACGGCCGTAAACCTGTTTACAGCCGTAAACAGACCATCTGATCATAAACTCATAAACATTACATAAAAATACAAATTCCTAGAAAAGCAAAGTATAAACCATATTTTTGACCCAACAACGATCAAGGTGAAAGATTAATCCCTTTATCGTGCATTAATGGGACTGGAAATCATACTTCATTTCCTCCACCTCCTCCAATTATTCTCCTTAACCCACAAGTTCGAAGACTTGAAATGTTCAAGGTCACTCAATCCCTATTGGCAAGCAAAGTCTATATGTGCTCAGGTCTTGGAGATCAAGTTACATATTGACAGGCTGGGAGAGTTGGGTGTCGGAGTCTCGAGGAAGCTGGCTGTTGACTTGGTTCTTCAGTCACTCCCTGATGACAGGTCACGACACGACCCTTATCGGTCTTACCTATTTGCTTGTTGCTACTGAATCAACAATGATTTGCAGCATAGGTAAAACAAATTTGATTGGAAGATCTACTTCCCAAGTTTCCATGGAAAATCCAAAATTGATTTCTTCTCCTAGGAGAGAGAAACTGACTAAAGTCAAAAAGTTTGAACTTAAGAGAAAGGCCAGGGTTGGGATTGTTTTTGCTAATTAAAGGGGCATTGGAAGCAAAGCTGCCCTGACTACCTAAGAGATCTAAGAGATGGTAAAGTCAAAATGATTGACTCTACTTTAGGTAAACTCCATTATCTAACTCTATTAAGTTCCTATTTGGAGATTCTTAATACATGATGTAATGTAATTACATTTTGATGTTTTGGAGAATCAAAGGAAGTTTAAAGAAAGAACATGCTGATTCTGATCATGAAGAGATGGATTTCGATCGCATGGTTCGATGATCAAAATTTTGAGCTGCTGCTTAAGAGTTATGATAGATTGCTTGGGAATAGATAACAACATAGTTTTCATATGTATTTGCATTGTAAGGATAAGTTTTTCTGCAATTTTTAAATAAAAAGAAAAAATCTTGATTTTATTTTATTTGAAGTATCCTTATAATGGCATTTCTGACAATCGTTGTTTATATGTTTCCATTGATAGCAATTTTGGAAAATAGATTTGATTCTTTCATTTGTGGTAGTGTCGAGAATTTGCCAAATAAGGAAAGATTCTCATCACCCAAGTTTTAGTTGGATAGAAACTTGGAATCATGTAACTTGTATTGTAAGATGAATGAGGATTTTCATCTTTAATAAATTACGACTAATTCCTTATTCACATGTATATGTGACTCAAGTGAAGGACTAAGGGATCGGGTACACTTGCTTGTGCGCTGATCAGGTCCACCACAAAGAACGATAAGACAATTCGTTATGATTTACTAAAGTTTAGTAAATATGGTTATGCTTACAAGTTTCAGTATAATTTTGAATCATTGAAAAGGTTTCAATGTATGGCAGAACGAATGAGAAGAATCAAATTAGGTAGAAAGATAAAAGTTTCTCCAATCTGAAGAGATGGGAGAGTACTTTACTATCGGTTTTATGATCATCTTAATGATTATGGAAAAACCATATCACAATTGATCCTCTAAGGACATCTTAGTGAATTTATATAGCTGAGAAGAGGAATCGTGAATTGTTGAAATGGTTAAATCAAAAGGTGAATCATACCTCGTTCCAAAATCAAGTCTTAGAGTCATACTCCAAGATTAAGCATTGAGTGACATAATCTTTGGTTGTAAATGGATGAGAGGGATAGTGGGAGGGTGGGAGGGTGAAGAGGAGGTTGAGGTGGTGTTAGGTGGTGATCTTGATCAAGGGAGGTGGCTAAAGGTAATGATGTTGATGGTGTGTGGTGGTGATATTGGTAGTGTGTGGTGGTGTTTTAATAACCGATAGAGGTGTGTGTGTGTGTGAGAGAGAGAGAGAGAGTGAGAGAATTTAATAGATTGAGGTTATGATTTGAGTGAGGAATGAGGAAAAGAATGGTTTCTTTTATAGTTAAAGAAGGCACACATAATCCTTAAAGTGCCATGCTTCCAACCCATGGTTGTACTTTATAGTTGAAGTGTGTACACTTAGAAGGATGGCTAGAAGGATAAGAAAATGTGGGTGGGGCAAGAAGGGAGTGATCCAAATCAGATTTTTGAGTTTAACATGCCTTTGTAGGCCCCACAATGAGGTCCTAATCCCTTTAATTACACACAACAATCATAATTTGGTGTATCGAGATCCGACATCGGAATTATTTTTCGAAAGTGTCGTTAGATAGAGCAGAGTTCAAGGATTCCAAAAACCCAAATAGATTAATTTTTTGAGTTATACAACTCTAGGAAACCACGTTTAAAGTTTTGCGTCTAAATGCCCCGAACGCTCGATTTTTCGTCTATTGCAAATATTTTTTGCTAAAAATATTTTGAGTACAAAATTAAATATTAGACCATAGCCTGAGTCCAAAAAAGATTTCTGAATTTTCATCGGAGGTGTGAAAGTGTCTCAACGGATCAATTCGGTTTTAGCAGTTTAAAAAAAGTTAGTGTCTTACTAGTTGTTTTCTTATAACTGTCGTATCTTTTGAATGCAAACTCCCTTTTGTACGCTCTTTATATTTATGGAAACAGGGGAATATGTACTATGAGATTTTAATGTTTACTTTGCTCACAACTGCTTAATACAAATTTTTAGTTTTTCAGACGCATTAACTAGGGTTGCAGTTTGAGCTGTTTGATTCATTTGTCAGTTTAAACATTTGGAAGTAAGATATCATTTGGTATCTTATAATAGTTAAAATGAACTTATTTATTTTACATAAGATGTATTAAAACTCAATGACTTAAATGATAGGAAATAGGTAAAACAAATAAACTTAAAACCCTTAAGTTGACATGCAACCTAAAGGATCTATGTTTCTGTTGAGTTTGGAGCATTCTAACACTCCTAAGTGTACATGCAACCCTAAATACCTTGGATCTATGTTTTCTCTATTATACATGCAAATATGAATATCCAAGGTATTATCCTAATCTAGCATACAAAACAATGAATATAACAAGATAGAATACATACCTCTTTGATGTAGAAAGTCTTCATGAAACTTGAGTGCCTAGTGCCCCAAGTGTGACACCTCAAATGGTTCACACAACATCAATTGTTTTTGGAATAACCTTGAGAGAAATGTAGAACACTTGAAATCGGCTAGCCCTTCTCTAGAATCATACTAGTGCCGATTTTGGTCAAGAATAAGATGCATATATAGTTAGGGTTACACCATGTAACCCCTAATTGACATGGCCTTTCATTTCCATGATACATAAGTACAAAATGTAACATCCCAAAATTCAAGGCCAAAAATTTCATTTTTATTTAATTTATTGCATAGAAGCGATTAATATAAAAACTTTCATAATAATATCTCATATCAAAAACTAAAGTTTCATTAATCTAACAGAGTATCATAAAACCATATCAGAGTGTAATCCCAAGGATCCCGTGTGCGGAAAACATAGTGTGATGCGCTGCGACCAAGCCGACTCCTTTCCTTTGAAACAATGTACCTGAAACACATAACACATAACATGGTAAGCATGCATGCTTAGTGAGTTTCCCAAAATACCACATAAACATATTAGCCACTCGAGGCTACAGCTCTGTAAGACCTTCCGGTCAATGTGTCTCAGCGGGACACTCCGGTCCCACAACTCTGGTAGACCTTCCGGCCCTACCATGGCTTGCCTTCCGGCCTCAACTCTGATCGCCTTCTGGCCATAACTCTAGTTGCCTTCTGGCGATATCTCTTTCGACCTTCCAGTCCCAAATCATACAACATGTACATATCACATAAGTCACATAGCTCATACAAATATATATATATATATATATATATATATATATATATATATATATATATATATATATATATATAAGACCTTCCGTTCACATATCACATAAGTCACATAGCTCATACAATTATATAAGACCTTCCGGTCACATATCACATAAGGTCTCATAACTCATTCATACACATAAGACCTTCTGGTCACACCTAGTTACCATTCCAGGTAAGGTATAGTGAGAAGACTCACCTGACACTGCTGAAGTCCCGCAGACTCAATCCCACACTACTGAAGTCCTGCAGACTCAACTCTAGCTGTTGGATGACAGATTCCCGATCTGTTAATTATCAAACATCACCCAATTAATAATTGGATCCAACTACATAATGTCACACCCCAAAACCAAGAACGGCGGAAACGTTCTGGGGCGGAGGACGTCATGTATAGTATCACAACACAGTAAATGTAAATAAGCAAACAACATCATCCATTGCATTAAATATATAATTTTAATACAAGTGTGTTCTGTATAGTTATAGACACCAAAATAATGTAAAACAAAATAATATGAGATGAGTCTTGAATACGCTCCATCTTCTCAAAAGCTGGCCTCGACACCTGTCTACTGATGACCTGAGAATACAAGTTATTTTGAAAGAGTTTATCAGCATTAAGCTGGTGAGTTCATAAGTATTTTGGTGTCAATGTTTGTTGTCAAAAACGTTTGAACCTGTCTCAATGTATAAATTTGTAAAATGTATGTAAGTGTTTGAAAGTGTTTGTAAAAGTTTGAATCTCTCAGAAAAACCTATATTTTCTATTAATGTAACCTTCTACCAAGGCTTAACTATTTTGTATACTCGATTTTTGTAAAAGTGTGTAATTTCCCAAGTGTAACTATCATTTAATAAAATATAGTTTGTACATTAATGCTTAAGTGAGGTTATCACTAAAATATGTAATGGGTAAATCATTGTAGTACTGTAGTTTTGTATAATAGGAACTACTGCTGTACTAACTACCTTAAACCGGATTTATATTAAGGTAAAATGTGATAAATTGCACCATGCTATCGACTGGTAACAACGACATAATGAATGGTCGTAATAACAGAATGACGTTTGGCACCCGCAGACCTGCAGGTCCGGCTGTATCTAGCAGCAAGGTGTAGGATAGTCAATCCAGTATAGATCTATACGCAAACTCACGCTCTCCCTCCAAGAGAATTATGGCTACAACTCGGGCCATGACATTTAAGGCATGCTCCGACACAGTGGATCACAATTGTTAACGTATTCATGTATATGAAATGTTTCTCGTTCTAGTATAGTTGTATATGTTCTCCTTCTAGTATAGTTGTATATGTTCTGTTTCTAGTATAGTTGTATATGTTCTGTTTCTAGTATAGTTGTATATGTACATGTTTCTAGTATAGTTGTATATGTTCATGTTTCTAGTATAGCTGTATATGTTCATGTTTCTAGTATAGCTGTATATGTTCCTGTGTTACCCCGATGGTAACTAACTATTGATGTACTGATAAGTATGAATATGGAAGTACTTTTATGTCTATACATGTATATATGATATATAACTAATATTGAAACGACCTTCGGATGGTCACCCGAAATCCCACCAGACCACATCCAAATCGAGAAAAAGGAAATAGGGTGGATGGCCTTCCTAAGCCCTTTAAACATTGCTTATATATCTATACATATATGGGCATGCAATTTATAAGGAAATAAACTAAAGTTTAATAAAAGCATTTGATAAGTAAAAGAGTTTGTAAAACATTTTGAAGTGAAACAATTTGATAAACAGTTTGAACAATGAATAAATCATTGGTTTTCTAGTTATAAATCACATGTGATTAATGCAATCACATGTGATTGATGCAATAACTATAAGTATTTAACTTGTATTCCCCCCCCCCCCATAAAGTATTTAAAACATTTAAAAGCATTTCAAAGGTTGATTAAAGGGGTATGAACACACTTGTGGTGAGCTGTTTGAATTGCAGTGTCGGATACCGTGCTAGGTGGCAAACGAAGACTTGTTTACACGCACGAACCTAGTTATCATATAATAAGCATATATATAACTAATTAGCCAATTAATAACTTAATAAAATAAGTTAGAACACTTAGGAACATGTAAACACTTTTCATAAGTGTTAAAGGTCCTAATGGTTGCATCTAAGTTGCTACGGGACAAGGCAAAAGGGTTTGAAGCAACAAATGACCTTGTATAAGAGTTCACCACCCAACAAACCCCACCTTTGGAGAGTACGGCCATAAACCCATGAGTTTATGGCCGTGAACTCCTCACTTGGTGGTTTTGGGTGTTTTAAGGTGCTATCTTGATCCTAGAATAAGCCTAGCTTTGTTGGAATAATCCTTGAAGTAGTTTAAGGCCCTAGAATGCTCCATAGAGGAGTTTACGGCCTAATGACCATATCCCCTAGAGTTTACAGCCGTAAACTCCTATGGGGTGTTGGTTTTAATTCATTTAAGTCCCTTGCACATGTAGGATAGCTTCCATGTTTTTATCTAAGGCTAAAGGGGACATTAGGCACACATTTGTGCCTTTACTTGGAGTTTACGGCCCAAGTGATGTTCCTTGGCCGTAAACTCCCTTTAAGGGATGGTTTTGATGTCTTTTACTCCCCATTCAAGTCCTATGTATTCAAGGGTAATAGTCTTAAGGCCTTAGGGGTGTTTAGGGTACATTTTGCCGTTGTAAAAGGGGTTTACGGCCCAAGAGATATCTTTGGCCGTAAACTCCTATAACTCCTTGATTTTGAAGTGTTTTGGTGTCCAAATTAGCTACAAGCATTAGAGGGTAAATGCCTTAAGCCTTAAGGGTTTGTTTAGGGCTCACTTTGGCCCCTGGAAATGGTGTTTACGGTCCAAGAACTCTTGGGCCGTAAACTCCAAAAGTCTTATGATCTTGGATGGTTTCTAGCCTCTAAAGATCCTACAATAAGTCCTAAACAGTTTGTCTAACAAGGAATCGGGACTAGGTAGCCTTACAGCTCCATTTTGGAGTTTACTCCCCAAGAACGTTCTTGGGCGGTAAACTCCCGGATCTTGCATTTTCGACATGTAATCTATGTTATAAAGCATGAAACAAGTAATAAAACACATCTAGGAAAGTAGACTCACAATCTGGGATGAAAACCCGAAGATCCGTCAAAGAGAAAATGGCTTTTCTCTCATTGGAATTGTGAATAATGAATTAATTTAATTCAGAAATCTATTTATAGTCCTGAAATATTTTGGCAGAAAATATTTTTATTCTGGAAATAGGACTGTAACATTATGAAACTTCGAATGCTCAAATTTCACAAACCCAGGAGCATCCACTCTCCTGATATCTCCTTAAACGTAAACCCTAATGTACACAAACTTGTTCGGAAAAGTATGAAAAATCACTGAAACTGGACTAGCTTCTATTGAATAGATAATGTTCGTACAAATGGAAATTTCGGGTTGTCACACATAACCATAAGTACATTCTTTGGGTAATTACTAGTTTACCCCTAGCTTGGCTTATCCAAGCCCAAGGTCCAATTCTTAGGCCTAAAGTCAATTAGGAATCAAAGCCCAACACTTGGCCTAATTTTCCAAATTGGGCCAAGGCCTATACATGGTCTTATTCTAAGGCCCCACATCATATAATCATTAAGACCCAAACTATGGCCCATCTATGGCCCAATTTTCCAAATTGGGCCCAAACCCCTTACACTAGGCCCATTAAGTATTCTAGTGTAAGGGGTTTGGGCCCAATTTGGAAAACACATGCTTCTAATTGCAACAAAGACCCCAGCCACCCACATGGTGGCGGTTGGCGACGGCAGCAACATCGCGACTGGTAACAACGGCGGCTTGACGTTCGCAAGGTGGCAGAACGAAAGAAGAAGGAGACACGGAGCAGCTCCGACCGCGTCTTCCCGGTTGCAGCGCAGTGGCGGTTCACAGCAGCAACATCCGACACCGTGGCAGATTATTCCGACTCCTATGGCGGCTAGGAGGCTGATGGACACACCTGCGGTTGGCAGCAGACAACGTAGCAATAAAACCGAATGGAGAGGAGAGGAGATCCATCGCCGGGAGCAGCAACAACGACCAACACCAAGGCGTTTCTTTTTCCTTCCCGAAAATGGCCATCGACGGCGGGTGGAGAAGAGTTTAAAGGTGGCGGCAGTCCTGTGGTTACTCTCGTCCATTCTCTGATCGGAAAAATGAAATGAAAGGAGGAGGCGATTGGGGAGCCACAAGGTGGCGCAGCGCCGGGAATTATAAGGGTGGAAGTGGCCGCCGGCGAGAGGTTCTATGGATGGAGGGATGCGGCTGTGAGAATGACGACTAGGGTTAGGGTTAGATCAATATATACCCGATACCTTTAAACCTTTTCCCATAATGTCACAAACAGTCCCTCCCTTCTCATTCCTTTTCAAATTCAGCCCATATTTTACCCTTCCAACCCCTGCCAACTAAATATATTACAAATCAGATCCGAGATTTACAATGCAACCCCTATCTTCTAAAATCTTTACAAAACTAATCCAGAATTTATCTTTTTAAACCCTCAATTACCAATTATGACATTTTCAACCCTCTCTTCTCTTTTCTTTCGAATTAAGTCCCAATAATTACCACAGAGCCCTTGCCTTTAAAAATATTTACAAACTGAGTCTGGAACTTACACTTTAATCCCTGCCTTCAATAATATTTATGAAACCAATCTGAAACTTACACTTTTAACCCCTAACCTCTAAAATCATGACAGTTAACTCCTCGATACCATCCTTTGATATATAACTATTTATCTTAGGGCTACCATTCCATCATTAATTTATTTATTTATCTAATAAATAAACAGGGTGTTACAACTCTCCCCCACTTAAATTAGATTTTGTCCTCGAAATCATTCATTACCATCCCTTACTCGCCCAGCTACTCAAGTAGCATGGTCACCAACCTGGGCACACCCTAGCCTTCCCAGGGTAGCCATGACCAATCCTCGTAAAGCCCTAGAATCCACAGGTGAACGAATTCCTCGCAACCAGATCTCGTCTATTCCGTTAGAAATCTACTGTCTCGAGATGATCTGAATCCCTAGCAGACCACTCATACTGAATCATTATCGTTGAATCTAGCCTGTTTGTCCCTTAACTGACTACTCAACTTTCGATAACTCGAGGTTTCCACTATAATTCAGGGTCACAGACCTAATTATCCCTGTAGATCACTTATTCTTGGTCGAGGCTCAGCTAATCCCGCTAGGAGTGACTTGTCACTCCCCGAATCATCTAGCTATTCCGTCCGTACTCGCAATCTGAAGCAGAAATGTTAACACTGCCCAGACGCTGAAACTGCTCGAACACTGAACTGCCTGAAGCAGTATGTTGCTACATATTGCTTCCCAACATCTACCGAAACCTACCTGGTCTTAATTTGTTCGCCAATCATCTGAAATACCGGGTTCCAGCCCGACTGCGGAGTCAAAGGACCCCCACTTAGTCGCCTCACAAGACTTCTGAACGAAATCCTTTTCTGGAACTAGTTGCCACTAGTTATCATGCCACTGAGGATCTAAAAATTTTCTGATCTAACTGATCGAGTCCATGCGTCGAATCCTGAAATCGTCCAATCCAAGGCTAAAAGTGATTGCCACCTAACCAATGGTAGCCTTACATCACAAACGCCCTTAAGCAGTCCATTACTTCCCTGATCTCATAACTGTAGTGACGTTCCTACATTCTTATCACTGGATCAACCAGAGCTAATCCATCTGGGTAATACTGAAATCTAATATGTGGATTTCCATATCCTTACTGTTGCACCCGAACTGGTGGGTACTATTGTTCCTTCCGCGTTCTAACAACACGCTCATGCTATCTACCAACCTAGTGAATGCTACGGCTACACTCGCAGACTTACAACACTCTATCACTATCTAGCTGCTGGTGAATGCTACAGTGACACCCGTAGTCTTACAACACTTCCCATGCTAACTAACCACTGGTGATTGCTATGGCTACCCCCGTAGTCTTACAACACTTTCCATACCACCTAATCACTAGTGAATGCTACGGCTACCCCCGTAGTCTTACAACACTTTCCATACTACCTGATCGCTAGTGAATACTACGGCTACCCCCGCAGTCTTACAGCACTTTCCAAACCGGGTCGAACACGCACTCGACCTAACCCTCAACTGAAATTGAGTCCTAACCAAAACTCTAACCAAGTTCCCAAAATCTGCTATCATGTGACCCCACTGTATCAATACCGCACCCATGCCCGTGATCGAAGCGTCACAGTCAACCATGAAATCATCTACACCCTCTGGCAGGGTGAGAATCAGTGCCTCGCACAACCGCTGTCTGAGAGCCTCGAAGGCTGCCTGTTGCCCAGGCCCCCAGTAAAGGGTCGTCGACTTCTTGGTCAGTTGGGTCAAAGGACCCACAATCTTGGAGAAGTCCGGTAAAAGCCTCCGATTATAACCTGCTAGACCCAGGAAACTCCGAATCTCGGTTGGAGACCTCAAAATCTCCCACTGCATCACTGTCTCTATCTCGGCCGGATCAACGAGAATGCCCTTCTGGTTGATGTGACATCCCCAAATTTCACGGCTAGAAAAGACCGGTTTGTTTATGCTTTATTTTAAAAATCAGAGTGATCGTTTAAAGAAAACGGTTGCGGAATTTGTTCCCAAAATAAAATATGATAACCATTTACCAAAACGTCTCAAAGAGAATGTATTTTCATTAAATAATAAAACCTCGGGATGTCATGTTCTGATACAGACCAAAAGCATAAACAATATAAAATAGACCTTACAACAGTTATTTATAACTATTGATCTATAATCCAAAACCTCTCGTCATGTCCACCAACATATACTCTTGTGTCATTACCTGTAATGCAAAGAAAACTGAGTGGGTCAGGCTTGGGAGCCTGGTGAGCATATAGGGTTCTCAACCCACAATAATACATTTATTATATTCAATTATCAAACAATCAACCCAAATACCCATCCCCATATCTACTTTATTTTCTCAAGGGTTTACCCTAAGAATCCACTATCCTTCATTCATTCATTCCTAAGGATTTACCTAAGGAGTTGGCACGAAGTCCATTACTGCCAAAGTTTATCTATCAGGTACTAAATCCATAGTTATCAGGCGCTAACTCCATAGTCACCAAGGTTCACTCAACAATAGGTGCTAACTCCATAGTTACCAAGGTTTATACAATAGGCGCTAACTCCATAGTCACCAAGGTTTACTTAACAATAGGCGCTAACTCCATAGTCACCAAGGTTTATACAATAGGCGCTAACTCCATAGTCAGGAAGGTTTATACAATAGGCGCTAACTCCAAAGTCACCAAGGTTTATCAAACAGGCACGAAGTCGCATCGTCACCAAAGTTTTACTTAATAAGCACGAAGTCGCATCGTCACCAACTATTCCCTCTACCCATGTTCTACCTAACATTTTTGTAGATACAAATACAAGCACAATTTAAATCATTTAACACCCGTATAAAAACATCAATTCCAAGCCCATCTTAAATAGACAAATAATATATAACACATAGCACGTATTTCATAGCTAATACTTTATATTTATGTGTTAGAAGAAAGTAACTACACACTCACTTGATCAGAAGATGATCAGACAACACTACGGCATGTAGAAGTAGTATTCTTCGGTGAAACCGGGATCACTTCACACACCGGGTTTCTCACGGACAGAGCTTCGACTCGAAAACTCTTTTTCTTCTCGAGATCTTCGGGCTTCGGGACTTGCTTCGGGTCTCGGGATGATACCGGGGCTTCGGGGGGTTAAAATAAGGCTTAGAGAAGGTATCGGGAGTGAGAGAGCAAGGGAGGAGCAACCAAAATTGGCTGACCCTTGATTTCTATTTATAGGGTGAGATTTTAGGGTTCACGTCGTGAGTTTTAAGGCTCACGTCATGGGGATTGATCGTCACTGCAGGCGTCACTCGTCCACTTGGGTCTGACAGCTCCAGAAGGTCAAATCTCAAAATTCACGTCGTGAACTCTGACACAGTACCGGGTTTCGTGCCCCGAACTTCAGAAATTCATAACTTTCGCATACAAACTCCGTTTCGACGTTCGTTATATCGCCGCGAAGGTGAGATTGTGATCTACAACTCTCGTTTAGACTCCATTGGCTAATTTTGACTTTATTTTTAATATATTATAAATATATTGCTTTTAGTAGGGCGGGACAGGAAAACTCCGTTCGAAATTCATAACTCCTTCATCTGAACTCCGTTTTCGTCTGTCTTTTTATCGTTGGACTAATATTGATGAGATATTCAATTCTCATTGAGAAATTTTTGGCTAAATATCACTCGACCTCAATCTCGAGTTTCGGGCTGCATACTGCTAATGCTGAAACTTCGAAAAATCATAACTTCCTCATACGAAGTCAGATTTAGATGGTCTTTTTATGCACGCTATCGGTTTAACGTATTCTACGACTTTCATTTAGATCGCTAAGGACAAATATCGCTCTAACGTAAATTCACTATTTACGTTGGCTGTGTCGTGCCGGTTATGTCGCGAAACTTCGACAGGTCATAACTTCTTCGTTATAACTCGGATTTCGGCGTTCTTTATATGCACGGAAACCTTGTGACATATATTACAACTTGGTTAAGATTAATCCTTCTAAATAATCTTCCCTCAAAAAGTCATTTTTGATGCTTATCGTCTCTAAATTGACTAGCCCGGATCTACGGGCGTTACAGTTGACAAGGTGCCCAAGAGATTGCACCTCGTGCAACCAGAACTCACAGTTGGAGAACTTTATAAAAAGTCTCTCCCCCACTTAGATTCGAATAAGTCTTCACATTACATGAGAATTGAAGGATTCCCAATCCTCCTCGCTTTCTAATATCCCACTGATGACAACCTGTACCTGCCCATGCTAGCGTTTAATCATCGATTAAACCTTGAGATCTCCCATCCTCGGAAACCTCGATGAGTACTCTTGAAATCTAATCCCCTTCTGCTGACATGACCAACCTGCTACCTTGTACTAGCCTAAAACCTTGGAGTTGCAAACTCCCTCGTGTACTTCTCGTACGCGCTGCACTGACTCAGGCCCTGCTGGCCTTTCACCCGATGATCAGAAGTCATGGGTCTCTTCCCGGGACCCTCTACTATACACATCTGGCACACACCTCTCTTTCTAGGGTGCTCCCAAATCGATCCGCATCTGCAACTCTTGGAAATCATATCCTTCAGGGTCTGACACCATGTCACCCTCACTAGCTCGCTTGCCAATGGCTAAGCTGCAACAACTAGAACATCCTCTGTCCCCACACTGGGTCACAAACTCTTCCCTGAAGCTTCTTAGATTCTCCAAGACTCTCACTGATTTGAGTATCGATCTTGTGCTTTCAATAGTACGGGCCCAATACTACCTTCCACACCTATCCATACTTTCCTCAGCAATCCTCCCGAATCCTCCAAGTCACTTCCTCAACTGGTACACCCAAGTCTCACTGAACCTCACTACTAACCCACTGAGCATATCCTAGGCTTTCCTAGGTTCCCATACTCACCCAGTCCTCAGCTGCTAAAGAACTTCCCACTAATGTCAACTAGCTACCTCATGAATATAGCCATTCGCGACTTAGCATATTCACTTAGTAGCTAGCTCACATTACTAAGAGTCCCTCCAAGCACCAAGGAAGCAGCATTCAGAAAACGAAAAATCTCACCAACATATTCCAATCAGATTACTCTATCCTCTTGTTAGGGATCTATACTAGCATGCAATTCTGAGGCTTACACAATCAGGCATAACCTAAACAGGCTATCCTATCACTAACTGATCAGTACTATCATGTAATTCAGCAAGCACATAAGGCATCTTCCTAGATCCTTAGCCCTATTCTAGCATGCAGTTCTCATAATCATATCATATCATAACACAACATGTATAGGTATCTTGGGGAAAACTTACTTGAGCTCGGTTGATTGCACGCATCACACACCTTGTTCTTTTCAAAGTTCTTTTCTCCTTCCAAATTCTTTTCAGATTCTTTTTATAAAATGATTTTCTTTCAAAAATTTTCATACCAAGCCCTTAGTTTGAGTCCAGACACACCCGAGAGTGTGCCCGAATCCCTCAAACCAAGGCTCTGATACCAACTTGTAACATCCCAAAATTCAAGGCCAAAAATTTCATTTTTATTAATTTATTGCATAGAAGCGATTAATATAAAAACTTTCATAATAATATCTCATATCAAAAACTAAAGTGTCATTAATCAAACAGAGTATCATAAAACCATATCAGAGTGTAATCCCAAGGATCCCGTGTGCGGAAAACATAGTGTGATGCGCTGCGACCAAGCCGACTCCTTTCCTTTGAAACAATGTAGCTGAAACACATAACACATAACATGGTAAGCATGCATGCTTAGTGAGTTTCCCAAAATACCACATAAACATATTAGCCACTCGAGGCTATAGCTTTGTAAGACCTTCCGGTCAATGTGTCTCAGCGGGACCCTCCGGTCCCATAACTCTGGTAAACCTTCCGGCCCTACCATGGCTTGCCTTCCGGCCTCAACTCTGATCGCCTTCCGACCATAGCTCTGGTTGCCTTCCGGCGACATCTCTTTCGACCTTCCAGTCCCAAATCATACAACATTTACATATCACATAAGTCACATAGCTCATACAAATATATATATATATATATATATATATATATATATATATGTGTGTGTGTGTGTGTGACAACCCGAAATTTCCATTTGTACGAACATCATCTATTCAGTAGAAGCTAGTTCAGTTTCAGTGATTTTCATACTTTTCCGAACTAGTCTGTGTACATTAGGGTTTATGTTTTAGATGATATCAGGAGAGTGGATACTCCTGGTTTTGTGAAATTTGGGCATTCCAAGTTTCATAATGTTACAGTCCAATATCAGGAATAAAAACATTTTCTGCCAAAATATTCCAGGACTATAAATAGTTTTCTGAATTAAATTAATTCATTATTCACAATTCCAAATAGAGAAAGGCCATATTCTCTCTGACGGATCTTCGGGTTTTCATCCCATATTGTGAGTCTACTTTACTAAATGTGTTTCAATACTTGTTAGGTGCTTATTAACATAAATTACATGTTTAGATTACAAGATCCGGGAGTTTACCGCCCAAGAACGTTCTTGGGGAGTAAACTCCAAAATGGAACATAAAGGCTTCCTAGTCCCGATTCCTTGTTAGACAACTTGTTTAGGGGTTAGGGTATGATCTTTATAGGCCAAAAAGCATCCAAGAAACACAAGTCTTTAGAGTTTATGGCCAAGGAACTTCCTTGGGCCGTAAACCCCTTTTAAAGGGGCATAAGTGCCCTAAACTTCCCCCTAATGCTTAAGGACTTTACCCACTAATACTTGTGCTTATTTAGAACATCAAAAACCCATCAAAATCACAAGTTTGTAGGAGTTTACGGCCAAGAACCCCTCTTGGGCCGTAAACCCCTTTTTGTAGGGTAAAAATCATTCCAAGCACACCTTAGGCCTTAAGACAATTTACCTTGAATACTTGGGACTAGAATGGAGAGTAGAACACATAAAAATCACTCCTTGAAAGGAGTTTACGGCCAAGGAACATATCTTGGGCCGTAAACTCCAAGTGAAGGCACAAAAGTGTGCCTCTTGTCCCCATTAGCCTTAGATAAATTCATGGAAGCCATCCTTGATGTTTAAGAGCCTCAAAACAATTAAAAGCCATCACCCATAGGAGTTTACGGTCGTAAACTCTAGGGTGAATGGACTTTAGGCCGTAAACTCCCCAATGGAGTATTCTAGAGCCTTAAACTACTTCATGTGTTATTCCAACAAAGCTAAGAGTGTTCTAGGAGCAAGATAGCACCACAAAACACCCAAAACTACCATTTGAGGAGTTCACGGCCATAAACCCATGAGTTTATGGCCGTAAACTCCAAGGTGTAGGGTTTTTTGGATGGTGAACTCCTATACAAGGCCATTTGATGTTTCAAACCCTTTTGCCTTGTCCCCGTAGCAACTTAGATGCAACCATTTGAACCTTAAACACTCATAAAAGTGTTTACGTGTTTTCTAAGTGTCTTAACTTATTTATTTAAGTTATTATTTGTCTAATTAGTTATATATATGCTTATTATATGATAACTAGGCTCGTGCGTGTAAACCAGTCTCCGTTTGCCACCTAGCACGGTAGCCGACACTGCAATTCAAACGACTCACCACAAGTGAGTTCATACCCCTTGAATCAACCTTTGAGATGAATTTAAATGTTTTAAACACTTTATGGGGGGGAATACAAGTCAAATACTTATAGTTATTGTTTCAATCACATGTGATTGAATTTAATCACATGTGATTAATAACTAGGAAAACAACGATTTTTACCACTGTTCAAACTGTTTATCAAACTGCTTTACTTTGAAATGTTTTACAAATTGTTTTACTATCCAAACTTACTTATAGACTGTGATTCAAATAAATGCTTCTTATACTTAAATGGTTTTATCAACTTATGCCTTCAAATTGTTTTATAGATCGACATCAAGTCGATCTCCTCTGGAAATTATATTTATGCTTCAAATGTTTTATGAAAACTTATTTATGCTTTTATATATTCAATTGCATGCCCATATATGTATAGATGTATAAATAATGTTTAAAGGACTTAGGAAAGCCATCCGCCCTATTTCCTTTTCGCGCCTTGAGATGTGGTCTGGTGGGATTTCGGGTGACCATCCGAAGGTCGTTTCAATATTACTTATATATCATATATACATATATAGACATAAAAGTACTTCCATATTCATACTTATCAGTACATTATTAGTTAGTTACCATCGGGGTGACACAGGACAAGTACATATACAGATATACTAGAAACAATACATATACAGATATACTAGAAACAATACATATACAGATATACTAGAAAAAAGTACATATACAGGTATACTAGAAACAAGTACATATACAGATATACTAGAAACAAGTACATATACAGCTATACTAGAAACAAGTACATATACAGTCATACTAGAACGAGAAACAATACATATACATAAATACGTTGAGAATCGTGATCCACTGTGTCGGAGCATGCCTTAAATGTCATGGCCCGAGTTGTAGCCAGAATTCTCTTGGAGGGAGAGCGTGAGTTTGCGTATAGATCTATACTGGATTGACTATCCTACACCTTGCTGCTAGCTACAGCCGGACCTGCAGGTCTGCGGGTGCCAAACGTCATTTCTTTTATTACGACCATTCATTATGTCGTTGTTACCAGTCGATAGCATGGTGCAATTTATCACATTATGCCTTAATATAAATCCGGTTTAAGGTAATAGTATTTAGTACAATAGTAGTCTTATTATACAAAGCTACAGTACTACAATAATTTACCCATTACATATTTTAGTGATAACCTCACTTAAGCATTAATGTACAAACTATATTTTTACAAATGATAGTTATACTTGGGAAATTACACTCTTTTACAACAGACAAGTTTACAAAACAGTTTAGCCTTGGTAGAAGGTTACTTTTATAGAAAATATAGGATTTTCTGAGAGATTCAAACTTTTACAAACACTTTCAAACATTTGCTTACGTTTTTACAAACTTATACATTGAGACAGGTTCAAACACTTTTGACAAGAAACATTGACACTAAAATACTTATGAACTCACCAGCTTAATGCTGATAAACTCTTTCAAAATAACTTGTATTCTCAGATCATCAGTAGACAGGTACCGAGGCCAGCTTTTGAGAAGATGGAGTGCATTCAAGACTCATCTCATATTATTTTGTGTTTCATTATTTTTGGTGTCTATAACTGTACAGAACACAATTGTATTAAAATTATATATTTAATGCAATGGATGATGTTGTTTGCTTATTTACATTTACTGTGTTCTGATACTATACATGACGTCCTTCGCCCCAGAACGTTTCCGCCGTACTTGGTTTTGGGGTGTGACAATATATATATATATATATATATATATATATATATATATATATATATATATATATATATATATATATATATAAGACCTTCCGGTCACACCTAGTTACCATTCCAGGTAAGGTATAGTGAGAAGACTCACCTGACACTGCTGAAGTCCCGCAGACTCAATCCCACACTACTGAAGTCCTGCAGACTCAACTCCAGTTGTTGGATGATAGATTCCCGATCTGTAATTTATCAAACATCACCCAATTAGTAATTGGATCCCACTACATAACCATAGGTACATTCTTTGGGTAATTACTACTTTACCCCTAGCTTGGCTTATCCAAGCCCAAGGTCCAATTCTTAGGCCTAAAGTCAATTAGGAATCAAAGCCCAACACATGGCCTAATTTTCCAAATTGGGCCCAGGCCTATACATGGTCTTATTCTAAGGCCCCACATCATATAATCATTAAGACCCAAACTGTGGCCCAATTTTCCAAATTGGGCCCAAACCCCTGACATCGGTCTTACACTAGGCCCATTAAGTATTCTAGTCCATTTGCTTGACTTTGGATGGCTCATTAATAACGCAATCATCAAGGCCCAATAGAAGGCCCAACAATACACCCATGTGAAATTAGGGTTTCACATAAAATGGCGATTAGGGTTAAGTGTTTCTCATTTAACCCATTAAGGACTTAATCCATTAAGTCCATCATTCTTCTAAATAAGTCATATGGTGTGATTGGGCTTAATCACACAAATCCATTATTCCAATGGCCCACAAGTGGGTCTCCATAAGTCCAAGCCCATAAATTCAATATTAGGGTTTTCTAACCCTAATTAGGGTTTCCAACCCATCTTAGCCCAATACGCCCATTAGTTAAGTCCTTGGATCCATTAGGGTCCATTAAGCGCATTAGATACATCTTTGGGCTTTTATGCCCATTAAGCCTCATTGGGCCCATTAGGGTTTTAGTCCCTTGACCAAACATCCACAAACTAGCTATCCCAACACAGCTAAGCACACCGCCACCCGAACGGCGGCCGGTGGCGGCAGCCACCACCCTAAGGTGGTGGTTTTTGGTTTTCTTTCATTAATCAAATTTGTTTTTACAGATACAAAGCCCATCCGATCAACACACGCACATCCTAATCTAATTAAAAACACATACACACGAAAATATACCCACCCATGGTGGTACACGGCGGCAGCCACCTCCTCACGGTGGTGGCAGTGGCTTTTCCGGTCAAACGAACTCACGCACAACACAAACACATGCTTCTAATTGAAACAAACACCCCAGCCACCCACATGGTGGCGGTTGGCGACGGCAGCAACAACACGAGTGGTAACAGCGGCGGCTTAAGGTGGCGGCTTAACGTTCGCAAGGTGGCAGAACGAAAGAAGAAGGAGACACGGAGCAGCTCCGACCGCGTCTTCCCGGTTGCAGCGCAGTGGCGGTTCATAGCAGCAACATCCGACACCGTGGCGGATTATTTCGACTCCTATGGCGGCTAGGAGGCTGATGGACACACCTGCGGTTGGCAGCAAACGACGTAGCAATAAAACCGAACGGAGAGGAGAGGAGATCCATCGCCGGGAGCAGCAACAACGACCAACACCAAGGCGTTTCTTTTTCCTTCACGAAAATGGCCAGCGACGGTGGGTGGAGAGGAGTTTAAAGGTGGCGGCAGTCTTGTGGTTACTCTCGTCCATTCTCTGATCAGAAAAACGAAATGAAAGGAGGAGGCGATTGGGGAGCCACAAGGTGGCGCAGCGCCGGGAATTGTAAGGGTGGAAGTGGCCGCCGGCGAGAGGTTCTATGGATGGAGGGATGCGGCTGTGAGAATGACGACTAGGGTTAGGGATAGATCAATATATACCCGATACCTTTAAACCTTTTCCCATAATGTCACAAACAGTCCCTCCCTTCTAATTCCTTTTCAAATTCAGCCCATATTTTACCCTTCCAACCCCTGCCAACTAAATATATTACAAATCAGATCCGAGATTTACAATGCAGCCCCTATCTTCTAAAATCTTTACAAAACTAATCCAGAATTTATCTTTTTAAACCCTCAATTACCAATTATGACATTTTCAACCCTCTCTTCTCTTTTCTTTCGAATTAAGTCCCAATAATTACCACGGAGCCCTTGTCTTTAAAAATATTTACAAACTGAGTCTGGAACTTACACTTTAATCCCTGCCTTCAATAATATTTACGAAACCAATCTGAAAGTTACACTTTTAACCCCTAACCTCTAAAATCATGACAGTTAACTCCTTGATCCCATCCTTTGATATATATAACTATTTATTTTAGGGCTACCATTCCATCATTAATTTATTTATTTATCTAATAAATAAGCAGGGTGTTACACAAAAACACCATGGAGCATCCATGAAGCATCATATGGCTTTTAGCCCAACTAGATAATCCATGGAGCATTAGCCCACTATATAAGTATGGATGATTTACACAATCAACCCATATATTTAGTTAGTCTTCTTTCGATCACTTAATTAATCCTAGATTAATTCTTGATCAATACTAATTAAATAATCTTATTAATATATTAGAACTTATAATATATTAACCAACCTTAAGTGTTATTTCTCTCATTATAGTCTATCCAAATGCATGATGCCATGCAACCCAAATGGACCATGCCGGGTCGGGTCAAGTCTTACCAATTATAGTTATGGACTTAGACATTAATCCAACAGTTTCACTATTGAATCTATAACTATTAACATCAAATAAGAAACCCTATAAACCCTAAGTATATTTATTTTACATAAGATGAATTAAAACCCAATGGCTTGTAGAACCTTAGGAAGCAAGCACCACAATTGTCGTGCCTCGAATAACTCACACCCAAACTAGCAAGAAAGAAGACTAAGGAGAGAGGAGAGGGGAGGTATGAATTTTGGCTACTCCTTTGGAATGAGGAGTGGCCGAAACTCAAAGGGCTAGGGTTCTTTGTATAGTGGTCCAAGGAAACCCTAGATAACCATGATCTAATTATTAAATTAATATTTCAAATATGGTATATATCTCATTCCTTATTTATCCACATAGGATATTGTAGAAACCCTAGAATATTCGCTAAAACCGTTCAACCTCTTTGGTGGAAGGTTCTGGAGCCTTTTTCTCAACTATTGAACAATTTCACTTGAGACCCTACACTTTTAATTAATTCCATTAATCCCAAATTTAATTCCAATTAATTTTTGATTAATTATTAATTAAATAATACTATTTCTAATTAATATATTATTCTCATAATATATTAATAAACTATTAATTTCAATTTATTAATCATATAATAGATTAATTTCTCTTTCCAAAAGTTATCTTGTTCAATTACTTGGTTTAAGGGCAACCCAAAAGGACAGTGCTACTACCAATTCAAGTATATGCCAATTATAGTTATGGGCTTAGACACCTAATCCAACAGTCTCCTACTTGGATAAGTTCATAACTATAACTGCAATATAACTTCTAAACTGATAATCAAATTCTAGCTTCCAAAAGCCGCTGCTGAACTTTGACCCGGTCAATTACGTGTCCTAAGATAAGTGATCATATAATCCTCCATTTTGCAAGATATCATTTGGACATGAAATATGGAATATAATCAATCTCATTGTCCAAGACTTTTTTTTCCCAATTCCTAATGTCTGATGATATATGACTTCTAATCGAACACATCAATTTAGTTTTGGTTGGGACCAACACTATAAGTCAACACTAAATCACCATGGGGCCCAAAGATATAACTTTTCCTGTTAGGGAAAAAGGAAAGAATAAACTTTGACCCATATGCGTGCATCTTTTACTCACCAAATCATACATGACAATAATATAACATCAAGTTACTGATGCGTTTACACATAACCAATGTACAACCGATTTGTAAATTACAACTCATATATCTCTGTTTCAAGACCATAAGATATTATCGACTCATAACTACTTGTGATAGAATCCATGAAGTAATTCTCTAAGCGTGAGTTTATCCAATACTTAAATCTCCATTTCTAAGTACTAATGAACATTGCAACAATTCTATTTCAATGTCTAACTCCCTTAGACAATCTATAATCCAGTTCATGACAGTCTTAATTTGCTACTCACTAACAAAAGTACGACTGATTGTGGAATTTGAGTAATCTTATTATTTGGGAAGTAAAACATGCAAAAATGAAACATAATAATAAACCATTGACAAAAGGTAATAACAAACTCAAAAATAATTCTCCGTTATTTAATCACCAAAAGTCAAATACATTTAGTTTGTTACAAGTTTCAAACTATCTAATCACTAAAACTAATATCATCTCTCAGATCAATTCACCTAGCATGCTAACTGTGCTTGACCCTCCTTAGAGCCTTCGTCAAAGGATCTACAAGATTCTCTTATGATGATAGTTGCTTGACGATGAGGTGACCTTTTTCTATCCTATATGTGATGTAGTGGTACTTTCTGTCGATATGTCTGGACCTTACATGATCTATTGGTTCCTTAGTCAAGACAACCGCTCCTTCATTATCGTATAAAATTTCCATTAGCTCCAGAATGGTCAGGACAACTCCGAGGTCACCGATAAAGTTCTGTAGACAAGCCTCCTCCTTTGATGATTCACTTGCAGTTGTGTACTCTGATTCGCAGGTTGAATAAGCTATCGTGTCCTACTTGGAACTCTTCCAAGTTACTGCTCCACCATTTAGAATGAACACCCAACCCGACTGAGAATGGAAGTTGTCTCGATCTATCTGAAAGTTGGCGTCACTATACCCACTCACTCTCAACGTATCACTGCCACGAAGGACTAGAAGCATGTCCTTCGTCCTCCGTAAATACTTAAAAATGTTCTTAACCGCTGTCCAATGAGCTTTACCGGGGTTCCTCTGATAGCGATTAACCATGCTCAAGGAAAAAGACAAATCAGGCTGAGTACAAATCATAACGTACATGACTGACCCCACAGTCGAACCGTAAGGTCTTGACAGAAATTTTTTTGAGAAACACTTGAACAAACGTTAGTACAAGTTATTGATTGCGGAAATAAGTTAATCTCAAAGGATCATAAAGCTCAATAGTAATAATAAGCTAGAGTTTAGAGTTGTTAGGGAGTTAGATGCGGAAATGTAAGTGCAGAAAAGTAAGGAAATATAAATGACAACAAGTTATATATCAAGTAAACACCAAGCTGATTCTTAACAAGGTTTGAAATCAAACCGAGTTAGTTCACGTGATCAGCTTAAAGTGAATGAAGTCTCAAAGACTTGCTCCTGAGGGGATATAAGAATTTGTGACATCCCGAAATTTAGGTCTGAATCTGTAAACAATTAGTACACCATGGACCTTTTTGTATCCTGACCGATTGAATTTACATGCATATTTTAGTAGAAATATAACGTCATTCCAAATAAAATAAGCTATGAAATGGTATCTATCTCAAATTATGGAAAATGTCGAACGAAACGTAAGCACAAACTGTAACTATGGTTAACGACTGAAAAACTGAAATTTTGTATCAAGTGTCTGTGAACAAAGAAAATATTCTAGGCTCGTAGTACATGTTTTCCTGATCGCAGATATATTAAGAATGTCCAAAACGGAGTTCGTTTGCAAAAGATATGATCGTTTTAAGAAATCAAACAGGTATAACACTGACGTTATCCGATATCATAAACCGTATTAATCTTTGAGGCACTTGCACACTTCAGATATAAATTCTGAGAGCGTTTTTAGACTCAGACTACGTTTTAATATTTTATCTACCACTCGAAATATTTTTAATAAAAATATTTGTAAAAGTCAGAAAAATAAGACATTTCAAACCAATTAGACACAAAACTTTAAACGTAAATTTCCAGAGTTCTGCAACTCAAAAAATTTATCTGTTTGTAGAATTCTTGAATTAAAATCTATCAATCGGCACTATCAAGGAAAAAAAAAATTCCTTGACATGGAGGATTAGACATGCAAATCAAGATCCATTTTTAAGACTTAATGAGATAATTGATTTTGTAAAAAAATAATAAATAAATAATAGAATAATAACAAAACATGCAGCTTTTACGCTTCTCTCTCTTTCTTTCATTCTCTCTATCTCTCTCTTTTTCTACTTACTCAATGAAGAAACTGCTAAAAGCATTTCCTTGCTGATCAAATGTGGTTATAAACAAAAATGTGAAACTTTTGTTTCTTTATATTCTCGCTGACCATGTCCAGCACCACCTTCATCATCTTTGGGGTTACTTAACCTCCTCATTGTTCACACATAAGTCCATACTCCCACCTTCTCCACCCCTAACCACCATACATCACCACCTTTTAACCTCCATTGCCACCACCGGTGGTCTTGAACCACCATGTTGCACCATCATCCTATAACCATCATGAACCACACCAATAATTCACCATAAACTCCACCAATATCCACCGTATCTGACCAGCAGCACACTCTCATCCTCTCACTGAGTTGAAAGCGAAGGCAGCAAGAGGGTTGGAGGCCTCGTCAACCACCATAAACCCACCATATGATTTCCCACTGTTACAGTAGAGTTCCACCACCATTACCCTCCCGTTTTCGTCAACCAGGTGTCCAAACATGTTTCAGAACCTTTCCTTGCCAAAAGTCGCCGTAAACCGCCAAGCACCACCCTTAACCGACGACAAAACCACCCAACAGCCCCTCCATCACCATGTGCTACTGTTCTGAACGCTACCAGCCTCTCCCTCCGTCCCCTCATCATCTCCCTCGAGCAGAAGCAAGTGCAAAGTAACAAGAGACCGCCGGAGCAGCCTCCTGCTGCTGAAACGCCGCCAATCGCCACCGTCGCCGGACTTGCTACTGCCGATGCTAATCACTCACGACCACCGACTACCCACTGTAAGCCCTTTTGCTATCATCATCATTCGTGTTTTAGCCCTTACGAACAACCGAGGCCAAGAGACCCAGCAGATGGGTCTCCTTCCCCTTCATTCGACTGTGAATCACGTCCAAAACCGAGGAGGAAGAACTGTGCAAACATGGATACATTTTATTTAAATCTAACCCTAAACTATACTACTTTTACGACTCTAGTCCCTCTTTGTGAAATAATTCACATTCAAGTCAAACTGTCATATAATATAGGCAAGATCAACCCTTCATTTCGAAAACCTTACCAAGATGAGTCCGAGATTGCAACCTAGGCTATGAATGTAAAATATTTAGCCCCTGCCTTGGAAATATATTACAAAATCAGTCCCTTAAGGATGATTTTAGCAAAAAAAAATCAATCCCTAACTAATTGTACAAGTAATCATCAATAAAATAATATTATATTTAAAATAGTCCAAACTTTATAATTGAAGGTAACAAATATTTGATGTATAGAAGAATTGATCAATCCCTTAATTTGATTGAGTCTATGTTGAATAGTGGGTAAAAGATTAAAAGAGAAATGGAACAAAACATACAATACACAGGGGTAGGAGCAGAAAGATGCACTGTTTCATTTATAAACTTGGAAATAAAACTAATAAAAACGTACACTTTGTCCTGACTATTTAAACTTAAATAAAGCAGAAAATATGGAACTAATCAACTACTTGCCAAAGACAAGGTAAGTATGACCCACGTGTCCCTGATTTTATTATAGACCTATTCTACTTAAAAATAATAAACGTGCACACTAAACACAAAGGAAACCTGGATTATTTTAACACTAGCTTTGGCATAATTTGTTCTCTCTGGTTGATAATTACAGACATTGTTTGTAAAAAACTAACACATGATAGTTGGATAAAATTACCTTCCCATCGATGTCACGCAACACAGAAATCAGTTTTTCAACAGTTGCATCCTTAAATGAGTCTCTCTATCATTGTAGTTTTTGATCTGTGATCTCTGTACTTCTCCTCATCATATCTAATCAAATAATACAAGCATAAATTATCAATCTACAGTCAACATCATTCAAAACAATGTGTATGTAGATGGATAATTTATGCTTTTATTATTTGATTAGATATGATGAGGAGAAGTACAGACACCACAAATAAAAAACTACAAAGATGGAGAGACTCATCTAATGATGCAACTGTTGAAAAACTGATTTCTGTGTTGCGTGGCATTGATGTTGAGGTAATTTTATCCAACTATTATGTGTTAGTTTTTTACAAACAACATTTTTAATTATCAACCAGAAAGAATAGATTATGCTAAAGCTAATGTTAAAATAATTCAGGTTTCATTTATTTTTAGTAAGCACGTTTATTATTTTTAAGTAGAATAGGTCCATAATAAAATTAGGGACACGTGGATCATAGTTACCTACTCTTTGGCAAGTAGTTCATTAGTTCCATATTTTCTGCTTTATTTGAGTTTAAATAGTCAGGGCAAAGTGTACGTTTTTATTATTTATATTTAAAAGTTTATGAATGAAACAATGCCGCTTTCTGCTCCTGCCCCTATCTATTGCCTGTTTTGTCCCATTTCTCTTTTAATCTTTTTACCCACTATTCAACGTAGACTCAATCAAATTAAGGGACGGGTCAATTCTTCTATGCATCAAATATTTGTACCTTCAGTTATAAAATTTGGACTATTTTAAATATAATATTATTTATTGATGATTGCTTGTACAATTAGTTTAAAGGTTTGTATGTTTAAAAATAATAATATTATTATATTCAATCTATTTATAGAAATAGTGGGATTTCTTTTATAAGATAATAAAGATATATATATATATATATATATATATATATATATATATATATATATATATATATAGGAAACTAGAAAAATTGACACTAAAATAATACATTAAAGAATTTATTCAAATAAAATATTGTGGATCTTTAATTTTCAAATAAAAAATAATACATTAATATTAAGCTCGTTTATTAAACGAGCTCGAGCTCGAGCCCATGTCACTAAGCTCTATTAGGCTCGCGAGCCTAAACGAGCCTTTATATAATATAATTTATTATTATTTTTATATATTAAAATAAAAACATATTTCGAGATTAGGGATTTAGGATATTAGTAAACGAGCTTCTTAACGAGCTCAAGCCGAGCTTAAGCTTATTTAGACACGTCAGACAAAAAACGAGCCGAGCCCGAGCCCGAGTCGAGCTTGTATAATTATTTACGAGCTCGAGCCGAGCTCAGTACAAGAAGCTCGAATCGAGCCAAGCTCGAGCTCGAGCCTCATATAACTTAAACGAGCCTGAGCCGAGCCTGACCAAGCTCGGGCTCGGCTCGGCTCGTTTGCACCCCTATCTAGAACTTGTACATTGTCATATACTTTTAATATGTAAAAGCATTGTCATATACTTTCAATATGAAAAATTGAAACTCAAATTTTCATTTCTTTTTTGTGATGGGTGACAGTAATCAATATAATAGTGTTATTCTTTAAATCATCTTATTTTTATTTGACAATAATGCATGAAATTATGTATTTTGTACATTATGTTAAACATATATTAAAAAAAGAAAAAAAAATGAAATTAAGAAATTAAAAAAACTGATATTTTAATAATTAAAAAAACTATAAAAACTTAAATAAAGAAAAAAACTGAAATTTAAAATAAATAAAAACAACAAGAAAATTGAAAAATACAAGAAAAATGAAAAATAAAAACACTAGTTTGGTAAATATTTTAGAAACTATATTAGATTCGTTAATATTTTTTCCTATAACCTTGTTTTGGGAAAAAACTCAATAAGATGTCTCTTTAGACAACTCTTTTGTTGACCATCATACCCTTAACCTTAACCTAATAAAAGGCTTACCTTGGTTTCGGATATATCCGCATTCTCCCTGCTCACTTTCGATTGGCATTGCCGCCGCTATCATGACGCCCGTCGATAACATTCCACACCCAACATCTCACCCGGAGACTTTCACAGTTGTTTTTTCTTTAAACTTTTTTTCTGATTTCGCTTTTTTCCTGCTCTCAAGTTTCCTTTTTGCCATGATTTCCTTATGTGTTGTTGAAACCCGAATGTCTGCAACTTTTATGTGTGAAATCAAAATATGTGTGATGTTGTGTGACATCGAAATCTGTGTATGTTCTGTCTTTCCAAATGGCGATATGATCCATTATGTTTATGTTTTCTTTTTATGGGAGTATCTTTTGCCGATGTTACATTTTGTGAATTTTGCGACTCAGTCACAACTCCCTTTCCATTTTGCCCTTCGTTTTGGCTACTGTTATAACACATTGTTTTGAACGTTATTTGTTTATCAACAGGAACATACACATTTTTTTGAATGATGTTGACTGTAGATGGATAAATTATGCTTGTATTATTTGATTAAATGTGACGAGGAGAAGTACAGAGACCACATATCAAAAACTACAAAGATGGAGAGACTCATCTAAGGATGTAACTATTGAAAAACTGATTTCTGTGTTGCGTGGCATCGATGGGAAAGTAATTTTATCCAACTATTATATGTTTGTTTTTCACAGACAACATTTTTAATTATCAACCAGAGAGAACAGATTATGTCAAAGCTAACGTTAAAATAATTCAGGTTTCCTTTATTTTTAGTATGTACGTTTATTATTTTTAAGTAGAATAGGTCCATAATAAAATTAGGGACACGTGGGTCAAAGTGACCTACTCTTTGGCAAGTAGTTGATTAGTTCCATATTTTCTGCTTTATTTGAGTTTAAATAGTTAAGGCAAAGTGTATGTTTTTATTACTTCTATTTCCAAGTTTACGAATGAAACAGTGCCGCTTTTTGCTCCTGCCCCTATCTATTGCCTGTTTTGTCCTATTTCTCTTTTAATCTTTTACCCACTATTCAACGTAGACTCAATCAAATTAAGAGACGGATCAAATCTTCTATGCATCAAATATTTGTACGGGATAATGACTTGAAAGGGTAATGAACTTTCGATTTTTATCACATTTAGTCACTAAACTTTTTTTCGTTATCTATTTGCCATTGAATAATTGAAACTGTTCATATTTTACCCTTATGACCGGCTGTTACCGGTCATAAGGGTAAAATGTGAACAGTTTTAATAGTTCAGTGGCAAATAGATAACGAAAAAAAGTTTAGTGACTAAATGTGAACAAAATCGAAAGTTCGTTTCCCTCTAAAAAGTTCAATGACTAAATGTGAACAAACTTCCTATTGTATTATGTTTTACCAAATTATTTATTTTTGTTTAATTGTAGCAACATTTGTTGATAAAGAAATCTATGAAATAAAAAAACAAAATGTAACATCCGGATTTCCAGGTATCATAATTTAAGTATTTTTCTTTTGAGTTAAGAAGAGAGACTCGACGAGTTGACGCCTCAACTCGTCGAGTAAGGTCGCGACTGATGACTCAGATTAATGAATGGACTCGACGAGTCCGCGTTGTTGGCAGAAACCCTAAATCTTTGGGCCCGAGCCATATTTAAAGGCACTTATGACCTTCAATTGCGACTACATTTCCCATAAGTGAGAACCCTAGCGAGCTTGAGTGTGTAGAGTGAAAGGAAGAGCTATCTTGAGCTTTTTGGTGTGATAGATCTAGATCCTTCTAGGTCCAGAGAGCCGAGAATATGAAGCTTTAGTAGAGTAAACCTTGGGGTTCGAAGTTAGGAAGCATTTATGGGATTTTTATGGTATATATAGTTATTTTCATCTTACATATAGATATGAAGTATTTTATATAAATTACGTGCTATGTATGCATATTATTTGAATACTTGTTGTCTATGCTGGATGAACGATTTTATACATGTTTTAAAAGATTTAAACGGTATATTTATTTTATATCTACAAATATGTTGCGGATGAAACATGGGTAGATGAAATAGTTGGTGTGTGATGAAATAAAATGATGAGAGATAGGTGATGATAGAAAGGTGATGATAATTAGGTAAATCGATGATGATGAATATGTGATGTAGGATGAAAGGAGATACCATAACCTTAACCAACAATGTGTCGATGTAGTCATCTATCAAAGTATAGATGGCGACCACGGACTATTCTAGACAACTCAGTGGAAACACCAGCAGGCCCATAACCTGTAGGTGATGAATTACGAGTTCAGGCGATGTTGTAACTACGTATTCATGCGATGATACTCTAACCCCTTACTATGAATTACGAGTTCAGACGATGTTGTAACTACATATTCATGGGATGTCACAAATTCCACATGCCAAACTAATGGTCATAATTCACATCAGTGAGAATGGTTCATTTTTTTGTAAAACCAAAATCAGATTGGAAATTTTGATTTTTTATTTTGGAAAATGTCAAACCATTGGTTTTTTATTTCGGTTTTGGTTTTTTGTTTTTTTTAAATATATTTTCACGGTTCTTTTTTTTTTTTATTTCATAGATTTCTTAATCAACAAATGTTGCTACAATTTAACAAAAACAAATAATTTGCTAAAACATAATACAAGAGAAAGTTTGTTCACATTTAGTCATTGAACTTTTTAGAGGGAAACGAACTTTCGATTTTGTTCATATTTAGTCACTAAACTTTTTTTCGTTATCTATTTGTCATTGAACTATTGAAACTGTTCACATTTCACCCTTATGACCGGCAACAGCCGGTCATAAGGGTAAAATGTGAACAGTTTCAATAGTTTAATGGCAAATAGATAACGAAAAAAAGTTTAGTGACTAAATGTAACAAAAGTCGAAAGTTCGTTACCCTTTCAAGTCATTATCCCATATTTGTACCTTCAGTTATAAAATTTGGACTATTTTGAATATAATATTATTTATTGATGATTGCTTGTACAATTAGCTTAAAGGTTTGTATGTCTTAAAAATTTATCTATAATTTGTACATTGTCATATACTTTCAATATGTAAAAGCATAACGGAGGAGGTAACAGTCTGTACGTAAATTTATCTAGAAAATGTATCGCCGTTAGAAAGATGTTCAACGGAACCGAGAAACTCTATTTTTCATTTTTTTTTTGTTATGGGTGACAATAATCAATATAATAGTGTTATTCTTTAAATCATCTTACTTTTAATTGACAATAATCCATGAAATTATGTATTTTGTGTATTATGTTAAACATATATTAAAAAAAAAGACAGAAAAAAACTGAAATAAAGAAAATAAAAACTGATATGTAGATAATTAAAAAAACTATAAAAAACTTAAATAAAGTAAAAAACGGATTTAAAAAAATAAATACAAGAAAAACTGAAAAATACAAGAAAAACGAAAAAAAAAACATTAGTTTGGTAAATATTTTTGAAACTATGCTAGATTGGTTAATATTTTTTCCTGTAACTTTCTTTTGGGAAAAAACTCAATAAGATGTCTCCTTAGCCAACCTCTTTACTGACCATCATACCCTTAACCTAAACCTAATAAAAGGCTTACCTTGGTTTCGAACATATCCTCATTCTCCCTGCTCGCCGTTGATTGTCATAGGCGCCGCTATCAAGACGCCCACCGATGGCATTCTGCACCCAACATCTCACCCGGAGACTTTTGCAATTGTTTTTTCTTTAAACTTTTTTTCTGATTTCGTTTTTTTCCTACTCTCGATTTTCCTTTTTGCCCGAATTTCCTTATGTGTTTGTTGAAACCCGAATGTCTACAACTTTTATGTGTGAAATCAAAATATTTGTGATGTTGTGTGACATCGAAATCTTGGTATTTTTTGTCTTTCCAAATGGCGATATGATCCATTATGTTTTTGTTTTCTTTCTATGGGAGTATCTATTGCTGATGTTACATTTTATGAAGTTTACAACTCAATCACAACTCCCTTTCATTTTCCACTTTGTTTCGGCTCCTGTTATAACACATTGTTCGGAATATTGTTTGTTTATTAATAGGAACATACACATTGTTTTAAATGATGTTGACTGTAGATGGATAATTTATGATTGTATTATTTTATTAGATATGACGAGGAGAAGTACATATAGCACAGATCAAAAACTACAAAGATGGAGAGACTCATCTAAGGATGAAGCTATTGAGAAACTGATTTATGTGTTACGTGGCATCGATGGGGTGGTAATTTTATCCAACTATTATGTGTTAATTTTTCACAAACAACATTTGTAATTATCAACCAGAGAGAACAGATTATGCCAAAGCTAATGTTAAAATAATTTATGTTTCCTTTATTTTTAGTATGCATGTTTATTATTTTTAAGTAGAATAGGTTCATAATAAAATCAGGGACACGTGGGTCATACTTACCTAGTCTTTGGCAAGTAGTTGATTAGTTCCATATTTTTTGTTTTATTTGAGTTTAACTTGTCAGGTCAAAGTGTATGTTTTTATTACTTTTATTTCAGAGTTTATGAATGAAACAATGCAACTTTCTGCTCCTGCCCCTGTGTATTACATGTTTAGTCCCATTTCTCTTTTAATCTTTTACCCACATTTCAACGAAGACTCAATCAAATTAAGGGACAGATCAATTCAACATGTAATATGCCTTAATTATTGTGTGCATATATGACTGATTCTGGACCAATTATTTTAGTTATTTTAAGAAAGTAATTAATGTATATTAAATGCTGAAGATGTAATTAATACCTATTATATCTTCAACATGTAATATGCATTAATTACTTTGTTAAAATAACTAAAATGATTGGTCCAGAATCAGTCATACATGCATACAATAGATAGTGAAAACAAAATAACCTAACCATATATATATATATATATATATATATATATATATATATATATATATATATATATATATATCACACCCCAAAACCATGAACGGCGGAAACATTCTGGGGTGGAGGACGTCATGTACAGTATCACAACAATGAAAAGTAGTAAACAAGCAACAACATCATCCATTGCATTAATAATATAATTTTAATACAAGTGTGTTCTGTCAAATTATAATAGACACTAAAGTATATATCAAAATGAAAGATGAGTCTTGAACGAGCACCATCTTCTCTGAACCTTGCATCGGTACCTGTCTATGGTTGACCTGAGGATACAAGATATTTTGAAAGAGAGTATCAGCTTTAAAGTTGGTGAGATCATAAGTATTTTAGTGTCTTAATTTGTATGTAAGTATTTGTATGTATATGAACTGTAAGTATGAAAATGTATATGAACTGTAAGTATGAAAATGTATATGAACTATAAGTATGAAACTGTTTTGAACATCCTAGAAAGCGCTATGCTTCCTACTGAGAGTGGCCTTCTACCAAGGCATCTAGTATCTGTGTGTGCGTGTCTCCTTTAAGAGTGTGTATTTTCCCAAACTCGACTATCATTAACCAAAAATATAGTTTCTACATTATCGTGCATCGTGTGAATGTTCACGAAGTGAATGTAATGGGAAAAAGAAATACTACTATGGTGTAGTATCAAATAATTACAACCGTACTAACTACCTTAAGTCTATTGTAATCTTGAAAGTACAGTAGTATTTGTAATAAGTGAGTACCACTATACTGACTACCTTAAAACAAAAGGTATTCAATGTAACATGTGATCGACCTGTATCCTGCTACCGACTTTAGTAAAACGACGATGTAAGACGCCGTAAGAAATGACATTTGGCACCCGTAGACTTGCAAGTCCCACTGTAGCGAGCAGGAAGTGCCATGCCCCGCTTAATGGTTCACATAACTGCATAAATATTGTCACACCCCTGAACCAGACGGCGGAAACGTTCGGGAGCTGTCGTGACTCAATTGAATACCATAACATTGAATATATATGAAACGTAACAACATTCGTCACCATGCATTAATATAGTACAACCAATAAAGTTTACATGAAGTACATTGTTTAAACATTACAATCCCAAAAATAAATTGTTCGAGTCGTTAATAAGTAAACTGCAAGCCATCACTGAGTACATTTTCCTTTGATTCACTGGTTACCTGAGAATACAAGTATTTTGAAAAACGTCAACATGTGAAATGTTGGTGAGTTCATAAGCGGTATTTGAAAAACAATGTTTTGTATCATTTTGAAAACCACCAGAAAATCCGATATTTTCTGAAAAGAAAAGCTTTTGAAAACGTTCGTGAAGATCCATAGGTATGCTTGTTTGTTTCTATACTTGTAAAAAAAATTGTTCATTAAACTTGTATACATTTCGAATCCGTATGTATTGAAAAACCCTAGGAAAACCCGATGTTTTCCCAATTCTTTGAATTCCATGAAATTAGAGTGAAACCATTGTAACGCGTGAAGTTATCAATTCCAGGCGACGTCGGATTATTTTTTAGCATGATTAATTGCTATAAACATGCGTTACACAAACGACCAGTTTATAACTATACTAACGATCCCGTAGGCGTCGTCCGTACTAATCACGTTATCCGACCGCCCTGACTACGTGTAGTCCCACATCCGAAGAGAAAGAGGACACGAAGGCCCCGATGACTCCATTAACCGGTTGGGGATAAAAAAAGGTACGAGGGGTCCCTGACCCGCCTCGCATGAAATATCGACTTTACTAGCAATACCAAAGGACCCTTAAGGACCAATAGTATACAAGCCATTGAAAGTCCTTTTACGTTGTGTTAGATCGGTAAAAGCCAACACTTCGTAAGGTAGAGGTCTTCGGGCCTTAAGATCAGGTCATTGGGCTAGCTAGGCCCAACAAACAAGATTTTACACTTTTGGGGCCCAAAGATGGTGCGTAGACGTCTGTGCACACTCGCATGTATATTGAATTCCCAAACGTTACATGTATGAATCGAGATATCGTCGCGTTAGTAGTTCCAGATTTTTATTGGTTCGAGACCGAACCAATTCGTTTAGCAACGACTTTTGGTATTGTTGTGTATTGTATTTCGTCGATAGTCGCAGTGCCATTATTTGATCAAATTGCGTGTATTGAATTAGCCTTGGAAGTTTTCTGTTTTCAGCCCCTCATTGTTTGTAAAAATTACTTTTTCAACCCTTTAATTAAATAACTTTCCGGTTTGGTCCTTTAATCATTTTTTCTTGACATTTTAACACCAAAAATTATTGAAATTAATATTTTTCAGCATATTTTTCATTAAAAACAGTTTAAGTCCCTGAAAATGCAGTTTTCTCGGTTATAACCCCTCTTTTTCGCAATTTTGACAATTTTGGCCCAAATTGGAAAATTTTTGCAACTTTGGTCCTTTTTAAATTTAAAAAGCATTTTAAACCTTTGAAAAGGACTTGGAACACTAATAGTCCACTGTTTTACAGAAAAACACAGTTTTGGCCCTCCAAAACAGAAAATTTCGCATAATGGGCCGAAAATGTCATTTTTAGCCCATTAAGCTTGAAATTTATGTTTTTAATCCTCCAACAAGTATATTTTCAGAAAATACATTATGGAAACTGTTTTGACTCATCTCCCCCATCAGATTTCGAAATATTTCAATTTGGGCCCTTTAACTTTATATTTTTAGCATTTTATGTCCAAAAATTGAGTTTTTAGCCCAAAGAAAATGTTACTAAGCCATTTAGCTATTTTTCTTGGAACACTTTGTATGTAGGAATATACTTGATGCTAGTATCATTTAACATAAGGTATATCTCGGTTTTGAGGGGTTTTATGGCTAGATCCAACATTATAACACACAAAAACACACATATAAGCATGGAAATCATACAAGGCATACAAAACACATATAGATCTACACTTTCACTTGTATTCCCCCCCCCCCCCCACAAAACTCATAAAAACAGAAAATAGGGGGTATGAAGCTCACCTTAGTGTGTGATTTCGGCTTTTGAAGAAAAGATGGAAGAAAACTTGGTGATTTTTGGCCTTAGCACCCTTTTCTTGAAGATCTCGAGTTTGGTATGCTTCTAAGAGGTAAGATCACGGGTTTTGCATGGATTAGGAAAAGATTTTGATAACAAAAAGAATCTAAGTCATAGATCTAAGCATAATCTTACCTTAGATGAAGAATTTGTGGAAATATCCTCTTGAAAGCTTCCTAAATTTCGAGATTTTGGAGTGGAGAGGGAGGAAGTGTTCTTGAGTGTTCTAGAGAGAGTTTGAGAGATTTTTGGTGTATGTGTGTGTGTGTTTCGGCCGAGAGTGAGGGGAGAGGGAAGGAGAAGTGATCTTTGAAGTGATGTGCATGGGTATATGAAATATAATGCATGGATAACCATGAGGTAATAGTGAGGTGTCATTTGAAAGTCAACTCTCTTCATCTCCTCTTGGGTTTGGGCCTTGGGCCGAGAATCTTGAAGGAAAAGGAAAATTTGGGCTTTTTGCCCCTAAGCCCAATATTAGAGTTAGTTTGGGTGAGTTTTAACATAAAAGAATATAGTATGATTTTTACATTTTTGTTGGGCTAGTTTAGGTTATTCATGGATCAAAGCTTTTAATTCATTTCATTCTAGGCCCAATATGGCCCAAAATGTTGAAATAAATTAATGTGGGTCCAATTAGAGCCAAATTAGGGTTCTAAGCCCATGATAGTCAAATTGGAAGCTTATTGGTCCATTTGGATCCAATAAGGAAGTTCTAGTCCAAGGTGGACCTAAGTAAGAACTTCTATAGTTTCCAATTGTTTGATGACTATTTGTAGTACTTGTATGATGTATTTAATTGAAGTTTTTAATGTCATAATCATAGGTGTCACACATGTTCTTAAGTTTTTGATTCACATTAACTTGAGTGTATAGATTACATGACACAAAATTTCCAGTTGTGACATCATCCCCCCGTTAGAGGGAATTTCGTCCCGAAATTCTGTTTGAAAGCTAGATTTGAGAATGCTAGAATAGGTGAGGGTACTTTTGCTTCATTTGATCTTCGCGTTCCCACGTGAATTCTGGCCCACGCTTTGCGTTCCACCGTACCTTCACGATCGGGATGCGACTTTGCTTAGTACGCTTCACCTCCCTGTCCATGATTTCGATTAGTTCTTCAACGAACAGGAGATTCCCATTGATTTCGATTTCGTCAAGAGGAATGACAAGGTAAGTATGACCCACGTGTCCCTGATTTTATTATAGACCTATTCTACTTAAAAATAATAAACGTGCACACTAAACACAAAGGAAACCTGGATTATTTTAACACTAGCTTTGGCATAAAGCAACACAGAAATCAGTTTTTCAACAGTTGAATCCTTAAATGAGTCTCTCTATCTTTGTAGTTTTTGATCTGTGATCTCTGTACTTCTCCTCATCATATCTAATCAAATAATACAAGCATAAATTATCAATCTACAATCAACATTATTCAAAACAATATGTATGTAGATGGATAATTTATGCTTTTATTATTTGATTAGATATGATGAGAAGAAGTACAAAGACCACAAATGAAAAACTACAAAGATGGAGAGACTCATCTACTGCTGTTGAAAAACTGATTTCTGTGTTGCATGGCATTGATGGTGAGGTAATTTTATCCAACTATTATGTGTTTGTTTTTCACAAACAACATTTTTAATTATCAACCAGAAAGAATAGATTATGCTAAAGCTAATGTTAAAATAATTCAGGTTTCATTTATTTTTAGTAAGCATGTTTATTATTTTTAAATAGAATAGGTCCATAATAAAATTAGGGACACGTGGATCATAGTTACCTACTTTTTGACAAGTAGTTCATTAGTTCCATATTTTCTGCTTTATTTGAGTTTAAATAGTCAGGGCAAAGTGTACGTTTTTATTACTTATATTTCAAAGTTTATGAATGAAACAATGCCGCTTTCTGCTCCTGCCCCTATCTATTGCCTGTTTTGTCCCATTTCTCTTTTAATCTTTTTACCCACTATTTAACGTAGACTCAATCAAATTAAGGGGCGGGTCAATTCTTCTATGCATCAAATATTTGTACCTTCAGTTATAAAATTTGATCAATTCTTCTATGCATCAAACTATGGCCCAATTTTCCAAATTGGGCCCAAACCCCTTACATGGGCCTTATACTAGGCCCATTAAGTATTCTAGTCCATTTGCTTGACTTTGGATGGCTCATTAGTAACACAATCATCAAGGCCCAACAATACACCCACGTGAAATTAGGGTTTCACATAAAATGGCGATTAGGGTTAAGTGTTTCTCATTTACCCCATTAAGGACTTAATCCATTAAGTCCATCATTCTTCTAAATAAGTCATATGGTGTGATTGGGCTTAATCACAGAAATCCATTATTCCAATGGCCCACAAGTGGGTCTCAATAAGTCCAAGTCCATAAATTCAATATTAGGGTTTTCTAAACCCTAATTAGGGTTTCCAACCCATCTTAGCCCAATAGGCCCATTAGTTAAGTCCTTGGATCCGTTAGGGTCCATTAAGCGCATTAGATACATGTTTGGGCTTTTATGCCCATTAAGCCTCATTGGGCCCATTAGGGTTTGAGTCCCTTGACCAAACATCCCCAAACTAGCTATCCCAACACAGCTAAGCACACCACCACCCGAACGGCGGCCGGTGGCGGCAGCCACCACCCTAAGGTGGTGGTTTTTGGTTTTCTTTCATTAATAAAATTTGTTTTTACAGATACAAAGCCCATCCGATCAACACACGCACACCCTAATCTAATTAAAAACACATACACACGAAAATATACCCACCCATGGTGGTACACGGCGGCAGCTACCAGCTCACGGTGGTGACAGTGGCTTTTCCGGTCAAACGAACTCACGCACAACACAAACACATGCTTCTAATTGCAACAAACACCCCAGCCACTGACATGGTTGCGGTTGGCGACGGCAACAATAACACGAGTGGTAACAGCGGCGGCTTAAGGTGGCGGCTTAACGTTCGCAAGGTGGCAGAACGAAAGAAGAAGGAGACACGGAGCAGCTCCGACCGCGTCTTCCCGGTTGCAGCGCAGTGGCGGTTCACAGCAGCAACATCCGACACCGTGGCGGATTATTCCGACTCCTATGGCGGCTAGGAGGCTGATGGACACACCTGCGGTTGGCAGCAAACGACGTAGCAATAAAACCGAACGGAGAGGAGAGGAGATCCATCGCCGGGAGCAACAACAAAGACCAACACCAAGGCGTTTATTTTTCCTTCCCGAAAATGGCCAGCGACGGCGGGTGGAGAGGAGTTTAAAGGTGGAGGCAATCTTGTGGTTACTCTCGTCCATTCTCTGATCGGAAAAACGAAATGAAAGGAGGAGGCGATTGGGGAGCCACAAGGTGGCGCAGCGCCGGGAATTGTAAGGGTGGAAGTGGCCACCGGCGAGAGGTTCTATGGATGGAGGGATGCGGCTGTGAGAATGACGACTAGGGTTAGGGTTAGATCAATATATACCTGATACCTTTAAACCTTTTCCCATAATGTCACAAATAGTCCCTCCCTTCTCATTCCTTTTCAAATTCAGCCCATATTTTACCCTTCCAACCCCTGCCAACTAAATATATTAAAAATCAGATCCGAGATTTACAATGCAACCCCTATCTTCTAAAATCTTTACAAAACTAATCCAGAATTTATCTTTTTAAACCCTCAATTACCAATTATGACATTTTCAACCCTCTCTTCTCTTTTCTTTCGAATTAAGTCCCAATAATTACCACGGAGCCCTTGCCTTTAAAAATATTTACAAACTGAGTCTGGAACTTACACTTTAATCCCTGCCTTCAATAATATTTATGAAACCAATCTGAAACTTACACTTTTAACCCCTAACCTCTAAAATCATGACAGTTAACTCCTCGATACCATCCTTTGATATATAACTATTTATCTTAGGGCTACCATTCCATCATTAATTTATTTATTTATCTAATAAATAAGTTGGGTGTTACACAAAAACACCATGGAGCATCCATGAAGCATCATATGAGTTTTAGCCCAACTAGATAATCCATGGAGCATTAGCCCACTATATAAGTATGGATGATTTACACAATCAACCCATATATTTATTTAGTCTTCTTTTGATCACTTAATTAATCCTAGATTAATTCTTGATCAATAATAATTAAATAATCTTATTAATATATTAGAGCTTATAATATATTAACCAACCTTAAGTGTTATTTCTCTCATTATAGTTTATCCAAATGCATGATGCCATGCAACCCAAATGGACCATGCTGGGTCGTGTCAAGTCTTACCAATTATAGTTATAGACTTAGACATTAATCCAACAGTCTCCCACTGTTATAAGTCTAAAACTATTAATGCGTATGACTTTAGGAACCGACTGGCAATCGTAGCTTTCAAAAGCTTCTGTCGAACTCTGAACTTGCCGATGAACTCTGACCTATGTCAATGACTTGTCCATTAGATAAGGGATCATATATTCCTCCATTCTAGATATCGTATGGACTGAGACATGGATTATAATCATTCTCTCTGTCCATTTGTTGTTTCCCGATTTTTGATTTATGACGACTGACTAATTGAACAAATCAAATCAGTCCTGCGCCGGCCGAGCACTCCCAGTTGTCATCATCAAATCATCGAGGGGCCCACAAATATCGCTTTTATCCCGAAGGTAAAAGGAATGGATAAACTTCGACTCATATGGCTTGTTCTACTACATGTTGAATCATACACAAAGGCACGTTTTATAACATCGAGTTACCAATGCGTTTTCGTGCAATCAATGTATGGCCAACTCATAGTAACAACTCATATCTCTAGGTTTGAAGAATATAAGATATTATCGTCTCATGATCACTCGTGATAAAATCCATGAAGTGATTCCAATGAGCGCGGGTTGAATCCAATACTCAAAACTTATGAGCACTCATGAGTGTTGTAGCACCACCTTGTCCAACATCTTAGACCTCTACAAGCCCAACCCATGACAGTCTTGATTCATATCTACTTCCTACATATGACCGACTGTGGATGGTTTGAATAACTTAGTCATTCAGAACATTGACCTAGTTATTCTGGAAGTCAAAACATGCAAAATGACACATAATAATAATCGAATCCAATATGGTCTCATAACTTATGAATATAAATAAAACACCTTTTATTTATCACCATATGATTACACATTATTCATTGTATACTGTTTCAGCTATCAACTTTATTCTTGAATTAAAACAATAGTTGTCCCATGCTCCAATCATGTACACTATGTTTTCTAAACACTAGTCATGTCACACACCAAGTATGCATATTATGTTTGTCTATGATCTTTACTTTGTGAATTAGATCAATTAAACATAACTCTAATGATCCTCTTTCACAGTCCCAAATCTTTACTGCAAATGTAAGAATTCTAAATTCATGTCATTTACTGAAATCTGTTAGATTCTAAACTTATATGCATTAATCCTCTTGTAACGATTATGCACAAAGTCAGAAAGATTTGACAACAACCATTACAGAGCATTCCAAAGGAGATCAACTCCTTGGAAACATCCTTCTTGCATTAAGTTTCCTAATCTTACACAGATTGAATAATTTCTTACTTTGAAACATTTCCATATTCCATTTTGACTATCACTTATGAACAAGAGTTGCCTCCTTACAGATTATGTCAATATGGTCCTTCCAGAATTATCACTATACTTCCAACTATCCTTGAGCAACCAATCTTTGGTAAACCTTAGATTGTCCTCGACAATTGTTTATTCCTTTTAGTCATATCCAATTCTATACCTTTTCCCTTCTTAATTCCCCATGCATTAGGAAAATTTTAGAAAGGATAAATATAGAACATGTAATCGATCCTATATCTGAAGTATATGGGACACAATTCATGATGTCTCACATAAAGACTAAACCAGTCTTTTGCTATAACATTTCCATTTCTATTTGCCAAGTTCTCATAATTCAGATTATGAAAAGGGATGCTGTAATCATAATCGAATTTTAGAACGGAAATAATGGACCCATATACAGAATTTCCTTATGTTGATCCATTCCAACATGAAATTCATATATATATATATATATATATATCCTTGACTAAATACGATTAAAACCTCAATCTAAGCTTTTAGATTTGAGATGAAGTATAATTTCCTCTCCCTTAATTATAGCAAAACAACTCTTTCCCAATTGAAACCTTTGTTTTCTATAATTAACATTGCTAACTTGCAACCTTTATCATAATTATCATGCTCCCACTAACATGATGATTATTAGCATACCACTTATGCTCCCACTAGCTTTGACATGTACTAAGAAATTAGCTGACTTTCTTACCAAAGTTCAAATTTCTGATACTAGATTGTTTTGATAAAACTTTATCAAAATCATACACCTTATCTTAGATAGCTCACAGGTGTGTATAAATAGGTTTAAGAACTATGAAAAGGGATGCCGTAATCATAGTCTTGATTGTTTAGACCTTTGCCACTTCTCACAAGTCCATGTTAGTGTGCCGGCAAACCACACACGCTCCACTAACGACTTTGAGAATGCAAATATCACAATTGCTATCTAGCTAAAATCTACTTAGTGAAAGTGTTTCCTCACCATCATTTTCATGAATCGGAGAGAAACCTTATGACACTTAGATTTAATGTTGTATGTGTTCTTATCCATGTGAATTGTCAAAACCATAGTTACAAGACAAGGATAATGACAAATCCAAACTCATATGGACTGAACTCAATCTTAATTTCTTGCCACCTGGCAGCTCAAGGGCCTACCATTGCTTCCAAGTTGTTGTGCAACCAATTGAGAACTCTAAGACTCATATGCAAAGCCAACTTTAGTTGGAATGGGCACAAAATATGTCAACACGATAGGTTATAAACCTCAAGTCGTGTGCTAGTGAAGAACTTCAGGTTTTATTCTTGATTAGTTCTTGAGACTTTCAAGTACCTTTAAGACTCCCACTGTCCTCTTGACCTATAAGACTCCCTTGTCAAACATCCAAGAGATAGTGCGGATTCTAATCAAGACAAACACTTCACACAATTGGCCTTAGTTGGTCTTTGTTTTATCCAAAACATCACAACTAACCAATTTCAAATGTACAAGAGTAGAAAACTTTTACTCTTACATTTGACAAGTGTTTTAAACCTTCTCTAAGACATGTCACTCAAGTTACAATCTTGGAGTATGACTCTAAGACTTGTATTGGAACAAAGTATGACTCATCTTCTGTATTTAACCATTTCAACAATTCATAACTCCTCTTCTTAGTCATAAGAATGCACTAAGATTTCCTTAGAGAACTAATTTTGATATGGTTTCTTAATCATTAAGATGATCACAAAAACTAATACTAAAGTACTCTCCCATCTTTTCAGATTTGAGGAACTTTTATCCTTCTGCCTAAGTTGATTCTTCTTATTCGCTCTGCCATACATTGGAACCTTTTTCCAATGTCTCACAGTTACACTTAAGCTTGTAAGTATAACCATATTTACTGAGCTTTAGTAAATTATGACGAATAATCTTATCGATCTTTTGTGGTGGACTTAATCAGTGCACAAAAATGTGTACTCGATCCCTTAGTCCGTTACTTGACTCACACATCCATGTGAACAAGTAGTTAGTCTTAATTTTCTAATGCTTGAAAGTTCTCATTCATCATGCTATACACCTTGCATGATTCCAAGTTTCTATCCAACTAAAACTTGGGTGATGAGAATCTTTCCTTATTTGGTAAATTTAGACACTACTACAAATGAAAGAATCAAATTCATATTTCCACTCTTTCTCTTAATGGAATCTTATAAGCAATAAGAATTTCCACAGATGCCATTGTAAGGATATTTGAAAATAAATAAAATCAAAATTTTCCTTTTTTATTTTAAAACTTTGTGGAAAAACTATCCTTACAGTGCGAAAGCACATGAAAACTTCGTTGTTATCTATTCGTAAGAAATATATCATAACTCCTAAGAAGTAGCTCAAGAATCTGATCTTCAAACAATGCGATAGAAATCCATCTACGCGATCAGATTCAGCATATTCTTTCTTTAAGTTTCTTCACTTTTCTTTGATTCTTAAAACATCACCATGTGACCCAGTCACATCATGTATCAAGAATCTCAGAGTAGAAACTTAGCAGAGTTAGATAGTGGACTTTACCTGAAGTAGAGTCAAACTTATTGACTTTAACATCCTTAGGTAAAATTGGCAGCTTCGCAACCAATGCCCCTTCCTTTGGAAATTTAACATATGGACGCTTTGGTAATGGTACTATCTCAGACTTAGCTTTTCTCTTTCCATTTGGTCAACCGAGTTGACTATGGCCGATCCCTTTCCATTGGGAAGAGAGAGCTTTACTGGATATCCAATGTCATCATTTTCAATGTGACAACCCAAAATTTCCATTTTGTACGAACAATATCTATTCAATAGAAGCCAATCCAGTTTCAGTGATTTGCAGACTTTTCCGAATAAGTTTGTGTACATTAGGGCATATGTTTAAGGAGATATCAGGAGAGTGGATGCTCCTGGGTTTGTGAAACTTGAGCATTTCAAAACTTATCCAATTCCGAAATAAAAATATTTTGCCAAAATATTTCAGGACTATAAATAGAATTCTGAACTAAATTATTCATTATTCACATTTCCAACTAGAGAAAAGCCATATTCTCTCTCACGGATCTTCGGGTTTTCATCCCAAATCGTGAGTACACTTCTCTAGTTGTGTTATAATGTTTGTTTTATGCTTATTAACATAGATTACATGTCTAATATATGAGATCCGGGAGTTTACCGCCCAAGAACGTTCTTGAGGAGTAAACTCCAAAATGGAGCTTTAAGGCTATCTAGTCCCAATTCCTTGTTAGGCAACTAGTTTAGCATAATATGTAGGATCATTTGAGGCTAGAAATCGATCAAGAGCACCAAGTTTTAGGAGTTTACAGCCCAAGAATTTCTTGGACCGTAAACACCAATTTCAAGGTCCAAAAGTGTGTCCTAATTACCCCTAAGGCTTTAGACTTTAACCCTCTATTACTTGTAGCTTGAATGGGGAGTAAACCACATCAAAATCATCCCTAAAAGGGAGTTTACGGTCAAGAAATGCTCTTGGGCCGTAAACTCCAAGTAAAGGCACCAAAGTGTGCCTAAAGTCCCCCTTAGCCTAAATCAAAAGCCTAGAAATTATCCTACTTGTGCAAGAGACTTGAAAGAATTAAAACATCCATCCCATGAGAGTTTACGGCCGTAAACTCTAAGGGATATGGTCTTTAGGCCGTAAACTCCTCAAAGGAGTGTTATCTATGCCCTAAACTACCCAAAGGATTAAACCACCAAGCTAGGCTTATTCTAGAAGTCATTTAGCACCTTAAAACACCCAAAACCACCAAGATTAGAGTTCACGGCCGTAAAGTCAAGGGTTTACGACCGTAAACTCCTTGTGTGGGGTTTGTTGGGTAGTAAACTCATATACAAGGTCATTTGGTACATTAAACCCCTTTAACCTTGTCCCGTAGCAACTTAGATGCAACCCTTAGGACCTATAACACTTATACAAAGTGTTTACATGTTCCTGAGTGTCCCAACTTATTTCATTAAGTTATTATTTGGCTAATTAGTTATATATATGCTCATTATATGATAACTAGGCTCGTGCGTGTGAACAAGTCTCCGTTTGCCACCTAGCATGGTATCCGACACTACAATCCAAACCGCTCACCACAAGTGAGTTCATACCCCTTTAAATAAACTTTGAAATGATTTTAAATGTTTTAAATACTTTATGGGGGGATACAAGTTAAATACTTATAGTTATTGCATCAATCACATGTGATTACATCAATCACATGTGATTAATAACTAGGAAACCAATGATTTTATCACTGTTCAAACTGTTATCAAACTGTTTTACTTCAAAATGTTTTACAAACTCTTTTACTTATCAAATGCTATTATTTAAACTTTGTTTTACTTCTTATAAATTGCATGCCCATATATGTATAGATATATAAATAATGTTTAAAGGGCTTAGGAAGGCCATCCGCCCTATTTCCTTTTTCTCAATTTGGATGTGGTCTGGTGGGATTTCGGGTAACCATCCGAAGGTCGTTTCAATATTAATTATATATCAAATATACATCTGTAGACATAAAAGTACTTCCATATTCATACGTACTAGACACATCATTAGTAAGTTACCATCGGGGTAACGCAGGATCATACTACTACAACTTCTAGATCAATGAGTCAGTTCATTCATGAGTCTATACATTACATTACTACTAGAACATATACAACTATACTAGGAAGAGAACATATACAACTATACTAGGAAGAGAACATATACAACTATACTAGGAGGAGAACATATACAACTATACTAGGAGGAGAACATATACAACTATACTAGAACGAGAAACATTACAGTACATATACGAGAATACGTTAACAATTGTGATCCACTGTATCGGAGAATGCCTTAAATTTCATGGCCCGAGTTGTAGCCAGAATTCTCTTGGAGGGAGAGCGTGAGTTTGCGTATAGATCTATACTGGATTGACTATCCTACACCTTGCTGCTAGCTACAGCCGGACCTGCAGGTTTGCGGGTGCCAAACGTCATTCCGTTATTACGACCATTCGTATGTCGTTGTTACCAGTCGATAGTATGGTGCAATTTATCACATTATACCTTAATATAAATCCGGTTTAAGGTAGTTAGTACAGCAGTAGTTCCTATAATACAAAACTATAGTACTACAATGATTTACCGATTACATATTTTTAGTGATAACCTCCCTTAAACATTAATGTACAAACTATATTTTGTTAAATGATAGTTACACTTGGGAAATTACACACTTTTACAACAAACAAGCATACAAAACAGTTAAGCGTTGGTAGAAGGCTACTTTAATAGAAAATATAGGTTTTTTGAGAGATTCAAACTTTTACAAACACTTACATACATTTTACAAGTTATACTTGCGACAGGTTCAAACGTTTTGATAACAAACATCGACACTAAAATACTTATGAACTCACCAGCTTAATGCTGATAAACTCTTTCAAAATAACTTATATTCTCAGGTCATCAGTAGACAGGTACTGATGCCAGCTTTTGAGAAGATAGAGCGCATTCAAGACTCATCATATTATTTTGATTTACATTATATTTTTGGTGGCTAAAACTGTACAGAACAGACTTGTATTAAAATTATATATTTAATGCAATGGATGATGTTGTTTGCTTATTTACATTTACTGTGTTGTGATACTTTACATGACGTCCTCCGCCCCAGAACGTTTCCGCTGTTCTTGGTTTTGGGGTGTGACAGATTGGTATCAGAGCATTGTTTATAGTGAATCTAGTATATCAACCCATAAAATATATACTAAACTATAAACCCATTAGGGATTAAAGCACTCTGACCCAGAGTCTATACTTTAAATATTAAAATATTTAATTAAGTATACTAGTCTGCATTCATACTAAAATCAGTGTCACAATGACAAGAACAAAAGTATTACGATTGTTAAATATCACAAGTGAGCTCGGGGATGTATGGTCAGTCTTGGGAATGGCATAGCCTGATCAACTATGCTGGTCCGAGGAGTGATTAGCATATGCCCTAGAATGGTTGTGATGTGTTAACAAGTCTAAAAACTTACCAACAATACCACAAGAAGATCAGTAGAACTTAAACTTAAAATACTATAGGTGTATTTTGTACTACTAGGTACATGTATACTATATTCTTATACCTCTCTTCTCACATAGATTTAAATGGCTGGATTCCATCATGGCGACCCGTACTTTCCAAATGAAGGCAATGCCGGGTGGATCGAAGAAGAGCCCAAAGATGAGCATCCAATCCCATTGGATGATCACCACATAGAAGGCTTTTCTGATGGATCCGACTCCGAGCCTGAAGTCAACAACCTACTGCTGGAAGGTCAAGCCCCGAACAACAACCCCTGACCAACTTTTCCAGGTCCTACTCCTTTGTGGGCAACCAACTTGAATCGCTGGAGTGATGAACAGGGTCAACCCTTACCATACTTTGGGGACCGAAGCTTTTACAATGTCAGTGAAGGTGGCTCTGCTGACCGAGCTCTGCCTGTCATTATCTGTAGAATAGCTCGTAATGTTGAGCAAGGTCGAGCAGCCATCGACCGGGTCATGGAGATTGATGCCAACTCAGGTGTCAACACAGTCCGCATCCGCCGTCTTGAAGAAGACATGGAACGGACCCGGAGAACCAATGAAACCCTACAGAAACAGCTGGCTGCCTCCCGAACTGAAGTCTTGGAACTTCGAGCCCATCAGAGGGCTCAGGATCGACACCTTCAAGAGGTGTTTCGTCAAGTGTCAGACCTCAGGGCTCGCCCGAGGAATTCCCATCGCCATTAGATGATGTCTAGTACATCTCTGTCTTTTGGTTAAGGAATAGCCTTTAACATCTGTGCTCTAAGAAGCACTTGTCTATAAAATATTCCTAACTTTCAGTACTCTAATTAGGAATCTAAGAACTGTCAAACTTTTTTGTATGGTATGATGTAAGACCTACTGTTAGGTCGATTTTCCCTGAACTTATTACATCAGTAATACCAGTATTATTGACATCTATCGAATCTGTGGGAAAAATTTGTACATTTGTGTTTCCTACTAATACTCTTTGTTGTGGTATCAAACACTCATTCAACTGTTGGGCTATGGTTAGTTAGTCCATGTGTTACTCTCACGTTGCTTACAAATTGATTCTTATCATTTTTCTTATCTTTATAAACTTATAGCTGAAAGATGCCTCCTCGCAAGTTTCCCCGGAATAACCCTACACCTCCACCACCTCCTCCGCCTTCGGTCATCGATACTGCAGCCCTGAATGCTGCCGTAGCTGTAGCAGTGGCAACTGCCATGGCTCAGTATCACTCATCTGATGCCAGCAGAGGTGGAACCCCTGTTGAATCAATCCCGGTTGAAACCCCTATGCGCTCGAGAGAGTGCTCCTACAAGGATTTCACCAATTGCAAGTCGAAGCCTTTCTATGGCACCGGCGGAGTCATTGCTCTCTCGCAATGGTTCGAGAAGACTGAATTAGTCTTCGAAATCTATTCATGCCCTGCTGCGAGCAAAGTCAAATATGCCGCATGCACCTTCGAGGGAAAGGCCCTGACGTGGTGGAACAGCCACGTTAAAGCTCTAACCCTCGTCATAGCCAACGACATGGGCTGGGAAACGATGAAAGACCTCATGATGGAGGAATACTGCCCGAGGGGCGAAGTCCAGAAATTGGAACAGGAACTTTGGAACCTGACTATGAAGGGCACCAACGTAATCGCTTATACTGCCCGATTTAGTGAGCTGGTGGCTCTCTGCCCCAATATGGTTCCCACTGAAGGGAAAAAGATCGAGAAGTACATATGGGGGCTAGTGCCTCTGTATCAGGGGAATGTCCTAGCATCAAACCCCGCTACCTTTGACAGTGCCAAGCGATTGGCACAACGACTCATTGACCATGGAGTCAAAACCCCTGCAACCACAACAACCCTAGCCATCCCGGAACCCTCCAAACCCGCTGACACTAAGTGGAAATTATGGGATGAAAAGAAGAAGCAGCAAGCTGCCAAAAAGCAGCAAATTATGGCTGTGCATGCCGCAGTAACCCCTAATGCTGCTACTGCTCCGGGGAAGCAATATGCTGGAAGTTTGCCTAAGTGCAACAAATGCAACTTCCACCACAACAGCCCCTGCCGTGAAATGCAGTGCTCTAACTGCAACAGGAAAGGACACACCGTCCGTTTCTGTAAGTTCCCGGCACAACCGATCAACCAAGTCCCTGGCTCTGGTGCGAGCCTGACTTGCTATGGGTGTGGCGAAACAGGCCACTTTAAGAGGGACTGCCCCAAAATGAAGAATGCTGGAGGAGCAGGGAGGGTACTAGCTATAGGCCACGGGGAAGCAGTTGCTGACCCGACAGTGGTGACTGGTACGTTCCTCCTCGATAACTCCTATGCATGCATTCTGTTCGATAGTGGAGCGGAGCGAACCTTCGTAAACCATAAATTTGCTCGCATGCTTAAACAACAACCACACACACTTAGGGAACAATTCACAGTAGAAATGGCTAATGGGAAAACTGAAAGTACGAATAGCATATACTTAGGTTGTACCATAACCCTAGATAACCATTCATTCCCAATCGACCTCATGCCGGTCTCCATAAAAAGCTTCGACGTTATCATCGGCATGGATTGGTTAAGTCTTCATCGCGCCGACATCATGTGCTACGAGAAAGCAGTCCGTCTAAACCTTCCGTCTAACGAAACTCTTATAGTCTACGGCGACAAACCCGGTGCAAGTCTTCGTATAATATCCAGTATTCAAGCACAGAAGTATCTGCGCAAAGAATACCATGCATTCCTTACTCACGTCGTCGACACGAGCCTCGAAACGAAAGAACTAAAGAACATCCCAGTAGTGAGCGACTTCCCCGACATTTTTCCAGAAGAACTACCTAGATTACCTCCACAACGACAGGTCAAGTTCAGGATCGACTTAGTCCCAGGAGCTACCCTAGTAGCCAAGTCGCCCTACCGCTTAGCACCAGCTGAGATGCAGGAACTCTCTGGTCAACTTAACGAACTGCTCAGCAAGGGCTTTATAAGACCGAGTTTCTCCCCTTGGGGAGCATCGGTCTTGTTCGTTAAGAAGAAAGACGGAACATTTCGTATGTGTATCGACTACAGAGAACTCAACAAACTGACGGTCAAGAATCGTTACCCTCTTCCTCACATAGACGATCTATTTGATCAACTGCAAGGGGCGAACTATTTTTCCAAAATTGATCTGAGATCCGGATATCACCAGTTACGAGTACTAGAGGAGGATGTGCTGAAGACAGCCTTCCGAACTCGTTACGGACACTATGAGTTCGTGGTGATGCCATTCGGATTGACCAATGCGCCCGCATTCTTCATGGATCTGATGAATAGAGTATGCCGACCTTACTTGGATCAGTTCGCCATCGTTTTCATTGACGACATCCTGATCTACTCCCGAAGTAAGGAAGAGCATGGCGATCTCCTGCGACAACTTCTAAGGACATTACGAAAGGAGAAACTTTATGCGAAGTTCTCGAAATGTGAATTTTGGATCCGAAGAGTCGAATTCTTAGGACACGTGGTAAGTGAAGAGGGAATCCACGTGGACCCATCCAAAATTAAAGCCATTGAGAACTGGTCAGCACCCAAGACGCCTATTGAAATTCGTCAATTTCTAGGCCTCGCTGGCTACTACCGCAGATTCATTCAGAACTTCTCCCGAATAGCGAAACCCCTTACAACCCTGACCCAGAAAGGCATGGCCTTTGACTGGGAAGAGAAACAAGAAAGAGCGTTCCAAACGCTCAAACGAGCCTTGTGCACCGCGCCAATACTATCCCTCCCCGAAGGGATAGAAGACTTCGTAGTCTATTGCGATGCATCAAATCAAGGACTCGGGTGTGTTCTGATGCAGCGAGGTAAGGTCATCGCCTACGCCTCGAGACAGTTGAAGACACACGAGATTAACTACACGACCCACGATCTTGAACTAGGAGCAGTGGTGTTTGCTCTGAAGATCTGGAGACATTACTTGTACGGGACGAAAAGCACTATCTTTACCGACCACAAGAGTTTACAACATATTTTCAATCAGAAGGAGCTCAACATGGACAACGACGGTGGGTCGAGCTACTCAGTGACTACGAATGCGATATTCGTTATCATCCGGGTAAAGCCAACGTAGTAGCAGACGCCCTAAGTCGGAAAGAATATTCTGGTCGCAAAGTCAAGTCATTGTCAATAACCATCCATTCACACTTGTCTAAGCAAATTCAGGCGGCTCAACTTGAAGCCATGAAACCTGAAAATGTGACGGGTGAATCCCTTAGAGGAATGGACAAGAATTTAGAAGCCAAGGGTGACGGAGCCTTATATTTCATGAACTGGATCTGGACACCGAAACACGGTGGTTTCCGAGACTTGGTCATGACTGAGGCGCACAACACTCGGTATTCCGTCCACCCAGGTTCAGATAAGATGTATATGGATCTTTAAAAGCTATACTGGTGGCCTAATATGAAAGCAGAGATTGCTACCTTCGTAAGTAAATGCCTTACTTGCACAAAGGTTAAGGTCGAGTACCAGAAGCCCTCTTGTTTACTACAACAACCAGAGATTCCAGAATGGAAGTGGGAGCGGATCACTATGGATTTCATAACCAAGTTGCCCAAGACAACGGGTGGACTTGATACCATATGGGTCATCGTGGATAGATTGACCAAGTCTGCACATTTCCTGCCTATTAAAGAAACTGACAAGATGGAGAAACTTACGAGAACATACATTAGGGAAATCGTATGGCTACATGGTGTACCTATGTCCATTATCTCCGATAGAGATAGTAGGTTCACCTCAAGATTCTGGCAATCACTACAACATTCCCTAGGAACAAGGCTGGACATGAGCACCGCTTATCATCCACAGACAGACGGACAGAGTGAGAGGACCATCCAAACACTAGAAGATATGTTGCGAGCCTACGTGATTGACTTTGGGAAGGCATGGGATACTCATTTACTCCTTTTCGAGTTTTCCTATAATAACAGTTATCACACGAGCATCAAGGCTGCTCCATTTGAAGCCCTCTACGGCCGAAAGTGCAGATCCCCTCTGTGCTGGGCTGAGGTGGGTGATACCCAATTAGCTAGGGGGCAAGCTTCCGACAGTACTCTCACCGGTCCGGAGATCATTCGGGAAACGACAGAGAAAATCGTTCGAATCCGTGAACGATTAAAAGCCTCTAGAGACCGACAGAAGAGCTACGCTGATAAACGAAGAAAACCTTTGGAATTTCAGGTGGGAGACCGAGTCCTTCTCAAAGTCTCACCCTGGAAGGGCTTGATACGCTTCGGAAAGCGTGGGAAGCTTAATCCGAGGTACATAGGACCTTTCGAGATTCTTGCAAGAGTCGGCCCCGTAGCTTACAAACTCGACCTACCCGACACACTTCGTAACGTACATTCTACATTCCACGTATCTAACTTGAAAAAGTGTCTATCCGACGAGACTCTTGTAATCCCACTCGACGAGATCGAGATCAACGAGAGCCTCAACTTCATGGAAGAACCTGTAGAGATCATGGACCGTGAGGTCAAGCAGACAAAGCAAAGCCATATCCCTATCGTCAAGGTTCGCTGGAACGCCAAGCGAGGAACGGAATTCACTTGGGAATGCGAGGATGAGATGAAAACGAAATACCCTCATATTTTCGCTTAATTGTTTGTAACTTCTTACTTTTTTAAATTCTAATTTCGGGACAAAATTCCTTCTAACGGGGGGATGATGTGACAACCCGAAATTTCCATTTTGTACGAACAATATCTATTCAATAGAAGCCAATCCAGTTTCAGTGATTTTCAGACTTTTCCAAATAAGTTTGTGTACATTAGGGCTTACGTTTAAAGAGATATCAGGAGAGTGGATGCTCCTGGGTTTGTGAAACTTGAGCATTTCAAAACTTCATAATTTTATAGTCCAATTCCGAAATAAAAATATTTTGCCAAAATATTTCAGGACTATAAATAGAATTCTGAACTAAATTATTCATTATTCACATTTCCAACTAGAGAAAATCCATATTCTCTCTCACGGATCTTCGGGTTTTCATCCCAAATCGTGAGTACACTTCTCTAGTTGTGTTATAATGTTTGTTTTATGCTTATTAACATAGATTACATGTCTAATATATGAGATCCGGGAGTTTACCGCCCAAGAACGTTCTCGAGGAGTAAACTCCAAAATGGAGCTTTAAGGCTATCTAGTCCCAATTCCTTGTTAGGCAACTAGTTTAGCATAATATGTAGGATCATTTGAGGCTAGAAATCAATCAAGAGCACCAAGTTTTAGGAGTTCACGGCCCAAGAATTTCTTGGACCGTAAACACCAATTTCAAGGTCCAAAAGTGTGTCCAAATTACCCCTAAGGCTTTAGACTTTAACCCTCTATTACTTGTAGCTTGAATGGGGAGTAAAACACATCAAAATCATCCCTAAAAGGGAGTTTACGGCCAAGAAATGCTCTTGGGCCGTAAACTCCAAGTAAAGGCACCAAAGTGTGCCTAAAGTCCCCCTTAGCCTAAATCAAAAGCCTAGAAATTATCCTACTTGTGCAAGAGACTTGAAAGAATTAAAACATCCATCCCATGAGAGTTTACGGCCGTAAACTCTAAGGGATATTGTCTTTAGGCCGTAAACTCCTCAAAGGAGTGTTATCTATGCCCTAAACTACCCAAAGGATTAAACCACTAAGCTAGGCTTATTCTAGAAATCATTTAGCACCTTAAAACACCCAAAACCACCAAGATTAGAGTTCACGGCCGTAAAGTCAAGGGTTTACGACCGTAAACTCCTTGTGTGGGGTTTGTTGGGTAGTAAACTCATATACAAGGTCATTTGGTACATTAAACCCCTTTAGCCTTGTCCCGTAGCAACTTAGATGCAACCCTTAGGACCTATAACACTTATACAAAGTGTTTACATGTTCCTGAGTGTCCCAACATATTTCATTAAGTTATTATTTGGCTAATTAATTATATATATGCTCATTATATGATAACTAGGCTCATGCGTGTGAACAAGTCTCTGTTTGCCACCTAGCACGGTATCCGACACTACAATCCAAACCGCTCACCACAAGTGAGTTCATACCCCTTTAATTAACCTTTGAAATGATTTTAAATGTTTTAAATACTTTATGGGGGGATACAAGTTAAATACTTATAGTTATTGCATCAATCACATGTGATTACATCAATCACATGTGATTAATAACAAGGAAACCAATGATTTTATCACTGTTCAAACTGTTTATCAAACTGTTTTACTTCAAAATGTTTTACAAACTCTTTTACTTATCAAATGCTATTATTTAAACTTTGTTTTACTTCTTATAAATTTCATGCCCATATATGTATAGATATATAAATAATGTTTAAAGGGCTTAGGAAGGCCATCCGCCCTATTTCCTTTTTCTCGATTTGGATGTGGTCTGGTGGGATTTCGGGTAACCATCCGAAGGTCGTTTCAATATTAATTATATATCAAATATACATCTATAGACATAAAAGTACTTCCATATTCATACGTACTAGACACATCATTAGTAAGTTACCATCGGGGTAACGCAGGATCATACTACTACAACTTCTAGATCAATGAGTCAGTTCATTCATGAGTCTATACATTACATTACTACTAGAACATATACAACTATACTAGGAAGAGAACATATACAACTATACTAGGAAGAGAACATATACAACTATACTAAGAGGAGAACATATACAACTATACTAGGAGGAGAACATATACAACTATACTAGAACGAGAAACATTACAGTACATATACGAGAATACGTTAACAATTGTGATCCACTGTATCAGAGCATGCCTTAGATGTCATGGCCCGAGTTGTAGCCAAAATTCTCTTGGAGGGAGAGCGTGAGTTTGCGTATAGATCTATACTGGATTGATTATCCTACACCTTGCTGCTAGCTACAGCCGGACCTGCAGGTCTGCGGGTGCCAAACGTCATTCCGTTATTACGACCATTCGTATGTCGTTGTTACCAGTCAATAGTATGGTGCAATTTATCACATTATACCTTAATATAAATCCGGTTTAAGGTAGTTAGTACAGCAGTAGTTCCTATAATACAAAACTATAGTACTACAATGATTTACCCATTACATATTTTTAGTGATAACCTCACTTAAACATTAATGTACAAACTATATTTTGTTAAATGATAGTTACACATGGGAAATTACACACTTTTACAACAAACAAGCATACAAAACAGTTAAGCGTTGGTAGAAGGCTACTTTAATAGAAAATATAGGTTTTTCTGAGAGATTCAAACTTTTACAAACACTTACATACATTTTACAAGTTATACTTGCGACAGGTTCAAACGTTTTGATAACAAACATCGACACTAAAATACTTATAAACTCACCAGCTTAATGCTGATAAACTCTTTCAAAATAACTTGTATTCTCAGGTCATCAGTAGACAGGTACCGATGCCAGCTTTTGAGAAGATGGAGCGCATTCAAGACTCATCATATTATTTTGATTTACAATATATTTTTGGTGTCTAAAACTGTAGAACACACTTGTATTAAAATTATATATTTAATGCAATGGATGATGTTCTTTGCTTATTTACATTTACTGTGTTGTGATACTTTATATGATGTCCTCCGCCCTAGAATGTTTCCGCCGTTCTTGGTTTTGGGGTGTGACAGTCAATGTCCATAAAGTTTTAGGAAGTTGATCTTATCAAATAGATAAGATCATTAAGGGTCTTGTCTTAGTCTGTTTCATAGGAGTCCCAAAGGAACTCACTATGTGACTTAGAAAGTGATTGAACATCCAACTTTCTCATGAATTTGACACCCAACTCTCCCGGCTTGTCAAAATGTGACTACATCTCCAAGATGTGATCACACCTAGACCTTGCCTTGCCAATAGGGCTTGAGTGACCTTGAACTTGTGGGTTAGGGAGAATAATTGGAGGAGGTGAAAGAAGTATGATTTCTATGGGACATCATCTTCATTTAGGAAAGTTTTTTTCAAGAGATTTGGGAAGATCAGGAAGATCATAAATGTCTAAACCAGACATCTTTCGGGAGATATTCAAGATAGTTGATTTAAATTCCTTAATATAACACCCAATATGAAATATTAAGGCTAGGACCCTACAAACTATTTTATAACTTAGAAGAGGGATGCCGTAATCCAAGCTATAAAATATTTGAAGGTAGGTGAATGACGATTCACCAAATTTCACCAAGATAAACGAAATGTATTATTAGGTTTTAATTGGTTTTGAAACTCCTAGATCTTTGAGATTCATTGAACTTTTCAATGGCATGTTTCAATCTCGAGTGTGCCCTTCAGGTTTTGTGACTGGGATGCCGAGGATCACAAAAGAAGGTGTGAAGTAACCATGCAAATTACTTGGTACCCTTACGTATTTACCTCTCAATCGATGTGTCGGTTAACCACACTCGCTCCATCGATACTATGATAAACATTAAGTTACCCTTTGCCTACCTTGTTAAATACGAGTTAGTGTGCCGGTTAACCAAACACGCTCCACTAACCGACTTAAACAAAAAGCAAAGTGTAATTTCATGGTTTAGCACCTAATTCACATTTTCCTAAGTAACTAAGATTGGGTATTTATAAAAGGTATAGTTACTTAGTATTTATCATTAATATGTTTAATGAAGGGAGAATTATAGTCCTTTTCCTACCCGTTCGGCTAACGACCCTCCACCAGTTAAGGAAGCAGTGGGTGAGAGTGGACACCCATTAAACTGCCATTTTATAGGCAGTAACCTTTTACCTCCCCCTTATAGACCGGCTTCGTGAATGATGCCTACTAACGGTAAGACTGACTTTACTCTTATACATATATATAAATATTATTAACTTATAATATTATAAAGTATAAGGGTTGAATTTTAACTTTTAAAATTTTAAGGGCTAACTTGGAATTAAAGTACTCATAAGTGAAAACTTTTCCAATTCCAAAACTTGAGGACAAGTTTTGAAACTATTCAAAACTAATTAATTCCATAACTTGTGTTTAAAGTAGTTTTAATCCAAAAACTCTTCAAGTTCCATAACTTGAGGACAAGTTATGGAAGACTTTAAATTATTAAAGAATGTAACTTTTTCTTTATTTTGTAACTTATGGAGTTAATTAAGGTTACATATTTTATTACTTAATAAAGTGACTCTTGAACCTCCATAACTTGAGGACAAGACTCTTCATCTTTTGTAACCATTGCCAACTTTTATGAGTTTTATGAAACTTAAATGTGACTTTTCATATAACTTGAGGACAAGTTACAAAAACACATTTTAGAATCAACTATTAGATTAAAATGGATTGAAAACAGCAATTTCACATAACTTCCTATTAATCTAAGAAACTCATAAGAACAAGATAATTCAAATCAAACTTTTTCATGTAATTAGTCTAAACCTTAAACTAATACAAAACATGAATCTACTGACAATTATCTTTGAAATTGGATTAGCATGAACATTACCACATCAAAAACAAGTTTATTAGTCCAAAAACATCTTAGGGTAATGTTCCTAGTCCAATTCCAGCCAAAAAAGTCGAATATATGCTGTCTGGGGCTCCTACTCGTCGAGAGCATGAACCTACTCGACAAGTAGGTTGATTTTACTCATGAACTCAGCAAGTTCATCAGTGGACTCGGCGAGTCCAGTGCCCAGAAATCCAGAAAATCGAGTTTTTCAACATTTTTCAGCAATTTGCATCAAGTATAATTGAAAACAAGCCTAGGCCCTGATACCACTATTGGGTTTTGAGCATTCTAACACTCCTAAGTGTACATGCAACCCTAAATACCTTGGATCTATGTTTTCTCTATTATACATGCAAATATGAACATCCAAGGTATTATCCTAATCTAGCATACAAAACAATGAATATAACAAGATAGAATACATACGTCTTTGATGTAGAAAGTCTTAATGAAGCTTGAGTGTCTAGTGCCCCAAGTGTGACACCTCAAATGGTTCACGCAACATCAATTGCTTTTGGAATAACCTTGAGAGAAATGTAGAACGCTTGAAATCAGCTAGCCCTTCTCTAGAATCATACTAGTGCCGATTTTGGTCAAGAATAAGATGCATATATAGTTAGGGTTACACCATGTAAACCCTAATTGACATGGCCTTTTATTTCCATGATCCATGAGTACAAAAACACCATGGAGCATCCATGAAGCATCATATGGGTTTTATCCCAACTAGATAATCCATGGAGCATTAGCCCACTATATAAGTATGGATGATTTACACAATCAACCCATATATTTAATTAGTCTTCTTTTGATCACTTAATTAATCCTAGATTAATTCTTGATCAATACTAATTAAATAATCTTATTAATATATTAGAACTTATAATATATTAACCAACCTTAAGTGTTATTTCTCTCATTATAGTCTATCCAAATGCACGATGCCATGCAACCCAAATGGACCATGCCGGGTCGGGTCAAGTCTTACCAATTATAGTTATGGACTTAGACATTAATCCAACAGTTTCACTATTGAATCTATAACTATTAACATCAAATAAGAAACCCTATAAACCCTAAGTATATTTATTTTACATAAGATGAATTAAAACCCAATGGCTTGTAGAACCTTAGGAAGCAAGCACCACAATTGTCGTGCCTCAAATAACTCACACCCAAACTAGCAAGAAAGAAGACTAAGGAGAGAGGATAGGGGAGGTATGAATTTTGGCTACTCCTTTGGAATGAGGAGTGGCCGAAACTCAAAGGGCTAGGGTCCTTTGTATAGTGGTCCAAGGAAACCCTAGATAACCATGATCTAAATATTAAATTAATATTTCAAATATGGTATATATCTCATTCCTTATTTATCCACATAGGATATTCTAGAAATCCTAGAATATTCGCTAAAACCGTTCAACCTCTTTGGTGGAAGGTTCTGGAGCCTTTTTCTCAACTATTGAACAATTTCACTTTAGACCCTACACATTTAATTAATTCCATTAATCCCAAATTTAATTCCAATTAATTTTTGATTAATTATTAATTAAATAATACTATTTCTAATTAATATATTATTCTCATAATATATTAATAAACTATTAATTTCAATTTATTAATCATATAATAGATTAATTTCTCTTTCCAAAAGTTATCTTGTTCAATTACTTGGTTTAAGGGCAACCCAAAAGGACAGTGCTACTACCAATTCAAGTATATGCCAATTATAGTTATGGGCTTAGACACCTAATCCAACAGTCTCCCACTTGGATAAGTTCATAACTATAACTGCAATATAACTTCTAAACTGATAATCAAATTCTAGCTTCCAAAAGCCGCTGCTGAACTTTGACCCGGTCAATTACGTGTCCTAAGATAAGTGATCATATAATCCTCCATTTTGCAAGATATCATTTGGACATGAAATATGGAATATAATCAATCTCATTGTCCAAGACTTTTTTTCCCAATTCCTTATGTCTGATGATATATGACTTCTAATCGAACACATCAATTTAGTTTTGGTTGGGACCAACACTATAAGTCAACACTAAATCACCATGGGGCCCAAAGATATAGCTTTTCGTGTTAGGGAAAAAGGAAAGAATAAACTTTGACCCATATGCGTGCATCTTTTACTCACCAAATTATACATGACAATAATATAACATCAAGTTACTGATGCGTTTACACATAACCAATGTACAACCGATGTGTAAATTACAACTCATATATCTCTGTTTCAAGACCATAAGATATTATCGACTCATAACTACTTGTGATAGAATCCATGAAGTAATTCTCTAAGCGTGAGTTTATCCAATACTTAAATCTCCATTTCTAAGTACTCATGAATATTGCAACAATTCTATTTCAATGTCTAACTCCCTTAGACAATCTATAATCCAGTTCATGACAGTCTTAATTCGCTACTCACTAACAAAAGTACGACTGATTGTGGGATTTGAGTAATCTTATTATTTGGGAAGTAAAACATGCAAAAATGAAACACAATAATAAACCATTGACAAAAGGTAATAACAAACTCAAAAATAATTCTTCGTTATTTAATCACCAAAAGTCAAATACATTTAGTTTGTTACAAGTTTCAAACTATCTAATCACTAAAACTAATATCATCTCTCAGATCAATTCACCTAGCATGCTAACTGTGCTTGACCCTCCTTAGAGCCTTCGTCAAAGGATCTACAAGATTCTCTTATGATGATAGCTGCTTGACGATGAGGTGACCTTTTTCTATCCTATATGTGATGTAGTGGTACTTTCTGTCGATATGTCTGGACCTTACATGATCTATTGGTTCCTTAGTCAAGACAACCGCTCCTTCATTATCGTATAAAATTTCCATTAGCTCCGGAATGGTCGGGACAACTCCGAGGTCACCGATAAAGTTCTGTAGACAAGCCTCCTCCTTTGATGATTCACTTGCAGTTGTGTACTCTGATTCGCAGGTTGAATAAGCTACCGTGTCCTGCTTAGAACTTTTCCAAGTTACTGCTCCACCATTTAGAATGAACACCCAACCCGACTGAGAATGGAAGTTGTCTCTATCTGTCTGAAAGTTGGCGTCACTATACCCACTCACTCTCAACTTATCACCGCCACGAAGGACTAGAAGCATGTCCTTCGTCCTCCGTAAATACTTAAAAATGTTCTTAACCGCTGTCCAATGAGCTTTACCGGGGTTCCTTTGATAGCGATTAACCATGCTCAAGGAAAAAGACAAATCAGGCTGAGTACAAATCATAACGTACATGATTGACCCGACAGTCGAAGCGTAAGGTGTTGAGAGAAAATTTTTTGAGAAACACTTGAACAAACGTTAGTACAAGTTATTGATTGCAGAAATAAGTTAATCTCAAAGGATCATAAAGCTCAACAATAATAATAAGCTAGAGGTTAGAGTTGTTAGGGAGTTAGATGCGGAAATGTAAGTGCAGAAAAGTAAGGAACTATAAATGACAGCAAGTTATATATCAAGTAAACACCAAGCTGATTCTTAACAAGGTTTGCAATCAAACCGAGTTAGTTCACGTGACCAACTTAAAGTGAATGAAGTCTCAAAGACTTGCTCCTGAGGGGATATGAAAATTTGTGACATCCCGAAATTTAGGTCTGAATCTGTAAACAATTAGTACACCGTGGACCTTTTTGTATCCTGACCGATTGAATTTACATGCATATTTTAGTAGAAATATAACGTCATTCCAAATAAAATAAGATATGAAATGGTATCTATCTCAAATTATGGAAAATGTCGAACGAAACGTAAGCACAAACTGTAACTTTGGTTAACGACTGAAAAACTGAAATTTTGTATCAAGTGTCTGTGAACAAAGAAAATATTCTAGGCTCGTAGTACATGTTGCCCTGATCGCAGATATATAAAGAACGTCCAAAACGGAGTTCGTATGCAAAAGATATGATCGTTTTAAGAAAGCAAACAGGTATAACACTGAAGTTATCCGATATCATAAACCGTATTAATCCTTGAGGCACTTGCACACTTCAGATATAAATTCTTAGAGCGTTTTTAGACTCAGACTACGTTTTAATATTTTATTTACCACTCGAAATATTTTTAATAAAAATATTTGTCAAAGTCAGAAAAATAAGATATTTCAAACCAATTAGACATAAAACTTTAAGCGTAAATTTCCAGAGTTCTGCAACTTGAAAAATTTAACTGTTTGCAGTTTTAGAATTCTTGAATTAAAATCTATCAATCGACACGACACTATCAAGGAAAAAAAAATTCCTTGACATGGAGGATTAGACACGCAAATCAAGATCCGTTTTTAAGACTTAATGAGATAATTGATTTTGTAAAAAAAATAATAAATAAATAATAGAATAATAACAAAACATGCAGCTTTTACGCTTGTCTCTCTTTCTTTCATTCTCTCTCTATCTCTCTCTTTTTCGACTTACTCAATGAAGAAACTACTAAAAGCATTTCCTTCCTGATCAAATGTGGTTATAAACAAAAATGTGAAACTTTTGTTTCTTTATATTGTACCCGCTGACCATGTCCAGCACCACCTTTCATCATCTTTGGGTTACTTAACCTCCTCATTGTTCACACAGAAGTCCATACTCCCACCTTCTCCACCCCTAACCACCATACATCACCACCTTTTAACCTCCATTGCCACCACCGGTGGTCTTAAACCACCGTGTTGCACCATCATCCTATAACCATCGTGAACCACACCAATAATTCACCATAAACTCCACCAATATCCACCGTATCTGACCAGCAGCACACTCTCATCCTCTCACTGAGTTGAAACCGAAGGCAGCAAGAGGGTTGGAGGCCTCGTCAACCACCATAAACCCACCATATGATTTCCCACTGTTACAGTAGAGTTCCACCACCATTACCCTCCCGTTTTCGTCAACCAGGTGTCCAAACACGTTTCAGAACCTTTCCTTGCCAAAAGCCGCCGTAAACCGCCAAGCACCACCCTTGACCGACGACAAAACCACCAAACAACCCCCTCCATCACCGTGTGCTACTGTTCTAAATGCTACCAGCCTCTCCCTCCGTCCCCTCATCATCTCCCTCGAGCAGAAGCAAGTGCAAAGTAACAAGAGACCGCCGGAGCAGCCTCCTGCTGCTGAAACGCCGCCAATCACCACCGTCGCCGGACTTGCTGCTGCCGATGCTAATCACTCACGACCACCGACTACCCACTGTAAGCCCTTTTGCTATCATCATCATTCGTGTTTTAGCCCTTACGAACAACCGAGGCCAAGAGACCCAGCAGATGGGTCTCCTTCCCCTTCATTCGACTGTGAATCACGTCCAAAACCGAGGAGGACGAACTGTGCAAACATGGATACATTTTATTTAAATCTAACCCTAAATTATACTACTTTTACGACTCTAGTCCCCCTTTGTGAAATAATTCACATTCAAGTCAAACTGTCATATAATATAGGCAAGATCAACCCTTCATTTCGAAAACCTTACCAAGATGAGTCCGAGATTGCAACCTAGGCTATGAATGTAAAAAATTTAGCCCCTGCCTTGGAAATATATTACAAAATCAGTCCCTTAAGGATGATTTTAGCAAAAAAAAATCAATCCCTAACTAATTGTTCAAGTAATCATCAATAAAATAATATTATATTTAAAATAGTCCAAACTTTATAATTGAAGGTAACAAATATTTGATGTATAGAAGAATTGATCAATCCCTTAATTTGATTGAGTCTCTGTTGAATAGTCGGTAAAAGATTAAAAGAGAAATGGAACGAAACATACAATACACAGGGGTAGGAGTAGAAAGATGCACTGTTTCATTTATAAACTTGGAAATAAAACTAATAAAAACGTACACTTTGTCCTGACTATTTAAACTCAAATAAAGCAGAAAATATGGAACTAATCAACTACTTGCCAAAGACAAGGTAAGTATGACCCATGTGTCCCTGATTTTATTATAGACCTATTCTACTTAAAAATAATAAACGTGCACACTAAACACAAAGGAAACCTGGATTATTTTAACACTAGCTTTGGCATAATTTGTTCTCTCTGGTTGATAATTACAGACGTTGTTTGTAAAAAACTAACACATGATAGTTGGATAAAATTACCTTCCCATCGATGTCACGCAACACAGAAATCAGTTTTTCAACAGTTGCATCCTTAAATGAGTCTCTCTATCTTTGTAGTTTTTGATCTGTGATCTCTGTACTTCTCCTCATCATATCTAATCAAATAATACAAGCATAAATTATCAATCTACAGTCAACATCATTCAAAACAATCTGTATGTAGATGGATAATTTATGCTTTTATTATTTGATTAGATATGATGAGGAGAAGTACAGACACCAAAAATAAAAAACTACAAAGATGGAGAGACTCATCTAATGATGCAACTGTTGAAAAACTGATTTCTGTGTTGCGTGGCATTGATGTTGAGGTAATTTTATCCAACTATTATGTGTTAGTTTTTTACAAACAACATTTTTAATTATCAACCAGAAAGAATAGATTATGCTAAAGCTAATGTTAAAATAATTCAGGTTTCATTTATTTTTAGTAAGCACGTTTATTATTTTTAAGTAGAATAGGTCCATAATAAAATTAGGGACACGTGGATCATAGTTACCTACTCTTTGGCAAGTAGTTCATTAGTTCCATATTTTCTGCTTTATTTGAGTTTAAATAGTCAGGGCAAAGTGTACGTTTTTATTATTTATATTTAAAAGTTTATGAATGAAACAATGCCGCTTTCTGCTCCTGCCCCTATCTATTGCTTGTTTTGTCTCATTTCTCTTTTAATCTTTTTACCCACTATTCAACGTAGACTCAATCAAATTAAGGGACGGGTCAATTCTTCTATGCATCAAATATTTGTACCTTCAGTTATAAAATTTGGACTATTTTAAATATAATATTATTTATTGATGATTGCTTGTACAATTAGCTTAAAGGTTTGTATGTTTAAAAATAATAATATTATTATATTCAATCTATTTATAGAAATAGTGGGATTTCTTTTATAAGATAATAAAGATATATATATATATATATATATATATATATATATATATATATATATATATATATATATATATATATATATATATAGGAAACTAGAAAAATTGACACTAAAATAATACATTAAAGAATTTATTCAAATAAAATATTGTGGATCTTTAATTTTCAAATAAAAAATAATACATTAATATTAAGCTCGTTTATTAAACGAGCTCGAGCTCGAGCCCATGTCACTAAGCTCTATTAGGCTCGCGAGCCTAAACGAGCCTTTATATAATATAATTTATTATTATTTTTATATATTAAAATAAAAACATATTTCGAGATTAGGGATTTAGGATATTAGTAAACGAGCTTCTTAACGAGCTCAAGCCGAGCTTAAGCTTATTTAGACACGTCAGACAAAAAACGAGCCGAGCCCGAGCCCGAGTCGAGCTTGTATAATTATTTACGAGCTCGAGCCGAGCTCAGTACAAGAAGCTCGAATCGAGCCGAGCTCGAGCTCGAGCCTCATATAACTTAAACGAGCCTGAGCCGAGCCTGACCAGGCTCGGGCTCGGCTCGGCTCGTTTGCACCCCTATGTAGAACTTGTACATTGTCATATACTTTTAATATGTAAAAGCATTGTCATATACTTTCAATATGAAAAATTGAAACTCAAATTTTCATTTCTTTTTTGTGATGGGTGACAGTAATCAATATAATAGTGTTATTCTTTAAATCATCTTATTTTTATTTGACAATAATGCATGAAATTATGTATTTTGTACATTATGTTAAACATATATTAAAAAAAGAAAAAAATGAAATTAAGAAATTAAAAAACTGATATTTTAATAATTAAAAAAACTATAAAAAACTTAAATAAAGAAAAAAACTAAAATTTAAAATAAATAAAAACAACAAGAAAACTGAAAAATACAAGAAAAATGAAAAATAAAAACACTAGTTTGGTAAATATTTTAGAAACTATATTAGATTCGTTAATATTTTTTCCTATAACCTTGTTTTGGGAAAAAACTCAATAAGATGTCTCTTTAGACAACTATTTTATTGACCATCATACCCTTAACCTTAACCTAATAAAAGGCTTACCTTGGTTTCGGACATATCCGCATTCTCCCTGCTCACTTTCGATTGGCATTGTCGCCGCTATCATGACGCCCGTCGATAACATTCCACACCCAACATCTCACCCGGAGACTTTCACAGTTGTTTTTTCTTTAAACTTTTTTTTCTGATTTCGCTTTTTTCCTGCTCTCAAGTTTCCTTTTTGCCATGATTTCCTTATGTGTTGTTGAAACCCGAATGTCTGCAACTTTTATGTGTGAAATCAAAATATGTGTGATGTTGTGTGACATCGAAATCTGTGTATGTTCTGTCTTTCCAAATGGCGATATGATCCATTATGTTTATGTTTTCTTTTTATGGGAGTATCTTTTGCCGATGTTACATTTTGTGAATTTTGCGACTCAGTCACAACTCCCTTTCCATTTTGCCCTTCGTTTTGGCTACTGTTATAACACATTGTTTTGAACGCTATTTGTTTATCAACAGGAACATACACATTTTTTTGAATGATGTTGACTGTAGATGGATAAATTATGCTTGTATTATTTGATTAAATGTGACGAGGAGAAGTACAGAGACCACATATCAAAAACTACAAAGATGGAGAGACTCATCTAAGGATGTAACTATTGAAAAACTGATTTCTGTGTTGCGTGGCATCGATGGGGAAGTAATTTTATCCAACTATTATATGTTTGCTTTTCACAGACAACATTTTTAATTACCAACCAGAGAGAACAGATTATGTCAAAGCTAACGTTAAAATAATTCAGGTTTCCTTTATTTTTAGTATGTACGTTTATTATTTTTAAGTAGAATAGGTCCATAATAAAATTAGGGACACGTGGGTCAAAGTGGCCTACTCTTTGGCAAGTAGTTGATTAGTTCCATATTTTCTGCTTTATTTGAGTTTAAATAGTTAAGGCAAAGTGTATATTTTTATTACTTCTATTTCCAAGTTTACGAATGAAACAGTGCCGCTTTTTGCTCCTGCCCCTATCTATTGCCTGTTTTGTCCTATTTCTCTTTTAATCTTTTACCCACTATTCAACGTAGACTCAATCAAATTAAGAGACGGATCAAATCTTCTATGCATCAAATATTTGTACCTTCAGTTATAAAATTTGGACTATTTTAAATATAATATTATTTATTGATGATTGATTGTACAATTAGCTTAAAGGTTTGTATGTCTTAAAAAAATAATATTATTATATTCAATCTATTTATAGAAATAGTGAGATTTCTTTTATAAGATAGTATATATATATATATATATATATATATATATATATATATATATATATATATATATATATATATATATATATTTCAAACTAGAAAAATTGAAACTAAAATAATACATTAAAGAATTTATTCAAATAAAATATCGTGGATCTTTAATTTGCACACAAAAATTTATCTATAATTTGTACATTGTCATATACTTTCAATATGTAAAAGCATAACGGAGGAGGTAACAGTCTGTACGTAAATTTATCTAGAAAATGTATCGCCGTTAGAAAGATGTTCAACGGAACCGAGAAACTCTATTTTTCATTTTTTTTTGTTATGGGTGACAATAATCAATATAATAGTGTTATTCTTTAAATCATCTTACTTTTAATTGACAATAATCCATGAAATTATGTATTTTGTGTATTATGTTAAACATATATTAAAAAAAAGACAGAAAAAAACTGAAATAAAGAAAATAAAAACTGATATGTAGATAATTAAAAAAACTATAAAAAACTTAAATAAAGTAAAAAACGGATTTAAAAAAATAAATACAAGAAAAACTGAAAAATACAAGAAAAACGAAAAAAAAAACATTAGTTTGGTAAATATTTTTGAAACTATGCTAGATTGGTTAATATTTTTTCCTGTAACTTTCTTTTGGGAAAAAACTCAATAAGATGTCTCCTTAGCCAACCTCTTTACTGACCATCATACCCTTAACCTAAACCTAATAAAAGGCTTACCTTGGTTTCGAACATATCCTCATTCTCCCTGCTCGCCGTCGATTGTCATAGGCGCCGCTATCAAGACGCCCGCCGATGGCATTCTGCACCCAACATCTCACCCGGAGACTTTTGCAATTGTTTTTTCTTTAAACTTTTTTTCTGATTTCGTTTTTTTCCTACTCTCGATTTTCCTTTTTGCCCGAATTTCCTTATGTGTTTGTTGAAACCCGAATGTCTACAACTTTTATGTGTGAAATCAAAATATTTGTGATGTTGTGTGACATCGAAATCTTGTTATTTTCTGTCTTTCCAAATGGCGATATGATCCATTATGTTTTTGTTTTCTTTCTATGGGAGTATCTATTGCTGATGTTACATTTTATGAAGTTTACAACTCAATCAGAGCTCCTTTTCATTTTCCACTTTGTTTCGGCTCCTGTTATAACACATTGTTCGGAATATTGTTTGTTTATTAATAGGAACATACACATTGTTTTAAATGATGTTGACTGTAGATGGATAATTTATGATTGTATTATTTTATTAGATATGACGACGAGAAGTACATATAGCATAGATCAAAAACTACAAAGATGGAGAGACTCATCTAAGGATGAAGCTGTTGAGAAACTGATTTATGTGTTACGTGGCATCAATGGGGTGGTAATTTTATCCAACTATTATGTGTTAATTTTTCACAAACAACATTTGTAATTATCAACCAGAGAGAACAGATTATGCCAAAGCTAATGTTAAAATAATTTATGTTTCCTTTATTTTTAGTATGCATGTTTATTATTTTTAAGTAGAATAGGTTCATAATAAAATCAGGGACACGTGGGTCATACTTACTTAGTCTTTGGCAAGTAGTTGATTAGTTCCATATGTTTTGCTTTATTTGAGTTTAACTTGTCAGGTCAAAGTGTACGTTTTTATTACTTTTATTTCAGAGTTTATGAATGAAACAATGCAACTTTCTGCTCCTGCCCCTGTGTATTACATGTTTTGTCCCATTTCTCTTTTAATCTTTTACCCACATTTCAACGAAGACTCAATCAAATTAAGGGACAGATCAATTCTTCTATGCATCAAGTATTTGTACCTTTAGTTATAAAGTTTAGACTATTTTAAATATAATATTATTTTATTGATGGTTACTTGTACAAATAGCTTAAAGGTTTGGACGTCTTAAAAAAATAATATTATTATATTCAATCTATTTATAGAAACAGTAAGATTTTTTTATAAGATAGTAAATATAGTGAGATTTCTTTTTTAAGATAATATATATATATATATATATATATATATATATATATATATATATATATATATATAGAGAGAGAGAGAGAGAGAGAGAGTTAGGTTCAAATGTTTGTACTATCTATTGTGTGCATATATGACTGATTCTGGACCAATCATTTTAGTTATTTTAAAAAAGTAATTAATGCCTATTAAATGCTGAAGATGTAATTAATACCTATTATATCTTCAACATGTAATACGCCTTAATTATTGTGTGCATATATGACTGATTCTGGACCAATTATTTTAGTTATTTTAAGAAAGTAATTAATGTATATTAAATGCTGAAGATGTAATTAATACCTATTATATCTTCAACATGTAATATGCATTAATTACTTTGTTAAAATAACTAAAATGATTGGTCCAGAATCAGTCATACATGCATACAATAGATAGTGAAAACAAAATAACCTAACCCTATATATATATATATATATATATATATATATATATATATATATATATATATATATATATATATATCACACCCCAAAACCATGAACGGCGGAAACATTCTGGGGTGGAGGACGTCATGTACAGTATCACAACAATGAAAAGTAGTAAATAAGCAACAACATCATCCATTGCATTAATAATATAATTTTAATACAAGTGTGTTCTGTCAAATTATAATAGACACTAAAGTATATATCAAAATGAAAGATGAGTCTTGAACGAGCACCATCTTCTCTGAACCTTGCATCGGTACCTATCTATGGTTGACCTGAGGATACAAGATATTTTGAAAGAGAGTATCAGCTTTAAAGCTGGTGAGATGATAAGTATTTTAGTGTCTTAATTTGTATGTATATGAACTGTAAGTATGAAAATGTATATGAACTGTAAGTATGAAAATGTATATGAACTATAAGTATGAAACTGTTTTGAACATCCTAGAAAGCGCTATGCTTCCTACTGAGAGTGGCCTTCTACCAAGGCATCTAGTATCTGTGTGTGCGTGTCTCCTTTAAGAGTGTGTATTTTCCCAAACTCGACTATCATTAACCAAAAATATAGTTTCTACATTATCGTGCATCGTGTGAATGTTCACGAAGTGAATGTAATGGGAAAAAGAAATACTACTATGGTGTAGTATCAAATAATTACAACCGTACTAACTACCTTAAGTCTATTGTAATCTTGAAAGTACAGTAGTATTTGTAATAAGTGAGTACCACTATACTGACTACCTTAAAACAAAAGGTATTCAATGTAACATGTGATCGACCTGTATCCTGCTACCGACTTTAGTAAAACGACGATGTAAGACGCCGTAAGAAATGACATTTGGCACCCGTAGACTTGCAAGTCCCACTGTAGCGAGCAGGAAGTGCCATGCCCCGCTTAATGGTTCACATAACTGCATAAATATTGTCACACCTCCGAACCAGACGGCGAAAACGTTCGGGAGCTGTCGTGACTCAATTGAATACCATAACATTGAATATATATGAAACGTAACAACATTCGTCACCATGCATTAATATAGTACAACCAATAAAGTTTACATGAAGTACATTGTTTAAACATTACAATCCCAAAAATAAATTGTTCGAGTCGTTAATAAGTAAACTGCAAGCCATCACTGAGTATATTTTCCTTTGATTCACTGGTTACCTGAGAATACAAGTATTTTGAAAAACGTCAACATGTGAAATGTTGGTGAGTTCATAAGCGGTATTTGAAAAACAATGTTTTGTATCGTTTTGAAAACCACCAGAAAATTCGATATTTTCTGAAAAGAAAAGCTTTTGAAAACGTTCGTGAAGATCCATAGGTATGCTTGTTTGTTTCTATACTTGTAAAAAAAATGTTCATTAAACTTGTATACATTTCGAATCCGTATGTATTGAAAAACCCTAGGAAAACCCGATGTTTTCCCAATTCTTTGAATTCCATGAAATTAGAGTGAAACCATTGTAACGCGTGAAGTTATCAATTCCAGGCGACGTCGGATTATTTTTGAGCATGATTAATTGCTATAAACATGCGTTACACAAACTACCAGTTTATAACTATACTAACGATCCCGTAGGCGTCGTCCGTACTAATCACGTTATCCGACCGCCCTGACTACGTGTAGTCCCACATCCGAAGAGAAAGAGGACACGAAGGCCCCGATGACTCCATTAACCGGTTGGGGATAAAAAAAAGGTACGAGGGGTCCCTGACCCGCCTCGCATGAAATATCGACTTTACTAGCAATACCAAAGGACCCTTGGGGACCAATAGTATACAAGCCATTGAAAGTCCTTTTACGTTGTGTTAGATCGGTAAAACCCAACACTTCGTAAGGTAGAGGTCTTCGGGCCTTAAGATCAGGTCATTGGGCTAGCTAGGCCCAACAAACAAGATTTTACACTTTTGGGGCCCAAAGATGGTGCGTAGACGTCTGTGCACACTCGCATGTATATTGAATTCCCAAACGTTACTTGTATGAATCGAGATATCGTCGCGTTAGTAGTTCCGGATTTTTATTGGTTCGAGACCGAACCAATTCGTTTAGCAACGACTTTTGGTATTGTTGTGTATTGTATTTCGTCGATAGTCGCAGTGCCATTATTTGATCAAATTGCGTGTATTGAATTAGCCTTGGAAGTTTTCTGTTTTCAGCCCCTCATTGTTTGTAAAATTTACTTTTTCAACCCTTTAATTAAATAACTTTCCGGTTTGGTCCTTTAATCATTTTTTCTTGACATTTTAACACCAAAAATTATTGAAATTAATATTTTTCAGCATATTTTTCATTAAAAACAGTTTAAGTCCCTGAAAATGTAGTTTTCTTGGTTATAACCCCTCTTTTTCGCAATTTTGACAATTTTGGCCCAAATTGGAAATTTTTTGCAACTTTGGTCCTTTTTAAATTTAAAAAGCATTTTAAACCTTTGAAAAGGACTTGGAACACTAATAGTCCACTGTTTTACAGCAAAACACAGTTTTGGCCCTCCAAAACAGAAAATTTCGCATAATGGGCCTTATTGGGCTGAAAATGTCATTTTTAGCCCATTAAGCTTGAAATTTATGTTTTTAATCCTCCAACAAGTATATTTTCAGAAAATACATTATGGAAACTGTTTTGACTCATCTCCCCCATCAGATTTCGAAATATTTCAATTTGGGCCCTTTAACTTTATATTTTTAGCATTTTATGTCCAAAAATTGAGTTTTTAGCCCAAAGAAAATGTTACTAAGCCATTTAGCTATTTTTCTTGGAACACTTTGTATGTAGGAATATACTTGATGCTAGTATCATTTAACATAAGGTATATCTCGGTTTTGAGGGGTTTTATGGCTAGATCCAACATTATAACACACAAAAACACACATATAAGCATGGAAATCATACAAGGCATACAAAACACATATAGATCTACACTTTCACTGGTATTCCCCCCCCCCCCACAAAACTCATAAAAACAGAAAATAGGGGGTATGAAGCTCACCTTAGTGTGTGATTTCGGCTTTTGAAGAAAAGATGGAAGAAAACTTGGTGATTTTTGGCCTTAGCACCCTTTTCTTGAAGATCTCGAGTTTGGTATGCTTCTAAGAGGTAAGATCACGGGTTTTGCATGGATTAGGAAAAGATTTTGATAACAAAAAGAATCTAAGTCATAGATCTAAGCATAATCTTACCTTAGATGAAGAATTTGTGGAAATATCCTCTTGAAAGCTTCCTAAATTTCGAGATTTTGGAGTGGAGAGGGAGGAAGTGTTCTTGAGTGTTCTAGAGAGAGTTTGAGAGATTTTTGGTGTATGTGTGTGTGTTTCGGCCGAGAGTGAGGGGAGAGGGAAGGAGAAGTGATCTTTGAAGTGATGTGCATGGGTATATGAAATATAATGCATGGATAACCATGAGGTAATAGTGAGGTGTCACTTGAAAGTCAACTCTCTTCATCTCCTCTTGGGTTTGGGCCTTGGGCCGAGAATCTTGAAGGAAAAGGAAAATTTGGGCTTTTTGCCCCTAAGCCCAATATTAGAGTTAGTTTGGGTGAGTTTTAACATAAAAGAATATAGTATGATTTTTACATTTTTGTTGGGCTAGTTTAGGTTATTCATGGATCAAAGCTTTTAATTCATTTCATTCTAGGCCCAATATGGCCCAAAATGTTGAAATAAATTAATGTGGGTCCAATTAGAGCCAAATTAGGGTTCTAAGCCCATGATAGTCAAATTGGAAGCTTATTGGTCCATTTGGATCCAATAAGGAAGTTCTAGTCCAAGGTGGACCTAAGTAAGAACTTCTATATTTTCCAATTGTTTGATGACTATTTGTAGTACTTGTATGATGTATTTAATTGAAGTTTTTGATGTCATAATCATAGGTGTCACACATGTTCTTAAGTTTTTGATTCACATTAACTTGAGTGTATAGATTACATGACACAAAATTTCCAGTTGTGACATCATCCCCCCGTTAGAGGGAATTTCGTCCCGAAATTTTGTTTGAAAGCTAGATTTGAGAATGCTAGAATAGGTGAGGGTACTTTTGCTTCATTTGATCTTCGCGTTCCCACGTGAATTCTGGCCCACGCTTTGCGTTCAACCGTACCTTCACGATCGGGATGCGACTTTGCTTAGTACGCTTCACCTCCCTGTCCATGATTTCGATTGGTTCTTCAACGAACAGGAGATTCCCATTGATTTCGATTTCGTCAAGAGGAATGACAAGGGTTTCATCTGATAGGCACTTCTTCAGGTTAGAGACATGAAACACGGGGTGTACACCGTTTAGCTCCGCGGGTAGTTGTAGTCTGTAGGCTACCGAACCTATTCGGGCAACGATTTCGAAAGGTCCAATGTATCGCGGGTTCATCTTTCCCCGTTTTCCGAAACGTATAACCCCTTTCCAGGGTGAGACTTTCAACAGTACTCGATCACCGACCTGGAATTCTAAGGGCTTTCGCCGTTTGTCGGCGTAGCTCTTTTGTCGGTCACGCGATGCTTGTATTCGAGCTCTGATCTGGATGATCTTTTCTGTGGTTTTGCGAATGATCTCTGGTCCCGTTAGTGCCCTGTCCGACGTATGTGTTCTTGCTAGCTGGGTGTCACCTACTTCAGCCCAACATAACGGTGATCTACATTTACGCCCGTACAGTGCTTCGAAAGGAGCCACCTTGATGCTCGAATGATAACTGTTGTTATATGAGAACTCGATCAACGGTAGGTGGGTATCCCAAGACTTCCCAAAGTCTATCACACATGCACGAAGCATGTCTTCAAGCGTTTGAATGGTTCGTTCACTTTGACCGTCCGTTTGTGGGTGATACGCGGTGCTCATGTCGAGATGAGTTCCCATTGCCTTGTGGAGTGATTGCCAAAAGCGCGATGTGAACCTACTGTCCCTATCCGAGATAATAGATTTTGGTACTCCATGGAGTCTCACAATTTCTCGTAGGTACAAACGCGTCAGTCTCTCCATCTTGTAGGATTCTTTGATTGGCAGGAAATGGGCAGATTTCGTCAGTCGGTCGATTATTACCCATATGGTGTCCAGTCCGTCCGACGTCTTGGGTAGCTTGGTCACGAAATCCATACAAATCCCCTCCCATTTCCACTCAGGGATTGCCGGTTGTTGTAACAATCCTGAAGGTTTCTGGTATTCCACCTTTACTTTGGCGCACGTAAGGCACTTACTAACATAAGTCGCGATTTCCGCCTTCATGTTAGGCCACCAATAGTGTTGTTTAATGTCCAAATACATCTTGTCCGAACCGGGATGAATGGAGTATCGTGTTTTGTGGGCTTCCTTCATAACGGCCTCCCTAAATCCTCCGATTTTTGGGACCCAAATACGGTTCATGAAGTAGTATACCCCATTCTCCCTTGCTTCTAGGTTCTTTTCCATCCCGCACAATGCCTCGCTAGCTCTATTTTCCGTTTTCATAGCCTCCGACTGGACTGATGCAATTTGAGTGGCCAGATGAGATTGAATGGTTATCGAGAGAGTTTTCGTATGGCGATTAGAGTACTCCTTCCGACTTAATGCATCAGCTACCACGTTGGCCTTGCCTGGGTGCTACTTGATCTCACATTCGTAGTCGTTTAGCAATTCCACCCATCTTCGTTGTCTCATGTTCAGTTCCTTCTGATTCAAGATGTGCTGGAGGCTCTTGTGGTCCGTGAAGATGGTGCACTTTGTACCGTACAGGTAGTGCCTCCAAATTTTCAGAGCGAAGACCACGGCTCCCAGTTCTAGGTCATGGGTCGTGTAATTTACTTCGTGCGTCTTTAGTTGGCGGGACGCATATGCTATCACTCTTCCACATTGCATGAGAACGCAACCTAAGCCCTGATTCGACGCGTCACAGTAGACCACAAAATCTTCCGTTCCTTCAGGTAGAGAAAGTACAGGAGCGCTACAGAGAGCTTGCTTCAAGGTTCGAAACGCAATCTCTTGTCGGTCTATCCATTTGAATGGCACGCCCTTTTGCATAAGCGAGGTAAGCGGCTTGGCGATCTTAGAGAAGTTTTGGATGAATCTCCTATAGTAGCCTGCTAGGCCTAAGAACTGACGAATTTCTGTGGGCGTGGTCGGAGTTGCCCATCCTTCCACAACTTTGACCTTAGAGGGATCCACATGAATTCCGTCTTGGCTAACTACGTGGCCTAGGAAATTCACACTGCGGAGCCAGAACTCGCACTTGGAGAGTTTGGCGTAAAGCTTTTCCGATCGCAGAGTTTCTAGGACTTGTCGGAGATGTTGGCCATGCTCCTCTTTGCTTCGAGAATAGACGAGGATGTCATCGATAAACACAATGACGAAGTTGTCAAGGAACGGTCGACAGATTCGATTCATTAGGTCCATAAATGCGGCAGGTGCATTTGTTAGACCGAAGGGCATTACGACGAATTCATAATGTCCGTAGCGGGTTCGGAAAGCGGTTTTAGGAATATCCTCTTCCCGGACTTTGAGTTGGTGGTATCCGGACCGTAGATCTATTTTAGAAAAATAACTAGCTCCTTGGAGCTGGTCGAATAGATCATCGATTCGTGGGAGTGGGTAGCGGTTTTTAACAGTGAGTTTATTTAACTCTCTGTAATCGATGCACATTCTGAAAGATCCGTCCTTCTTTTTGACAAAGAGCACCGGAGCTCCCCATGGCGAGTAGCTACTTCGGATAAATCCCTTGTCCAGAAGCTCACTGAGTTGGCTGGACAATTCCTGCATTTCAGCAGGGGCCAACCGATAGGGTGATTTAGCGAGAGGAGTTGCTCCTGGAACGAGGTCGATTCGGAACTCAACCTGTCTCTCTGGGGGTACACCTAGAAGATCTTCAGGAAACACGTCTGGAAATTCACACGCTACCGGAATATGTTGAATGTTAGTTTCTTCTTTGGTCTTGTCCACTATGTGAGCCAAGAACGCCAAGTTGTTCTTTCGCAGATGTTTTTGTGCCTTGATGCACGAGATGAGACGAAGATTCGTGCTGGGGTTGTCTCCGTAAATCACTAGGGTTTCGTGATTTGGGAGACAAAGGCGAACGGCCTTCTCGTGGCACATAATCTCAGCATGGTGGGGGCTTAACCAATCCATGCCAATAATCACATCGAAACTCCTAATTGATACTGGCATTAGGTCTATTCGAAAGACGTGTTGGTTAAGGGTTAGGGTACATCCGATGTAGATCTCCCCAGCGGATTCGGTTTTCCCGTTGGCCATTTCCACCGTATAGGTTTCATTTAGCTTCTGGGGTTGTTGTTTTAATAAATGTTTAAACTTCTCGCTTACGAAACTTCGCTCCGCTCCGGTGTCAAATAAGATGCATGCATAAGTGTGGTTTAGAAGAAACGTACCGGTCACTACTGCGGGGTCCTGAACTGCATCACCCTGACCCATAGTCAGCATCCTTCCTGCTCCTCTGTTTCCTGAATTGTTGTTGTTAGGGCAATCTCAGCGGAAATGCTTCGTCCTTCCACACCCGAAGCAGGTGTGGCTAGGCCCTGCATTGTTGCCGCGGGCATTGGTGTTGTGGTTATTGCGGTGGTTGTTGTTGTGGTTGTTTCCCTGACTTTGGTTCTGAGGAGGGTAAGCCCTGCAGAACCTTGCAGTGTGTCCCCTTTGGTTGCAACTGGTGCAATGGAATTCCTTGCATTCGCCGTGATGGTGGAAACCGCACTTATTGCATTTGGGAAGATTACCGGAACAGGGTCTTGAAGCATTTGAAGCAGCTGAGGCTGGAGCATGTGGTGTGGCTGGAACCGGTGCAGTGACAGCGTTAACTGCCACTGTCTGCTGCTTTTTAGAGGTCTCGGGGCCCTGACGCCCCTTTCTCTTGTTGTTCCTCCCTTTCTTGCCATCACCCTCCTTTTTCTTCTCAACCTCCACTGGCTTCTCGCCCTTCTTGTTGTTATGATCATACAACCTCTTTGCCAATCTCTTCGCACTGTCAAACGTTTCAGGGTTCGCAGCTATCACATTCCCTTGAATGGGGGATGTCAATCCCCAGATGAATCGTTCAATCTTCTTTCCTTCTGATGTGATCATACCCGGGCACAGCAGAGATAGTTCGCTAAATCTCGATATGTAGGCATCGATGTTCGCATTCTGCACCGTGAGATTCCATAGCTCTTGTTCCATCTTCTGTATTTCGCCTCGGGGGCAGTACTCAGCCATTAACATTTCTTTCATTTCTGCCCATGGTATAGAGTTGGCTACAGGGAGCGTCATAGCTTCTACGTGTCCGTTCCACCAAGTGAGGGCTTGGTCCACAAAAGTGCAGGCCGCGAACTTCACCTTCATCTGTTCGGGGCAATCGCATATCTCGAATACCGACTCTACCTTCTCGATCCATCGCTTCAGAGTGATCACCCCTCCAGTTCCATTGAAAGTTCGTGGTTTAGCGTTTGTGAAGTCCTTGTAGGTGCACGTTTTAGTGGGTCCTTGATTCGTCCCGTTGTTCGAACTTCTGGACCCTTGCCCGGTGCCTCCTCCGTTGTTCCCTCGGTGAAGTTGTGCCATAGCTGCTGTGACCGCAGCAAACACGGCTGCCTGGAAAGCAGTGGTGTCAACTTCGGGCGGGGTTGGTTCGGGATTTCCGCGAGTAGCTCGGCGAGGCATCTTTCTGTCACGAAACGGAAAGATGTTGAGTGTATGTGGTTTCTGTGAGGTTGTGATCCTACTAACTAGGTGTATGGTACGAACTTAGACATTGCTACCATCGGACATACAATCATAACGTCTTAACACATAACAACTTGTAATATCATAGCAAAACACACAAAAGTTCATTAATATTGTCCGCATTTAATACAAGAAAATTTGCTCATAAGAGCATACATAAGTGACACTAATTCGACAGCATAACGGCTCTATGAGTAGTGTAGTCACTTAAACATAGAGTCGAAGTACATAGCATAGTTCCTAATGACCTATTATGATAAGTCTATCTCTATCCGTGATGAGCTGCGTCTGGAGGTGGTGCCGAAGTCATATGCCGAAATGTTGCGCCAGTAACTGCGCCATCTCTGCCATGTCTCCAATAACCTCATCCCTCTCATGCTCTGCTCGCACTGCCCGAGCTTCCATAGCATACAGCTGTTGTCGCAGTGCGGCGATCTCAGCTTCGAGGGAACAGTTCTCTCTTGGGGGGTTCACTGGTGGAGCGGGGTGATCTGGTTGTGTCTCGTTCTCGCATGGCGGGATGGGGTCCTGGTCCCCGACCTGACCTTCCTTGTCGTCGTCGTCGATCTCTCCAAATTCGTAGTCAGTGTCTACGTATTCGTCGGGTCCGACGTCGTGTGCTTCCCCTGGATTCTCTCCCGGTTCATCCTCAAGCATCCCGTGAGCTACTAGGACCTGATGAAACTGGATACCCTGCTGCTCTTCCTCAGGCTCCTCCTCCTCTAGCCATCCGTTGTTTCCCTGATTAGGGAAATAGAGGTCTCCAGGGTGATGAAAACCAGCCATGCTGTCTGCGCGAGTATGTAAATATGCTAACATTATTCCTAGGATGCTATGACTATTGTACGGACTAAACAAGCGTTCTCTTTTTAGTGATAAAGGGTATAGCTTTAGGTTCCCTAGCTATCCCGATCTCATCAAGACGTGTGTTAGTTTTACTTTAGAGAGAATGTAGTTGATCAGGCTACATTCACTCCTTGGTATCACTAAGAACAGTCCCAAATTAACCGAGATACCAGCATTATTGTGTTTGATTCGGCGTTATGTTCTTATTCCTAATGCAAGCAAGCGTGTTTTATTTACTTGTTTTGTTCAGAGTTATGTTAGTCCCTCTTTTTGGTTTATAGTTGCATATCAATGTGTGGCTCGACATGCTAGTTCACTATAAACAAAGCTCTGATACCAACCTGTCACACCTCCGAACCAGACGGCGGAAACGTTCAGGAGCTGTCGTGACTCAATTGAATACCATAACATTGAATATATATGAAACGTAACAACATTCGTCACCATGCATTAATATAGTACAACCAATAAAGTTTACATGAAGTACATTGTTTAAACATTACAATCCCAAAAATAAATTGTTCGAGTCGTTAATAAGTAAACTGCAAGCCATCACTGAGTACATTTTCCTTTGATTCACTGGCTACCTGAGAATACAAGTATTTTGAAAAACGTCAACATGTGAAATGTTGGTGAATTCATAAGCGGTATTTGAAAAACAATGTTTTGTATCGTTTTGAAAACCACCAGAAAATTCGATATTTTCTGAAAAGAAAAGCTTTTGAAAACGTTCGTGAAGATCCATAGGTATGCTTGTTTGTTTCTATACTTGTAAAAAAAATGTTCATTAAAATTGTATACATTTCGAATCCGTATGTATTGAAAAACCCTAGGAAAACCCGATGTTTTCCCAATTCTTTGAATTCCATGAAATTAGAGTGAAACCATTGTAACGCGTGAAGTTATCAATTCCAGGCGACGTCGGATTATTTTTGAGCATGATTAATTGCTATAAACATGCGTTACACAAACTACCAGTTTATAACTATACTAACGATCCCGTAGGCGTCGTCCGTACTAATCACGTTATCCGACCGCCCTGACTACGTGTAGTCCCACATCCGAAGAGAAAGAGGACACGAAGGCCCCGATGACTCCATTAACCGGTTGGGGATAAAAAAAAGGTACGAGGGGTCCCTGACCCGCCTCGCATGAAATATCGACTTTACTAGCAATACCAAAGGACCCTTGGGGACCAATAGTATACAAGCCATTGAAAGTCCTTTTACGTTGTGTTAGATCGGTAAAACCCAACACTTCGTAAGGTAGAGGTCTTCGGGCCTTAAGATCAGGTCATTGGGCTAGCTAGGCCCAACAAACAAGATTTTACACTTTTGGGGCCCAAAGATGGTGCGTAGACGTCTGTGCACACTCGCATGTATATTGAATTCCCAAACGTTACTTGTATGAATCGAGATATCGTCGCGTTAGTAGTTCCGGATTTTTATTGGTTCGAGACCGAACCAATTCGTTTAGCAACGACTTTTGGTATTGTTGTGTATTGTATTTCGTCGATAGTCGCAGTGCCATTATTTGATCAAATTGCGTGTATTGAATTAGCCTTGGAAGTTTTCTGTTTTCAGCCCCTCATTGTTTGTAAAATTTACTTTTTCAACCCTTTAATTAAATAACTTTCCGGTTTGGTCCTTTAATCATTTTTTCTTGATATTTTAACACCAAAAATTATTGAAATTAATATTTTTCAGCATATTTTTCATTAAAAACAGTTTAAGTCCTTGAAAATGCAGTTTTCTCGGTTATAACCCCTCTTTTTCGCAATTTTGACAATTTTGGCCCAAATTGGAAAATTTTTGCAACTTTGGTCCTTTTTAAATTGAAAAAGCATTTTAAACCTTTGAAAAGGACTTGGAACACTAATAGTCCACTGTTTTACAGAAAAACACAGTTTTGGCCCTCCAAAATAGAAAATTTCGCATAATGGGCCTTATTGGGCCGAAAATGTCATTTTTAGCCCATTAAGCTTGAAATTTATGTTTTTAATCCTCCAACAAGTATATTTTCAGAAAATACATTATGGAAACTGTTTTGACTCATCTCCCCCATCAGATTTCGAAATATTTCAATTTGGGCCCTTTAACTTTATATTTTTAGCATTTTATGTCCAAAAATTGAGTTTTTAGCCCAAAGAAAATGTTACTAAGCCATTTAGCTATTTTTCTTGGAACACTTTGTATGTAGGAATCTACTTGATGCTAGTATCATTTAACATAAGGTATATCTCGGTTTTGAGGGGTTTTATGGCTAGATCCAACATTATAACACACAAAAACACACATATAAGCATGGAATCATACAAGGCATACAAAACACATATAGATCTACACTTTCACTTGTATTCCCCCCCCCCCACACAAAACTCATAAAAACAGAAAATAGGGGGTATGAAGCTCACCTTAGTGTGTGATTTTGGCTTTTGAAGAAAAGATGGAAGGAAACTTGGTGATTTTTGGCCTTAGCACCCTTTTCTTGAAGATCTCGAGTTTGGTATGCTTCTAAGAGGTAAGATCACGGGTTTTGCATGGATTAGGAAAAGATTTTGATAACAAAAAGAATCTAAGTCATAGATCTAAGCATAATCTTACCTTAGATGAAGAATTTGTGGAAATATCCTCTTGAAAGCTTCCTAAATTTCGAGATTTTGGAGTGGAGAGGGAGGAAGTGTTCTTGAGTGTTCTAGAGAGAGTTTGAGAGATTTTTGGTGTATGTGTGTGTGTGTGTTTCGGCCGAGAGTGAGGGGAGAGGGAAGGAGAAGTGATCTTTGAAGTGATGTGCATGGGTATATGAAATATAATGCATGGATAACCATGAGGTAATAGTGAGGTGTCACTTGAAAGTCAACTCTCTTCATCTCCTCTTGGGTTTGGGCCTTGGGCCAAGAATCTTGAAGGAAAAGGAAAATTTGGGCTTTTTGCCCCTAAGCCCAATATTAGAGTTAGTTTGGGTGAGTTTTAACATAAAAGAATATAGTATGATTTTTACATTTTTGTTGGGCTAGTTTAGGTTATTCATGGATCAAAGCTTTTAATTCATTTCATTCTAGGCCCAATATGGCCCAAAATGTTGAAATAAATTAATGTGGGTCCAATTAGAGCCCAATTAGGGTTCTAAGCCCATGATAGTCAAATTGGAAGCTTATTGGTCCATTTGGATCCAATAAGGAAGTTCTAGTCCAAGGTGGACCTAAGTAAGAACTTCTATAGTTTCCAATTGTTTGATGACTATTTGTAGTACTTGTATGATGTATTTGATTGAAGTTTTTGATGTCATAATCATAGGTGTCACACATGTTCTTAAGTTTTTGATTCACATTAACTTGAGTGTATAGATTACATGACACAAAATTTCCAGTTGTGACAAATATACATGTAATGAATGTGCTAACTGAAAGGTGTACTCTTTCTCTGTCTAGCATGTATGTGCTGAAATGTTCTGCATGTGCTAGTTGTAATGTATGTTCTCTCTATCTAGCATGTATAGTAACGTACTGGGCCTCTAGTTGTAATGTACTGTATGTATTACTCGTACTGACTCATGAATGAACTGACTCATTGTATGATATCGTGTTCTAGTAATAGTTCTAGTATCTTCCTGAACTACCCCTATGGTAGCTTACTAGTAATGTAACTGGTATGTATGAACATGGATGCATACCCTTGCTACCTGTCACGCCCCAAAAGCAAGAACGACTAAAACATTCTGGGGCGGAGGACGTCATATACAGTATCACAACAATGAAAAGTAGTAAACAAGCAACAACATCATCTATTGCATTAATAATATAATTTTAATACAAGTGTTCTGTCAAATTATAATAGACACTAAGTATAAACAAAATGAAAGATGAGTCTTGAATGAGCTCCATGTTCTCTAAACCTTGCATCTGTACCTATCTACTGTTGACCTGAGGATACAAGTTATTTTGAAAGAGAGTATCAACTTTAAAGCTGGTGAGATCATAAGTATTTTAGTGTCTTAATTTGTATGTATGTATTTGTATGTATATGAACTGTAAGTATTGAAAATGTATATGAACTGTAAGTATTGAAAATGTATATGAACTATAGGTATTGAAAATGTATATGAACTGTAAGTATAGAAAATGTATATGAACTGTAACTATGAAAATGTTTTGAATGATCCTAGGAAGCCCTATGTTTCCTACTAATTGTATCCTTCTACCAAGGCATCTAGTGTCTGTGTGTGTCTCTTGTAAGAGTGTGTATTTTCCCAAATCTGACTATCATTAACCAAAATATAGTTTGTACATTAATGTTTAAGTGAAACGATCACCAAATATATGTAAAGGGTAAATTAATGTAGTACTGTAGTGTTGTATTATAAGAACTACTGCTGTACTAACTACCTTAAACCGAATTTATATTAAGGTATTATGTGATTAATTGTACCATACTATCGACTAGGAAACAAGACAATGTAGGTCGTAAAAAGGTATGACGTTTGGCACCCGCAGACCTGCAGGTCCGGCTGAAGCTAGCAACAAGGTGTAGGATAGTCAATCCAGTATAGATCTATACGCAAACTCACGCTCTCCCTCCAAGAGACTCTGGCTACAACTCGGGCCATGACATTGAAGGCATGCTCTGATACAGTGGATCACAATTATGTTAACGTATTCATGTATATGTAATGTATTGTTACTTGTTCTAGTATCGTTGTATATGTTCTCTTTCTAGTATAGTTGTATATGTTCTCTTTCTAGTATAGTTGTATATATTCTTCTTGTAATGTAATGTATATGTTCTCATAGTAATAAGTACTGACTCATTGTATGATATCACGTTCTAGTAATAGTTCTAGTATCTTCCTAAACTACCCATATGGTAGCTTACTAGTAATGTAATTGGTACGTATGAACATGGAAGTATACCCTTGCTACCCAAGGGTACTGAATGGACTGGAAGAACCTTTATGACTATATATGTACACATGATATATAACTAATATTTAAACGACCTTCGGACGGGTACCTGATATCCCACCAGACCACATCTCAAGCGCGAAAAGGAAATAGGGTGGATAGCCTTCCTAAGTCTTTTAAACATTTCTTATATAACTATACATATATAGGCATGCAATTGATAATATAAAAGCATAAAATAAGTTTTGTAAAACCTTTGAACATAATTATTATCTAAGAAAAGATTGACTTGATGTCAATCTATAAAACGGTTTGAAAGCCCGGGTTTGATAAAACAATTTAACTATAAAGAAACATTTGTTTGATACACAATTGTAAATGAGTTTGAAATGAAACATACAAAGTAAAATGTACAGTTTAATAAGGAGTTTTAAACATATAAAGTGTTTATGAAAATCATTTGAAGGAAACTGTTTGGTAAAACGGTTAATGAATAGTAAATCATTTGAATGCTGCTTATTAATCATATGTGATTGATATAATAAGTAGCATGATTCTACTTGTATCCCCCCATAAAGCATTTAAAAACATTTAAAACATTGATTAAGGGTATGAACTCACCTGTAGCAAGTGGATCGGAAGGAAGTGTCAGATAAGTGCTTGGTGTCAAGTGAAGACTTAGACATGCACAAACATCCTAATAACATATAAGGATATATGTATATAAACAATTAGTCTTTAAACAACTAATAAACAATTCAAGACACTCTAGGGCATGACAAACACTTTGTATAAGTGTTATAAGTATTAAGGAGTGCATCTAAGTGTTGTAGGGAAATGCTAGTATGATTGGGGTTCAAGGAACACTCTTAAAATGAGTTTACTCCCTAAGGACCAACACCCCTTGAGTTTATGGTCGTAAACTCTTGATTTTACGGTCGTAAACTCCTAACCTGTTGACCATTGTTTGTTTTGAAGTCTTCTATGCTATTCCAAGCATTCCTACTTCATGATTTAGCCTTAGGAAGTGTTTTGTGGCATCAAAACACTCCTAAATGGAGTTTACGGTCTAAGGACCATTCCTCCATGAGTTTACTACCTTAAACTCATGAGTTTACTACCTTAAACTCCTAAGTTTGGTATTTGGGGGGTTTTCAAGTCCTTAGCTCAATCATGGCAATAATCTAGGTTAGTTTTATACATAAGGAACAACCTGACGGGTTTTGGCCATAAGAACATCCTATGTGCTCACACAAACACTAATGCTTGGATCTAGGTTTCTCTAATGTACATGCAAGTTATCCAAGACTATAAACCCTAGATCTAGCATATGATAATCAATATAACATATAAATAAGGGTTTAGATCATACCTTGATTGTTATGTAGCAATAACAATCTCAAATCCTTCTTGTATTGACTTTAGAAAGCTTAGAGTCACAAATTTCACTCCTCTAATGGTTCACAAACACCAAGAGTAAGAGGATGAAGAGGAGAAGAGAAGGAGGCTGCCCAAAACGTGTGGAAACCCTATAAGAAGTCTTGTCCACGTTTTTGGGGCATAAGGGTTCCTTAAATAGTGAGGCTATTAGGGTTATCTAACAAGGAAACCCTAATTTGGATGCTTAAGCCCTAAGCAACCCATGGGCTCCTCCCTTAAAGGCCTTTGGACGATTTCTAATGGGTTCCCCCATAGAATTCGTCCACTCCTTTAATATGGAGTCCATTAGCTCAATATTCAACTATCATATAATTGACAGTTCTAGTCCCTTAAGTTTAATTAATCTCTTTTAGTCACAAAACTAATTACTAATTAATTCTTGACTAATATTAATTAGACAATATGATTTCTCCTTTAATATATTATTCTCATAATATATTAATAAATCATATTTAATCCTTTCTCTCCATGATTCATCCTATCAAGTTGCTTTGGTGAAGGCAACCCAAAAGGACCATGCACCATCGGGTCAAGTACATACCAAAATAGTTATGGACTTAGACACTAATCCAATAGTCTCCCACTTGGATAAGTCTAATAACTATTCTGCGTATGACTTCAGATCCTAATCTGCAATCGTAGCTTTCTAAAGCCGCTGTCAACTCTGATCTTATCAGACACGCGTGTCCTTTAGATAAGGGATCATATATTCCTCCATTCTAGATATCGTATAGACTGAGACATGGATCTAAATCATTCTCTTTGTCTATGTGTTTTTTCCCGATCTCAGATTTATGACGACTAACAATAGACTACAATTGAACACATCAATTTAGTCCCGACTTGGCCAAGCACTTAGGTGCCATCACTAAATCATCGAGGGGCCCACAGATATCGCTTTTATCCTACTTTGAATAAAAGGAACGGATAAAATTTGACTCAATGCTCGCTTGCACTCACTCACCGAATCACACACAACAATATGTTTTATAACACCAAGTTGCTGGTGCGTTTACATATTATCAATGTGCAACCGACTCGCAAGATACAACTCACACATCTCGATTTCAAGAATATAAGATGTTATCGTCTCACTAATCACTTATGATAACAATCCATGAAGTGATCCAAGTGAGCGTGGGTTTAATCCAATGCTCAAATCATATTCATAAGCACTCATGAACGTTGCAGCAAACATTTGCTTATGTCTAATGCTCTTTAGACAATCCACACACCAATTCATGACAGTCTTATTCATATCTACTTCCAACATATGAACGACTGTGGCCCGTTCAAATAATTTGATTGTTCTCAACCAATTAAATTATTCAGGAAGTCAAAACATGCAAAGTGAAACACAAGAATAATACTAATCCCATATGGCCTCAAACCTTTGAGTATAAATAAAACACCTTTTATTTATCACCATGTCGATTACTCATTATTTGTTGTTTCGAGTAATCAACTTCTTTCTTGAATTACAACACTTGTCCCATGCTCTTAGCATGCACACAATGTTTACCTACGGTTCTTACTTTGTGAAATAGATCAAATGAACACATTTTCAATCATACTCATTTCACAACTCCTAATCCATTTTCATAAGTGAAAGAATATCAAATTCTTGCCACTTATGGAATATGCTAGATTCTAACAATTTATGCAATGATCCTTTCGTAATGTCATAGCACAAAAGTCACAATGACTATTGCCAATGAAATTACAAAGTCCTCTATTGTTATAATACAATTCCATAGATGTGATGTCTCTCACTCAAAGTACATTCCTTTGAACATCCTTTTGCATAAAAGTTTCTAATCTAGACATTGATTCTCAATATCCAACTCCTAATATGGAAACCTTTCCATACTTACCATATGACAACTAATTCTCAATAGAATCTTTTCTATTCATAATAACATCGATATGGTCCATCCAATATCATACTTCCAACTACTCACAAGCGACCAATCCTTAATGAGCTTTGGATCGTCCTTTGATAGTTGTTTAATTATCTTAGTCAAAATTGATTCTTGTCCTTTTTCCCTCTAAATGCACTAGACATTTGGAAAATTTTAGAATGGTCAAATATTATAGCATTTGCAATCGATCCTAAACCCGAAGCGTATGGGACATGATGCATAATGTCTTACATAAAGATTCGATACTTTATCAATCTTCTGCCATAGTATTTTATGCGCTACGTTCTCTCAATTCGAAATATGAAGAGGAATGTCGTAATCATAATCGAAATTTAAGAACACACTATGTATCCTTGACTATATTTATTAAAATTCCACAACCTAAGCCTTTAGATTTTAAATGAAGCATAATATTCTCTCCCTTAATTATAGCAAAACAACTATTCAACCCTTACAGCTTTGCGAAGTATGACTCTTGTTTTCTATAATTAATATTGCTAACTTGCAATACTTGCCTTAATAATCATACAAGCATAGCATTTATGCTCCCACTGTCACGATGATTATTATAAACATAACACTTATGCTCCCACTAGGTTTGACATATATTCAGAAACAGCTTAACTTTCAGAAAAACAATGCCTATTGAGTTTCTTTAAGTTCATATTTCTAATACCCAATGCTTTGATAATCTTTTATCAAGGCTTCTTAAACTTATACACCTTTGCCTTAGATAGTTTATATGTGTGTCTTAAACAATTTAGACTAATTGCCAACTCTCATAATTCGAATCATGGAAAGGGATACCGTAACCATAATCGAATTTGAGAATACAATTTTCACAATCACTATCTTCTTAAAATCTTCCTTAGTGAAAGCATTTCCTCACAGTCATTTTCATGAAGGACGGAATCTTATGACACTTAGATTTCAATGGTGTATGTGTTCCTATCCATGTGAATTTGTTAAAACCAAAGTTTATAACAAATTCAAACTCATATGGACCGAACCTTCTCAATCTTGATTTCCTGCCTTATGGTAACACAGCTGCCCACCACGTCTTCCAAGTAGTTAAGCAATACACCCTTTCCTATCAATGTACTTTTCATTGATCAAGGTCCTTGCCTTTTATGCATTCAAATGAGAACTCATAGGCTCACATGCATAATTAACTCAATTGGAACGACACAGAAACAAGGTAATGCCAACACGATAGGTTGTAAACCACTACTCGTGTGCTAGCGATGATCGATAAGGTTTATTCTCGATTTGTTCTTGAAGCCTTTCAAGACAATTAAGACTCCCACTGACTCCTTGACATATAAGATTCTCTTGTCAATAAACATTTCTTGACAAGCAAATATTCAAGAGTTAGTGTAGCCTTTATTAAAACATTTCATAAAATTGGTCCTAGTTGGTCTTTGTCTTATTTAAGTGATCACAACTTACCAATTTCAAATGTTCAAGAATAAGAAAACTTTTTTTTTTCAAATTCTACATTTGATGAATGTTATAAACCTTCTTAAGACTTGTCACTCAATATAACAATCTTAACTTTAAGACTTGTTTTGGAACGAAGTATGATTGACTTTCTGATTTAACCATTTCTTCAATTCTTGATTCCTCTTCTTAGACATACAAATGTACTAAGATTTACTTAGAGGATTAATTGAGTTATGGTTCTTAATCATTAAGACATATCATGAAGCATAAAAGGTACTCTCCCTTCTTCTTAGAATAGAGAAACTTTTATCTTTCTGCCTACTTGATTCTTTTATTCGTTTTGCTATTGATTTAAACATTTTTCAATCAATTCAGAATTAAACTTAATCTTATAAGTATAATCATATTTAGTAATCCTTTAGTAAATCATGACGAATATCTTTGTTACCCTTGTGGTGGACTTGATCAACACACAACTTTGTGTACTCGATCTCCTAGTCCTTCACTTGACACTTTGTCAACGAATTAGTCTAATTTCCAAATATGAAAATTTTCATTCATCGTGCAACCAAGTTGCATGATTCCAAGTTTCTGTCCAGTTGAACCTTGGGTGATGAGAAACTCTCCTTATTTGGTAAATTCTCGACATTTCCACTGTTAACATAATTAAGAATCTTATCCATTCGTTGTAGAAATATGCAAACATCAATTTTCATAACGATTTCATTGCAAGGAAATAAATAAATAAATAAATAAATGAGTCAAACCAAAATTTATTTTATTTATAAAAGCAGCGGAAAACATTTGTCCTTACAATGCAAAATCAACTAAAAACTATGTAGTAAAATATTTCTAACAATTCTATCATAACTTTCTAAGCTCAAAATCTAATATTCAAGTCCATGCGAGCGAGATCCATTTCTAGTGATTAGATTCATCTTGCTCTTCCATCAAGCTTCCTCTCTTTTCACTGATCCTGCAAAACATTCAAATGTAATCTTATCACATCATGTATTAAGAATCAACGAATAGGAACTTAATGGAGTTAGATATTGGATTTTACCTGAAGCACAACCATACTTTTGACTCTCCCATCTTCTGGACTTTTCAGGCTCTTAGGGAAGACTTGTATCCAACGTCCTTTCTCTTGGCAGCAAACACAGGTCGATTCTCCTAGAACGTCCTCGAAAGCATGGTTGGTTGACTTTCCCAACAAATATGATCCATTGCTTTGCCAAATCATTTCTGATTCAGCAGCAATGAGTATGTAAGTTAGGTCAATGAGGTTTGCGTCATGATCCATCATATAATACTTTCTTTTGAACTTATTATATGATTCAGGGAGTGACTGTAGAACCCAGCCTATAGCGAACTCATCAGGGAATGACGCACCCAACATTATCAACCTATCGATGTGTGATTTCATTCCTGGAACGTGGGCACACATGGGTTTACCATCTTCATGTTTCGTTTCCAATAGGGCTTTAGTGACATTGAACCTTTCAATTCTTCGATCTTGTGGGTTAGGGAGAATAATTTGAGGAGGAGGAGGAAGTGAAGCATGATCTCTTGTTCCTCGATCGAATCGTGGAATATCATCTTCGTGTGGAATGCTTGTTCCACAGGATTTAGGAAGACCATAGTTGTCGAACTTTGACATCTACAAAACGGGAGAAAACGAATTCAAGTTAGTTGATTGATTGAGTCCTTAATAAATCACCCAAATGAGATATTAAGGCTAGGACCCAACATGATACGCTACAACCTAGAAAAGGGATGCCGTAATCTAGTTGTAGAATATTTGAAGGGAAGTGAATGACGATTTACTAATTTCCACCATGAAAAATGAAAAAGAAATTTAGGTTTTAAATCTATGAAAACTCCTAGATACTTTGAGATTCATTGAACATTTCGACGGCATGTTTAAATCTCGATATGCCCCTCTAGTTTGTGATTGGGATGCCGAGGATCACAAAGCGGGTGTGAATAACCATGCAAATTTACATGGTGCCCTCACATGTTACAGTCACCTATTCGATATGCCGGTAAACCACACACGCTCCACTAACGTCTTTGCAAGGGTACAAAGTGTAATTTCATGGAATTGCATCAATTCACTTTTGCCTAAGTAACTAAGATTGGGAATTTGAAAAACATTTAGTCACTTTTGTACTTCATTATACTTATAATGGAAGGTTTCTGTCCTATCCTACCCGTTCGGCTAACGACCCTCCACTAGTCAAGAGTGCGGTGGGTAAGAGTGGATACCCATTCAATCGCCATTTTATAGGCAATTTCCTTAAACACCCCTTATAGACCAGCTGCGTGAATGAGGCCTACTAACGGTAAGACTGACTTTTACTCATACATATATATAATGTTATACTTTTAATGTTATATATAGTATAGGGTGTATTTTACACTTTTAAAATATTATGTGGTCAAATTTAACAATTATACTTTTAATTCAATTAAATTTTAAACCAAAGCTTTATGGATTTATTAAACCTCTTTTAATTATACACCTTAATTAATTATTAAAACCATAAGGGTGTGATTTGAACTTTTCAAAACAATACTAGGGTTTTAGAATTTAACATTCCTAAATTAAACTTTTAATCAACTTTTAAATTCCAAAACTTGAGGGCATGTTTTTGAAACATTTCAAAACATTAAGGTTTAGAATTTAAATATACATCAAAATTAAACTTTTAATCAAAATTTAAATTCCAAAACTTGAGGGCAAGTTTTGAAACCATTTCAAAACATTAGGGTTTCAACTATTTAAATTTCAAAACAAAATTTTAAGTTCAAATTTAAACTATAAAACCTAAAGGGGGAAAATTGAAACTTTTCATACAAGATAATTCAAATCTAAATTACAAATAATCAAATATTATCTAATAAAACAAATGATTATCTAAATTTTGACAATTATCTTCTATTTAGGTAAGGATAATCACCAAATATTGATAAAATTCGGATTTTATAACAAAAACATGTTTATGGTAATTATCCAAAGCCAAAACAGGAAGAAAATCGCGAATCCGGGCTGGCAGACCCTTTGACTCGTCGAGTACAGCTGATTCGGCGAGTTCACCAAGTGACTCGGCGAGTCAAACAGTCAAAAGTTCAAAAAATCGATTTTCAGTGCTGATTTCGATCAAATATGCATCAATACAATAGAAACCAATCAAGTCTCTGATACCACTGATGGGTTTTGGCCATAAGAACATCCTATGTGCTCATACAAACCCTAATGCTTGGATCTAGGTTTCTCTATTGTACATGCAAGTTATCCAAGACTATAGACCCTAGATCTAGCATATGATAATCAATATAACATATAAATAAGGGTTTAGATCATACCTTGATTGTTATGTAGCAATAAGAATCTCAAATCCTTCTTGTATTGACTTTAGAAAGCTTAGAGTCACAAATGTCACTCCTCTAATGGTTCACAAACACCAAGAGCAAGAGGATGAAGAGGAGAAGAGAAGGAGGCTGCCCAAAACGTGTGGAAACCCTAGAAGAAGTCTTGTCCACGTTTTTTGGGGCATAAGGGTTCCTTAAATAGTGAGGCTATTAGGGTTATCTAACAAGGAAACCCTAATTTGGATGCTTAAGCCCTAAGCAACCCATGGGCTCCTCCCTTAAAGGCCTTTGGACGATTTATAATGGGTTTCCCCATAGAATTCGTACACTCCTTTAATATGGAGTCCATTAGCTCAATATTCAACTATCATATAATTGACAGTTCTAGTCCCTTAAGTTTAATTAATCTCTTTTAGTCACAAAACTAATTACTAATTAATTCTTGACTAATATTAATTAAACAATATGATGTCTCCTTTAATATATTATTCTCATAATATATTAATAAATCATTTTTAATCCTTTCTCTCCATTATTCATCCTATCAAGTTGCTTTGGTGAAGGCAACCCAAAAGGACCATGCACCATCGGGTCAAGTACATACCAAAATAGTTATGGACTTAGACACTAACCCAACACAACCATGGGACTTTTATGGGACAATTAAACACCTTTTGGGGTGTTTACGGTTTTGGGAGATCCCCAAATCGTAAACACATAAATGGTTTTTTTCTTGGTCTTTTAGGTGATATACACATCAAGGATGGATCTATACGAGTCCTTAAGGCATAATGAAGCATCTAGACACTCTAAAGCACCTTAAGCCACTAAATTTGGGGTATACGGTTTTGGGAGCCTCCCAAAACTGTGAACACCTTGTTCTTGGTGTTCTTGGGACTTTTCCTTGGTATAAACATATATAGCAAGCTTTAAATGACTCTAGGATATAAGTACTTACTTTGTGGAAGCTTGAAATGAACTTAAAGTCCAAGAACACTTAGTGTGTGTTCTTGGTGTTTTTCGAAAACTAATCAAAATACAAAAATGGATGGATTAAAGGATGTACAATCACTAGATTAAGTGATATACCAACTTGAAATGGCTAGAACACTTACAAGTTTGAAGATCTTGGATGATACTTGAGAGTGTTTTTGACTTTACTCTTTTTGAGTTTGGGGAGTAAACATAAAATGACTAGTTTGGGGAGTAAACTCATGCTTAATGCATGAGTTCACAGTTTTTGGAAGATTTTTCGGCCCAAACATAAAAGTTTGGCCGTGAACTTCTAAGAGACGAGGTGTTTGCGATTTTTAAATTTCAAAACCCGAGACGGCACTTTCTTTCACCTGTTCGTTTAAAGAATAAAATTAAAATAATCAAACAAACTTTAAATTTGCTAAAAATAAGTAATAATGTAATTGACCTATAAATCGAAGTGATTGACTTTTAGGTTTTGACCGAATGAAAATTCCGGGTTATCACATCACCCCATGTTAAAGGGAATTTCGTCCCGAAATTAGAATTTAGGTAAGGAAGTAGGTATGAATGATCGAGTCATGAGGTGGAAACTTCCTAATCGATTGGTTCTCGCGCTCATAAGTGAATTCGGGTCCTTGGTTGGTATCCCAACGAACCTTCACTAAAAGGAAGGGGACGCTGCTTCGTCCGCTTGTCCTCTCGGTCGAGGGTCACTACGGTTCTATTACGAAGACGTGGATCTCGTTAATCTCAATCTCGCCGGGTTGGACTTACGAGAGTCCTAATGGAAAGGTACGGTTTCAAGATCGAGACGTGAAGGGTAAAATGTACGTTACTGAGTTCGCGGAGTAGGTCTAGTTTGTGAGGTACATGACCGATTCTGGTAAGAATCTCGGAGGTCCTAACTATCTTGGATTTAGTTTTCCACGCTTTACGAAGCATATTAAGCCATTCCCAGAGTGAGACTTCCTAAAGAATTTGGTCTCTCACTTGGAATTCCAAAGGTTATTTCTCTTGCTTAACTTCCAAATCAAGGGCCACCCCCTGCTGGGTCAAAGTCGTAAAGGTTTCTCTGATTTGTGAGGAGTACTGGATGAACTATGACAGTAGGTCTGTAAGACCTAGAATTTGGCGAATTTCTGTTGGTTTCTCTGGTGTCGACAAATTCTCAATGATTTTGATAAATTGACAGAGTACTCAAGAATTTCCACATCACTAATAGTGTGTCTTAGAAATTTTGACTCTTCAATTCCAAAACTCATGTTCAGAGATCTTTGCGAAAAGTTTCTCTAAGGGTAATGTTTATACGGGTTCCTTCTTACTACAATGGTAGATAAGTAAGTCGTTATATGGAGAATGACGAACTGATCCATGTAAGAAAGACGGACTCTATTCATTAAACTCATGAATGCTTCAGGCGTATTGGTCCTATCCGAGGGGTATCACTACGAACTCGAAGTGTCCGCATCGAGTTCGGAAGGTAGTCTTCCGGACATCCTTCCCTCACACTGAAACTGGTGATATTCGGATCTCAGGTCCATTTCTGAAAGTAATTCTTTCCTTGCGTTTGCTCAACCACTTCATCTATGCGAGGCAGAGACAACGATTTCTAATGGAAAATCTTGACGGAGTCCTCGATATCTGAGGTACATACGTTGCAATCCGTCGACCTCTGGAAGAATAAGACCGGGGCTCTCCAGGGTGAGAAGCCTAGTCTTCCAATTCTATTTCTATGCAATTTGCTAAGTTGTCCGGACTGTTCTTCTATCTCCGTAGGTGTTTAGACTGAAGGGTGATCTGTTCACAGGAGTCATACAGGGTTCTAAGTTTGTCACATGACGATGCGATTACTCGTAGACTTGGGCAGTTCTTCGTCCTGAAGTTCATATTAGAATTCATACTTGGTTCAACGATCACAATATCGTCTATATGAGTCGTATATAATTAAGATTGAAAAGGTAGTCGAATAACTGATTCTTCTTTAAGCTCATATCCCATCGGGGAAAAAGAAGTTAAAGTGGAATCATCAATTCTAAACATGTAGAACCTTGATTATATATTACTCTTATATATACATTCCTCAGTGATAGATCAACCGTATAAATCCTTGGATTGAACTTGACGTACTGCACGAGTGGTACTTCTGGGATTTCTTCGGGAAAAGAAAAGAACTATGAGGTACTCCACGCATGAGTACTTCGGTGTTCTGATATGACGGCTTCGCTGGAAAGGCGATTTCGAAGAAAGAGATGTACGTATGAAGCTATTTTCGTGAGGATCAAATTGAATCGAGTCGTATGATAATGCCAGAATCATAAGGAAACTTAAAGACATTAGATTTGAACATAAGGCGTTACAGACAAAACACAACCATGCAACCATCAACAGAGTTACTGTACTTTAGATTTACTACAAGACTATTGCTGCGAATAAGGTATACTACAAAAGACAAGTATACGCAGCATGAGCATCCCTATACCGACAGGATCCCGCAAAAGATAAGACTCTAGTTGCACTAGTTCTGGATAGTTTATAAGTCTGTTACAACGAAACGCCTAAATTACATTAACGTGGGTCCAGAGTAGTCCCCCCTGCAGCGGTGGTCGGTAACATACTTCTGTCTGTGCCAGCATTTGCTGCCTCTAGGCAGTTCCTTTTGTAGTGACCCACCTTGCCACAACCGTAGCAAGCCTGGTTCACACCGGTGTTGGGCACCTGGTTGATCGGCCTTACTAGTCTCTTGCAGTAACGTATGGTGTGCCCCTTTTTGTTGCAGTTTGAGCACTGTATCTCCAGACAAGGTCCATGGTGGTGATAACTGCATTTGATGCATTTTGGGAGAATTCCAGCATATTGTCTGGCTGGGTTAAGGACAACTGGTATACCCGAAGGGATGGTAGTAGGAGGTATAGATGTCGTAGCTGTGAAGGTCGTTACCAGTGGTTGTTTCTTGTTCGCCCCTTGAAGCGATTTGTCCTTCTTTTTAGCCCAAAACTTCCGTTTGTTACTCTTGGTCTTGGAACTCGGGGTATCGTGGTAGTTTTTTGCTCGTTGAGGTACTTGATTGTCACCTGGATTGGAATTGTTGTTAACAACTCCGCTAACCTTCGAGTTGTTAGCGTTAAGGTGGGTCAGAATAGCTGACACGACAGTCGAGACTGCAGCTTGAAAGGTAACTGCATCAATCTGAAGGGTAGGTGCTTGGTTGATGGGTTGATCGTTTTTCTTTGGCGACATGATTCTGTTCCACGGAAAGAAAATGAACTTGTGAGTGAGCATGGTTGAACCTAGACGTAGTTCGACTGTTTATGTAAACAATAGAAGTATGTTTTCGTGAGTTTGACCTACATCCCTATGATGCAGTCCTAATACGGATTGGAAGTATGTTCGTGAAGGTTTTGACCTACATCCCTATGATGCAGTCCTATTACTGAGTGGAAGTAAGTTCGTAAAATGGTCTCAAGACGTTTGTCGTTCAAGGCGAGGTATCGATGGTTGGTGAATAATAGGATCCAACCACTAAAAGAGACTTGAAATGTCTCCGGAGTTAGATTACTATAGTCCAATGACTTGACTAAAGCATGTTTCAGATAGACTCCCATGAAAGTATGATAAGAGTACTTGAATAAAGAATGACACAGAAGTTAGCCGACTGACAATATCTTTGATATTAAGGACGAAAATTCAGGAAAATGACCTTGTAAAAGGTCTTACATCATATCCAGAGAAGATAGTTCTTGACAGCATAAGGACCTAACCAAAAGTACTTACGGTACAAGATAGTTTCATAGAAAATGCCACATCGGGCATAGACAGAAAAAAACGATTCCCTTTTAACAAGGAAAGTAAAGTAATGCATCTACTACTGGCGACGGTCATCCCTCTGGTGAACTCTCAGTTCAGCCAGTTGATGTTCCATATCAAGTAGGTGTCTTTCGTACACCCTCTGGCGTACTCGGAGCTCTATGACTTCGGCTCGTGATTCGGCCAGTGCTTGCAACAGGGTTTCATGGTTTCTCTCAGATCTCTCATGAGCATCTTCTAGATGAATGGTGCGGAGGGTATGCATTCTCGCATCGGCGACAACTTCGATGATCTGATGTAGGGCTGTCCTGCCTTGAATCTCATTTCGGGCCACTCTGCGGACAAAGATTGGCAAGATTCTGTCTGCTGAGCCCCCATTGTTTAGGTCATAAAAGCTTCGATCACCATTAAATGGCATGGTTTGATCTTGTCCTTGGCTCCATGTTTCCAAGCATTCCACCCACTCAGGCGTCGGGCCATGAAAAGTCGGACGAGGGTTAGGAATTGGAACGGGAGCTGCCTGGGGTAGGTTCTCAACCTCGGGTTCGGAGTTAGCACCGTCTGAAAGGTCTTCATCATGTTGATCATTCAAAGGGATAGGATGATCATTCTATGGTTCTTCTCCAAACCAACCAGCAATGACTTCGTTCGGAAGATACTGGTTGTCGTGGGGATGAAGTCCAACCATGTTATCTACGCGAGAATTGGAGTAAGAAAATAATCATTAGACGAACTATCTAGATAATTATTTAGAAAATCTTCATTAGTTACATCGGTATTTGTGAAGTGCATACCAGTTATATGTAATCAAAACAAGATAGGCCTTCAAATAAGTGACCTTAACTCCAAATTCACACATAATAGGGGTAAAGTAAAATTTTCACAGATTCTAAGTCTATAACATCCTAATTACATATAGCCTTAGTGTATCCACTTTGCAACTATCAACTTAGTAATGAAGATCCCGTTTTAGTTCTCAAGTATAAAGTACTTATAGTAACACCAAATACTCCTATAGTATTTTAAGTTTAATGTCATGTTCTACTGTTCTCATTGTGCTATTGTTGGTAAGATTTTAGACTTGTTGCAACCACACAACTACACTTAGGCACATGCTAGTCAACCCTCGGATAATATAGTTGATCAGGCTATATCTTCCCAGTCTTGACCATCTGTCTCTAAGTCCATCTGTGTTGCCCAACAATCGTAATTCTTTTGTACTGTCCTAGTGACACTGATTTTAGTATGAATGCAGGCACGTATACTAAATTAAATATTTTACTATTTAACGTATAAACTCTTGGTCAGAGTATTTTTAATCCCTATGTATTTATAGTTAGTATATCTTTTATGGGTTGATATACTTAATTCACTATAAACAATGCTCTGTTACCAATCCGTCACACCCCAAAACCAAGAACAACGGAAACGTTCTGGGGCGGAGGACGTCATATACAGTATCACAACAATGAAAACTACTAAACAAGCAACAACATCATCCATTGCATTAATAATATAATTTTAATACAAGTGTTCTGTCAAATTATAATAGACACTAAGTACAAAAAAATGAAAGATGAGTCTTGAACGAGCTCCATCTTCTCTAAACCTTGCATCTGTACCTATCTACTGTTGACCTGAGGATACAAGTTATTTTGAAAGAGAGTATCAACTTTAAAGCTGGTGAGATCATAAGTATTTTAGTGTCTTAATTTGTATGTATGTATTTGTATGTATATGAACTGTAAGTATTGAAAATGTATATGAACTGTAAGTATTGAAAATGTATATCAACTGTAGGTATTGAAAATGTATATGAACTGTAAGTATTGAAAATGTATATGAACTGTAAGTATGAAAATGTTTTGAATGATCCTAGGAAGCCCTATGTTTCCTACTAATTGTATCCTTCTACCAAGGCATCTAGTGTCTGTGTGTGTCTCTTGTAAGAGTGTGTATTTTCCCAAATCTGACTATCATTAACCAAAATATAGTTTGTACATTAATGTTTAAGTGAAATGATCACTAAATATATGTAACAGGTAAATTAATGTAGTACTGTAGTGTTGTATTATAGGAACTACTGCTGTACTAACTACCTTAAACCGGATTTATATTAAGGTATTATGTGATTAATTGTACCATACTATCGACTAGGAAACATTACAATGTAGTTCATAAAAAGGTATGACGTTTGGCACCTGCAGACCTACAGGTCCGGCTGTAGCTAGCAACAAGGTGTAGGATAGTCAATCCAGTATAGATCTATACGAAAACTCACACTCTCCCTCCAAGAGACTCTGGCTACAACTCGGGCCATGACATTGAAGGCATGCTCCGATACATTGGATCACAAGTATGTAAACGTATTCATGAATATGTAATGTATTGTTACTCGTTCTAGTATCGTTGTATATGTTCTCTTTCCAGTATAGTTGTATATGTTCTCTTTCTAGTATAGTTGTATATGTTCTTCTTGTAATGTAATGTATATGTTCTCATAGTAATAAGTACTGACTCATTGTATGATATCACATTCTAGTAATAGTTCTAGTATCTTCCTAAACTACCCATATGGTAGCTTACTAGTAATGTAATTGCTACGTCTGAACATGAAAGTATACCCTTGCTACCCAAGGGTACTGAATGGACTGGAAGAACCTTTATGACTATATATGTACACATGATATATAACTAATATTTAAACGACCTTCGGACGGGTACCCGATATCCCACCAGACCACATTTCAAGCGCGAAAAGGAAATAGGGTGGATAGCCTTCCTAAGTCTTTTAAACATTTCTTATATATATATATATATATATATATATATATATATATATATATATATATAGGCATGCAATTGATAATAGAAAAGCATAAAATATGTTTTGTAAAACCTTTGAACATAATTATTATCTAAGAAAAGATTGACTTGATGTCAATCTATAAAGCGGTTTGAAAGCCTGGGTTTGATAATGTCACACCCCGAAAACCGAATGCGGAAACATTTCCGGGGTTGACTCCATGTTGAGTATCAAATCCAATGCACATAGTAAGTAAAGTAAAACAACCATTACATTACATAAAGGAAAGTTTACATTTGTTTCAAAAGCAAGTTATACAGTTGTGATACATAGTATATATACACAAAACGGGACAAGTCTTCTGCGCACTCCGCCTTTGCAAAAAGAAATCATCGGTTACCTGTCTAACGCTGACCTGAGAACACAAACGGTTTGAAAATCAGCATAATGCTGGTGAGTTCGTAAGCGGTTTTTGTTTTGTGAAAATGTTCGAGTTTCCTTTCTGTTTCTGAAAATGTTACACACACCAAGAAAATCCCATATTTTCTTAAAAAGATTGGTTTTTGTTCTCAACATGTAAAGTATAGTTGTACACTGAAAACACGTTTACTCTTGTGAAAATGTACAGTTATGTTATCTGGTTTGTTATACTGTTCTGGTTACGTACCAATGTATCCCCAGGAAAGTCCCATACTTTCCTGATTGTGTTTTACCAATTGTAAAAGATGTAAAGTTATCCGTTTTGTTACACTTTCTAGTTATGTAAACGTTCCCCAGGAAAGTCCCATGCTTTCCTGAATGTTGGTTATCAATGTAAAAGATGTATTCTGAAACCTGGTTATCTTGTAAAATGTGTTAAGTTACTCATTATTACTATTAAGTAAATCACTGTTATCCTAATTGCGAGTTCCATAACCATACGATAGACTAGATATGGCAATAAGCAGTCCACATCACCTTATGACTTTCGTCGCCCTTGAACCATTTCGGTTCGGCTGTAGCTAGTAGCCAGGTGTGGGGTAGTCAGCCCCGTATAGATTTATACACTCAAGTCACGCTCTCTAATCCCAGAGATTCTGGTTACGGGTGCAGTCCTCCACTCGCGTATCTCTGTGGAGTGTTCACCGAGGACGTGTCTCCAATCATACAGGACTAACAATTTACTAGTAATAATATGATAATCCTCCACTCGCGTATCTCTGTGGAGTGTGAGCGAGGATATACAGTGTACAGGTTTTATGTTTCAAAAGTTCTAATGACATGCTTTTAACTGATAAAATGTAGAAACCATTTGTGAAATATATAAAACATAACAGTTTATAAACCCATTTCACAAATAATATGTTTACGTGATCTGCATGTTCATACGATTATCAGTTGTATCAATCAGTGTTAAAAGCATATAAAATGTGAAGCACACATGAAAACAAGTTTTGAGTACAAGTAACCCCTTGTAGTTTGCTTGTGTTCCCCCCTGAAAACAGTGAAAAACAGTGAAAAAGGGTAGGGGTATGAACTCACCGCTTAATGTAGAGATCGAGTGTCAACGGATGCCCTGAACTCCTATGGCCCCTATTTTTCATGTGATGACACATAAATGAGTTAGAACTAAGGTTTTCCATGACTAAACATGATGGGAAAACATCCTTAGGGCTTGGAATTACTAAGAATAAGTGTCCTATGATCCAAACTTAATGATTTATGCAAGTTTAGGGCCAAAAATGGGTATTAGAGTGGGTGTATGGTCTTGAAAATGAGTGTGCGGCTGGGGAGTGCGGCCAGGAGTGTGTGTGAGGCAGCACACAAGAGTGTGCGGCCGTACAGAGGGTGTGTGCGGCCGTACACAGGAGTGTGCAGCCGTACACTCCTCATTTGAGTCCATATGTTGATTTTTGAAGTGTATGCTCTTCATACTTGGGAGTTTTGAACGTGTGCTGCCCACAAGTGAAGGTGTGCGGCTATACACCTTCATGGGATGATGAATATGATGAATATAATGAGTTTTAAGCTTGGGATCCAAGTGTTTACCACTATACTTAGCTTGAAGACGAAGTAGATCACGATTATGAAGCCTTCCAAGTGTTCTTGGTTGATGATTTAGAGAGAGAAAGTAGAGAGAGGGAAGAGAACATCTAAATGAATGAATGAAGAAGTATCCATCCATAAATTGAATTGGGTGTGAGGTTAAGGGTGTTTGCGGTTGGGTGTGTGGCCGCACACACAGGTGTGTGGCTGCACACACATGTGTGTGGCCGCACACACCTTATTTGGTGAGTTTTGGCCCGATTTTGTGATACTAAACACTCTCCAACCCTTCCTAAGACTCATATCTAAATTATACTAAGTCTAAAGCACCCATATGGAATCACAAGATTTAATAAAAGACAATGAACTCAAGTTTTAGTGCTGAAACACAGATCAATTACATGAGTTAGAAGTTTCGGGTTGTCACATTATCCCCTTGTTAGAGGGTATTTCATCCCGAAATTCAAAATTAAGATACAAGTCAAGATACAAATCATGGATCTGGTAAGAGATGCAGATACTTCTGTTTCATCGAGTCTTCACGCTCCCAAGTGGACTCCGGTCCCCACTTGGCATTCCAGCGGACCTTCACTAACGGGATGCGACTTTGCTTTGTACGTTTGACTTCTCGATCCATGATTTCCATCGGTTCCTCCACGAAGTTGAGGTTTTCATTGATCTCGATCTCGTCGAAAGGAATTACTAGGGTTTCATCGGATAGGCACTTCTTGAGATTTGAAACATGGAAGACGGGATGGATGTTACTGAGCTCATGGGGTAAACGAAGTTTATAGGCTACCGGACCGATCCCGGCGAGGATCTCGAAGGGTCCAATGTACCTAGGGTTAAGTTTCCCACGCTTTCGAAAGCGTACCGTGCCTTTCCAGGGTGAGACCTTCAACAGGACACGGTCTCCAACCTGGAATTCCAGAGGTTTCCGGCGGTTATCAGCGTAACTCTTTTGGCGATCTCGTGAAGCTTTCAATTGTTCTCGGATTCGGATGATCTTTTCAGTGGTTTTGCGGATGATTTCAGGACAAGTGAGAGCACTGTCGGGGATTCGACTCTTGGCTAGATGTGTGTCCCCCAACTCGGCCTAGTACAGAGGGGATTTGCACTTACGACCGTATAGGGCTTCAAACGGGGCAACCTTGATGCTGGTGTGGTAACTATTGTTGCACGAGAACTCGATCAAAGGTAGATCTGTGTCCCAAGACTTTCCAAAATCAATGACACATGCTCTAAGCATGTCCTCCAGGGTTTGGATAGTTCTCTCACTTTGTACGTTTTTCTGAGGATGCTATGTCGTGCTCATGTTTAGTTTGGTTCCAAGGGCTTTATGGAGAGACTGCCAGAATCTGGAGGTAAACCTGCTATCTCGATCAGAGATAATGGACGCAGGTACACCGTGCAGTCGAACTACCTCTTGGATGTAGATTCGTGCGAGTCTTTCCATCTTGAATGATTCTTTGATTGGGATAAAGTGGGTGGACTTTTTCAGACAATCGACAATTACCCAAATGGTGTCGTACCCACTCGGACACTTGGGTAGTTTGGTAATGAAATCCATGGCAATCATCTCCCATTTCCATTCGGGTATCTCAGGCTACTGAAGCAGACCCGAGTGTTTCTGATATTCGAATTTCACCTTGGCGCAAGTCAGGCACTTTCCCACGAATGTAGCTATCTCAGCTTTCATGTTAGGCCATCAGTATTGTTTCTTGAGATCTAGTTAAATCTTGTCCGAACCCGGGTGAACAGAGTATCTGGTCTTGTGCGCTTCCTCCATGACAATCTCCCTGTATCCTCCGGACTTTGGAATCCCGATCAGATCCATGAAGCAGTAGACTCTGTCACCTTTGATCTCAAGTTTCTTTTCCATTCCTCTCAATGCTTCGATCGACATGTTCTCGGGTTTGAGGGCTTCTAATTGGGCTTCTCGGATTTGCATGGGTAAGTTGGAATGGATGGTCATCGTCTGGTTCTTCACTTTGCGGCCTGCACTCTCCTTTCGGCTAAGGGCATCTGCTACCACATTGGCCTTGCCGGGATGGTAACAGATTTCACACTCATAATCACTGAGTAGTTCTACCCATATCTGTTGTCTCATGTTCAAGTCTTTTTGATCAAAGATGTGCTGTAGGCTCTTGTGATCAGTAAAGATCGTGCACTTGGTTCCGTAGAGGTAATGTCTCCAAATCTTCAATGCAAAGACTACGGCTCCTAATTCCAAGTCATGCGTGGTATAGTTGACCTCGTGTGCTTTCAGCCGTCTAGAGGCATAAGCAATCACCTTTCCTCTTTGCATAAGCACACAGCCGAAGTCTTGATTGGACGCATCGCAGTAGACAACGAAGTCCTCTGTCCCTTCGGGTAGGGACAGAACAGGTGCGCTGCACAAGGCTTTCTTCAATGTTTGGAATGCAGTTTCTTGCTTATCACTCCAACAAAAGGGTACACCATTCTGTGTTAGAGTGGTTAAGGGTTTGGTGATTCTAGAAAAGTTCTGGATAAATCTCCGATAATAGCCGGCGAGACCCAAGAATTGCCGGATTTCTGTGGGTGCCTTCGATGCCGACCAATTCTCTATAGCTTTAATCTTGGAAGGATCTACATGAATACCTTCCTCGCTTACCATGTGACCTAGGAAAGTTACCTTCCGAATCCAGAACTCACACTTGGAAAATTTCGCATACAACTTCTCGGATCTAAGGGTTTCCAACACTAATCTCAAGTGTTGTTTGTGGTCTTCTTCGCTTCTGGTGTAGACAAGTATGTCATCAATGAATACAATGACAAACTTGTCCAGGTAAGGACGACACACCCGATTCACCAGGTCCATAAACACTGCCGGTGCGTTGGTTAGACCGAAGGGCATCACTACAAATTCGTAGTGTCCATACCGAGTTCTAAAAGCTGTTTTGGACACATCACTCTCATGAACTCGTAGTTGATGATACCCTGACCGAAGGTATATCTTGGAGAAGTAACTGGCTCCCTGGAGTTGATCGAAGAGGTCATCTATTCGCGGAAGAGGATATCAGTTTTTGATAGTCAACTTGTTCAGCTCGCGATAATCGATACACATCCGAAAGGATCCATCTTTCTTCTTGACAAACAATACCGAAGCTCCCCAGGGTGAGGAACTCAGTCTAATGAATCCTTTATTGAGCAACTCATTGAGTTGGCTGGATAACTCCTGCATTTTTGCTGGAGCTAAGCGATACGGAGACTTCGTTACGGGAGTAGCTCCAGGAATTAGGTCAATACGGAACTCGACCTGACGCTCGGGAGGAATTCCTGGAAGCTCTTCGGGAAACACATCAGGAAAGTTACAGACTTCGGGGATGCTCGCGAGGTCTTTAACTTCCTATTTCTCGTTGATTACATGGGCCAAGAATGCAATGCACTCCTTTCGCAGAATCTTTTGAGCTTTGATGCAGGAAATGATACGAAGATTGGAACTGAGTTTATCGCCATAGATTATGAGAGTTTAATCCAAAGGAAGGTTGAGACGGATGGATTTTTCGAAACAGAGGATATCAGCATGATTGGGACTCAACCAATCCATGCCAATAATGACATCAAAGCTCTTTATGGAAACCGGTATGAGATCGACAAGAAATGAATGGTCGTTCAGGGTAAGGGTACAACCTACGAATATCTCGTTAGCGCTTTCTTTCTCACCGTTAGCCATCTCGACGATAAACGTTTCAGTTAAAGGTTGGGGATTATGTTTTAGGTTATGTTTGAACGAATTACTAACAAAGCTTCTTTCAGCACCCGAATCGAAAAGAATACTAGCATATGAGTTGTCGAGAAGGAACGTACCCGATACAACAGTGGGATCAGCGACCGCTTCCTCCCGTCCCATGACTAGGACTCTCCCGGTATTATTGGTGGTAGACTTCTTGGGGCAGTTCCTTTTAAAGTGCCCAACTTCACCACAATTGTAGCAGGCTTCACCAACACCTGCTCCCGAAGATTGATTGGCCGATTGGGCCGGAGTTTTGCAGAATCGAACCGTGTGCCCCTTCTTACCATAATTGGTACATGATAATTCTCGGCAGGGGCCGGGGTTGTGATGGTATTTGCACTTGTCACAAACGGGAAGATTACCAGCATACTTGTTAGTAGGAGTTGGAGCTGTGGATCCCACAACAGAAACAGCAGCAACGGGGGTAGTAGCAGCATGGACTGCTACAGTTTGTTGTCTCTTGGAGGATCCTTGGGAAGATTGACCCTTCTTCTTCTTCCAGAACTTTCTCTTCTCACCACTGCTTTTAGTCGGCTCAGAAGCGGTGGTGGTTTCCTCGACATCATCGCTATGATCAATTAGGGTTTGGGGTAAAGTCTTGGCACTATCATAGGTATCCGGACGAGCAGCTAAGACATGACCCTTTGTGGGTTGAATTAACCCCCAAATGAACCTCTCGATCTTTTTACTTTCAGGAGTGACTAGTCCCGGACAGAGAAGTGCGAGATCATCAAATCGGGAAGTGTATGCAGCAATGTCGGAACCTTTCATCTTCAGGTTCCAGAGCTCATGCTCTAGCTTCTGCATTTCACCACGGGGGCAGTATTCGGCTATCAAGAGTTCTTTCATGGCTTCCCAGCCCATGGCGTTGGCTACGGGTAGGGTCAGAGATTTGACTCGGCCATTCCACCAAGTCAAGGCTTTGTCGAGAAAGGTACAGGCTGCGAATTTGACCTTATCAGATTCCGCACAGGCACAGATTTCAAAAATGGATTCGATTTTCTCGAACCATTGGGATAAGGAAATGACACCTCCAGTGCCATCGAAGGATGTTGGTTTCGCATTCATGAAGTCCTTATAGGAACCCTCCTTTCGGTGTCCATGATTTCTTTCTTGATCCTGAGTTTGAGTACCACCTCCTGAACTACCGGAACCACGGGTGTTTAATTGGGACATAGCAGCTGCCACCGCGGCGGTAACAGCTGCCTGAAATACCATGGGGTCAATTTCAGGAGGAGGTGGTGGTGGAGGGTTGTTGGTCTTGGAGCTGGGTCTCTTTCTGGGAGGCATCTTGATCTAATAAGATCAAGAAAGAGAGGATGATAAGTCCTCTGAATCGAATCGAGAGATATGACAGATATATATTCCAAATAAGCGATAAAGCAGGAAAGAGTTATCAAAGCAGGTAAACTATCGCTAATGGAATGATCAAGGATCTATACGTGAACGAGGATTTCTACAAAGGATTAGCTCGAGAAATACTCCCATAGTACTTCATGATTCGCTACGACACTGGCTCAATGTTTGTGGTATTAGGGTAAGTTTTAGGCATGCCGCATACCACAGTCACTCCCAAGCACATGTTGGCCGTGTCTCGAATGAATATAGTTGGCCAGGCTATATTGATCCTAGACATGACTACATAACTGCCTAGGTTTAACCGTAGTACACAACACCCATTTACTTATGTTTTGTTCTACTTGTAGTTACGGATCTCGACGGTTCGGTATACTTGTATACTTTTGAAAATACTTATAGTTTGAAGATACTTTTAATTCAGAGCACTTAGGCCCTTTTAGTGTTTATAGTTTTATACCATGTAAGGTTTGGTATACTTTATTCACTATAAACAAGGGCTCTGATACCAATCTGTCACACCCCGAAAACCGAAGGCGGAAACATTTCCGGGGTTGACTCCATGCTGAGTATCAAATCCAATGCACATAGTAAGTAAAGTAAAACAACCATTACATTACATAAAGGAAAGTTTACATTTGTTTCAAAAGCAAGTTATACAGTTGTGATACATAGTATATATACACAAAACGGGACAAGTCTTCTGCGCACTCCGCCTTTGCAAAAAGAAATCATCGGTTACCTGTCTAACGCTGACCTGAGAACACAAACGGTTTGAAAATCAGCATAATGCTGGTGAGTTCGTAAGTGGTTTTTGTTTTGTGAAAATGTTCGAGTTTCCTTTCTGTTTCTGAAAATGTTACACACACTAAGAAAATCCCATATTTTCTTAAAAAGATTGGTTTTTGTTCTCAACATGTAAAGTATAGTTGTACACTGAAAACACGTTTACTCTTGTGAAAATGTACAGTTATGTTATCTGGTTTGTTATACTGTTCTGGTTACGTACCAATGTATCCCCAGGAAAGTCCCATACTTTCCTGATTGTGTTTTACCAATTGTAAAAGATGTAAAGTTATCCGTTTTGTTACACTTTCTAGTTATGTAAACGTTCCCCAGGAAAGTCCCATGCTTTCCTGAATGTTGGTTATCAATGTAAAAGATGTATTCTGAAACCTGGTTATCTTGTAAAATGTGTTAAGTTACTCATTATTACTATTAAGTAAATCACTGTTATCCTAATTGCGAGTTCCATAACCATACGATAGACTAGATATGGCAATAAGCAGTCCACATCACCTTATGACTTTCGTCGCCCTTGAACCATTTCGGTTCGGCTGTAGCTAGTAGCCAGGTGTGGGGTAGTCAGCCCCGTATAGATTTATACACTCAAGTCACGCTCTCTAATCCCAGAGATTCTGGTTACGGGTGCAGTCCTCCACTCGCGTATCTCTGTGGAGTGTTCACCGAGGACGTGTCTCCAATCATACAGGACTAACAATTTACTAGTAATAATATGATAATCCTCCACTCGCGTATCTCTGTGGAGTGTGAGCGAGGATATACAGTGTACAGGTTTTATGTTTCAAAAGTTCTAATGACATGCTTTTAACTGATAAAATGTAGAAACCATTTGTGAAATATATAAAACATAACAGTTTATAAACCCATTTCACAAATAATATGTTTACGTGATCTGCATGTTCATACGATTATCAGTTGTATCAATCAGTGTTAAAAGCATATAAAATGTGAAGCACACATGAAAACAAGTTTTGAGTACAAGTAACCCCTTGTAGTTTGCTTGTGTTCCCCCCTGAAAACAGTGAAAAAGGGTAGGGGTATGAACTCACCGCTTAATGTAGAGATCGAGTGTCAACGGATGCCCTGAACTCCTATGGCCCCTATTTTTCATGTGATGACACATAAATGAGTTAGAACTAAGGTTTTCCATGACTAAACATGATGGGAAAACATCCTTAGGGCTTGGAATTACTAAGAATAAGTGTCCTATGATCCAAACTTAATGATTTATGCAAGTTTAGGGCCAAAAATGGGTATTAGAGTGGGTGTATGGTCTTGAAAATGAGTGTGCGGCTGGGGAGTGCGGCCAGGATTGTGTGTGAGGCAGCACACAAGAGTGTGCGGCCATACAGAGGGTGTGTGCGGCCGTACACAGGAGTGTGCAGCCGTACACTCCTCATTTGAGTCCATATGTTGATTTTTGAAGTGTAGGCTCTTCATACTTGGGAGTTTTGAAAGTGTGCTGCCCACAAGTGAAGGTGTGCGGCTATACACCTTCATGGGATGATGAATATGATAAATATAATGAGTTTTAAGCTTGGGATCCAAGTGTTTACCACTATACTTAGCTTGAAGACGAAGTAGATCATGATTATGAAGCCTTCCAAGTGTTCTTGGTTGATGATTTAGAGAGAGAAAGTAGAGAGAGGGAAGAGAACATCTAAATGAATGAACGAAGAGGTATCCATCCATAAATTGAATTGGGTGTGAGGTTAAGGGTGTTTGCGGTTGGGTGTGTGGCTGCACACACATGTGTGTGGCCGCACACACCTTATTTGGTGAGTTTTGGCCCGATTTTGTGATACTAAACACTCTCCAACCCTTCCTAAGACTCATATCTAAATTATACTAAGTCTAAAGCACCCATATGGAATCACAAGATTTAATAAAAGACAATGAACTCAAGTTTTAGTGCTGAAACACAGATCAATTACATGAGTTAGAAGTTTCGGGTTGTCACATTATCCCCTTGTTAGAGGGTATTTCATCCCGAAATTCAAAATTAAGATACAAGTCAAGATACAAATCATGGATCTGGAAAGAGATGCGGATACTTCTGTTTCATCGAGTCTTCATGCTCCCAAGTGAACTCTGGTCCCCGCTTGGCATTCCAGCGGACCTTCACTAACGGGATGCGGCTTTGCTTTGTACGTTTGACTTCTCGATCCATGATTTTGATCGGTTCCTCCACGAAGTTGAGGTTTTCATTGATCTCGATCTCGTCTAAAGGAATTACTAGGGTTTCATCGGATAGGCACTTCTTGAGATTTGAAACATGGAAGACGGGATGGATGTTACTGAGCTCATGGGGTAAACGAAGTTTATAGGCTACCGGACCGATCCCGGCGAGGATCTCGAAGGGTCCAATGTACCTGGGGTTAAGTTTCCCACGCTTTCGAAAGCATACCGTGCCTTTCTAGGGCGAGACCTTCAACAGGACACGGTCTCCAACCTGGAATTCCAGAGGTTTCCGGCGGTTATCAACGTAACTCTTTTGGCGATCTCGTGAAGCTTTCAATTGTTCTCAGATTTGGATGATCTTCTCAGTGGTTTCACGGATGATTTCAGGACCAGTGAGAGCACTGTCGGGGATTCGACTCTTGGCTAGCTGTGTGTCCCCCAACTCGGCCCAGCACAGAGGGGATCTACACTTACGACCGTATAGGGCTTCAAACGGGGCAACCCTGATGCTGGTGTGGTAACTATTGTTGTACGAGAACTCGATCAAAGGTAGATGTGTGTCCCATGACTTTCCAAAATCAATGACACATGCTCTAAGCATGTCCTCCAGGGTTTGGATAGTTCTCTCACTTTGTCCGTCAGTCTGAAGATGATATGTCGTGCTCATGTTTAGTTTGGTTCCAAGGGCTTTATGGAGAGACTGCCAGAATCTGGAGGTAAACCTGCTATCTCGATCAGAGATAATGGACGCAGGTACACCGTGCAGTCGAACTACCTCTTGGATGTAGATTCGTGCGAGTCTTTCCATCTTGAATGATTCTTTGATTGGGATGAAGTGGGCGGACTTTGTCAGACAATTGACAATTACCCAAATGGTGTCGTACCCACTCGGACACTTGTGTAGTTTGGTGATGAAATCCATGGCAATCATCTCCCATTTTCATTCGGGTATCTCAGGCTGCTGAAGTAGACCCGAGGGTTTCAGATATTCGACTTTCACCTTGGCGCAAGTCAGGAACTTGCCCACGAATGTAGCTATCTCAGCTTTCATGTTTGGCCACCAGTATTGTGTCTTGAGATCTAGGTACATCTTGTCCGAACCCGGGTGAACAGAGTATCTGGTCTTGTGCGCTTCCTCCATGACAATCTCCCTGTATCCTCCGGACTTTGGAATCCCGATCAGATCCATGAAGCAGTAGACTCCGTCACCTTTGATCTCAAGTTTCTTTTCCATTCCTCTCAATGCTTCGATCGACATGTTCTCGGGTTTGAGGGCTTCTAATTGGGCTTCTCGGATTTGCATGGGTAAGTTGGAATGGATGGTCATCGTCTGGTTCTTCACTTTGCGGCCTGCACTCTCCTTTCAGCTAAGGGCATCTGCTACCACATTGGCCTTGCCGGGATGGTAACGGATTTCACACTCATAATCACTGAGTAGTTCTACCCATCGCTGTTGTCACATTTTCAAGTCTTTCTGATCAAAGATGTGCTGCAGGCTCTTGTGATCAGTAAAGATCGTGCACTTGGTTCCGTAGAGGTAATGTCTCCAAATCTTCAATGCAAAGACTACGGCTCCTAATTCCAAGTCATGCGTGGTATAGTTGACCTCGTGTGCTTTCAGCTGTCTAGAGGCATAAGCAATCACCTTTCCTCTTTGCATAAGCACACAGCCTAAGCCTTGATTGGACGCATCGTAGTAGACAACGAAGTCCTCTGTCCCTTCGGGTAGGGACAGAACAAGCGCGTTGCACAAGGCTTTCTTCAATGTTTGGAATGCAGTTTCTTGCTTATCACTCCAACAAAAGGGTACACCTTTCTGTGTTAGAGTGGTTAAGGGTTTGGTGATTCTAGAAAAGTTCTGGATAAATCTCCGATAATAGCCGGCGAGACCCAAGAATTGCTGGATTTCTGTGGGTGCCTTCGATGCCGACCAATTCTCTATAGCTTTAATCTTGGAAGGATCTACATGAATACCTTCCTCGCTTACCATGTGACCTAGGAAAGTTACCTTCCGAATCCATAACTCACACTTGGAAAATTTCGCGTACAACTTCTCGGATCTAAGGGTTTCCAACACTAATCTCAAGTGTTGTTTGTGGTCTTCTTCGCATCTGGAGTAGACAAGTATGTCATCAATGAATACAATGACAAACTTGTCCAGGAAAGGACGACACACCCGATTCACCAGGTCCATGAACACTGCCGGTGCGTTGGTTAGACCGAAGGGCATCACTACAAATTCGTAGTGTCCATACCGAGTTCTAAAAGCTGTTTTGGACACATCACTCTCATGAACTCGTAGCTGATGGTACCCTGACCGAAGGTATATCTTGGAGAAGTAACTGGCTCCCTGGAGTTGATCGAAGAGGTCATCTATTCGCGGAAGAGGATATCGGTTTTTGACAGTCAACTTGTTCAGCTCGCGATAATCGATACACATCCGAAAGGATCCATCTTTCTTCTTGACAAACAATACCGGAGCTCCCCAGGGTGAGGAACTCGGTCTAATGAATCCTTTATTGAGCAACTCATTGAGTTGGCTGGATAACTCCTACATTTCTGTTGGAGCTAAGCGATATGGAGACTTCGCTACGGGAGTAGCTCCAGGAATTAGGTCAATACGGAACTCGACCTGACGCTCGGGAGGAATTCCTGGAAGCTCTTCGGGAAACACATCAGGAAAGTTACAGACTTCGGGGATGCTCGCGAGGTCTTTAACTTCCTGTTTCTCGTTGATTACATGGGCCAAGAACGCAATGCACTCCTTTCGCAGGAGCTTTTGAGCTTTGATGCAGGAAATGATACGAAGATTGGAACTGAGTTTATCGCCATAGATTATGAGAGTTTGATCCAAAGGAAGGTTGAGACGGATGGCTTTTTCGAAATAAAGGATATCAGCATGATTGGGACTCAACCAATCCATGCCAATGACGACATCAAAGCTCTTTATGGAAACCGGTATGAGATCGACAGGAAATGAATGGTCGTTCAGGGTAAGGGTACAACCTACGAATATCTCGTTAGCGCTTTCTTTCTCACCGTTAGCCATCTCGACGGTAAACGTTTCAGTTAAAGGTTGGGGATTATGTTTTAGGTTATGTTTGAACGAATGACTAACAAAGCTTCTTTCAGCACCCGAATCGAAAAGAATACTAGCATATGAGTTGTCGAGAAGGAACGTACCCGATACAACAGTGGGATCAGTGACCGCTTCCTCCCGTCCCATGACTAGGACTCTCCCGATATTATCGGTGGTTGACTTCTTGGGGCAGTTCCTTTTAAAGTGCCCAACTTCACCACAATTGTAGCAGGCTTGACCAAAACCTGCTCCCGAAGATTGATTGGCCGATTGGGCCGGAGTTTTGCAGAATCGAACCGTGTGCCCCTTCTTACCACAATTGGTACATGATAATTCTCGGCAGGGGCCGGGGTTGTGATGGTATTTGCACTTGTCATAGAGGGGAAGATTACCGACATACTTGTTAGTAGGAGTTGGAGTTGTGGATCCCACAACAGAAACAACAGCAACGGGGGTAGTAGCAGCATGGACTGCTACAGTTTGTTGTCTCTTGGAGGATCCTTGGGAAGATTGACCCTTCTTCTTCTTCCAGAACTTTCTCTTCTCACCACTGCTTTTAGTCGGCTCAGAAGCGGTGGTGGTTTCCCTGACATCATCGCTATGATCAATTAGGGTTTGGAGTAAAGTCTTGGCACTATCATAGGTATCCGGACGAGCAACTAAGACATGACCCTTTGTGGGTTGAATTAGCCCCCAAATGAACCTCTCCATCTTTTTACTTTCAGGAGTGACTAGTCCCGGGCAGAGAAGTGCGAGATCATCAAATCGGGAAGTGTATGCAGCAATGTCGGAACCTTTCATCTTCAGGTTCCAGAGCTCATGCTCTAGCTTCTGCATTTCACCACGGGGGCAGTATTCGGCTATCAAGAGTTCTTTCATGGCTTCCCAGCCCATGGTGTTGGCTACGGGTAGGGTCAGAGATTTGACTCGGCCATTCCACCAAGTCAAGGCTTTGTCGAGAAAGGTACAGGCTACGAATTTGACCTTATCAGATTCCGTACAGGCACAGATTTCAAAAATGGATTCGATTTTCTCGAACCATTGGGATAAGGAAATGACACCTCTAGTGCCATCGAAGGATGTTGGTTTTGCATTCATGAAGTCCTTATAGGAACCCTCCTTTCGGTGTCCCTGATTTCTTTCTTGATCCTGAGTTTGAGTACCACCTCCTGAACTACCGGAACCACGGGTGTTTAATTGGGACATAGCAGCTGCCACCGCGGCGGTAACAGCTGCCTGAAATACCACAGGGTCAATTTCAGGAGGAGGTGGTGGTGGAGGGTTGTTGGTCTTGGAGCTGGGTCTCTTTCTGGGAGGCATCTTGATCTAATAAGATCAAGAAAGAGAGGATGATAAGTCCTCTGAATCGAATCGAGAGATATGACAGATATATATTCCAAATAAGCGATAAAGCAGGAAAGAGTTATCAAAGCAGGTAAACTATCGCTAATGGAATGATCAAGGATCTATACGTGAACGAGGATTTCTACAAAGGATTAGCTCGAGAAATACTCCCATAGTACTTCATGATTCGCTACGACATTGGCTCAATGTTTGTGGTATTAGGGTAAGTTTTAGGCATGCCGCATACCACAGTCACTCCCAAGCACATGTTGGCCGTGTCTCGAATGAATATAGTTGGCCAGGCTATATTGATCCTAGACACGACTACATAACTGCCTAGGTTTAAACGTAGTGCACAACACCCATTTACTTATGTTTTGTTCTACTTGTAGTTACGGATCTCGACGGTTCGGTATACTTGTATACTTTTGAAAATACTTATAGTTTGAAGATACTTTTAATTCAGAGCACTTAGGCCCTTTTAGTGTTTATAGTTTTATACCATGTAAGGTTTGGTACACTTTATTCACTATAAACAAGGGCTCTGATACCAATCTGTCACACCCCGAAAACCGAAGGCGGAAACATTTCCGGGGTTGACTCCATGCTGAGTATCAAATCCAATGCACATAGTAAGTAAAGTAAAACAACCATTACATTACATAAAGGAAAGTTTACATTTGTTTCAAAAGTAAGTTGTACAGTTGTGATACATAGTATATATAAACAAAACGGGACAAGTCTTCTGCGCACTCCGCCTTTGCAAAAAGAAATCATCGGTTACCTGTCTAACGCTGACCTGAGAACACAAACGGTTTGAAAATCAGCATAATGCTGGTGAGTTCGTAAGTGGTTTTTGTTTTGTGAAAATGTTCGAGTTTCCTTTCTGTTTCTGAAAATGTTACACACACCAGGAAAATCCCATATTTTCTTAAAAAGATTGGTTTTTGTTCTCAACATGTAAAGTATAGTTGTACACTGAAAACACGTTTACTCTTGTGAAAATGTACAGTTATGTTATCAGGTTTGTTATACTGTTCTGGTTACGTACCAATGTATCCCCAGGAAAGTCCCATACTTTCCTGATTGTGTTTTACCAATTGTAAAAGATGTAAAGTTATCCGTTTTGTTACACTTTCTAGTTATGTAAACGTTCCCCAGGAAAGTCCCATGCTTTCCTGAATGTTGGTTATCAATGTAAAAGATGTATTCTGAAACCTGGTTATCTTGTAAAATGTGTTAAGTTACTCATTATTACTATTAAGTAAATCACTGTTATCCTAATTGCGAGTTCCATAACCATACGATAGACTAGATATGGCAATAAGCAGTCCACATCACCTTATGACTTTCGTCGCCCTTGAACCATTTCGGTTCGGCTGTATCTAGCAGCCAGGTGTGGGGTAGTCAGCCCTGTATAGATCTATACACTCAAGTCACGCTCTCTAATCCCAGAGATTCTGGTTACGGGTGCAGTCCTCCACTCGCGTATCTCTGTGGAGTGTTCACCGAGGACGTGTCTCCAATCATACAGGACTCACAATTTACTAGTAATTATATGATAATCCTCCACTCGCGTATCTCTGTGGAGTGTGACCGAGGATATACAGTGTACAGGTTTTATGTTTCAAAATTTCTAATGACATGCTTTTAACTGATAAAATGTAGAAACCATTTATGAAATATATAAAACATAACAGTTTATAAACCCATTTCACAAATAATATGTTTACGTGATTTGCATGTTCATACGATTATCAGTTGTATCAATCAGTGTTAAAAGCATATAAAATGTGAAACACAGATGAAAACAAGTTTTGAGTACAAGTAACCCCTTGTACTTTGCTTGTGTTCCCCCCCTGAAAACAGTGAAAAACAGTGAAAAAGGATAGGGGTATGAACTCACCGCTTAATGTAGAGATCGAGTGTCAACGGATTCCCTGAACTCCTATGGCCCCTATTTTTCATGTGATGACACATAAATGAGTTAGAACTAAGGTTTTCCATGACTAAACATGATGGGAAAACATCCTTAGGGCTTGGAATTACTAAGAATAAGTGTCCTATGATCCAAACTTAATGATTTATACAAGGGCCAAAAATGGGTATTAGAGTGGGTGTATGGTCTTGAAAATGAGTGTGCGACTGGGGAGTGCGGCCAGGAGTGTGTGTGAGGCAGCGCACAAGAGTGTGCGGCCGTACAGAGGGTGTGTGCGGCCGTACACAGGAGTGTGCGGCTGTACACTCCTCATTTGAGTCCATATGTTGATTTTTGAAGTGTATGCTTTTCATACTTGGGAGTTTTGAATGTGTGCTGCCCACAAATGAAGGTGTGCGGCCGTACACCTTCATGGGATGATGAATATGATGAATATAATGAGTTTTAAGTTTGGGATCCAAGTGTTTACCACTATACTTAGCTTGAAGACGAAGTAGATCACGATTATGAAGCCTTCCAAGTGTTCTTGGTTGATGATTTAGAGAGAGAAAGTAGAGAGAGGGAAGAGAACATCTAAATGAATGAAGGAAGAGGTATCCATCCATAATTTGAATTGGGTGTGAGGTTAAGGGTGTTTGCGGTTGGGTGTGTGGCCATACACACATGTATGTTGCCGCACATACAAGTGTGTGGCCGCACACACCTTATTTGGTGAGTTTTGGCCCGATTTTGTGATACTAAACACTCTCCAACCCTTCCTAAGACTCATATCTAAATTATACTAAGTCTAAAGCACCCATATGGAATCACAAGATTTAATAAAAGACAATGAACTCAAGTTTTAGTGCTGAAACACAGATCAATTACATGAGTTAGAAGTTTCGGGTTGTCACAGATATAACATTTTAAGTATAAAGAAACATTTGTTTGATACACAATGGTAAATGAGTTTGAAATGAAACATACAGAGTAAAATGTACAGTTTAATAACGAGTTTTAAACATATAAAGTGTTTATGAAAATCATTTGAAGGAAACTGTTTGGTAAAACGGTTAATGAATAGTAAATCATTTGAATGCTGCTTATTAATCATATGTGATTGATATAATAAGTAGCATGATTCTACTTGTATCCCCCCCCCCTCCGTGGATCGGAAGGAAGTGTTGGATAAGTTCTTGGTGTCAAGTGAAGACTTAGACACGTACAAAGATCCTAATAACATATAAGGATATATGTATATAAACAATTAGTCTTTAAACAACTAATAAACAAGTCAAGACACTCTAGGGCATGACAAACACTTTGTATAAGTGTTATAAGTATTAAGGAGTGCATCTAAGTGTTGTTGGGAAAGGCTAGTATAATTGGGGTTCAAGGAACACTCTTAAAATGAGTTTACTCCCTAAGGACCAACACTCCTTGAGTTTACGGTCGTAAACTCCTAACCTTTTGACCATTAGTTGTTTTGAAGTCTTCTATGCTATTCCAAGCATTCATACTTCATGATTTAGCCTTAGGAAGTGCTGTGTGGCATCAAAACACTCCTAAATGGAGTTTACGGTCTAAGGACCATTCCTCCATGAGTTTACTACCTTAAACTCATAAGTTTACTACCTTAAACTCATGAGTTTACTACCTTAAACTCATGAGTTTACTACCTTAAACTCCTAAGTTTGGTATTTAGGGGTTTTCAAGTCCTTAGCTCAATCATGACAATATTCTAGGTTAGTTTTAGACATAAGGAACAACCATGGGACTTTTATGGGACAATTAAACACCTTTTGGGGTGTTTACGGTTTTGGGAGATCCCCAAACCGTAAACACATATAAATGGTTGTTTTCTTGGTCTTTTAGGTGATATACAAATCAAGGATGGATCTATACGAGTCCTTCAGGCATAATGAAGCATCTAGACACTCTAAAGCACCCTAAGGCACTAAATTTGGGGTTTACGGTTTTGGGAGCCTCCTAAAACCGTGAACACCTTGTTCTTGGTGTTCTTGGGACTTTTCCTTGGTATAAACATATATAGCAAGCTTTAAATGACTCTAGGATAGAAGTACTTACTTTGTGGAAGCTTGAAATGAACTTAAAGTCCAAGAACACTTAGTGTGTGTTCTTGGTGTTTTTGGAAAACTAATCAAAACACAAAAATGGATGGATTAAAGGATGTACAATCACTAGATTAAGTGATATACCAACTTGAAATGGCTAGAACACTTACAAGTTTGAAAATCTTGAATTAAATCTTGGATGATACTTGAGAGTGTTTTTGAGTTTACTCTTTTTGAGTTTGGGGAGTAAACATAAAATGACTAGTTTGGGGAGTAAACTCATGCTTAATGCATGAGTTCACGGTTTTTGGAAGATTTTTCGGCCCAAACATAAAAGTTTGGCCGTGAACTTCTAAGACACGAGGTGTTTGCGGTTTTTAAATTTCAAAACCCGAGACGACACTTTCTTTCACCCGTTCGTTTAAACAATAATATTAAAATAATCAAACGAACTTTAAATTTGCTAAAAATAAGTAATAATGTAATTGACCTATAAATCGAAGTGATTGGCTTTTAGGGTTTGACCAAATGAAAATTCCAGGTTGTCACACTACCCAAGGGTATTGAATGAACTGGAAAAACTTTTATGACTATATATGTACACATGATATATAACCAAGGTTGTAAAAATCGCTTGACGGTAGCTCGACGGTCGACTGGTGTTAAGGGATTAATCGGTCTTGGCGGGGATTAATCGAGGATTAATCGGGGACCATAGATTATTAATAAAATATTAAAATTAATTAAATATTAATATATCTTAAGAAAAACAAGTACTTCAAAATTAGAAAATAAGAAAAATTGTAATTTGGAAATTTGGAAATACGAAAATAGGAACATCTTGGTATAATATTTGAAAATTTGAAATTTGAAAATTTTGGAGTAAAAAAAGAAAGTTGGTTTTTTGAATTTTTTAAAATTTTTTTGACCTTTTTTGATTTTCTTGACTTTGTTTTGAGTTTTTTTTTTTTGACTTTTGTTGACCGATTAATCCCGACAAGGCCGATTAATCCCACCAAACCCGATTAATCCTAAATTTCCGATTAATGCCCTAATCCTCGACGGTTGGAGAACACCAAACGATTAATCCATGATTAATCGCCGATTAATCTCGATTTCTGCAACCATGTATATAATTAATATTTAAACGACCTTCGGACGGATACCCGATACCCCACCAGACCACATCTCAATGGCGAAAAGGAAATAGGGCGGATAGCTTTCCTAAGTCTTTTAAACATTGCTTATATAACTATACCTACATAGACATGCAATTGATAATATAAAAGCATAAAATAAGTTTTGTAAAACCTTTGAACATGATTTCTATCTAAGAAAAGATTGACTTGATGTCAATCTATAAAACGGGTTGAAAGCATTTGTTTGATACAGTTTAAGTATAAAGAAACATTTGTTTGAAACACAGTTGTAAATGAGTTTGAAATGAAACATACAGTGTAAAATGAACAGTATAATAAGGAGTTTTAAACATATGAAACGTTTATGCAAATCATGTGAAGAAAACTGTTTGGTAAAACAACTAATGAGTAGTAAATCATTTGAATGCTGCTTATTAATCACATGTGATTGATATAATAACTAGCATGATTCTACTTGTATCCCCCCCCCCCCATAAAACATTTAAAAGCATTTAAAACATTGATTAAGGGGTATGACCTCACCTGTTGTGAGTGGTATGAATGAACTGAAGACGTAGGATTGCTAGGTGTCAAGTGAAGTCTTGAACACACTCTATGATCCTTGTTAACATATAATATCACATATATGTAACAAATTAGTCTATAAACAACTAATAAACAAAGTCAAGACACCCTAGGACATGCTAAACATCTTTAACAAGGGTTATTAGCCTCTAGGATTGCATCTAAGTGTTGTAGGGACAAGCTAGTATGTGTAGGGTTCAAGGAAAACTCCATAAGGAAGTTCACGGCCCTAATGTCATCAACAAAGGAGTTTACGGTTGTAAACTCATGAGTTTACAGCCGTAAACTCATACTTACATGACCAATTGATGTTTGAGGCTCTATAAGACCCTAAGAAGCATTTCTACTTAATGGCATGGTCCTTGGAAGAGTTTAGGGCATCCTATAACTCCTTTGAGGAGTTCACGGCCCTGGGACCAAGCCCCTTGGAGATTACGGATGTAATCTCCCATGGAAGGGTGTATTTGGTGATTTCAAGTCCCTAATTTAACTAGGAACTAGTCTAGGCTAGTGTCCAAGGCTTTAGGAGAGTTTAAAGCACCTTTTGGCCCTATTAATTGGAGTTCACGGTCCTAGAACTTCTTGGGCTGTGAACACCTTACTCTTGGTGTTCTAAGGGTGTTTTCTAGTCCTAAACACATTAGGGTACAAGTCTAAACTAGTTGCATTGCAAGAGGAAGGGACTAGGGCACTTTTTGCCCCTTAAAGAAGGGTTTACGGTCCAAGAACTTCTTGGGCCGTAAACTCTTAAATCTAGATGTTTCCTTGTGATTTCTTGATTCTAGGACACATAACAAGCCCTATATCACTCTTAGATAGAAGGACTTACAATTTGGAATGAAAAGCTGAAGATCCTTGAGAGAGAATTCGACTTTTCTCTAGTTGGAAATGTAACCAATGAATAAATATGGCTCAGAATCCTATATATACTCCTGGGGTTTTTGGCAGAATAATTTTATTCAGGCATTAAAATCTAATATCAACGAGCTTTGGAATAACAGAGTTGCACAATACCCTAGTGCATCCTCTCTCCTGATATCCCTTAAACTGTAAATCCTGAAATACCCAAACTTATACCAAAAGTCTGAAAATTTACTGCAACTGTTCTAACTTCTATTGACTTGATATGTTATATAGAATGGGAATTTCGGGTTGTCACAATATATTTCAAACTAGAAAAATTGAAACTAAAATAATACATTAAAGAATTTATTCAAATAAAATATTATGGAACTTTAATTAGCACAAAAAAATTTATCTATAACTTGTACATTGTCATATACTTTCAATATGTAAAAGCATAATGGAGAAGGTAACTGTACACAAATTTATCTAGAAAACATATCACCATTAGAAAGATGTTCAACGGAACCGAGAAACTCTATTTTTTATTTTTTTTATATTTTTTTTTATGGGTGACAATGATCAATATAATAGTGTTATTCTTTAAATCATGTTATTTTTAATTGACAATAATCCATGAAAGTATGTATTTTTTATATTATGTTAAACATATATTAAAGAAAGAAAAAAAATTGAAATAAAGAAAATAAAAATTGATATTTAGATAATTGAAAAACAATAAAAAACTTAAATAAAAAAAACAGATATTTAAAATAAATAAAAACAGCAAGAAAAACTGAAAAATACAAGAAAAATTAAAAAAAACACTAGTTTGGTAAATATTTTTGAAATTATACTAGATTGATTAATATTTTTTCCTATAACATTGTTTTGGGCAAACACTCAATATGATGTCTCTTTAGCCAACCCCTTTATTAACCATCATACTCTTAACCTAAACCTAATAAAAGGCTTACCTTGGTTTCTGACATATCTGCATTCTTTCTGCTCGTTGTCGATTGTCATAGCCACCGCTATCAAGACGCTAGCCGGTGACATTCCGCACCTAACATATCACCTGAAGACTTTCGCAGTTGTTTTTTCATTAGACTTTTTTTTTTCTGATTTCGTTTTTTTTTCCTGCTCTCGAGTTTCCTTTTTGCCCTGAATTACTTATGTGTTTTTTGAAACTCGAACGTTTACAACTTTTATGTGTGAAATCAAAATATGTGTGATGTTGTGCAAAATCGAAATCTGGGTATGTTCTGTCTTTACAAATGGCGATATGATCCATTATGTTTATGTTTGCTTTCTATGGGAGTATCTTTTACTGATGTTATATTTTGTGAAGTTTGCAACTTAGTCACAGTTCCCTTTCCATTTTGCCCTTCGTTTTGGCTACTGTTATAACACATTGTTCTAAATAATGTTTGTTTATCAACCGGAACATACACATTGTTTTGAAAGATGTTGGCTGTAGATGGATAATTTATGTTTGTATTATTTGATTAGATATGACGAGGAGAAGTATAGATACCACAGATCAAAGATGGAGAGACTCATCTAAGGATGCAACTATTCAAAAATTGACTTCTGTGTTGTGTGGCATCGATGGAGATTTAATTTTATCCAACTATTATGTGTTAGTTTTTAACAAACAACATTTGTAATTATCAACCAGAGAGAACAAATTATGCCAAAGCTAATGTTAAAATAATTCATGTTTCCTTTATTTTTAGTATGCACATTTATTATTGTTAAGTAGAATAGGTCCATAATAAAATCAGGGACACGTGGGCCATAGTTACCTACTCTTTGTCAAGTAGTTGATTGGTTCTATATTTTCTGCTTTATTTGAGTTTATATAGTCAATGGCAAAGTGTACGTTTTTATTACTTCTATTTCCAAGTATATGAATGAAAGTGCAGCTTTCTGCTCCTGCCCCTGTGTATTACATATTTTGTCTCATTTCTCTTTTAATCTTTTATCCAATATTCAACGTAGACTCAATCAAATTAAGGGACGAATCAATTCTTCTATGCATCAAATATTTGTACCTTCAGTTATAAAGTTTGGACTATTTTAAATTTAATATTATTTTATTGATGGTTACTTATAGAAATAGTTTAAAGGGTTTGATGCCTTAAAAATAATATTATTATGATCAATCTATTTATAGAAATAGTGAGATTTCTTTTATAAGATATTAAACACACACACACACACACACACACATATATATATATATATATATATATATTTCAAACTAGAAAAATTGAAACTAAAATAATACATTAAAGAATTTATTCAAATAAAATATTGTGGATATTTAATTTGCACATAAAAATTTATCTAGAACTTTTACATTGTCATATACTTTCAATAAGTAAAAGCATAACGGAGGAGGTAACATTCTGTAAACAAATTTATCTAACAAATGTATCACCGTTAGAAAGATGTTCAACGAAACTGAAAAACTCAATTTTTCAATCTCTTTTTATGTGATGGGATACAGTAATCAATATAATAGTGTTATTCTTTAAATCATCTTATTTTTAATTGACAATAATCCATGAAATTATGTATTTTGTATATTATATTAAACATACATTAAAAAAAGAAAAAAACTGAAATAAAGAAAATAGAAAACTGATATTTAGGTAATTAAAAAAACTATAAAAAAACTTAAAAAAAGAAAAATATTTAAAATAAATAAAAACTACAAGAAAAATGAAAAAAAAAACACTAGTTTGGTAAATATTTTTGAAATTATAGTAGATTGGTAAATATTTTTTCCTATAACCTTGTTTTGGGAAAAAACTCAATAAGATTTCTCTTTAGCCAACCCTTTTATTGATCATCATACCCTTAACCTAAACCTAATAAAAGGCTTACCTTAGTTTCAGACATATCCATATTCTCCCTGCTCGTTGTCCATTATCATAACCGCCGCAGTCAAGACGCTCGCCGGTGACATTGCGCACCCAACATCTCACCTAGAGACTTTTGCAGTTGTTTTTTCTTTAAACTTCTTTTCTGCTTTCGTTTTTTTCCTGTTCTCGAGTTTCCTTTTTGCCCTGATTTCCTTATATGTTTGTTGAATCTCGAATGCCGACAACTTTTATGTATGAAATCAAAATATGTGTGATGTTGTGCGAAATCGAAATCTGGGTAACTTCTGTCTTTCAAAATGGTGATATGATTTTTTTATGTATTTGTTTGCTTTCTATGGTAGTATCTTTTGCTGATGTTACATTTTGTGAAGTTTGCAACTCAGTCACAGCTCCCTTTCCATTTTGCCCTCCTTTTTGGCTATTGTTATAACACATTGTTTTGAATACTGTTTGTTTATCTACAGGAACATACACATTGTTTTGAATGATGTTGACTGTAGATGGATAATTTTGCTTGTCTTATTTGATTAGATATGACGAGGAGAAGTACCGAGACCACATATCAAAAACTACAAAGATGAAGAGACTCATTTAAGGTTGCAACTGTTGAAAAACTGATTTCTGTGTTGCGTGGCATCGACGGGGAGGTAATTTTATCCAACTATTATGTGTTAGTTTTTCACAAACAACATTTGTAATTATCAACCAGAGAGAACAGATTATGCCAAAGCTAACGCTAAAATAATTCAAGTTTCCTTTATCTTTATTTTTAGTATGTACGTTTATTATTTTTAAGTATAATAGGTCTATAATAAAATCAGGGATACGTGGGTCATAGTTACCTACTCTTTGGCAAGTAGTTGATTAGTTCCATAATATCTACTTTATTTAAGTTTAAATAGTCAGGGCAAAGTGTATGTTTCTATTACTTCTATTTCCAAGTTTATGAATGAAACAATGCAACTTTCTGCACCTACCCCTGTGTATTGCATGTTTTGTCCCATTTCTCTTTTAATCTTTTACTCACTATTCAACGTAGACTCAATCAAATTAAGGGACATATCAATTCTTTTATGCATCAAATATTTGTACCTTCAATTATAAAGTTTAGACTTATTTAAATATAATATTATTTTTATGATGATTGCTTGTACAATTAGCTTAAAAGTTTGGATGTCTTAAAAAAAATATTATTATTATATTCAATCTATTTATAGAAATAGTGAGATTTCTTTTATAAGATAGTAAAGATAGTGAGATTTTTTTATAAGTTAGTATATATATAAATAGTTGGGGTACAAAGTTATTCATGATTGACTTTGTAAATGTTTGACTTTTGTAGAACCATTTGCATGTAGTACTTTAGCCTTGGGGCATGAGAAAGAAAGACATGTAAACACCTTTATATAAGGTAGGTTTATTCTACATGTAGAGGTGTGCTTGAGAGGTATAAAAGTTGAGTGTGTAAATGTTTGTTATTTATGTAGACTAGATCTAGATCTCTTTTTGTAACACTATACATATTCGAATACATCTCTTAAACACCGAAATCACAGTGTTCTTTGTGTGAGATCTTTAATTCCGCAAGCCAAACCATGTTCATAAATCTCTACATTTGGTATCAAAGCAGGTCTTCAAAGATCAACGTGATTTTTTAAAGAACGATTATCGGTTTGGCAAAATTTGTTATAATTGGAGCATTTTTGGTGAGTCTCTCTCTATTATCTCTCTTAATTTCATTGATTCGTGCTTTACGTTTTTGATTTGTGATCATTTTGTTTTGTTGGATCTAATTTGTTTTTACCCCGTTAATTGATCCAATTATTTTTGTTTAGATCAAGCCCAATACAAACATGATTTTTGTTTTGATTTAATCTTTGAGCCCAAATCACATAATCCATTTTAATTCATTCAAAATCCCAAATCAAAACAAAAATTTGATACTATTCATTTGATTAAATAAGACCAATCCAACTAGTTTTGTTCGTTATTGTTCTTTTAATCCAATATTCAGCCCAAACCTTAATTGATATATCATCGCTTCATTATCTTGTATAATTCCTTTCATCAGTAAGTCTGACTTTGATATTCTTGAGTTCGTCTTTATTCAATTGCGATGCTAAGGTTTTCAAATCGATGATGCATCAATAGTTTCAAAAATCAGATTTGATTTGGAGTCGGTTGAATAGTCAAACTCATTGAAAAGTCAAAATTGTGATGTCTATGTTTGAAGGACTCACGATTGACTATCTTGAAATCTGTGTTTGGATCGAAATTGATTTTCAATGATATTGGATCGGAATCAATAAGAAGAAGGTTTTGATTTGTGGACATATGTTAGGTCGAATTTAACTGGAACATGTTTGAGTTGGAGTCTACATCGTGAAATTGAATGTGATGTTTGAAGATTTGAAAATGGGTATTCGTTCTGATGTGCGAAAGTCGATGAGTTCGCATATTAAGTTGTTTTGATGGTCAAACTAGATTCGCATTTGGTTAATTGATTTGAAGAATCGAAGGTTAATGGTATTTGAAGCCGACTGGAAAGAATTGAGAACTGTTAGAATCGATTGGAGTCAAACTCGTATTAGATTGACTTCGATGGTCAAAACTTTTTGCTTGACATCGAATTCGTCTTATGTACATGGCATCGATATCTTGGGGTCAGGTTGTTTGATGAAGGATTGGTTTTGATGTCTAATTGAATGGAAGTCGACTGGGAAAGTGGCAGATTTCGAAGATGGTGTTGGAATCGGTATTGATTAAATCTGTTCAAATGATGATAATCGAACGATATGGGTTTAAGCCAATTGGCAGGATTATTGATTTCAATGGGTAAGGTCGTGATAACGAAATCGGTTTTGAGGATTCGATTTGTAGTTGTTAATGAGTTGATGTTGTTTGATAACACCTGTGGAATCGAATTTGGTGAAATTTTGTATCCAGTTATTAAACGCGAAGCCTGTGTTGGAGGTTAATAGACAAAGGACGAATCGATGCTCCTTTATTGTTAACGAATTCTTGGAATCTGGATTTGTTAGTTTGGAATCGATGGGTTAGTTTATTAAGGAAAAGGAGATGGTTTTCGTTAAAATGGGCTGTGGATTCGCAATTGAAACTAACGAACGGGAAGGAGAAGATTTTCGTTAAAAAGGATGAAGTTTTGTTACCTGCACATATTTCGTTAGAATGGGGAAGATGAAGTTTTTCGTTAGATTGAAGAAGGAAACAAAATTGCAAGAATGGTATTTCCACTCTTTAGCTAGTGCAGACGGAAGAGCAATAGGATTGAAGCTATAAAGCTTGGGGAATGGTCATATGATGCCAAGGAAATCATGGAGCCGGGTACAAAGTGATTCGAGACTCTTTACACCGATGAAAGCGATCACGACGTTAACTTCTCTTTCGGATGCACCTATGTCCCTGTTGTTGTTGTTGTTAGGTCGAAATTGTCACTTTGGGCCAAATAGGTTTGGACTAGCACTTATGGTCCAAATGTTTTCATTTTCTTGTCACTTTGGTCCAATTTACTTTAAACTTTTTTTGTATTGACGATTTTGCCCTTAGATTTTATTCTTTCAGTTTTTTATTTATTTAAATACTTTTATAATTAAAAGAAAAACAATAAATAAGTATCTCTCTCTCTCCCTCTCTCTCTTATAAATACAAAATGATTTAGGGCTTTTATATAAAATGGGATCTCATGAGATACTGATTGTGTTTAAGTGGTAGAAGTTAATGAAATTAGGGCTCATATGCCCTCGTTTTTGTCTGATTGTCAAATGAAAGGAAGTCGAACACGAAGGAATCGACATAGATAAAATCAACGACGTTGGTAGAATGGAGCATAAGGCTTCGTCTGTCGAATTGTAGGCCGAGATTGACTCCGAGGTCGACTAGACCGAAGTGACGAAGGCGTGAAGAAGCAGCAAAGTTTCGATCGTTCCAATCTGACTGTAAGGTGCGAAGGAGGAAGGGAGGGAAGGTGGGCATCGAGAGAGGGGGGAAAAGGTCTTTGGTCCTCAGTTGGTCCGAGACGAAGAAATAGGATCGAAGGTAGGAAGTGGCTTGATGGTGGTAATCTATAACAAACAAGGAGAAGTCGATCTCTGGCGATGGTTACTTAGTCACAGAGAGGGGGAGGCATCTCTGGTGGGGACGGTTTGTCAGCAATGATCGACAGAAGGATGAGGAAAGGTTCGAGTTTAGATTGTTATGTTAGGTGATTGGAGTTCAAATGCAAAAGGAATCTCCGTTTTTTTTTTTTTTTAAGTATCCAATTAAGGGAAAGGGTCTCCAGCTAGTCGTTGAGGTTGGAAACGAGGCAACAGCTCCGACTGTTTGCCTTTATTTATTTTTTTTTTTATAGAAATCAATGGATGTTTGGATTGGGTGTTTGAGTTTATTGTTTGACAGGGTAAGAGCTAGCACCGATTTCATAAAAGAATCCTGCAATTTTGTCTAATTGTATAAGTTGTTCAATTTTTATGCCATTAAATGAATATTTCTTCTTGTAATTGTTTTGCCAACGTGTAGTTTGTTCTTCAACATCTAACTAAGAGGCGGTTAGACATGAATCTCTATCACCACATGGTTCCAACCAGTTTACTTTTTAAATCATTCTAGAGGTGGACTGGTACCATGTATGCATATAAATTGAAGTGGAAACATGTAATGGCCATCGATTAAATCGCTGAAGAGGGAGTGGCGGAGATGAGATGTGTCAGTGAAAGTGGAGTTAGGGTTACGACACTATGGTTATGACGGTCGGCTTCGATGGTTTGGGTAAAAAAAGGACGATAAATGGTTTGGGGGGGAGAGAGAGAGAGAGAGAGAGAGAGAGAGAGAGAGAGAGGAGGGACGTAGGTAGGGAGAGAGAGATACTTATGTTTTTTAGTTATAAAAGTATTTAAATAAATAAATACCTAAAAAACAAAATCCAAGGGCAAAATCGCCATTACAAAAAAGTTTAAAATAAATTGGATCAAAGTGGCAAGAAAATGAAAACATTTGGACCATAAGTGCTAGGCTAAACCTGTTTGTCCCAAAGTGACAATTTTGACCTAACCACAGGGACCATTCTTGCAATTTTGTTAAGAAGGAAACATAAGTTTTGAAAGTAGACACTAAAATTTCGAAAGTTTAACACTTTTGTCTACATTCGAAAATTGGGCAACTTTTTCGCAAGTTGGGATAAAAGGAAAAAGTTTCGAAAATGGTCCCTGCATTTTTAACAAAGTGGCACAAATGGTCCAATTTCGACATTTGGGGTATAATTTCGAAATTTTGAAGATGTGGGCAAAATTGTCGAAATTAGTCCCTGGAGTTTCAAAAGTTTGGCAATTTTCGTCCAGTTTCGAAAAAGGGTTGTTTTTGCTGAAAAATTGAAAAAATTGCATTTCAGGCCCCCGCGGTTTATGCAAATTGACACTTTCTACCCAGCTTCTGAAAAGGGGGAGTGTTTTGCACTTTTGGCTGTTTTGGGCGCACTAGGTCACTGCAGAATTTTGAAATTGACAATTTCTACCCATTTTTGAGAAATTTGTCAAAGATAGTCCATGAACGAAGCTAAAAATTGTTGATTTTTTGGATTTTCCGAATTAAAGCACAAAGTTTATGCCACATGTTAAGGGGGAGTTGTGACATGAAAAATTTCAAATATAGCACGTTCTCTTTCCTTGAAGGTTTTATAATCAAATTTCGATTATAAAAATGAGGAGAAATTTATATGGAAATTCGAACTTGAATTTTTCATATTACGCAGATTTGAAGACCGAAGTGACCTTGAATTTTTGAAGTTTATGTAATGATGCGATTGGATATTCGGAAGTGATTTCGGTTCGAAATGGGGTTGGTTTTATTGAAGATTTTTGGGGTGTATTTTTATGCTTAACTTTTAGGTTATTATTTGGAGTTTGAGAAGCTCTTAATCATTTATTGATGTTTCGTTCGTATGGTCTCACATCCTAGAGCCCAAATTGAAGAATCATGGAAGAATTGAAGATTGAAGTTCATTTCGACATGTGTCACCCTTAAGGCTCGAAT